>NC_136061.1:1752719755-1753919755 GCF_964261635.1 Lissotriton helveticus | reverse complement strand
CTTTTCAGCTGCTTGATCCCAGGTATTTGCTTTATCAAATACTCCAAAAATATTTTTTGTTCAACTCTTGTTCCATACTGGACGGACAATGATGATTTTCAGTTTGTCTGTGTGGGTGCAACTTCGCTTTCATGCAAGCACCTGTCTCCCTGCAAGCTCAGTTTCATGATCACAACACCTATGAAGTCAGTTTTCAATATTTCATCAGAAAACGAACTCCTAGAGTATACAGGTACCATCCGATCGAGGATTCTGTGTGGACCAAGCACACAAGTATGAAATAGGCTCAATGTTAGACATTACCTCCATACGTTCTGGGCATAACACTATGTAAATAAGCAATAAATGACATCACATATTGCCTAGCCAAAAAAACACATCAGATTTGGAAGGATTTATAGAGAAGATAAATGCAAGGCAATTACATTTTCTCTTGGTTCATTATATAATGGCTACTTCATACAGCAAGGGATAACCAAGATGTTCAACGATTCTCCCTTCACCGAACTAGCATACAAAATAAAAAGAAGTTGCAAATGGCAGTAGTTTCTATATGGCAGATCAAGAATGACTTTCAGTTGAGGCTAGTTATGAGGTGTATTGCTAAGGTTTTGTAGTAAGGGCTGGGCCTTGCTGCTTCTATGTTAGCATAGGCTTATTAGAAGTTTAAACGCCATTTTACCGTTTGCTGCTTTTTGCACCCAACACTGCATATAGCTGTTGTTGTAAGTTAGGCTGCGTGAATTTGTTCACATGAGGAAGGCCTGTTTTCGGCATCCCTAGACTTACATTGCAACCATAGTCTGCACAGTGAGTGCTAAAGCCTCCAAGGTTATCATACCAAGGTAACTGTTGTTCCGGCTGATCGGCTCACGTTTTAGACATGAGATTCTGGCGCCTTTAATATTGCACTGTAGGCATGATTTTGGGCACTTGGAAGAATCCAGTTTTTCCAGTGAGATAGAGCTTTTGCAGATCCTGATGTGATTTACTCCGGCTGATCTTGGAGGTATGGGGTCCCCCACACAAGCCTAAGAGACCCTCTATATTTTATAAAACATAGTTCCTATCTGGGGAGGGTGTTACACTAGGAACAATAAGACCTGTTTTCACCATCATTGTAATATGATTTCTCTTTTTGTGTTTTATGGAATTGTAACAATGCTGATCATATTATTTCTAATCATATGTCTGCTTTTGTTAGCAAAGATACTGCACCTTAGAGCACGTCTTTAAAATAAATATTTTAACCTTTCCCGTGTCTCCCTTACTCCTGTTGTGGACTGGTATGAGAGTATAACAAAAGAGTGTTCTTGCTTCCCACCATTCCGGAGTACAACCTAAGTCGCATATTCTGGGTTCTGCACTGGATCTGGAACTGCTTATAAGAAAACAACATTAACTATTATGGGCTTTCAAAGGTACACAAGAGGGGCTGATAAAACAGTGTGTGTAAAACACATCTTAAAACTACAATCCACTTGCTCTCACAATGCACCCAATTCGATCCCGGTTTCTGCTTTAGTTGAGAGCTAGGGACCTTTACATCCTAACAGATTTCCCTTATATGTTCTATCTTGAGTTAGGGTGGTCACAACGTTTCGGCTAAAGTGGAATGTGCAGAATCAGGGGATCATATTCCATCTACCAATGCTTTGATTCTGCTGTATTCTGGCTTCCAAATACTACTTCTAACAGATGTGTACTGTGGCAGACAGAAATATCAACTAACTGATGGAGAAACATTTTGGAAAGCTGGTTTTAGGAGAGGGGGGCAATCTGTCTCTTTAGATGAGTTTTGGAAAAGGTGAGACGTAGCCCATATCCACTGCTTAACCATACCACATGGCCCAGTTCTGCCCCCCCCCCCACCCTCATAGTTATGAGGGAAATTAGAGACTGCCAGGCATCTGCACCAAATGCAAATGGAGGAGCCCACTCCACGTGACAGGGTCTTCAACAAAGGTCAACCACAGTGAGCTGCTGGAGAAAAGCAAGGCACCTAAAGTGTCCTGCTCAGATGACTTCCCATCAAGCCACACGGCTGATGCAGTCTTTCTGTGGAAGAATCCAAAGCTCTTTGAAAATGCACATTTTACACACCATAGATTATTATTCCCTTTTGTGCCTGAGACTGTCCCCTGCCCACCAGAAGCAGTTTTTTCATAAACGGGAACCCTTATTGGGATAGGTATATCTTCTTTCCCTTGAGTTTTTCTAGCTTTTGGGGTGCATCTGGGTTCTGCCTTGACCTGATGGCTTTAACAACTCTGCTTGAGCAAGATTGTATGAGAAGCACACATTCAAATTAATAATTCTGCCTTAGAGAAATTAGGGTGTGTAACTGGAGTTTTCAAAAGATGCCAAAAGATACCAGAATAAGGGCACAGAAACTTAACAAGGTTTTCAATCCCAGTAGCAAGTATTACATTTGCTCATATTATTATGAAGGAAGTAGGACTGCACATCTATTAATTAGGTTGGGCTGAATTCTAATTCCGTGAGTGGAATTAAAGAATTTTGGCAACTCCATATTACTCTTGTAAAAGAGTATCCACCAATCATTGCGTGACAGACATTTTTCCCCGTTTGAGCAACATTTTCTACTCAAGCAGCATGAAAATCAATTTAAAACAAGCATTTGCAATGCAATAGGTCTCGTATTAGGAAAGTTTGAGCTATTGGTATTGTAAATGCCAAATCTTTTATTTATGTGTTGATTTTGAAAATAGCGAAATTAATAGCTTTGTCATTTACAATGCCAATGGTTTTAACTTTCGCAAATGTGACACCTATAGTATTTGTAATGCAATATGTGTTGTATTTACGTGACTTAGATGTATTGATATTACAAATAACAATGGCCTTTAATTTAAAAAAAATAATTAATACTTACATAAAAGTTATTGTAATTTATAATGGCAATAGCTTTAACTTTTGTAAATAACTTTTGTGAAGATTATGTTTAGTGTATTTTATTGTAACGAAAATCCAAGAACAGAAGTGAAATATTAACATCTTTTTGTGACATTTGTAATAAAGCTTGAAACATTGAGAGAACATATTTAAACCAGTACTTGTTGAATGGTTGCACAGATTGATGCTGTGGTGGCGCTGAGTGATGCTGTAGCATTCAGTGATGCTGTGGTAGCGCATAGTGATGTTGTGGTGCCCCTGAGTGATGTTGTGGTGCCCCTGAGTGATTCTGTGGTGATGCGATAGAGTGAGGGCGATAGATAGAGGGAGGGCGATAGATAGAGGGAGGGCGATAGATAGAGGGAGGGCGATAGATAGAGGGAGGGCGATAGATAGAGGGAGGGCGATAGATAGAGGGAGGGCGATAGATAGAGGGAGGGCGATAGATAGAGTGAGGGCGATAGATAGAGTGAGGGCGATAGATAGAGTGAGGGCGATAGATAGAGTGAGGGCGACAGATAGATAGAGTGAGGGCAAAAGATAGATAGATGGCATGTTGCACTGGCAACACAAACAGGCGTGAAGTGTACAGGATACAAGTATAAGAATTGATTCCTGCCTCATATGTGAAAAGCGCTCCCTTGCCGCGGACCTCGCCATCGGCTGCAGTACACAGGATTGCCCAACGACTGTGCCACCTCTGCCCATCAAGGATGCTGGCCCTCAATGAAACCTGCTGTGCCCTTCTGTAAGCCAATATTCTTGACCCAAGCAATGAAAGTATACTATCAGGTACAGAACCATTAAATACAACACCATGCTTACTGAAGATATGCATGGACACCATTTTATAGAGTTCCATGAAAAGTTACCATACAAATTAATAAAACCTATCTCAAGGAATTAAATGTCTCAGATTATTGAATTTATCTAAAACTTCCTTCAGTAACAACACTGGACGCATTTGTTGCCTTTGAGTTTGACGCTTAATCATTCTGGTTATTTGGGCCTGTGCTTCTCGGTATTAGGACAATTTTAAGGAACATGTTAGCAAACATCTGCTAAGTAAAAATGTAGCTAGAGGGAGAAGGGAAATAAGTCAGATAGATACCTCTGCTCGGGAGTTACGTAATTAGGCACTAGGAATACTATTTCTTCACTATTTGAATCCTGGAGTTTGACTATATTAAAGGTAATAGTTATTCCAATATTAGTTTTTGTGTAAATATGCTGTTTACTGTCAGGCATGTACCAATTTGCTAATTCCCCCACCAAGTAATGTTAATTTTTCAAGTGTCATTATAGAGCTGGAAGAAGTGGCCACACTTATGCAAATAAATAGTGAAGTTAAAACAACCTGTTTAACATTTGCTCAAAGGGTGGTTTGTAGGAGCATAAATGTAATATTGAGCAACTGTTCATGTTGTGTTTTAGCTGTGACTTCATGAGCCATGCAGCTGTACGGACTCTGGCTTTTGCACTTAGGCCGAGGAGGGCAAATTTCAAGGAACAGTTTATGTTAGCGTTCCCTTTGTTTTCAAGAACTGGAGGATCACATATAAGAAAGGACAAACAGATTTCGAAACCCCACCTGTCCTCAGCACTGTGAGAATGTACTCGTGCTTTGAAAAGATGCTGGTTAGTATTTTCCTTCAGCTTAACTTACAAATTCTAGTTTGTGCACACATCTGACTCAACTATTACTTTAAAGATCAGTGATGTTTAAATGGTATAAAATGATGGCGCCAACTGTGTCTGGCAGTGTATATTTGGAAGCCAATTTGTTTTTTTAATCTCTCAGGCTTACCTTCACAACTGGTGTATTGCGGTCTCTCATTAACAAACAAGTGTGCTCCACTAAAGATATGTGAAATTGATCATTAAACCTGATTGAACAAGAGTTGTTGTGTTGGTGTATTTGTGTTAGGTGTGGGAAAGGAGAGGAAAATATGGGAATAAAGATGGTTTAGGATGTGTATTTGTGAGGTCAGGAGGGTGGGAGTGGGTGTAGGTTTCTATTGTGATGGAATGTATTACGAAATAATGTGAGTTTTTGATGTGTTGGTGTTTGTGTCATGTTTTATTTGTGTGGGGTAGTAAGAGAAGTAGTTGATGTACTCATTTTCTAAGAGGGATTCATATGTAAAGTACTGTTGGTGAGTGGAAGTTGAAGGATAACGGGGGTGGAAAAATAGTGTATGGGGTGTGAGAAAGGATGGACAAAGAGTTAAGAGTGTGTGTGTGTGTTAGAGTTGTCAGTTGGAAGAGGTAATATGTGTGATGTACTGGAGTGTAAGGATTGTTTGGTTGTGTGTTTTTGGTAAAAAAGAGGAGGGCGTTGGTGGATGATATGATGGAGGGTTGAGTATAGGTTTGGGGTGACAGAAAGGGGTCTGTTGGGGGCAAGTAGAGGGTAAAGCTGGTGTTTTGTATGAACAGGGAGTATGTGTATGAATGGACTAAAGTTATGTATAATGTGGCGTGTGGATGTGTGGATTTGTTAGAGGTACAGGACAGAGTGGTGTTTTGTATGAGAGTGAAGGTACTATTGTGTGGTAGTTGGGCTAGAAGGGTGTAGTTTGGTTTGTGGGATTTTGTAGTGGTTGTTGAAGTGTGGACAGGCTTGTTTTGCTGTAAATGAGTAGTGTGCAATTGCTGTAAGGGTGTTCTGTTTGTGGATGGGTAAAGGTGGTGACTGATGAATGGCAACAAACATTTGCAAAGTAATAAGTCGTGCACTTGTGAGAGAGCTATTGGCATTGTAAATGACAGTCTTTTACCCATGTGTTTTGTTAAAGAAAGCAAGGGGTTATCCCAACCTGGGTAGTCTTGAAAGATGTCAGGGTGTTCGGCCCTGGACAGACAAGCCAGCTGCGTCTGCATCCGGGCAACAGAGAACAAGCATTTGCAATGCATTGAGAGAACATATTTAAACCAGTTGTTGTTGAATGGTTGCACAGATTGATGTTGTGGTGGCGCTGAGTGATGCTGTGGCATTCAGTGATGCTGTGGTAGCGCATAGTGATGCTGTGGCATTCAGTGATGCTGTGGTAGCGCATAGTGATGCTGTGGCATTCAGTGATGCTGTGGTAGCGCATAGTGATGCTGTGGCATTCAGTGATGCAGTGGTAGCGCATAGTGATGCTGTGGCATTCAGTGATGCTGTGGTAGCGCATAGTGATGCTGTGGTAGCGCATAGTGATGCTGTGGTCGCGCATAGTGATGCTGTGGTAGCGCATAGTGATGCTGTGGTAGCGCATAGTGATGCTGTGGTAGCGCATAGTGATGCTGTGGCATTCAGTGATGCTGTGGTAGCGCATAGTGATGCTGTGGCATTCAGTGATGCTGTGGTAGCGCATAGTGATGCTGTGGTCGCGCATAGTGATGCTGTGGTGCCCCTGAGTGATGTTGTGGTGCCCCTGAGTGATGCTGTGGTGATGCGATAGAGTGAGGGCGATAGAGTGAGGGCGATAGAGTGAGGGCGATAGAGTGAGGGCGATAGAGTGAGGGCGATAGAGTGAGGGCAAAAGATAGATAGATAGAGTGATAGATAGAGTGAGGGCGATAGATAGAGTGAGGGCGATGGATAGAGTGAGGGTGATAGAGCGAGGGCGACAGATGGATAGAGTGAGGGCAATAGATAGATAGAGTCAGGGCGATAGATAGATAAAGGGGGGGCATGTGGATGGTGGTCCAGTCTTCCTGGCTGTGAGTGGATGGTATTGTAGGGGCTGGTGGTCTAGAGGTCTGTGGATGGCGGTGCAGCAGACCTGGCTGGGAGGGTCTGTGGATGGTGATTGCTGGGAGGTCTGTGGATGGTGATGGCTGGGGCGGTCTGTGGATGGTGATGGCTGGGCGGGTCTGTGGATGGTGATGGCTGGGGCGGTCTGTGGATGGTGATTGCTGGGAGGTCTGTGGATGGTGATTGCTGGGAGGTCTGTGGATGGTGATGGCTGGGAGGTCTGCGGATGGTGATGGCTGGGAGGTCTGCGGATGGTGATGGCTGGGAGGTCTGTGGATGGTGATGGCTAGGAGGTCTGTGGATGGTGATGGCTAGGAGGTCTGTGGATGGTGATGGCTGGGAGGTCTGTGGATGGTGATGGCTGGGAGGTCTGTGGACGGTGATTACTGGGGAGGTCTGTGGACGGTGATTGCTGGGAGGGTCTGTTGATGGTGATGGCTGGGGCTGTCTGTGGATGGTGATTGCTGAGAGGTCTGTGGATGGTGATTGCTGAGAGGTCTGTGGATGGTGATTGCTGAGAGGTCTGTGGATGGTGATTGCTGAGAGGTCTGTGGATGGTGATTGCTGAGAGGTCTGTGGATGGTGATTGCTGAGAGGTCTGTGGATGGTGATTGCTGAGAGGTCTGTGGATGGTGATTGCTGAGAGGTCTGTGGATGGTGATTGCTGAGAGGTCTGTGGATGGTGATGGCTGGGAGGTCTGTGGATGGTGATGGCTGGGAGGTCTGTGGATGGTGATTGCTGGTGATTGCTGGGAGGTCTGTGGATGGTGATTGCTGGGAGGGTCTGTGGATGGTGATAGCTGGGAGGGTCTGTGGATGGTGATAGCTGGGAGGTCTGTGGATGGTGATGGCTGGGAGGTCTGTGGATGGTGATGGCTGGGCGGTCTGTGGATGGTGATGGCTGGGCGGTCTGTGGATGGTGATGGCTGGGTGGTCTGTGGATGGTGATGGCAGGGCGGTCTGTGGATGGTGATGGCAGGGCGGTCTGTGGATGGTGATGGCTGGGCGGTCTGTGGATGGTGATGGCTGGGCGGTCTGTGGATGGTGATGGCTGGGCGGTCTGTGGATGGTGATGGCTGGGCGGTCTGTGGATGGTGATGGCTGGGAGGTCTGTGGATGGTGATGGCTGGGAGGTCTGTGGATGGTGATGGCTGGGGCGGTCTGTGGATGGTGATGGCTGGGAGGGTCTGTGGATGGTGATGGCTGGGAGGGTCTGTGGATGGTGATGGCTGGGAGGGAGGGTCTGTGGATGGTGATGGCTGGGAGGGTCTGTGGATGGTGATGGCTGGGAGGGTCTGTGGATGGTGATGGCTGGGAGGGTCTGTGGATGGTGATGGCTGGGAGGGTCTGTGGATGGTGATGGCTGGGAGGGTCTGTGGATGGTGATGGCTGGGAGGGTCTGTGGATGGTGATGGCTGGGAGGGTCTGTGGATGGTGATGGCTGGGGCGGTCTGTGGATGGTGATTGCTGGGAGGTCTGTGGATGCTGATACAGGAGTCCCCCACTGTGGGGTGGTGCAGCTTGTCTGACTCCAGCTGCGTGCACTCTCCCCTGTCCCTGCGCTTGAGTCTGTGCTGCAGCCTCGGCTCCTGTCTGTCTCACCGAGGGGTGTTAACGAGAGCCGGAGGCGGCTCTCGCTGTGTGTTCTGGAGGGGCACGGAGCTCATCAGAGCAGTAATTACAGCAGTGCGGTAGGGGGGGGGGGTCTGAAGAGAGGGGGGGTCCGGGGAGTTGAGGAGGGGTGAGGGAGCCAGGGAAAGAGGGAAAGAGTGAGTGTACTGTATACACTGAAATAGAGCACACTGCTTCCCCTCGCGGCGCTATACTTAGGAGCAGACAGAGCATGAAACGGGGAGGAACTTTAAGGCAACGAAAGATGGGTTGAGATAAGGAAAGACTGCAGAAGGAACAACCGAGACAATAAGAGAATAATGAATTCTGTATATGGAGAGAGCGGACAAGAAAAAGAACAGAAGTAGAGAACGGGTAATAGGAGCAAATATGGGCGGACAATGCAGGAAACAGTGAAAAGAGAGGAGGGTGGATGAGAAGAAAGAATAAAAGATAGAGGAGAGGAAAAAAGGTTGGCAAAGACAGAGATAAAACAGAACATAGAAAGAACGCACGAAAAACAAGCAGCAATATCGAGAGGTGGTGGGGGCAGGGTTAAATGTAGGGAGAGAAGGCACGGGCTGGACAGGAGAAGTATGGAGAGTGGTGCAGGCGGGGGGCGTGGAGCAAACCCTTTGAAGAGCGTTTGGCTGCCAGGGGGGCGGAGAAGCAGATTGCCTTCAAGGCAGGAGGCAGGCAGAAGGCTCGGCCAAAGCTATTAAGCTGTTCTTCGGCAGTTTTACAAAGGCATGAAGCGCCCCAGTTAATTGGAAAGCTGACTGGGGGTAAGGTCTAGCGCAAAAAAGGAGTGCCGGTAGCTCCATCAGAAACCACCGGCTCAAATTAGGCACTGGTCTAATCAATCAATGTACTTTTGTACCTGCAAATGCGTTTACTTTGAGACAATATGTGACTTGTTGGACATAATTGAGCTTCCTGAGGTGGCATAAGAGACTCGCTTACTGGCGCTGGGTTGGGTGTGTGGACACTCGTGCTTTGCTCAGCTGTGAGATCCATTTACACACCCGAGTAAGAGGCCCAGTGAGCTCGTCGCCCTCCTGCAGAATGGGGACAAACATCTCATTAGGCACATGGGGCTGAGTGACTTCTGTTTACCATTAAGGAGTCTGCTGGTGCTTCACAAAAAGGGCACGAGTTAAGCTAGCCCAAACTTTGCCAACAATTGGCTAAGAGCACCGATTCCATTCAAAACAACAACATAGACACAAATCATAGTGGCGTTTAAATAAAACATTTGCAGAAAAAAGTGACATTTCCAAATTGGAACCTAATCGAAGGCACGAACCCCAGGCGCTTGACAGGCAAAGCCCCGAGCCTGCGCTTGGCGTGTTGGCAGTACAGAAATGAGAGCAGAGCAGAGAATCATGCGGATGTGGAGCTGGGTAAAGCTGAATGGTAAAAACACTACAGAGAGGTGGGGAAAGAACAAGAACAAAGGACGGGAGGAACACGGGGAAAAGGAAAACAAAACCACAGGGCAAAGGCAGGAGGAGGCAGTACCCGCTCAGAGCATGAGAGTCTGCAATAGGCCCCATCGCCGTGAGACGAGCACCCAGGGTACAATAATGAAAAACAGAGGTAGAAATGAGGGAGGAAGAAGGGGAGAAGTACACTATTAGGGGAAAAGAGTAGACAGGAGCTAAAGCTACATGAGGGGGAAGTGTGAGGGGTGAAGCATGCAAAAAGACGTGCAAAAATAGGGAATGAGAGAAGGAAAGGGTCCAGGGATACGGAGGCAAGATTTAGAAGTAACTGCAGAAAGGAAAATCAACAAGGAGTGGGGGAAAGGAGCGGTGGGAGCACATGAAGAGAGGAGACGAGATGCCAGCAGAGCCGAGGCTGGGAACCCAGAGGCGGCCCTAAGGCTGGCAGCAGAGAGGGGAAGTCGGAGAGGCTGTGTGCGGGGAGAGAGGAACAGATGGCTGTGAAGCAGGGGGCGGGGCAGCGGAACCCTTTGAAGTGGCCTGGTGGCCGTGAAAGGAGAAATGCTGCTGCCAGGGGGAAGGCTCGTGCATGAGAGCAGGTCACGTGATTGTGATTCACGGGAACTGTTGAAAATCCTCATCGTAAAAGTCAGCTTTGTGGATAGGCGACATTAGGTCTCTCTACGAGACCTAAACAGGGTTGTGCAGTTAGTGCTGACTTTTCAGCGTGGAACGTGCAACCTGAGCTAAAACTGAAGAGCAACCATGTGACATGCATATTCCGCCCATTGGTTGAACTCTGTGGAATCTCTCAGTTTTTATGTGCATCTGTGTGATTCTGCAGAGTTAAATTCCACAAGTTCTGCCCAGGCCTACTATTCATTTTTTGGGCTCTCAATGCTTCTAGGGAGAGATGTGAACCATCTGTACCGAATTAAAAGCACCTTGCAAGTGCAAGAACAAACGAAAGGGTTTGAATTGCTTGCTAATCATATCCTACCACCCCACATCGAAGGGAAGAAAAGGTATGTGTAAGTAACACTCTAGGTGAATGCAAAAAGGAACAAACAAACAAACAAAAAAAATCACAATTGAAGCCCTGAAGAGGGAGATGGCTGTAACTGATAACAGGCAGGTTCACCTCCTTACCATCAGACGAAGTTGGAGTCTGCAGAACGCTACTGGGTGCCCCTGGCACTGGTGCTCTAGCGCTGCTGATCAAGAGGTCAAACTTGGTGCTCCGGCAGGTGTTAGTGCAGACTTTATCATGCTGGTAAAAGTCAATCTGACCTGAATCCATCATCTTCCTGAGTAGAGGTATTCATTAGAAAGAAGAAAAAAAACGTTTTTGGGAGCAATTCTTTGAATGGCCTCCCTAAGTAAAACTGCATCTTTGCAACTGCTTCAGAATTCCGCTTTGCTGTTCCCAAAATACAAATTGTATTAACTTCAACAGGAATGAACAAGCATTAGAACAAAACGGAAGGGATAGCTAATCAGAAAAGCCTACAACAGAACAAAACCAAAAGAGCTATAACCTTGCAGATGTGTCCATATGCCCTCTGGATCCCAATACCATCTTCACCAATTAAAACCTTAATCACTATCATTGCAATCACTATGGAGATGGAGCAAACCAGAATGTGGCAGTTTGCCAGTGGAATTGTTTTTTTCTAGCTCATTGGTGTTCCCTCAACATTTTGACAACAAATGGTTCCTCCTTGTCCCACAACTACAGATCTGTGAACTCTAAATAGTCCACAATCCTACCAGGAAACAAAAGAAAGAAGATGTTTACAATGCAGTTTATGTATTTTAGTGGTATGTATCTAAATCTGCATTAACGTCAATGTAGTAATTATTTCTACTTTTGTACTTCACGATTCAGCCATATCTGAAGGCTCAATAGACAAATGCACCCACTGTAGGGAATCTATGTTAGACCCATGTTTGAATCCTACTGTGTCGATAAAATGAGTACAATTGAGTTGGATATCAGTTAACATCTGTCTTTTAGCGCCAACATATTTATGGGTGAAAGGGAGCGATACAAATCCAGGTTATTTGTTAACACTTTTAAAAATGTAATTTCATACCTCTTGACAGCCACTTGACTCATTAGAGCACTTACGAAAAGTATAGAAAGCACTTGTCTAGTAACTTGGTATACTATTCTACATGCAAAAAAGGCCACAATCCCCATGGTCCTTTAAGACAGACAAGTCATTCTCTCCATTCCCCCAATATATCAATACGCCATTAAGATTGTCCTAGACTGAGCTCTCGCTGCCCATTTCGATTGCTTCGCGTTAACTAATTTACATTTTCTACCACAACTCTCTGAAGTTCAACATGGTTTTGCTAAGAGGATGGCTCCACGCTTACCAAAAGCACTCTTTCAAATTGGAGGACAAGAAGGGGACCAGAGCCAATAGCAAGCACTGTAAAGTAACTTGTGCCAAGAGAGGTTATTTTTCACACACATTTCTTGGACACATTTTTAAGAATATTGTATTATATCTGCTGAGCAGGGAATGCAGAGATGGGCATCATATAAGGTGCAAGCTACAGTGCATGACTGGCTGAGGAAAGGCCAGTCCAACGACCAGTTCTGGCCAGATATTTATGTCGTTAATGTTGAGGAGAATGAGGAAGAGACATATAAATGTCTAGTTCTGGATGCTATGCATGCGTCTCTATTTTAAACCTCCCGTTTTTTATTTACTTTCATTTAATTTCTATTTTCCCTGTTTTTACTGCGTGCTCGTGCTCCCTCCCGCCCACTTACCTGCATTGTAATTTGGTGAATCACCGCTGCTCGAGCGGGTCCGGTTCCGGGGATCTGCATTTTTGCTCGCCATCTTGGGAGCGAAGGGGTCATTCTTGGGGGCCATTTTCGAGCGTTCTAGCGCTCTTGAGAAGCGTGTTACGCCTACTTAAGGCGCACTACTCAGCGCGCAGCGGTGACGCGCAGCGGGTGCGCCTTCCCTGTGCCAGAGTCCTGCCCGTCTGCGCCCGTCAGCGTTAAGCGTGGCAGTACTCTGGTTATTTCCAATCTTCCGATGGCTCTCTTATATTCTAGGGAGCAAATCCTTAGACTGCGAGATACGATCACTCCTTGCCATATTACTCCCGTTTTCCCGTTATGTGGCCCTTATGTGTGTCCCTGTGGTAAGCTGTGCCTTCCTATTTCCTCTCCTATATCTGCTTTTATGACATCCCACCGTGTAGTGGACTTTCTATCAGCCATTCCTGCTCCCCACACTCCGTCGTCTCCACACTTAAAAATCTGGCACCTTAATGTTAGGTCCCTGTCTAAACATCATCAGGACATCAATGACCTGGTATCTCAGGAATCCCCTGATATATTTTGCATGACCGAAACTTGGCTACAGGACGATGCCTTGGCTATAATTAATCTTGCTCTTCCTTCGAATTACGTTATTTTTAGGCTTAATCGTCATTCCAGAGGAGGAGGTATTGCCATGGCCATAAAATCCTGTTACCCTTGTATTTGGAAACCGATAGATATAGCTGGTTGTGAATGTGCTTCCTTTGCTATTTCTATAAACCATCATTTTACTCTGTCTGGTTTGGTGATTTATCGACCACCAGGTAGCGATACAGCATTTAGGAAAGCACTTCCTGAGCTTGTTAGCTCTTTGGCGTCTGTCCCAGCTAACTTTACCATCATTGGGGATCTTAATCTTCATTTTGATGCTTTTAATACTCCAGTGATAAGTGGTATTCTTGCTGACCTGGAGGCTCTTCAACTATTACAGTTGATCTCCCACCCCACACATAACTGTGGTCATATTCTGGACCCATTGTTCACTAATTTGAGTGTGGTGAAGGTTAGTACGCCTAGACCTATAGCCTGGAGTGATCACTATCTGATCGAGTTTCAGGTCACCACTCAGGACCCTCTGTATAAAACATCTGACAGAGCTATTTTTAGACGTCCTTGGAAAAAATTCAAACTTGCAGAGTTCCACCACTTCCTGGAGTCCTCTCCTTTGGCTTCTTTTGACGATGTTGAGTCTGGTTATACCCTTTTTTGTGACTGGATCACCAAAGCTCTTGACGCTCTAATTCCTGCGGCATGGAGTAAGAGCCGCCGGTCTGTATCCAGTCCATGGTATAATGACTCCTTACGTCTTTTGAAAGCCACTTGCAGACAAGCAGAGAGAGCTTGGCGTAGGACCTACGAAGCAGGACTGAAAACCGTTTATCTTGCTAAAGTCAAATTCTATCACCGAGCTGTCTGCAGGGATCGTGCAGCTTATTATTCTCTTGAATTCAACACTAGCCTCAATCCCACTAAATTGATTTTTAAAGTTTTAAAAGACCTTACTGCTAACAGAGCCTCAGTGCCTGAGGTCTGTTCATCATCTCACTGTGAGGCTCTCGCAGCTTTCTTTGTGGAAAAAGTGTCTAACATCTATCGCTCCTTCCCTAGTACTACGCTTATAAGGGAGGAGTCGTTATCCACTTTTAATACCAACTTGATTCTTTCAACTCTTCCTGCTCTTTCGGTGGAGGAGTTTGAGAAATTGGCAGTTAAAAGTGAAATCTGGTTCCCCTGTGCATCCACTTAGACCTGGCCAATTCAAAGACTCAGCTGCCCTCTGCCTACCCCCCATTCGTCATCTTATAAATCTATCCCTCTCCTCGGGTAAAGTTCCCTTGAGATGGAAACAAGCTCACGTCACTCCCATCCTGAAAAAATCGTCGCTGGACCCCTTAAAGCTTGAGAACTATCGTCCTATCTCCCTCCTCCCGTGGACTGCGAAGGTGACAGAAGCCCATGTTAACAGCATTCTGTCCAGTCATTTACTATCTGCTAACATCCTAGACCTGTGGTTCCCAAACTGTGCGCCGCGGCGCCCCGGTGCGCCGTAATGAGGTGACAGGGGCGCCGCGCACACGATGTGGGAAATTGCAGCCACAGTGTGGGGGAGTTAGTAATGCCACCATCATCCTGCAGCATGTTTGGCCCAAGAGCTACGTGCGTATGTACGCACTTATGTGCTTTCAGAGGCTTAGTTAGTCTCTGCCATTGTTGCTTGAGCGGCTGGGGCCAGTGTGTGTATGTGTGCGAGTCATCTGGGGAGGGTAGTGACATGCCTGTGTAAAGGGAGGGGATGTGTGTGTGACTGGAGCTACAGGCTGATGGACCTAAGTGTGTATGCGAGTGTGAGGCGGGAGGTCTTGCTCTTGTGTGTTCGTGTGCATGGCAGCATGAGTGTTAGAAGGGAAAAGGTGGTGACAGGGCCGGCTCTAGGGCGGTGCGATCCGTGCCATCGCACCAGGCGTTGACTTGGGGTCTGGGCATCATTTTTACACGTATCTTATCATTTTGGCAGCACCTGCTTCAGCCTTCTTGGCCTCGAGCAATTTGTCAGGCATCAATTAAAATGTTAAAGCTGGTGATTAATGCCTTCCTGGAAAAAGACCGGAGGTTTGTCTAATGGAAGTTTTAACTCATCCTAAGGAAGCGCAGAGGGTTAAAATGCCTGCTGCTAGGAACGTGTACTATGCAGATAAAAAACTGCAAATAATGTAAATAATGTAAATAGGTCAGTGGGTAACTGCTTATGTTAAAGAGCTCCTTTTATTACTTGTCATTTATATGTCAAATCCTAGTATAGATCATGGAGTTATTAACTGTGCTCAAAGAGCTGCACGCAAACTGCAAGGTATATGTTAGGGCAATATGTTTTTTTTCCCAGTCTTTCATCATCCTTGTAAAAAGGGTTTATTTGGGTAGAAAACAATTCTTAATATTAAAGAGAACCCTTAACAATGATGTTATGTTTTAAATTCTGAATTTGTGCTTTTCCAGAATAAGTACTCCTAAACTATATTGCCTACCAGTTTCGATGACATGTCGCTCCTACACTACACCTTGTAGTCCTGTCTGATGTAACATGTCATATACACTGATTTACACACATATGATTGTCTCTGTGCAGTGTGTGTGTGTGTGTGTGTGTGAGATGTAAAGTGCTCTGACACCTCACACTGGTATGAGTGATGCTTTAAAATTAAATAAATCTGAGAGACAGTGGTTATGGAGACTTGAGGGGCACTGTTAAAGGGTGCTAGTGAGGGAATCCGTGGCAGAGGGGGGACACCAACAGACACCATTGCACAGGGCGCCATCAGTGCTAAAGCCGGCCCTGGGTGGTGATGGGCCAGTCTGAGGATGCCCGGCTTCTGCTGCAAATCCGCTGGAACGCCTAGGGGTAGGAAGCTGAGATAATCACGTTTGTGGCATGAAAATTGACCCAGTGAGAGGAGCGCCGCCGCCTCCTGCAGCACATCTGCCTGCCCTGGGGGTCAGTGTCCGCCCGGCGCCCCTATGGTCCTCCCGGGCGGGGAGCAGAGGGCAGCAGCACAGGGAGAGGCAGCACTCACTTTCTAAAGCAGAAACTGAGGCTCCTGCGCTCTGGCACAAGTCAACCAGCATCCAGGTGAGGCATGCACACACGATCAAAGAGCGTGCGTACACACTTAAGCGCTGAATGGCTGTGCGTGCACACAGAAAAGTGCACACACTTCAGAGAGAGAATCTGAAAGTGTGCACAAAGGCAGGCACTTCAGAGCAGAGAAGCATCCACCCGCGAGCAAAGAGCATGCAAACATATGTAACGTGCAAACCCTTGAGATTGCTAACGCACACAGGATACACACCTTCCAAAGTGAGAGCATGTGAAGTGTGCACATACCGCTGTTAGCATGCCTAGACAGGCGAGGCGAATGCATACACGTTATCCGTGACCGTGCCTGCACCTAGGTGAGGGCACACCTTCAAAAGAGATGACTTCGAGTGTGCGCATAACAAAGTTAGATTTCATGCACTGACAATCTGAGTGCGTGCACACAACATCAGTGAGTCTGTGCACTAATTTCAGTAGTACACAGCTTACAATAAGACGATATCAAGCATTTGCACATATCTAACTACAAGACCATGCATACAGGGACAGAGAGCTACCCATAAGCTAGCATTGAATGTGTATATTCTCACACACGTACTCCAAGAAGATCTCAAGAGTGCACTGTGAACAATACGAATAGAACGTACACATGCACAGGAGCAGCGAATGGGCACACACAGCAGAGTACATACTGTGGTTTGTTCTAAGTCACAATAGCAATCACTCACTCCTGTCTCTCACTCACTTTCACACACATTCAAGCATTCCAACTATTATAATACCTTCATTGCGTCCCAATTACTTTAAGGAAGACAACAGGAAGTACTCCTGAGGTCGGGCTTACGTCCTCCCCACCGGTAAAAAATGGTGGGGAGCCACGGCCAACTGCCGATTAGGTCAAGGGAGCCACAGGTCAAAAAAGTTTGGGAACCACTGTCCTAGACCGTTCGCAGAATGGCTTCCGTGCTGGGCACAGCACTGAGACAGCTCTCCTTTCCATGGTAGAACATCTGCGCGCTGTGTTGGATGCGGGTCAAACGGCGGCCCTGGTACTTTTAGATCTCAGTGCTGCCTTTGACACTGTTTCCCATGCAATACTTCTGCAGCGGCTGGATGAGGCGGGTGTCAAGGGTCTAGCTCAGGAATGGTTTAGATCATTTCTTTCTGATCGTACCTTTCGGGCTTTTACACCTCCCTTTGAATCTAAATCCCACCTCATCGAACAGGGAGTTCCGCAGGGTTCAGCACTGAGCCCCACGCTTTTCAATCTTTATGTGCAGCTGCTGGCTGCTATCGCCAAGCGCCTGGACCTTACTATGGTGTCCTACGCTGACGACACGCAGCTTGCGGTGGCTCTTAGTGGCAACTCTGACCGTGAGGCCTCTAACTTTCGTGAGGGTCTCCGTGCGGTGGCTGGATGGATGACGGCGAATTGCCTGCAGCTCAATGCGAATAAAACCGAGGTATTGATCGTGGGTAAACAGAGCAACCTTTGGGGTGACAGGTGGTGGCCAGCTGACCTCGGCCCTACCCAGAGTCCGGCCGTTGAGGTGAAAATTTTGGGTGTGTGGCTAGACCCGACGCTCAGTTTCTCCTGCCACACAAAAAAAGTTGCTGCAACTTGTTTTGGCACTTTACGTGGGCTTAGGCCGGTGTTGAAATTATTTGATGCTCCGACTCGTCAACTGATCATTCAGGCAGTTATATTGTCCAGGCTCAATTATGCGAGCTCTTTGCTGCTTGGGGCCAATCAGGCCGAAATTCTGAGATTGCAGCGTGTTCAGAACGCTGCAGCCAGGGCCTTAGTTGGCCTTCCCAGATTTTGTTCTGCTAGAAGCACTATTGCCAAGCTCCACTGGCTGCCTGTGCCTCAGAGGATAGAATTTAAGACTTCATGTCTGTCTTTTAAGATTTTAAAACTTGCTTCTCCTCCGATTTTGGAGCATCTTATTCTCCCTTACACTCCTTCCCGTCAGCTGAGATCCTGTGGACAAAACTTAGCTATAGTCCCTCGTTTTCTGAGAAGTAGGTCTGGCGGCCGCTCTTTCAGAGTACTTGCCCCTAAATTGTGGAACTCCCTTCCTGCTCATATTCGTTCCATGGATGACCTCTTGTCATTTAGGAAGGCTGTAAAAACTTTTATCTTCCCAAATAGCTGTTAATGTTATCCATTCTGTCATCTCTTCTTTTTCTGTTTGTGTTGTGTTCCTTTCCAGGCGCAGCGCCGGGACGCCCCTTAGCTGGGGCAGCTGTGCGCTTAAAAATGGAGTTAACATAACATAACATATTAGGGTCTCTGTGCCAGGGGTTGCGCCAGTCCAATGACCAGCTCCTGTCCAGTGTTGATGCCATGAAAGGATATATTACATATACATATTTCCAAAGCACAAACCTAGCTAGAGATCAACTGGGCACTACGGGTGCTAGTGGGATGAAACAGTCCAGTGATGAGCACAGTTCATACATTAATGACTAGCTTTAAATGCACCTGGGTTACAGAAGTTGATTCCCAGAATGAAACCGAGCAAGTCTCACCTATGAATATGGAACAAGGGACTTACTTATGGGTTTCCTTCTTCACATTCTTCGCTCAAAGAAAGAAAGAAAAAAACGGACACAAAGAAATATGTAAATGGCCCTCAAATCCGCCCTCTAGCCAGGACACCAAACATACATATGGCTGGAAGCTAATCTGCAGAAAGGAGAAACAATAATAACGTTGCTTGGAAAAGGGATACTAGACCACATTACCTTTTGCAAATAGATCAATCTAATTTTCCTTTAATTTTTTCCAGTTTTCAGGGTGCCGCTGAGTTCTGCCTCGGCTAATGGGCCTTTTAAAATGGCAGACCACTTGTTCCCAAGTAGGTTGGCAAAGGAAAATGCATTAGCAGCCGTTTGCTATTCCAGAGAAGTTACAGAATTATGAACAAAGGAAACCAAAGGGTCCTAGTATTTTGTTGGCTGAATTATGACCAAACAATTTTATAGTGCTTAGTCAGGCACGCGCTAAAATCCATTTATTACTTATAAGGGCAAGGTCATTCTACAGAAAGGCAATTCAAAGACTTTACCAATATCCAGATTCTTTCAGATCTCATTAGGCTCGCTATAAGTTACACCTTCCAGTATGCGCTTGTTGGTCCTTTGCTGTAGCTCTCTATAGCCGGCCCCTTAACGAAGATAAATATGGCACGTGCACCAAACCAAAAATCCTGCCACCCTAAAGAATAATAGGAACTGAGAACCAGTCAAAGGTGAAATTACTTAAAGTCTAAAGTTACAAGATGTAGAGATAACGAGGGTCTCTTGAACCAGAGTAACTTTCAAGCTTTTCTACTGACTACAACAACAGGTTTCCCCCCTCACCATGGCAATACTTCCGGGCCCACAACATGCACTCCGGTCTCGTCCACCGGCTGGCTTACATTCCGATGCATCGGAGACCTTGTGAATGAACTATGCCTTCTCTACCCGTCCACCCCCCACTTATGCCTCCTTCACATCATTCGTCCCTCACCCACACATAACCCAGTTGGGGACAGGGCGTGAGGGACGCTGCACCACGTGAAAACCTCTCTCGAACATCAAACCTAGACACAAAAGCACAATGTGTGGATGGATGCCTATATCGCCAGATGCTGTCAATAGCAACAAAGTTTAAATGTTTTGTTTGTTAAAAAAAGAAGCAAAATAAAAAAGAAGTAATATGACAGGAGGATAGCAATTACAGATAGATTAACCCTGGGGTAGCACAGAAGTGGCTATGGGCTGGGCAATACGAGGCAAAACCTTCCCCGCTGGGTATGTCTGAAATGTTGCACCTGAAATGAGGCCTGGGTTTAATACGGGAGATCAGCTCCTGTAAGAGGCCTACAATATTCCACTCTATGTTATCAGAATTGTACCAAGGCGTCCCTTGGCAGGTGACAGCTTATTATCGATGTTTCTGAAATAATGTCTATACGTTGATCCAGATTTGCTTACTACCAATAAAAAGAATTTTAAAAAAACAAAACGTTCAAGCCTTTCAAAAACTGCGCTACTTGTGGAATATCATTGAGAACAGCCTTGAATAGTTACACCCAGAGGTTTATCTTGTTATCTAATGCTGGCTAACTGCAAAGTCAACTATTGTCGACTAATTGAACTGCATTTGTTGCTAAGATCCTATTAAACGGTGTAGCTTAACAAATTCATTAAAGAAAACAATCTCTAAAACAGTTACCAACTATGTTTTCGGTCCAGGGACAGCACTGAAAGTGATATCTGAGGTCTACCAAATGTTTGAAAAGAAAAAATATATGTCTGCTAATCCTGCTGGACGGGTCAGTCTCATTCAAAAACACAAGCATTTGCAATGCAATAGGATTTGCATTTACGATTTTGTGTTTTTAAAACAGATAAATAAAAGGCATTGTCATTTACAATGCCAATAGCTTAAACTCTCGCAAATCCGAGACATATTGCATTGCAAATGCGCTTGGCACCAGTGCTATAAATATTAAAAATAAAGCGTTAGTTGAAAACGGGTCCTGCCTGCAATAGCCGCAGGAGAAAGCTATTTGAGAAAATAGTGCCCGGAGGCTGTAATGAAAGCTTACCGAGTAACAACACACGTAACTGGGAAGTGTCCTCATGGGAGGTTACAAAATGAGACAGGGCGGTACTAAGGAGGGACTACGCTAAGAACAGATTTTTAGCGTATGTGTTTTTAGGGCCACGCCGTGAATTACATTGGCCATGCCCCTTTGAGAGAACCCCCCTACCGAGTTTTATATCCCACTTAAAGAAATGCTGGTATTGGAAATTTAAAGGCATGTGCTGCTTTTGGATGGACATGTAGCACTGAAGACAAAGAGTAAACAATAGAAAATACCAAAATAGCATACACATGCAACATCACACACTAAACATAGCTCGGCACAACAGTCCAAACACAACCCAACACTTTACAAGCCAGCATCGCTTTGTAATATTGCAGCACAAAAAGCCAGAAGCACACATCACAACCACAACAAAGTAACACGCATCAAAAATGTTCCAGCGTTCTTGTTGCACCTTAGAACCTCCAGAAACCTGCCTTCATAGTAGGTGGTAAAAGGTGTTTGCTCCAAGTGCTTCCTAAGTTTACCAAACAGGACATGAAACGCCACCAAAGATGGTTTGTGGCCCTGCCCTAGTCTTTTTCAAAACCCAGCACTGGTTTGTGCCGCTGGCCCCCCCCCCCACCATTGAACAGCATCTAGGTTATGCAAACTTGAAGGATTTCTTTGCTGATTCGTGCAAGCTGCGCCTCCCTTCCAGAGGTGGTGCGTTAAAAAGGTCACGCAGCGCCCAGGGAGCGGGGAGGCTCGGCAAGCGGGGGAGAAGGTGTGCACCTTGGGTGTGCGCCTCTGTGCTTGGCACTGTGGGAACCGCAGCCGGCTGCCGTTCGGAGGATGGAAAGCCGTTTTATTGCCCGCTTCCCTCGATTCTTCGGTGTGCAAGCACTTGAGTGAGATTCTCTGGAGCCTGAAGTACTTTTAGGAAGAACATTAATTGGTTTTGACAAACCACATCAGTCCCTTGGGTGCAAGCAAGCCTAGCTTTTACTGAAACCAGGCACAAAATCAAACGACTAGTGTTCATGCCGCCTGCAGTATGGATGGGAAAACACAGTTACATGCAAAGGCAGGCAGGTAGCCCGGCACACACCCCGAAGACGGATGCACAGCCACGCATGAGACAACAGTCACACATTGAGACATGAGCACTCTGAATCCGACAAAGTCGACAAGCGCCTGGATATATAGCTCAATGCGTTCTTAAGATGAGAAATACACTCGGAGCCTGTCCATACGTGCATCGAGAAAAGGCACAAATATCGCTTTGATTGTCAAGAATTCTGTATAGCACTTGAAACACCATTGCGAGGCACCGAAGTGCATTATCAAATGGGCAGCATATGACAACTTCGTGATTGATGTGCATGCTTGAAATAGTGTTTAACTTGCAATGGGGCCAATGTGGGAAGTGTTCCTGAAATGGGACAGACCCATCCGAAGACATGCTGCTTAGTACAGAACTTCACGAAAATGTTTTAACCTGGTGGTGCCACAGCAACACCGCGAGCAAAAGAGACGCTGTGCGCGTGCACATCTTCTGTCCGGGCAGGCACGGTAAACAGGAGACAGGGGGGGTACAAACATGCCTCCGGTCCAATCAAAAGTGCGCAATTTGACGCGCACCAATGAGAAGCATGGGTGGAGCTTCCACAGCAAAACCAACTACAATAGTCTTGCAAGCGAGCAGCACATGCGCTGGTTTGCTAGGCGCGACCGAATTAATTAATAAACACAAACATCCCACGTTGTGATGGGGCAATTCTTCGCTGGTTCATATCATATATACAGGGTTGATGTAAAATGGTGAAAATAAATGACTCGTACATGCCCTGTGAAAAGGCCATTTGAATTTCTTCAAGCACCCTAATACTAGCCCCCAATCTATTTTACTTCTATCTTGAAACTCCTGGCAATTTTAGACTGATTTGGTCTCTCCTACCACCAATATGCAGAGTCACATAATACTGAAAAGTAACACTAGCTGACCAAATTAAAGGCTGTCTCTCAAACAAAAAGCTGGATGTCCCAATGTTTTTTGAAACTGAATCAAATTAAAACTGAATTTCTGGTTAGTTCTGGTTAGTTTAAAGAAGTGAAAAACTGGCATGCAGACATCAAAGACCGAGACCTTTCCTCAGGGTGCATGCAAAATGCCAAATGTGTATAAAATCAAATGGTGAAAGGAACTAAACATCAGCTAAGACATATCAAATCAATTCACAGTTATTACCCAAGAAGACCTCAAACTTACTAAATAAGCATTGATGTTCTCAAGACTAGAAAGTATAATCTCAATCATCACTGGCCTGCCTGACATCGGGACAGACTCTCTGAAAGACGTCCTTCATGATGCTGCAAGACTAGTCACTGACACAAGGAGTTATTTATTAAACGTCAATGGCTTCCATTTCGGGTGCGCTGCTCCTTCGCATCTGCCAGCAGCATTACCTTCAAAGACTAACATGAAAATCTCTTACTACCTGAAAAACAAACTAATACTATTAGGCAGATAAGGCTACATATGCAGCTGAAACAACGCTGATCTGTTGCTACATTAAAACCTTCATGTTAATACAATCATCTCAGCTTTTGTCCCTCAGGTTTGGAATAGCATTCCATTAGGTAAAACACTGAAAAAACACTGCAAAAATTACACAAATGAACTCCTGTCTCTTCAATGCACAAAACCCACTACTTCCTGGTGCAATTGAAACACCATAAAAATCACAGCTGAACAGAATTTTTGTTATGCATACGCCCTTTCAAAATTTC
Organism: Lissotriton helveticus; assembly: GCF_964261635.1. NCBI lineage: Eukaryota > Metazoa > Chordata > Amphibia > Caudata > Salamandridae > Lissotriton > Lissotriton helveticus. Next base: position 1,753,896,219 of record NC_136061.1, on the reverse strand, counting down.
TCATACACTCTGACTTTCTCTTTTTGTAGAATCATTGTATTATTTCTAAAGTCATCAACCAGAGGACACAACATACTTCTAACTTTGATGTGGAGTGTAGCTTACATTGTATCAAAATATTCTCCACCTGTAGTTCACATGCTTGTGTGATTTCTTCTATCTAGATCCTTTAGCCACTATACTATCACTGCATTTTGTGTACTCAATTTCATGCTCTTTATGCACTCTTTATAACGTGCCCCAGCTCCCTTTGTAGATTTTTTCTGGACTATAAAAAATGCATTAAAAAAATGTAAATTCCATCAATGGTACACTGGACCTGGAACTCTGACTCACCTGAGTTGTCAACTGGAGAGATTAGCGAGTCAGTACCCTAATGTGGAGGCTTAAGCTGTTAATGCTTTTTGTCAGACTGGTCTTTCTTCAAAGAGTACACCTTTTTGCCCCATCTCCATGATCCAGGAGTGAATGATGTGGGTTCATAATTTTTAGTGCATCCTGATGCTAATAGCTCCATTCTGGCTATCACAAGGCTAGTTGTCTTCTCACATGGAGTATATGATGCCTTCAGCTTGTCTTTCCAAAAATGCAGCAGGATATCGAAGGGAACTTCTAAAAACTGATTCCCACAAGAATCAGCTATCACTTCTGACTAGAATATTATCCAAAGAATACGAGGGCTGTTGTTTTGAACCTCAGAATAGTTGCTGTTCCCTGGAAGAGACATTGTTTCTCTTGGTAAATCTCCTTCATAGCTCATTAATTCTGTTAGAGATTTACGGTGGTGCTTTTGCCGTGGTTCTAGTAATGTTTACAAGTCAACAATAGCCTTCAAATACCCAAAGGCTAACTCCCTTCACAGGTAAGAATACCGTCGTCCACACACTCAAAAACTATTGTATTCAATCAGAACATCAATTTCCCCTCCCCAAGTCCACCTAGCCCTCCTCCCTCCACAGGCCATCTCAGCACTTTGACTCCAGTCTCTATAGTCTGGCTCAAAGGTGGGAGGAGAAAGATCTTGCACTAACGTAAATGTAACTATGGCACTAGCCTGCTCAATTTTTTTTATACATTATTTTTATTAAACATAGAACATATGCTTCGGACATAAAACAATATCGTGAATACGCTGGATGCCTTGACATATACATCAGTTCGCAGGGTCCCACATTTCCAAACCCCATGCAGCCCACCTTTACAATCATTAGAGTCTGGAGTACTGCCTTCATCTGTTCCCTTTTTAGGTCTCGCCTGAGCCAATGCGCTTGCGCATTGCTCCGGCAAGACTTATGTAGGGGCTACAGGAAAGGCTGCCAGAGGGCTTTGGAATGCGGATTATGGCCAGTGCATGTGCGCCGGGCGCGCGCTCACCATTTGCTCTCCCGCCTCCCCATCAGACTTGAAAGGAAGCCGCTCGCACACCACCATTTGTCTGAGCCTCGGCATCAGACTTCAAAGGAAGCCGTTCCCCGCTCCCCCTCCCCCATCAGACTTCAAAGGAATGCGCCCCCAAACTTGCTGGCCTCGCTCGTGAGCCTTTATTTACTTGTTTTCATGGTCTGTTCTTCATCCAGCTCTGTCTCTCTCTCCTTACCTCTGTTTCTTCCCCTCTCTCTTGCTTTCAACCTTGTTGTTGTTACATATTGTTTGCCCTGGCTCTTCTTTCATACAGGCTCACTTCTGTTGGTCGCTGCTTTTGCTCCTATGAATTTTGGCCTATATCCAACCTCCTTCCTCGCTGATCTTGGATCTTGGCCCCCTCCTCCTCTTTACTCTCCCCCTCGCCTCTCCCGCGCTTACTGTTCCTGTCTCCTATTCATTCATCTTCCTCATCCAATTTACCACCCTCTCTTCATCTCGCAGACCTACTTCCATTCTTGGCTAAGAAAATCATTGCAGTATTGATCTGTGCCTACTCGTCTCTCTTCATAACACATCCCATGCTTTGTTAATCAATGTTATATACATAACGAGGGTTTTGTTTACAGGTCTATTAAGAGGATACTTCACTCGGGGACACCGCCACATCACTCGGTGGCACCGCCACATCACTCGGTGGCTCCGCCACATCACTCGGGGGCTCCGCCACATCACTCGGGGGCTCCGCCACATCACTCGGGGGCTGCGCCACATCACTCGGGGGCTGCGCCACATCACTCGGGGGCACCGCCACATCACTCGGGGGCACCGCCACATCACTCGGGGGCACCACCACATCACTCGGGGGCACCACCACATCACTCGGGGACACCACCACATCACTCGGGGACACCACCACATCACTCGGGGACACCACCACATCACTCGGGGACATCACCACATCACTCAGCCCAACCACATCATCACTCAGCACCACAACAGCACTGTCCTTGCTTGCTACCAACAAGCATTGCCATAGCCATTAGGACTCGCATTAGAAAAGTGTAAGCTATTGGCTTTGTGAATAACAATGCTATTAATTTAGATATTTTCAAAGCCAACAAATATTTAAAAAAAATTGTCATTTACAATACCAATAGCTCACACTTTCCTAATGCGAGACCTATTGCATTGCAAATACTGGTTTACCTGGGCTATGCATTGTGCCTCCTCACTGTAACTCCTGTATATTATCCAAGTCCCCCCCCATATCTTTTCCCATTTGGATGAGCAGCCTCTGCTCTGGTATATTGTCTGTTACGCTCTTCGACATCGATCAAGGTCCTTTTTCCAGGCCTCTAGGTTCCCCCGCACCCCATGCTCGGGCAATATTCCTTTTGGCCACTCCTCCTGCCAAGGCAAGCTACATTTTGGCCCATTTCGGTCAGACTGCCTCTCCTGTCCCTCCCAGGATATGCCATCTTGCCTCCACCGTGACCTGTGTTCCCATCACTGTCGCCATCACCTGGGCCAAAGCACTCCAGTATCGTTGAAATCTTGGGGCAGCACCACACACTCCTCTGAACCACAGAGACCTGTGCAATACTGTAAAGTCCTTGGGGTATATGACATATGCAGAATCCTAAGCTGAATCAACCTGAACCGTGCCCTTATGGCTATTTCTCTGGGGTTTTGCAAGGCTTCAGCTCAGTCATCGTACTCCAAAAGACCCATATCCAATTCCCATGCCGCCCTCAAGGAACCCATGCAGTCTGGGAGTTGTTTACTAGTTTCCTATATGTGAGGGATATAGATCTATCAATCATTGGGTCGAGTTAAAGTCTGTCTTCCAGTGGAGTGTAATCCGGTAGCGATTCCCCTTCCGCTATATGACATTTGAGTGCATGTCACAACTGTAGGTATCTGAGGTATTCCCCTGCCCCCATCTGGAATTCCAAACAGACAACTAAAATCAATAATTTTCCCTCCTCTCCAGACGTCTTTCAAGAGGTCTATACCTATGAGTCCCCATTTGTTAAAGCCTCTTAAGCATCTCACCTCACCTAGGGAATCTCCCTTTCACAATTGGGTTTGCTCCGTAACCTTGGCCTCCCAGCCCACCAATTTTGTTGCTTTCCTCAACGCACTAACTACTGTCTGTGTGTGTGTCGGGAGTGTTGTGTTGCTTTTCTTCCTGTAGAACTCAACCAGATAGCTACCCTTTCCCATTGTTGGCCTATCGAACCCAGTATGCCGGCTCCTCGTTCGGAGAAAAGGCTAAACCCGTTGATATTAATAAGTTGTGCTGCCCAATAAAATTTCCTAGTGTCTGGGACGGCCAGCCCCGCTTCATACACCATTGCAGTAGCTTCCTCAATGCAATCCTAGGGCTGCCACCCACCCACAACAACGTGCACTGCTCTGAATCAACCGCTCTGAAGAAAGCTTCTGAAATCTGATTTGGTGTGTTCTTTAGTGCATACAATATGCGAGGGAGGGCAATCATTTTAAACAAAACAGCTCTACCGATAACGGAGACTGTTAAACGCCGCCAGTGGGCCACATCCTCCCGTAGCCTGTCCAACTGTGCATATACATTTCGCTGCATGAACTCCTCCTCCGACTTAGTGATCCAAGTGCCCAAGTATTTAAATGTCTCTTTATGGACTAGCTCCTTACATGCGGACGACCGGGCTGGGCCGACATGGGTAATAAACTGACGGAATTTCAAGAGGAGGCGGAGCACGAGACTAACTTTTTACATAAATATGCAATGACGTGCCGTTACGGGGAGGGAGATAGGAAAGGCAGGACGCTTGCAAACCTTCTGCGGGCACCTCAAGGGTCCACATTTGTCACTGAGCTTGCCACCACTAATGGCGCCATGGCGCGCTCCCCACCCACCATTCTTTTTTTTTTTAAACTGTTTTTATTGATAACAGAAAAAAGGCATTGGTGTAAGACATAATACAGTCATCTTAGGCATGGCAATACAAGACATTACATCGGTACCCCACATTCACTGTCTCAGAAGTGTTTACACCTGCAGCCATCAAAGGGTACCCTTACATCTATAGTTGCTACTAGTCCAAAGAATCCCAAAAATTATCAGGCAGACCATTGGTCCACTAGGAATACCCTCCTATTATAAGCTATCCAGTGGGGAGGTTCCCAGGGTCTCTCACAATCTGGCCATCAAGGTTTGTCTGTCCCTTTACAATTCCACCGTAGGGGAGATGCAAAGTCCCCCTATATTTGTTCCACTTACCCCATTTATGATCCCATTTTTTGGGGCATCCCCTTCCCTTGAACACTGTTTTTTCAGCAATCATGGCATAGTCCATGTCCTTCGCCTATTCTCTGAGTCGTCGGGACATGTCCGTCCCCCATTTTTGGGCAATATTACGCTTGGCGATAGACCACTCCATCGAGGCCCATGACTGCTCCGCCTGTGAGAGATCCGTGGCCTCCCATATATTAAGGAGGCAGGGTTTGGGGGAGGGTTGAATGGGTTTGTCGCATGCCCTAGCGAGTTGGCGGGTGACTTCTTCCCAAAACTGTTGTATGTGAGAGCAGTCCCAGAGGATATGTGTAAATGTGCCAGCCTGGTTGTACCGTCTGAGGCAGAGCGGATCAGGTCGCCTACCCAACTTAAATAGTAGCTTGGCATCGAAATAGACCAGGTGAAGGACTTTGAGTTGGACAAGCCGAAGTCGCATAGGGATCGTCACCTCTCGGGGAGACGCGAGTGCCTCTCTCCAGTCTTCATCGTCTATATCCCCTAGATCAGCCTCCCAGAGCAACGGTAGTTTCAGCATTGGGCCTGTGCAATTATTAACAAAACTTTTATATGTGAGGGAAATGGCTTTGCTATCCATTGGATCTAGTAATAGTCGGTCCTCCAACGGGGAGGAATCTGGAAGGGCCGAATCAATAGCGTGACTAATTTGGAGGTAGCAGAAAGTCTCAGAGGATGCGAGGTGATACTTAGCTTGAAGCTCCAGAAATGTGGCCTTCTTCCCCTTCACCCAAATGTCACCCACCGTGGAGATCCCAATTATGTCCCATTTGTCAAATACCGGACTGGTGCTGAGGCGACCCAATAGATCAGGTTCCCAGAGAGGTGTTGCCTTTGTCAAGCGGTTATGCCACCCCAGCTTCCGTTGAAGTCCATGCCATACTTCTACCGGACGAGCCGTGGAGCCAGTTAGTTGCAGCCTCCGATGGTTAGAATATAGTGCCCTGTTATAGCCCCCTTTCCCCATGAGCCAATGGTCCGTGCGGAAACTAGAATCATCATGTGGGCCAAACACCCATCTATTAATGGCTGCTAACTGTGATGTCTGAATAAAGCAGCATGTCTGGTAGCCCTATACCCCCGTCATACCAACCCATGGTAAGTTTATTGATGGGAATCTGTGGAGGTCGGTCCTCCCACAACAACCCCCGCACTACCTCTTCAATTTACAAGAAGTATGAATCAGGGATAGGGTTGGGAGCGTTTTACAGGGCGTATAAAAAGTGCAGGAGGGCGAACATTTTAAACAGGGATGCACGTCCCAGGAGAGTAAGGGGCAGCGCTCTCCAATGCTTACATCCGATCTTAGACATTGAAGGGGCACCTGCAGATTCCGCTCGAAGAAGAGGTCAACATCGGTGGTAATAAAAATACCCAGGTATCGAAACCCTTGTCCCTTGGACTGGAATGTCATACCCACGCGGACTGGCTGGGGGCTCACCCCATAATGCATACATCTGGGATTTGGACCAGTTAACGGATACCCTTAAAGCGCGCCAAATATATGGAAGATGTGTAACATCCTTCCCAGCGGGCGTGCTGGAGAGGCCAAATAGAGCAGGATGTTGTCCGCATAGAGCGAAATTCGGTTCTCGTGATCCCATGTCCATTTCATACCCCTTATTCCTGAATCCCCCCTGATCTAGACAGCGAGTGGCTACAGGACCATGGCAAACAGGAGCGGAGACAGCGGGCAGCCTTGCCTCGTGCCACTCACCCGCCATTCTTGATACCATGAAAGACTTTTACGCACAGCTCTACACCTCTCAGTCTAACCCACCTGACACTGTATTGCAGGAATATTTTGACTCAGTGGAGCTACTATGGCTCAGTAGGGCCCACTTGGACTACTTAGAAGTTCCGTTCACGGTAGAGGACGTGCGACGTGACACGTGTCATTGGCAGTCTGCCTGCGGATAAAGCCCCTGGGGTGGATGGCCTTACGGCTACATTTTATAAAGAATACTCAGAGATACTGGCACCACAGCTCCTGGCCGTCTACCAGGAGGCTGCACAATCTGGAATCTTGCCCAGCTCTATGCACAAGGCCATCATTATTACCATTCTCAAACCTGACAAGGACCCCCTCAAAGTGAGACTCGTACCGTTCACTTTCATTGATAAATCTGGACACCAACATTTGTGCCAAGCTCCTGGCTGCCCAACTTCAACCGCTGCTCCCCACGATTGTCCAACCAGACTAGTCCGGTTTTATACTGGGGAGGCCCACTTCTCATAACCTCAAGACGTTGTTTGCACTCATACACTACCTTGCCCATCATGTCCCTGCGATCGCAGAACTGTTGGACGACACCAAGGCGTTTGACTCCTTGGAATGGGGATTCTTATTTCCGCTTCTATACCAGCTGGGCCTGAGTCCCCTTTTTATTCAACAGATAAAGTTGCTTTACACTCTGTCTGCAGCGCGCCTGAGCGCCAACGGCCTGATTTCAGACTCATAATCCATTACAAGGGGCACCAGACAGGGTTGCCCATGTCGCCCTTATTATTCGCAATAGCGACAGAACCTCTGGTGGCCAGAATTAGGCAACACTATATAAATCTAGGCATCGATTTCACCACAAGGGGCCTCATTGCGTCCATGTATGCAGATGATATCACCCTATACATGATGAAACCCAAAGATACCCTTGTACCTATGACACGAGAGTTAGTGCGACATGGAGGGCTATCTGGAGTGGTGGTCAATTGGAGTACATCTGTCATTATTCCCCTGACATCTGGAACCCAGGCCTTGGACATTGATTACCCCATTGTCTGGGCAACAGGACCGACGCAATATCTGGGCGTCTGGACAAGAAATGACCTGCAGGAAATCTGGACAACCAATTATGGCAGGGTGGTAGACTGGATTGAGGATAGAGTGCGAAGATGGAAAACACTTATTTTCGCTGATTGGTTGCATAGCAGTGGCCAAAACGATAATCCTGCTCAAACTACTGTACTTATTTGTAAACGTTCTGTCCCTCTTACAATGCAATTTTTCAAACGACTGCGATCCCTGATGATTGAATTGGTATGGGCGGGGGAACAACCTAGGATCTCCTGGGAATTGCTCAAGTTGCCACAGGCTAAGGGTGGGCTAGTGGCTCCGGATTTTGCTCTCTACCCTTATAGTGCCCAGGCACAATTTTTACATTACTAGATACACCCCACACCCTTCCAGCCCCATGTATCCATCGAATTAGATAGGGTAGCACCCCTTCCCCTAACCACCGCCATTTATCAATCACAGAAACGCCCACACAATGAAGTGGACACTTTAGAGGCACTGCGTTGGGCATGGGGGTGGGGGTTTTGGGGGGCGGGAGATTATGTAAACGCGCAAACACGAACGTACTTTACGCCCCTTCTATGCAGTTGGCTAACACTACAACAGATGTGCGGCCCTGAGCCTCCCTCAGCGCTAGACACGCTGCTGTATTACCAACTGTGGGCATCCTGTAGAAGCAAATTTGGCACATTCCCAGACCCGCCCCAGACATTACATGCACTTGAAAATGTACTCACTGTGGAGTTGGGCCGCAAGTTGATCACTCAGATTTACACCATCACACAGAGGGACTATGCGGTTACTGTACCGATGTCACGCGCTGCATGGGAGGCGGATCTAGGGGGTGACTATCACAGACTAGCAGTGGGATTTTAGTTGCAGTCAGCTAGGGCAGCTATCCCCTAATTATCGCCTCAGACTTCTTAATTTCAAGTATGTTCATTGACTTTACCGTACCCGATGCAACTCCATCTGATGGGACTGCATTCTGACGACAACTGTTGGCTATGTGGGGCTCCCCAAGCGTCATTCATACACCTGGAATGGCAATGTAGACCTATTGTCAACTTCTAGCTCAAAATACTGCAGCACATTAAAAACATTACGGAACAGTAGCTACCTTGCACGCCGTTGGTCGCTCTGTTGGGTGTTATTCCTGACATACCACCGAAGTTGAGGAAACTACCGGCTATGCCATTGCTGATGGCCAAGCGGCAGGTGGCCCTTCATTGGAGTTCTATTTCCCACCAACAACGAAGAAGTGGGTCTGGAGTGTTGCCCATTGCAAGACCCAATTGGCAGGTTTCTGGGAGCTAATGCCAACACAATCTCGTCCCCGAGATATATGGGGCCTGTTTGTGAGCTGGCTTGGTTCTGCGAGTGCAGACGATTCCTTAGAAGGGTATCGTTATATTGAGCATCCTGGACTGTACTGAGGCACGAGAGGGGGCTTCCTATCACAGAGTTTATATAAGTACACAGATTGTGGAGTAAACTGTCTGACTATCATGCTCAAAGTGTTGTGGAGGTATACTAATACTATGTTATATATGCTGATATCCTTGACAAGCTGACCGTACAGTCTGTAAGCAACGTACTGCTGTGCTGTTGTATTATTGTTTGTCTTTTTACAAGAAATGCCAATAAAAATAATTTAAGAACAAAAGCCCTCTAAAAAAAAAAAGTCTTATATATGGATGAGTCTGAGAAATGTTTGTTGTGGTTTGTGGGCATAAAGCAGGATGTCATCCGCATAGAGTGAGATGCATTCCTCCTACCCCTCTCCTACATCAATGCCTCGCACCAAAGGGTCTCCCCGCACCCAAGATGCCAGTGGCTCAACCGTCAGCACAAAAAGTGGGCAGTCCTGGCGTGTACCCCGGTCCAGTTTTATAATCTGGACACTGTCCCGTTAACCCTAACCCATGCCAGTGGGCAGAATATAAGCGCCTTATCTATGCACAGAAACTCTGACCAAAACCCAGTTTGGCAAGAACGGCAAATAGGTATGGCCACTTGATACCATCGAATGCAATATGGGTGTCAAATGACAAAAGTGCCGCTGGTTCGTCCGCTCGTTTATTTACCATATGCATAACTCCATATAGGTGACAGAGATTCAGCGTGGTACTTCTGTGTGGCATAACATTGGGATGTTAGAGGGATTGTATCAACAGGCCCAGTCTATTAGCTAGTACCTTTGCCAGCACCTTGGTCTTAAAATTAAGCAGCGAGATAGGTCTATAAGAACTACATAAATCGTGGGGTTTCCCTTTTTTTGGTATAACTACTATAGTTGCCACTCTCAAATCTTCCGGCAGCTGTCCATCTACCCTTGCGGCGTGGAACATATTTAACATGTGCAGGGCAATTATCCCAGCCACACACTTATATAGTTCCGCGGGAAGTCCATTCAGGCCCGCTGCCTTCCCTGATTGCAAGACCCCTCTGGCCCCTGCTATTTCCTCTGTTGCCAGGTTGGTGTCGGTTGCCTCCACCTCCTCTGATCTGAGTGTCGGCAATGACATATCCTTTAACAGCTCAATGCTGTCCATTTCCTCTCTTTCCGTGAGCGATTGGTATATCCCCTCGTAGTATAAAGCAAATGCCTCAGCTAGATCTGCGCTAGAACCCCACCTACTGCCCTCGAGGTCAGAATTTCAGGGACCCAATTGTGGCCCCTATCCCTCTTCTCCAACCATGCTATTAATTTATTAGCTTTATTGCCTAGGTCATATATACGCCTCTGAGTTCCAATCACATGTGTGCGGGCCACATCCTCCAGCAAGTCTCGGAGTTCTTTTTGCTTAAGCTTAAGTGCATGTTTGTGTCCGGGTGATGATGCTTTGGGATCTGAACCCAGTTCTGTTTCAATATTCACAATTTCTTGTTCCAGAATATCACACTGCACACGTCTTTCCTTGCGTTTAGCCCCAGTCGTTGCCTGCACGAAGTCTCTAGCCAACGCCTTATATGCCACCCAGAGAGGCATGCATGACTCCACGGAGCCCGAGTTTTCTGCAAAGTACTGCTCTGTACGTTCCATAAAACGTTCCCTAAACTCGTGGTCTCTGAATTGAAGTGGATCTAGCCGCAGCGGGAAAGCCCAGTCTTGCACATGGCCATGTAGAAGTACTTCGACTGGAGAGAGGTCCGATACCTCCCGAGCCCTGTGGCGCCCCTCTTGAAACAGTCCCACTGTGTTGGTATGTGTGAAAATGTAATCCAACCATGACACTTTCATGCGCTGCTGAGATGTGAGTGTACTGCCTCGTTAAGGATTATGTCGCCTCCATACATCTACCAGACCCAACGCCTTTGCAAAGGCATTCAACGGTTGTGGCCCGTTGATGGGGCAGCATGTCTCGGTCCAGTTCCAGTGACATCGTTGCATTCATGTCACTACCCAGTATCAAAATACCGCGAGCATTTCAAGTAGTAGTTTGCTAAGCTCTAGGAATGTTTCCCTATGCAGCCTCGTACGTATGCAGCCCTGGTATGTATGCAGAGCATAAATTAAGGATCCGGCCCTCCCATCACCCCGATAGCGCAACATACCTTCCCATTGGATCGCACCATATGCGGTGCTTCACTAAAGGCACCGTATTTTTTTTTTTTTTTATATAAAACCAAGTAATTATTTATTTGACAATCTCTTTAAATTATTCCAAATAAAAGGTAAGTTAAAAATTGCATTAAATCAGAGAGCAACTGCTTTTTGTGACTAATGTGTGTCCTTTGTGGAGCCTCTTAACATATTGGTTTTCATGAATTCCTTTCACATTATTAGCACAGAGTGACAAAGTAACATTATTTGAGCCAGATAACGAGGCGGATAAGAGTTGCACCAGCACAAACTAACCCCTCTAATAAAGTTGTAAAATATGAATGTTAGCATAGCGCACAATTAGCGCCCTCCCAATCTCCATCTTAATCTTATGAAAGTGTATTAATGTACTTTTAGTTTCAATACACCACCTACCCGCATAAGCAATTTTATCTTAATTAACTGTCTTGGTACATTTTCATGAACCAGTGCTGGATTACCAATTGCTAAATACTGCAACATATTCTACAAATCATAACTATTCAACAAGGATGCAATCACTCTTCTCATTTCGCAGGCATGGCCACTCTCACTTTTGCTCAAGTTTATTAACCATTACTTTGCTATAGTGGCATTCCCCTTATTAGCAAAATTAAGAATGTATGCAGCTACCTCTCTTTTTAGGTGAGATGTACTCATTTCTGATACAAGAGAAAATGATTCGAGACCAACGCATGATAGTTAACCCAGGGCTTGTCAGAGTGCTCACCCCTCACAATTTCTAAAACCAATAACGTTCCCCAGTAATATCCCTGCAATACCACTATTCTAGATGTAATCTAATTATTTTATAATCTATTTTTATTATAATATGTTTTAAAAAAATGATTTGACCATTAGAGCACCAAAATGCGAATTGTATCTCAGTAAACACAATAAAGATATCTCCTAGCTTCAAGGTATAACATATATGTTTAGAAAGATTTCATTTATTATTAAATATCACGCCTAGATATTTGTAAAAGTCCAAATAGACTTTTTTTTAATTTATTTTTTTAAAGTTTTTATTGAAAGAAAAACAAACATACAGACAAAACTAAACTTCACAAGGCAGAGAAGAATAATACATTGTCATGGGCCTGTGTAGGCAGAGCTCAAAGGTAAAGCTGAAACATTACAATCTGATAAAGCGGGATTAGGGGGTAGGCAAGGAGACAAGCGACAAATACCAATAACAGCAAGTGAATGACAATTAGGGGGACAAGGGCACATCAATGGTCACATCTTGAGGGGGAGTAAATATATTGCCCCGATATGTGTTCCACTGGGACCAAATTCGACCCCATTGCTTGGGACGTCCCCGGGAAAGGTACACCGTCTTCTCCAGGAACATACACCAGTCCATGTTGTCTTTCCACGTGGACAGGGTAGGTGGTCTATGCGAGCCCCAGAGCTGGGCAATGTCCCTCTTAGCAACCATGTTTCCAAGGGCCGCCCACCTAACCTGAGCTGAATTGTAGTCGTTAGGCTCCCAGACATTCAACAGACAACGCCTGGCCTCGGGCAACAGGGACACACCCGTAACATTCTTCATGACGTCATGCACTCGAGCCCAGAACCTGACCATCTCCGGACATTCCCACAATATGTGAAGAAAGGAACCAGACATACCACAGCCACGCTTGCATAACCCATTCAAGGAAAACCCCATCCGAACCAGACCAGGCCCCGTGACAAACACTCTATGAAGGATCTTGAGCTGGACGAATCTCAAGCGAGCTGGAATGGCTACCTCTTTAGGTGAGGACAGAGCCGACTGCCAGTCCTCATCATCTAATTCCAGTCCATCGGCACACCACGCAGCCCGGAGGCGGATCAGCAAGTCAGCCCAGTTATTAATAAGTTTTTTGTAAATTAGGGAGATCGTGCTGTCGGGCACAGGGCCATCCAGAATGCGGTCCTCCAAAGGGGAAGACTCGGGAATGTCCGAGCCCGCTGCGAACATAGACAACAAAGCGTGGCGGATCTGGGCATACCGAAAGAATTCAGAGTCACCAAGCTCATACTCCACCCGCAACACGACAAATGACTTAACGGTACCCTTCGACCACAAATCACCCACTCTACTAATGCCAATCATATCCCATTTACCAAAGCCTTTCGTTTTCCAGAGATGGCCCAAGCATTCCGAGTCATACAAGGGGGTGGCCTGGGTAAATCTACCGCACCAGCCCAAGGCCGCATTCGCATCACACCACACTCTCACAGCAATCTTGGTGGGACCAGTCAGTGCTCCGCAGAGACCACTGGAGTACAACGCTCTGCTAAAGGACCCCCCTGGAAGGATACATTTATCCATGGAGAACGCCGGGGCAGGACCAAGGGCGTAAGTCGCATGATTGATCGCACTTAACTGAGATGCCCAGTAATAACGTCTGATGTCCGGGAGGGCTATTCCACCATCGTACCAGGGAAGTGTGAGTTTGGAAAGGGCGATACGGGCACGCCCATCCCAGACAAGCTGTCTCTGTAGGCTTTCCGCTTCACGGAAAAAGCCGGAGGCAATCGGGTCAAAGGAATTCTGAAGAGCATACAAAAAGCGGGGCAAAGACATCATTTTAAAAAGCGCCGCTCTGCCGAGGGGCGATAACGGCAACTTACGCCAGCGAGCCACATCAAGCTTGAGCCGCTGAAGGGGAGGTAACAAATTAAGCTCATAGCGCCTGGAGGGGTCCAAGGAAACATAAATCCCCAAGTACTTGAAACCGGTCTCTGTTACTTGAATCGGAAATCTACGTGGCAGTGGAGGGAGATCTCCAGCCAAAACGTAGATGCATGATTTGGCCCAATTAATAACAAGACCGGAGTTTTTACCAAAGGAAGTAAGATCAAATAGCACATTGAGAGACTTTTTAGGAGAGGTGAGATATAGGAGAATGTCGTCCGCGTATAGCGAGACTCGATCCTCAAAGTCAGGGGACCATCGGATACCCCGCATGGAAGGTTCCCAACGACGCCACTCCGCCAGTAGTTCGAGAGCGAGAGCGAAGAGCAAAGGGGACAGCGGACAGCCCTGTCGAGTGCCCCGTCCCAGTGCAAAAACACAAGACACTCGTCCGTTAACAACTACCTGGGCCAGGGGACTCTCATAAAGAAGTTTCACCCAGGCTATAAAGCCTGGCCCAAACCCGAATTTCGAGAGGGCCGCCCACAAGTAGGGCCACTCGATAGTGTCGAAGGCCATGGTAGCGTCGAGTGAAGCCAAAATGGCCGGCTCAGTAAGCGTTTCAGCTCTCGCGAGAACCCCGTGGAGTCTACGCAGATTCAAAGCAGTGTTGCGGTGCGGGATAAAACCGGATTGATCCGGATGAATCAAGTCCCCAATTACAGTGACTAGACGATTCGCCAGCGTTTTAGCCAACATTTTGGGTTCGGCATTGAGCAGGGAGATAGGTCCCTGGATGTACAACGATCCCGAGGCTTACCCTCCTTGGGAATAACAACAATGGTAGCGAGTCGTTGGTCAGGAGGGAGGGAGCCGGACTCCAGGGCCTCGAGAAACCTATCTCGCAAATAGGGCGCCATTTTGTCGGGTCGTAGCTTGTATAATTCAATGGGCAAACCATTTAGGCACCGTATTTTTGATTAGTATTGTTGTACCTCTAGAGCAGGTTGTAAACCCTGCATGTGCCAAAAGTGTATAGCCAAATCGATTGAGTGCTAGGTAATGGTTACCTTTCAGATAAGTCTCTTGAAGCACCAGGTCCGGTGATTGTCTGTGAAGATACTGCAGTACCATAGTAGGCCTAATTTTGTCCCCAGCCCGTTCACTTTCCACGATATGACCTTCAGTGTTTTAACTTGCTGCATCACCATATTGTTGTATTTGGTGTGCTCCTTCCTCCCTCCCAATCACTGTACCCCCTTCCTCCCCTGTAAGACTGTATGCTACCTATTGTCCCAATAACATGGCCCATGGTAGGATTAGATCGTTTCTGAAGCATGTAAACCAGAAAACTGTATAACGTAAACCCGGTATCAATTCCCTCCTCCCTGCTACCCTGCACCGTAGGTCTAAAACTACCCACATCCCCAATTTGCAGAGCTCCGGTCGCCCAATGAACAGTCAATTTGTACCTGGGCCTGTTGACGCCGCCTCCCTTGCCCCTTCAGCAGCCCCAGCCTCACCCCTAACCGTTGTCCTCCACTTTTAAATGAGGTGCGTGTACAAGTTTATTTATTTATTTATTTATTCAAAGTTTTATATAGCGCGAACAAGATCCTTACAGATATCAGAGCGCTTCACAGAGACAGGGGCAAGGGCAACAGGACTGAACATAATAATGGGAGCAATATAGTGGTCAATAAACATAGAGTAAACATAGATAACAATAATGTACAGAAACATATCAAAACCTATCAAAATACAGTCAGGTAAACAAGTCATATAAATCCAACAAAGAGTAGCATATATTGGTCGATAGGACGAGAGTAGCGTAGTAGTGCCCCTCTAGGTAGTAGGATAGTGCCAAAGGGCAGGGTGATCAGAGATACAGCGCGATGCGGAGACTCAGTTCCAGTCTCTGTAATGTTCAGGAGATCTTGGCCAGAAGGATTCTCTTCACCTCTTTCTTGAAGAGTGCCGTGGAGGAGATAAGCCTCGTTTCCGGAGGGAGCGCATTCCAGATCCTGGGTGCCATTCCTGAGAAGGAGCGCTTGTATGTTTTTTCTTTCCGGAATCTACTAGGCTTCAAAAGTAGGTTTTTTGTACTACGATTGGATCTCGACCCTCCTGATATAGACAACTTTTGCGCGAGGTAGTTGGGTGCTTTGTGGTGCACCGCCGAGTGTGTCATTATTGCAATTTTTAGTTGAATTCTGGCTTCAAAAGGCAGCCATTTTAGAGATTTTAGGTCTGGGGAAATATGCGAATGTTTTCTCGAGCCAGTAATGAGTCTCGCAGCAGCGTTCAGGGAGGCTCTTAGGGGTGCTGTTGTGGATGGCGGGAGTCCGCTGAGGGCCACAATTCCGTAGTCTATGCGGGGGATGACTAAAGCTTGTACAGCAGTTTGGAAGTCTTTGGCAGGGAGGAAGGGTTTGAGTTTCCTCAGTGTGTTGATATGGAAATTAGCCCCTTTTGTGGCTATGCTAATGTGCTGTTGCATGTTGAGCTTGGCGTCAACTGTGATGCCTAGGGATTTTGCTGAGTCCACGATAGTAGGTTGGACATTGAGTGCTGTTAGGTTATTGAGCCACGTTTGGGTGGTGGAAGTTTTCGCCGGGGGTGAGATGAGTAGGAACTCAGTTTTCAGCGCATTTAGTTTGAGGTGATTAACGGCCAGCCAGGATTGAGTGTTGCTAAGTGTGGAATTCAGTAGTTTGATATCTTCCGGGGATTGTAGCTTTAGGTAGAGTTGTGTGTCATCGGCGTACATATGGAATTGAACATTGGATGCTTGCAGCAAGGTGGCGAGTGGTTCCATGATGAGGTTGAACAGTGTGGTGGAGAGGCAGGATCCTTGTGGGACACCTAGGTCTGCAGGCACTGGTTTAGATAGCACATTGTCGATCTTGAACTTCTGCGACCGGTTATGAAGGAAAGAAGCAAACCATTTGAGAACAGTTCCCGAGAGACCCATTCTAGTGCTTAGCAGCTCCAATAGGTTCTCATGTTTGACCGTGTCAAAAGCTGACGATAGGTCAAGAAGGATGAGGAGACAGGAATCATTGCGGTCAAGGATTTGGAGGGCGTCATCAATTATGTGTGTCATAGCTGTTTCCGTGCTATGTTTCGCTCGGAAGCCTGATTGGTGAGTGTTGAGAAGGTCAAATTGGTCAATGTGTTTTGTTAGTTGGATTTGGACACATTTCTCCAGCAGTTTGGCCAGGGTGGGGATATTGGTGATGGGCCGGTAGTTGTTCAGGTCAGACGGATCGGCTGTGGGTTTCTTGAGTATAGGCGTGACTTGCCCCACCTTGAGGGAGTCTGGGATGAGACCTTGTTGAAGGGAGCTGTTGATGATTTTGGTCCAAAGAGGGAGGAGCAAGGGGGTGAAGTCTTTTAACGCATTAGCAGGTAGAGGGTCTGTGAGGTGATTAGAGGGCTTCAAGGTGCAGAGTAGTTTGTATATATCTTCTTCCGTGTAGCTGTCGAAGTGCAGCCATGATGCATTGTTTTTAGGTTGAATGTTGGACATTCTGGTGTGATTGGGGAATCGGCTTAGGTCCATGACGAGGTCATTTCTTATGTTGTCGGTCTTTTGCTTAAAGAAAGCAGAGAAGGCTTCACAGTGTGGGGTGTCGCTTGTTGCTTTGTTTGATTGTAAGGGTTGTGCCTTTGTTTGAGTCTTGATTAGTTCGAACAGTTTCCTTGGCCTGTTTTTTGCTTGGTCCAGTAGACGGCTAAAGAAGTCAGACTTTGTGCGCTTTATTTTCCTGAAATAGTCATTTCTCTTTTTTTTAAGCGTCTTTAGATGCAGTGATGAGGGGTCAGATCTCCAGGTACGCTCTGCCATTCGCATAGTGCGCTTGTCGTCATTGAGTCTGCCATCGTACCAGGGGTTAGAACTTTTGTTGGAGACTCTCTTCAGTTGCAGTGGAGCGACTTCATTGACTATCAGTTTCATAGAGTCAAGGTAGTGGTCGGTCAGTGCTTGGGCATCCGAGACACCTGGAGGGGGGAGGAGGAGATTGTCGAGGTGGGGAGGGAGCGTAGTGGGGTTAAGACTCTTCATGTCCCTTTTCCAGATTTTGGATTTGGTGAGCTGAACCGGGTTAGGTTTAACTTTTTCGTTAATAGAGAAGGTGATAATGTGGTGATCTGACCAGTCACAAGGTTCGATCGCCTCCAGTTTGGTGGAGTCCTCCTTGGCGATGATGAGATCGAGTATTGCGCCTTTGTCGTGTGTTGGTCTATCAACTATTTGGGTGAGGTCAAGCGCATTAAGGAGAGTTTTGAGACTGTTCACCTCTGTGTCTTTCTGATCATTCCAGTGGAGGTTGAAGTCACCCAGGTAGATTTGGGTGATCTGCCGACCGGCATTGGAGGTGATCGTGTCCATGAGTTGTTGGGTGAATATGAGGTTGTCGCCAGGCGGGTGATAGATGAGATGTAAAGCACAAACTTGTTTGCCCTCGCTGGTGATATCGAGGCAGAGGAGTTCACAGGAGGTGAGGGAGGGGGAGGCAGCTTTAGTGACGGAGAGGTTGCTCCTAAAGATGCATGCAATTCCCCCGCCCGTCTTGACAGGCCTATCCAGTCTAATGATGTGATAATTGGGGGGGACTAATATGTCCATTATCGGGGTAGAGGCTTCAGTAAGCCACGTTTCCGTCAGAATGGCTAGGTCCAGTTCCATTGCTGAGACGAGATCAGCGATGTCGGAGGAGTGTCTTTGGGCCGATCTGCAGTTGAGTAGGATGCATTTGAGTTTGGGGGTGAGAAGGGTGGTCAAACCTTCTAGAGAGAGGGGGATTTTTCTGAGGTTGCTAGGGACGGAAACTCTGTTGCTATGGGTTGGGAGCCTCAGAGGGTTTGAGTGAGTTGTGGGTATGGGGATGTGTGTGTTGGATATGTGTTTTACAGGACCTGGGCCATAGGAGTGTAGGAGAGAGCAAAGGTCGCGGTCAGACAGTGAGTTGAGGACACGGCGGGGGCGGTGGGAGTTATTGCGAACGGGGATAGTCGGCCATCTCGGGGATCGTTTGAGGCGAGTGTATGTAGGGGGGGTGCGTCGTTTGTAGGGTAGTGGGATGGTGGGAGGTAGGCTGGGCCGTGAGAGGAGGAGGTCTTTGATGTCGTGGACATCCTTTTTGACTTGTAGGAGATCCTCTTTGAGTTGTTGGAGGGTAGATAAGGTCGGGTCCAGAGGAGTAATGGAGATGGTGTTGGTGGTGAGAGCGATTGGTGAGTGGTTGAGTAGTGGGCTAGAAAGCGGGCAGGGTATCGGAGGGGGGGATATGCTGGCGATGTTGAAGGGTTCTGCGGTGATAATGAGTGGGATGTTATTCGGAGTGTGGGCATATTTGTGGACGATGGGTGTTGGTGGAGTAGGTGGAGAGTGTGAGACATAAGTGGTGTCAACAGTGGGGGACGGTGTAGGTGAGTTAAAGAGAGAGTGAAGGCTGAAGACAGTGGGGGTGGCAGGAGGGTAGTGGGGGCTGAGAGTGGGAGGAGGGGGGGATGTTAAGGTAAGAAAGGCGGTATGTTCTGTGGGGGTGTCGTGAGAGAGAGTGGGGAGGGAGCTGGGGAAGGAGATGGATCTGCCTTGGGGAGGAGGGAGAGGGAGGGGAGATAAACTCCGTACAGTGGCGTATTCAGAAGCGTTCGTGGGAGGTGCAGCGTGGGGGGAAGGGGGCGTGGGGGAGTCGAGAATGTGGGTGTATCGAGGAGGTATGGGAGGGGGTGTGCACACCTGGGTGTTGAGAGTGGGGGGGAACGAAGGGTAGGATTTGTCATTGCGCGTGCCGTTCTGGCGCTGATCTAGGTAGGAGGTGTTGTGGGTGGGGGTTGTTATGTCATGGGAGAGAGGGATGGGGGGGTATGAGTGGGGGTCGAGGTGGGGGTGATGTTAGAGGGGAGGCTAGTGTATGAAGGGGAGAGATTGGTGACTGCGCTTGGGGAGCGTGGGGTGGCAACAGCGGGTGGGTGATTGTTTAGGGTGCTGTGGGAGGAGGTGAGGTGCGTATCGATCCGGCGCTGAGCTATGTTAGTAGTGTTGTGGGTGGGGGCTGCGTCATCGGGGGTGATGATAGTGCAGGTGGGGTTCTGGGTGGTGGTCCGCATCTTGGAGAGGTGTTCTTTGAACTTGGGGAACAGGTTGTCTAGTATTTCCAGGTTCTTGTCCGTGGATTGAATTAGGACAATCCCGTTATTGTAGATGGTGATGGTGGTTCTGCCATGGAAGAGTTGGGAAGGTGTGATTGAGAGTGTTATACCATGAGCTGTTTTCCTGGTGGCTGAGACGGTAAGTAGGGTTAGAAATGCTTTTCTCCATTGGGCTATGCGTGAGGTGTAGAAGATGAAATCAGTGTTCCGAGCTCCATTGCCCGGTGAGAAGTAGGAGTCAGCCACGGGTGTTTCAGGGTGCGACCTCAGGAGGCTATGTTTAAAACGTTTAGCTGCTTTTTTGGTGAGGGCGGGAGGGTAGTTGATTCTGTATGTGTGCTTACCGATGAGATCCATGTTAGGGTGGCTGTAGGGATGGGTGTGGGAGAAAAGACGACAGTAATCAGTCAGCCGTTGGGCTAGAGGTCACAGGAGTGACGTTAGTGCGTGGTCAAAAGTAGCAAAAAGAATAGAGGTAGCAGTCGAGGCAATCCAAGGTCAGGCAGTGTGTAGATGCAGCTTACACAATGTACAAAATTTGAGAGGTAGCAAACCATTTAGGTGGAGCCAAATTGACACAACATAGTGTACGGAATAGTAGCGGTGTAGTCCAGGTGTCGAGAATGGCTGGGTGCAGTTTGCGTGAGGTAGACGAGATGGTTGAGGTGGTACTCAGTGATACAGCGAGATGAAAGTAGTATACAATAATAACCATATAGTTGAGGTAGATAGCAGTGTAAATGAGGTAATAATCAGTGCATCATAGTGATAAAGTGAAGTGAAAGTAGTTTAACAAGATAACCAGATAGTTGAGGTAGCTATCCGTGAGAGAGGGATCACAGTGCTATAGGTGCAACTTACAACATATACAATATACAACTAGGACTAAACTACTAATGGAAGTAGTATACAATAATAACCATATAATTGAGGTAGGTAGCGGTGTAAATGAGGTAATAATCAGTGCATCATAGTGATAAAGTGAGGTGAAAGTCGTTTAACATGATAACCAGCTAGTTGAGGTAGCTATCCGTGAGTGAGGGATCACAGTGCTAAAGGTGCAACTTACAACATATACAATATACAACTAGGACTAAACTACTAATGGAATTACTAGATCCAATATAGGTGCAGACGACTTACAGCAATGAACATTATGGCACTGGTGGGCAGCCGATAGAATATGAGGTAGCAGTCAGTGCCCTGTCGGCAGGGAAAAGTGACAAAGGGTGTAGGTTACATTGGGTGTAGAGTACCAGTAGTCATATCATAATTCAGTAAAGGTAGTCACTAAGCACGTCAGGAGCACCAGGCTATATAGAGTGCAAAATACCCAATGTATAATGATACTGCAGTACGAGGTAGACAATTAAACACACGTATATTTAAGTCTAGAGCTATGTAGAGACTGTGGTACCGATAGTTATTGATAGCCAGGAAGACTAGTCCATGCAGACCGCCATAGAGAGATAGAGTAGTAGTCTAGCTATGGCCGCCACGAGGGGAGGACCGGGGCTCCAGTGAGAAGTGACTAGTCCAAGATGGCCACCCGATAGAGAGACTGGACAAAGATGGCCGCCACAAAAGGGTGAGGGAGACAGTAGTCCTCTCTTTGTTGTAGTTGCTCTGTGGACAGTTTCACTTTCAAGCTGAGCAGATTCTACCTTGCTGTGAGGGTGTCTTATCTTGCAGGAGCCTCGTGAGCATCTGGTGGCACAGGAGGTGATTTATAGCCTTAGATTTTATTCGTTCTCTAGTCCCCCGCCATTTTGAACAAAGGAAAGGGGTATAGGCGAGTTCACACAGAGAAAATAACTTTTTTTTTTTTACACCTATTTTTACTCACAGTGAATATTGGAGGTTAGCTCTCGCTGTCTGCTGCGAGAGAATGACCGAGTGAGTGAGTCCCCTCTGTGTCTGCAACGGGACAGGGAGTGAGGGGTGCAGGTGGGGCGTCCACCGCCGCCCAGGACTGTAGGGCTCCCGATGCAGCAACCAGCGTCCCCAAGCCCCTCTCCGCCCTACAGACCGCTGGTCATCCTCTGCTGCGGTGCGGGCGGGAGGGGGTGATCCGTTGTGTTGATTTCGTCCCGCGCTGGTCCAGTGCAGCAATCAGCGCCTCTGCTGCCGACGAGTGGGAGAGGGGTCCGGTGTTTGTCCCGCTTTGGTCCCGGTGCCGGCCATCCGCTGGGGCGCCTCTGCTGCGAGGCTGCAATCAGCGCCTCTGCTGCGAGGCTGCAATCAGCGCCTCTGCTGCCCCTCTCCTGGTTCTGTGTCGCTGTGCAGCAGCAAGATTTACGTATCCGCCGGGTACAAGGAGTCAGTTCTACTGTTCACGATACCCGTGCACCAAGTACCTTCCTGAACCATCTCCGACCTGCGACTAGCATTGAGCTCAATGGGTTTTCATAGGAAAGTACAGTTGATTACTTTATGGATTACTTTGGTAGTTCCAGTACTAGATCTTGGATTCAGTCCTGGGGTCTATATAAAGCTGTTCACACTTAGAAACTTTTCGAGGGGATTCTCACAATGTTATTCAATGGGAGGAAAGTCAGGTTACAGGTAAAGTACGATTGCGTTACTTTTGTAACACAGCACTAGTCTCCTAGGGCCAGCACTGGGGGCTTAACTCAAAACAAGTAGGTAATTGCGTTTCAGTATTTCGAACGATTTTTAAAGAATATTTGCAGTTTTCAAAAGTAGACACTTAGAAGAAATTTCATAGAAAAGCAGACAATGGGTTCCTATGGAGAAAATACAGGTAAGCAGTAAGCCTGCTAGGGATTACTTTTGTGGTTCAGTACTGGGCTGAAAGGTACAGAACTGGCTTCTCTCCTGATCACAGGCGAGTATTTTCGAATTCGGACTTTGGCTGATTTTATAGGAATATTTACAGTTTTCAAAACTTCCCACAAAACATTTTCAAGTCAATAAATGGGTCAGTTATCCAATAGCAGGTAAGTGAATTACCAGTTTCCAGGTGAGTACTTGGTTGGTGAAGTTAGGGTTCTGGGCATAGACTCAGGGGTCCCCCAGGGTCAGGTGAGGACAGTTAGTTCAGTCCCAGCGGCGCAGGGGCGGTAGGGTGCAGAGGTAGGTAGGCCCAATGTTATCCAATGAGAGAAAGGGGGCCTTCGGTTGGTGGCTGCTGGCGAGCAGGCTACGCGGCTCTGGGAGCTGGGCTCCTAGTCACTTGCTCAGGGCAAGAGGGGAAGTAGGCTAGGGCAAAAGCGGTCACAGCCAGCGGCACTCGTGCAGCTGGGTGCAGGGTGCTTTTGAGCCGTCGGGCGCTCAATGTTATCCAATGAGGATCTTAAAAAAGGAACAAAGGCTGCAGGCTCGGGGACGGTGACTCTCCAGGGGCGACCAGCATTTCGAGAGGTAAGTTGTGATGTTGGAGCACAGGTAGGTACCCCAAAGGGTGGCACAGGGGGGCCTCGGGGCCCCGGGATGTCTTTGGGGGTCGGAAAAGCTTACCCTCGGTTGGTCGTGGTTAGGGTGGCCCATGGTTCTGATTCTGCAGGAGTCGGCTGGTTCGTCGAGGAGGGTCTTTGGGCACTGGACTTTGAGTCCCAGTCGCCGGGGGGACGTCCTCGTGGTCTTGGTTCGGGTTGGCCCGGCACAAGCTCGACTGGTGCAGAGTGGGCTGGTCCGGAGCTTCCTGGTGGGCACCAGGTGGGTTGTTGCAGCAGAGCCTCTGCTGAGGGGAGTCCCAATCGTCGAAAGGATCAAGGCAGGCAGGTCCTCTGGGTGTCCCAAGGTTGCTGTTCGCGGAGGTCACCGGGTTTAGGCAGGAGCAGGTTCCAGGATCAACAGGCCGGTAGGGCTGGGGACAAGTCAGTTGTTGTTGTCCTGTTAGCAGCTGCATGGCGGGTCTTCTTCTTGATCTTTCTTCTTTTTGATATCGGGATCACAGGAATGAAGGTTCAGGGAGCCCCTAAATACTAAATTATGGGGCGTTACAGGTATGGCAAGGGCAGGGACCAATGGGTTCCTGTCCTGGGGTGAGTACACCCCCTAGCCTGCTCCTCTCCTGTGGGAGGGGGGCAGGAGCCTAGCTGGGATTGGGCAGGACTCCCCATCTACAAGATGTCTGAAGCCCGGGGTCGTGCTTCACCTCGCCTCCTCCACCTGAGGGGTGGAGTTGGCACACTCCCCTTCCTGACATAGTTTTTCCCCGACAGGCTTCCCGCCAGAGTGCGGGTAGGACTGGTGGGGGGCTGTTTGCTGGGTACAGCAAATGGTCTGGGGAAGCTCTCAGAGGCGGTATGCCTTTGAAGCTTCCCCCTGTCCATCCTGGGGGAGGAGACATAGCACCTCGCCCAGGATGTGCTTTGTTGCAGACCCAGGAGAGCGAGGGGCTCTCCACCCAGGGGTCCAGCAACATGTCTGCTGTGTGGCAGCCTCTGCAGCCACTCAGCCCAGACGTGGATTGTAGGTTCGGGTTTTTGGAGGGCAGCTCTAAGATGCCATCTCGTGCATTTTACATTAAATCCCACACTGGCATTAGTGCGGGTTTAATGTGCTGAGAAGTTTGGTACAAAACTTGTCAGTCTTCAGTGAAGCCATTATGGTGCTGTGGAGTGCGTGAATGACAACCTCCCAGCACCATATACTCTTAAATGGCAACACTGCACTTACAGTGCCCAGGAATGGCCCTGGGTACTGTAGGGGCACAGGGCTCATGCACCTGGGCCCTCACCTCTGGCATAGGGCACCCAGCTAGAGGGGTGACTGAAGAATGCCAGGGCAGTGGGTTCTGTGGGCATGGCACACAGGGATGTGTGCCATGTCAACTCTTGATTTAGTTTTGTACTTAGGCACTCAGCCTGCAAAGTCAGTGTGTGGGAGTCAGGGTACAGGGGCCCTGAGGGTGGCACAATAAGTGCTGCGGCCATCAGGGGTCTTCTCTGGTCACCATGCCCTGGGTACCTAAGGTACCATTTACTAAGGGCCGACAGGGGCCAGAGATGCCAATTGGGTATTTTGTTTCAGCATAGCTTTTCTTTGTAGGGAAGGAACACAGGCCCTGGGTACCTGATTGGCAGGGACCCAGGGCACACTCAGTCAAAGTACATCAGCAGTTCAGAAAAAAGTGGGGGCATACCAAGGCAAGAAAGATGGTACTTTCTCACAACGGCAGGTCGTGGCACTTCACAGTGCCCTCAATCACTTGGAGTTTAGCAGTAAAGAGCATCATGTACTTAAAACCCTCCTCTCGGAGGGTGCGTTTTACCCCGTCGAAAGTGCTGCTGCACCATCAGGGTGAAGTCCGGGAAGAATCTCAGGACAGTATTTTCAAAAGTGAGATCTCCCTGTGCTCGTGTCGCTTGCAGGATGGCGTCTCGATCCCTATAGTTGAGAATCCAGACTTTGATTATTCTGGGTGGTGCCCCGGGTTGTGGCGGAGGGACCTGGCCCCTATGAGCTTTCTACTGTGAAGAAGGTTGATAAACTTTTCAGTTCCAGGTGATTTAGTAATGTCTTTCAAGAAGAGGTCCACACTCTGGCCCTCCACCCCTTCTGAACTCCCACCACTCGCATGTTATTCTTGCGGGCCCTTCCCTCTTTCAGTTTCACTGCCATTTGTTTAAGTTGATGGGTCAGCTGCTGCGCTCATTCTTCCAGTTTGCGTGAGGTGAACTGGAGTTCCATGATATTTGTTTTGGCTGTAGTGACTCTCCGATGTTTTATGCAGGTCTGCTCGTATCAGGTTCATTTCTATCATGACGCTATCCATCTTAGTCTCCAAGGTCGTGCCCAGGACTTGGATGGCTGCCATTATCACTCCGAGTGGGGGTTCCACTGCTCCCTCCTTTTCGCCACTTGCTCCCTCTTACAGTGCCGATTGTCGCAGGATCGTGTATTTATCCAGCTTGTTGGATTGTACTGGTGGGGTCCATTTTGGTTTCATTATGGCGTGCTTCTCGGTGAGCTGTGCAGCCTCCAAGGTCACGCACTATAGTAGCTCTTACTCCCTGTGATTCCCCTTCCGTGTCCACTCTCAACCCGTTGAAGGGCTCTTCAGTCCACCCCCGGCGACCAAAGACTATGCGGCCTATTTGGCGCGTCTTAGTATGGCAGTGGGCCTTCTTCTGCACTTGCTGACACCTCTATGCCCTCCTCTAGTAAATGCGCAATGATTCGGTCTTCGCTATTGCCACAGTCTGTGCGCTTATTCGAAGTCTGTGAGAGGAGATAGTGAGGGTCCCCCCAGCCTTCTGTATTAAGGGTGCTCACCCCAATCCTAGGGCTTACAGATGCGCTATTTTCCTCTTTGATTTCTGCCCTGGCCGCCTCCTGTGTTGCTACAGGGTGCCTACCATGCGCCACTTTCCGGTGTTGGGGGTCACCTCCCTGAGCTCCCCCTCAGCGTTGCCTTAGCTGCACAGGAGTCCCTTCCAGTCTACAGACTTCCTCACTTCCCTCCTGGTGGGCATCACGCCCGCCTGAGTGTCTTGCATTGTTCAGATGGCCCGCTGAGATCGCCAACGTAGAGAGCCCCACCACCTCCACCATCTGAGTTGGGCAGTTCAGGTCGTCAAGGGGTCCAAACTCCCGCCGGCCTCGCGATTGCTTGTCCCCCAGAGTGGTTTGTTTTTTGGCCCGCTACCCAATATCAGGGGCCCCTCCCCCAGGTCTTACACAGCACCGCCGCCTCCTCCTGCAAGCCGCAGTCTCTTCAATGACGCTCGCTCTCTGCCTTCGATCCTTACCCGAGGCGGGACGTTGATCTGGCCAAGGGTTTCTGCTGTCGAGTCCGGCTGGCGTGCTCCTCGACTCGATCCGATGTTGGTAGGAGTCGCACAGCCCTCCTTTGGTGCGAGACACTGCTTAGAAGCATCTCTGGCCTTCGGAGGTCTCCGGCTGATCGGGCCTGTCGCAGTCTTCCTCGCTTATTCCGGGTCCCAGATTCAACTGCCTGGCATCACACTCGAGATTCCTACTCTGTGACTCTGTTCGTTTTTCGTCACTGCATCTACTGGATTTATGAAGGATATATTGGGCGTTTGTAGAGGCAGCTGTGGAGCTCATGTTTTACGCTGCCATCTTGGCTGGTGCCAAGCCACGCCCCTCCAACCTGCTTAATTTAATCTCATCAAAAGGGCTTCTGTCATTAAGGTGCACTCTCTGGCAAATGTGTTCTTCTTAAGGGATCACCTTTTACATCAATGGGAGGAATAAGACTGGCTCAGAGTCTGTCCTGTACATACATTTCACTAGTGATCAGAGGCTCAATTTAATCAACTGCCTAAAGTAGTAGAAAAAGATCATCTTTCTTCTAAAGTTCACATCTTAGCAGATATGATAAAGATGTAGCTGCAGTCTTAGCCGCAAAAGTAGTTCAGTGGGTCTACTGGGTGTTGAAGCACATGGTTTTTGATGGCTCAAGAAGTCGTGCTCATGGAGACTGTGGTGCAAATGGCTCTAAAGCCTCCCTTTGGAGTAGAACCACTTAGAAAATTTTGAGGGCTAAAGATTGGTCGAATTACTTGGCCCTTTGCAACTGGCAGTGCGCATCAAAGAAGAAAAGAACTGGTGCCGTGCAAAAATCATACCCAGTCAGAACCATGAGGAGTAGATTTTGAGCTAGAGAGCTTCATCAGAAGATGGCTCAATGATTTATAATCTTGCTTCCAAACATCACTAATTTAGATTCCATCTGCTCAAATTCCAAAAAGTCAAATTCAGCCTTTCATCCTACTAGGGTCAGTAAATGGAGTAGCTTTACATCCGATAATATAAACACCTCTTATATAGAGCACGTTGGAACTGCAAATGTGCACTATGAAGGGTTGTATGAAAACCAAGTGTTTTTATGAGAGCGTAGTTTCATCTAGCTGTATTGGGCATACAGGTTGTGAACTTGGACTAAAAAAGATGTGTAAAAAAAAGTCGCAGAGTGGAAGCTTGTCAACTCCCACCAGACTTCACCAGAAGCCATTTTGCTTAGTGGAACCAATGCTGGAAAAGACAGAAAATGTATGAAACACAAGCGGAGTACGTTACTTACCAGTAACAATAGTTTTACAGTTTGAGGCTATTTTTGATGCTCCTACTGTGCACCATTCTATCAACAAGTGGCTAGGCTTGGAGAATCAACTTGTTTACAGGGAGTTTTTGGAGTGCCAACGCTGTGCAGAACAACACTACAGTAGATAAATCACAACAACTCAGAACATAATATCCATCAACTTCAACTGTAACTAGAATGCCCAGTTTGTGTCAGTTAACTCTTGCTAGAGCGATGAAGCAGCTACATGCAAGATTGTAATTGACAATATTTTAGACCTCAAGTCACGTAACAGATGGAAATATTTCAGACCAGTTGTCAGTGGCAGATATGAAAACTCTAGCTTTTGTACAGTACACAGCTAGACTCTGTATTCGGTTTGAGAGCAAGGCATACTTTAGGCAGCACAGACATTCTTGGTTAACCCTGGAGAGGCCTGTACTCATCTTTAACATGAAAGGACTGTTTTTTTGTACAATCTTGTAGCAGGATTTTAAGGATGATAAGTAACTATACTTCAAATTGATGCTGGAGGCTATAATTTCGGCAATCAGATTAGTAATGGTGGTTTACACCTAGCTATTGAGATAAAGTACTAAGAAAGTGCAAAGTATCAAAGCGTATTTGAACCAGAAAATGTTTGAAAAGTGTAATAAAATGTGTACATGATTGCCACATTAAGCACCCACTAAAGTAGGGCATGACTCCCAATCCTGCACTCTAAAGGTTAGCCCTGGGCCTCCAGGGTCATTACTCCCTCACAGTCGCCCGAATAATGGCATGGCCCACACCAGTTTGTTACTGCCTAAGAAGCCCGCTAATATAGCATGGCCCTTTGGGGAGTTGTTCACATCCCTGTGTAGGAGAGTGGGGTCTGCAATCCCATGGCCACCCCAGATTTTTGCTTTTTGCTTCACTGGTTTACGACTTTCCCTGGCTGTGGGCCTGCTAATCAGACCCACTGCCTAGCTGTTCTCTCTCTAAATTGACAAGCATGTACCTTAGGTGCATTTACCAATTGGTACTGGGCCACCTTATCAGTCCCTGTACAGTATACCTTAGGTATCCAGGGCATAGGTGTACCCAGGGCCTACCAGGGGCTGAAGCATGTATTATGCCACCCCTGGCTGGCCATCTAAACAGACACAACTGGCTGCACGACAGCTGGGGCAAGGTGGTGTAATCACCCTTTGCTTTAGATATAGATACCTATATCTAAACCTAAAATGGACACATATATTCCTATCAGTCACTCCTATGGAAGGCCTTATCAGTCCTGAAGGCAGAGTGCTTGGAATTATGTGAGATGGTGCTCTGGCATGAGCTGAGCCCGTTTGCAGCTTGCGGAACCAAGTCCTAATAGCTGTTCCATGATAACGCTATACCATATACTCTTAAGTGCATTATAATCCTCGCGGTTAAATGCCAACTCTGGTATAACATTATCAAAACATGTCAAGTAAGGTGTCATACGATTTGGAATACTACCCCCTCGCCAATTCTGGCGATGGGGGTAGCATTCCACCCTTCTAGAGGGACACGACATGTATGTAACTGAGAACCCCGGTTAAAGTTAACTCGAGCCTTGGCATCACAAAATGGATGCTGCCACCACAGACACAAGTCTGACCTCCTGCTGCTGGGAGTCCTTCCAGCGGGGGAGGCTCAGACAAAGGGTTTCCTGCCTTGGGAGGTCCTAGCACCACCCCAGACAGGATTTTGTGTATTAGGTAGGCCCAGGCTGAAAGGAATGAGACATGCCTGGGGCACACAAGGTGTCCTGTGCATACACCGGTTCCAACCAGTTGCTGGGGCACTCCAGCCCCAGCTCTGGCGGGAAGCCGGACAAAGGATTGGGGGTGTAGCCACCCCCCTTCCTGGTCCCACCCAGGGGAGGGACCTAGTCAGTAGTGCAGCCCCCTTTAGCAGGATAAAGGTAGGAGCTGGTCCCATTCCCAGTTAGATTAATCTTGACAACTTCCACGAAGAAACTCTTGACCTTCGACCTCCTGAACATCAGAAGACTGAAGAATCTCCCCTATGGTCAGGGAGTGACCATCCTGCTTCGCAGGCACCATCAAGCTCCTGGGCGGTTTGCTGCAAGTCCTTCCTTCCAGGAATCCGACGACCCAGCTCAACGAGACCCGGACCTCCAGACCCCTCTGACCTCTACCCACATCCACAGCACAGCTGGGACCCGTGGGTGCGACGAGCAACGTGGAGACGGCCATCTTGAAGAAACCTGCACAACGCTTCCAGCACGACCCTCGAGTGAGTGCATTGGGGACTGAGAAGCCCCACACCGACGCAGCTCCTGCACCAAAGCCCAGCCCCCCAGCATCCCCGTGATCTGCGTGGGGCCCTTTTGCCTGGTTGCTGCCTGTCCTGTTGTCTGGTCACTTGCCGGCTGGCTAGTGACCTCTGAGACGACGACCCAAAGATTTCAACACTGCTAGTCTGGTCCCCCAGACTGGCCCTTGCTTCCTTGTGAAAGAGAAGCACCCCGGACCCTCCTGGTCCGCACCAGACGCCATCTTTGTTCCACCGCGTGGCTTGCACTTGCCAAGGCCTGTTGACCAGATTGACGATCCAACACCGCCATCAGCAGCAGACTACGTGGGACAGCTCGTGCCTCCAGCCTGGTCGTGAAGAACAGCTCCTGGTCCGCGCAGCTACAGAGAGAAGCGACCCTTCCTCCACCTGAACGCGGCGACAGCATCTGGTTCCCTCCTGGTTCCAGCACCGTCACTGGCTAGTGACCGAGACTCTGTCCCCTTCCCTTTCAGGACTTCTCCTTCCTAGTTCCACCCTTGGAACCACCGGACTCCTCCAACTGGCTGCCTGCCAGCAACTCTTTGTTTCAGGCATCAGCGGGATCAACGCAACAAACCCGACACCACTTCAGCCCTATGCACCCGCAGCCTGTGGGTTAGGTAACTAAAGCTTCTAGGTGCTGAAGTCAGTGTTCACTATCCTAGTGTCCAGGTCCACTGTTGTTTTCCCTCCATCCAGCCGGGTTCGTCCGGAATCCGTAACTTTGTAAACTGTAGTATCCATAGACGTTGGTACGCATCCCGCGTGAGAGTTTCCACTCTGCACGTGAGTCCCGTGGGCCTCCTGCTCCGTACTTACCTAGTTCGTAGCGTAGTCCCAGCGATCCTCCAGCCTCTGGATCTCCTTACAGTACTTTCCTTCCTCGCATTCCATTGTTTCTTGTATATGGTTTGTCGTGCCCCTAAGGCACACGTGTAAATATTGTGCGAACTCGTATTTCTTTCCTAGTATTGTCCTGTGCTTAGCCCTCTGATCTCATAAAGAGTTCAGAGGTGTTGTTATTAATACATATATTGTTTATTTTCATAACAACCTGTGTGGTGTCCTTTCATCTGGTATTCAAGGGGTTATATTGTGGAAAAACAGCTGGCTTCACATGCCAAAAGAGTTTAGCCTAAGACTGCTTTGTCCATGCTACCATT
The DNA here is from genome assembly GCF_964261635.1 of Lissotriton helveticus. Classification (NCBI taxonomy): domain Eukaryota; kingdom Metazoa; phylum Chordata; class Amphibia; order Caudata; family Salamandridae; genus Lissotriton; species Lissotriton helveticus. The sequence goes on along the minus strand of NC_136061.1, from coordinate 1,753,864,898 downwards.
AGGATAGCTGGTCTATAAGGTTGACTTACAACCAATCACCATAAGGGTTGTTTGGACTGATACAAGGTGGTCACTAGAACTAGTGAACATCATATATCAGGCCAACTTCTAACACCCTGCATTCCACAACATAGCATGTTCCTACTCAAGAAATGGGTGTGGCTTACGAGGATCTGGCTCCTGCCTTACTTCCTCCTTGCTACAGCCTGGTCCCACACCACAGGTTGACTGATCCTGCTCCAGCACTTGCATCACTATAGACAGACACTCAAAGAATATTGATCAAGTACCAGCACACTAAAACCCTGGCAAGGTCCCTCACATGACAATTAGTCACAATCAAGCAACCCATACCCTTGCATGGTTCCGCCCAGATATGGCTCCCAGATCAGCACCCCCATACCTTAGCATGGTCCCGCCCAGGCGGATTGCTCTCTTCCAGTCTTTCAAAGTGGATTTTCCAGCGAGGTTCACAAATTGCTTAGGGCTGATCATCTGGTCATTGAACTAAATGGGGAGGAGTCAGGAAAATGAGAGAGGGAGACAGGACAATTAAGTGTGGCATAAAACAATGTCTAGAGAGCTATCCTAGCTAGCATTATTCACACAGGCTACTCGCTTACCCTTCCCCCTTTGTGCAGACATTTAGCTATACCTGCTTTCATCAGATACGGTAAGTGATGCCTGTTCCCATTATATGACTGAAAGACATTAATGGATCCATCACTCTCTAAGTTAACTGTCAGAATCCTTCTAACGTGCAGCTAGAAATACCAATATACCTAAAAGGAACAGTCATGCTTGGCCTATTTATGATTTTGAACTTTATATATCTTATTTCAAGAGGAAAAGGTGCAAATTATAATATATTATATTTTGGGTAATATTACCATGTTTTTCAATGTGTGAATAAGTTTATCCTACATCCACCACTTTCTCAGCTACTTTCATTGATTGATTGTTTTGTTTGGCTGCACAGCTGCTCTGTGCATTTGTGTACTCTTGCTTGCTGCTCTTGATCTGCTCGCACTCTAAGCCACCCTCCTGCATCGTTCATAGATACTCAGGAGAGATGTCACTGCTACACCCAACATCCTCAAGCAAGTATTTCAAGGGGCAAGTATTCACACTGCAAATGTTTGTTTGCCATGCCGAAAAACATTTGTACAATTATTTAATCAACATGAAATATTGAATTGGCAATATAAAATAAAAAATAAAGTCACAAATATCACTGTACCAGTCGCCACCATATTGGGAGTTGCTTAGCCCCATCTCGTTCTTTTGCATGGACAGCAAGTCACACTTGCACCCTTCACACAGACAGCAGTAGCATTAGCCTGGATAGGGGTAGATTTTGTGTTGGAAAACCATCCCAGCAGCAACAGGATGTGCAAATATTTAGAGTGAACCATATTGACAACTTCCCTCATGTGAAAGTCACCCAGACTCCTTACTCCCCAAATCCGTTATGTCTTAAATGTGCATTTCTCAATTGCAGATCAGCAAGTAAACATACCTCCGATATCTTTGACCTCATCCAACACAAGGACTTAGACATTATTATCCTCACTGAAACTTGGCTAAACACCTCTTCCACTCCTATCTTAGACCTCCTAGTTCCTCCCACTCACGACATAATTCGGCTCGACAGAACCTGGAAGTTGGGCGGTGGCACAGTCTCAATCTCTCAAGTAGAGTCCCTTACTCCTTCCTCCTTTGAATACCTTTGTCTCAGCATCTCAAGCAAGAACCTACCGGTCTGTAAACTTCACTCCTTTTACCATCCCCCGGGAGACAAGCTCCACTTCATCGAGAAACTAATGGAAATCATCTCTGCTAATGTTGATTCAACCATGGCCCAAATCGTCCACTGTGATTTCAACCTTCACTGGTCTAACTCCCAAAGACCTCGATGTATCCTGCCTTAAGTCTTTCTTAAATGATCAAGATCGCACTGTGACCAACCAACTCATATTAAAGGAGAAACTTTAGAGCTCATTCTCTCCAAAGAGCAGACCATCACCTTGGTTTCCATTACCCCGTGTGACTGGTCCGACCATCACTGCATCCTCTTTTATATCAAGAGGGAGACGTTGATGAGGTTGGCTTAACCAACGAAATGAAATAAATGGAAAAGGGACCTCGGATCAATAGACTCCGTTGAAATAGCGGTCTACTGTAATTTGGCCCTCGCCTCCTTAGCCGACCTGGTTGAGGTGCAGTCACTCACCAACTCCTACAATTCGACCATCTCCAACATCATGGATGACATTGCTCCTATCCAACAAAAAAATGCCTCAATAAAAATATCCAAACCCTGGTATAATGACAAATTAAACATGGAACGCCGCAACCTTAGAGCACTCGAACGTTCCTGGCGATCCAATCCCTCTTCGGAACAACTAAAACTCCTTAGAGAGGCTAGGAGCCTCTACAAAAAAGAAATCAAGAATGCTAAGTCTGACTACTTCGGACACCAACTGGACCAAGCGGCAAACTGCCCCAAGAAACTCTTCGAATTGGTCAAACAGCAATCAGTAGTAGGTCCCAACCACTCTGACCCTGGTGGCACCCCTCCCTCTTGCGATGAACTTGCTGCTTTCTTCACGGAGAAAGCAAGACTCATCTCCATTGACCTCGTCTCTAAGAAGTCTCTATTGTCTTCCTCCAGGGACATACCATCCCATGACCTCTCGGGAAAGCACAGATCTACCAGCCTGATCACCAAGAACAATGAGTGATGGTGCACCTTTACTCCACTTGGTGAAAAATACATCTACAAGATCCTTCTGAATATCAACCCATCCAACCACTAAAGTGACCCGTTACTCTCAGCCATCTTCAAAGATATCAAGAATGTACTCATCCCCACCTGGAGAGGGATTGTGAACGCCTCGCTTTCACAAGCTACGATCCCTGACAGCCTAAAAGCAGCTCAGATATTACCTATACTAAAAAAAAAAAAAACGCTGACAAAGCGGATCTCAATAACTTCCGGCCTATCTCCAAAATCCCCACCCTAGCGAAACTCATAGAAAAATGCATACAATCCCAACTCTGAGCGCATATAGAGAATTTCCAACTCCTTGACCAGCATCAATCAAGCTTTCAGAAGGGGCACAGCACAGAGTCGGAGCTCACTCACGTCATGGATGCCTTGACCAAAAAGATTCCTGCCTCCTGATCCTCCTTGACCTTTCTTCCGCATTCAACACGGTTAATCATGACAACCTCCTCGCCACTCTGAAAAATAGGATGGGTTTTTCTGGTCAGGTGCTACAATGGTTCTCGTCTTTCCTCCACCGCAGATCTCAAAGGGTCAAGGCAAACTACTCTCTCTCCCAGCCCTCTCCAGTTCTCATGGGGGTTCCCCAAGGATCCGTCCTATCTCCGATCCTCTTCAACCTGTTCTTGGAACCATTAGCTAACTCTTTAACTCCTCAAACACTCTCTTCCATATGTATGCAGACGATACGCAACTATTTGAAAATCTCTTTCCCCGAAAACATCTCTCTCAACGGGACCCTAACGTCTAATCAAAACTGGTTAATTGAGAACCATCTTCTGCTCAACACATCCAAAACGGAATTCCTGGTCATCTCCCCTTGGCAGTTGGGCTGGACTGTTTCCATGAGGCACAGGGTCAAGACTGATTTGCATATAGCTGTGTCTGAACTGGGGTGGCAAAGTGAGCTAAAGAATTATGATGGATTCAACCCAGATCTGTGACTGGGGGTGAGTGTTTGAAAAGTTTCAGCACTCCGTCCATGATCTCCTTGTGTTTGCTTTCATCTCCCCTCCGAACCACATCCCCAAGTTTGATCTCTGGTTGAATCACCTCACTGACTTCAACTGCACTCCTCTCATCATAGACTCAGCCAAATCGCTCGGAGTCACCTTGGATAAGCACCTGAATATGAAAAATCACATCAGTAAGAAATGCAAGGGAGCAAACCACTTGATTAAGACACTCAGAAATATCAAACCTTTCCTTCCAGAAAGCGATTTCAAGCAGGTGGTGCAAGCGCTTGTCCAGCCTAGGCTGGACTACGGCAGCACAACCTTCTGTGGCCTTCCCAAATACTCCCTGGCTCCACTAAGAGCATCACTGAATACAGCGGGTAGATTGGTTACAGGCACTAAGCGAAACAAGCACATATCCCCAGTCCTAAAATCTCTCGAATGGTTGCCTTATGAAGCAAGTATTCAGTTAAAGATAGTCGTTCTGGTGCACAATGCCCTTCACTTCAATACTCCCATGTACATGGCGCAAAAACTGGAGCTTTCTTGCGGTGTAAGAGCCTCAAGAAGCATCAAGACTTTCCTCTTGAAACCACTCATATGTAGGAAAAAGAGAACTTGTCAGAGCCTTTTCCGGCGCTGCCCCAAAGCTATGGAACGCTCTTCCACAGGAAGTACGCCGAATCTCTTCAACGACAGCGTTCAAATTGGAAGCCAAAAAAGTCATCATGAATAAATTCTTACCCTAATTGGGATAGCTGCACCTGCACGAAGACATTGTTCTTACCTCCATTTGATTATCATTTGTTATGGTCCTTTTTTGTGAAACTGTCCCTGATTATGCGAACATTCCTGTTTTCTACTCCTACCTGATGTCGATTTTGCATCTATGTCCTTCCTCCCATCCTACTGTAAAGCGTTCCGATATCCCTCGGGATCTTGTTCGCACTATATAAAACTTTATAAATAAATAAATGATTTACAGCTAAGAGGGCTCAGCGATCCTGACACAAAGTAATAAGTTGAAAGATCCTACAAAAGTAGCAGAACAAAGCAGCTCGGGGGCTGCGCTACAAGTGGGGAGTAAGGGATTCAGCGAGTCAAAAAATGTGTTTGTTTAGACCTTGGACTAATGGGCCCCATCCCCCAGTGCCATATATATTTGAAATGGGGAGGGGACCACGTGGCCCCCCTCCCAGAGAGTTCTTAGGCCCTGGGGACAACATCCCCCAGGGCAATATATATTTTAAATGGGCAAGGGGCCCATCCCCAGGGCCTCTAGTAAAATTAAAGGGGAGGAGGGGCAGCGCAGCCTCTCCTCCCAGAGCCATGATAGGCCTTGGGGAGCCAATCCCCCAGAGCAACTAATTAAAATTAAGGGGAGGGGACTCATGGGCCCCCTCCCTAGCCCCCTTTTGGCCCCAGGGCATTTATAAGAGGAGTGGGGCACATGGTCCCCTGAGTGTGTTACTGTAGGCCCCGGTGCATTTGGTCCCGGGGACCCCATCTCTCAGGGCATTGGGGGGGGGGGGGGGGGGGGGGGGGGAGGGGGGCACGTGCCCGTCCTGGGCCAGTTTCGGCCCCGGGGACCTCATTCCCATGGAGCCCAGTGCTATATTCACAGCAGAGGGGGGTATGTGGCTCCACTCCCAAGCTGATTTCTGCCCGGGTACCCCATCTCCAAGGGCATGGCCAAAAAAGGGTGGGTGCTTAACAAGGGCACTCACCACACTATCATTGGGGGCCGAAGTTGTAGGGAAGGGGGTCGCGGGGGGAGCTCCAAGGCCCCTGTGACCACAGGCTGCTCTCGCATCCAGTGGGAGCTGGCATTGTTCCCGCCCGCGGGGAGCAGCCAATAAAGCAAATCTCTGCGGGTTAATGCAATCTTTTAATCTCTTTCCCTGCAGGCAGGGGAAACAGATTAAATCCTCTAACCGCAGGCAGAAGTATTTTTAAGCAGCGGGCTTGCTGTTTGCTCCCCCTTGGAGGGAGATTTGAAACTGATCCCGCCAAGCAAGAGTAAAGTAGTCTTCCTGCCCGAGCCAGTGGGTGTGTGAGTCGCTGTATGGGTGAGTGTGTGGCTATGTGACTGGCTGCACGGGTGAGTGACTGGTTGTATGGATGGTTGTATGAGTGGCTGCACAAGTGAGTGGGGGGCGTCAGTACTGTATGGGTCTGTGAATGGGTGTGTAAATGGTTGAGTGGTTGTGTGAATGGGCGTTCGACAGGTTTTACGGGGGTGTGAGTGGTTGTGTGAGTGGTTCTGTAGATGATTTCATCAGTGATGTCACGGACCATGTCCATGAGTGATATATGTGAGGTAATAAGCAGTGCATTGCGGGGGGCGTAAGTTATATATAACTGAAATGCTGTTTTTTCTCTGGTTCTGTACAAGTGAATCTGAGCCTAACTAGAATGCCCCTGTAGCCTTTGGCTTGTTAGTGAATTTCTATGTTTTGTTAACTAATAGTCACGTTTGCAGAGTGGTGGAGAAAGGAGGTGGGCCTCCAACCAGCTCTCAGGAATCCTGCTGTGACATACTGGAGGTAACAGGAGGACTTTTGGGCCCCGCAAGAACCCTCAGAATCCAAAACGACTTCATTCCCCAATCAGCAGTGCGCCAGGAGATGCGCTTGTAGAGTGGTGGCGAATGGGGAATGGCTTCCGAACACCTCTCCGCAATCACGCTCTATGGGACTTAGTGGAGGTACAAGAGGGCTTGTTGGCCCCCAAGGAAACTCTGGAGCCAAGGGGACTTCATTCTCCAACCAGACGTGCACCAGGAGGTGAGTTTGCAGAATGGGCTGATTTCGGCCCCAAGGACCCCATCCCCTGACCTTTCTTTTTATTATTATTAAAGGGAGGAAGGCTGAGTAACCCACCAACCCAGATGAATTTTGACCCTGGCGATCCTTCCCCCAGGGCCTGGCCTCACTTATTGATGCCCTGGTCCTACCCAGGGCACCCACATTGTAGTGTTGGAGCCACGGGGGAAGCTGAAGGCCCCTGCAGCCTCTGCCAGCTCCCTGCCTCCTGTGGTAGTCGGCATTGCTTTGACACAGAGGGAACTTCTAACATGCAGCCACCTCTCTGTCAAAGCAATTGTGCTCCATGTCAGCAAGCGAGAGCATTATCGAAGCGAGAGCATTACCGAAGCGAGAGCATTACCGAAGTTCCCGCTTGCTGAAGCAAGCACAATTTGCTATGGCTTGGCGGGAGCATGTCGGGGTTTTGCTCTGGATTAATTAGACTGGAGTGACCCGGGTTGAACAACATTTGATAGCAATGGTATTCATAGGTGCACCGTTCGCGGAGCCCCCTCCTCGAATTAATTTAGCATTTAGTCCCCGAGAGGTGGCGGTCCCCAGGACTGCGGAGGGGAGCGCATGCCACCCTCCCCCCGCATTTATATCATACTTTGCCCAGGGGAGGTGGCGGTCCCCGGGGAGAACCCCTGTATAAATTATTAAGAATGAGGGGGTGGTCCCCGGGGCTTTATGGATCTTAGGAGGGGGGCCCAGAGTGCCCCTCCTAAATATTTTTAACATGCCCCGGGTCCTGGCAAACCAGGAGGCTGCTTGGAAACTAACGCGAGTGAGCCCATGCTTCGTTTTCTAAAAATTTATTTTCAGCGGGATTCGCGGATCCAGCGCAACTCCCGCTGAAAATAAAAAATATGCATTTTTGTCCCTGCTGGGTCCCTCTGGGACTCCCCCAAGAGGCCTAGGGGTTCAGGGTGTTTCTACCCTGCCCACTTTTCTTTTATGTTTTATTGATTTGCAAGCATATGAGAAAAAGCATTGGATACATCAGACAATCCCATATTTTGATCTCAAAAGTGCCTCCCCCCATGCAAGCCAGACCCATAGAAACATAGATGAGCCCCAGGCAGTCTTTCGTGAACGATCGGGGGGCAGGTGCTGTCCAGGTACAACATGGGATTGGCCCGGGAGAGCATAACGAAAGTTCGAAGAAATAGTGAGAAAAAAAAAAACCTTAATCACCCCCCGCCCTTTCCCCCCCCCCCTCCCTCGCTCCCTAAACCGGTGTGCTGGACGATTGTCTCTTTGTAACCTTTTGTAAGAATCATTGATTAAGAAGCAGGTTGATTGACCTCCCTCAAGGGTTGTGCTTCAGTGAGCCGAAGGAGGCAAAGGTATTTGGGGCATGTCACCTCATTCATTTCTAAAGCCAACAGGGACAGCAAAGGGCGCCATATGGTTCGGAGGAATCCGTTGAATTCGTCCGAATAGCTTGAATACGTTCCATGGCTACGATATCCCACAATTCATGTAGCCAGCCTGTGCGAGTCGGTCGTCCGTTCAGCAGTTCGGGCTGTAGCTGTGTCTAAAATTTCCTTTTTTGGATCCCCCCCCTCACCCCTCTTTACGGATCACCCTGACATTTTCAAGACAGCCGCATAAGGGATTGGCAAATTCGTTTTGAAAAGTTTGTGAGGATTTGTCAAACACCACTAAAGTTATTTGCAAATGAAAAAACGCTCCTCATATGGAAAATAGGTCCTAACTATTACTACTTACTGGTGACTTTGGACAAGGCATGTTGCAAAGATTACTCTAGTATTTCATGGATGTTGTGTATTGTTTCAAAGACAGCAGTCTTCTTCCCAGGGAATCATGCCAGATAAAAATTTGTCAACTGCATTGTGAATAATTTGATGACAGTGCGGCTCAAATAAAAAGAAGTGCTATACATCAAAAGGACATACAGTTGTGAGACTTACAAAAGACTGGTTCATAGTAGAGAAGAAAGGAAGACTGAGGAGGAATCAAAGGTGGGAGTGACTAGATATAACTGCATCATTTATATGGGTGCCAAATGGACCGATAATCCAGAAGTCTGCTTTAATGTTTGAACCTGGACTCCCAGTGCCTCTGAGTACTAGGAACACTTGAATGGGAAAAAACAAGCTGACGGAAGAAAAGTTACCAGAGCACGTGCTGATTGGCGAGCACATTAAATTGCATGGAAGCGACAGGGGCAAACTTTTTCTGCTGGAAGTCAGGAGGTTCTTTTTCTCAGGATTACCTTGACACATTTGACATTGATTCCAGGACACACAAACTTCTTCCAAAGAAGGATGGCTTTGCTGTCACCACATGTGATGGGATATGCAATTTCAATGTCCTCGTTATCCTCCAGCAGGCTGGCATCTGCAAAGAGAAAGGGAAGAAAGTGAGAGTTAGTACTGCTAGCACCAACATGATCACAATACACCAAGGCTGCCCTCTGAGCGAGGCAGAGTCAAAACAAACCTTGTGCACTGAAACTGAATATGGGGTATTATGGTGCAGGAATTTTTTTAAACAGGCTGGTGCCTTTGAAAAGGGAGGGGTAGGGAATTTGAATCACCTGACCTATGGATGATGTTACTGTCGTCAATTCAATATTTCAAAGACAAAGTTATGCTGAAATAGGTGATAATTGAACTAGGCAAACATTTCAAATATTTTTCACTAGTTATGGAGTCACTTGTTTGTAATTCTGTGTGAGTGTTTGATTGATTCAGATGCTCCGTCCATCACCACCCCCTTTTGTACCGCTTTGTTCGCCATAAGTTGGCAGGGTATGCTCAGACGTGAGTCCCTTGCTCACTTTGCCACTGGATTCAAGCAAGCCGGGCTGAAGACGGCTGGAATGCCAGAAACCGGTCCTCGGAAGCTTGTTTCCGGTCCAGGGAAGGCATGACTTGGCAGTTCGGGCTGGACTGTTCCCATGAGGCACAGGGTCAGAATGATTTGCATATAGCCATGTCTGAACTGGGGTGGCAGAGTGGGCTAAAGAACGGTGATGGATTAAACCCAGATCTTTTGACTGGGTGTGAGTGTTTGATTGATTCAGATGCTCCGTCCATCACCACCCCCTTTTGTACCGCTTTTGGCCACCATAAGTGTGGCAGGGTATGCTCAGACGTGAGTCCCTTGCTCACTTTGCCACTGGATTCAAGCAAGCTGGCTGGAATGCCAGAAACCGGTCCTCGGAAGCTTGTTTCCGGACCAGGGAAGGCATTGCTTGGCAGTTCGGGCTGGATTGTTCCCATGAGGCACAGGGTCAGACTGATTTGCATATAGCCATGTCTGAACTGGGGTGGCAGAGTGGGCTAAAGAACGGTGATGGATTAAACCCAGATCTTTTGACTGGGTGTGAGTGTTTGATTGATTCAGATGCTCCATCCATCACCACCCCCTTTTGTACCGTGATACCAGAATGGCACAAGAACATTTTGCACATCCAAACACCAAGGTGGATTGCACGACTTCTGAACTGCTAGTTTATTGGGGGGGGAAAAGCAAACACAAGGAGATGATGGACGAAGCGCTGAAACTTCTCAGAAACTCACCCAGTCACAGATCTGGGTTGAATCCATCATCATGCTTTAGCTCACTTCGTCACCTCAGTTCAGAGCCAGCTATCTGCAAATCAGTCTTGACCATGTGCCCCATGGGAACAGTCCAGCCCGAACTGCCTAGCCAGGTCTTCCCTGAAGCGGAAATAAGCATCCTGGGACCGGTTTCTGGGTAACACCCTTCATCAGCCAGGCTAGCTTGAATCCAGTGGCAAAGTGAGCAAGGCACCCACGTCTGGGCACACCCTACCAACTTAGGGCGAACAAAGCAAACACAAGGAAATGATGGACGGATCGCTGAAACTTTTCAGACACTCACCCCCAGTCACAGATCTGGGTTGAATCCATCGTCATTCTTTAGCTCACTTCGCCACCTCAGTTCAGACCCAGCTATATGCAAATCAATCTTGACCCTGTGAGTACTGGGGTGTATGTATGACATTGGTCTGCATTCTGTCCATCAATTGTTCTTTTTGCATTTGTCACCCCGAGTGGGACGGGTATGCCCAGATGTGGGTTCTGTGCTCTCCATGCCACTGGAGTCAAGCAATCCTGGCTGAAAGCCTGAAACCGGTCCTAGGATGCTTTTTTCCGGTCCAGGGAGGACCTGGCCAGGCATTTCGGGCTGGACTGTTCCCATTGGACGCAGGGTCAAGACTGATTTGCATAAGGCTGGGTTCAAACTGGAATGGCATGGTGAGCACAAAAAAAAACGATGGATTTAGGGCCAGATCTCTGTACTGGAGAGAATCTATGACATTTTTCAGCATTCTGTCCGTGCATAATGCATAATTTTCACACTTAAACTCCAACTGTGCTTTACAAATCATATTGGGTGATAAACCATAACCTACCACACACTGACAGTAGCAAATCCATTGCTGCCAATTTTCTGTCAAATACAGCAGTCTTTAAAGAAAATATATATATCAGTGGAAAGTTTTTCATTTTTCGGAGTTTAGCTATATGTTCACTTTCTTAGCTGAAATAAACTCAAACCGTTGTGAATAATTCAAATTCTTACTTAAAATCCTGCACCTGACAGATTTTATGGGAACAAGATCTCACACGCTTGGTAAACAGTACACATTGTTCCTTGCAACTGTAAAGCCTCTGTACAGCATGCATTTGTCAACAGAAATAATGTGCAGGAAAACAATGAAAGCCACAACACTAACATGTTTATCCTAGGTAACAAACAGGGGCTTATTTGCGGCATAGTGAGATGAAAGATACAAGTCTACTGACACCCATGTTTTACTTACCCCACTTCACTGTCAGCAACAGGAGAATAAGGGCATGCCCTTTAATTCCAGTACGAGGTCAGTTATATACAATCCCAGAATTCTCCATGAAGGAATCATACCTACATTATAAGAAGGCAGAGGTCAGCCAGCAGCATCCTGAGACAGCTTTCCTCTCTAGAGGAAACCGACACCAGGAAGCAAGAGGTCACTCTGCAGCTCCATGAGATTGCTCCCCTCCTTGAATGAGCCACAAGTAGAATGCAGCACTCAAACTGCAGCATCCAGTGACTTATCATCCTTGAGGCACTATGCTAACAAGACGAAGCTCATTTTGAAAATTCCTGTCACTGTCTCTCTCCCTGGAGTCACCATGCCATTATAAAATAGAACTTGGTCTATATTTTTTTTTTATCTCGCTTGAATATCACCACAGGAAGAAAGTAAAGAGTTTGTATCTCCCAGCAATCCTCCCTCTCTCCTTAGGTATCAAGCCTATAACAAAGCAAGCTTCACTCTCCAGATACTTGTGATCACCTGCTACCCAATCTTCCCACTCAGGAAGATGGATGAGAGAAAGAAGAAAAACAAGAAAAGGAAGGAAATTGTGCAAATAAAAAGTGATGGTAGAAAAAGAAAGGATAAGAACAAAAAAGGGGAAAACAAAAAGGAGTACAGGAAAGGAAAACGAGTATGAAGTAACCAAACTAAAGTGAAGAAAGAAGGGTATAACAATGAACATAAACAAAACAAAAAACAAAAAAATCTTTGCTTTCCTCCCAAACGCCAAACAGAGCATCTACACAGGGCCGTACGCTTACCAAAAGCATCTTCCATTTTCAGGGTGTGGGTCTCCATGGACATGACTGCTGAGCTGGTCTCGGAGCCCTCCTCCAGAATCCTGTTGTAAAAGTTGCCACCGATAAAGAAAGAACTAAACGCCGTGGGGAAATGAAATTCAGATCACAGCATGAGGTAGAATTAGACATAACCCTACAATTTTCCTTTATGCTCACCCTTCCCCATCTTCCCAGGTGGAAAGGGTATATTGGTGGTTGTAGAGTTAAAGCAGAAATATTCAAAGTATTCCATGACCAGAATGGTACTCAACACAAAGGAGCCATGTACTATTTTTTTGTGTTATTTTTAAACAAACACATACTAAGTTTTCTATAAAACAATTTTCACAAATCGGTAGCTTGAAACTAGAGAAAGGAGTAGCCCTGGCATTACTTTAAATGGCACATCACAAGAAAAACAGTTTTCTAGCACGGACAGGAACACATAATAATAGGCAGTAAACTTCAAACAATCTGCATCAGCACAGTGAGAGCCAGAGGGTGTAGTGAGACAAAGGACAATTCTTTACAAAGTGTGATGTAGCTAAAAGGCTAACTCCAAGGCCAGAGTCTTTTTCCTGCGACTGACCTAGCAGATTGGCACCAGCCGGTTCCAAATTGTGACTCAAAGAATGTTCAGGAGTTCTGCAATTCTAGGTGCTAAATGGGATCAAACAAGACCAACGGACATGAAGTGTTTTTGTATTAGGAGATCGTCATACCTGCTCTGGTTGATATATGTTCACAATAGATATTGTTCCTCATGGGGGGTCGGAGCTAGCTCGCAACCATGGAGGCTGCTTGAGCCGAGTGCTCCCTCCCCGCTTCCGACATTATCCTGACAAATATCCTGATGATAGAAGTGACCTGATCGATGCTGCAGGCTAAATCGGTGCTCTAGAGGGTTTGGGCGAGCAGAGATCGCAATTTCGGACGCCCGCTGCGACTGGAGGGGCAGCGGTGGACTGCGAGGCCTGAGCGCGCCGCGAGCCGTTGGGCGGTGACTGAGGCGGGCTGCTAGGCACGAGGAGAGCTGCAGACCATCCTGGACGGCGGGGCTCCGCTGCTGAAGACCCTGGCGCCGGGGATTCGCGGCTGGCGGATCGGCCGGTCTCCCCTCTAGCTGCGAGTAAGTGGGAAGAGCGAGGCTGACTGCCGGGTGCCTCTGCCTACGGCGACGTCATTTACGTGAGCGCCCGGCTTCGGCTGGGCCTGCGGACCCCCGACACTGATCGAGGCCCTGCAAACTGGGAAAGCTTTGAGGGTCGCGGGGCCCTCCAGTTGCCGGGTGCGACCCCCGTTGCCCCCCTCCTCCCCCGGAGTGTTAGAGCGGCGGCCTTCCTGCCCTGACGGATTACACCGGGCGGGCTGACCGGGGGGTACGGCGGTGACGAGAGGCGCCTTTAACGGTCTGGCGGTGCATCGCTGGGCCTTCATGGCTGATGCTGCCATTTGCTGTGGCGCTAGAGAGTGAGACAGTGGACTCGAGGACTTGCCCGGCCTTCCCCATGTGGGGGCCCCCTATTGTCTACAGAACTGTGGAGAGCAGCCTGCTTGGAGGTGAGCCTGAGCGATAGCGAGGGAGAGCCTTGCCCATTCCGACTTTGAGAGAGCGCTGTGCTTCTGCTCCGGGGCACACTCTGCTTGCTGTGACGACCCAGGGATTAATTTATAGATCTTCGGGACACACGATTGACTCCATGTGGCCTGCGACCTATAAACTGTGGATTGTGCCGACTACACACTTCGGACGCCACTGCGGAGTTTCTGGGGCCTGGAGCCTTGGCCCTCACTGTGGTGATACGGCGGCTGCACTGCGGATTGGGCAGGGACAGCTGCTGGATACGGCACAGGGCCCTCCCTTCCCTTGCCAGAAAGGCCCATTGGGTGGTCCCGACTGCCGGTGCCGGTTCCCTCCTGCGTTGTGGGCCGCGGCCCTCCCTTGGCCCGAACTGCTGCCTGACGAGTGAAGAGCACTGCAGCTTGTTACCAGAGGCCCCTGCGTTCTAGGTTGCTCTCCCTAAGTTGAGGTCGTGTTATATAGCACTGAGATGGGGCGCCCAGACAGGACTCAACCCAAGCTAACTTTTGACAACAAATGATCAAAATCCAGCGATCCCCCGTCTGGTGAAAAAAGTGGCGCGGAGTCGGCTACGGAGAGAACGGAGCAGGATATTCGCAGCATATTGATGGCCATGGAAAAGAATTTGCACTGCGGGATCACCTCACTAGGAATGAAGATGGACGCCCTAACGTATCGCATGGATCGCATGGCGGAGCGGCTGGACAAGCACACCGAACGTCTTGACATGTCTGAGTGTCGCATAGGTGAGGTGGAGGAGGCACAGACCTCTCTGGACTCAAGAGCATAAGCAGCTGGGCAGGGTAATCCAAATTCTGCAGGACAAGGCTGAGGACCTAGAGACGAGGTCTCGAAGATGCAATATACGCATTACGGGCCTGCCGGAAACCACGCAGACTGGGAACATGGAACTGTTTGTCGAAGCACTCCTGAAGAAACTGCTGTGGGAGTCGGCCTTCTCCGGGATGTTTGTCATTGAGAGGGCGCATCGCACCTTGGGCCCGAGACCTAAGCCCCGGGCGCCCCCACGCCCAATCATAGCCAAACTGCTTAATTACAGAGATCGTGATATGGCGCCGAAGCTTGCCAGGGAGAAGCAGCCGCTGATCTACGAGGGCTCTACGCTCTCCCTCTTTCCCGACTTTACTGCGCGAGTGCAGGAGGCGAGACGACAGTTTGTGCCAATGAAACACCAACTCCGCAATATGGGCGTGGACTAGGCTATGTTATACCCTGCTAAGCTGAGAGACAACAGACAGGGGAAGTCCATGATATTCACGGACCCGAGGGCTCTCCAGAAAGCCCTCAAGGAATGGCACAAAGACATGAGACACTCGTCGGAGAGCGGACGGCTGAAGATTCTGTGGACAGCGCCTTGGACGATCAGGATTGAGGCGGTATAATGCACCCTATGAAGGGGCTGTGTTGAACCTCTGGCGCTGAGCATGGGCGAGGTTTTGTCCTGAGACTTCACTGTTGGCGGTGGTGTTCTGGGCTGCTCCCTCGGCTGGCTCTTTGCCCTTGGGGGGGAAGGGGGGGGGGAGGACAAGAAATACTTAATTTGTCTAATTATCGAATTATTGTTCGGGGCGGGTGGGGGTAGGGGGTGAAGAGGGGCGAAGGTGCTGATGTCGAGTTTGGCTCATGCATAGCATTATGCGTTGATAATGGACTATGGGACGCTATAGATGCTGTGATTGTTGGTCCTTGGGAATACTGCAGGGCTCTGCACAGTGGAGAAGTGTGGCTCACTGGTTAGAGGAGGCAGACCTGGAAGCAGAGGTCAGCCTGGGACCAGGGTTCAATTCCCGGCTCGGCGGGGTCTTGAGTCCAAAAAAAAATGTCCATGGACTCGACAATTCTCGCTCCGGTGCCTACTCGATTCACGGGTTCACACTCTGCGATTCTGGGCAATAGCTTGCTTAATCTCCACAACGGCCCCTCCGCGGGATGCCTGGCTTTCACCTTGCGGATACCCTGCCGGGGTTATCTCACAGGGGAATACCAGGATGGGTTCCCTAAGCAAGCGCTTAGAAACCGCTCGGTGATTTGCGCTATATAAATTCCTGTACATTTACATTTACATCTGCGCATTCTAGATGTCAAGATAAGAGCTTGGATCCTTGCTTGTGCACGGTTGTGCTAGGCTTAGTATGGGGGCTGGGGGGCAGCCTTGAACGCCATGGTGCGCTGTTGTCCACTCTAATTATAAGAGGCTTCGCCACGATGTTTGAGATCACTTACTATCATTTTGTATTGTTGTTTAGGAGGCGGGGCGTGGCACAGCAGCAAGGCATTATGCGAAGACTTGTTTTTGCTTTGCTGTTAGCGGACTACCTGCGCCCCTGCGTGTATCACACCTCCCTAGGAGGGGTCCCTCTGAGTGGGGGTTCTTCCTGGTTTCTTTTTTCTTTCCTGGTGTTCTGGTTAGAGCGGGAGAAGGGGGGGGGGGGGGGGAAAGGGCCTGGTGTCATGAAAAGGTATGTTGTGAGGGTTAATGCGGGTGGGGGGGCGGATCGCGGCCTAGTTGGGGTTGGGCAGGCGTGGGTGGGTCAGGGTGAGGGACAGTATGGTTGTTTATTGGTTCAGAAGGGGGGGGCTGTTGGTTAGTTCTTGGTAAGGTTGAGGGTCTTGATGGCACGGACATGGAGCGACGAGCACAGCTGACACAGGCATGGCCTACGATACACAGTCGCTTATACACGCAATCATCCCCGAAATGACGCAGCAGACTCAGACTACTGACACCATGACATCACTGACGTGGAATGTAAGAGGTCTGAATGATCACCGTAAGGTTAGACGTGTCCTACAGTACCTCTCTAGGCATGCGATAGACATAGCACTGCTGCAGGAGACTCACCTGCGCCCTGACAGTCCGACGCTACATTACAGAGGCTTATCGAACAACATACATGCCGCCGGATTCACCTCGCATGCCAGGGGGTGTTAACATGGGTAAATCCTAAAGTTTCATTGACGTTGATCCCGATAGATACGGACGGGGAGGGGCGATATGCCATTGCACGGTGCGTTGGGAAAGGCATGGATCTCTATATAGTTGATATATATGGACCTAACTTTGATTGCCCTGCCTTCTATTTGGCTCTAGCTTCTAGGGGGCGGGAAGGATTAGTTACTTACCTGTAATCCTAGTTCTCTTCCAGGGGTATCCTCATCAAAGTCATAAGCATTAGAATATTCCCGCCCATGCGCGGGACCCCGGAAACAATATATTATATGTGCCCCACATAAATATAGATATATATATATATATATATATATATATATATATATATATATATATAAAATAAGCAATTGCAGCCAAATAAAACAATAGAGCTGGAATATGCCGTGAAGAATTTCCACCATACAGTGTATTTTGCATTAGAAACATGAGAAACAACACCAATGCTTGTTTAGAAACTGTTTTAATGCTTAGAAAACAGTAGAAATTCTCATAACACACTGTAAGCATATACAGCTCCCAGGCTGCATTGCAAATCCCCAGTCTAAAAAGACTGAAAAGCTAACCTGTAGCTGAATGTACTAAAACTGACGCCGTGCCTTTAAGGCACCTCTGCCCCTAGCTTCCCATCATGCCTCAGGGGTTACAGTTAGGTCAGTTGTTCTTTTCGGAGACTGAAAACCAAACCATGGTAATAACAGGTTAAAAAACATCTCCTATGTAATAAACAAAGTCCTTTGCCCGGGGAGGCGGGAGGGTTGCTTATGACTTTGATGAGGATACCCCTGGAAGAGAACTAGGATTACAGGTAAGTAACTAATCCTTCTCTTCCAGGGGATCCTCATCAATAGTCATAAGCATTAGAATAGAGTAGCGAGCCTCACCTCATCCCTGCGGGCAAAGGAATCAACAGATAACATTCATATCCGTAGGCCCAAAAATAGGCCTCATTCTACCCAAATAGGTTTCTCAAGGAGGCTTGCCCTACTTGAGAATCCGCTCTGGAATCAGACTCTAGGCAATAATGCCTTGTAAAGGTATGGACTGATTTCCATGTCGCAGCCTTGCATATTTCTGACATAGGAATGTCATGCAAAAAAGCTATTGTGGCTGCTTTCCCTCTAGTGGAATGAGCTTTGGGTGATTGCAACAAAGGTTTGCCCGCCAGCTGGTATGCTAGTTTGATACAAGAGACAATCCATCTGGAGATGGATCTTTTGGCTGCTGCAAACCCGGTCCTCATAGCACCATAATTGACAAAGAGTTGGTCTGTCTTTCTGGTGTCCTTCGTTCTTTCTAGGTAAAACTTTAGCACCCGTTTAAGATCTAACAAGTGCAACGACCTCTCAGCTGGGGTCGATGGGTTAGGAAAGAACGAAGGAAGGGTAATCGTTTGATTTATATGAAAATCCGATACCACCTTTGGAAGAAAAGATGGGTGAGCCCTCATTACTACTCTGTTGTGGTGAAACACAGTGTAAGGTTCCTTGGTGCAGAGTGCTTGTATCTCGCTAACCCTGCGCGCAGAGGTTATTGCCACCAAGAAGGCCGCCTTCCAAGTGAGATGCTGCAAGGAGGCCTTGTGTATAGGCTCAAACGGTGTAGACATCAGTCTGGAGAGAACCAGGTTCAACTCCCAGGGAGGAGAAGGATTTCTCACAGGGGGATAGAACTTCTTTAATCCCTGAAGGAAATCTTTCACCACTGGGACTTGAAAAAACGATGTTTGTGTAGGTGATTTTCTGTACGCTACTATGGCGGATAGATGAACCCTAATAGAAGCGTATTTCAACCCTGATGTCGCTAAGTATAGGAGGTATGGAAGGACTACCTCTTCTTGTCCTTTGGTGGGATCAAAGCCATGGTCCTTACACCAAATGAAAAATCTTTTCCACTTGAACGCATAAGACGCCCTTGTGGAAGTTCTCTTTGCCTCTCTTAAAATATTCATACATTCCGGAGGCAGATTTAAGTGTCCATATTGCAAGACCTCAGGAGCCATGCAGTCAGGTTCAGCGACGGGAGGTTGGGATGCAGGATCCTCCCGTTCATCTTGCTCAGCAGGTCTGGCCTGCACGGCAGACGTCTGTGTGGACACAGCGACAGATGTAACAGGTCTGGATACCACCATTGTCGCGGCCAATCCGGAGCAATTAGGATCATGTCCATGCTCGATCTGATGAGCTTGGCCACCACCTTCGGAATCAGTGCCAGAGGGGGAAAAGCATAAGCGAACATTCCTGTCCACTCCAGCAGGAGAGCGTTCCCTTGCGTCCCTGGCCGGTGGAACCTGGACGCGAAGGCGTGGCATTTGGCGTTTTCGTCGTCCGCAAATAAGTCTATGTCTGGACGACCCCAGCAACGGAAGAGTTCTTCGACTACTTCGTCGTTTAGCACCTTGTCTGGGCCTCCAGAGACAGAGGGCGAGATCGAGTTCCTCCCTGCTTGTTCAGATAGAACATAGTTGTAGTGTTGTCCGTCTGAACCAGGATTTTGTCCGTTGTTATTGCTGGAAAGAACGCTTTGAGCGCCAGATGAACTGCTCGAAGCTCCAGCATGTTGATGTGGCATGTCTGAAGGTTGGTCGACCAGCGACCCTGAATCTGAAGATGACCCATGTGAGCACCCCAGCCTTCTAGAGATGCGTCCGTTACGACAGACAGCGAAGGAAGAGGTTGCTGAAAAGGGACTCCCTGCAGGACATTCCGTGGGCGAGTCCACCACTGTATTGAGGTCAGTGCTGCTTGAGACAGGACGATTCGATCCTCCCAATCTCCAGACGCTTGGTCCCACTGATCCTCCACAGACTCTTGTAGAGGCCGCATCCTCAACCTGGCGTTCGGTATTAGGAAGATGCAGGACGCCATGGAGCCCAATAGAGACGCTACTTCTCGCACCTTTGGACGAGGAAACTGAAGTAACTTTTTGAATTTTTGCCCCATGGAAGACAGTCGCTCCTGCGAAGGAAACGCTCTTCCTAACTTTGTGTCTAGAACTGCTCCCAGATAGTGGATAGTTTGCGTGGGCTGCAGGACCGATTTTTCTGTGTTCACGTGGAGGCCGAGCCTGAGTAGTTGTTGGAGACACAGGTGACAGTCTTTGGTGGCTTGACGAGGGGACGGACTCTTCAGGAGCCAGTCGTCTAGATATGGGTACACAAAGAGACCTTTTTGTGTAGACACGCCGCTACCACTGCCATGCACTTGGTGAAGACCCTTGGTGCGGATTTGAGTCCGAAAGGAAGCACTTTGAACTGGTAATGTTTGGTCCCTACCAGGAACCTCAAGTACTTTCGATGACCTGGTGTAATAGGAATGTGAAAGTACGCGTCTTGTAAATCCACCGAACACATCCAATCTCCGATTTGTAGATGAGGACATATTTGGTGGAGTGCCAACATGCGAAACTTCTCTTTGACCACCACTTTGTTGAGGAGTCGAAGATCCAAAATCGGTCTGAATTTGCCTTTTTGATCTTTTTTGGGGACAAGGAAATATCTTGAGTACACTCCTTTCCCCCTTTGGGATAGGGGTACCTCTTCGATTGCGTTTTTCTTTAAGAGGACGCTCACTTCCCTTTTGAGGAGCTCTAGTTGGTACGAGCGAGACTTTTTTGGAGGAATCGGTTGTGGTTTCTTCCGGAAACGTAGCGCATATCCATTGCGCAGTATATTCAGCACCCACCGATCTTTTGTGATGCTGACCCACTCTGCCAGGTGTTGTGCAGCACTTCCTCCCACTGGAGTGGGTAACGGCGCCAGAGGAAGCCACTGCTCAGGCCTTGCCTCCTCTAGGCGTGGTAGAGGACTGATGATGTCCGCCTCTGCCTCTGCTCGACCTTCCTCCTCTGTATTGCGGCTTTCCTTGTGGCTTGTTTTGAGACCATTGAGGGGTTTGAACCCTCTGTTGGCCTCCCCGGTTCTTGTTGGTCTTGAAGCGTCGTTTGAACGGCCCTTTCTGTTTTTCCAGACCAACTGCCTTCACTGTGTCTAACTCAGTCTTCATACGGGTCATTTCCTGATCGGCATGCTCCCCGAAGAGTGAAGATCCGGAAAAAGGTAGATTGAGGATGCGCTGCTGGGCATCTGGTTTGAGTCCAGTTAAACGTAGCCAAGAGGATCTCCTCGCACATATCCCATGTGAGTAGGCATGTCCTGCTAGAAGGGCGTTATCTGCTGATGAACTAATCATTTGGTTTGCCACCAAACAGCCCTCCGTCACTGTCTCCTCAAAGTCCTTCTGGTCCTCCTTGGGCAATTTCCCTTTGAATCGTTCCATGGAGTCCCATAGGGCTCTATCGTACCTTCCCAGAAGGGCTGATGCACTAGAGACTTTCAGGGATGAAGCTGCTGTGCTGCATACCTTGCGTCCCCAAGAATCTTGCGTCTTGCTGTCTTTGTCAGGAGGAACTGACGAAGAAGGAGCGACTGTGTGATTCTTCTTAGCTGAGGCTACTATAACTGAGTCCGCCGCAGGCTCTCCTTTAACAAAGATAGGATCTGAGTCGGCCGGCCTATATTTCTTCTGGATACGTGCCGGTACTGCCCTGATCGTTGCTGGCGTGAGGAAAACCTCTTTGATTGGGTCCATTATCCCTGGAACCAATGGGAGCAAAGGCCGTGTATATGATTTGTGATGAAGGGTCTCAAAAATCACAGTAGTGGACACCTCTGGAATAGCCATCTCTATATTAAGTTTGTGAGCACCCCTTTGCAAGACGTCCAGATACGTGTTGACGTCGTCAAGCGGGGAAGCTCTTGAGCGAGGGCTGTCTGCCAGCGTTGGAGAGTAATCCCCTTTAGAAGATCTAGATGAAGATGAAGAGGAGGATGATGGAGTTCTTCTTCTCCTGTGGTGAGAATTCTCCTTCCTCACTGGTGATCTCCTAGGTCGTTCCTCCCTTCGAGGAGAACGTGATTCCCTCTGATGCACTGGAGATCTCGATCTCTCAGTCCGTACCTCCTTTCTCGGTGTTCGAGATCTGGGTTGTTCCCTCCTTGGTGATCGGGAGACCCTGGGGGTATGCGACCTGTCCGCTCTTCTCTCTCGTGAGCGTGATCGGTGAATGGTAGGACTCTGTCTATCTGCCTCTTCTGCCAGCTGCTGAAGAGGGGACCTGTGGACTGGACTCAAGTACCTTTGTAGTCTCTCCGTTGCTCCAGAATCCTTCCATTTACTCAACGGACCATACCATCTTGGCGAGAGTCTTGCCTGTGTGATGTACCGCCGCTGGGGACTCTTTTGCACAGGACTCCTACTCCTAGAAGAGGACCTCGATGAACCAGATGCACTTAAGGAGGAATGGAGCGAAGCAGATTGTGTCACTAGGACTGTTGAAGGCACTGAAGGAGATCTCCGTCTCACCGGTGTTGGAGGACGTCTCAAAAGCCTTTCCCTCGACGTCGAACGCCTCTGCGGAGTCGACGGAGTGATAACCTTCGACGTTGAATGCTTCGACGTTGACCTGTGGTCCCTCGACGTCGATCGGCGATGATGAGCAGACGACGGAGTCTTCTCCCTTGACGTCGAACGGCGTCGTTCTGCCTTCGACGGAGGTCTCGACGTCGAACGGCGTTGCCCTGCCGTCGACGGAGGTCTCGACGTCGACCGACCTTGGTCTGTCGGCGACAGAGAAGTCAATCGACGTTGTCCTGTCGTCGACGATGCCCTCGACGTTGACCTGACATGCGACGTCGAGCGCCGACGTGCCGTCGATGACGATCCCTTCCTCGACGGCGAGCGTCCGAGGGGGCTCCTACTCCTCGACGCCGAGCGCCTCCGTGGAGACGTCGGCGGAGGTGTCACACTCTTAGAAGCCTGTCGACGTTGAGACGACGGCGGGTGTGATCTGTGCCTCGACGCCGATAGTCGCCTGGTTGACGACGGCGGAGGTGATTTAAATCTTGACGTCGATCTTCTCGTCGACGGCGATCTCGTGGCTTCTCTCAACGCCGATCGTCGCCTAGTTGACGACGGCGGAGCTTTCTTCGTCGTCGGTGAACTTTTCAACGACAACTCCCTCATCGACGCCGGTCCCGACGTCGACGGAGCTTTTTCTCTCGAACTGTCTATCAGATGCCGTTTTTTCAGCGCCGAGCCCGGTGGTGAGGTTGATGGACGCTCTGACTTGCCTTTGGAGGGAGTTCTGGGTCTCTTTGAACTCTTCCTCTCTGTAGATCTTCCTCTCATGGATCTCTGGGCCAGACCAAAGAGCCTGTTCCTCTCTCTGTCTTTAAGAGTCCTGTCAGACAGATTTTTACAATGTGAACAGTCTTTAGGATCATGATCCTCTGGCAAATATAAAATACAGACCTCATGAGAGTCTGTTCTTGCCTTCTTGTGGCCACAAGAAGGGCAATCATCAAATAATGAGGGCATCCTGACAGGAAAACCTCACAAAAAATCGACTGCTAAGCAGCTATTTACTTGACCCTGATGTTAAAAGTCAAAGTAAATCAAAAAATTGTTCTATAGAAGATTTTCTGACTGAAAAAGGCAGAAAAGTGTGGAGCTGTGTATCCAGGGTCCTTCCTGAAGGAGCCGGAAAGAACAACTGACCTAACTGTAACCCCTGAGGCATGATGGGAAGCTAGGGGCAGAGGTGCCTTAAAGGCACGGCGTCAGTTTTAGTACATTCAGCTACAGGTTAGCTTTTCAGTCTTTTTAGACTGGGGATTTGCAATGCAGCCTGGGAGCTGTATATGCTTACAGTGTGTTATGAGAATTTCTACTGTTTTCTAAGCATTAAAACAGTTTCTAAACAAGCATTGGTGTTGTTTCTCATGTTTCTAATGCAAAATACACTGTATGGTGGAAATTCTTCACGGCATATTCCAGCTCTATTGTTTTATTTGGCTGCAATTGCTTATTTTTATTTATATATATATATATATATATATATATATTTATATATGTCTATATTTATGTGGGGCACATATAATATATTGTTTCCGGGGTCCCGCGCATGGGCGGGAATATTCTAATGCTTATGACTATTGATGAGGATCCCCTGGAAGAGAACTTTGTGGTGATCACGTCCTATGGGGAGGGGACTTCAATATGGTTTGACAGCCTACGCTGGATAGGTCGGATGGCCCGACCGTCGCCCCTTCGCCTCTGCTAGCGTTCTGGAGGCCGAGATGACGTGCCTGGGACTGCAGGACATCTGGAGGACTCGAAACCTGGCACAGGGGGGATACACGCACTACTCGGCTCCACATGATATTCATACTCGCATAGATTATTGGTTGTCCACTTCGCACCTCCTTTCTCTGGTTCGAACGTGTCAAACGTATTGCGTACGTACTCTGATCACTCCCCTGTCCTCATTACTCTTAATGCACTGGCGAAACGCTTTCCCCCTTTTACCTGGCGATTCCCTCCTTACTCGCTGATGGATGATGTCTTCCGGGAGGAGCTAGCGGTTGCTCTCGAGGATTTCTTCGATAAGAATGTTGGTTCGGTGGACTCGTTCTCGACGGTCTGGGAAGCCTTTAAGGCATTTATACGTGGGGTCGCCATATCTAAACATGCAGGAGTCCTTAAATCAATCAGGGGTCGCTTGTCACTGCTAGAAAATAGGCTCAACGACATTGAGACCCGTCGTTTACGAGACCGTAGTGTAGATCTCACTCAGGAATTAGCACAAACGATCTGAGAGTACCACGAGGAAGCGGATTCCGAGGTGAAGTATTTGGGCAAGTACGCAATAGCAAGGTCCTACGGAGAAGGAGAGCGCCCAGGGGCGGTATTAGCGCAACTGACGAAGCAGTGCAGGCGCTGAGCGACGACGCCTGGGATGAGATCCCCCCCAGACTGGTGAGCTTTTACCGGACGAGCAGATTGCGGACCGCTTCCGGGACTTCTATGCAACATTGTACGCCTCCAGGGGCCCTGCTTCGGAGGAACGTATACTAGACCGTAAATTTCTGGTCCGGCCGTTTGGGCGGGAGGAAATTGTCTGGGCCCTTTCATCGATGAGGGCCGGGAGCGCGCCGGGTAGCGACAGCCTAACAGTGTCGTCCTACAAATCGTACTCTGATCTGTTGATTCCCCGATTATTGACACTGGTTAAGCAGATGGCAGAAGAGGGCGAGATGCCCCCACGATGCGGGAAGCAATTATTGTTGCTATTCTTAAGCCTGGGAAACCCCCGGAGGATTGCTCCTCGTATCGCCCGCTCTCGCTGCTGAACGTCGATGCGAAGATTTTCGCAAAATTATTGCTAACCGTCTCAGTCCGTTGGTCACCACACTAGTTGCTCCTGAGCAAGCGGGATTTGTCCCTAGCCACAACCTCACTTACAACTTGAGGACTGTGTTCGCGGCATTTCAACACATGCGCCAGGATGTTTCTGCAGTGGCGGTCTTCCTGGACAAGGAGAAGGCCTTTGATTCTGTCAAGTAGCCTTTCCTTAGACTGGTGCTGCGCCGTATGGGAGTGGGAGACCTCTTTTTACAACTGTTAAACACTCTTTACGCCTCACCCTCGGCCCGGGTACGCATAGGTTCGCTCATGACAGATCCCTTCACCCTCGGACGCGGCACCAGGCAGGGATGCCCATTTTCACCTATTTACGCCTTGGTGGCGGAGCCTTTAGCTTGTGCTCTGCGAGAATATCATGGACATCGGGGTATAAGATTCCCCACGTATAATCTGATAGTGTCCACGTACGCGGACTACACGCTTTTGTACGTGCGTGACCCAGAGGAAAATTTACCGACGGTGCTGCGCGAGGTTGTCTTATTTAGTTCGCTATAGGGGATACACGTGAATTGGAGTAAGACACTCATGTTTCCGCTCACCCCTGCCACTAGGAGATTCGAAACGGAATATCCTATTCAGTGTACTTCGGTCTTGGTGCGCTATCTGGGAATCCGGCTGCATACGGATTCGGAGGTGGTTCTCAGGGAGAACTATGGGGTAGCCGTTTCTAAGCTGGAGGATGCCGTGAATAAATAGATAAGTCTTCCCTTATCCTTGATAGGCCGCATTTCCTTATTGAAAATGATTCTACTCCCCCGCTTCTTGTTCTTATTTAGCAACATACCTATGGTGTTATCGGGGGTTTCTTTCGACAGCTCCACACACTTGTTTTGCGGCTGGCATGGGCTGGGAAGCAGCCTAGAGTGGCGTGGGACATACTCATCCGTCCCTTTGAGGAGGGCGGTCTGAATGCCCCAGACTTGGAATTATATTATCGCACCGCACAGGGTGCGCACGCATATGGCTGGATACACGGTCCAGCGGACATCCCGCACTTACGTATCGAATTGATAGTAGCTGCCCCGACTCCTCTTCCAGCACTGATGTCCCGGCCTAGGGACCGCCGGACGGGTATACTCGACTCCCTGAATGTAGTTACGCATGCTTGGCACCATCTGATGGATGCTCAGGCTTGTTCGCTTCTTTATGCTCCAAAGGCGCCGCTCGCTTGGTGTTCGTGGCTTGACCCCTGTAAGGACAGGGGGGGTGGTGTCCGCAGTTGCTGCCTTGGATATCACTCACATGGGCGACCTCTTCACGGACGGTAGGGCTCGTACCTGGGAGGAGATTGAACAAGAGGACGCTCCCAGCTCCCTTCTGCCTCGATTCCAGTTTCATAGAGTCCGACATGCTTTGAGGGACGACATGTCAGAACCTCTGGTGATCACAGCATTCGAATAGGTCATTAGTGCCAAGACGCCGAATAAACTTATAACGAACTTGTACCGTATGACGCTTTCTGAGAGAACAGATTATACCAAGCCCCGTCTGGCATGGCAAACGGATTTGGCAGTCGACCTGCCTGAGGAAAAGTGGCGATATTGCTGCGCCAACGTCAAGAGGGTATCGCTGAACGGACGTCATCGTCTGCTGCATTTTAAATTCTTGAAAAGGGTTTATCACACTCCCGAACGGCTTTTTAGATATGGATTGAGGGAGAGTCCTGGATGCGAGAGGTGTAGAGCACAGGTAGGCGCTTTCTTCATCTGTCATGGTTCTGCCCGAGAATTTCAGATTTTTGGGCCCTGTCTACCGGAAGTGAACTGAGTTACTGGACTATTGCTTGCTCGTCCTCCCCTGCTGGCTCTGTTGGGGTTCTCTAAGGACATAGCGCCAGACCACAGAAGACTTGTAGACATGGCCTTTCTGGTAGCCAAGAGATGCATTGCAATTCATTGGATGCAAGGACCAACTCCGACACTTGCACAGCGGTCCCGGGAAATGCTTTACTGTTGTACACAAACTGAGTTGTATAGTGAATTACTGCCTCCCCGAAATAGATCCAAGAACTACTGGGCACTGTACTTAGAGAAGGGGCCTGTTCAGGAGGCTCCTGATCCGACCGAGACAGACACAGCGTGGGGGACAGGGGGGTCGCGGGAGAGTACGCACATGTACTCAGACCGCAGCGGAGTATTGAGGGGTGAATATATCTTTATTGCCTGGCTGCGATGTTCATTGTAATGGGGACAAAGTGGAATGATTTGATTGTCCTGTGCATGCTGAAATGTTACTGTCCAGCTCTTCTAATCTCTGTGCCTGCCTTATGACCCTCTTGATTGTTTGTTTCTAAAATGCCAATAAAGACATAATAAAAAAAATTAAAAAAAAGATATTGTTCCTCATTAATAAAACCTTTACAACTTTGATTTTTAGGTGATTCTGATAAGACTATACTGCCTCATATTGACAGGCAAGATTTATAAACTAATCCACCTATGACCTTCCAACACTATCCAATAACCATGACCCCTATGCAAGCTGAAAATGTTAGAAACTCCTGACCAGCCTAGGGGGTGGGCTGCTAAGCACCGCCAAGGGGTTGGGGCACAAGGCACGGGGGTGGGCTGCGCAAAGCACAGCCAAGGGGGTGTGGGGGGGCCCCGCAAAGCACAGCCAAAGGGGGGGGGAGGGGTGCACGCAAAACACAGCTAAGGGGGGGGAGGTGCGTGTGCAAAACACACCGCACAGAAGAGGGGCACGCGCACAGGACAGCCAAGGGGGGGAGGGTGCGCGCAAAGCACAGCCAAGGAGGGAGGGTGCACAAATCACAGCCACAGGGGAGGAGAGATGCGGCAAAGCACAGTCAAGGTGGGGGGATGGGCACATGCAAAGCACAGGCAAGGGGGGAGAGGAGGGGGGGAGGTGCGCCCGCAAAGTAAAGCCAAGGGGGGGGCACGCGCAAAGCACAGCTGGGGGGGGAGGGGCGCGCGCAAAGCACAGCCAAGGGAGGGAGGGGGGCACAGGACAGCCAAGGGGGGGGGGAGGGGCATGCGCAAAGCAGGGCCAAGGAGGGGGGGGGGGCTCAAATCACAGCCACAGGGGAGGAGACGTGGTAAAGCACAGCCAAGGTGGGTGAGGGGTGGGCGCAAATCACAGCAGGGGGGAGGGGCTCACGCAAAGCACAGCCCAGAGGGGAGGGGAACGCGCAAATCACAGCCGAAGGGGCGTGCGCAAAAGCACAGCCAAAGGGGGGGGGGGGACGACACACATGCTCACAAGGCAAATGCAAAAATAACAATTGATGGACAGAATTCAGAACAAGGTCATACATTCACCCCTGTACAGAGATCTGGGCTTAAATAAATCGTTTTTTTGCTCACCATGCCATTCCAGTTTGGACCCAGCCATATGCAAATCAGTCTTGACCCTGCACCCAATGGGAACAGTCCAGCCCGAACTGCCAGGTAAGGTCCTCCCTGGACTGGAAACAAGCATCCTAGGACCGGTTTCGGGCTTTCAGCCCTCATCAGCCAGGATAGCTTGACTCCAGTGGCATGGAGAGCACGGGACCCATGTCTAGGGATACCCGTCCCACTTGGGGTGACAAATGCAAAAATAACAATTGATGGACAGAATGCAGAACAATGTCATACATTCACCCCAGTACAGAGATCTGGGCCTAAATCCATCGCTTTTTTGCTCAACATACCATTCCAGTTTGAACCCTGTCATAGTGGGCAAAAGAACGATGGATTTAGGCCCAGATCTCTGTACAGGGGTGAATGTATGACATTGTTCTGCATTCTGTACATTAACTGTTCTTTTTGCATTTGTCACCCCAAGTGGGACAGGTATCCCTAGACATGGGTCCCGTGCTCTCCATGCCACTGGAGTCAAGCTATCCTGGCAAGAACGATGGATTTAACCCAGATCTTTTGACTGGGGGAGAATGTTTGCATTCCGTCCATCATTTGTTTGCTGTAACACTGCTCGCAAGGCACACCCGGGGGGGGGGGGGGGCGTGCGCAAAGCACAGCCAAGGGGGCGTTGCATGCAAGGCACAGTCGTGGGGGGGGTGCTTGCAAGGTATGGCCATGGGGAGGCTCGCAGGGCACAGCTAAGAGGGGGCCTTGCAAGGCACAGCCAGGGGGAGGGCTCGCAAGGCACATCCAAGGGGGGGCACTCGCAAGGCACAGCCAAGGGCCGGCCCTGCTACAAGGCACAGCCATGGGGCAGGGGGCGCTCGAAAGACACAGCTAAGGGGCAGGTGCCCTCGCAAGAAACAGCCAAAGGGTGGTGGTGCATGCAAGGCACAGCCAAGGGGGAGGTATTGCATGGCAGAGCCAAGGGGGGGGTGTGCACACGGCAGAGCCAAGTGACACATTTGATAACTAGGAGCTCATACTTCCTCTTCAAATCAATAAACAAAGGAGGGGCTGTTGCTGCTGATGCAACTAACCTTTCTATGACCAACACAAAAGAATGAGGCAACTAATACTCCCTTACCATACCTCACAGTTAGGATCGATCACAGCAGAAATCCACAAAACCAGACAAATTCCCCAATTATCTTTTTTATTTTATGTCCCGCTATCCCAGTTACACCCCTCAAACACTAGAAGAGCTGCAATCCGAAATTTAGCCAGCAACTCACCCCTGCTGGACTGGCTGCAGCTGCAGGATAACTTGAGTCTTGGTATCTTCTGGGTTCTCATCTTCGGTGACTTCGGTGGGGACAACAACAACTTCTCCCAAGGGGACGTTGACTTCGGCATTTGCCATTGCTCACATGAGGAAAGGCTGAAGGGTCAAAGCATCAGGTACACTGCATGTCAAAATAAATTGAGAAAAGTATTTATCAAATCCATAGGTTGGAGCTGATGGAGTGCAATATTAGTACTAAAAGAAACGCTAAGCATAATTCTCTCTCTCAAGGACACACAGTAGTCTTATCAAACAAGCACTGGCGTTGCTAATAGGTCTCGCAGTAGGAAAGTTTGAGCTATTGGTTTTCTAAATGACATTTTATTTTTTTGTTTTGTGATTTACAATGCCCATACTTTTAACTTTTCGCATTAGGAAAGTTTGAGCGATTGGTATTGTAAATGAAACTTTTTTAATTTATGTGTTGGTTTTGAAAATAGCAAAATTAATAGCTTTGTCAGTTACAATGTCAATAGTTTTAACTTTCGCAAATGTGACACCTATAGCATTTGTAATGCAATGTGTGTTGTATTTACGTGACTTAGATGTATTGATATTACAAATAACAATGGCTTTTAATTTTGTAAATAATAAGTTAACTCAGATAGTCCATTTCTGGAGGCTTGGACTTGATGCCTTTTGTCGAAAATGTAATAAAGATATAGCAACTTGGGGTTAAAAAAAACGCAGTAGAGAAGGACGGCCACTTTGTGCAGCGTGGACGCCCTGTCTCTGCATCGCCAGCACATATAAAATGAGGCCTAACACGTTAGTGTCTGCATGTACACGTGATGCATTACCATGCTTGCCAACACTACTGTTTCTGTTTTTACGGAAGGTTTGGGCAGACTAATTGAGTTGAATAAAAACACGGGATTTTTATGTGACATCACCCTCTGACCAACAAGTGTAATTTTCTCTGCTGTCATCCTTATGCTAATTAGTAGTTTTAAAACCTGACAGATCTTATTTTTGGTCTTACAACGTTGACAGGCATGTGACTTGAGACTCACTGTGTACCTACAGAAGATACCTGTATGCAACGAAAGAGCCACCATCTGAAATGAGCTGTGTGCAGCTGCAGGCACGCATCAGGCACCCATCTGAAGCGAGGTAGCCTGGCTATGGAGGGGGACTGTATACAGCTGCAGCACATGTGTAGCGAGGAAGCCGTCGCCGCCTGAAACGGGTTTCATGCTTACAGCCAGCCGCAGAACATGACACTTGCAGTTCTAAAGCGCCGCCTGGCAGTAGCTGTCGTGTCAGGCGCTACAAGGACGCGTTCACAGTGCCATCCTGGACAGGGAGTAGTTTGAAGGCAAGGCCGTGGCCCTACAAGGGAGCATGGCGGCTCGCCTTTGTGCCGAGTGAAAGGCGAGAAGCTGCCTAATGACGGGGTATGCGCCTCGTGCGTGTGCAGGTCCTTCGCCGTGTCCAGGGTAGCCTGCTACGGGGCCTGCTAATCACATGCCGGCCTTGTAATTAGGAAGTGGTCTGGCTGCCGTGCGAGGGAGGGGCGTGTAACACGAGTCCGTGCTTAGGGCAGGCTCGAGCTGGCAAGAGACGCCACAAACAAGTTGGGTGGGGGGCGGGAGAGTGAGAGAGTGGGAGGGAAGCGCTGGAGAAGCCCTGGAGAGGAAATGGGCCATTAAAACAGCAGAGTGTCTGCCGGACACACAGCAAGGCTACGGGGGGCAGGCCCATGAAAAATACGTATAAAGCCAAGTAAAACAAGAAATGTAATTTAAGCTCAAGAAACTGAAAACCTTGGCTTAAAATAACCACTATCCAAGAATTCTGAGAAAACAGTCTGAATATTTTCCATAAAATGCATTCCACTCGGTGCTTCTAGCCTCAGGTAGCAGAGGAGCCAGCATGTGAGCGTGACTGGAAATATTTGCAGACTGCGGGTCTCTGAGCACAGATTACATGGTTTGTGCTAACTAGTGTAACCTCTTTCGCTTGAAATTACATCCTGTAAGGACGGAAACTGCGACAGCTGATTATTATAACATTTTTGGACGGAGATCGTGAACAAAGGGTAACACACAGGAAAATAAATGTGTACTGCACAAATGATGGTTAACACAGCAAAGACTGAATCATAGACTGACGTTCACGCAATGCAGGTTGAACAGCACCGGGTGGGGAATCCGGTCATTTTACAGGCCTGGGAAAGAGTGGAGGCGCTGAAAGAGAAACCAGCCATGAATAATTAGGGGAGGAGAAGCCGCAGCGCGCACGCTGGGCGAAGCCCTTTGATGTGCTGTGCGGCCGTGAATGCGCGTGCTTGTTTGGTCATGTGATTCACGTGAACTTAATGAAAACCGCAGCGCAAAAAGCCCTTGGTTTCACGAGCGTTTTGAGGACATGAATTCTCGCTCCGCTCAATGCGCTTCCGCGCATTGATAGGTCGCGAGACCTAAAAACTGATGGGCGCAGGGAGGCTAATTCACTGCGAGTCAGTCTAACATGAAACTTTCCAAACATGATCAGAATTATGCAGTAAAATACTACAGAATACAGTATTTTATATTGCTTCTCTGGCTGTTTAAGTGTTCACCAAACTTTTGTGAAGAAGCGAAGCACTGGACAGAATGAGGCAACTCTCTTGTATTGGTTACGTAGATTGTGTTGCTGTTCCAAGCTGTATCTTAGATCGTTAGGATGGCGGGTAATGAAACGCGAGCAGACAGTGAGGACAGGTTCCAGACTAGCAAGCAACAGACAATGTCTGTTCTTAACAGTTTGTGTAAAATGTTGTAAATGACTCGACAGACAGCGGGTCGTTACCAGGTGAGGAGTTTATTCTTATGGCATCTAATATGACCCGGTTCCCTCCTGGCAAGAAGTCAAGTGACCAGAATGGAACCCTGCTTTGAATAACAGCCGTCATGTGGAACCCTGTGACAATCCGATTCCACATGCGGCACTAAACAAGCACAGTTTAATTACAACTCTCCTGTTCTTCACAAAGAAAATGTACTGTCATTGATGAAGAAATATAAAGGGTAAAGGAAGACAAGGCAATAAACAAACGACAATAAAGAACTTGCATATAACTACAATGAAACAGAGTACACGAGACCGGGCAAGTAAGAACAGCATGAAATCACCAAACAGTCATCCAGGTACACCGGGGTTTTACTCTTTCTGATGTGTCTCCCTTCAACACCCCCACAGTCACTTGATCTTTAACTTGGGAGTACCACAGAGTCCAGGGTAGTTCCCTGAACACTCCCCCATTTTACCCAGTCGTGACTGGACCAAAAGGGCAAACGCTACTACCAAAGTCTACATTTCTCAAACAAGGATCTACGCACAACTTCTTCATACCCTCTTAAACAAACACCACCCTTATGATACAAGGCAACTATACATTTAATCCAATGTTCTCCATTCTCCAGAACCCTGTGAAAATCACAAGACCGTTCAACCTTGAAAGGACCCTTGAATTTGGAGAGTCCTCTCAACATCCTTCCTGCCTTAACTTTTACCCAATCACCAGCCACAATCCTCATCTTCTTGGCAACTTCATCAATAGTGGCATCATTGTTCACGATACACACATTCAACCAGCCTGGCACCAAAATATCACCAGGAACCCGTCCCCTAATCACTGCAAAAGGAGACTTACCCAACGAGTCTGGTACAGCATGCCCACACTAACTCAAAAGCTTCCTCGACATCCCAATTGGAAACACATGCCATCTGAATGACACCATTACCCAGTCTTTTGACCTTTCCACTATGCCACTGCCTTGGGGATTTATTATACAATGATGTGCGCTGGTGTTTGATATCACTACCAACCTTAAACTCTTCCATGACTTCGGAGGCGAGAAGCGCACCATTAATCGTCACCAGAACAGTAGGAACACCTTCTGCCGAAACACTTTCTTCAATGCACGAATGGTGGTACTCTTGGGGATTTCAGCCATGAATTTCACGCGCAACAACTTGGAATAAGAGTCTACACAAACCCTAGCGAACTTCAGCCGACGGCGTACCTCGGACATAGGACCAAAGAAATCTAAGCTAACAGTGTGCCAAAGCAAACCTGGGTGTCAATGTGACCCATGACAACCATGACACCAGCTCCAAGACATTTCTCACTTTGACACACAACACACTTAAACCAATCCACCACCTAAGCATCCATTTCAGGCCATCAAAATTGTGCTTTAAGACGCCTCTGGGTCAAACTTTGTCCCAAATGTCCTGAATGAGCCATTGCTACTAATGTATGTCTCGGACTCACAGGAAGCACAAATCTCTCACCCTTCATTAGAATATGGCTGCCACATGCAGTCAACCCATCTACCAATTTGACAAAAGATCGCACAGAACTAGTTACAGAAGTTTCCCTCCGTTTGCCAGAAATCACCATACACACACGACTTCTTTAAGCCCAAGAGCCATATCCATAGCCTGGCACCAATCCTCCCTTGTGAAAGCCACTGCACACCCCAAAACTACATCATGCACAGATGCAACTGAACATTTGTTTTCTCGTTCATCCACTGCAGGGCCTTGTACCATCTGTCATTTCAGAGAAAGACCATCTGCTTGCACATTCTTCCTGCCCTGGATATGCTCAATCACAAAACGATATTCTTGAAGCCTGGCGGCAAATTTTGCTAGCCTCGCTGAACCCTTGCCAGCACCACCAGGGAGAATGATTTTAATGAGAGGCTTATCGTCAGATCTTAAAGTAAACTGAGTGCCCCATAAATGTGTACGAAAGTATTAAATACCCCATGCAGCACCCAAAGCTTGCCTTTCAATCACAAAATAGTTCTTTTAAGTTGTCATTAGTGTGCGAGAAGCACAGGCTACTGTTCTTACGCCATTACTATGTTTTTGTGAAAGTAGGGCACCCAACCGCGTATACTGGCATCTACAGTCAGTTTGGATTTGAGTTGAATATCAAAAGTTACCAATATGCCAGCCTAACAAATCTCTTTCTTTATATTTCCAAAACATTCCTCTTGGCCCGATTACCATTAAAAACAAGCATTTGCAATGCAATAGGTCTCGCAGTTGTGAGAGTTTGAGCTATTGGCATTTTAAATGCCAGTGCCTTTTATTTACGTATTGGTTTTTGAAACATAAATAAAAGGCATTGTCATTTACAATGCCAATATCTTAAACTCTCGCAAATGCGAGACCTATTGCATTGCAAATGCTTGATGGTACTGGTGGCACTGGTAATACCGGTAGTGGTAGTATTGGTGGTGGTGGTACTGGCAGTGGTAGTATATGTGGTGGAGGTACTGGTAGTGTTAGAATTGGTGGTGGTGGTACTGGTAGCAGTAGTATTGGTGGTGGTGGTACTGCTGGCTGTAGTATTGGTGGTGGTGGTGGTACTGCTGGCTGTAGTACTGGGAGTGGTAGTACTGGTGGTACTGATGGAGCAAGGATTCGCATATTACGCGACTTGCTTGGATTCATGAACCTCGAATAACTTGTAACAATGTAATTCAACCTGTTCGTCTTACTAATTTCCCTTTATTTTACATTTGGGGTGTCCTAGAGACGCTTGCCTATGTGTTTACTAACTCAATAACGATTGTATCTAAAATGGCCGCTGCTTGGCGGGTTTTCTTTCTGCGCATGCGTTAGTCACACTCACGTGACGTGACGTACTTGCAGTTCTGGTGGGAATCTTTGCGCACGCGCACTAGCTTTTAAAATGGCTGTTTGTATCCTCATGTGGTGAAGCTTGCTTGCTCAGCTGCTTACGTGTTATTGTTTATTTTTGCATTAATATCTCACGCCATAGTATATTTTAAGTAAAGGGGTATAGAGTAGCTATTCATGGTATACAGTGAATTCATTTATTTTTGTGAATTCATTATTTTTTGTGTTTTAATTTGTTTTCGCTTACTTTTCATGTGCCGCGATTCTGAGGGTCTGAGAGACACTCATAACGCCATATTGAGACTATGATCTGCGCATGACAGTCTTCTGCCGGTGGCATTGAATCCTCGCCAACCAGAGGTCCCTGCCAAGAGGCTCCTGAGAAAGTGACCTGCGACCCAGCAGGAGAAGATGAACTGTTCTGCAAATGTTACATTTGTAATTTTTCCATTGTATTCTGTAGAGTAGGTCATGGGAACCCCAAAATCACTAGGCGGTCCCAAAGTATGCAAAACTAGGCTTGTAGAAATGAAATGTGATTGGTGTGTTGACCTATCCTACTTGGGGACCAATCGAAATTGGGGATTCCGACACTTGCAACATTTGGGGGGTGGTACACTGACCCAAAACAGTATAACAAGCCTAGGTTTAGCTAGAGAATTTGTCCGACTTGTCTGAATAGCTGACCTGTCACTGACCCAACGCACTCAATAGGTGACTGATACAGAGAGCTGCGGAGCACTCTGTTCGAAATATACCATCAACTCAGAGGTTTTACTAAACTTTAAGTGCTGGCGAAGCACTTTACTGGGGAATTCGCTAACCCAATCGGGGTTCTGGCTGATAGCTGCAGAGAGGGTGGAGCGCAGGCGTTTCGTCCGAACTGCGGGTGCTGGTCGTTCCTTGGTGGTCCTGTCCTGATCCTAATCTGGGTTTCCTGTCCTGTCCTGGGGTGTCCTTTCTGCACCTGCGGTCCCATCGATGACTGTCCTTCCTTGTGGTTTTTCCTGTCCTTAACTGACCCGTGGCCAGGGTTGGTCTTCACACCATTCTAGGTAAATATAGATGCTGAAAATCTATTCTGCACTACTTTTCTCTGTCTTTGCTTAAATAAAGACATACCTTTGCATACGTTAATTTTCCATGCTTTTCGCAAGCTATTAAATGAGAAGTCATACATTTATTTTTCCTAGCATGTTCCTATGTTTCCCTTCCTTTAATCAGAATTCTCCATACTGTTTATGAAATATAGAGGTGATTGATATTTCTTTTTCTAAACTGACAGAAGTAACGTTTCTATAATTATAGCATGTTCCATTCTTTACCCTCCCTATAGATGTATTAATGTCCACCATTTCCACCCATCTTTAAAGTATTTCCTAGTAGTGAATTTCTAGTATGTTCCTTAACTTGCCCCATCTATAGTTATTCATTCTTAAGCTCCAATTTTCTGAAAACCCTGTTTAGTATGTTCCCTGTTCTTACCTTCCTTTAGACTCATAAATGGTTGCCCTGATTTTCTTCCTTTATGGATATGTGCTCTTTGTTATCTTGATCATTGATTGCTTATTGGTTATAAACTGTATGCTTGCTGAATCAGAACTTTAGATAAAGCTTTCAAAACTTCCTGAGATTGTGGTTATTTTATGAGAATACAAAGAAATATAAAGTCGGTATTTTTGTTTGCCTGCCTTTCTTTACAGCTAGCTCCCTGATCCATTGTGATCATAGGTACCCGTAACAGTGGAATGGTAAGTCGGGTACAGTAGAAATAAATAGTAAGGAACAAGGGTTACGGATAGTAGAGTGTATGGTCGCCCGATTAATAATTTTAGTTGTAAGAGAAAATATATGGGCCCGATGCGTATATGGTAAGATTGTTGGCCGGGTAACCTGCGCGCTCTATCAGTAATTTTCTGGTAGCAGAGGTGATGGTTAGGGACTAGTTAAAGTTAGGTAGGACTAGTTAAGATAAACTAGGTAGGTCGGATGCTGCTATACATTTTTTGCTGCTAACTGTGAATATTATATTGATGAAGAATTGATCGATCACGTGAAATGTTTTTGCTTTGAAAATTATGAAATGTTTTAAATTGTTTTTTCTGTTGATATACTGATACATGTACTAATTCACTCGTTAGTAATTGTTTAATGTTTGTCTGGAATCCCCGGGGAAATTGAATAGCGGGTGGTGAAGAGAATCCACGCCGTGGTGAGGTCACTTACTCAAGGAAAATTGGTGCAGGTTAGGAAGAACTGGAAGCACTGATTAGGGTTTTCCAAATGTATGTTTGAATAAATGTTAGCAAAGAGTTCGCTGGCAAAACTTCTATTGTGATAACACCCTAGTAAGGGTCACACGGAAGGAGTAGCAGGTTCGTCGGAGCTTGGGTGATAGCAAAGGGGTTCGCTGGTGAAACTTTAGGCTCAGTATATATCCCGACAAGAAGTGGATGAGTCAAAGAAGTAGCAGGTTCCCTAATGCTTGAGTGAAGGGTAGGCAGAAGAGATCTATCCGCAGTGTATGAAAAGTAGACAGAAGAAGTTTACTTGCAGTAAAAAGTATCTTTTCTTTCTAGACACTCGAGTACAGTGGCGAATGTGTTTACGTTGTTAAATAACTAGAGCACTTGCACTTTAAAAGAAAAGAAGTTTAAGTTTCCATTACCTTGTAAAGGAGGGAGTCAGTTGCGGAGCTGCTCTGACGTCACTCTGTGCCGCGCTGGTATTGGTCGAAACAGCGGGAGTGTAGCGGAGCTGGAATTGTAAAGGAGGGGTGAGTGCCGAAGCGTGAGAACCTGTCTCGCGAAAAAGCCGCGCACCCATTGGTCGAGATTATTTGAATTCGTGCATTTCATTGGTCGCACGAAATTAAGAGACGCCTTTGGATTGGGAGTGATTTTTGTAAACAAATTCGCTTGTAGGAAGTTATATGTGGCATACGTATAGACCACACACTAGACCTGATCCAAGACATTTAGGGTTTGAGAACGATCGGTGGAAGGGTCATAACACTAGCATTATGTACGGAAATAAGAGAAAATTGACCCTTGTAAATAAAGTGAAGAATTATTTCAAGAAGGATAAGCCGATCAAAACTAGAGAAGGTGTTGTCATTCCGCCACCTAATACTCCCGCATCTTTCATGATGTTTGATAAAGGGTACCATTCATGTGTATGGTTAGAAAATTGGGTGGAATACACGAAGGATGACGGAATTTTGGCTTTCCCGTTAGAAGGTACATTCAATGGCAGAATTTTATTCAATTTGAGAACCCGAATGAATGATTTACATCCCAGACCTAGATTGACACAGTATGAAGCTCTAGAGGAATGGGAGATAGAGGCTTTTGAGAGAGATAAGCCCAGACTGGATAAAGGATTAACCAAATGGTATCCAAAATTGAAGCAAGAGACCCGAGATAAAAAGATGAAACAATGGAGACAGAATATGATAGTAGAAGGACTGTATCCTATGATGGCAGTGGGTGATCTCGGGGGAGAGAAAAGGACAGAAAAGACCAAAAATTGGGTAACTAGTGGGGAGTCAGATGATGATTATTTGGAGGACTTGTTCATGAAGAATCCGCCTCCTTATAATGAAGGACCCAGATCCTCTAACGTAGGGGATACCTCCCGAAGACCTCCTTATCAGGAAGGGACTAGATCTGTAAGTGTAGGAGACGGCTGTCAAAACCCTTCCTATAACGAGGGCCTGGGACCCATAGGTGCCAGGGATACCTGTCTAAGACCACCGTTTAGTGGAGAATCAAGATATTCAGGTGAAAGGGATTTCTGTCCAAGACCTCTGTATGAGGAAGAATCAAGACCCTTAAATGCAGGGAGCTTGTACCCGAAACCAAATTATGGTGAAGGACCGAGTATGACGCATCCTACTGCCCCAACTTTGACTCCGCAAATAACACCTGAAATAAGCCTAGAAAGAATGCTGCAGGATAGAGAGCGAGAGGCTCTAGCCAAACAGAGAACTGAGTTAATTCAGAAAATTTCCCAGCTAAATACAAGTCCTGACGCTTTGCCAATCCCAGTAACTATTGGACCCTTGTTCCTTTGTACGGGGATAAACAGGGGAGTCCAAACACTCCGATCATTACCCCAACAGTAGTACCGCCAAGAAAAGAGCCCTTAATAGTGGATGACCAGGCGAGTGAAAGTGAATCTGAGGTTTCTTTAATGGACTTGCCAATCAGAGAACAAGAGAAGAGATCACAGAGAAGACATAACCTTTTAATACAGGAGAGATTCAAATGGAGTCCACTTCCGGTGCTAAAAGTGTCACAGTAGTGTCCCCAAAAGAAATTGAAAGATGGAGTCGAGAATTAGAAAGACAAGCTCCTCAGTCGAAGCCCATGGATATTTACAAACTGAGGATAGAGATAGAAGAACTGATGGCAGGAAACGTGGGGTTAGATACCTATTCTGAGGAAGAGCTCCTATTTATCTGTAAAAGTCTTACCAGTAATACCAGAGTGTTCCATGAAAAATTAACGGACACTGCCGCCAGTATGGGAATAGACATTGGGCGATCAAAGCCATTACAGAAACCCTACAGAGCAGAATTCTCAGACAAAGATCTAGAAAATATGAATGTGTCAGGGAAGAAGGTTCAGATTAAGGAATTGTTGAACGTGTTGCAGAAGTGGGGAGATTTGGAGAAATGGAAAGCCAGATGGGCAAAGAAAAAGGATGAGGTTAGATCCAAACAGGTGTCTTCTGAGTTTGTTTTAAAAGAAGCTGACAAGCCAGAACAGTTATTTCCTATGCGCGAAGTGCCAGGTGGGAAATACGTGCATGTTCCATTGTCCCGACAGGATATTGTGTCGTTTACTAATGACTTTCTGAAGTTACGCGAGAAGCCTGTAGATTGGTACAGACAGGTAGAAAGGTTTGTAAAGGTGCAAAAATGCCTATGGAAAGACCTGGATGGGTTTTTCGACATAGTGGTTCCTGTAGACTTGTGGACGGAATGCAAAATCGCCATTGGTTGGCCTAGTGAGGAATACCCGAGGAACCCTACTACAGGAGCTCCTTCGGATGAAGTAATGAAAAAATATGAACAAGTAATGTTACACCTGAAACAAAAGGTTCCCGCAAAGGAAACTGATTGGACCAGAATAGATAGAACTACACAGGAAAGAGATGAGACTGTGCATTCCTTTTATGAAAGGCTATTGCAGGTATTCAAAACGTACAGTGGTATAGATAACATCGAGATGAAGGATATGACCCACTTCATTTACAGGTTTGTAAACGGTTTAAGACCTGAAATTTGTCAATGGATAAAGGACAATAAAATCTGTTGGCAGTCAAAGAAGATAGATGAGGTCCTACGGTACGCAAAATACTGTGAGGATGAGATGGCTGACAAACGGAAGGCTTTAAAAGAGAAAGTCATGTGGGCACAGGTAAAGTTGGCAGAGCAACAGGAAAAACAACTGAGTAAAATGGCTAATAAAACCCAAAATCAAGGTTCTGGGGGTGGAAGGAAGCCCAAAGTAAAAATGAGCAGGGAAGAAGCCAAAAAGAAATTTCCCTGTCACCAGTGCGGAGAAATCGGGCACTGGAGAGACGAGTGTCCATACTTACAGAATAGTAACCCCAAACCACTGATTTAACTCCACAGACGCAGAATGAAAAGCCAAGAAAGACCCAGCAACAGGTAAAGGCGAGTCAGTTGCCTCGTGCACCTAAACCAAATTACAAGGGAAAGACACCGCAGGGTGAAGACATAGAAATCTGGGGAGGAAACGAGGATAGAAATGCAGCAACTTCGCAATTTTTGTTGAATTATACTTTCCTTTGTGACGACCAATACGGACGGTGCCTGAGAGGGGAGGACAAGGAGTGTGTGCTGGCGCCTCCTTGCCAGTAGACCAGTCAGGGCCATACATTGAAGGAATGTTTGAAGGCAATGATGTCACCTTTCTGTTGGACACTGGTGCTACCCGTTCTACTGTAAGAACAGCAGACGTTCCAAACCTATCCCTCTCGGGAGAAGCAATCCAAGTAGTGGGTGTATCTAATCAACTGATTTGTACCCCAGTTACTGAGCCCATGGAGATCACAATAGGGAACTTCAAAGAAATACATAGATTTGTGGTCTGTGATACCAGTCCAGTAAACTTATTGGGACATGATTTGTTGTGAAAAATGAACTGTACCATCTTTTGTACACCAAAGGGCGTCGAAATTCAGACCCCAGACGAAAATGGCATATACAAATTAATCTTAATCAGGCCAGACTCAGAAATTAAACAACTGACTATACAAGACTTACCTGAAGAACTCCAACAGACAGTGAAACCAGAAGTATGGGACTTTACTGGAAAGTATGTCGGCTTGATGGCAAACGTAGACCCAATTAAAATAGCTATGAAAGAAAATGCTGTTTATCCTAATACCAAGCCTTACAAAATGAGTGCAGAAGTGAGAGCAGGAGTTGCCATTGAAATAAAAAGATTGCTAGAAGCGAACATCATACAAAAAGTGATGAGTAGCCCCTGTTACTCACCCATAATTGGAATCAAGAAACCTAGTGGTAAGTACAGGGTAGTGCAGGACCTAAGAAAGGTAAACAAAATTGTTGTCCCTTGCTGCCCTATTGTTTCGAACCCAGCGGTGATACTGTATCAGATCCCCTGGGATGCTGAATGGTTCACTGTGATCGACTTATGTCACGCATTCTTTTCGATCCCATTGCATCCAGATAGCAAATTTCTTTTCTCATTTGAATTCGACAGTCACGTGTTCGTTTGGAATCGAGTCCCTCAGGGGTACACAGAAAGCCCCTCAATCTTTAATCAGATCCTGAAAAAGTGCCTTGAATCTTTAGTCTTACCTGGAAAATCTGTTTTGGTGCAATATATAGACGACCTCTTGGTGGCGTCTAAAAGTCAGAAAGACTGTGTTGTTGACACCATTGCCTTACTGAACCCTCTAGGTGAAGGAGGGCATAAAGTATCCCCTGACAAGTTACAATTCTGTACCAATTCAGTAAAATATCTGGGGCACCAGATAGAGAAAGGTATCAGGAAAGTTACTTCAGAAAGAATCAGAATAATTCGGAACATGCAATTACCTAACACTCAGAAAGAGGTCAGGATGTTCCTTGGAGTTGTAGGTTACTGCAGGCAGTGGATTGTGGGATTTGCAGTCTTAGCAAAACCTTTGATTAAAATGACAAAGAAAGGAGCAAAAGACCCAGTGGAATGGGATGAGGAGAGCTTGATAGCATTTACTAAATTACGAGAATGTCTGTGTACAGCCCCTGCTTTGGGAATGCCTGATTATTCTAAAGAATTTTTGCTGTTTTGTGACACACAAGACAATTGTGCATTGTCAGTCCTAACCCAAACCCATGGTTTGACAAGACGTCCAGTGGCATATTTTTCTGCCACCTTGGATCCAGTGGCTGCTGGATTACCCGGATGTCTGAAAGCAGTCGCTGCACGAGTCTAGAACAGAGTGAATCCATCATTATGGGACATCATGTAACTGTGTATGTTCCACATGCAGTTGTAATTTTACTGACCAGAACTAAGACCCAGTATCTCACCCAAAGTCGGCTGACTAAGTATGAGAGGATTCTCGTAGGTGCTGCAAATGTGGTCATCACTAGGTGTAACATATTAAACCCAGCTACCCTATTACCAGACTCAATAATTGCAGAAGCAAAAGGAGACGAACATGATTGCATCGACCTGACAGAATTCAGTACTAAAACACGCCCAGATATCAAAGAAACGCCCCTGCCTGTAGAAGATAGTGAGCTATTTGTGGATGGCTCATGTCTAAGGCACGAACTGGTAGGCCTGAGTGCTGCTTATGCTGTAGTCACAGTAAAACGCACTATAGAAGCATCTTGTCTATTTGGAGTGAAGTCTGCACAAGTAGCCGCATTGATTGCATTGATAAGAGCCTGTAAAATTGGGAAAAATAAAAGAATAACAGTATATACTGATAGTCAGTACTGTTATGGGGTTGTGCACGACTTCGGCCAATTATGGCTACAAAGAGAGTTTCTGACTTCTTCAGGTACTCCTATCAGAAATGGAAAAGTTGTACAAGAATTACTGGATGCAATCCAGTTACCAAAAGAATTGGCAGTGGTCAAGTGTGCTGCTCACAAATCTGGCACTGATCATGTGACAGTAGGAAATCGATATGCTGACGAAGTGGCTCAACATTGTGCCAGACATAGAATGTCTGTAAACATTAAATTGGGGGGATATGGAAACAGCTGCCAACTGGTGTTTGAGGAAGTGCCTACATGGGAAGAATTGAGAGATTGGCAGCATGCTGCGACACCAAAAGAAAAGGAAAAATGGAGGAAACTTGGTTGTCGACAGAGAAGTGAGGATGGTATCATTGTGGGCCCTGATGGTATGCCTGTGTTGCCTAGATGCCTGCTTGCTTCTATGGCCAGATTGATGCATGGAGATGCACACGTTGGAAGGGATGCCATGATCCGTGTTTTTCAACAAACATGGTACAATCCGAAATTCAGGAAGGTAGCAGAGTCACTCTGCCAGAGGTGCTTGACATGTCAGCAGTACAACGCTGGAAAGAGAACCATAGTTGAAATGGGAAAAATTGGGAAGTCAGGAGGTCCCTTTGTACGATTACAGATAGACTTCATCCAGTTGCCCCTTTGTAAAAGGTATGAGATACGTCCTTGTCATTGTCGGCCTATTTTCAAAATGGGTGGAAGCTTACCCAGCCAAAAAGAATGACGCCATGACTGTAGCCAAGTTATTACTGCGAGAACTAATACCTAGGTACGGGGTTCTAGTCACAATTGAATCAGATAGAGGTGGGCATTTCCAGAATGAAGTGATTGATCAGCTCTGTAAAGCATTTAGGATCACACAAAAGCTGCACTGTGCATATCGTCCAGAGGCTTCTGGAGTAGTGGAGCAAGTAAATGGCACTATCAAGTCGAGATTAGGGAAGATGTGTGAATCTACTGGCATGAACTGGATAGAGGCTTTACCTCTTGTTCTGATGGGAATCCGAAGTATTCCAGACCGAAAAACAGGCCTGAGCCCCCATGAAATCCTGATGGGAAGAGTGATGAGACAAGCATGGGTACCAGGATACAAATTGATAAGCATTTCTGATGATTTGGTACTTGAGTACTGCAAGCAACTGGGTGACCAAGTGCGTTCTATCTCTCGCCAAATTGGGGAAGACGCCGTCGCCAGTCCAGCAACTCCAGTCCATAACTTGGTTCCAGGTGACTGGGTTGTACTAAAGAAGCATACTCGTTCAAATTGCCTTGCACCGAAGTGGGGAAAACAACGCCAAGTGATACTGGTGACCACGGCAGCGGTGAAGTGTGCCGGCGTTCCAAAGTGGATCCATGCCAGCCATACCAAGAAGGTGATCAGAGACGAGAAAACTGACGCTGAAGGTTGTCCAGCTGAGGGGTCTCCAGACGACGGTCCTGAAGTAGCTGATGACGAACAACCAAGCACCAGTCAAGACGAGTGGATACCCATAATCGACCTGACGGATGATCCCATAAGAACAAGAAGCCAGACTTACGCAGACAGAGAGTGGAATAGTGAGGAAGAGACAGGAGCAGAAGAAGCTACTCAGATTATTGAGATTCACGTCAAATCTGAGGAGGAAGAAGAGCCTGTAGGGACAGAACAGGTGATCGACATACCTCCAAGAAC
Organism: Lissotriton helveticus; assembly: GCF_964261635.1. NCBI lineage: Eukaryota > Metazoa > Chordata > Amphibia > Caudata > Salamandridae > Lissotriton > Lissotriton helveticus. The sequence goes on along the minus strand of NC_136061.1, from coordinate 1,753,819,899 downwards.
TTTTGAGAGTGAAAAGGGACAGACAGAAACTAGGGCGAAAGTTCAAGCGGAGGAAAATCAAGGGTTCAAAGAGCTTGAACAGGATCAGATAGAATTAGACGAACATGTTCAGGACACAAAGGTAGATCCACCCAAAAGTCAAAACCAGTATACTCCTGAACAAGGCCAACTTAGTAACCAGGCAGAAGAAACTGATATAAAAGACCTGGAACTAGTCAGACAGAGAGGGAGAAAACAGAAACAGAAGTGCCACAAACAAATGAGAATAAAAGAGCTTTAGAAGAAAGCAAAACCACAGTGCCAGCTAAAAGACTCAAGAAAAAGAAAAATACCGAACCAAGATTTATTAAGAGACTGAGATTGAGACTGAAAACAGTAGAAGAAAAACTTGAGCAAAGAAGGAAAAGTTCCCGTATAGCAGAGCAAGCTGGAGAAAGTTCCAAAAGAAGAAGTGATCGAATAAAAACACTAAACGAAAAATATCAAGATCCTGAATGGACTTATTTAGTGTTGGAGGAATTTGAGGATCTTGATATAACGGACGACAGTGACGAAGAACTGACAGCTGATCAGTCTACCGAAGAAGACGAACCAACCTGAAGTTGCTCAATGTAAGCTACCTGTGCAAAGTTACAAAGAGGGGTTGAGAACTTCTTCTAAGCGAAAATGTCTGATTCAAATGTGAATGGAAGGCCTAGACGCAATTGTTGTAAAACATGCTGTAAAGTATGTGTATGTAGTGTAGCTATAGTATAAATATTTTGGATAGGACTAACAGTTTTTATTCCTTTTATGATGAGTAAAAATACTAATATTGACCCTACACAGACGGTGACAAAAGACACTGAAGAACTGACAACACGAAGTGTAGAAAGACGTGAGAGAGCACTTAGCATCAGACAACCGAAATCAAACTTAGAAGCACCAGATGAGGAAGGACTACATTATCACGGAATTAAGAACCAGACTCGCTTGAATGTATTCGCAAATCTTTTAGTGCATTATGTAGAAACCATGGAAATAGAAGACTGTTACGTGTGTATGAAGCTACCTACTTCTGTAGCCGAGGGAGTGACTTACCATCACCTGCCCCTGACATATGGAATTTCCTGTAGCATTTTAGCTAGCTTGTTTTACAAAAGAGGACCGTTACAATACTACTATTCTAACTCTGACGTGATATTTTCTGAACTTCCTATACGTGGAAATCTGAATCCTGTACATACTAAAAGTGACGTTACACGTTACATGGGAGAATACTTTCTGACTATAGGTACCATAGATTTAGGTGAAGCACACAGAGATAACTTGACCTGTTCATTACATGAACAAGAGAAGATATTTTTAAACATGGCAGAGAAAAGAAGAGAAAGTTTCCAAAGAAAGGCAAATGATAAAAGGCAGAGAACTCCTAAGTGGGCTGAAAACATGGAAAGCACCTCAAATGGTGGGGCTGGTCCTGCTTTGTTGCTGGATTTCGAGAGGAAGGGGAAACTTTGTCTTCACCGCGAAAAGACTAGTTATTATAATAACATTTTCATTGGTTCCAGTCAATGTGAGCACAATTACAAGGTAATTGGAGGTTGGGGTTTCAAAAATGGGTCAGAACCTGTGTTTCCCTGAATTTATTATATATGTGGAAACAAGGCTTATTTCAAATTACTGGATCACTGGTATGGAAGCTGTTATTTTGGCATTGTCTTCCCGAAAATATACCATGTGAATGAAATTGCTGGAAGCAATGAAAACACTAATGGCTTAGTGCGTAGTAAAAGAGAAAGCGTAGGTGAAATAATGGGTAGTATTTTTAGTGCACTGATACCTGGAGTGGGAGTGGTTCTGAACACACAGAATTTGCAAATTGCCAACAATAGTGGATCTGTTGTCTACTGACACAGCTCATGGATTTCTGTTGGTCAATACCGAAATGGTTGCGATCAGATCAATGGTTTTACAGAACAGACTTGCTCTTGACACCCTATTAGCAAAAGAGGGCGGAGTCTGCCAGATGTTCAAAGCGCAACATTGTTGCACTTACATACCGGATAAAAGTGTGCAAATCAAAAAGTATGTGAGGAACATTACAAATTTGGAAAAGGAACTCAAACCACTGGAGGTTGATAGTGCCTGGAAGAGACTTACTGATGGTCTCTCCGCTGTAGGTCATTGGTTTTCTAATTTAGGTAAAAGTTTTTTGTTTAAGGTACTGATGCCAATTGGAGTAGTAGGTTTTATCATATTCCTTATATTTGTCTGTTGCAAATGTCGCAAACACCAAAAGAAATTTACTGTGAATAGGAGAGGTGTGAAACCGAATGTGGATGAACTTGAATTAGAGGAACTGAATAATCAGATTTACAAAAGGGTGAAAAATTCTCACCCTAACAAAGAAGTAAAAGAAAAGCTGAATCGAATGTTGGAAGAGATTGAAATGAACCAAGTGTGAAAAGTTGGCATCTGATTCCTATGGTTTTATGATGATAGTAAATATCATCAAAGAGGGGATTGATGGAGCAAGGATTCGCATATTACGCGACTTGCTTGGATTCATGAACCTCGAATAACTTGTAACAATGTAATTCAACCTGTTCGTCTTACTAATTTCCCTTTATTTTACATTTGGGGTGTCCTAGAGACGCTTGCTTATGTGTTTACTAACTCAATAACGTTTATCTAAAATGGCCGCAGCTTGGCGGGTTTTCTTTCTGCGCATGCGTTAGTCACACTCACGTGACGTGACGTACTTGCAGTTCTGGTGGGAATCTTTGCGCACGCGCACTAGCTTTGAAAATGGCTGTTTGTATCCTCATGTGGTGAAGCTTGCTCAGCTGCTTACGTGTTATTGTTTATTTTTGCATTAATATCTCACGCCATAGTATATTTTAAGTAAAGGGGTATAGAGTAGCTATTCATGGTATACAGTGAATTCATTTATTTTTGTGTTTTAATTTGTTTTCGCTTACATTTCATGTGCCGCGATTCTGAGGGTCTGAGAGACACTCGTAACGCCATATTGAGACTATGATCTGCGCATGACAGTCTTCTGCCGGTGGCATTGAATCCTCGCCAACCAGAGGTCCCTGCCAAGAGGCTCCTGAGAAAGTGACCTGCGACCCAGCAGGAGAAGAGAACTGTTCTGCAAATGTTACATTTGTAATTTTTCCATTGTATTCTGTAGAGTATGTCATGGGAACCCCAAAATCACTAGGCGGTCCCAAAGTATGCAAAACTAGGCTTGTAGAAATGAAATGTGATTGGTGTGTTGACCTATCCTACTTGGGGACCAATCGAAATTGGGGATTCTGACACTTGCAACATTTGGGGGGTGGTACACTGACCCAAAACAGTATAACTAGCCTAGGTTTAGCTAGAGAATTTGTCCGACTTGTCTGAATAGCTGACCTGTCACTGACCCAACGCACTCAATAGGTGACTGATACAGAGAGCTGCGGAGCACTCTGTCCGAAATATACCATAAACTCAGAGGTTTTACTAAACCTTAAGTGCTGGCGAAGCACTTTGCTCGGGAATTCGCTAACCCAATCGGGGTTCTGGCTGATAGCTGCAGAGAGGGTGGAGCGCAGGCGTTTCATCCGAACTGCGGGTGCTGATCGTTCCTTGGTGGTCCTGTCCTGATCCTAATCTGGGTTTCCTGTCCTGTCCTGGGGTGTCCTTTCTGCACCTGCGGTCCCATCTATGACTGTCCTTCCTTGGGGTTTTTCCTGTCCTTAACTGACCCGTGGCCAGGGTTGGTCTTCACACCATTCCAGGTAAATATAGATGCTGAAAATCTATTCTGCACTACTTTTCTCTGTCTTTGCTTAAATAAAGACATACCTTTGCATACGTTAATTTTCCATGCTTTTCGCAAGCTATTAAATGAGAAGTCCTACATTTATTTTTCCTAGCATGTTCCTATGTTTCCCTTCCTTTAATCAAAATTCTCCATACTGTTCATGAAATATAGAGGTGATTGATATTTCTTTTTCTAAACTGACAGAAGTAACGTTTCTATAATTATAGCATGTTCCATTCTTTACCCTCCCTATAGATGTATTAATGTCCACCATTTCCACCCATCTTTAAAGTATTTCCTAGTAGTGAATTTCTAGTATGTTCCTTAACTTGCCCCATCTATAGTTATTCATTCTTAAGCTCCAATTTTCTGAAAACCATGTTTAGTATGTTCCCTGTTCTTACCTTCCTTTAGACTCATAAATGGTTGCCCTGATTTTCTTCCTTTATGGATATGTGCTCTTTGTTATCTTGATCATTGATTGCTTATTGGTTATAAACTGTATGCTTGCTGAATCAGAACTTTAGATAAAGCTTTCAAAACTTCCTGAGTTTGTGGTTATTTTATGAGAATACAAAGACATATAAAGTCAGTATTTTTGTTTGCCTGCCTTTCTTTACAGCTAGCTCCCTGATCCATTGTGATCATAGGTACCCGTAACAGTGGAATGGTAAGTCGGGTACAGTAGAAATAAATAGTAAGGAACAAGGGTTACTGATAGTAGAGTGTATGGTCGCCCGATTAATAATTTTAGTTGTAAGAGAAAATATATGGGCCCGATGCGTATATGGTAAGATTGTTGGCCGGGTGACCAGCGCGCTCTATAAGTACTGGTGGTGGTAGTAATGGTGGTGGTGGTGGTACTGGTAGTGGTAGTACTGGTGGTGGTAGTACTGGAGGTGGTGGTACTGGTAGTGGTGGTGGTGGTGGTGGTGGTGGTACCGGTAGTGGTCAGTACTGGTGGTGGTGGTACTGGCAGTAGTAGTATATGTGGTGGAGGTACTGGTAGTGTTAGAATTGGTGGTGGTGGTACTGGTAGCAGTAGTATTGGTGGTGGTGGTACTGCTGGCTGTAGTACTGGTAGTGGTAGTACTGGTGGTGGTGGTACTGGTGGTGGTGGTACTGGTGGTGGTGGTACTGGTGGTGGTGGTACTGGTGGTGGTCGCACTGGTGGTGGTGGTACTGGTGGTGGTCGCACTGGTGGTGGTGGTAGTGGTCGCACTGGTGGTGGTGGTACTGGTAGTGGTGGTAGTACTGGTGGTGGTAGTACTGGTGGTGGTAGTACTGGTGGTGGTAGTACTGATGGTCGTGGTACTGGTAGTACTGGTGGTGGTGGTAGTAGTGGTAGTACTGGTGGCTGTAGTACTGGTGGTGATACTGGAAGTGGTAGTACTGGTGGTGGTGGTGGTAGTGGTTGTACTGGTGGTGGTGATACTGGTAGTATTGGTGGTGGTGGTGGTACTGGTAGTATTGGTGGTGGTGGTATTGGTGGTAGTGGTAGTATTGGTGGTGGTGGTGGTGGTACTGGTAGTGGTAGTATTGGTGGTGGTGGTACTGATAGCGGTAGTACTGGTGGTGGTGGTACTGGTAGCAGTAGCATTGGTGGTGGTGGTACTGCTGGCCGTAGTACTGGTAGTGGTAGTACTGGTGGTGGTGGTGGTACTGGTGGTGGTAGTACTGGTAGTGGCAGTACTGGTGGTCGTGGTACTGGTAGTACTGGTGGTGGTGGTAGTGGTAGTACTGGTGGCTGTAGTACTGGTAGTACTGGTGGTGGTAGTGGTGGTACTGGTGGTGGTGGTACTGGTAGTACTGGTGGTGGTAGTACTGGTGGTGGTGGTACTGGTGGTGGTAGTGGTACTGGTAGTGGTAGTACTGGTAGTGGTAGTACTGGTGGTGGTGGTACTGGTGGTGGTGGTACTGGTAGTGGTAGTATTGGTGGTGGTGGTAGTATTGGTGGTGGTGGTGGTAGTAGTGGTGGTGGTGGTAGTACTGGTGGTGGTATTGGTAGTGGTATTGGTAGTGTTGGTGGTGGTGGTGGTACTGGTAGTACTGGTGGGGGGGGTACTGGTAGTATTGGTGGTGGGGGTAGTGGTAGTATTGGTGGTGGTGGTGGTACTGGTAGTGGTAATGTTGGTGGTGGTGGTGGTACTGGTAGTACTGGTGGTGGTGGTACTGGTGGTGGTAGTACTGGTGGTGGTAGTACTGGTAGTGGTAGTACTGGTGGTGGTGGTACTGGTAGTACTGGTGGTGGTAGTACTGGTGGTGGTGGTAGTACTGGTAGTGCTGGTAGTGGTAGTACTGGTGGTGGTGGTAGTACTGGTGGTGGTGGTGGTGGTACTGGTAGTACTGGTGGTGGTGGTACTGGCAGTGGTAGTATATGTGGTGGAGGTACTGGTAGTGTTAGAATTGGTGGTGGTGGTACTGGTAGCAGTAGTATTGGTGGTGGTGGTACTGATGGCTGTAGTACTGGTAGTGGTAGTACTGGTGGTGGTGGTGGTACTGGTGGTGGTGGTACTGGTGGTGGTAGTACTGGTGGTGGTAGTACTGGTGGTGGTAGTACTGGTGGTGGTAGTACTGGTGGTGGTAGTACTGGTGGTGGTGGTACTGGTGGTGGTGGTACTGGTAGTGGTACTACTGGTGGTGGTGGTACTGGTGGTGGTGGTACTGGTGGTGGTGGTACTGGTGGTCGTGATACTGGTAGTATTGGTGGTGGTGGTGGTACTGGTGGTACTGGTAGTATTGGTGGTGGTAGTATTGGTGGTGGTGGTGGTACTGGTAGTGGTAGTATTGGTGGTGGTGGTGGTGGTATTGGTGGTGGTGGTACTGGTAGCAGTAGCATTGGTGGTGGTGGTACTGCTGGCCGTAGTACTGGTAGTGGTAGTACTGGTGGTGGTACTGGTGGTGGTAGTACTGGTGGTGGTAGTACTGGTGGTGGTAGTACTGGTGGTGGTAGTACTGGTAGTGGTGGTACTGGTAGTGGTGGTACTGGTGGTCGTGGTACTGGTAGTACTGGTGGCTGTAGTACTGGTAGTACTGGTGGTGGTGGTACTGGTAGTACTGGTGGTGGTGGTACTGGTAGTACTGGTGGTGGTAGTACTGGTGGTGGTGGTAGTGGTACTGGTAGTACTGGTAGTGGTAGTACTGGTGGTACTGGTAGTACTGGTGGCTGTGGTAGTGGTAGTACTGGTGGCTGTGGTAGTGGTAGTACTGGTGGTGGTAGTACTGGTAGTGGTAGTATTGGTGGTGGTGGTGGTGGTACTGGTAGTGGTAGTAGTGGTACTGGTAGTGGTGGTACTGGTAGTACTGGTGGTGGTGGTAGTACTGGTGGTGGTAGTACTGGTGGTGGTAGTACTGGTGGTACTGGTAGTGGTGGTACTGGTAGTGATAGTACTGGTGGTGGTAGTACTGGTGGTGGTAGTACTGGTGGTGGTAGTACTGGTGGTGGTAGTACTGGTAGTGGTAGTACTGGTGGTGCTGGTAGTGGTAGGACTGGTGGTGGTACCGGTAGTGGTAGGACTGGTGGTGGTGGTACTGGTAGTACTGGTGGTGGTACTGGTAGTGGTAGTATTGGTGGTGGTGGTACTGGTAGTGGTAGTACTGGTAGTGGTGGTACTGGTAGTGGTAGTACTGGTAGTGGTAGTACTGGTAGTGGTAGTACTGGTAGTGGTAGTACTGGTAGTACTGGTGGTGGTGGTGGTGGTACTGGTAGTACCGGTGGTGGTGGTACTGGTAGTGGTAGTACTGGTGGTGGTACTGGTAGTAGTGGTAGTACTGGAGGTGGTGGTAATGGTAGTGGTAGTACTGGTGGTGGTAGTACTGGTAGTGGTGGTACTGGTGGTGGTGGTACTGGTGGTACCGGTAGTGGTAGTACTGGTGGTACTGGTGGTGGTGGTACTGGTACTGGTAGTATTGGTGGTACTGGTAGTATTGGTGGTGGTGGTACTGGTAGTGGTAGTACTGGTGGTGGTGGTACTGGTGCTACTGGTAGTGGTAGTATTGGTGGTGGTAGTACTGGTAGTGGTGGTACTGGTGGTGGTGGTACTGGTAGTGGTAGTATTGGTGGTGGTGGTGGTAGTATTGGTGGTGGTGGTGGTACTGGTGGTGGTAGTACTGGTGGTGGTGGTGGTATTGGTAGTATTGGTGGTGATATTGGTGGTGGTGGTGGTACTAGTAGTACTGGTGGTGGTGGTACTGGTAGTATTGGTACTGGTAGTGGTAGTATTGGTGGTGGTAGTGGTAGTACTGGTGGTACGGATAGTGGCAGTATTGGTGGTGGTACTGGTAGTATTAGTGGTGGTTGTGTTACTGGTGGTGGTAGTACTGGTGGTATTGGTGGTTGTGTTACTGGTGGTGGTAGTACTGGTGGTATTGGTGGGGGTAGTACTGGTGGTGGTACTGGTTGTAGTAGTACTGGTGGTGTTAGTACAAGGTAAGAGCTCGAGGCATATATACAGGGTGAGGAGCTTCAGGAAGCTACAGCTGGTTTATACAATAAGGATCAGTTTGAGGAATATATATATATATATATATATATATATATACATATATATATATATATATATATATATATATATATATATATATATATATATATATATATATATATTTTCACTGAAAAAACCATAGGTTATAGACCATATATAGTTAGGAATTAGCATTTAAAAAACCTTATTTTACTCACACAAAACCATTGAAATTCCATATATAGTTAGTTGCACTAACTATATATTGCGCACCCGCAATCCACTGCTGATCATGTCACATATTACATCATTCATGACATGGTCAGTGACATCACTGATGACATCACTGATGACATCTCAAATGACATCACTGATGACATCACTGATGACAACATCCAGTGACTATGTTTCTGTAAAGTTAAAATATGTCTTACATATTGAAGAATGAGTGGATGTATAAGTGTCTGGATGAAGGATTTAGTAGGTGCGTGACTGACTGTATGAGTGAGTGATTAAATGTGTCTCACTGAATGCATGGGTTAGTAACTAAACGGTCTTAATTTGTGCATCATTATGTCTGTTGTTCTGTAAACTGCTGCATGTGTTGATCATTACCTATACGAGAGGCTATATGTGTTATTAATTGGTTGCCCAAGTATTTCTATGGGAGATTGAGTTTGTGTGGGGGTGGCTGGAAGGTGTGTGACTCTATGCATAGATGTGTGAGCAGTTTATTCACTAGGTGTATGAGTTCAAGAGTGCATGTGGAAACAGCTACATGGGCAGTTGACTGTGTGCATGAGTGTATTGATGAGTGAATGGATATCTCAATGCTACATGTCATAGTAAGTACATATGTAAAACACAGTACATGTGAGAGTTGGCATATATAAATAACTGTGCATGAGAGCCACTGAATGAGTGAGTGGTTGTATCGATCATTGTGAACTTGTATCAGGGATTGTATAAGAGAGTAAATATGTGTTAGTATATGTTTCAATAAGTAAGGTGTGTTTAACTGTATAGTTGAAGAAATGGAGGTGAGATTGTTTCTTTGCATGACTGACTGGGTGTGTGAGTAACTCCATGGATGAGTGGCAGTGTGTGAGTGTCTGTATACACTGAGTGTATCTAAGGTTATATTAGAGTCTGAAGAGGTTTATCGTATTAGCACAAGAATGATGTCAAATGAGATGTCATCAGTGATGTCATCAGTGATGTCATTTGAGATGTCATCAGTGATGTCATCAGTGATGTCACTGACCATGTCATGAATGATCTAATATGTGACATGATCAGCAGTGGATTGCGGGTGCGCAATATATAGTTAGTGCAACTAACTATATATGGAATTTCAATGGTTTTGTGTGAGTAAAATAAGGTTTTTTTAAATGCTAATTCCTAACTATATATGGTCTATAACCTATGGTTTTTTCAGTGAATTTTCAAGGTTTTGTAAATGCTAATTCCTAACTATATATGGTCTATAACCTATGGTTTTTTCAGTGAATTTCAATTTAATAGCAAATATCATAAGCTGTCGAATGTCAAGTACGTGGTAAGTGAAAACATTTTCGTGTTTATGCACACTGATCTGCTTTGAATGGTGCCCCCCCCCCCCTCATTTCTATTAGGAGTACTCTCTCTTTGCAGATAGTGAAAGGTAGTTAACGCAGGCCTTTGCCCCCGTTGTAATCCGTCGTGCCTGCTTCTCTCTCCATTTGATTGATTGTTATCCAAGTATTTACTGTTTTAGAATTAGTTCTCTTTGGTTCATTCTCTATTTACAAACAAACACAGAGTCGCAATACTCTGTTTAGTCTTTGCAGATAACGAAAAATCGTGTAAAAAAAAAAAAGAAAAGGAATCGAGCAAAATCAGTAGGCCACTAATGGGATCTCTTTTTGACCTCGCTAAAATAGAAACATTAGGAACAACCCCTCATGACAAATACAAAACTAGTGAGATGAACTGAACTCCACACAATGATGGCTGCAAAACAGCTCGGCTCCGCCACCCACCCCGCCCAAAATAACGATAAAGAACGGCTGCCATGATTGGTTGCGGAATGACCACGACGGAGCTACGAAATGGTGCTGCTCTCATGCTAACCCCAGCTTCAGTCTGAAACATCCAGAAACACTGTAGACTACCAATTCGATCAGTTCCGGTAGCGCCCCAATGTAACCCGGTAGAGAAGAACTAGCCCTCCCCTCTTTGACTGATGGTTCTTGTTGCCTGTCCCTTCTGTTGTCATTTAACAGAACTATTTAGCCTGCTGAAAGGGGTTGTGTTCCGACCGCTGGTTGATGGAGACATTTTGACTATATTCTGGACCTGCGTTGTCGCGTAATGCGTCATATGACGCGCCGCGTTAGCGCATCCGGAAGTCATCCGGGGCGCGCAGCGCGTAACGTAAGCATAACAAGTCATGTGACTTGTTAATAAAACTTTTCATTGGTTCATTTTACTTTTCTTATTGTAATGATGAAAGGCTTGGTCATATGACCTAAAAATTACGCTTTTCATTACTTCCGAACATTATTTTTTCTTAAATATATGTTATAATGTTCCAGGCTAATGTACTTTCCCGGAAATTTTACAACTGTCCTGCAAGTAAAATATATTCTTTTTTCGAGAAAAAGAGCGTTTCTTCGTCCCATGACGGAGCCGTTGAGCAAAAGAGGGTCGACCTGCTGTCTTAGTCGCCGATACGCCTGAATATGAGATTCTTATCGATCACTTTATGTTGCAGGAATAGAAAACACAACAGCCCTTGACCATTTATCTTTACTGCGTTCCTTCGTATTATACCTTTTACCCTTCATGTAATTGGTCTGCTTTATTTCACTTGCCTTTTAATGATTCTAAAACAGTCACTATTATTAAAAACTTTACCAATGTATATACTACTACCATGTTTTCTTTTAAAAACCTTTATTGTGAAAATTTCATTATACAAATACGAGCCTATAACCACGTGGGCCTGCCACAGAGCAAACTGTAATCGTATATGATGAATAGACATTTACACTGTAGAGGAACGTAACGGGCGGGCCATTAGGTTGCAAGAACTAAGGTGTCTAACAGTTACGGAATCGGTGGACGTACATTTTATAATTAAAATACAACAGGGCCAGTTACAATAAAATTATCTAGATATACATTTGCGGGCAAGTACCATGGGTGACGTTAATTCGAACTTTCAACAGTACAGTAATCAATAACACATCAGAACTTAATATCAATAGGGATGTCGAAATAGTCAATCAATTCTCGTCCCCGCCCGCCATGTGCTTCAAAACTGCATACGTATCTCGTGATTTCAAGGTTCTGCAACCAGTACACAACAAGGAGTTACGAGTCCCATTTATTCCGGCGCCATTTTGGGCGAGGACGGGCAGGTCCAGGATATAGTCAAAATGTCTCTACCAACCATCGACTATGATGATGTTTATATGCTGTATTTATTAGAGTAACACTCATCTGTCCACATGAAATTAATTTGCCACAATCTAAACATGTCATTTTAATCTTTCCAAAGTTCTTCTAAATATTTGGGACCGTTTCCCTTGCCTCTGAAGCTCTCAGTGCCACTTCTTTGATGAATGTACTAGCAGGTCAGGGGTTCTCCTCCAAATCTCTCTTTTATGCAGCACTATAATTAATTGGTGCCACCTCTCCATATGACGATGCATGGTATAGTTACCACAACTATATTTTTTTTCGGTTCCTCTGGAGAGTTCATCGTGGCAGATGAAGCGTGTAACGTACCAAGCATTTACCTTTTTTTGCATGTACAGGAAAGGAAAAAAAAAAAATCGAGCGTCCGAGTTCTAAGGTGTCCCAGGGCCATTTTAGTGGACCAGGCCCAAATCCAAAGAACAGGCCGCCATTTTGAGAGTCCTCTTGCAGCCGCCTGTCGCTGTAGCATCAAGAGCAGCCGAAACTCAGCTGAATGGCAACTGAAACGGTAAAGGGGCCCCCTACTACAGCAGACGAGCCTCCACCTAGGAAGGCCCATTCACGCCGGCTCCCCCCCCCTTCAGGCACCCCACGCCGTTATTCGGAGCAGTATTGTAGGATGGCCACACCAGTGCGGCAACTTGCTAGACATCACCTCGGTGGTAACCGAATCTCAACGCCTTGTGGTGTCTTCTATTCAAAAAACATTGTTATGCTGCCTTCGACCTATTCGCCGCAAGTGCGCACACAACTCAACTGCATAGCTTGCTAGACACCACCTCGGTGCCATCCGGATCTTGGAATCTCAGCACCTTTTGGTGTCTTCTCTTCAGAAAATATTGTTGCGCTGCCTTTGGCCCCATTCGCACATCAGTCCGCTACTGACGCCATCTCACAGGCTAATGGGGCGCCCCACGCCGACTTTCAGCATTGTAGAATGACCACACCAGTACAGCAACTTGCTAGACATCACCTCGGTGCCATCCGGATCTCGGCGCCCCACTGCAGATGAAGTGCCTCTCAACTATGAAACCACCACGGTGACATCCGGATCTTGGCGCGTTGTGCTGCCTTCGGCCTATTCGCACATCGGTCCGCTACTGACGCCATCTCACAGGCTAATGGGGCGACCCACGCCGAGTTTCAGCATTGTAGGATGACCACACCAGTACAGCAACTTGCTAGACATCACCTCGGTGCCATCCGAATCTTGGCATCTCAACGCCTAGTGGTATCTTCCATACAAAAAATATTGTTACGCTGCCTTTGGCCCCATTCGCACATCAGTCCGCAACTTAGACATCACCTCGGTGCCATCCGGATCTTGGCATCTCAGCGCCTTGTGGTGTCAGTCAGAAAATATTGTTGCGCTGCCTTTGGCCCCATTCGCACATCGGTCCGCTACTGACGCCATCTCACAGGCCAACGGGGCGCCCCACGCCGACTTTCAACATTGTAGGATGGCCACAGAAGTGCGACAACTTACTAGACACCACCTCGGTGCCATCCGGATCTTGGCGCGTTGTGCTGCCTTCGGCCTATTCGCACATCGGTCCGCTACTGACGCCATCTCACAGACCAACGGGGCGCCCCACGCCGACGTTCAGCATTGTTGGATGGCCACACCAGTGCAGCAACTTACTAGACACCACCTCGGTGCCATCCGGATCTTGGCGCGTTGTGCTGCCTTTGGCCTATTCGCACATCGGTCCGCTACTGACGCAAACTCACAGGCCAACGGGGCGCCCCACGCCGACTTTCAGCATTGTAGGATGGCCACACCAGTGCTGCAACTTGCTGGACACCACCTCGGTGCCATCCGGATCTTGGCGCGTTGTATTGCCTTCGGCCTATTCGCACATAGGTCCGCTACTGACGCCGCCTCACGTGCCAACGTATTTTCTCCGCATTTTATACCCTATGCCGCATAACAGGTCATGTGACTTGTTTATAAAACTTTTCATTGGTTCATTTTACTTTTGGTTTCCTAATGATGGAAGGCTTGATCATATGACCTAAAAACAACACTTTTCATTGGATGAAAACTTTTTTTTTTTCCCCAAACGATGAAAGCCCCACCTTGTTTCTGGATGTTTCAGACTAAACTGGCGTCAGCATGAGAGCACCACCATCTCGTAGCTCCGTCGTGGTCATTCCGCGAGCAATCATGGCAGCCGCTCCCCACCAGAAGCCTGCAGGAGTCGGGGCCCCCAAAACTTTTGATGAATTCTCAAGGCGGAGGGGACGCTTTCGAGAATGGGGTCCAAGACCTAGCAGACAAGCGTCCGATTTCCAAGGTGTCCCAGGGCCATTTCAGTGGACCAGGCCCAAAAATGAAAGAGCCTGCCGCCATTTTGAGAGTCCTGTGACAGCCGCCTATCGCTGCACCGCAAGAGTGGGCGCAACTCAGCTGAATTGCGGCTTTTGACACAGTGGACCAAAAACGGACGGAATGGCAACTGAAACGGTAAAGGGGCGCCCCACTACAACAGATGACACTCCACCTGGAGAGGCCCGTTCACGCCGCCTCCCCCGGGGCGCCGCACGCCGTTATTCGGAGCAGCATTGTAGGATACCAAAACCAGTGCGGCAACTTACTGGACATCACCTTGGTGCCATCGTTCTGCTGCCTTGGAACTATTCGCACAACAGTTTGCTACTGATGACCCACCCCCCGCGACGCCCCACGCCGTTATTTGCTTGGTGGCAACTTACTAGACATCACTTTCGTGTCATCTAGATTTCGGCGCGTTCTGCAGCCTTGGAACTATTCGCACAACAGTTTGCTACTGATGACCCACCCCCCGCGACGCCCCACGCCGGAAATCTGGACGTTGTGCTGCATTGGGACTATTCGCACAGCCGACCGCTACTTCGTTGTTTTTCCCTAAAAATGTTTATATGTTATTACTATTTTTGTTTTCTTGTATATATTTATAAATTATTAAAGTTTTATAATCTTACTACTTTGTCGGAGTGCTATATATTTTTAATGTGACACATAATTGTAAAAACTTTGATGTACAAAGAGTCATCCCTGGAATCTTCCGCTTCACGCTCGGTCCCCTCCCCAATCACAATACAGGATGGTTTTCAGATAATAGCAACGCTTCTGCTGTGATGGATCTCATCGAGTGTGGGCCTTGATCTACTATAACTCCTTTGAAGAGGGGTGATTCTTTACAGCTGTGGCCATAAACTACATCTGCAGGGCTAGCTGATAGCCTAGGACCGGCCTGGACAATCGGACACAGAGGAAAAGGAGTGTCAGAGGGTGCGGTAGTGAATAGGGCGAAAGGGAGGTGTCGAACGTTAACAGACGTTGGGGCATATTACCAAAGTTAAGCGATATTTATCCCTAACGATGCATTGCAAAGATTTTTTTACCGTCAGAAATTATCGCAGATAAACCTTGCTATTATCAAGGTTTATCGCAAATACGATAAAAAACGACCGCAATGCATTAATATCGCTGAAAACTCAGCGATATTCATGCATTACCGAGCTAATGCTCTTAGCCATGTTATCCACCTCCCATTGCATAACATGGCTAAGAACTGCTCAGGGCAGCTGTTACTTTTTGGAGATATTCGCGCTTATCTCGAATATTTCCAAAAGTTGATAATAGGAGATAGCGATGTTAGCGACTGTTTCCAGTCGCTAACATCTTGGCATGCCCACTTTGCATGTCATTAGTGATAAATATCACTCACATGCAAAGTGGGGCCCAAGAAGGTCGCTATCTCCTACTAGCCGTCGCTAACTGGTGTTAGCAACAGCTAGGTAATACAGATATAATTTTATCTCCGCGAAGCGGAGCGCTGTTACAGATATATATCTTGTTTTTGAACGTTAATTTCTCAAAATGCACTGAAGCACATATATTGAGACCTAGCAAAGGCACATCGGGCTACCAGTCCCTAATATTTTACCAAGTTTCGTGCAAATCCATTCAGCCGTTCGATTATTATTATTATTTTTATTTTTTGCCCCGCGGGGCCCTTTTTAAACCTCCACATCAAACCTAGGGGGTCAGCGAGGATCTACTATGCCCCCTTATGGTCATTTGCCCCTTCGCTTTGGCCTCCTCTTGTCTCTCGATCCTACCGAGAGACAAGATGGCGGCCGCTACGTACTGTTTGGAATGTTTACAGACACCGGAGAGCCAATCAGCTTCGCTTCGCAAAGCTCCGTAACGCGAAAAGTACGCGAAGCGGTGCGCTGTTACAGATATATATCTTTTTTTGAACGTTAATTTCTCAAAATCCACTGAAGCACATATATTGAGACCTAGCAAAGGCACATCGGGCTACCAGTCCCTACAATTTTGCCAAGTTTCGTGCAAATCCATTCAGCCGTTCGATTATTATTATTATTTTTTTTTTTTGCCCCGCGGGGCCCTTTTAAAACCTCCACATCAAACCTAGGGGGTCAGCGAGGATCTACTATTCCCCCTTATGGTCATTTGCCCCTTCGCTTTGGCCTCCTCTTGTCTCTCGATCCTACCGAGAGACAAGATGGCGGCCGCTACGGACTGTTTGGTTCTCCGGCGTCTGTCAACATTCCAATCAGCTTCGCTTCACAAAGCTCCGTTGCGCGAAAAGTACGCGTCCTGGAGCGCTGCCCGGTCCGCTGTTACAGATATATATCTTTTTTTAAACGTTAATTTCTCAAAATCCACTGTAGCACATATATTGAGACCTACAAAAGGCACATCGGGCTACCAGTCCCTACAATTTTGCCAAGTTTGGTGCAAATCCATTCAGCCGTTCGGGCTAAAAGTGAGGCCAACCGCCCTATGGAAAACTCAATGTTAAAAACACGTTTTGTGACCCCCCTTTTTTCTCGACCCCCCCTGGACGACCCCCCCCCCCAATTTTCAGGGGCTGCTCAGAAACAAAATGTGCCATTTTCCTGAAAATTTCAGCCAATTCCGTCCACAAACGCCAAAGTTATTAGACATAGAATTTTCAAAAAACCCATAGAGAAAAAATCCTAACTATATATACCTACTGGCGACCGCCAGTAGGTAATATATATATATATATATATATATATATATATATATATATATATATATATATATATACATACACACACACACACACACACACACACAGGGTGAGCTGGAACTCGAGTCATGTACACAGGGTGATGAAGTGCTTGAGGTATATGCCGAGAGGTGAGGAGCTTGAGCTATGCCAGGTTATACAAAGAGAGGATGAGGAGGGATGCGGCATATATACATAGGGTTAGGAGCCTCAGTCATATAGACCGGTGAGTTAGAAGCTTGAGGTGTGTACAGAAAGGGTGAGGCGCTTGAGGTGTGTACAGAAAGGGTGAGGCGCTTGAGGCACAGACGGATAGGTTGAGTCGCCTCAGGTATACTGAAAAAGAGAAGCGAGCACGAGGCATGTTTAGATGCGTGAGGAGTTATAAGCATATACACCGGGTGAAGTACGTGACCCACTTTTAGAGACACTGGACTGTTAAAACGTGGATGATGACTTTTGGCACAAAGACAGGCAGTGCGGGGACCCCGCAGCGTAGACAGTTTATATCACCTTCAAGTGCTATAAATAAATTGTTCACATGGACTAAACAAGGCAGCGCTGGGAGGGGGGCTGGGCACGAAGGAAGGAGAAATGCGAGTCACGGCCGGAGGCCGGCCGTGAAAACAATGCAGCGCTCATGAAACTGAAAGCACGGCCGGCCGGCCGGCCGGCCGTGAAAGCCTTTGATGCCGCAGGGGGTGGTGCGGCACCAAGCTGGGCAACAGATGGCTGACGATTTGATGATGTGCACGCGCATTTTAGGTCAATGCGCTTGCGCATTGACCTAAAAGCGCACGGGCACAGCATCAAATCGCCAGTTAGTTAAAGTCTGTTTAAGCCCCTATAGTCTCGCTCCGCTCAATGCGCATGCGCATTGACAGGTCGCGAGACCTAAAAAAATCCCTTTCTTCAGGAGCACTCTCAAAGACTCAGTCTGGTCTGAGACATTATGTACAAATGTTGAATAATATTCAAGTGGGCCCATAAACGACCTAAGCTGATCTTTGTCATGCGGAGCAGGAACCAAGCGTATTGCTTCTAAGTCTTTTTTTGATCTTCCTACATCCGCCGACAAAGTATAACCTAAAAATTCAATTTCTTCTTTCAAAAAACTACATTTCTCTCTTTCTTCAAGGCGAGGCCCACATTGGCAATCCTTTGCAATGCAAGTTTCAGCACAGCATTATGTTCATGAATGGACTTGCCAAAAATATGTATGTCGTCTAGAAAGTACATGACTTTTTCTAATCCTTTAAAGAAGTCATTGATCATTCTTTGAAACACACTTGCAGCCAATAATGGCCGAAAGACACTCATAAATTGGTATGTTCCTTCCATAGTGATGAAAGCTGTGAGGGGTTTGAAATCTCTGGAGTTTGATCTTATGGTATGCGCTTTTGAGACAAGCTTAGAGAAGAATCTTCCTCCTTTAAGCAACAAAATAAGCTCATAAATGTTAGGCAAAGGGTAAGTACCTGCCACCACATTCCGATTGAGAACCCTCAAGTCGAAACAAAATCTGAGGCGCCCATCAGACTTGTGTGAAATGACTACAGGAGAGACCCAACTTGATGCCTCAGCTGGTTCCATCTATGACTCCTTGTTGTAACATTTCTTGGATCAAACCCCTCACCTCCTCACACACCACCACAGGGACCCTCCTAAGTTTATGCTGTACAGGGACAGCAGCATCCTTCAAAATAATCTTATCAGCATACTCCCTAGGCTTTCCTTGAACATTACACCGTTTGCACGAAGTATGTCCTCAATAGATCCCTGTTCATCCACCATTACCTGAGAAGGTGCCCTGGAGCTGACAATTATGTGCAAATTTTACCGATGGAGCCATCCAAGAATTGGTGGCCCACAATCTGCTACATACACCTTACCCTCAAATTGAATTTTTGCATCCGTGAACCACAAAATGTCAATAGACTCCTTTGGTACCCCCTGGAGATATGTCCTTGGGTTTTAATATACAGCCTGGCCACCATTGATCATACACAGACTTAGGAATGATGGTTTACATTGATCCTGTGTCGCTCAGGAGTTCAACTGCGCAATCATTTATGACAAACTTTGGGCGAGTCTTTTCTTCGTTCATCTTGCGCGGCTTCTTCAACATTGCTCACCATAAGGATTCGGTCACTAGCCTCAACAGGACAAACCCCATTTGCGAAGTTGGCATGCTATATGCTGTCCACTAATTAAAGTGGGCACCTTGCACCAGTCCAAACAACCCTTATGGTGATTTAAGAAGATAACCTTAGAAAGCTATCCAAGTGGTAGCTGTGGTGAGCAGCCTTCAGCCTTAGTCTTGAAGGAATGTTAAGCAGCTTGTTTTACCAGACTGCAATCTTATTGTATTGGTTAAATAAAAGGAGAACCACACAGTAGTTATAAGAATATATATTTATTGTTATAACACCTTAAATACCTCACAGTATCTGCTACATGCAGCTAAAGACAAAGCGCACAATACTATAGCATAGAAAGAAACGTAAGTAGCACTAATACACAATGGGCTCCAGGGTTAGACCAAACCATATACTAAAATAGTGGTACAAGAAACACCACACGAGTCAAGACATTGTCTAGAGGTTGTAGAATAGCTGGGACCCCAAGGTGAGTAAGTAGGGACCCCACGGAGGACAGTGCAGTGTGAGAACACGACCGCGTGCTACGTACAATTCAATGGGAAAGTTGCGGTTGCAGTTTTAATGTTTAAGGACCCTTCCCAGTGGATTACGAGGAAACCCTTTGGAACATAGAAGGTTGGACAGCCACCCCACCCGTGGATATCGAAGTACTAGAGTTAACTATCCCAGGGAAGCCGGGTGCATAGGGTCGAAGTGGCGTCAGAAACTGCTGTCGTTCTCAATGGGAATCTTCAAAGAAATGCCACTGCTGGAAAGAAGTGTCCAATGGAGCCCACAGGTGGATTCTTGAAGGAAGGAACCTATAAGCAGAGGGGACAGAGTCTTGGTCACTCAGGAGTGACCAGGGGCTCGGTAGACAAATGCCCAATGATGGTGGGTGCTTCAGGAGCGAAGTAGGAGAACTTGACTCTGCAGCCACAGGGGCCAGGAGACGTCAAAGACGACCAGGAGCTGGATACGAGCTGTCCCACGAAGGATGTCGAGTGCTGAGGGGTCAGTGTCCGGCAGGAGCACAAACAAGCCTTGGCAACGGCAACCCACAAAGAAGGTCACGGTCTGGCCCAGCAAGGACCAGAAAGACTCACCACAGCAAGGGGAGTCAGGGCAGACCTGGAGCAACCAGGGGAGCCCAAGAAAATCGGTGTTGTCCCTCAAATGGACCCACTGGCCAAAGGCACAGTAGTCGTGAGGGTACCTCTAGCAGTTTCACAAAGTATCAGCTAGTAGGGCAAAGAGTGTGAGGAGGCCAGAGTCCTTTATATGAAATGTGCACAGAGGTTGGGGCTATGGACAGCCCAATGCAAGAAGTTGGGGAACACCAACAAGCATATGCACTTGCAAATGTACGCTGTGCACAGGGGTTCGGGTTATGCGGTCCCCACGAGGATACTGGCCTCAAACTTGGTGAGAGGGCAGCTCGACCTCCTGTGCTGCTGGAGCCTTCGGAGTCCGCAGGAGCTCAGGATTAGCAGACCGGTCAGTTGCAGCACACTGCCTGCGAATGAAGGAGTTGCTCCTTCACCCCAAGGGAGATATTTCGGATGTCCTTGATGCTCCACAGGTCTTGCACCGAGCCTGTATGGTGCACGGGCACAGACAATGCTTTGAATGGAGAGGGGGGTAAAGTCGGGCCTAGTCGAAGTCCAGAGTGTCCAGACGGTCAAAGTTCAGTGGTTTCTTGTTCAGAATCTTGTCAACGTCAAGGGGAGAGGATGTAGACTTGCGGTTAGAGCAGTTAATCTCAGACCTGGGGAACAGAGTTCGAGTCTCGGCAACGACGCTCAACATCCTGTGATTCTGGGCAAATCACTTAATTTCCCCATGCCTAACAAAAGAATGAATGTGTTCATCTGTAACTAAACTGGTACTCATGTAAAGCGCTCCGATACCCAATGTCTCGGGTCTAGTTTGCGCTATAAAAAAACTCTAAAAATAAAAAAAAACATCGAATTTAGGGTCCTACAGCAATGTAAGCCCTTTTGTACCCCCAGGAGAGGGTTGGACAGATTCTGGGGTCCCTCCCAGGGGAGGGTCAGGACAGAGGATGCTCCCATGTTCTTTGTCCAGTTTCACGCCACTGCAGGAGCCAACCGCTCCCAGAACTGGTTTGAGCTGGACTAGGCACTAGGACACCAAATGTGCCCCTCGTGCATACTTTCAGGCACTTTGGAAGTGCACCCACCCAGCCCCAATACACTAAATCCTGTCTGGGAGCTGGTCACCTGTCCTGCCTTCCCCTGCTCGAGCTTGGCTCAGCAGCAGGAGGGCAGAAATGTGTCTCTGGTCGGCAGAAACCATTTTGGCCTGCCCAGGTCGAGAAGGCTGGTACCGGAAAAACCAGTGACCCCACAAAGCTCACTTCAGAGGGGTGGAATCATACCTCCCACACCGGTTACTGGTGTTGAGGTATGATTCCAAGGTAGTTGATACCAAACACAACATGTTTTATTTCAGCCGTTTTCGAGATAGCATTTACCGCGAGGATATAATGCACCTCTACCTATATGTCTGGCTGTGTCACAGACAACCCAGGAGAATGGTCTGCAGGCTGCAGAGGGGCTCTGCTCATCCAGGGGCACACTCTCACGTAAAACCCAGCACCCTGCTTTCAGGATTGTCACTGCCTGCTATAGGGGTGACTTATAGTTTTGAGTGTAGTGACCTAAAGATATAGTAAACATATCTAAAGTAAGTGGTACAAGCACTAGCTTAGATAGGCTGTGATGGTAGACCTGTAGTTCCATTTTGCATGGCCTCTCATGGGTGTCCTAATACATGCTTCAGCCCATGGGAGGCCTCTGGGGTACCTATGCCCTGGGTACATGTGTACCATGTACTAGGGACATATAAGGGTAACCCAGTAGCCAATCTGGAGTGTACCTAAGTACATGTATAACATTTTAAGGAGAAAGCAGATAGACTGGGGTCCTGATTAGCAGGATCCCAGTCAGACTAGTCAAAACAGTAACATCAAGCAAACAGTGGGGGGTAACCATAAAAAGCAGATCCTACTTTCCTACACAACCCCTCCCTCCCCCCACCCCAAACATAAGGAGATGAGACGATCCTTGCTCAGTTGAGTCTTCATTTTCTAAGAGGAAATATCTGGAGAGTCCATCTGCATTGGCATGGTTAACCTCAGGTCTATGTTCCACTGTATAGTCCATCCCTGTAGGAAAACAGACTACCTGAAAAGTTTGGGGTTTTCACCCTTTATCTGCTTTAGCCATAAGAGGGGCTTATGGTCTGTCTGAACAATGAAGTGAGAGCCAAACAAGTATGGCCTCAGCTTCTTCAGAGACCAAACCACAGCAAAGGCTTCCCTCTCAATGGCTGACCAAAGTTTCTCTCCAGGAGTCAACCTTCTGTTAATAAAAGCTACTGGTTGATCCTGACTCTCTGCATTAAGTATTGACCACACAGCCCCTACCCCAAACTCAGATGCATCTGTTTGGACAATGAATTGTTTGGATAGTCAGGACTTTGCAGAATGGGAGCAGTGCACATGGCTTGCTTGAGATCATCAAATGCCTTATGACGGCTAACTGTCCACTGTACTTTCTTGGGCATTCTCTTTGATGTAAGATCATTCAAGGGAGTCACTATTGACCCATGTCCTTTTACGAATCTTTTGTAGTACCCAGTCAGGCCCAAGAAAGCTCTGACCCGAGTCTGGGTAGTGGGGAAAACCCAGCCCATGATGGTCTGAATTTTGCTCTGCAATGGTTGAACCGGGCCTCCACCCACAAGGGTGGACAAGGTTCACAGCCTTACTCTGCCCTATCTGGCACTTCGTGGTCTTGATAGTGAGACCTGCTTTCTGCAGAGCCTCCTAAACATTTTTCAGGTGGACAAGGTGATCCTCACAGGTGGAGCTAAAGACAACTATATCTTCAAGATATGCTGCACTATGGGCTTCCAGGCCTGTAAGGACAGTATTCACCAGCCTTTGAATGTGTCAGGTGCACTCTTCAAACCAAAGGGCATCACAATAAATTAATAATTCCCACTAGGGGTTGAGAATGCCGTTTTGGGTTTGGCACCCTCAGCTAGTCTGATTTGCCACTATCCAGCATGGAGGTCAAATGTGCTTAAGAACTTGGCTGAGGCCAAAGTGTCAATGAGTTCATCTGCCCTAGGAATAGGGTGAGCATCAATCCTAGTGTCTGCATTAGGACCCCTGTAGTCCACACACAACCTCATTTCTCTCTTATCACCCTAGGTATAAGGTTTAGGTACCAGGACCACTGGACTAGCCCACGGGCTATCTGAGGGTTCAATCACTCCCAATTCCAGCATCTTTTGGACCTCAGCTCCGACGCAATCTGACATGGTCAGGCTGCCTGTAAATCTTATTTTTGACAGGTAGGCTTTCACTGGTGTCCACTTCATGGGCACAACAGGTGGTCTGACTAGGAGTAAAAAAAAACATGTGTCTGTATTGATCAAGGACCTTCCTGCAATCAATCTGCTGTTGCTCAGTGAGGCTGCCTGCCAAGGCTACACCATCTACTGAGCCATCATCGGGGTTCTGTGAGAGGAGATCAGGGAGTGGGTCATTCTCCCCCACTCCTGTCCCTCATCAGTAGCCATGAGCAAGACCATGTCTGCCCTGTCCACATAGGGTTTGAGCCTGTTCACATGGAGCACCCTGTGGGGGCTCCTGAGAATTCCAAGGTCCACCAAGTAGGTGGCCTCTCCTTTCTGCTCAAGAATAGTATGGGGTCCACTCCATTTGTCTTGGAGAGCTGCTGGGGGCACAGGCTACAACACCCACACTTTCTGTTCTGGCTGGTTAACAGTCAGTACAGTCTTTTGGTCATGCCAAGCTTTTTGTAATTCTGGACTTGCCTAAAGGTTTTGCTGGCCTTCTTCATGTACTCAGCCATCCTGGAGCGTAGACCAAGTACACAGTCCACCATGTCTTGCTTGGGAGGGTTGCGAGGTAACTCCCATCTCTCTTTCACCAAAACACAAGGGACCCCTAACTGGATGCCCAAACAAAAGTTCCAAAGGGCTGTAGCCAACCCCCCTTGTGTGGGACCTCTCTGTAGGCAAAGAGAAGGCAGGGCAACAGCACATTCCATTTTCGCCTAAAAACGTTCCTGGGAGGCCCATGATCATGCCCTTCAGGGTTTTGTTGAACCTTTCAACTAACCCATTGCATTGTGGGTGACAGGGTGTGGGGAATATGTAATTTGCTCCACACGCCTTCATTGCAGTGATATAACTGGACATGAAGTGTGTACCTCTATCAGTGAAGACCTCCTTAGGGAAACCCACTCTGGAAAAAAAAAAATCACAGGAAGGCCCTGGCCACCACAGGAGCTGTGGTGGTCCTAAGGGGTATTGCATCTGGATACCCAGTGGCATGGTCCATCAGCACTAGAATGTAACTGTGCCCAGATGCAGTTGGAGGGTTCATGGGACCAAGTATGTCAATCCCAACCCTCTCAAAGGGAACCCCCACCACAGGTAGTGGTATGAGGGGGGGCTTTTGTGGTACCATCTAACTTACCAGTGGCTTTACAGGTGGTACAGGAGCAACAAAACTCCTTTGTGTCCTCTGACATATGAGGTCAGTGAAAGTGAGAGACAAGCCTGTCCCAAGTCATACTTTGGCCTAGGTGTCCTGCTAGAGGAATAGCATGTGCCAAGCTGAGTAGGAAGCCCCTAAACTTCAGAGGTATGACCAACCTCCTTGTGGCACCTGGCTTGGGGTCTCTACCCTCTGAGTAAAGGAGTCCCTCATCCCAATAGATCCTGTGGGATCAACTGACACTCCCAGCAGCCTCAGCAGTAGCTTGCTGTCTGAGGGGTTCAAGAGAAGGGCAGGTTTGCTGGTCCCGACTCAGTTCTGCCTTACCCCTCCTGCTCCTTCCTTCTCTTGGAAGGCACATGGTCCACCTTTTCAGGATCCAGGGCCTGTTCAGTGGACATCAGTTTGGCCTGTGACCTGGTCACAGCAAACACATCTGGAGAGATGCCCAGCATTGCTGCACGAGTCCTAAGTCCCACTTCAGCCCAGGCTGAAGTTTCCAAATCATAGCCCAACAAGAATTCTACTAGAAGGTCTGAGCTAACCACACCTTTCTTTGGGCCAGTTACCCCTCCTCAGCTGAAATTAACAACTGCCAAGGAATGATCAGTCCTGACATTGTTAGCATTGGTCACTTGGTACATCTCACCAATTATGATCTGGTCAGGGTCCACAAGATCTTTTGTCACCATAGTGACACTTGCACCTGTGTCCCTGTATGCTATGGCCTCCTTACCATTAATCAAAGGCTGTTGTCTGCATTTGCTCTGGTTACTGGGACTGACAAATAAGGTGGCAATATCCATGCCACCATCACAGACAAGAACAGCCTGTGCTGGAGTTCTGACTAGGGTAGAACCCATCTCAGAGCCCACGGTTAACCCTACTGTTCCCTTGTTCCCTGTACACCACTTGAAACTGTACTAGGGGGGGAGCAGTTACCTTCGGGGAAGCGATGCCTGGAGTTGAATCCATGGCCTTTGGACAATTGGCATCTTTTGTCAAATGGGTCTTTTCTTTACATAAGCAACACCAAGGTTTATTTTTGCCTTTACCTTTGTTGAATTGTGATTCCTCCCCGGATGCAGTTTTTTGGGGCCCTGATGAAGACTGGTCCTCTTTACCCTTGTCCCCACCCTTATGTGAAGTTTTAGAATCTTGCTTCTTTTGGTCACCACCATGGTTCAGGTTTTTCTGCTTCACCCTGGTTCTGAGCCACTCATCTGCCATCTTTCCCAATTCTTGTGGATATGTCATATCAGAGTCAACCAGGTACTGATGTAACAACTTGGTATGGCAATTATTAAGCATCTGCTACCTCATAATCAAATTGTACAATCCCTTGAAATCATTAATTTTGCTGCCAAGCAACCAGCCTTCGAGAGCCTTAATGGCACTATCCACAAAGTCTACCCAGTCCTGATTCTGTGTCTTCTGGGTGTCTCTGAACCTAATCCTATACTGTTCAGTGGTTAAGCCAAATCCATCAATGAGAGCACTGTTCAGCACGGAGTAATTGTCAGCATCCTCTTCTCTAACCGTGAGGAGCTCATCTCTACCTTTGTCAGCAAAGGAAAGCCACAAGATAGCTGCCCACTGCTCTGGAGAAACCCTCTGAACTTTACAGGTCCTCTCTAAAGCAGTTATCCTTTTATGGATGTAATCCCCAGCATGGTAGGTAGGGACAATCTTGCTCAGGTCCCTCTTTTCAAAAGAATGTTCATTAACTCTAGGGCCACTGTTGCTGCCACCATGGGACTCTAGTCCCAACTTTTTTCCAGCCCTCTGGACTTTTAGGGACTCTTTCTCAAGGGCCAATTGCTCTTGCCTGAGCCTAAGTTTAGCTTTCTCAAGCTCAAGAAATTGGTACTCCCTATCATAAGAGTGGTCCCTCTTGCTAGATACAGGGGTCCCTACAGACTGTCCTGAGTGATGTGATTCAGCAGAGGGCGATCTAGATCTCCTTGGTAAACTCTGCACTCTTCCAGAAGGGGTGAAGAGGGGGCCATTTTGGCCTTCTTCAGCATCTCCCTGAAGATCTGAGTTTGCCAGGTGGGACCCATGTTGGCCCTCATGGCCAGGGTTTAAGTCTAGGTCAAAAAGGTTTCACCTCCTGACCTGTCTTCATTCCGTGTACCACCCACTCTTTCCTGTTCATCTGACCCAGGGGTCTTCCCAAGGTCATCTAACAGTAACACCTCAATAAGACGTTGAGTGTTGGCACTTCTCCCCGTCTTCAACTTTCTAGAGGCACAAAGTGCTTTCAATTCATGGAAGGAAAGCTCACGGTATCTAGAAGGCAGAGAACCACTAGTGACTTCTTCTTTAGTAGACAGACTATGTGTGGTGTGTGCACCTACCTAACCTAGTGGACAACTAAACTATTAGGTTGGAGAAAGGGTGTGCTAGATCCTTAACTTAACCAATCCCAAGTTCAGTAGAACTTACTTATCTAAGCTAGTATTATATGTACCAAGTACTTAGTGGTTTTCAGTTAATCAATACAAAGATTTATCTGGTAAAACAATGCAGGCTTGAATCCCAAACGCTGCACACCAATGTGAGAAGGTGGCATGGTATATGCTGTCCACTAATTAAAGTGGGCACCTTGCACCAGACCAAACAACCCTTATGGTGATTTAAGAGGTCAAAGAGAACCTTATAAAGCTATCCAATTGGTAGTTGTGGAGAGCAGCCTTCAGCCTTAGTCTTGAAGGAATGTTAAGAAGCTTTTTTTACCAGAATGCAATCTTATTGTATTGGTTAAATGAAAGGAGAACCACACAGTAGTTATAAGAATATATATTTATGGGGAGCGTGGCCAGCAGCCAACGAGAATGGCCACACACTAGCGAGGCTCCGAAGCCCTCGTCTGTCATCTGTCACAAATCCTGATCATAAACGTGAATCTGAACTCTGACTCAGGTGGACTTCAAGCCCTGGCTGCAGTGAGTGCCTGAAGGTTCGATAACAAGGAAAGAAAGTGGTGAGTCTGCCGAGGTGGAGACGCCACAAAATGGCAGAACGGCGGCTGTGATGATATTACTGTAGGATATCGGATCTCAGAGCTGGCGGTGCTCTGCATCTGCTTTTGCTGCCTGCAGTAAGGCTTGTGGGTGTGTGGCGATCGAGGGCAGCCCAAGGGAGGAACTTCTCAGCCCGAGGTAGGCGAGCGGATGACGGCAGCGCGCCAACTCGAGGAGAGACGGTGTGGACATGAAGTTGCCAGGGGGCCCTGAGCTCAGACAATGCCACGGTACTACCACAGTGTTTCACAGCTGCCTCACTTGTGCCCGTCGCCCCGGAGGTAAAGCCCTGTGGTGAGGTCACCAGGGAAAGTGCCCGAAGAAAGCCGCAGGAGGCCGGTGGATAGCGGGGATGCCGCAACCGGGTGAAAGGCGAGACATCCAGCGAGGTGGTGATCGACCCGCTGTGTGAAGGAGGAGGTGAGAGCTCCTGAGCTGGTTCCCGGGTCGGTGGTTGTGGGGGACACTCTGTTGGCCTGATACTTAAGGGGGTCCCTGAACTGAACTCCTGCGGCGTGCGCAGCGGCCACCTGTCCCGGGAAACCAGTGGGGGAGCACAATGCAACGCTATACATGTGCACAATAGTGGTGCCTGCATAGCAGTTGCGAAGAAGAAAAACCCTCGGCACACGGCGCTTCCGGGAGACTGGGTATTTCACCTGCAGCGAAAGTCAGTGAAGAGAGAGAAGGGGCACCAACGTCCGTCAATTCGCACCACTTGCGAGGGCCCGGACTGGGAAACCCGACAGGCCGCCGGAGGCAAGTGCGCCTACGGCAGGCAGCAGAGACTACTGGTCCTGGCCCCGCCTACACCACCTATCGCCTGCCAAACACGGAAGGATCATGGCAAAGGGGAGAGGTATGAAGACTTTGCTGCAGATCAAGCTCAACAAGTTTGCATGGTCTAAATCCGGAGAAGATCAGGGGGTCCCCCGGTCAGAGGTCTGCGATGAGGCGGGGTCCCCACCACCCCACAAGACCCAACGCTTCAAGATATCATGGTCGCCATTAATGGAGTGCGCACCTCTCTGGAGACCCGACTTGATGTAGTGAATGTTGAGGTCTCATTCATAAGGGCGGAACTTCGGAAGATGGACGCTAGAGTCAAAGAGGTTGAAGATGTCACAACAGAACAACTAAACCAAAAAATGGACTGGGAGTGCTAACTTGTTTCAAAAACAGTTTGAACATTTAATTATCACGGCACATTCATTACGATTTGTACACCAAAGAAATGAATATAAATATTTAAATAGTATGGAATCACAAAAACAATCAAATTCTTGTCTTTCGTGAAGAGCAGCAGCCGACGCGTTTCGTCCTACAGACAGGACGTCATCAGGGCTGCAAAAATGGAAACATGTAATACAAAAACATCAGTGCATATGTTTCAAGCTTCAAATCAAATTATCCTAAAAAAAGAAAGAACCATGTCATCCACTGACTATTTGTTACAAAACAGCTTATTGTGCCTGGTAATAGTAAAATAGAATTCTAAGAAATTTATTCCACTGCTAGAAACTTGCGGGAACCATTTGCAACATATCAACAAAAGACAATTTCTAAAACTCCTGATTCTTACAACATAATCTCAGCTACATCCTGGGACAAAAAGTTAGCAAACTGATTCATATACATAATGACACATGGCGGACGATTCGGGCCTCATGTAGAACACTCCCCTGACACAAGGTTCAAAATACAAAGGCAAAGACAGCAAATAATCTCTAAAAGTGTACACGGTGAGCTTGCCCTTTATAATTTTTCATTATGTATATGAATCAGTTTGCTAACTTTTTGTCCCAGGATGTAGCTGAGATTATGTTGTAAGAATCAGGAGTTTTAGAAATTGTCTTTTGTTGATATGTTGGAAATGGTTCCCGCAAGTTTCTAGCAGTGGAATAAATTTCTTAGAATTCTATTTTACTATTACCAGGCACAATAAGCTGTTTTGTAACAAATAGTCAGTGGATGACATGGTTCTTTCTTTTTTTAGGATAATTTGATTTGAAGCTTGAAACATATGCACTGATGTTTTTGTATTACATGTTTCCATTTTTGCAGCCCTGATGACGTCCTGTCTGTAGGACGAAACGCGTCGGCTGCTGCTCTTCACGAAAGACAAGAATTTGATTGTTTTTGTGATTCCATACTATTTAAATATTTATATTAATTTCTTTGGTGTACAAATCGTAATGAATGTGCCGTGATAATTAAATGTTCAAACTGTTTTTGAAACAAGTTAGCACTCCCAGTCCATTTTTTGGTTTAGTTGTTCGTTCAGTCTGGGGTTGGGACGATGCCCTAGTAGCTGGTAGAGTGTAAATTAATAGTATCAGGTAATCATCCCTAATAGTGCACCCTACTATACCCTACGTCGTCCACAAGCCTTGTTGTACAGATGTCACAACAGAGCTCACAAAGGAAACCTCCCAACTCACAAGAAGTCCAGCGGCTATGAGACACCCAAGCTAAGATGGAGATGCAACTAGATGACAACGAAGAGCGGCGCAGCGAAACATGCGTATCCTGGGGGTCCCGGAATGGGTCGAGGGCCCGGGTACTGATCTCTTTGTCGAGGACCTAATCTCCAATCGCCTAAAACCAAAGGGACTGTCCAACTACTTCTCTATTGAACAGGCTCATCGAATCCTGAGGGAGCGACCTAAGCTTGGAGCTCCCCCTCGACCGATAATAGCAAGGGTCTTTAACTTCCGGGATCAGGATGCCATCCTCCAGCCCACATGATCCTGCCCACCACTCACTATAGAGAACAGAGCAATCACCATTTTCCCAGACTTCACCACGAAAGGCCAAAATCAAAGTTGCAGCTTTTTAGTGGTTAAAAAGGCGCTGAGAGAAAAGTATGCAATGTTTTTGCTGACGAAATTACCTGCTGTTGCAGAGGGACAAACCTGGTTCTTCTCCTCCCTTGAGGACGCATGGGACTGGCTTGAGGGGTGGCGCTGAGTAGGGAGGCCTGCCAACGAGAAACAAACTGGTGTGCAACACAACAGGATGAAGCCCGCCACTAGGTCCTGGACCGAGTCCGCTGCTAAAGACAATAAGCTACCTCCTGGGAGCTGAGAAAACCTCAGACTTTGGCCCACCTTTAAGATACACGCCACAGCTAAGTGACTCTGGATGTGCCTGTGTCGTATCCATGTGCGAATGTTTGGGGTCTTTAGGCGGGGTTTCACTGGGACACTGCTGAATCACGAAATAGGACACAGTACATTTGACTATTGTATTTTTGAGGAAGGGGTGGGATATCACTTATTCTACTGTGCTTGCCACATAGCCCACTCTGGGAGGAGGTCCACGCTTATTATGCAGCTTGTTTACACTGAAGATGTATGGATCTGGACGGGGTGGCTGCTCACCAGGCACCTCTGTTATTGTGGTGGTGGGAGGGGGGGCGGGGGCCACAGGCACTCTTGCCTTGTTGGGGAGTGGGTAGTTTTAGATCCACTGGCAGGAGGGCAGGGAGGGTGTGGCGGTTGGTTTGGAGCGGGGGGTCGTTATGTTTTTTGTATCCTAAGTTCGCTGTTTGCAACACTGAACCCATTCACATAAATTATCTTCACTCATGCTCATTATGGTTTCTAGCCGCTTCCTAAACTCGGTTTGCCTTACCACCCCTCATCAGGGGTAGTAAGCGCTATACAAATGCAATTACAATACAGTGACATGGTTAATAATTCTATTGAGACGTCACATTGCGCCCTGACCAGGAATGTCAATGAGTTAAGGGATAAACTAAAAAGGGGCCTGGTGCTACAATACCTTAAACACCACACCCCTGATCTAGTCTTGGTACAGGAAACTCACTTGGTGGGCAATAATTGCAAAGCTCTGTCCAAATGGGGATATAAACTTCTTGTCCGTTCAAGGTATACTTCCGACTCCAGGGGTACGGTATATTGGTGAAAAGAAGTCTTGCACTCACACAGGGGACGGAGGAGTTGGCTGACTTGGGAAGACTCTTACTAGATCTCCCAGCTGGTTCGCTAATTCTGGGGGGTGGATTTTAATATGACCCCAAATTACCTGGTAAGCAGACACCAGGCACACCCCCAGGACCGTTCTAGCATGCACGTTAGACTTTTTCAAAGCCATGCGTGTCATTGATATATGGCGCAATTTCCATCCAGACCTGACACACTTCACCTACCATGCAGGTGCCCAAAGCAGTCTCTCCCGGATTGACTTTTTCCTGACTCAATCGGTACATATCGATAACTTTCAGAAACTACACTGTCTGCTCCGGGGCATCTCTGATCATTCCCCAGTGTGGGTGGAACTCACATTACAATCGGAGGCAGCACACCATAGTTATTAATCCCTGGTTGCTCTGGATCCCGGATATAAAAGAGAGCCTAATATCACAGTCTGAGAACTATTTCAATCAGAATGTCGGTTCGGTGGCCTCGGCACAGACGATATGGAAGTCCTTTAACTCCTTGACCACGGCGCAAATTCCGCCACAGGAGTTCTAATCAGTGGACGGGGCTGCGTCGGCCAATGGACGTGTGCAGCACCAGCGAAGTCATGCTTGCGACGGCCGTTGGCCGACGCGAGCACAGAACGGGTTAAAACAGTGAAGGGTCAGGAGTTTGCTCTCAAGGTAAGGTATAATAAGAAACAAAACCTACAGCTAGAGCA
Organism: Lissotriton helveticus; assembly: GCF_964261635.1. Classification (NCBI taxonomy): domain Eukaryota; kingdom Metazoa; phylum Chordata; class Amphibia; order Caudata; family Salamandridae; genus Lissotriton; species Lissotriton helveticus. The sequence goes on along the minus strand of NC_136061.1, from coordinate 1,753,787,732 downwards.
GCTTGAAGGAGAGCTAGTGCAACTTGAGACGGCACACTCACGTTCCCCTGGTGAGCTCACGGAACAGTCTAACCATAAAGCAAATTGAATATAAAACCCTAGCCCGGGAGAGGGCTGGTGCACCACTACTGGCCACACATCACAGGCTTTACGAACTTCGGGATTGAGCGGGCAAGCTACTTGCGTGGTTGGAAAAAAGGGAACAGTCGGAACGGTGGGTCCATGGTCTTAAAATTGATAACACAGAGATGTTAATGGACCCCCAGGCAATCGCAGATGCCTTCGCAGATCACCTGGAGCGGATATACACGCCCTCTGCCGCAACCACTGCAGATGCCTCTCGCCACTTACTGGCCGATATGAGTCTGCATGTCCTGTCCTCGGAGGAAAGAGACGCGTTGGAGGTCAATCTCACCTACGAGGAGATCGGCTCTGCAATTAACAGCATACAATCGGGAAAGGTTATGGGGCCCAACGGGGTCCCCATTGAATTCCTCAAGTCTACCGCCTCGCTTGTCCTACCCCACCTGCGGGACATGTATAATGAAAGCTATGAAAAAGGGATCCTGCCGGTGGATCAATGATTGGCCTCTATCGTGGTTATCCGTAAGCCAGGGAAACCTGCTGATAGCTGCTACTCCTATAGACCGATTTCCCTGATTAGCGCGGAGGCCACAATTCTCGCGAAACTCCTGGCTGCCCGCCTCACCCAGGTCCTCACATCACTGGTCCTTGCGGACCAGTCTGGCTTTATGCCGAACCACAACACTGCATTAAATATTCGTCGCCTCCACAATGTCCTGGGCCGTAAACACATCATAGCAGAAGACGCTGTTGTGTTGTCTTTGGACGCCAGGATGGCGTCTGACTCCACTGAGTGGCCATACCTCTTCGAGGTGCTCAGACGCTTAAGGTTTGGCCCGAAATTCATGGGATGGGTTAAGCTGCTCTACACAGACCTTAAGGGTCAGGTAAGGGTCAATAACCGCCTCTCCATAACGTTCTCACCGAGAAGGGGCACATGACAGGGGTGACCCCTGTCCCCATTGATTTTCTCATTGATCTTGGAGCCACTGGCGCCATGGGTCAGAGGAGATCCATTGTTAAGGGGGTTGAAACTGGGGGGGGGGGGGAATGGGAAGGTGGGGAAGGAAAGGCAGAATATCCCTCTATGTTGGTATTCTACTGTATCGGGCGTCACCAACACGACCAGTGCATAGTCTTTTATATCTTCACTAACTTTGGTAAATATTCTGGATTCTCCATTAATTGGTCCAAATCCGTGTTCTTCGCCCTCCACGGTCTGATCCCTGCACTTCCGCCTGACTGACATTGAAAAGGCCGCCAAGGGTTTTCGGTACTCAGGGATCCTGTGCTGTTCCACACTAAAAACTTAGCTGCGCCTCTGGACAGATTACGCAGCGATGTCAAACATTGGCGAACACTACCCCTTTCCCTGTTGGGCCGAGCCGCGCTTTACAAGATGTTGGCTCTCCCCCATTTCCTGTATATACTCCAAAACTGCCAATACAAGATCCCCGACTCATTTTAAAAACATTGAGAGTGAGGTTCGGACTCTGCCATGGGACAGAAAGGCGCCCCGTATTGCCATTACTAAACTGACCAAGGAATGGTACGACGGGGGTATAGCGCTCCCAGATATGCATCGGTACTACTGGGCCTCGCTGGGTGTATCACAGCCCCCCCCCCCCCCGACGGATCCCACATTTTTTCTGGATAGTTACCAAATGGGTCAAGAAGGCTACCTAGGGGCCCTCTATTCGAGGGCTGGGAGGGGCCGTTATCTGGGTCCTACGGCCCTCACCGTGGATGTCTGGCGTCAGGCCAATTGAAGACTTAGCTGGCTTGATGTGTTGACCAGGGCTTCCCCACTGTGGTCAGCCCTAAGGCTGGGTACACTTATTGTATAGCCTTTTAGGACCCTAGTGTAATTTTCCCGATTCATGCCCTTCTATAGGTATAAATCACCTTGTCCTTATATAGGCTTAGAAATCATAACCATATTTAGACATAGCACATGTAGTCCAAATACAGGCATGGATACTTCCACTAGTTCCGAAAAGCCACAACGATTTCTTGGAAAACTCGGCTTCAGCAGTTAGGGACTTCCCCTTGCTTGAATACTGATTTGTCCAAGAACTCATGGAGTTTTCAAAGAACTTCGACTCTTTGATGACATTATGTCCAACTGTACGTCAAACTCGGCACCTTCAAGGTATAAATATGCCCACACTTGCCCTAGCAAACACACAGTGGTTTTGAGCAGTTTGACCATCTACTTGCCCGACATCTCGCTACAGCAAGTGCCGAAGGAAGCCGACCCTCCAGCAGACGCACTAAGAGAGACGCTGTCTTTTCTCTTGCCGAGAAATCCAGCTCCAGTGTTTCCAAGCTCCCCTTGCGGGGTGTTGGGAAATCGAGTCCGGAGACAGAGAGATACCAGACCTCCTTCATTCTAAACCAAGGTACGGAGCTGATTAGACCCTAAGAGAAATCTTGGATAGATTCTTGGCAAAAGAATACTAAACTTATGCTGCACCACACCTACTTCTTCCCTCGTACTAGACTTAGGTTAGGTACATCGGGGTAGGCGTATTTTAGAAGCACCAGTTGAGTACTTTTAGTCTTTATTTATTCATGTATGTATGTTATGGCTTAGAAACCATACCATGCTTTTACAGTATTATTTTATAATACTCTTCTTGCTGTATGCATTATACTTTACAGCCAGTATTACGATTGTACCAGTTCATTTCTTCTGCGTGAGAAAGAAGACTGTTCAATAAATACTTTTATTGAAATCGCCCGTCTCTCTATTTCTCTGCACCTCTGATGAAACGAAGCATGCACGATTGACTGAGTAAAATATCTATCTATTGTTTCTACGACTCTGAAGATACGTTCTATTTTGGAGAAACAAAGTGGTCATGTTTATGCAGTTTTCAGAAACTAATCCCGTCTTGTTCATTCGAGAAAGTTTCTAGTGACCTCTGAGCTAGCTGGCACTCACAATTAAGTCTAATATATTCGATAGAGACCTAGTAGACATAAGTCCTACGTCAAATTTATAGGATATATTATTCCAATGCGTAGAGCCTATTGGGAATATAGGAACTACACTACACCCTCTGCAACCAGCCCGGGTTTGATAGATGGGATACTATTGGTATCTCAACGGTAGGTCACCTGTGGAAAAAGGGCAGAATACTTGCAGTTTACAGAACTGAAGGAGGAGTATCAACTCCCTCAGGAAGAGGTCTTTCGCTATCTCCAGATTCGTCACACACTCACAGCAGCTCTCTGGGGTGCCGAGGAACTGCTGGAATCATCTCCCCTCGAGGATAGGCTCCTCTCGGAATCACTGCCATAAAAAGCACTGTCACATACATACCGGAAGCTCTGTAATAATCTACCAGACCAGTTTCAATCCCTCAGAGATAAATGGCAAGCGGATCTGGGACAGCTTGAGGTTGACGACTGGCAAACAGAACTGATGTCCCTCAGGGAGGCATCTATCCTTCTCAGGCTCCGCCTTGTCCCACTAAAAGTCCTACATAGAACATACCTCAAGGGTATCGCACTTCCAAAGATCGGGAACTGACAAGATTCTCGGTGTCTCCGTCGTTGCAACGGGAAGGCAACCTACTATCACATCATATGGGAATGTTCACTTATTCAGGCCTAATGGGAGAGGGCTACACAGCACATGCAACAAGCACTAAAGAAAGACATCACACGGACACCTCAATTAGGGCTCCTCAACATATGGGAGGCGATGGATCTCACCGAGGTGGAGCAACAGTGTGTCACCCTGGGATACAAATTGGTAAAACGGAACATAGCTATGAAGTGGAGAGCAGCTGACATTCCATCTTCAGGAAACTGGGCGAGGGACCTAGGCAAGTGTATGGTCGCCGAAAAAGAGGTTTTCAAATCTAGAGGTTGCCCCATGAAGTGGGATAGGAAATGGGGAAAGTGGAATGTTTCTAGGGGTGACTGTGTGTCTCACAGACCACGGAAATTAAAATGACAGAACGCCGATGGGACAGAAGGGAAACAGATGGCTGAGTGAAACAGAGCTTTTGATTGATAAAGTTTGTAGACAACATATGTCTATGTAATGATCGCTGATATATATGTGACTGGTGTTGCTTTCTTAATGAATATATATTTATTGTTATAAGACCTTAAATACCTCACCATATCTGCTACTTGCAGATAAACACAAAGCACACAATAACATAGCACAGAAACAAACGTAAGTAGCAATATTACACAGTGGGCTCTAGAGGGAGACCAAATTACATACTAAAATAGTGGTATAAGAACCGCGACTCGAGTCATGACAGTGTCTAGAGGTTGCTGAATCGCTGGGATGCCAAACAACCACCCAAGATGAGTAAGTAGGGATCCCACGGAGGACGGGTGCAGTGTGAGAACAAGACCACGTGCTACGTACAATTCAACAGGAGAGTTGCGGTTGCAGTTTTAATGTTTAAGGACCCTTCCCAGTGGATTACGAGGAAACCCTTTGGAACATAGAAGGTTGGACAGCCACCCCACCCGTGGATACCGAAGTACCAGAGTTACCTATCCATGGGAAGCCGGGTGCATAGGGTTGAAGTGGCGTCAGAAACCGCTGTCGTTCTCAATGGGAATCTTCAAAGAAATGACACTGCTGGAAAGAAGAAAAGTGTCCAGTGGAGCTCACAAGTGGATTCTTGAAGGAAGGAACCTGAAAGCAGAGGGGACAGAGTCTGAGTCACTCAGGAGTGAACCAGGGGCTTGGTAGACAAATGCCCAACGATGTTGGGTGCGTCAGGTGCGAAGGAGGAGACCTTGTTTCTGCAGCCGCGGGGACTAGGAGACGTCAAAGACGACCAGGAGCCAGATACGAGCTGCCCCACGAAGGCTGTCAAGTACTGAAGGGTCGGTGTCCAGCGGGAGCATCAACAAGCCTTGGCAACGGCAACCCACAAAGAAGGTCGAAGGTCATGGTCTGCCCAGCAAGCACCAGAGGACTCACCACAGCAAGGGATGTCAGGGCAGACCGAGAGCAACCAGGGCAGCCCAAGAAAATCAGTGTTGTCCCTCAAATGGACCCACAGGCCAAAGGCACAAAAGTCGCGAGGGGACCACTAGCAGTTCCACAAAGTATCAGCTTGCAAGGCACAGAGTGAGAGGAGGCCGGAGTCCTTTGTATGAAATGTGCGCAGAGGTTGGGTCTATCAATAGCCCAATGCATGAAGTTGGGGAACACCAACAAGCATATGCACTTGCAAATGTACGCAGTGCACAGGGGTTCGGGTTATGCCGTCCCCACGAGGGATACTGGCCTCAAACTCGGTGAGAGGGCAGCTCAACCTCAAGGAACATAGGAACCCACCTCCTGTGTTGCTGGAGCCTTCGGATTCCGCAGGAGCTCAGATCAGCAGAATGGTCAGTTGTGTTACGGTGCCTGCGAATGCAGGGAAGTGACTCCTTCAACCCAATGGTGATACTTTGGATGTCCTTGATGCTCCACAGGTCCTGCACGGAGCCTGTATGGTGCACAGGCAGAGACGATGCTTTGGACGGAGTGGGGGACGAAGTCGGCCCAGTCGAAGTCCAGTAAAGTCCATAGTGTCCAGACGGTCAAAGTTTAGTGGTTTCTTGTACAGAATCTTGTCCACGTCGAGTCTAGGGTCCTACAGCCAGGTAAGCCCTTTTAGAACCACGGGAGAGGGTTGGACAGATTCAGGGTGTCACGGTTTAGGTGCTGTGTGCCCTGGACTCCATATCCCAGAATGCCTGTGTGTTAGTCCATTCTTTGTGTTGTCATGTTGTTCCCCTCCCTTTTCTATATCTGCCTCCTTTTCAGTGCACTCGGGGCTGATCACTTTAGTGTTAGCCCTTGCTGAGTTGTCTGGAGTTTGGAGAATCAGAGAGTCTGATATCGTGGGTCCGTGTAACGGGCTAAGGAACTTTGTAGCCTCAGGAAGCAGGAGGTTGCTTTCTGCTTACATGGTGTTCCGTGTTTTTTATCCTGGAATTGAACTTGGAAACAAACGAGCAGGAGCCGCCTTCAGCCCTTCGGTATGCTTGACATTTGACCTCTTGAGCCGCGCTGTGAGGAGCCGTGCTGGAAGTCAGGAGAGACACTTCAGCTTTCACTGTGCGCGAACCGTGAACTGTGAGCTTATTTTTGAATTAACAGTTCAGTGGGGATTTATTTTTGGTATTCACTCGTGTTTACCTTGGATTCACAAACTTGTGGGATTGTGGAATTACGAGCAGTGGTGCTGCTCGGAGTTTTTTGGTTTACAGAGACTTGTGAGGAGACAAGAGGGATTGCTTTCCGGCTGCGCTCTGGAACTTTGAATGCATATTTTTTCTTCCATGGAAATGCCAATCACTTATACGCTAGTAGCTTTCTTCTGGTATTGACATTCACTACTAGACTCTTGCTCATCAGACTGTGAAGCTCTGCTTGTTCGACATTCTTTTCTCTTTTCTTTATTTTTGCCTTTTTGCACCTGTTTTTGTATGGGCGTTTGTGGCAGCTTATCCCAGTGAGTGATATATTCAGCTACCAATATAGTATACATTGAGACAAGATAGGGGAGGGTGTACTGATAGTGTCACTTGTGTATTTCTGCAGGTACACAGATCCCAGACCCAAAGTGACAGTTCCACCCGTCCTTCTGTGCTGTGGATGATTTCTGGCTGCCAGTCCTTTATATTTTATTTCTCAATTTTTCCCCTTCCCTGGGCAGGGTCCTCCCAGTGGTGCGTTCTTTGTATTGCTCACTTGGAGTACCGCTCCTAGGGAAGAGTGAATCTAGCATCTGCTTCGCTCCCGCCGTGTCTGGATCTACAGGTGGGTCAATCTGTTCCGAATTGTGACACAGGGGACCCTCCCAGGGGACGTCAGGACAGTGGAGAGGATACTAGGATACTCCCATGTCCTTTGTCCAGTTTCAAACCAGAGAAGCAGCCAACTGCTCCCAGAACTGGTTTGAGCTGGACTATGTACTGGGACACCAAATGTGACCCTGGTGCAGAATTTCAGGAACTTTGGAAGTGCACTCTTCCAGCCCCAATAAACTAAACCCTGCCTGTCTGGGAGGTGGTCACGCCTCCCTGTGACAGGATGCCTATTGTCCTGCCTCCCCCTGCTCAAGCTTGACTCAGCAGCAGGAGGACAGAAATGTGCAGCAAACATTTTGGGCTGCCCGGGTCGAGAAGGCTGGTACCAGAAAGACCAGTGACCCCACAAAACTGATACCAAACATGACATGTTTTATTTCAGCAGTTTGAGATCGCATTTACCGCTAGGATATAATGCACCTCTACCTATATGTCTGGCTGTGTCACATACAACCCGGGGGAATGGTCTCTGAAGGCTGCAGAGTGGCTTTGTTCATGCAGGGGCACCCTCTAACGTAAAACCCAGCACCCTGCCTTCAGGATTGCAAAGGCCTGCTTTAGGGGGGACTTATAAGTTTTAAGTGTAGTGACCTATAGATATAGTAAACCTATATCTAAAGTGAGTGGTGCAAGCACCAGCTTACACAGGCTGCGATGGCAGACCTGTAGTCCCATTTTGCATGCCCCCTCATGGGTGGCATAATACATGCTTCAGCCCATGAGAGGCCTCTGGGGTACCTATGCCCTGGGTATATGTGTACCATATACTAGAGACTCATAAGGGCACCCCAGTATCCAATCTGGAGTGTACCCAAGTACATGTATAACATTTTAAGGAAAAAGCAGATAGACTGGGGTCCTGATTAGCAGGATCCCAGACAGACTAGTCAAAAACAGTGTAACATCAAGCAAAAAGTGGGGGTGCCATAAAAAGCAGATCCTACTTTCCTACACCCCACTCTCCGAAACTAATGACACTATTGTGATTTCCCATTCTGCACATCTTGGCAAAATGGCCTAAGCCGCAACACTTTCTACATTCCCCCTTATTATCAAAGCAGAATTTAGAGTATGATGAATGATGCCACAACGGTTGCAAACCGTGCCATCCTGTCGGACAGTTCCACCATACTTGATGGATTTGCTAGAAAGCGAGGGCGGTAACAGGCTCTACTGCTTTACTAACTGCAGCTATTTGAGAGACACCTCCCTGCTCCTTCTTCCTTTCCAGTTCACGCATGCAAGAAGCAGACTGTTCTAAAACCTTAGCCATGTCAATGGCTTCCCTCAACGTACGATTTTTGGCTGCCCATAGCCGTTCTTGAATTTTCTTCTCTCTCCACTGAACTATTTATTGATGCCTTATTAACGTGTCGGTCATGTCTACAAATGTGCACTTCATGGACAGCTCATGCAACCGTGAAACAAACTCATCAATTGATTAATCTACCCTGTGTGGTTGGGTATAATATTTGTAGTGTGTCATGACTAAGTTTTATTCCTTTGCAAATCTTACCTCCAGTCTGCGCTTAGCTTTATCAAAAACATACAGCAAAGGTTGCCCACTTGGCTCTGTAGCTTGAGGAAAAAATGTAAACATCTTTGTCCTTCACTATCTAGTACACTCAACAACAACACCTTTTTCCTAGATGGACAAAACTCCAATTAGTTATCTAACATTATGATCCAATCCTCCCATGGAACTTGTGGAGAACCTGGGTGAGGTAATAAAAATATGGAGGTGGTGCCACAGATAAGTGTGCCATGTTAGCTGTTGATGTACTGGCACTGAGCAGGCTTTCAGAAACTAACGAGAATTTTTTCCAATATGGTCCCCAATTATTCCATCAGATCCAGGGGACCTCGATGGGCTCTACCTTTGCCCCAAGTCTAGCCTGTATCTATATGGCTACCTTCGAAGCCCAATGCATCCACTCAGCACACAATCCCTTTGTTCAGAACATCACACTCTGGCGCAGGTATATCGATGATATTCTGATCCTGTGGCGAGGGGACCGGGAGAGTTGCGATGCTTTCTGTGCTTGGATTATCACCAAAACCCATTCCTCAGATTCACAGGTACTATCTCTGATTCCACAATACCATTCTTGGACTTAACCATCTGTCTAGACCAGTGGTTCCCAAACTTTTTTGACCTGTGGCTCCCTTGACCCAATTGGCAGTTGGCCGTGGCTCCCCATCATTTTTTTACTGGGGAGCGGGTGGCGGGGGGGGGGGGGGGGGTAAGCCTGACCTCGGGAGTACTTTCTGTTGTCTTCCGTAAATTAATTGGGATGCTATGAAGAACGAAGGTACTCTAATCATATTTGTAACAAAATAAAAATATATCAGTAGTTTAATAAAAACTTGTTAAGTGAGAAACATTACAAGATTAAGAGCGCACACACGCTTTTAACTACGGCTACGTACAAACCAAGTGCCAGTAGAGAGGCTGCTATTGCTGGAAAGAAAACATGGAGTCCCATTCATGAAAATATGGGCCGAGATTTACTTCTCTGACTGAAGGTATTTTTAGGCTGATTTCATATTCACCAACATTCCAAGTAGAGGACATGCAAAGCTGTGGAGGTGGAAAGTTTCCAGGCATACCACTGGTGATACGCAGTTAGGCACCAAGCAATCCCAATCAAATGCCATGCCGATCTTCTGCCCAACCTCTGTTTTTTACTTGAACTACATTTTACACCCGTGTTTTACACGATCTTGTCAGTATTTAAAATCTAGTTCAAGTAAAAAACGGAGGTTGGGCAGAAGATCGGCATGGCATTTGATTTATAGTAGTATAGTTGCATCCTTTTGGTAACACTGGTGCTGATGGACACTTTGCCCAATCTGCAACTCCTTTACCTTTAAAATGTATCAGTGAAAAAACTTGGGATCGCAGAACACTTTGTACATGCATTCCCAGAGCACTGTCTCATGTTACCTATTTCGACACCAGCCATCTAGGATTTCGAGTGTTTAAAAGGCAAAGCAACATCTAATTATTTTAGTTCCTAAAATTATCTTGCAGAGTAACCTACGTGCGCTCTTGGGCCAAATCATTTTCTCGGATTATGCAGGCAGCAAGCATTTTGCACTGCAGCTGCAATAAACTTCATTTTCCCAACGTGAGCGCGGCGCCCCTGGCTGCTCATGACGGCGCACCGGGGTGCCGCGGCGCACAGTTTGGGAACCACTGGTCTAGACCAAGAAGGGCTTAGTACCTCCCTGTATCGCAAGGCAACAGACAGGAACAGCCTTTTACTCTACAACAGCCACCATCCCAGAGCTCTACGGGATAATTTACCCTTTGGCCAGTTCCTGAGGATTCGCAGAAATTGCACTTCCAACTCGGACTATAAGAAAGAGTCTACCTTACTTCAACACAAACTCCAAGATAGAGGGTATCCTTCCAGGCTTATCAAAAACTCACGCAAAAGAGCCCTTAACAACCCCAGAGAGGCTCTATTAGAAACAAATCACAAGGAACCTGACAATCTGATCACTTGTGTTACGTGTTTCACAAGAAATACAGCGTTTTTCAAAAAAACTGTGAACAAACACTGGGGGTTATTGAACACAGGGGGCCTTGACATTCCACGCCTCCGGTTTGCCTTCAAGCGCACATCCAACCTTAAGGATGCTCTCATCCATACCGCCCCAAGAAGTTAACGACCACTGTCCAAAGTACCTTGTGGAGGCTTCCACCAGTTGTTGGTCACCATCAGTGCGGGGGGTGCGTTATATGCCCACAGACAGTACAGTGCAAGGAAATCAAATTGTCTAATACATTTACCTGGCACATGAATAAACACACCAATTGCAACAGCTCTAGATGTATCTACATGTTGACCTGCCCCTGCGGAAAAAACTACATTGGCATGACAATGAGGCAAGCTAAATTGAGAATCATGGAACACAAGAGCAATATCTGATGCTCCAAAACACACACAAAACTCTATGAACATTATGTCCAAAAGGGTCACCAGGCAGATAGCATCAAATGGCTAGTCCTTGAGTCCCACCCATCAATCACTAAACAAGCTCTGTTCAGGATTGAACAGCGATGGGTTCACCCCCTTCAATTAGATACACTGGGCCTGAATGACTCTGTCCCTTGGGCATCACTGGCCTAATGACCGCTTTGTCAGTCATCACTAGTATACCTTATCATAGGATAGCCGAAAACCCGGTTCCACAACCACCCCTGTGTTGTTCAATTGTGGGTAATGCCGAATCGGTATAATTTTCCTTGATGAAATTCCAACTCTTATGGACATGCACCAAATTTTTGACCATCTCTACAAAACCCTGTCTGCTTCAAGACCTTGGTGCCATCCTCCCTGTGACATTAGAGAGATACCTTGTTAACGCTGGCTTGTCCGGGGAGAATACACCTGTGCACGAGCTGATAGAGACAATTGCCTCGGCATTTTACTCCCTTTAGAAATGGCCGCTTCGTTTACACGGCTTCCTACAGCAGCGCTTGGCGAGCACAGTCATTTCTGCCACGCATGCGCAGTAATGGGTCACGGGGACCACGCCTACCAGCCGGGTTCTCGCGGCGGAAGCACGATCGGCTTTTTAATCCCGGTTGCAATGACAAACCGGTACCAGCTGTTCCGCGCCTCCACTGAAGCGCTAGACGTGTGGGTAGGTCTTCAGACCCGGGCTGCTCCTGCTAGAGGTAAGTGTTGTGTCTGTGCTCGAAAAGCGGACCGTGTGTACAACGAATCCCGCTAGCCGTTTTCCCGCTGATGGGGTTTTACCATAACCCCTAGAAATCCTCTCGAGTGAACCTCTTGCCGGGAAAGGACCTTCACTAATCTGACGGCTTCAGTATCTGGCTTGCCGGTAGTGTGATGGGATGAGTCGCGGGGGGGGCCTTGGGGGCACCTGACACCGTGTGGAGCACCGCCGGGCGGAAATGGGTTACCTGCCTCGGTGCTCGACGCGGGTCGGGCCTGTAATGCGTTTCCTATTGACCCACCTATTAATACTGCCGGATATACCATACAGGCCACTTATTGTGGGAGATCCTGAGGGCGTGATTTTACTCGCTACGATTTAGGAGGCTTGGGAAGCTTCCACAGCGGGTTTTATCTTATTACCTACCTTCCTGGACATCCTTACATCCACTATTTTCTCTGGATGTGACATTGATTGGATGTTTTTCCATTCCCCTTGTCAGTTCCACTTAATCTGACACCGAGTGCACCTCTGTGCATTTATCTTCCTTTACAGGCATCATACCTCACTAAGGAGCCCCACGGGAACAGACTGCGGGGCCCACTAGGGATTCTCCTGGGGTAAGCACCAGCTCTTGCAACCATTATCCTATATGTATGTGCATATATATGTTGAAATGGATATATATATATATATATATATATATATATATGCTTTCATCTATTTTTTCCAGGCTTTGTTACAGCGAAACCATTTGGATGTAGCCATGGGCATACACTTTAATTTTGCCCACTAATTATGTTTAAATCGATGTGGTGTGCACATTTTGGAGAGCTGTGGTGACCTTGTATTGTAGAAATAATGCCACTATTTAAGATAGAGCTGATTTCTATACCATACCCCTTTTTTTCTAGGTTACCCTGATAGAGCAGGACCTTCTGGCCTGCCTCCCCACTGACCCAGAGAGGTTGTATTGTTTATCTTTATTTATTTATCTTTTCTATTCACCGTGTAGTACCGAGCACTTTTAGGTCCTGAAGAATTGCCAGTTAGGCAAGAAACATGTTGACCACTTTAGAGGGTTGAAGTAGCCCACTGTGCCCCTTACAGTCTCTATCTCACCTCCCACCCTTTTAACCTAGGGAGCCAGCCACGCGCATAAAAGTTTTTGTGGACTGACGCACCTAATTTTAAACCACCCCACCTTCACGACTACACCTTCACCAGACCCCTCACATGCACTCAACTATTGGCTGGAACAAAAGATCTCCAAAAAAAGAGCGCCTCGTCGGCGCCCGTCGGACATTGCAGCGCCAGTCTGACGAGGAGCAGGAGACCAATGATGAAGCATGACATCTAACTAACTGGATGTGTGAGGTCTTCTAGTTCCAATAAGGGAACGTATGTCCCCTGTCTTTGCTCTCCTCCCTTAGACACACTCATTGTTATTATTCCTCGGGGAACGTTGTACTTTTGTGATATATTTCAGAAACTACAACCATGGTTGCACTAACCAAAACTAGCTATGGAGGAGGAGAGTTTTTAACGAGCCAAAAGAAAGAGTGAACAACCCTAAATAAAACACCACAGAGTTCAGAGAAAGAGCATATACAATTCTAACGAACACACTAAAAGATGGAATGAGGTATGACCATGAGAATGTAGAAGATAAACTACATAAGATGTAGATAAAAGAATACTCCACAAACGTTGCCCACTCGTCCCAATAAAATGTTGTAAATGACTCGACCGACAGCGGGTCATTATCAGGTAAGGAGTTTATTCTTATGCCATCTAAGATGACCCGGTTCCCTCCTGGCCAGAAGTCAACTGACCAGAATGGAACCCTGCTTTGAATAACAGCGGTCATGTGGAACCCTATGACAATCAGATTCCACATGCGGCACTAAACAAGCATAGGTTAATTACAACACAGTGTAAGAGGCAAAAGGAGACATTCCAGTTCATTTTACAAGTCTGGAGTTAAATGTTGTGCAAAAGTCAATGAAGTTAGTGACACTTAGGAGCACTTTCTCCTTCAAATGACATACTGTAAACAGAATTAATAACGTCCTAGGGCATCCCTCTGATACTGGATCCATTAATGGCATTAAAGTGGAGATGATGTGGACTATGGAGCAATGTTGACTATGTGATTAATGAGAAGATCTTCAAAGGAAGTATGCGTTTGACTGAACCAGAAGCCAAATGCATATGGTGTGAAACCAACTGAAATGGTGGGTAATTCTGTAGGGCAATTCAGTTTCAGAGAGAATATGGCAAACTGTAAGGTCGACATTCCTGTAGTAGGAGATACTTTTTTTAAGTTGGTCCCACCAAAAACTCTTGGGTATCAATTTAAATCCCAACACTACCCCGCAGCATTGAGTCAACAGTATCAAACAAGTTCCTGAAAAGCTCATAACAGATTTTCTTGATATCTTTTCTTGCAAGGTAGGCTGCCTGAAAAACTACTTCCATGGCATCAGTCCACCTTTCATCCTTCATAGACAGACCCTTAGCTGGAATGTCAGAACGACACCAAGAACACACAACCTACATTCCATGAACAAACATCAAACATTATGTAAGGATACAATAGTAGACTACATGAAAAACTACTTCCATGACATCAAACTTAAGGAAGGGATTTTGCCTTTTTCTTGTCATGCTAGAAACATTACTTACAGTGTAAGTAATAATGTTAAGTTGGAGCTTGAAAAACTGTGCACTGAAGGCATCATTGAACAGGTGGAAGCCACGGAATGACTGCCTCCAGGGATGGTGGTGCACAAGGGAAGTGGGGAAATTAGACTTGTGTGATTGATGATAAGTTTCCTCTTCCCAATATATCAGAAATAGTAAGTAATTTATCTGGGGCGAAATATTTCATCAGACCACCTTTTATCCTTCACAGACAGATAAAATAAAAATAAAAACCGTTGAGAAGCATAACCATCTGTTATTGAGCATTAAATATACATGGTACGTTGTGTTACTGTTGATCAGTAGCATAGCAGCCAACCCTTGTGACCGAAAGAAATACAGTGGTTGTGCGTTTGTGATATAACAGCATAGCGGCACATGAAGTGTCATGAGGCTGGGGGACATGCAAGCAAGAATGAAAAATGTGCTACAAGATGCGGGCCAGGATCTGCGATGCCCGCCAATCATGCCGCTCTTAACAGCAGATACAGCTGTACGCAAAATAAAGAAAATCAAAATCGTAGAATAAAGAACTTCTTTATTCAGGAAAACCAGCACAGATTCGCTATGGTCGCGGATCTCAGGAGGTCACGACCGCTCACCTCAGTCACCGGTTGTCACTGTAAACATTCTATCCACCAACTAGGGCTCTATTCGGGGTGGAGGTATTTGAATCATGGATGCTGTTGCCCTCACAGATAGAAGTGTCCAGGTCAGATCTTTCACACTCCACTCTGGGTTGTTTGCACAAGGAAAGCGCTGAAAAGTGCCACACTACCATCACTAAGAAGAGCTAAATTGCAAAAGACTTTGCACACTGATAAGGGTTGCGAGAATTTGTTCATTCCTTTACCTTTGTGGCCACTTTTTTTTAACCCTAACCACGTCTCCAATATTTAACCTTACAGGTCTACTCCCATGTTTCTTGTCGTAACGCTCCTTGCAATTCAATTGTGCCTCCTCAAGCCAACACGTCACCTGGTCAGCCGACCAATCAACTCACTTTGCAGTCATCAACCATCCCACATTGTCTTTTGACATAGGAGTCCTATCCCTGATGAGTTCAAAAGGGCTGTGGCCAGTACTGCTGCAATTTGCGATGTGACAGGCCCACAGTGGCTTAAGGATTTCTTGTTTCCACACCAGTTTGTTATTGTTGGCCAATTGGATGAGACCCTTGATGACCCTGTTGAAACTCTCAACAACACCATTACCAGCAGGATGATAAATGGATGTGGTGTTATCTTGTTTCTGTCAAGATAGGTTTCAAACACCTCAGAGGTAAATTGGGGTCCATTATCGCTAACTATGCACTTAGTTAAGCCTTCTCGGGTGAAAACTTCATCAAGGAACTTTACGACACTGTGAGCATCTGGTCTGGCAACAAACCTGATCCCTGGCCATTTAGAGATATGGTCAACAAGCACGAACGTGTAAACGTGTTTGCCGTGTTCACAAATGGGCCCCATGATATCTACTCCAATTCTCTCCCATGGTATGGTGGGACATGGAAGAGGTCTGAATTGGACATGGGTTTTATCTGAATTGACACACTGTTCGATTTGGGGGTCTCTAGTTGGCAGAGGTAGGTACCGTTGACCAAATAGGGACCATTGCGTCTAGTCAGGGTAAGGGGGTATACTCCTAAACAAAAACCTGCTCACCCCCTTGGTAGCTTGGCACGAGCAGATAGGCGTATCTCAGAGGCAGTGTGTAAAGCATTTGTGAACACATACAGTAACCTAGTGACAACACCACAGACGGACACCGCACAAGTTGTAGTATAAAAATAAGTATTTTTATATAGACCTTAACACAAGACCACAAACGACAAAAATCCACAATACTCTACTTCAAAAATGGTAGAAATAGCTTAGTTCTCCTTAGATTGTAAATGCAACACTAAGTTCAATGTACCTTTGGATGCGTAACGCTATACAACAAAAGTGTTGCAGGGAAGGTGATGTGTCGGTTCCTTACACGCAAGAACAGCGATGCGTTGGTTCCCTACTGCTGCGCAGGGGATGGTAATGCGTCGGTTCTTCTCTGCATTGGGAGGTGATGCGTTGGTTTCTTACTGCGCTTCCGTGGCGATGCGACCCGCAACGCCGTGATGCGATAAAGATCCGATGCAATGAAACAAAATGGTGTCTTCTTGATGCGAAAACGATGCATGCACGCCCGACGAATCGGCCCTGCGACACGCTTCTCCAATGACGCAACAGCATCTGCTGCGGCAGCTACACTTCTCCGGTGATGTGAGACGCTTCGGTGATGTGATGCGACAGTGGCGACACCCTTCTTCAGTGATGCGACGACAGCATCTGCGACACGATTCTCCGGTAATGCGTCTGCTGCGACGGCGACACTCTTCTCTGGCGATGCGATAGTGGCGACACCCTTCTTCAGTGATGCGACGACAGCAGCTGAGTCATGCTTCTTCTTCGTGAGTCACGCTTCCAGCTCCTTGCGACACACAGTCCCTCAGAAGGCCCAGCACAACAGCAGGCACTTCAAAAGAACTCAGGGGAAGCGCTGGTAAAGTCAGTTATCCCAGAGACTTCAGCAGGAGTCAATTTCCAAGCCCTCAGAGATCCTTTACAAGTTGATGAAAGTAGCACAAAGTTCCTTTCTCCTTTCTTTGGCAGTCAGGCAACCACCCATTCATGACATATTCTGTTACATTTGCATCACATGTCTATGTATACGCCCAGTTACACCTTCTTCTCACCCTTATCTTTCGCGACTGCTACGCGTCACACCTACTGCTCCACCCACTGCTCAGGCCCACGGAGGAGACGGTCCAGCATCCAAACGAGACGGTGGAGGAACGCGGCGAGTCCCGACCAGAGCCCAAGCCAAGAGTCCAAGGTCCGAGGTATCCGGAGGTCCACCCGTAACTGAAGTCCGAAGTTCGTCGTCGTAGCAGTCCAGTCCAGTCCGAGGCCTTCCGTTCTTGCTGCCCGGTGAGTACCGTTACTGGGGTGGTATCTAGACAGGGTCAATTTAATTGACTCTGGTCTGTGGGTTGGTGGTACACAGTCCCACAAACGAAGTGTCCACTTCGGTGGATGCGGGTCCTGACGTGTCTCTTTAAAGAGACCGGTAAGTTTCGTGCTGTTTCAGCAGTGCATCTAGTTTCTGTTCTAGTCAGTTCTGTTCGAGAAATTTCAAGTATTTCCAGGTAGTATTCTGTTCGAACTGTTGTTTTAAATGTTTTTTATGTATTCCAATGTCGTGGTATGAATGGGAAACAAGTATCGTGTTTATTGTGTATTGTATTGTGTCTAGATTACAGTTCAGTCATGCCCATATTTTCCAAGTTACGTCAGTTAAAAACTAGAAAGGGTCTGCTGGAAGCAGCAGTTCCCGTCCCGCCCAGGGACAGTCCAGGTCACTTTATGTATCAGAAGCATGGCATAAGCGCCATATTGTATCTAGATTTATGGGTAGAGTATACCAAACAGTTAGAAGAAAAGTATAGATGGCCCGTATCGGGTACATGGGATGCCGAATGCATCATGCGAGTAGAAGAAGCATTATGGAAAAAGAAAGCCAGACAATCACAGAAAGACTCCATCGAGTTATGGCGTAAAGAAGCTCATAAAAGAACCGAAAAAGAAATCAGAAAGACAGAACTAAGTAGAGAATCCCAAGAACGAGCCCAAGAAAGAGAATTAATCGAGATAGGTGAACGAGTTAGAACTGAGCAATCAGACAGACAGAGGAATGCCCTCATTAAGGGTATGTATCCTCTTCTTGCTGAGGGCTTGCCAAAAGCGACCCCGGAGGCATCCAGTAATTTCCCGCCACCGTTAGTTCCGACCAAGCTACGTCACAAACCGACCGCAGCTGATATTTTTATTTCGTCCTATCTGGACGACACAGTCCCCGAATATGCAAATCCTGTTTGCGCTCCGCCAGTCCCTGTAAATCAGGTAATTCCTGCTCCCCCAGACACCGGGGTGCCCTCAACAGCCCCCCCGGGTCAGCCCGCCATACAAGTCCAGCCCACGTTACAATTACCGACCCTGCCAGGACGGAAAGCATCAGTTGATGATTCTAGTTTAGGGGCCGCAGGAGGAGGTCTTCCTCAAACCCCGCCGCCATACAAGCGTTTATCAGCACTCGAATTACATGCTCAAGCATCACAGCGTACTCCTAAAAGTAATAAGTCTGTTGCAGAGATCAGGCAAACCCTTGGCGAATGTGTCTATGACCCAGTTCCAGGCGAGTTTAATATGGTTTTATATTCTGTACGCGTAAGGAGAGTGACCGAGTATCTAGTCACCCTGCCGAATATGAAAGAAGATCTAGACAGGATAGATCGTTTCATCCGTACAGGGGATGACCCACAAAGTATTAGTGATGCCATGTCTCAAAGGAAAGCCGAGATTCAGCGCATGATATTAAAGTTTTTAATTAACTGTCTAATAAGAGAACAAGATCATCCGTCTAAAGACCCGGAAGAAATGAAAACTCTAACAAAGTGGAGTGATAATATAGCTGAAGGAAAGCACAATACCATTGGTGCCATGGAAAGTATGTACAAGAAAATCCGTAGAGAGATAATATACACGAACAGCGTAAAGCAGCACAAGTAAGCGAGAAAGAAAGTACCTCTGATCCTGAAGAAGAAGACGATGAGAATACCGCCAGAATAGCGTATGTAGGAAAACCTAGATTTCCAGATCGCCATTTACGTCTAGAACACAAGTCTATTTTCCATCATCCAGCACCAGAACAAGGTTCCCTAGAACAAGTATTTCAAGCTACCGATCACATTCTGAAATCACGAATCGGTTATAGTGAGTTAAGTACTATGCATGAACAGGAACTAGTCCGATCAGCAGTCAGATGGATTACTGATTCTACCACTTTTCCAGACGAAATAGTGGCACAAATGTTTCTGAAAATGCCCCCAGCCGAGCAGCGACTGGTGGGTATGTATATGATTCAGCACCTCATTACTCTGTATGAGGGTCAACATTCTGATCCAGGCCCGTTACATGATATCTTGAACGAGTTACTCCAGTACAAATGGAGAGGTCTAGGTACCGATTTAATTAGTGTCATTCTAGAACAGCGTCACAAATATAGAACGTTTCTGAACCCGCATTTTGTTCATGTCTCACCCCCAGAAAGTAAATCATTCTACATAGACAGACAGAATCCGTTACGAGAAGTCCACCCAGTCAGAGGAGCGGGTGGCGAAATGCAGCGAGTGTTTGTATACACTCCGATCACAAAGATGGAACTTCTAGAGATGAAGAAATTAATTCCCTGTCATGACAAAGATCCAGCAGGGTTCCATAGAGAATTAAAAGACATGCTCCGTATGGGAGAATACACTTACCCAGATATCATTAAAATGTTAAAGGTTCTGCTGCCCGCAGGGGTGTATGAAAAGCTAAAGGAAAAAGAATGGGAGGTGGGAGAGAAAAAGATAGATTGGGCAGTCCTAGAAGCAGAAGATAAGATACGTGTACCAGGTACTGGTCTTGGAGAGAAATGTAAAGAATTACCAGAATTATTAATTCAAGTTTTACCCAGATTATTAACAACGAGAAAAGAAGACTGGGATGCAATCTCAGCCTGTAAACAGAAACAAGATGAAGATATTAGTGATTTTTATTCTAGGTTTGAAAAGTGCTTTAGTATCAACAGTGGCCTCAAGACAAGTAGTGAGTCATACCCTCACCTTTTCGTTACCAAATTAGTCGAGAATTCAAGTCCACCAATTAAAAACCGAGTTTTGAAAGTCGAAAGTACCTGGCAAGCAAATACTCCGTCCCAGATGCTCCAGATGCTCCAGTACCACCAGAATAGAATCAGGGAAGAGCAAGAACACGAGAGAAAACGTATGAAAGACACGAAAATGAAAGTACTAGTTGCACAATCTGTTCCTCAAGACAGTCAGAAGAGGGGTCCGAATCAAGCCAGTCATCCTGCAGCTCCCGTTAAAGGGAACTGCAATTATTGTAAACAGCCAGGTCATTTTATAAATGAGTGTGCAGTTCTGAAACACAACATAGCTACTGGTAAGACTAAAGAAAGACCACGTCCGCCTAGACAGGAACAAGTTTCACAGATTCCTCAGCCACAGAATGCACAACAGACAGTTACAGTACCGCAGCCTATTGCTGCAACACAGCATGTTACATCGCAGATGTACCAGTATGCACAGTCTGAGTATCCAGAGTACCAGCAGTATTCATGAAACAGCCTAGAGAGGGAGGTAGGCTTGCCTCTCATCGAGATACCTGTAGATCAAGAAGGTCCCTATGTTCACAGTCAAGTATTAGGGAAAGACAGAAAGTTTTTGATTGATACAGGGGCAAGTAGGACCACAATTAGTCATGCCGAAGTTCCAGGGGCTCCGCTCTCAGGCTCAAGAAATGTTTCCCTTGGATTTTCAGGAAAGCCTATCGTTAATGAGATTTCAAAGCCAGTCACTCTAGAAGTAGGTCCATTGTCCCGCACTACTGATCTGTTACTTACTAAGTCATGTCCAGAAAATCTATTAGGCATTAAAACACTGAAAGAGTTAGGTGCAGTTATATGTTGTTCCCCAGAGGGAATACGATTGTTCCTACGTGACTTTAAGGGTCACTATGTATTACGAGATTTTGATTCCAGACTGTCTAAAGTTCCGCAGCATTTATGGGCGCAAGGTCCAACTGATGTAGGTTACATGCAAATCACACCCCATCGTGTGACTCTCAAACCAGGTGTAGTGTTACCACGAATCAGGCAGTATAGATTGCCACCTGAGGCTGTAGCAGCCTTATCCAAAATTATAGACGAGCTCATGGCTCAAGGAGTAGTTGTAGAAACTGACTCCAATGTATGTAACTCTCCGATCATTCCAGTCATGAAACGTACTGATCCAAATGCACCCCCAGTATATCGATTAGTGATTGATTTACGGGAACTTAACAAATGTATTATTCCTCAGTACCCAGTTGTCCCAGATATCTCTTCCCTATTAACTGCTATTGATTCCGAAGCCACGTTCTTCACTGTCATAGACCTCAAGAACGCATTTTTTAGTGTTCCCATCCATCCAGACAGCCAGTTTCTTTTCGGATTTTGTTTAAATGGAAGGAGCTATATGTTCACACGAGCTCCTCAAGGTTTCACAGAAAGCCCTAGTATTTACAGTCAAGCACTTAAGAGACAACTAGACAATATTCACATGCCAACTGACACTGCCCTGCTCCAGTATGTCGATGATCTATTGATCACAGCCCGTTCTGAACGTGACTGCGAGCGTGCGTCACTGACGGTTCTGTATTTCCTAGCCGAGATGGGGCACAAGGTGTCCCCTTCGAAGCTTCAATTCTGTGTCCAGCAAGTGGTCTACTTAGGACACTTACTGTCCAAGAGGGGTAGGCAGTTGACACCAGACCGTATTCAGTTAATAGCGAGTCTTCCTCAGCCCAGGACCCAGAAGGAGGTACGTGCCTTTATCGGCCTTACTTCTTATTGTAGACAATGGATTCCCCAGTATGCATTTCTAGCCAAGCAACTGATACAGTTAACGACACAGGAGGCAGCCGTATCGACTGTTCTCCCTTGGACATCTGAACATACACTTAGTTTCAACGAGTTAAAGAAAGCTTTATGCCAAGCTCCAGTTCTAGCTACACCGAACTACAGTAAGCCTTTTACACTTTTCGTTACTGAACGTGAAGGTACAGCATTATCTGTTCTTACACAAGATCAAGCAGGACAATACAAGCCCTGTGCTTATTTTTCGAGCACACTAGATCCTGTAGCCCAGGCTCTGCCTGCGTGCCTCAAGTCAGTTGCAGCCACAGCACTAGCTATCAGACAAAGTGATTCCATAGTCTTAGGACATACCTTGACAGTACAAGTCCCACACTCCGTGGAAGTTCTTTTAAACCGAACACAAACACAGCACTTGACAATTGCACGTTTAACAGGTTATGAATTGACACTGTTCCAGCCACACATAAAAATCAGACGCTGCAACATCCTAAATCCTGCTACACTGTTACCATCAGTTAATTCAAATCCTGCCGCACACGACTGTGTGGAAGTAGTTAACATTACGACAAAGCCAAGACAAGACCTGACAGACATTCCGTTACCAGATCCTGACCTGACACTTTATGTGGATGGTTCATGTATGAGAACTAGTACAGGAGAACTAGTCGCCGCGTATGCAGTGACTACTGACACCGAAGTTATTGAAACACACCGTATTGATACCCTGTCCGCTCAAGCAGCAGAGCTAGTTGCTCTGACACAAGCCTGCATACACGCCAAGAACTTGAAAGTTAATGTTTACACAGATTCACGTTACGCATTTGGAGTCGTTCACGACTTCGGAGTGCTCTGGCAGGAGAGAGGTTTCATGACTTCTCATGGAACCAAGATTCAGCATGGTTTCCTTATCCAAGCTCTGTTAGATGCAATACATTTACCGACATCTATCGCTATCATGAAATGCAAAGCACATACGAAAGTCACTGACATTATTTCTCAAGGTAATGATCTAGCAGATCGCACAGCCAAGCTTACAGCACAGACTCTAGACAGTCCAGTTAACATGACACACACTCCAGATCTGACTACATGTATGACAGTTAAGGACCCTACTCAAGATGTCATAGATATCCAGTTACATGCTACTCCCGATGAAACCAAGAAGTGGTCTGAACAAGGAGGGGTCCAGACAGATCAAGGATGGGTGACGAAGGGTAGGACCGCATGGTTTCTCCCCGACTCTATGGTTCAAGTCATCATTAATACCGCACATAGTCCAGCACATTTAGGAGAAAAAGCTATGTTAGACAGTATCCAGAACATTTGGTTCAACAAGCATTTACGAGCTGCAGCCAAGCAGAAAGTCCGTACCTGTATGATATGTTGCCAGTTTAATCCAGGTAAAAGTGTCCCGGTGGAACAAGGTGGTTTCCAGCCTCCTGACCACCCTTTTGAGGTCCTCCAGATGGATTATATTCAGATGGAGCGATGTCGAGGTTTCAAGTATGTTCTTGTAGTTGTATGCGCTTTGTCCAGATGGACAGAAGCATATCCAGTCCCAGATTACACAGCCGCGACCACTGCCAAGCAGTTGGTTCGTGAGTTTTTCCCTCAATATGGACTCCCTAGAGTCGTATATTCTGATAACGGTCAGCCATTCTCATCTGAACTCATGAAGCACGTTTCCCTGTTGTTGGGGTACCAGTGGAAGTTTCATTGTGTACGCCATCCTGAAGCAGCTGGTCTAGTCGAGAGACATAATCAGACTCTGAAAATTCGAATTGCCAAAATATGTAAAGATAAGGGTGTGGACTGGCTAGTAGCTCTGCCAGTTGCTTTGTTTTATATGCGCATGGTCGCACATTCCAGATCAGGTCTGTCCCCGTATGAGGTCGTATTCGGCCGCCCCCCTAACATGTGGGGTACTCCTAGACCCCGAAGTATTACTGATGTTTCATGTAATATGCTGACAGATTACCTAGCTTCCTTGATGTCTGCCCTCAACTCATGTCGTTCACAGGTTGCCGCCACATTTCCAGACAATACCGAGGTGGCACCGCATGAAATCGTTCCAGGTTCGATGGTGCTCGTACGTAACTTCGACAGATCAAGTCCGCTGGAGCCACGTTGGAAGGAGCCCCGTCAGGTCCTCCTCACCACCCGTACAGCTGTGAAATTGGAAGGACGCCGCGGCTGGGTGCACCTTTCGCACGTCAAGAAATTCTACGGATTGAAACCGGTCTCCAAGAACATTTCCCAGGATATCAAGACTTGTCAAAACATTGTTTCTAAGGACTGTCCCGCAAATGACATTGACACAACCCCTCCCCTGTTAGAGAAAACTCCGCAACAGGAGTATAAACAGAAATTAAGGTCTAGTAAAATAAGTCAGCCAGTTTGATTGTCTAAGTCCTCCCCTAGGTGAAACGGTTAGACTGTTTCTGACATGTATAAAATAGACCCCCATAGTGAGAGAGTCAGTCAAAACTCAATCCGATGTATCGTTTTTCTAAGTTTCATATTATTTCTCAGCCTTTTGATTTCCTGCACTAGTTACGCATTTTTCCTGTGTTTTCCAGTTCCTCATGTAAATAAGCCTTCTAATGTTACAGTAGAGCACACGTTTAGTGATCTGCCTCCTCATGAATATTCATACCGCCTCGCTATGCGTAACAATACTTTTATCCGCATGTTGCATTATTCACACCAGACCAGCAATGCCACTAATTGTTGGGTGTGTGGTCGACTCCCCCCTTTCCAGACGTCAAAGGGAGTTCTGCCACTTTTTCCTTATCCTTTTTCACATAATGGTTCGTGTGGAGCATGGTCCACGTTAACGTCATCCTTAACAGATATGTCTTTTCTTAACAGCACATGTTTCCCAGACAAGCAAGGTTTCCCCCACAGAACAGGTTTAGATCTAGAAAATGAAGTGTATAATTTAGGTAACTATTCTTCGAGTTTTATGGTCCTGAATGTTCAGTCTGATACTACTCCAGACTCACCTGCTATTTCAGTATTACCAGTCAAAGGCGAATTATGTGTCCGTAATTATGGTTCTGTACACGTAGGACATAGTGATTGTACTACTATTATCCAGTATAGTGACAGTGGGAAATCTATTTTTAAAGCTTCACGTCATTCTTATTTTGTTTGTGGTCAAACCGCATATGTTCGTCTGCCCCTCGATTGGGAGGGAACCTGTTACATTGCCTTCCTACTGCCACCTGTTTTCCTAGCCCCACCTGACTACCATAGGAATTCCTTCCTAGTACATACTAGACACAAGAGAAATCTCCCGATTGTCGACTATACTGAAACTGCTGCAGAGCAATTCATTGATATTGATAAAGGTGTTTTCCCTTATTTAGGTACAGTTGTAAATAGTAAGCTAATCCGTAGGTTAACAAGAACCCTTGAAGCTGTAGTAGATGAGACTGCCTCCGCTCTAGGTAACTTAACCGAAGAGCAATCCTTTATGAGAATTGTTGTGCTCCAGAATCGTCTCGTCCTTGACGTCATACTGGCCGATAGGGGCGGGGCCTGTAGACTCATCGGATCCAGTTGCTGCATTTTCATTCCAAATAACGCGCCGTCTGTTTATTCAGCTATAACCAGACTCCATAAAATTGCCCATCTATTACACCAGGATCCAGGCACCTGGACATGGTCCGGTTGGTTCTGGAATATAATTTCCGCCTGGGGATGGAAAGTCCTGTCCTTTCTAGGTATTGCAGCAGCGATCATATTCAGCTGCTGCCTCTGTATACAATGTGGCCCTGCGATTTGCGGCATGTGTGCTACATCCTGCATTCCTAGTATAACTCCTAGTTCCAAATCCCGTTCCAGGATAATTCGAGACGAGCAAATGATACTGTATGAAATGATAGACGGTATCATGAATATTGATGTTTCCTGATGGAAACGTAGTGACAAGGAGGGAATGTGGAAAAGTAAATTTTGTCATGTTCTGTGTCCCTACGTGTCATCCATCATATGTTATGTGTGCATGATTAAATATGCATATGTACTCCCCATGTCCGATTCAAGACGCAATTATAGTTGTGTCCACCTCTGGTATGCCAGTTTCCAGTCCTCGTGAATACTACGAATATCAGGCCTATGTAAAGCTACGTTGCCACGTTTCTCAGTGTGCACGTTATTCCATTATAAAGTCCCCGTTTCTAGGCCTCAACAGGGCCTGGACACCAGATTCAGCTCCTGTCTCCTGAACCCTCGCTGAGGAGCGATCCAGCCCCCACCTGTATCCTCGACCCTTCACTTACTTCCTGCCTCGCAGTGCCCGGTGCAGCTTGGCTCAGTCTCTGAGTCTGCCAAGAGTATGTTATAGTTCCAGTTATCAGTTCAGTCCTCCTTCTCTGCATTCCTAAGCTACTGAACTGCATCAATAGTTTCCGTCATTGTCTAGCCTTCACGTCTCCATGTAAAAGAAATACTGTATTTAATGGTCATTTAATATTCTTCATCACGCACTACATGAAGAATAATGCATGGTCCAGTCTCAGAGTCTGTTAGCTTTCCCCCTCATGACTTCTAGTTTATATCAACATGTTCTTTAAACATTAGATACCAGATAGGGTTTAGGTACATGTCGCTCCGACCCTCCAGACTTCAGTCTCTGCTCCTAGCACAGAGTTCATAGCCCCCAGCTTCTCCTAGTAACACGTCATTGCCAGTTTGCGCGCACCATCAGGTTAGAGGTCCCGGCTCCTTAGGTAGCCCCCTCCAATGTTTCCGCCCATTCATGACATATTCTGTTACATTTGCATCACATGTCTATGTATACGCCCAGTTACACCTTCTTCTCACCCTTATCTTTCGCGACTGCTACGCGTCACACCTACTGCTCCACCCACTGCTACGCCTACTGCAATGTAATGCTATGTGTTTGCGTTATGTATATATGCTCATGTATTGTTATTAAAAGCCAGCGCGCTCATCCCAGACCCAGCCCCAGCAGCTGCTGGGCCCTGCCATCCTATTTCTATGCAGGTTGTCCTGTTCCTGTCCTTATGCTGTATTAAACCTGCAAAAACTCCTACTACCTCGAATCTTGACTCTTATTTATTGAGCTATCTGTTATGATATATGTCTAGTCAAAAATAGGGTATTATTTATTTATTTACCACAGTTCCCTGAGTCAGTTAGGATCATAAGGTGTTATAATCAAACTGCCCATTCCGGCCTATTGGGGAAAAGTGAAAAACGAAAATGGCTGTAATTCACTACCAGGACATGCCACACACATCAAGACATGTCCTACCTTTTACCTACAATGCACCCTGCCCTTGGGCCTACCTTAGGGATGACATATGTAGAAAAGGGAAGGTTCAGGGACGACTGGCAAGTGGGTCCACTTGCCCAGTCAACATGGCAGTACCAGACTGCACACAGGCTCTGCAATGACAGACCTTAGACACACTTTACAGGCTGCTTCTGTGGATGGCACAACCAGTGCTGCAAGCCCACCAGCAGCATTTGATTTACAAGCCCTGGGCACACTCAGTGCACTGTACTAGGGCCTGACAAGTAAACCAAACCAGCCAATCAAGGAGTCACTAATTGATACATCATATGGAGAGCATATGCACTTTAGCACTGATCAGCAGTGATTAAGTGCCCAGAGTCATAAAACAGTCAACAACAGGTCAGAAAAAATACAGGAGGAAGGCAAAAAGTTCAGGGATGACCCTGCAAAAAGGGCCAAGTCCAACACACGCAAAGTACAATCTCTGACTATTCTTTTAACAGCCATGTTGATCCCTGGCCACCAATACCAATTCTTCATCTACGCTTGGTCTTGCCAATGCCTAAATGACCCTCATGACAATTTTTTTTTTTAAATCCTACGGCTGGAAGGAGGGACAACCCTTCCACCTCTCATCAACAACCCATTTTCTTCTGATAACTCTGATTGACTTCCCAATAAGAGTGTAGTGCATCTGGGACAGTGGTTTTGCACCAGAGTTCTGCTGCAAAGCATCGATTTCATTTCATTAACATGCACTGAGGCGAGGCATGCAACCAGTCTGCACGCATAAAAGGATTCTTTCCTAAAGTAAGAAAAAAATTGAGCAACAGGTGTGCCATTGCTCTCTCTTGTACATTTTCAATGATTTGCTTGCCTCACAAGCAGTGTGCACCCGCAAGGAAATCAGGTTCTACAAACAATGGCATTAACATCTTCACGATGGAAACCGTCACTATTTATGGATGATTACAAGAGACTGATGAATCCGCCCATATGATGTTGTTTCATCTGATCACAACGTATTAACTACATGAACAGCGACTGTTTTTTTAGTTGGAACCACAATGAATATGTAATCACTATTCGTTCTGCAAGTTCGTTTTGTTCAATTTCAGTTATGTATATTTCGCACATTTTATGATCACTGGAGTATAGAATATCAATTGGTCTCTTTTGAATGTTCATATATCTGTTCACAGTTTACAGGGTGTTGCACATGTAAAGAGAATTATGGGAGGTGTAGTTTTGGAGAGGAAAGAGGAAGGAAAGTTAGGACACCGGAACGGGGCATGGGTGCATGATATTCAATTAGATGCAATTCAGTTGAGCTGATCAACTTAATTGAAGACAGTGGCGCGAAAAGGAATGTTTAAATAGCGCAGCTAGCGGCCTCAGAGGTGTTTAAGAGCGTGATGAATGTTGCAGCACAGACGGTGTGCCGGTAGTGTTTGAAAGTAAGTAGGTTGGAGGTCTTTGAGAATTCTCGAAGATGTAATTATTGGATGAAGGGAAAGGAGGGGTGTTCGGTGAAAGGATTTGGGGAAAGCATTTATTCAACAAACAAAGGGCGTGAGGTGCATGTGTTGTTTTAGACAGATGGGGTGTTTAGTGTTTACTCACCAACACGAATATATGGGCAGGTTTCACATCGAGGAAGGAGCAGGGGAGGTTATCGCGTTCGGTAAACTCTGCACATTTATAGAATAAACACTGAGGGTCAGGGGTTAGTTTATCATGTATCGGGTGAGATCAGGAAAATTCACAATTCACAATGTTAAAGTGATTTGTGGGGAAAACTCATGACAGCGTTGCAGTATGGAGGACTAACATGGGCTTTTGTTTATCTTTTTAATCTTAACAGCTTCCCCTGACGAAGAGCTAAAAAAGGCTCGAAATGCATTGGGAATATGATTATAGCTGTTGTCATGAATTATATGTCCTTAACGTGAAGTAGTACGAGGCCTGGATTGGCATAACTATTTTATGTGAATCTAAAGGATATTTGGACTGTTTCATCGTGCATAAGTAAAACAAGTGTGACTACATGTTGGAAAAAATGCGGAATAAAACCAAACATTAATCAAAACAAGGTTGTGACGTGCTCTGTAGAAGCTGTGCAATTGGTTTTGCACGAGAGTTCTGCTGCAAAGCATGGATTTCATAGTTTTTTTTCAGACCAGCCACTACAAAGCATACCCAGCACATCACATACAACTCTATCTTTGGTTTGCTCAAGCTTCCATTCATTCATAGATTTGTGTATGTTGGCAATGCATAACTCTTCCACATCCTCATTGTTTAAGGGAATAGAGGTATGAATTGACATGGGACGCAAAAAAAATAATCAGAAACCACATTTTTGACACCCCGCACGTACTGGACCACGTAATTGAAATCTAATAAGCGACCTGATAATCGTGCAAGCCTGGGAGAAGTTGCGTATAAACCTTTAGTGGTAAACACTTTTGTAAGTGGTTTGTGGTCGCTGCGTAAAGTGACCTCATTCATCCAAACAAATTGGCGGAAGTGTTCCAGTCACCAAACGCATGCTAGTGCCTCCAGCTCTATGATGGAGTATTTTTCCTCCGTAGGAGTCAAAGAACGGGACGCAAAAGCAATAGTTCAATCAACCCCTCTGGCATTCTTTTGTGTAAGGACCGCACCAAGTCCTTTACCACTGGCATCAGTTGTGATGATATTTTCGAACATGGGGTCAAAGCCACCTGCACTCTTATTTTACCATCGTTATTAGTGGTTTACAGTACCTGAAGCACTGTATGGCAGTGAATGAAATCTGAGGAGTTTACAGTAAAAACGCAGTTCTTTTGTCAGTCATACCTTCTTGACAGTCGAACTGTCAGCCAACGGATCCCGCGTGCACCAACTGACAGCTCTTCCTGCGCTCTGCATTCCATGCTCCTGCTCAGCTGAAGCAACTGTTGCTGACGTTGCCTGGATATGATGCACACAGGAGAACGCAAACTGGCTCCATATCGGATACTCTACTTTATCCTATGGTCTTCGTTACAGTCTTTAGTGCATATGCGCTACGTATCTCAATGTGGCGCCATCTTTGGACTCCGGGAGACAGATTTCATTGCGCGTATTGCATAACTTACACGCATTGTCCCTCCTCCTCATCGGATCTATAGGGCGATGGAATTTATCAAAGATCATATCATCCTAAGGAGGTATATTGCATGAGTGCTCGTCTACGTTGATGGGCACAACTTTGCAGATTCTTGCAGATTCTACAGTTTTCAATCGCCTGTCACTTTGAGGTTTGTGTTCTAGTTGACTTCCCTACTTCTGTTGCCTCATTTGTGACTCCGTACTGTTCTGCTCATCGCGCTTTTGTTCTAACTTTTGTGCTCTCTTGCACTGATGGGCACAGCATGACAGCATTCTTCGGTACCTGTCTCTGGGCAGATTCTTCCTATACCACAGTTACATAGCTTTCATTTTAGAGCTTCTGTTGCCAGTATCCAATGTTAATCTTCACTTTCAATGGTGTTAATGTGTTGATGCAAATATAGATTTTTTCACAGTATCTTACTTATTTTGGTAATGCATAGCTCCTTCACTTCCACTTGGTTACCCACCCCCTCTCCTTTCAAACTAAAATGCCGAATGGGTACTTATGGAATTTATTGCCTCCACAGACATTCCTATCAGTGGAGGGAGAGCAAGTACGTAAGTGGGAAGAGTGGAGAGAGT
Organism: Lissotriton helveticus; assembly: GCF_964261635.1. Taxonomy (NCBI): domain Eukaryota; kingdom Metazoa; phylum Chordata; class Amphibia; order Caudata; family Salamandridae; genus Lissotriton; species Lissotriton helveticus. The sequence continues at coordinate 1,753,756,900 of NC_136061.1, read as the reverse complement.
ACTTCACGACTAGATGTCTACGTTTGATAATGACGAAGACTTCACTGCGGACAGATTTTTTAAAATACTCTTACATTGTTTGGGGGCAAGTGGTATCAAAGAGTACAGTAGTATAAATAGGAAAGTTAGAGCAGCAGATGATGGTGATCTATACTCCAATGCCATTGATGACCTTAACACTTACTATGAAATTAAATTAAATGAAATAGGTTATTTGAATGGGCGCACAGCTACTCAGGCTAGAGTGTCCTGGCGCCTAGACAGCGGGGAGGAAAAGAGTGAGAAAGACCCAGATTAATGATTAAAAAGCAAAAGTTGTCACGTTTTTCCTAAAGGAAAGTAGGTCTGTATTTAGCCTAAGGGCCACCGGAAGGCTGTTCCCCAGTTTCGCACCTAGGAAAGCAAATGATCTGCCACCCGTCCGCGTCAGGTGAATCCTGGGCACAGAGCTCAAGTTGGTGTTGGAAGAGCGTAACGGTCTAGTGGTAGTGTAGTGGTTGACCCATTTGATTAGGTAGCCAGCTCCTACGTTGTGGAAAGCTTGAAAGAAGATGGTAAGAGCCTTAAAGTTTATCCGTTCTTTTTATACGAAGCCAATGTAGCGATGTAAGGATCCGAGTTATGTTAGATCTGGGTTTATGTTTAAAAAGGTCTCTAGTCACAGCGTTTTGGACCACCTGTAAGCGCTGGATCAGGGATTTAAGAAGACCCAGGTACAGGCACAATTGGCATAATCAAGCTTTGAGGTCATCATTGCCTGCAGTACGATCTTTCTGCTTTTCAGCGGCAGTAGTGGCAATCATTTTTTTAGCATTCGTAGGATTCTAAAGCACGAGCCAATAAGATTTTGAATCCGAGGTCGCATGGAAAGGATTTTATCTAACACGATTACTAGGTTTTTGGCTTTCTCCTTTTCTACATTTGGGGGTAGCAGATCCTCAGGCCAGCAGGAGCGCCACTCAGGGGTTTCCGGACTTCCGAAGAAAACCACTTCAGTTTTGTCCGGATTGCACTTAAGCTGATCAATCCTAAACTAGTTAAACACCTTTTGAGACATAAACCCACAGTGTGTGTCGCTGTTGACAGGTACAGGTTTTTCCACAGAAAACAGGGTAAGGAGGAGTCTATGGATGATTATGTCTCAGTCTAGAAAAATCTCGCCATTACTCATCTTTTTGGAGATTTGCACGACAAGCTGATCAGGGATCAGATTGTTATGTAGGGGTCTAACACTAATATTCATTAGAATCTTTTGGCCAAGGGTGAATCCCCTTTACAAACCATTAAGGATGTAGCCAGGTGGGCAGAGCTTACTGGCAGGTGTGCCAAGACAGTCCTTTCTGATAACAGAGAAAAAAAAAAGAGGAAGGTACTGTGGCCAACGTGGTTGAATCTAGATCTGTAGCAAAACAGGGCAAGAAACACATTGGTATAAAACCTGTTACCTGTAGGATGCAGGGCAGCGACAGGAGAAGTTGCTACAGATGCGGTAGTTTCAACCATTTAGCAAACGACAAGAAATGCCCAGCTAGGAAAGTAAAATGCTCCTTTTGCGGAACGATGGGGCACTTCCAAAAAGTAGGTCAGAAAAGGTCTTCAAGCTAGGTCAAATTGGTGGTGTTGGATGATTATTTAACTAACAACACATCTGACGAAGATGAAGTGAATATGTATGGACTTAACATTGAAGACAATTGCGTTTTGCAAATTAAGTCTAAGAAACCAGTGAGTGATATGTCAATTGGTGGAGTAGACATAAGCATAGTTGCAGATTCTGAGTCTCCCTATACTATAGTAAACAGTAAAGGTTGGGAGGAAAATTTGTGCCACACCTGGGCCAACCGTTGGAAAAAACAGACACTGCCATCAAAACGTTTACAGGGGATTCCATCGAAGTGTGGTTTTAGAAGCTCAATTTCCCCTTCAAGGGAAGAGAGTCTTTAGGAAAACTGTATATATCATTGGTTGGCCCTTCCGTCTTGGGGTGGATGGACCAAGGTAGCCTGAGTATTATACTTGATCCCAGTAGATCTGATCCCGTCCTAGTCATTCAAAATGAGGAGGAATTCAGCAAGGGCTTATTAAGCACGTTTCCTAAAGTCTTCTCAGGGAAGATTGGTGCGTTGAGTGGTTACAAGCGCAAAATTTGAGTAAAGTCTAGTGCCATTCCAGTTGTTCGTAAGGTCCGAAATATACCCTTCGCAGTCAAAGATGAGATCAGTGTACAACTGGATAAACTACGTGAAGATGATATTCGCCAAAAGTGTACAAATAAAGAAAGCCAACTTCTTTATTCAGGAAAACCAACACAGATTCAGCTATGGTCGCGGAGCTCAGGAGGTCACAACAGCTCACCTCAGTCACCAGCTGTCACGGTCAACATTCTAGAACGGACAGCTGATGACCTGAGAGAGCTACGGTGTCCTTGTAAGGACACAAGTATACAGATCATAGCAGCTATAGTAAATAAGACATACCTGTATATTGGCCAAGGGGTCCCGTTTGTTCCTTCGTGTGTTCTTTCTGTAGAACCCAGGCAAAAGCGACGGATGAGTCAGGCAAACAATCCTTTATGTCAAGCTCCCCACTACATTAACCACCCACGTTGGCTCCAACCTTACATATCATCCCAGGTCAAACAGGATTACTTTAGAAGCCATCCCAGAGTCATTTGGGTGATCATCCAACTACCTTAGAAGTCATTTACACGTTATCAGACATCATCAAGCTCTTGAAGTCATCAGCAAGCGGCAGAAGCTCAGCCTGATGATTTGAGGATGACTTGAAAATGAGTATCTGATGACTTTAGTAGGTGTCATTATTAGTGATGATTAAAGGATGACTTGAAAATTAGTATCTGCTGACTTCAGAAGGTGTCATTATTCCTGATGATGACTTGTAAATGACTCTCCGATAACTTTACAAGATGACATTGTTCCTGATGACTTTGGGGTGATTTGAAAATAAGCATCTGAATACTTCAAAGGTACTATTGTGTTTTCAATAAGGTGTTTTTGCGTCTGGTGATTTAACAGGAATTGTTTGTCTATTTAAAGAGCACGTCCACCACTTTGGTTTCAGTTTTCCAGAAAAATGCAAACTGTTGGATGATTGCACAATGAATTGCAAATAAACGTCTGACCTCCTGCAGCTGGGAGCCCCAAAACCCAAACACACCCTGAACCCCCAAATTAACCCTTGCACCCCAAAATCCAAACACACCCTGAAGCCCAATATTAACCCTTGCACCCCAAAACCCAAACACACCCTGAACCCCAATATTAACCCTGACACCCCAAAACCCAAACACACCCTGAACCCCCAAATTAACCCTTGCACCCCAAACCCAAACACACCCTAAACCCTAAAATTAACCCTGGCACCCAAAAACCCAAACACACCCTGAACCCCCAAATTAACCCTTGCACACCAAACACACCCTAAACCCTAATATTAACCCTTGTACCCTAAAACCCAAACACACCCTAAACCCTAAAATTAACCCTGGCACCCCAAAACCCAAACACAACTGAACCCCCAAATTAACCCTTGCACCCCAAACACACCCTGAACCCCCAAATTAACCCTTGCACACCAAACACAAACACACCCTAAACCCTAATATTACCCCTTGTACCCTAAAACCCAAACACACCCCAAACCCTAAAATTAACCCTCGCACCCCAAACATGCTCTAAACCCTTAAATTACACCTGGCCCCCCAAAACACAAACCCACCCTCAACCCTAAAATGACCATGTACGCCTTAAAATCCAAAAGCCCTACAAACCCCCAAACTTTTTATGAATGCGGAATGCCGGGAGGCGCTGCTGTGATATGATACTTTCTGTACCCCCAGGCTGCACTTCCTTCATAGAGTATTTCCATAAACACTTTTAGATTTAGTGGAATCCGATTGTTAGACTCTTTAAACAACTGCGGACAGACCTGCTCATGGCCCGAGGAATAGGTCTTGCAAAGGAAAACAAGCTTTGTCGTCATGGTGACTGCCGAATTCACTCCATCACAATAACAAAATACATTTATAAAAAGCACAGCTGCCTAGAACACAATGCCAAAATCACCTACTGTAAACCATCAGTCTGCCGGATGGCTGGGACTCGAACCGCAGATCCTCAATGGAGAGCAGCTCTCTCACCTTTTCATATACCGGAAGCCGGTGGAATTCCTCTAGCAAAAGCCTACGCACATCCGGGAGCGCCGGAAGTGACGTCATTGTTCTGCGGCAAGAACGAAGACTGCCGTGAGTGCAATGGCCATTAAAGGGACAGATGGATTGGCATCGGTCTTTTTATTTTTCCAACTCCACTTCCTTCATCGATTCCAGCGTATACTCAGGTAAGTGCTGCAGCTGTTAAAAAAGAGCAGCATCGATCCTCCGCTCTCGGTCCCAGCTGCTCAATTTCCGTACCAGACCAGCTTCCTCACTTTTCGGAAAGCACAAGTTTTTATTAAGGGGGCAAATTCAGACACAGCTCCCTGCATGTGTATGCTTCGTACGTGTTAAAATGAATGCCTGCGTTGCAATGTGTGTGTATTATGTGTGTTTGATGTTTGTCTGTATCAGCCTGCCTGCTTGTTTAATATGCACCCTTTGTGTTTGAGCATGTGTATTTTTGTGTATGTGTGACGTAGTGCGTGCCTGTGTAAGTTGTGGAAAATTGCAAAAAGCCTAAAAAATGTGTTTTACAGCAAGTTCTTCGCCGTAAGGTAAAATAAATTACTGCCCGTATATTGTAGGTCCCATGTTGGTTCCAAGTGCACCTGCGTGTATTCAAGATTCTCGACCAAATGGAACAGTTTTCGATCTACTGAAAAGTTGTCAATCAAAGAAGGCTAAACACATTTATTTATGTGAATATTGTATATTGTTGAGCATTACTTGTGTCCTTGCAACTTGTAATTACTAAAACATTGGCAGTTTTCATGGATGCGTTTCAAAGCATAAGGATAAATGCTTCAAATAACTTAGCAGTTGTAATGCTGGTTCCTTATTTTGTTTGCTATTTGTGTAATTGAGAGGCCTGGTTGCCTGTGGCGATTGAGGTTTACGCCCTATTTAGGAAACGTAGTCCGACGCATTCCAACATCTTGCAATATCTACTTTCGCAAAACAGGCTATCATTCTGGTTTTGTTCCATGTGCATGCAATGTTTTTAACTCGTTTGTATATATTATTGAGATGGGGCCAATTACGTATTCCCTGTTTGCGCTAATTTACCTTGACCGCTAAGATCTCTGTAAAAATGAAGCAGGTCTTGTTACATCTGCCACTATCGATCCCAGCCATATATTATCCAGTTACAACCTGACCTACTGCTAAAGTACTGAGGCAGAGGGATCGAGCCCTGAGATAAATCACATTAATATCTCTCGCTCTCTCTCTCCTTGCGCGCTCTCCCCCTTCTCGCTTCTAGCATTCAACTGCCTCGGATCATGTGTTAAATATTTATAAGGTGAAAGCACGCACAAGTTGCAGTAACGTGTGCCTTCCCCATTGATTGAGATCTTGTAAGAGTTTCCCCATGCCCTCTTCTCGTTTGAACTGCGGGTACTGCATGTGTCAACGAGGTATCGGATCCCTTTATGTTAAATTGCATCTCTTACCAAACTTCCAAACACCTCTGGCAAAACACTTATACGGTCCCAGAGGGGAGACCTATTGGCTATGCCAATGCTTTTGCTTTATGTATTTGCCATTGTAATGCCTTTTGTTTCATTTATAAAGCCATTACATATTGCACAATTAACGTACAATACTACTAGGAAAGCTAATATCTTTAGCTTAATAAAAGGTGAAACCTATTGCATTTTTAACGCTTGTCCTTTCATGTTGGGGGTGCCGGTGGGCAGAGGGTAGCAGGCATCTGACTCTCTATGCATCTGTGGGGATAGGTAACTTGATTTCCCGTCACAAACCCCAGTGTGAAAGTTCACTTATTGATAGTTCTTCTATTTCTCTCATAATGCCTCTACTATGCTATTACTATTTGTCCTGAGCAGCAAGACCTAAGCATACATACACTCTGGCTCTCCAAAAATAAAGTTGATTATTAGGTAATTTCCTCAATGGCCTTCAGTGCATGCCCAAACACTTCTTTGTAGTCCAAAATCTAGGCATATTAGATAGAAATTGCACCAGGTCAGTGTACTTCTTGGGGTGCTTTTCTCCAATTAAATCTGTTAATCAGTTTGATATGCTTTGTATTTTACCTTTGAAACTTAAACCACATACAAACTAATTCCTGATTTTTATATCTAGCAGGACATAATCATGGCTTCATTCAACGTCCTGTTTTTCACTCGCAATCATTCTGTGTGTGTTCGAAAAGATGGTGACTTCCTGCTTTTGGACAATCCTGGGGAAGTTCTTTGTAAATGGCTGGTCGAAAATGTAGATGAAGCTGGTCGGCCAATCACCGAAGAGAGATATTATAAAGCTATGATTCTGTTCCAATCATCTGGTAAGCACAATAAGTAAACCTTTATAATAAGTTTGCAACTGCAGGATAACGGTACAAATTACCAACCTGTTTATGTAAAAACCTACATTTGTGATTAATTAATCCAATAATGGACAGTAAAAATGAATATGCATGTCCCCACATATGCCTTGGATTGCTCCCCAGAGACAAATGTAACACTTATGAAAAGGACTGAAACGTTTAGCTTGTGGCACTACTTATAAGGCAGCCATTTTTGGATAAACTATTTTATTTAGGCAACTTTTTTTCAGGAGGTTCAAGTTCAGGCTTACAATGTGTACTGTCTATTAAGGAAAACTTACTTACTTGGTTATGGATAGATTGTACATTTGTCCTTTGTTATCAATACCTCTTTATTTATATATTATGGCTAGAGCGTGAAGATATATTTCAAGTGGTCAATGTGTTCTTTTCTGTTTTGAAGTTTATATGTAAATATATATATTTTTTTCTCTTGCTTTTTTTTAGTGAAGAAACAGTGTCTTAATGATTCAGGATATTTTTCAAGAGATAATTGCAAGCTTTTCTGGCACGCCAAGCAGAGTGGACTGGATTATATAAGAGTTGGTAACAAAGCTCATGCTGAAAGCACAACTTCTCAGCCTGGTGATGCAAGTTCGCGGATGAATTTGCAGAAACTTGAAAACCTGGCCCTTTTAGCAGGGATGGCTAGTGTCCTTCATCAAAAATCCACAACTAAAAATGATGCATCAGACCGTGAAAATGAACTTGTCTTGGAGTCTCCGCTTAAATCCAAATATCAAGGGCAAAAACATGCCTCCCTTTCACCACGTCATCCTAGAGTAATCAACACTCATTCTGAAAATATAATGGGGCCAGTCTGATGTAATCAATAGCCATCCTGAAGCTGTCATAGAATCATCCAGGAATAATCCACACTCATCCAGAAATTGTCATGGGATCATTCCAGAGTAATCCACTTCCATCCTGGAGCGGTTATAGGATTATCCTGGAATAATTGACAGTCCAACTTAAATTAGCTAGACCCCATCCTGGAGTGTCCTTCATCAAAAATCCACAACTAAAAATGATGCATCAGACCGTGAAAATGAACTTGTCTTGGAGTCTCCGCTTAAATCCAAATATCAAGGGCAAAAACATGCCTCCCTTTCACCACGTCATCCTAGAGTAATCAACACTCATTCTGAAAATATAATGGGGCCAGTCTGATGTAATCAATAGCCATCCTGAAGCTGTCATAGGATCATCCAGGAATAATCCACACTCATCCAGAAATTGTCATGGGATCATTCCAGAGTAATCCACTTCCATCCTGGAGCGGTTATAGGATTATCCTGGAATAATTGACAGTCCAACTTAAATTAGCTAGACCCCATCCTGGAGTAATTCTCCCTCATCCTGAAGTTGTCAATTAGTATTCGTGGAGTTGTAAAAGGTAATCACTCCCTGCCAGTAGAAGTCATCAGAACACCATCCTACTGTAGTTTTTGTGATGAGTCTAGGTTCGTCATCACATTTACATTTTTTGTCCTACATGCATACTTCAGGATGGCTTGGGATGACTTCCCCAGATAATTGCAGGAATAGCCTGACTGTAATCATCAGATGAGTCCAGAATGACTCCAAGATGATCTTCCTTTTTGACATGGGATATGACCAGCCCACTGGCATTTAAAGCTGCGTAATATGAACGAAACCTACATAATTGAACAAAATCTTCCATTACCCAGCTGCACATTCGGGAAAGTCATTAACACACCAGCGAAATGAAACTCAACATAAACATCCCGTCCGGTCTGCGAAGCAGTTTTACGTTCTTCACCCTCTAAAATTCGATGGATACGTTTTCCACTTCCATCATCTCCAAAATCACCTATGCATCTCACGACCCCATCGCGGACTCAATTAACAATATTTTTAAGATATATAACCTTTAGTTTTTCACATACGCAAATAATCAACACCCTCCCCTCTGTTGCTTTCCGAGTTCTGCCGTAAATAATGTAGCAAGAATAACTGGAGACACAAACATTTATTACAGGTCCGTCCACATAATCAAAATGACTTACAGTTGTTCGCCTTTTACCCTCAACAGCCTGACAGCCTTATATACACGTGAGTACTTTTCTAACAATTACCAACAACTTCCACTACATCACAGAGCTACTGTCTGGAAGCTTCGCCAATCTGCTTAAATTAATCCGAGTTCTATCTAGACGAGGCATGTCAAACCAAGATAATTTTCTTTCTGCACATTTTAGATTTCAGCACATGTGAAATTTAAGCACAGCCTGCTCCGATCCACTCGCTAACAATCCTGAAACATTTACACACTTTCTGATCATGCAATTTTAAAACTAAACTATTCAAGGGAATAAGGTGGCTACCTAGCAGCCACTAAACACACACCATCCGTGAATTAAGTCTAGTGTGGTTGTCCGTTGTTGATCTTTTAACGGATGAAGTTTGTCCGTAATTTCAGCACTTCCGGGTCGAGCAACAGCTAATCCCTTGGCATAGTTTATTAACAAACTAGTCGGGGACAGACGCAGTGGTGATATTGTAAGGTGACCTGGGATTTGAGCATCGGCTGCACATCAAACCAATCCTATTGCACAGCTCAGAATTCTGAAGTGATCATTGGCTGTGGCGTTCGCACGTGCTCAGGCGGTTTATAAACACAACTTGGGACAAGCTAGGGTTATTGGGGGGAATGATCGGTGAATAAATCGAATCTGGTCATCAGCTTTACTCGTCGATGACCGCTTAATATCCACCCGGTTAATCACTTCTAAACTCACGCTTGCCATTGGGTGGAGAGTGAAGACAAAATGGACTGTGCAGCAATAGCGGCAGTGTGGAAATACGTCGTAGAGCTGACCCCCATAGGACCAGAGGGAGTGTTGGTCGGTCCAGGTGGTAGGCTTTTGTATAAAGTATGTATGGTTGGATGCATTGTCCGGTTAGACAGGGTATGCTAGACGGGTAATGGTGTTTGCTGTCCTAGTTTCTGGGACAGATTGCGGTTCGATGACTGATATATGTAATGTTGCTGGTGGTGGGCAGTAAATTATATTTGGCCCAGTGTGTTGTGGTGAAATCCCTCCCTCACTTACGTGCAGGGGGCTTTTTATTTGATCACTGACTAGCGCAGGGCCATACCAACATCCGCAGGGGATATTGTGGTAAAGAAGTCATTTTACTCGTTAGCTGGATTAAGTATTTATTTGAGGAGAAGCAGTAGAGAACAACCCAAACGCCTGCTGACCAGCTCCAACGGAATATCAGAGAACATGGAGCGTGGAGCTAGAGCAAGCACATTCTGAAATGCAGGAGATACAGAAACATAGAGGAATCAAACCAATCAAAGCATATGTAGAGGTGGGGGGGTCCCCAATGATGACAGGACTCGTGGCTGGTTGACAACTATATTTATTTATTATTTGCGCACTACTCAGAGAGCGCCGAGCCTGCTGCATGTCTCTCTATGGCTCCGGCACCTCAATCTCGCGCTCAACGCGTGTGACCTAAAATGGCCACCGTTCACGCTACGCGGCGACATAGCGTGACCACTAGAGCACCGACTCTACATATCTTCCCCTTTTTATACCATTTGGATAAACACAGTCTTGGGGGTTACCGTCCATCACCCATCTCATAGTCCCGGAACCTGGAAGGTCTCACCACCAATCGCCCCCCCTTGTACATCTTACCGGGGTGGATGTCACTTCTCTTACGCCAGCCGTCGTGGACTCCCTCTCGCTACCTTCTTGACTACCCGGACTCTCTCTGCAAGTCGTCTCTCGACTCTGTGTCTCTGTTCTGGGTGTTTCACTGCCTCTTTGATCCAACTCTGGATCAGCGCCTTCCTTGTCTACTTCCTGGGTGAGGTGCTTATTCTCTGATGCACTCTGATCTGCCCCTCCTTGTTCCCAATCTTCAGGAGTCCATTGTATTATCTTATTGCATCGGGCCATGCGGTCCTGGGACCACACGGTCCCATCGCTCAACAGCGCTGCACGCTCATAAACCTCTTTGACTTGGAGGGGTCGGCTGTATTTACTGTCTCCCTTTCTCTGCAGCACTGCTAGCTTGACCCTCACCCATTCTCCTTCTTCCAATGACGTGTCCTTTACATTTTTTCTTTTGTTATAATGTTCAGTGTATATGTTTTGAGCTCTTTCCAAGTTTTTCTGTACTACAGCCGGGGACAATTTGCTAGTAACAGTCTTTTCCTTCCATGCCAAATTGTCTTTGGTGAAGGGATCTCTGCTTTTGAGAATCTGGAATGGGCTGTATCCCGTACTTGTGGGCGTGATGCGGTAGGCCCAGATCATGTGTAAAATCTCTTTCTCCCAGACCTTCCCTATCATGATGGCTCCCTGGATGGACCCCATTAGTACTCTATTAAATCATTCCACTTGTCCATTTCCCGCAGGATGATATATGGACGTGTGTTTGGCGATCCATTTTTCTGATGTGAATTGAGGACTGTTATCGCTCAATATGGACTTAGGAATGCCTTCCCTGAGAGAGGTCGTCGTGAGAAACTTAAGTATGGTGTCCGTATCCATTTTCTATTGGACATGAATTTCAGGCCATTTTGAGTACCTGTCTATGATGACACATAGATATTTTGGAGTTCCTTGTTCGTCCAGTATTGGCCCCAGTATGTCAATGGAGAGTTCCTCCCAAGGATTCTTTGGGGCAGCAAATTTCCCTAAGGCCGGCCTCAATGGTGTCATGGTTTTATCTGCACGCTGGCATTGGTCACACTCTCTTACATTTCGTTCAGTTTGTATGTACATGCCAGGCCACCAGTATCCTTGTTTGGCCCTCAGTTTAGTTTTACCAATATCTAGATGACCCTCATGCAGTATTGCCAGTAGCCTCGGGATTAGCCCCTCCTGGGGCACCACCTTATCCCCTCTGTATACAAACACACCTTGGTCATCCAGGGACAGTTCCTCTCTTACTTCGAAGTATTTCCTCAAGTTTCCATTTAAATGCCTTTTTTCTGGCCATCCTCCGACTATGTGTTCTATCACCTCCTGGATGTTCCTGTCCTCCGCGTACGCATCCTTCCATTCTTGGTTGCTTATTACCTTCTCCGGGTCTTCCATCAATGCCACCATCTCTTCACACGCTTCCTTCTCATCATCGGCTTTTTCCATTGCTGCAGCCCTGCTCAGGTAGTCAGCCACCTTGTTCCTGCTGCCCGGGATGTATTCCACATCATATCGATACTCCATCAGTTTGAGGGTAATTTTTGCAATTCTGGGAGTGGCGGTCGCATGCCCTTCAGATGTGAGAACTCTCACCAGAGGTTTGTGGTCCGTTTTAAGGTGGAACCTCGTGCCCCACAAGAACTGGCGAAATCTGCCCATGGCCCACACTACCGCCAGCATTTCCTATTCGATGACGCAAATTTTTTTTTTCAGTTTCTTTCAGGGCTCTGGATGCAAAGCTTAATGTCTCCATCGTTCCTCCGCCCCTGTCTTGCATCAGGACTGCTCCCAGCCCCTTGTTGCTGGCATCCGTTGTCAACACCGTTTGACCCTGCGGATGGGATCCCTGGAAGGGTATGGCCTGGACAACATCCCTTTTGATGCAATCGAACTCCTTCTGCGTTTCTTCCGTCCATGCGAATGCCGTTTTCTCTCTGGCGAACTGCCTCATGTGGTGGGTCTTGGTGGCGAAGTGTTGTACGAACTTGCTGTAATATTTAGCCATCCCTAGAAAGGACCTAACTTCTTCCTTGCTGGAGGGAGGTGGAGCATCACATATTGCTCTCACATTCTCCTTCTTTGGTGTGATACCCTGTTCACTAATTTCATGTCCCAGATAGGTGACAGAGGCCATCCCTAAATGGCACTTCTGCCACTCTGCGGTCAGTCCCGTATCCTCCAGTACATTCAGTACCCTGGACAATTTGGTGTCGTGGTCTCGTTGGTCCCTGCCCATCACCAGGATATCATCTTGAAAGTATTGGATCCCTTCCATGTCTTTGAAGAGGCGGTGCATGAGTTTCTGGAAGACGGCCGCTGCTGAGGCAAGGCCAAAGGGCATTCTGCAGAATTGGTAACACCCAAAGGGAGTTATGAATGACGTCCGCTTTCTACTCTCTGGGTGTAATGCTATCTGGTGGTACGCCGACGTCAGATCAATGGTGGAGTACCATTTTTTTCCTTTGGTTTTTGCCAGCATTTCCTCGATGCGGGGTAACGGGAACTTTTCCACCACAATGTTTTTGTTAAGTTCACGCAGGTCCACGCACAACCGGACCTTGCCGTTAGGCTTCATTACCACCACCACGTGATGGGTTCTATTATTCCGTTCCTTTCCAGCTCTCGTAGTTCCTGTTGCACTGCTTCCCTCACTGCGATCGGCACATTCCTCACTTTGTGTGATACCGGCTTGGCATCCATCTTGAGTACAATCTTATGCGAGAATTTTTCCAATTTCCCGACCTTTCCGCCGAACACCTTTTGGGAAGTTTCTTTTCCATTTTTCTAGGTCTGGCCATGGTTCCGGCGCCGTCATCAGCCCCTGTACCGCTCCACCGGGGTCCAGATTGATGCCCAGGTCTTCTTGATCCATCCAGCCCAGGACTGACGGGCCCTTTTCTGCTACATGTAATTTGCAAGCGGCACTGCGTCCCCTGAACTCGAATTTCAACGGTCTGAACCCCACCATCGGGTTGCGATCTCCAAGGTACGTGACAGGTCTGATGTCTGGCGGCTCCAACTGTGGACCCAAATGAGGCGTGAACTTCTCAGTCCATACTGCTCTCTGGACTATCGTGTATGGCGATCCTGAGTCTGCCATGATGCTTATCACACCGCCTATTAACATGTCCAGTAACGGTTTGTTCGACCTCCTGGCGTCCACACTTAGAACTTGATCCTCTATGCATAGAACCTCGTCCTCTTCCTCTTGACGTCTCTCTACTATATCTTCTTGGTCCACATACTTCACCGTGTTGCGACCTGCTTTCCTCCGACATACCTTTTCGTAATGCCCCATTATGCTGCAAAACATGCAATTGGCACGGAACGCCGGGCATCTCTTGTCGTGTGCTTCATGAGCCATACTGCCACAGCGATAGCAGGGATACTTAACTCCTTTCGTCTGCTTCCCTTGTGGTCTCTGTTTCTCCGGCCATCTGTTGAGACTTCTGTATGCCGCACCTGTGTTCTTATTTCAGCCTTTGGGTTCTTCTTCATCTATCTTATTTACCATTGGCCTCGCTGCTGGTTCTCTTTTTGCTGCGTCTGCGCATCTCCGCACCAATTCAGCCTTCTTCACTATCGCGATCACTTCTTTCAACGAGGCATCACCGCTCGCCCATAGTTTGTCTTGCACCGTTTTGTTTGTCGTGTGCATCACGATTTGGTCCTTGATGAACTCGTCATGGAGGGCGCCATATTTACACGTGGACGCTAGTCTTTTTAGCACCGCCACATACTCGTCGATCGATTCGCCATTTTCTTGCTTCCGCTGCTGAAAGTTGTAGCGGTCGATCGACATACACACACTGCCGGCCGGTAGTGCTCGTTTCAGTTCTTCTATCGCGTGGGCGTAGACGTCATCGTCTCCATCTTGCCGAGGCTTGGGTACTAGGTTCTTGAATACCCTGATCCCTTCCGGGCCTAGATTGTGTAGTAAAATCCTTCTTTTCCTTTTGCTCGAGAACTCCTCCTCATTTTCATCTTCCAGGACCTCTATATAATTTGAGATGTACTCTCTCCAGTCCTCCCACTTCATCAGGTTCTCTCCCGGTTTGGGCAGGAACGGTATCGGTGCCGTCACTGAGGATGTTTGTGCACACATGGCTTCGCGCTTTTCCGGTGCCGTACTCTGGCTCTTGGGGCTATCTGGCGCACTGCTCTCCTCTCCCTTTTCTGGATGGAGCTGGGGACTTCCTGCGTCTCCTCTATCTCTGCCCCCTAATTCCGCCAGTGCTCCTGCTCAGTTGGGGTCTTCCCGCGCAGTATAGCCCCTTTTGCACTTCCTTGTGCCTGTTAGGGCCTGGGTGGGCTGTCTTCCCCCTGCCTCACCCTTCCTGGGCGCACTTCTTCCTCCCTTGCAGCCCTGGTTAATTGGTTTCCTAGTACCTGGACTCCTCAGGCTTCGTTGTCGAGGGTGGTGCACAGCCGCTTCTGCCACGCTCTCTGTGTTCAGCTGGTACCTCCAGTGGCCAGCTTGTAGTGCTGTCTGGTTGCCTCCTCCTGTGCTGCTGTGGGTACCTTCCCAAACCTTCCGATTTTTTTCCTTTATTATTTCATCATTTTTCTTGTTTTCCTGGGTCCCAGCCTCGTCGCCACTGTAGAGGTGGGGGTTCCCCAATGATGACAGGACTCGTGGCTGGTTGGCAACTATATTTATTTATTATTTGCACACTACTCAGAGAGCGCCGAGCCTGCTGCACGTCTCTGTGGCTCCGGCACCTCAATCTCGCGCTCAACGCGCACGACCTAAAATGGCCACCGTTCACGCTACGCGGTGACGTAGCGTGAACACTAGAGCGCCGACTCTACAGCATAGAATAATATTTACAACACATCTTCCTTACAAAAATACAGTAAATATATAAAATTGAACAAAAGATAAACAACAAAAATAAATTAATTGCAACCATAATCATTCAGATATGCAGGTGGTTTACGGTACCATGTCGCTCTAGGATTGACATCAAAAGAGGATTTATGAGAGGAAGAAGCATGAGAGGAAGAAACATTAGAACTGACACAATCAGTAGCATCACCTCCACCATCAGAACTTCTGTTGACAGGAGAAGAAAATAAAAACCGAGTTTTCTGTAGGTGATAACATGTAACCACTATTCCCACTGTCAGAAAACACATCAAAGGAATCCTGCAACACAATATCAGAAGGCAAAGATCTATTCTTTTGATGTTGTGCTACCCTTCTGATATTCCATTTATCACCATTAGAGAGTACAACATAGTGTGGAAAAACCTCCTTCACAGAAAAAGGACCCCTACATTTTGACAAACCCTTAGAGATTCCACCAGGTTTGACTTTCACAAAATCACCTTTTGAAATGTTAGACACTTCACCAAAGTCTTTCTTGAAACTCAAAGACACATCATTATTAAGTAAATCTCTCAACCAAGCAGGGCTAAGTTTGGTACTGGGAGCTCTGCCACGCATCAATTCCAAAGGTGATTTTCCCCTACCAGAATGAATTGTGGTACGGTATGCAGAAATCCTATCTCTAACAAGTTCTGAAACTGACACACACTTAGACTGATCCAATTGTACTGTACCCTTCACCAATTTATTGATTCTCTCACAGAGACCATTTCCCTGTGGGTTGTACAAAGAAGTACGATGGTGAGATGCACCACACTCACCTAGTAAGGACCGCATACTCTGTGATACCAATTGCGTACCATTATCTGTGATGATGACATTGGGATAACCTTCTTGAGAAATTTATTTTAATTTTATTTTAATTTAATGGTGCTATCAGTGGTAATGTCTCATAAATTCAACACACAACCACTTGCTAAAGACATCCACATAAACAATTGCAAAACGTTGACTCACAATCAATTCGTCCATAGGCCCAATAAAATCTAAACAGATTGTGTGCCAAGGAATCTCTGGAGAATCAAGCTTCCCAACGGAAGAACCTACAGCAACCTTTAATTTATTTATTTATTTTTTTTTTTTCCTCTTTGCAAGTTTGACAATCCTCCACCCACCTAGCAACCTGTGACTCAACCCCAGGCCACCAAAAAATTTGTTTCACTTTTTGTTGTGTTAGAGTTTGGCCAAGATGACCCTCATGAGCTAAATTAATTAATTTACTTCTTAACTCAGCAGGTGGAATGATTTCATCATCACGCACAAAATATTATCAGTGCAAGTAGATAATTCATCAATAACTTTAAGGAACGGTCTGACAGACTTGTGAACAGCTATCCCTCCCAGATCCATGGTTAACCATTTTTATGACCTCTTTCAATGTGAAATCATTTTGCATAGCTTTAATCCATTCATCCTTTGAAAATGACCCATCACCGAGTGACAGAACGTCTTGAATCCACGCCCCACACTCTTCATTAGTATCCAAGTTGTAACAATCATTTGAAGTGTTATCAACATTGGTAGAGAGTCTAGTCAAACAGTCAGCTTGAAAATTACGCCAACCTTGAACATGGATAATTTCAAAATGATAGTCTTGTAACCTAGCAGCCAACCTCGCTAATCTAGGTGAACCCTTTATTGCACCACCAGGAGAAAGAATGCGAATTAGAGGTTTATGGTCAGTTTTAAGGATAAACCTAGTGCCCCAAAGATAGTTCCGAAAATATTGTGTGCCCCAGACAGCTGCCAATGCCTTCTTTTCTATAACTGAATAATTTAATTCAGAAGAAGGCAAAGTGCGTGATGCAAAAGCAATAGGGCGTTCACCCTCCCTATGCTTCTGCAGAAGCACAGCCCCTATCACCGTTGCACTGGCATCAACCATCAATGTTGAAGTACATTTAGTGTTAAAAGGCGCAAGTACATTCGCTTCACACAATTCTTTCTTAACTTGTCTAAAAGTTGAATCCTGTTCAGGACCCCATACAAACGTTGTTCCCTTCTTCAAGAGAATGCGTAAATTTGTAGTTTTTTCTGAAAAGTTTTTAATACATTTAGATTAAAACTCTGAGTCCCATGAACGATCTAAGCTGATCTTTATCAATCTGACATGGGGC
This sequence comes from Lissotriton helveticus, assembly GCF_964261635.1. NCBI lineage: Eukaryota > Metazoa > Chordata > Amphibia > Caudata > Salamandridae > Lissotriton > Lissotriton helveticus. The sequence continues at coordinate 1,753,739,676 of NC_136061.1, read as the reverse complement.
AGATCATATCGCTTCAAGCAAATCTTTTTTCGGTTTCACACCAGAGGCTGAAATCTCATGCCCAAGATACTCAACATGCTGAGCAAGAAATGAACATTTTTCCTTACGTAAGGTAAGACCTGTGTCTGAGATTCTATGTAAAACCTGTCTAAGCACAAGGTTATGATCTGCCACCGATTGACCAAAAACAAAATGTCGTCTTGAAAATACACAACTTTTTGTATCCCTTTGAAAATCTCAGTAACCATGCGCTGGAATACGCTGGCTGCTGAAATCAACCCGAAGGGAAGGCGTGTGAATTGAAAAATTCCTTCAGTGGTGATGAAGGCCGTGAGGTGCTTACAGCTGTCATGTAATCTTATTTGGTGGTACGCACTCTTGAGGTATAATTTTGAAAAGAATTTCGCACCCTCAAGAGTGGATACCAGTTCACCAATGTTGGGTAACGGAAATGTATCTGCAATGACACACTTATTCAGAGGCCTTAAATCGACACAGAATCTCACCTTTCCATCCGATTTCTTCAAAACCACCACTGGAGACCCATGGTGACGCCTCCACAGGTTCAATAACTCCTCCACAGGTTCAATAACTCCACTCTGAAGCATCTCATCCAACAAAATCTTTTTTTAAAATATTTATTTTTATTGAATAAAAACAAAGAAAGGCATATATAGGATCCAAGATTGCAGAGACTCAAAGAGGGTAGAGTATCATATCCAACATTACAATAAACATTACAGTGATGGGGGAAGGGGGAGGAAAAGGGAGCAGTAGAGTCAATAATAGTAAAGGGTCAGGGGGAAAGCAAGACACCAGGGACCATAGGCTCAGGTGGATCACATATATCTCCTATATCGGTTCCAAGGGCCCCAAATCTTATGCCATTTTCGGGGGCGACCCCGAGCCAAGTATACTGTTTTCTCTCTGAATATGCACCAATCCATGTTTTCCACCCAAACATCAAGTGTAGGAGGCCTTGGGGACCCCTATAGTTGTGCAATGTTCCTTTTAGCTACCATGGCACCTAGAGTCACCCACTGAGTCTGTGCCACATTATGATCAGTGGGCTCCCAAACATTTAATAGGCAATGTCTGGGTTCCGGTAAGAGTGCCACACCTGTGACCTGCATCGTTTCATGGACCCTTCTCCAATAATCCAATACCTCCCGACATTCCCAGATGATGTGGAGGAACGTCCCCAGCTGACCACAGCCCCGACGACACAGGCCCTCCTCCGAAAAGCCCATACGGACCAAACGGGGACCCGTGGCGTATATTCTATGCAGTATTTTGAGCTGGACTAATTGCAATCGTGCCGGAATTGCCACCTCTTTTGGTGAAGAAACCGCTGAGTGCCAGTCCTCATCATCAAGCTCAAGGCCGTCATGGGTCCATTGGTCACGCAGACACAACAGACGCCCTTTGATTATTCAATTTCTTGTACACTAGGGAAATGGTATTGTCGGGCATATGGCCATCCAAAACACGATCCTCTAAAGGGGTAGACTCCGGTATCACCTCCCCTTCCGGGAAGACAGACGTCAATGCATGGTGAACTTGAACGTACCGAAAATACTCAGTTTCCCAATTCAAACTCGGCCTGGAGTTCCACAAACGATTTCACCCGTCCCTTCACCCACAGGTCTCCAACTTTGGAAATGCCAATAAGATCCCATTTGTCAAACCCCTTAGTGTTCCACAGTTTGCCGAATTTGTCAGAGCCAAAAAGCGGGGTAGCCAAAGTCAGACAGTCTTTCCACCCTAACGAATTAGTGGCGTCACGCCAGATCTGCACAGCCGTCTTAGTTGGCCCCGACAAAGCCTTCAACACTGATCCAGAATACAAAGCCCTATAATAATTGCCGCCAGGAAGTGACCACCTATCCATGGCAAAACCAGGGTTTAACTCAGGGCCGTACATACCATGGTTGATAGCACTCAACTGTGAAGCCCAGTAATATCTCTTAATATCAGGGAGGGCAATACCTCCGTCATACCACGGGAGTGTTAGGTTGGTCAGCGCAATACGCGGTCTTCCATCCCACAACAGCTTATGCTGTAGCTCCTCCACAGAACGAAAATAACTAGCTGGGACGACATCAAGGGTATTTTGAAGGGCATAAAGAAAACGAGGGAGTGACATCATTTTAAAAAGGGCCGCACGCCCAAGCATTGACAATGGGAAGTTTCCGCCAGTTCACAACATCTTGCTTTAACCGGGTCGAGGGAGGTAGAGACTACCGTGGACGCCGGAAAGAAACGTATATTGCCGTTGAGTAGTATGAAGCAATCTCCAACAGTGTACCAGGCCCATCGTATCAATGTAGTCAGGTAGCCAGCCCTGATCTCCCTTTAGATCCCTAGGTGGGTACCTATCCAACAAACCAGATACCACTGAATTAAAGTCACCCACCAGAATCAGAAACCCCCCAGGGAGATCCAGTAGAACTCGACCCAGGTCGGCAAAGGTAGTAGACTGTAAGCCAGGAGAAACATAAACAGACATCAAGGAAAGTGTGCGGCCCTCCCACCGCCCCGATAGAGCCACATAGCACCCTCTCTCATCAAGGATCATTGAATCCACTTCGAACGGAAGAGAGTTCTTAAGGAGGATTCCAACCCCACGGGAACCGGATGTAAACCCAGCATGAGCAACCAAATGATATCTCTTTCTATTCATGGCGTGACATGTATTACCAACCAAGTGTGTTTCCTGTAGCAAACTCACGTCCGGGGAGTGTCGCTCAGAAGTTGCAACACCACCCCACGCTTAATCCTGTCCCCCAACCCATTAACATCCATCTTATAAACCTCAATCCCCCCCATCATGAAACAGAAAGAAGACCCATCTCCCCACCGAGTCCTGCACCTCAATGTAAGCCTCTTGCAATATAGCGCCTTGCTGAAAAAGGAAACAAAAAACCAACACCCCCACCACCTCTTCCCAAACAATTCGATACAATACCCCCCACCCTGCACCCCTGCTTTCGACTATAGAGCCACCCCAACTTGCAGTGTGCCTGTCGCCCCCTCATCTAAACTAAACTACAAAAAGTAAAGCTGAGGAGGAGAGAGACCCTGCGGTAGCTCAGTAACCTCCCCATTTCAGCTGTATGGAACTGCACATAACAATTAGAACCACAGCAATAGGAAATACCCCGGCGACCAGCAATTGGAAATACCCCGGCGACCCCAGGAGTCAGATGAGCGAGACTTATTCCTGGTCCATATGTCCACTCACAGCCCCACCAGATTGTCCCCCCAGATCTTGACGTGCCGGCAACGTGTCCAACCAGTCGGCCACCATTTCGGGCTTGTCGAAGAAATAGGTCCGTTCATCACGTTCGATTCTCAGCTTGGATGGAAAAAGCATGGCGTATTTAAGTCCCATGTCCCGAAGTCGTCTCTTCACCCCCATGAAGCTGAGTCTTTGTCTTTGAGCCGCTTGAGTGAAGTCCGGAAAAAAGCTGATAGATGAGTTCTCAAACTGCAAGGGCTCACTCGCACAAGAGGCCTGAAGAACAACGTCTCTGTCTCGGAAGTTAAAGATCCGTGCTATAATAGGCCTCGGCGGGGCGCCCACTTTCGGTTTTCCACTTGGGACTCTATGAGCTCGCTCCAGCGTAAAAAATTTACTGAGTCCCTTGGGCCGTAGATGGTTAGCGATAAGGTCTTCAACAAAGAGGTCGGCAGCTTGGTCTTCCGCCTTTTCCGGAACTCCGATTATACGGACATTGTTCCTTCGGGCCCTCCCTTCAAAATCCTCCAGGCGACGGACAACTGTGTCATTCACGGCCCTCAGATTTCGGACTGCAGTCTGTAGCTCCAAGACGTCATCCGTTAAACTCGACGTTTTAACAACTAGCGATTTGACCTTTTCGTTTGTTTTTGTAAGGTCCGTGCGAATCAAATTCACATCTATAGCCACAGTGTCCAATTTATGTGCAAGGGCCTCAATCTGTTGCCCGAGGGTTGACCTGACTCCCTCGATTGCACCCATAACGTCCATTAACGTTGGCTCGGTTTTCGAAGCAGAGGAATCCTTCGTCGCATCTTGGGACTTGCCCGGGCTACCGAGCGATCCTTTAACTTGGGTATATCTATCCATGACATTGGACTGGGTATATCCACCCTTCTGTTGGTTCTCAACTTCTGTTTGTCCCCCTCCGGTTTGCTCGCCATTTCAGGACAGTCTCAATTCTAGAGAGGGGGGGAACCAGTCTCCGGGTGAACAGGTCATAGAAAAGATCAGGAAAGTACTAGACGGGCCTCGGGCCATGCACACGAATTAGCCCAAAAGAAGTACGGCGAACCCCTTAGGCTAAAGTCAAATAACTCGTATATTTGTAAAATACGATTAAGCGCCAAGAGGGGTAGGAGCCGCCACCACAATGAGGCGTCTTCCGATTCCAAGATCAGTCCAAGTGTCAAAAACGAAAGTGAAAGTGAGACTGTGCCGGCCTCCTCCGCAAGCCCGTGCCGATGTTGTTCAATTACACCTCGGGGACTCTGCCAACCCAAGCACCGGGCATTCGGGAGATGAGGGCCGCAAATTTCTCCACCTCACAACTTCGGCTCCCGGGGTCCGATCGGGGCGCGGTTTTCAGCTTTCATCTCTCTCGTGGTTCATACACTCAGAGACATCAACAGCAATCAGGATATCTGGCAGGATATATGCGGGAGGGTACGAGGGTCTCGGGAGCCCCTAGCTCACGTGGCCATCTTAGATGCGCGCGAAGCTCCTCCCATCCAACAAATTCTTAACCTCATCCCTAATGGAGAGTGGAATCCTTCTCAATTTGTGCTGTACAGGTATTGAATTTTCTCTAATTTTAATGAGATGAGAATAGACATTCAGTTCCCCCACCTCTTTTTTAAACACAGATGGAAATTCACCCAAAATTGTGTCAATACAGTCATCTTCAATAACTATTACCTGATCAGGTGCCCTAGGATGTATAATGATGTATAGATCAGACTGGTGTACCCAGCCTAAAATTGCTGGACCTTCAACAGAAACATATACTTTACCTGTAGTGAGTCTATTTTTCAAAACTATTTCAGACACAAAATGACCCACATGTCAATTGTTTCACCTTGAAAACCCCTAGGTGAAATTTCACTTTTCAATAAAGTCTTATCACTCCAAAGCATCTTAAAGATGGAGTTGGGTATGATGGTATATATAGACCCAGTGTCTACCATCAGCGACACTTCTTGTCCATCTATCAAAAAACTGGCTTTAGGTCTATTGTGTCTTATCTCGTCTTCACTAACAAACGTCAATGTCGTCAACAATCAGTAGTCGATCTTTCCCAGCTCTAGAAATGTCAGAATGTTCCTCAACAACAGCAACTTTTTGCTTAGGCTATGTCTAGCACATTTTCGAAAAATGCCCTAAACGTCCACATTTTAAACATTCCTTATTAGCTGTAAAACAAAATCTTGCTTCAGATGTGTGAGTATTGCTACCGCACCTTGAACAAAACTTATTGCTAGGAATGTTCCTCCTGAAGTTGTTTTTGAATTTGTTCTTGACTACAGCTGCGGGGTCATCACCATAAGCCGCACTTTCATCACAGTAGTTTTTTTATGAAACTTCACTAACTTTTTCTGTGGACCGTTTATTTTCTGAGACTCGATAACTTTACTGCATTTCTCAGATTCCTCAATCACTTTAGCCAGTTCAATCACAGTTTTCAATGTGGGATTTTTTGCCGCCCACAATCTTTCCTGAATCTTACGATTGTTGCATTGCACAATCAATTGGTCCCTGATGAGTTCATCACTCATTGCCCCAAACTTACATTTAATGGATAGCTCTCTCAAACGAGCAACAAAATCATCAATAGACTCTTCACTCTTCTGTTTCTGGGTATAAAATTTATAGCGATTCATGACAAGGTTTTCCTCTTTTGAGAATCTGACCTCCAACCTGGAAACTGAATCTTTATACTCATCAGGCATGGCTTGGCCGTTTGCTTGCAACGCTATGGGTAAAAATCTGAAGACATGTTTTCCTTTTTTTCCCAAAGTACTTAGCAGAATTGCTTTCTTTCTTTTAGCAGAAAATTCCTGACCATCGAGTGCCTCTAAATAATTATCAAACATGATAAACCAGTCTTCCCAAGGTATGACAGGATTACCTGGTTCACTCAAAAATTGAGATGGAAGGGTAACATTTACTTGTTGTGCCATGGTTCACTATGAGTGATTACAACGAGTACTTAGAACAGTAAATGCTTGACAGTTCTTATTTATCCTCAACAAATCTAATTGAACAAATGTAATTCAATATAGTTATGACAGTAAGTTGCACTTGAGTATTAACGAAAATGTTTAACCTAAACTCTTTCAAGCTTTCAATTCCCTTTCTTAAAAATATTCTTATCCAAAACGTTGTTACTCGTAAAAATACCTTTTATTTGTGAGTACAGTTGACTGTACATTAACTTTCGGCTTGTTATTAAAATCTGTTCAATCCGTCACTTTCCGTGATTATCGCTCCACATCGTAAATCCTGTTACCACCGATACGTTAACTGTATTTCAATATGTTTCAAAATGGCCGCTTTCCAAAACGAGGCTTGAAACGCACAAGAAAGCGTCACATCACCGACAGGAACACTAGAACACACGTAAAGAACGTAGTGCGTGTTGCGTCAGCTCCGGGAATGGCAGAATGACAAGAAGCTGCAGAACGTCTTGCCTGCCCCGTAGAATTCCAAGATGTTGCTAAGACATGTTTTAGAGCCGCACGCTCTCCTTACATGTCAACCGCCGAAAGGTATTTCCAATATTCCCTTTTTGTTTAAAATCCTTTAGTTTCTGTGGCTTGAGATTTTCCGCGATGCTCTCATAAATCTTTTGCGCCAAAGTTAACGGTGTAGCTCCGTGGGTTCCCTCGCAAAGGGTCTTCTCCACCGTCGCTTGTGAATAATGCGAAATCCACTTAATATTTTCTCCTCCTCTGGCTTAGGTCAGCACTAATCGTCGCCAGAAATGTGGTAAAAGAAGTCCATTACTCGATAGCTGGATTAAGTATTTATTTGAGGAGAAGCAGTAGAGAACAACCCAAACGCCTGCTGACCAGCTCCAACTGAATAGCAGAGAACATGGAGCGTGGAGCTAGAGCAAGCACATTCTGGAATGCAGGAGATACAGAAAGAGAGAGGAATCAAACCAATCAAAGCATAGAATAATATTTACAACAGATATCCCGCGAGTCACCCACAATCATACACATTTAATGGACCTCCCGCCCACAGCATGTCTTTCCTCCCCAACTTGTAAGACAAAACTCGCATGTATGGCATGGACATACACGTAAAATCCAAAACAAAGGGGCATATTTACAAGCCCCTATCGTCATCACAACCTCACTTTTCAGGATGTTGTAGTGGCGATAGGTGCTTCGCCTTATTTACATGGTAGCGTTAAGCCACGTATGCTGCCTTGTAAATATGGCACCCTTTCAAGCTACACTTAGCACGAAAGGGGTGGGCAATTGGTGTTACAGTGGACGTTTCACAGCAACACCCATTGATTTTGACGCTGCCCCCAATTTACAAGGGTGGACACCTTCCTGCATATCAACAATCTTCCCCTCAACCCAGACACCCTTGCACCAACGGTGTCTGCGTTGGTGCTAGGCTATTGGGAAACACAGAGCTGTACCATATTGTTGTAAATATGGTGCAGCCCTGTGTTTCAGAAGTGGGGGAGTGCGGTGTTAAAACAGTAAGGCTAATGCCGCACTACATCACTTCCTAGTAAATATGCCCCAAGATACGGACAGAAGAGAAGACCAAAAGGTTTCACATAGTTGTGTAGGTTCTTTAGCGGCACTCCATTACATTGAGGCATATTTACAAGAACGTAACGACGCCTTAGTGGCCGTCAATTTTTTGATGTTACGGCAGCTTTTTTTTATCGCCTTATTTAAAAGTTGCCGTTAACTACAGTTAGCTGCACTTTCTCAGCATAAAGGGGAATTTACAAGATTGCCCTTTCTGTTAGCGGGACTTAATGAAAATGAGATGCAAGGTAGGCGTTCCCATGAAAAACCTGCTGCAAACCGCACTTCGCTATATTTACAATAAAATTCTTGTACGTCGATAACCCCCAAAACTGCCGCTAAGTCCAGTTAGAGGCAGTTTTTTAAGACCAAAAAATAACTGGTCCTAAAATTGGTGCGCATACTTGGGTCCACAGATCTTTGAGTGTTGAACAGCGATGCAAGGAATATTGCTGTGCTGCCCTGCGCCAAAACAAAAGGTCAGTAATGCGCCCTCTCAATAAGATAGGTTGCATTCTTGGGCCTCATTCATGAAAAGTGTTGCATTGCTGCGACAAAACAGTGTGGCAACACTTTTCACTGCGCCCTCCTTGCGACAACATGCAGGTACTGTATGGAGCTACATGTTGCAGTCAATGACAGATATGTCTGAAATCCTGACATATCTGTTGATGCTAAAGTCACACATTGCTGCAGTTGTGTCACAAGCATGATGCACCTCTAGCAGAGCATGGGGCCAGCGTCTCCATATGGCCGTGCATCACCCTTACGCCTGCCATGAGGCAAGCTTAAGGTTTTGACACAGTGGCGTCCTAGAATTGTCGCAGTGAAATCTGACAGATTTCACCGCATCACTCCTACGAGGCTTTGTTGCGTGAGAACACCGACGCTCCATAGATCATACCTGATGCAGGTATAAAATGTAACAGGGCTTCACAAGTTCACATATCTGCCTAGATGCATCACTTTGTAAATATGGCACAACATGGTGCAAAATTCACGCTGCAAGTACATCAAGAAAATGACGTACCAGCAGCGTTAAACTGTCAGAAGGGGCTCAAGGGCCCTGTCTTTTCCCCCTACAATGGCTGCCAAGCGCCAACGCAGGCACCCTTGTGCCATGGTGCAAGGGTGACTGTGTTGCGGAGTTGATTGATGTTGTGTCTCCAACTCTTCTTGAGACGTCTACAGGCGCGTCTGAGCTAGTGGAAGGTGGGAGTGAACCAGTTGGCCTTCTTGAACTGTTGTTTGCCTCATTTATTCTTGAGGGGTGCTAGAGTGTTGGCGCAATTAGAGATTAATCGGTGGATGTTGTGCTCTGTGGTATTGGCATCTATAAGCGTTGACGGAGAGGTGGTGCTGAGGGAGTTGACGAGAAGTTCTTCTGTGGCATTGATCCCGCTGCGACAGGGAGGGGGCAATGATGGCGGTCGTGTACGGTGGGCATGGTGAAGGCGTGATGTAGACCGTGTCGAAGGCGGCTGACAGGTCCAGGAGGATAAGGGCTGCTGTTTCGCCGTTGTCTAGTTGTCGTCTGATGTCGTCTATGGCAGCGATGAGGGCTGTCTTGGGGCTTTGGTTTCGTCTGAATCCAGACTGGGATGGGTCTACGGTGTTGTTGTCCTCGAGGTGGCGGGCCAGTTGCGGGTTGACGATTTTCTCGATGACCTTTGCTGGAAATCGGAGCAGGGAGATGGGCCGGAAGTTCTTGAGATCCTTGGGGTCCTCATTGGACTTCTTGAGGAGGGCGCTGATGTCGGCGTGCTTCCAGCTTTCCGGGAATGTAGCTGTCTCAAAGGAGATGTTGATGACCTTCCGTAGTTGGGGTGCGATGTCTGCTTTGTTGAATACGTGGTGTGGGCAGGGGTCTGATGGTGAACCTGAGTGGATGGAGTTCATGACCTTGCGTGTCTCGTTGACGTTGGTCCAGGAGGTCAGGCGGTTGGTGCGGGTGGTGTTCGGAGGGGGTGTGGAGTCTGGCGTGGTCGGGGTAGACTTGGTGTTGAAGCTGTCGTGGATGTCAGCGATCTTGTGGTGTAAGAAGGTGGCCAGTGAGTCGCACAGTTCTTGTGATGGTGGGATGTCGTTGGCGCTGGGGTTGGAGAGTTCCTTCACGATGCTGAAGAGCTCTTTGCTGTCGTGTGCATTGTTATTTAGGCGTGTTTTGAAGGAAGATCTCTTTGCTAGTCCGATGAGGTGGTGATGTCTGCGGGTGGCGTTCTTGTGCGCTGCGTGGCTGTCCGGAGAACGGTCGTGGAGCAATTTCTTCTCCAGCTTCCGGCATGCACATTTGAAGGTCTGGAGCTCTTTGGTGAACCAGGTGGCTTTCTTGCTGGTGCGGCTGTTGAAGGGTTTCTTGAGCGGGGCGAGGGTGTTGGCGCAGTCGTCGATCCACTGTATGAGGTTGCAGGCGGCGGCGTCTGGGTTGGTGGGTGGGTTCTGGGCGAGGGTGGTCGTCAGCTGGTCTGTGGTGACTTTGTTCCAGCAGCGGCGTGGCAGCTGTCTGGTGAGGTGGTGCATGGTGGGTTTCTTGAAGGTGAAATGGATGCAACGGTGGTCCGTCCAGTGGAGTTCGGTGGTGTGGTTGAAGGCGACGTGGGTGCTCGTGGAGAAGACCAGGTTAAGCGTGTGGCCTGCGGCGTGAGTGGGTGGGGTGACGAGTTGTCTGAGGCCAAGGTTGTCGATAAGGGTGGTGGAGTTTGCGTCATAGTTGCTCTCGGGTCCCCTAGGAGGATGTAGTCCCTGGAGGCGAGTGTGTGTGTGCTGGCAAGGTCAGCGATGTGGTCACTGAATGTGTCCAGGGACCGTGGGGTCTGTAGACGAGTGTTCCTCTGAGGGTGGTGTTGGGGTCCGTGTGGATCCGGAAGTGCAGGTGTTCGGCGGTGTTGAGGGTGTCGTCTGCATGGGTGGAGACCAGGAGGGTGGATTTGTGGACTATGGCTATTCCTCCTCCGATTCCTTTGGTGCGATCCCTGCGGGTGATCTTGTAGCCGTCCGGGATGGCTTTGGCGATGTCGGGCACCGAGGAGTCATTCCACCAAGTCTCGGTCAAGAAGGCGACATCCGGGGCGGAGGTGTCAAGCAGGTCCCAGAGCTTGACGGCGTGTTTGCGTGTGGAGCGGGTGTTGAGGAGTATGCAGCAAAGGTGGTTGGGTCCAGTCTTTGGAGGTTTGGTGGCTCTGTTGCAGGTGAAGCTGCAGGTGCGGCAGGAGAAAGGTCTGTGGGTGCGTTACAGGGCGGCCTGGAAGCAGCGGTGATCTCGGTCGACGTTGAGTGTGTGGAGGGTGCTGGCATCGTAGCAGAGTCTGGTGTCGTGGCGTTCGCGGGGTTCAGGGGTTTTGGCGCTGGACGCGGGAGGGAGGGGCAGCTGGGAGGCGGATGGCGAATGGGAGCGGGGGCAGGGGGCGGGGCTGGAAGGAACGCAGCGGCGGGAACGGCAAGGGACTCAGAAAGTAAAAGGGGGCAGGCCGCAGGGGAGGCAGTGGCGGGACGACAGCGAAGAGGGAACAGAAGGCAAAATAGCACAGGGACAAAACAGTGGAGCAGACAAGAAGTACAGTGATACAGTAAGCACAATAAACACACTGAGCACACTAAAAGAAGACCAAAGCAGGCAGTACCAAGGTGTTGATCGGCAGCACAGCTGCTCAGGGGGCTCGAACACATTTCAGCAGAGGCAGTAGGCAACGGGCGCAGTCAGGTGGAGCTGCGTGGCGTGGGGAGCGACCTGTCTGCCAGGGACAGGGTCAAGAGTCGCTCTCACTGTCACACAGCGGCCACCATAAGTAGGGGAGGTAGGAGGTAGAGGCAGCTGGGCGGCGGACAGCGAATGGGAGCGGGGAGCGGGGCCACAGGGAATGCAGCGGCCCCGCGAACGCTAGTGTTATCGGCAACATTCGCCACCGCTATCAGATCCTATTGCCATGTAGCGACGTATTGTAAATGCGTTGGTACCATGGTGATAGTTTTAGGCAATACACAGCGGTAAGACAATTGCTGCTAACACTAGTTAGCAGCAATTCTTGTAAATATACTCCATAGTCTTTTTCAGAGCCACCTCTCTGGGTTGGCTGAGTCGTTGACTCACGCACCCCTGTACATTGATTATAGTTCAGGGCCCTCAGTCCTAGGGGGCAAATCTCTAGTGTCTCCTTGGGACAGCATGGGGACATGACTATGTGCCTCAGAGGTGGTCGACCTGAAACTCTCTTGTCTTCTTCTCGAAAACTGGGTTGGTCCGCTTCTGACGACGTGGCTTCTAGCCCGCCTCTGAATGCTTTAAAGAAAGACAAGTTTTAACCGAGTGACCCTTTCCATCCCTCCACACGCGATGATCATTGCCTCTCTTATCTTTGTGACTTCCCACAGGTGTGGTTCAAACTGTTCCCGAAACCTTGACGAGAACTTTGTCCCCTTGCTGCATAGCTGCCAAGCTTTTAAATTGCTTATATGTGACATTTTCATAATTTCAGTGTACTTATGAGTGACATTCAACAACTATGAGTGACACTTTCTCGTGACCAAAAATCAAGCAATGAAGACGAGGGAAACATAAATATCAGAAATTACACCCTCATAGGGTTATCAGACTCCTCATAGGAATGGTATAAAGGTCGGACATGTGGCAGGCAACAGCGTACCTTTATACAGTTAACATAGCAGTGATTTAAAAATATTTTTGGAATAATCTAGTTATGATTACAACTATGCTCAAGAATGCCCTTTTGTATAATATACAATAAGAACCTTAAGATGTCCACTGCAACATGGCTTAATGAGTATCCTCGCACTGACTTAATAATTAAAGACCCAACATCAGAATAATAGCTGACTTACTAAAAGTACTTATAATACTGGTATTCTATTTAAGTACTGAGGATCGACAACCTAATGTCAGTGAACAACTTCAAATATGCAAACCAATAAACAACTCGATGATTCAGATTAGAGGGCTACAGAGTTTCTACTTTGACACACAAAAGTACTAGAAACTCAAGGTAACGTTGAGAAACGGAAAATGAATAAGCGGGCTATTTAAGAATTAACTGAAAGAAAATATCACACATGATCTACTCAAAAGTTCCTTTTCCAATGTTCTTCAAGCACAGACTTTGTAAGTCCATTTAAAATTGACACTCTGAGGCACCGGTGGGAACATAGGAGCCATAAGACAAACCCACATTTGTAAAGAGAAAAAACTCACCTATGGCCAATGTGTTCGCAGACACCACCTTTCCCACCCCCGGGCTCTAACTTAAATCCCATCCTTTCCATTTCACTGGTTCTCTGCTGATGCTGCAGGTGGTCTCTGTGTCGGTGCTGGTGGCTGCAGTACTACTGCTAACGGATTCTGCCATGGCTAGGAGTCACATGCAGCGTCACTGAGCATGGCTGCTCTGGACCTTCAACAGAATGAAGGTATACAGCAACAAACAAATTGCGCATGTGCAATCCTTCAGTTCTGCAATAGGTCAAGAATCATTAACAGAAGCAAACAACAAACATTTACAATGCAATGGTTTCACCTTTGGAAAAGTTTGAGCTATTAGCATTGTAAATGACAACATTTGTATTTTTGTGTTGGTTTTGAAAACAGATAAATAAATGGTATTGTTATTTACATTGCCATTAGCTTTATCTCTCGCAAATGTGAGACCTATTGTACCCTACGGATGAGCTCAGCAGACAGCAATTACTACCACACACACACACACACCCACCCACCCACCCACCCAGAGCCAGCCACACACACAGAGCCAGCCACACTCACACCCCCCCGACCCACCCACCCACCCACCCACCCACCCACCCACCCACACACACCCAGAGCCACACACACACACACCCAGAGCCACACCCACACACCCAGAGCCACACCCCCCCCGAGCCACACACACACACCCAGAGCCCCACACGCCCAGAGCCACACACACACCCACACACCCAGAGCCACACACGCAACCACACACCCAGAGCCACACACACAACCACACACCCTGAGCCACACACCCCCCCAGACACAGACAGACACACACACCCTGAGCCACACACACACCCTGAGCCACACAGACCCACACACCCAGAGCCACACAGACCCACACACCCAGAGCCACAACCACACACACCCAGAGCCACACACACACACACCCAGAGCCACACACCCACCCACCCACACACCCAGAGACACACACACACACACACCCCCCCAGAGCCACACACCCAGAGACACACACACACCCGCACACCCAGAGCCACACACACACACACCCAGAGCCCCACACACCCAGAGCCACACACACACACAGTCACATGCAGCGTCACTGAGCATGGCTGCTCTGGGCCTTCAACAGAATCAAGGTATACAGCAACAAACAAATTGCGCATGTGCAATCCTTCAGTTCTGCAATAGGTCAAGAATCATTAACAGAAGCAAACAACAAACATTTACAATGCAATGGTTTCACCTTTGGAAAAGTTTGAGCTATTAGCATTGTAAATGACAAAATTTGTATTTTTGTGTTGGTTTTGAAAACAGATAAATAAATGGTATTGTTATTTACATTGCCATTAGCTTTATCTCTCGCAAATGTGAGACCTATTGTACCCTACGGATGAGCTCAGCAGACAGCAATTAGTACCACACACACACCCCCAGAGCCAGCCACACACACACACACACACACACACACACACGCACACACACCCACACACACCCACACACACCCACCCCCACCCAGAGCCACACACACACACCCAGAGCCACACACACACCCAGAGCCACACACACACCCAGAGCCACACACACACCCAGAGCCACACACACACCCAGAGCCACATACACACCCACACACCCAGAGCCACATACCCCCAGAGACACACACACACACACACCCAGAGCCCCACACACACACCCACACACCTAGAGCCACACACACACCCCCAGAGCCACACACGCAACCACACACCCAGAGCCACACACACAACCACACACCCTGAGCCACACACACAACCACACACCCTGAGCCACACACACCCCCAGAGACACACAGACAGACACACACACCCTGAGCCACACACACACCCTGAGCCACACACCCAGAGCCACAACCACACACCCAGAGCCACACACACACACCCACACACCCAGCGCCACACACCCACCCACACACCCAGAGACACACACCCACCCACACACCCAGAGCCACACACCCACCCACACACCCAGAGACACACACACCCACCCAGAGCCACACACACACACACACACCCAGAGCCCCACACACCCAGAGACACACACACACACACACAGTCACATGCAGCGTCACTGAGCATGGCTGCTCTGGGCCTTCAACAGAATCAAGGTATACAGCAACAAACAAATTGCGCATGTGCAATCCTTCAGTTCTGCAATAGGTCAAGAATCATTAACAGAAGCAAACAAGCATTTACAATGCAATGGTTTCACCTTTGGAAAAGTTTGAGCTATTAGCATTGTAAATGACAAAATTTGTATTTTTCGTGTTGGTTTTGAAAACAGATAAATAAATGGTATTGTTATTTACATTGCCATTAGCTTTATCTCTCGCAAATGTGAGACCTATTGTACCCTACGGATGAGCTCAGCAGACAGCAATTACTACCACACGCACACCCCCAGAGCCAGCCACACACACACACACACAGCCAGCCACACACACACACAGCCAGCCACACACACACACCCACACCCAGAGCCACCCACCCACACCCAGAGCCACCCACCCACACCCAGAGCCACCCAGAGCCACCCACACACACCCAGAGCCACCCACACACACCCAGAGCCACCCACACACACCCAGAGCCACATACACAGCCACACACCCAGAGCCACATACACAGCCACACACCCAGAGCCACATACACACCCACACACCCAGAGCCACATACACACACACCCAGAGCCCCACACACCCACACCCAGAGCCACACACACAACCACACACACAACCACACACCCAACCACACACCCAGAGCCACACCCCCCCAGAGACACACAGACAGACACACACACACTCAGAGCCACACACCCTGAGCCACACACACACTCAGAGCCACACACACCCACCCAGAGACACACACCCAGAGCCACACACCCAGAGCCACAACCACACACACCCAGAGCCACACACCCAGAGCCACACACACTCACACACCCAGAGCCACACACACCCACACACCCAGAGCCACCCACACCCAGAGCCACACACACAAAAACGTCCCTAGTTACAGTTTAACCGGCTTGTATATGGCTTTGTACTAATATAATATGTTAATGTAACCACTCACGGTATGATGTTTCATTGGGTTCTCTGCTCGTGATGAATAATTCTGTCCTTTGTAAAGATACAGGAGCGTTCAAAATACAGCGATCGAAATCTCGCGATATCGTTAAGAACTACAGGATGACGTCATCATTATTCCTCCTGTAGTTCATTCTGCATGCCCTGAATATATTTCATAAATGATTTGAAACCAGTCACAAAATGTAGTAAAAGTAATTAAATGGCCAGTGTTATTAAAGCTGATTGTATATCACCCAGATCCGACACATATCCCTTGTTAGAACGCTATCGAGAAATGCATGAAAAAAGGGGGGAAACTACAAAATGACGTCATCCGGTGTCGTACTGTAGTTGTTTCAAGGGTGTAGACCCCGGTACCAAATATAAAGTGTAAACTGTATGTCATCTACACGATGTATTTGTGTTCATCTCAATTCTGATACATTTTAGATTCACTGGTATGGAAAACTGTGCTGCCCACTAGGCTGCTCTCACACGATCAAAAGGACTGCGAAATGACGTGATACGTCGTATTCCCGTAGTCTTTTGGATAGAAAATGCCGTGTGTGCCCAACTATAGCGTCTGAAGAACACAAAAGTGTAGGGAAGTAAACGCTCAAGCATTTTGTAACCGGAGTCCAGATTTATGAGGCCCAGGGTGAAAATGATAATTTGTGACACCTATTGACACATTCTTTTGTTTTATTATTGCCTCCTCAAAACTACCACATCGGAGAGATGCTCCTAGAAGGAGGACAGTACCCAGATAGTGACTCTTATAAGTTCCATGTGTGCGGCCATGGAAACTCAGTCATTGTTGTCCCTCCAGTCAAGTCCAACACTGCTGTTAATATATGCACTTGAGTGTGAGAGACTGAGTGCAGTAATTAACTTTTATATTTATATGTATACATTATGCGTCTCATCGTGGAGTCCAGTGTATGTGATGTACCGAGGACAGAAACTATGCAAGCCTTACAAAGCAGTCTCTTCACCCCTGCCTGCTGCAGCCATGGAGACACTTTGGGTGAAAGTCTAGCGAGAGACGGGCCACGGAGTCGAACGGGCACACGGACAGCGGGAGGGGGGCGGGAACGGGCACACGGACAACGGGAGGGGGGCGGGAACGGGATTAAAAAAAAAGTAGTACAAAATGCCGCTTACCTGCTACGAAATCAAGGAAAGTAAAATCGCGCAGCCCACCCCTGAAAAGCACACGTTGGAAATGACCAAAACATGCAGAGACAAAAAAAAAAACATCCGCCCACCACCGCATGACGTTGTTAAAGGGGCGGGATGAGTAAAAATCACCGGAACGCCCACGAATCTGCTCCGGCAATGACGGACAGATCTCTCTTCCAATGGCTAGCCTCCATTTATGGAGCTAGCCAATGGAAGAGCAGGCGGGACAAAGCCCCCGTACTGTTGTAACATAAGATTTTGCCTGCGCGAACGCTGCTGCGCAGCTGACGCCAGGCGAAACCTAAAAAGGACAGATGCTTCTCGCTTGGTCCAAAGGAATTTTTATTATTTCAAATTGTTTTGTTTATTGTTAGAAAGGGATTCACTGTCACTTGAGGCTGGGCAGAATCTCCTCACTCAGCCTTGGCCTGATACAGCCTCACCACAGGACTATTCATCTTAATGACTGGGGATAAATGAATGGTCAAGTGAACACATCGCTATTTCAGCCTGACTTGCAGTTCGCACAAAGGTCTCATTAGCAGGTGCCTAAACCACGGAGCTTTTCAAATTCTTAATCAATGAAAAGGTCATTATGACAGCATTACCAGAACGTTCTTCAGATAACAGAACAGAATCTCTGCACACTGCATCCAGCACATATTGGCAAGTAAATTCACATTCTTGTAAGTCTCTAAAACATGATAGGCAATCTGGATAATTCTAAAACACAATCTAGCGGCCTCTATATTGGCAAAAATCAGGACGGCCCCTTGAGACAACAGTAACACAAACTTGCAAAGCCTGCCTTGGATGCTTACTTTTTGCTGCTGAACTCAGTTCCTACCTACCTACTCTCGACTGGGATCTTTAAAAGTCCAGTGCTTTTCGAGGCAGGTGCACACTGCTGTAGCACGCAGCTAGTTCCTGGGAGGTGCCTCAGTGCCAGACTGCCCATTAGTAGTCTAGTTCAGGAGACTTCTTGTGAAAGGGACTACAAAAGTGCTGGAGAACAACATGATTCAAGCAAGACGATCATCATGCCTCTGCAACCAAATCAAAACTATGTACTAATGTATGGAAATCACCAAAAGTCCTCTGTATATATTGAAATTCTTGCTTATGTCTTTTTTTTTTTTTGCGCCTTTTGGTCGCTGTATATCATTTTTCAATTGTCACTTGCACCGTTCACTTTATTTTCCAGAAGCACTAATGTGCACAGATCTGTACAGGTTACATCTACATTTAATGTAACTGAGTGCCGCCATTTTGTCCTTTCTTATTTTTGCTATTTCTGTTTAATACAGACTAGTTCTTGCATTTAAATGCTATAACTACTTTTGTCTCCCAGTCTCCTTCCTTTTGCAACTTTTATGTGCATGCTTTCTTTTAAAGTAAAATTCTCCTTTAATAATATATGTTAAGAAATTGTTGTTTGCTAAACTGCTTTCGTAACCTGCACTTCTCTTGGTGCAGGGTCAGGCTTTTGTCTGTGAGATGATTGAAAACCGCCCACAAGCGGGTGAAATGTATCTCCAGGGATTGGCCATGGACTAAAAATGTTGTTGCTGATGTTTAATACACCTGGTAGCCAGCAAGTCCTTCTTTGATTATATTTTGGAAGACTTTGGCAGTGCTAGAGATGCCAAAGTTGAGCCTCTTGTACATTCTGAGCCCCACATGCGTCAATAAGGTAGTTATTTGTGTGTACTTGGTAGGACCCGGACCGTAGATACTAGGGTTTGAAAAATCCACTCGCTATTGCGAGCCATATTTAATCAGGACAAGCTATTTTTAGGGCCTAGTTGCCCTTTCTGTCGAGTTGAAAATCCTCTAACTTCAGTCACAGAAAGAAAAGTAAATGTAGGAAGACAAACTGACTTTAGACCTCTGTCTCTGTAAGCCGAGCAAACGTGACAAGATAACAAGGTTTAAAGGCATTTTTATTGCTCACATAGTGGCAGAAGTCCCGGGAGATCTCACTGTAGCTGTTGTCTCCACCCTACCTCCCTCTTTTTAGTTATATCACCTAGGTCTTCGTCCCAGAAGATAGATTTGTTTCTTCCTTTGTTTCCCAAATTCCCCCATAGTGGTGATCTTTTCACAAATTCCCCTGTAGTGGTCCCGGGGCTGTTTCCTGTAAAAAAAATATTATTTTCCCATGGAGGTAGCTTCATTGAGGGTTCTTTCTTCCTGTTGTTTTCCACATCAGCTGTGTTCATGGTCTCCTGCTGAAGTTGGGACACGATGCAGTACAACATTTTTTGGAGCGACTAGACGGAAGACTTGGGGGTCACTGGGAGTGTTGCAGGAGGTGACACATGAAGGGAACGTTTGAGGTAGGTTGGATGGACAGGTGGTTGAGGGGAGTGGATGTGGTGTCGTCTGGGGAAGTTTGTCATGTTTGGGGGAGGATTAAGATTAGGAGGGGTCAGGTTTTGCTATGTATTAGTAAGGAGGGGTTATCATTGTAATGCTATGAGACTTACTGCATACCTGCCCTAATAAAATGGCTTTTTGCTCTTAACCTCTGATCTTTCTTTGAGGCCGTCTCAACCAAAGGTTGCAAACCAAATATAGAGAGAACAACAAACAGGTGCTTTCTCACACCCTTGTTTTATTTCTGGAGATACTAGGGTGCACTGTTAGAAGAATGTGGAGCAGTCATAATAGCTGCAATGTTGCCATGGGCCCTTATACAAGAAGCGTTGTTGCCTTCCCATTCGATGCCCTCAATTCCTTCACTGCCCCATCAGTGCCATTCCTGACTTCCCAATGCAAAGCAGCCAGTGCAACCGCATCACCAACCTTCACTCCAGTGTGTAAAATGCCAGGTCTGATATTTCTTTGTGGGACTCTTTGCGACAGTGATTTTGCTGGCAGTTACCATGGAAAATGTCTCACTCTTTATGACCAATGTGCAGAGCACAAGAATGTAGCAGAAATAAGAATGTTATGTGAACGACCACTGAAAATTGCAATAACACCATTTTTGCTTTTCAGTGTAGCTGCAACATCCAATCTTTGAAAACATCTAGGTATAGGAAATGTAAAAACATAAATCTCAGAACTGTGAAGCCAACAAATTGGGTATTGGGGAGACGCATTCTCACGTCCTACTAAAATTGTGTTTTACAGAATGATAATTGACTACCTCAACCCAGCCTCTGGCAAACCCTACGCCAGCTGTATTGATGACTGGCCTATCCTCTCAGAGGTGCTCATACCACCCTGTTTCCCGTCGTCATACTGAAGAGTGACCATAAAGTATTTACAAACACCAAGGCCCATGGTGTTTTATAAGATATTTATCACACCCAATTAAATCCAAAAGGGAGGTGTTCAGAAATTAGAAGGTGTGTTAATTGTTACCTATTTCGAGTTTAGCTATAAACAAATTGGGGTATGACTTGCAGATTTTGGTCCTTACTGCAACAAAATCATCATGTCCTGGTATTTAATGTGCATTTTTCACCTGATAAATTTCAGGAGGTCAAGCCTAAAGGAATTTAACAGGAAGTGTGAACCTTATCGCACCTGGTAATTAACCGATTCCGTAAACATCCCACCTATTCATCATCATCATCATAATGGTGATTTTAGAAATACAATGTTTCCTTAAAGATAAATGCATATTTTTAAAAAACATTACGCGGATCAACAAAATGTGTCACAAATTTCATACTTCACAAAGTGCAAGTGTTTCAGTAATAAAAGTGCCTATACAACACACCCCAACAAATATACTGTTACCTGTCAATAGTTGATCATTTTCTGGGAGTCCACTTTAAAAGTCACAAATTTGAAAAGAAATATGTTTTGTGGGTAATATTTGTTAATAGTTCAGAGCAAGCCTGACCTGGATAACATTCAATTCAAACCTTTAAATAGCAGACAAATTAATTTGTGGCGTAAACCATCATAGAAATCAAAGAACATAATGAAATGGAGAGTATCCTGTTCAGAAAACATATGTCACCTATATGGTTTAAGATCTTTAACCTGAGACCAACCATGTGAGATAGCCAATAGATTATTTACCAGGCTGCGTATAAATCTAGTTAAAAGAAAACAATGGTTCATATTATTTACAAAGATCAAATAAGGCTTGATTGTCAAAGTCGACAGGGAATGTGCACGAACTGTAGCTCTTTGTAATTCATTAAACTCCATCATAGACTTTTTCTGTGCAAGAAAATTTGTTTTTGTTCAGGACATAGTAGACTTTTTAATACCTTCTAGGACAGAAAACAATTCTGGGTGCCCCAGGGCCAAAAGACGGATCCTACATGATTCAACCAAGAAAAATCCTATTCGCATTTTCAAGAGACATGCAGTCCCCTAACAAAAACTGTGTTAAGCTCAAGTTTTGGGTTAATTCAGACCGAGATCCATTTGAACAATGGTCAAAGTTTGAGCATATCACTGAGATAAGTCGGGCCTGTCTCTTTGCGGTTGATGTAAGATGAGCTACAACGAGGAAGGGCAAGTAAACATTAAAAAAAATATTTTCAACTGTTTCCAGGAGTGTAGAGTCCATATATCCCCAAATACTCCTACCATGTGAAACTGCTTAAAACATTTAGCACCATATCCTTAGAAGAGTTTGAATGGGTCTGTTACCAGGTCTAGCTGCGAAGTCGAAGATTGATGCAACCGTCCTCATAAAATGTTGATAACTACAAGGGGGGTGGGCATTAATCTTTGTGATCAAATTGAACTCCCAAATAGGAAAATTATGACACTCTTGAAATTTCACACGGTTGGACCTCGTGCCTTCTAGAGTTTGTATTCCTTGGGCCTGGGATAATACAATGAGGTTTCCCAAGATTGGTAGTGAGATCAAGTGAGGACATGACTCACAAAGGAGTCTAGTAAACGCATAAGGCCCTTAGCCATCCTTGATAGCTAAGCCATGTCATCCACGTAGAGAATGACTGGTATTAATTTATTCCACATGCTCGCTAAATTATGACTAGGGCTCCATGTTTTCCGTTTTTACTGATTTATACAGATAAATACAGACAGAAAACATTTATTTTCATGTCTGTATTTTTTTTATGTGAATCAAAACGGAAATAGTTTTTTTTTTTTGTAATTTTAAATTCTGTCTGCCATGACTGCCAAGCCAAAAACTGTGTAGGTTGAACGGAAAGTGGGTTAAAAAAGAAAGGGATTTTAGTAAAGAGGCTTTAACAGCAATAGATATATACAAGGTTGATACTGAAATGTGCATGTTTTCGTATAAGTGCATTGATTTAACTTCAGTGGGTTTTCACAGCACTGAAATCTGGCAGGCATTCAAGTATGAGTGCATATTTATTTATGTGTTAGTTTTGAAAACATAAATAAATGGCATTGTCATTTACAATGCCAATAGCTTAATCTCTCGCAAATGCGAGACCTATTGCATTTTTACACACACACACACACACACACACACCCACACCCCCCCGACACACAGATCCAGACACACACACAGCCAGAGCCCCACACACAGAGCCCCACACACACACACAGTGCCACACACACAGAGCCACCCACCCACACACAGCCACACAAAAAGCACTCTGACACCCTGCCTTTGGATGGCTCGTGGCACTACTCATCCCAACGCAGGGCGTCAGCGCTTTACATCGCACCTACACATTCTACATTGGCGATAAATCGGGTGTGTGTACATCAAAATAAGGTGTTACATACGACCGTGGGGGTTACAAGGTGTAGGACCCCCTCCCGGTGATGTCAGGCGCCTTCTGCGCCCCCCCCCCTTAGTAAACCCCCACCTTTTTTAGGACGTGCGCTCTAGGGTTAAGAGAGGACAAGTTGCTCCTTTTCCCCACTCCTCCTTCAGTTAACAAACCAGTGCATTCTGGGACATGTAGTCTTGTCTCAATGCTCCTGACACATTGAGCGAGGGTTTGTAAGTGGAAAGCTCTGGCGGTCACTACGGAGGCGCGGGAATTCCACGTAGAGCGGACGAACTCGCCTGTGATCCTGCCAAGCCCGAGGATCTGTGCGGTTTAAAGACTCTGCAGGCAGAGCCCGGCTTCCCGGGTCTGTCTCATCTGAGACGGCTGCAGTCAGACCCCCCCCCAGCTGTCTCAGGCCTGGGCTAGAATGCCCCCAGTTTGCTCGCCCTTCGCAGCATCACTTCTGCTGCCTTGAGCTTGCTTTGTGCCTCTCCTGGTTTCAGTCTAAAGCGCGAAGGATGCTGGAACTTGTAGTTCTAAATCTGTGGGGCACACACAGCAAGGGTCTCATGCGTCGGGGCGCGCCTCGAAAGAAACAAGTGCCTTGAGGGGGCCCGGCATGAAGGAGTACACATGTGAACGGGCCCCACCCCGTACCTGGTATTGGGGGGGTTCCTGTGTTTACGGGATGTAGAGCCTGGTGATGGAAGGGCTCTGTATACTCCATGAGGAGCTGTGAAGGGGAGGATAGCGCTGACACGAGGCGTCTGTGGGGGTAGGTGGGGGGGACAGGGGTCCCGGGGTGAAGGCGAGGCTGGGCTTCACACCCAGCGGCCAGAGCAGGCGGAGAGGCCTCTAGGAGCTGGGAGAGGCCTCTAGGAGCTGGGTCTGTGACACCCCCGCATTCCCTCCCCCCCTGGCCCCAGCGCTGCGGCCATGCACGAGGTGCTTACTCACCTGAAGTCACTCCCGCACAACAGGAGAATCTGGCACCGCCCACGCCTTGAAGACCCGGCCCGCCTCCTGGAGGCGCTTTTATACCTCCGGGCCGGTCCGAGCCGGAGGGCTCAAGGGGGCATGAGCTCAGGGCTGCAACGCCTGGGGCCTCTGGGGGGCAGGGCAGAGTCAGTGCGGGGGGCAAGAGTGTCTGCCCCAACATTAGACAGGCACGGGAGGGCTGGGGCAGAGTCAGTGCGGGGGCAGGACTGTCTGCCCAAACATTACAGGCACGGGAGGGCTGGGGAAGAGTCAGTGCGGGTGGCAGGACTGTTTGCCCCAACATTACAGACACGGGAGGGCCGGGGAAGAGTCAGTGATGGGGCAGAGTGAGTGAGGGGGGCAAGGAAAAGAAAGGAGGCGGGGTCTGAGGATGAAAGGCAGCAGAGAAGGGGGTTCAGGGCAGCGATGAAGAGAGGAAGGAAGAAAGAATGACAGAGAGCAAAGGAGCAAACGAGAAGGAAGCCACGCATGAGACTGATGCCGGAGAGGAGGGAATGGGAAGCCAAGTGTGGGAAAAGGTGAGTTGAGCAGCGGAAGGGGGCAGAAGTAGAGCTGAGTACTCGGAGGACTGGAAGAGCGGACGGAAAGGGAGTGTAACGGGGCAAATACGGCCGCTCTGTGAGGACTGCGCACCTGGCACGGGTGGACACTCAGCTGTTACATTCTTCGCACCCAGTGGTTCCATTCTGCTGGTTATAGAGCAACTGCGCACAGACTTTGTCCAATCCTATCCCATCGTTCTATGAGGCAGTGAGGAAGTGTTCAAGCATCTCATGGTGGTTTCAGTGGAAGCTATGAGAGAAATGGGCATCAGATCAATTAAATTAGGATCTATGCAGTTCCAGAAACAACCGTTGTGGCGCCGCCCGCCACCAAAGGATAGAAATAACAAGCGTTCGCGTAAACTTTTCTCTTTTAGCCCCGTCCTTTTCAGACTGGGCTCCCGGACTTCCTGCTGACTTCAAAGGTTTCTTATCTTCTTTATGGGGCCATCTGGACCCATAAAGAAGATAAGAAACCTTTTACTTCAGCAGTAAGTCAAGGAACCCAGTCTGAAAAGGACGGGGCTTAGCGAGAAAGAAGAACGTTACTAGGACCTCTTCTCCAATGGCTGGCCACCGTTTAGGATGCCAACCAATGGAGAAGAGGGGCGGAGCTTAACCTCGCTAGTAGAAAATACCCTACCTCATTAAATCTCGCCAGCTGGACGGCGCATGTGCTCAGTCTTTCGCAGGCCGAGACCTAAAAATGGATAAATACAGATAAAATTATCAAAAGATAAATATGAATAAATACAGACTAAAATGTAAAAAAAAAATGCCATAAAACCGGAAGCCCTAATTATGACCTCTGGGGAGCAAGTGGTGTTCTGGTTGATTAATATATAATGTGCATAATAAAGGGGCCAAGATGCACCCCTGCCATACCCCATGCTTTATCTCGTACTCCTCTGCATATTCACCATCCCTAATGTACCTTACTGAGTCAGTCACGTTCATATAGTTTATTTTCTTGCATATGTGCATGTCTGCAACTATACCGAGGAGATCATCATTGGCCATAGCTTACTCATTTTCTCACTATCAAAAGTGAATGATATGTTCATGAAGGCCATATGTGCACTACCACTCCTGGCAACTGAATTTGTTTACAGGTGGATTATAAATGTAGATATTGATCCATAGTGCCTCTGCCCATCCAAAAGACATATTGCAAATCTGAAAGTATGTGATGCTGCTCAGCCCAATCCAAAAGTGTTGTAAGAATCACCCGCCCTACAATTTTTACTGTTGAGTCTATCAGAGAGATCGGCCTATAACACTGTGGGTCACTCTTGTCACTCTTCCTAAAACGTGGAATATGATTGAATGTGACCAGGATGAAGAAATCCCTAACTTAACTGCAGTACTTAAAAGCTGGTTAAAAGGGGCCCAGTTTGAATAGATCGGGAGGTACACCACTGGGACTGAGGCTTTCATTCTTAGTAAGCCAAACAATCACTTCTAAGACCTCCTCTAACTGAAAAAAATAAATTAGAATAGCTCCACACTAAAGAGGGCTCTGAATCATGTGGGTCTTCATTAGTTGTACAATAGATTCCCCCTAAAGTTTTCCACCCATTTACATGTGGCAGTATTTGCACAAACGGCCGGAACATCATTAGCAAAGATTGAGCGATTCATTGTTTTCCAGAATCTTGAGCTATGCTTGAAGACACCAGCATAGGTGATAGCCTTCTAATCCTTTTAAATGGACCTTTCTACATATAATAGCAGCTTTATACTTCTGCAGACACTTGGCCACAATACATGTGTTTTGCCAATTACATCACAGAATACAACTGATTTTGACCATGATATAACGAAGACACATCTTGTTGTACAATATCAATAACTGAAGAAACAATATTATCCAATGTGTAAATGCGGGAAGACAGTGTGTTAATACTATTGTCAACAACAGCAAGAACCTTTTCTAAGATTGCTTGGTCAATTTCCCCCAGACGTGATGCTGCTTCAATCTGTGAAAGTTTCCATATTTCATTGTAAGCTGCGTAAATGAATGTTTTGTTCTAGGAACCCTGGGTCCCAACACAAAGTCGGCCAAATTGATTTTAATGGATAACAACCATAAGTGTTGTTTAAAGGACAATAGTGTAGAGTGCTGCAACCACTGTTGACATAATTTGCCCACCGAATACGTGGTTTCAGAATGTGTATCTGAGAAATCTTGGGTCGGGTCTATCTTTTTTATAACTCAAAGTAGTGTTATAAAAACGTAGCTGGCAGGCATTCAAATTCGTCTGCCATACCAGCCAACCTAAAGGATCCGCTTCAGAGACATTAAAAGTGATATTTTGAAACAAAAATTGTAATTCATCAATGGTAAAATTTGTAGATGAGCGCCAATTTTCATATTCAGCTAAAGAGGGAATGGCAGGGGCGTTCAACTTCTTTGCAGTTGCCAAACCAAAGCAAGTTGCTTGGTACACTGTATCGTTTAAAAACAAAATGTGCGCTGGGATGAGGCAGGCACGATGTAAGGCTTCAGTGTCTCGCACCTGCCAGTTCTTAGAACCCCAGATTGATTTCAAATCGATGGTGGCCTTCCAGTGATCATAACCCCTTACTGACAAGTCATGTCTGAAAGAATTTGAATAGATTAATTTTGTATGGGTTAACATGACTTTGGCACTTGAAGGAACAATTAATTAAAAATAATAGGACTCTGGTGTTGACCTATCAAAATCCCTGAAGTATGTACATTTATTTCTAAGTGTTTTTGAACTACCCTTTAACGGTGTGGGGCAATGTTTCCACTGCGTGTAATTAAAAACAGGTCGTAATGTATTTATCTTATGCGGGAAAGGATGCCCATATTGTTGATAACAGAACAAATTGGCATAATTGGCAGAGTTTAAATATAAATCTACAGCATTAAAAGCAGCATAATACTTCAATCTGAACACAATGATTGTATTGCATGCACATCCCAGTCATCTGAATGTATGTCCTGTGTTACCTGTGTTACATCACCCATGGAGAAACGAAATACGTATGGCACGTTGATGATTTCTGTCAGAACATGGACCCGAAAATCCACTTTATCCCAAACGATACCATCTGCAACTGGGAATGCTGAAATGTTAACAAGAGTCTGGTCACTTTTCATGATGTGGGAAGATGAGTGGGGAGCCAAATTACCATCAACCAAGTTCAGAGCAGAGCGTTCGGGTAAGTGTTGATGAGTAGGAAAAACACAGTTACAAAACCAATTGACATGAAGAGAAAAATCAGGATGAGCATCAACCAGATGTATGTCCAAGGAGGGACTAAGTAAGTCTGTTTAAACCAGGAAACAAAAATAGTCAATTTGGTAGGGCCAACTGAGGTGGTGTAGGACGAGTCATAAGAAAAGCTGCCATGGTGTAAAGGATTTTCAGGCAAAGCCTGCAAAGACTCTCCTGTGGGGTGTGTATATTCAACTTCCTCGTTGCAGGAGGAAGCAGGGGGATAGGCAAATGGTCGACAATAGGGTTTGTCTCGATGACTGTGTCGTGTGATGAGTTGAAAGATGCGCCAACCCCAGGATTCTTAGAAATTGTGGGGCACGAAAACGCAGACGTCACAGTTTTCAGAATCGGCCAGACATTGTCCACTGAGATGTATCTGTTGTCTTTGCGACCAGGAAGCGGAGGTAAAATGATTGTACGAGTACCCTTCAAGCCAAGGACTGAAACCGGTGCACGATATGAGGGACCAAATTCTTTTTTGTTCTCCAACTTCTCTTGGACCAGATCGCCAACTTTCGTAAGCCAGCCGGTCACCTGAATCAGCAGTGTAGTATCAGTGGCAGAGGGCAAATGTTCAGTTGCAAGACTGTCACGGGCCTCCTGTAGGTCCTGTAACATTGTAGAATGATTTTCTGCATTAAAGGTTGCAGCAGCCGCCGCAACGTCTAGACCATCAAGGTCTGGCACAAACATTTTGATGCCAAAGAGCATCTCATATGGGGTCTGCCCACCCAGAGGACTTCTAGGGAGATTATTAAGTACACGTTGAACTCCATACAAATGGGCCAGTTCCTGCCAGTAGCCAAGACTCTAGCTCTCAAAAGATTGCTTTAAGTCATGGTTCATTCGCTCCACAATTGAATTGCCCTCAGGCCTGTATGGAGACGAAAACTGCAACAGCACCCCCAAAGACTTCATCCCATCCTTGTACGCTGGACCTTGGTCAGAATGAAAGGTGCCACAGGCAAAGAACCCTACAAAGACACGCAAATCCCAGATGACATTTCGAGAGTCAGCACTGTGTTGTGGCCAAACCCAAAGGAATCTAGTGCATGATACAACTGCAACCAAAATGTATTTATATGCAGTATCTGAAGAAAATGGACGGTAGAGATCAAGATATATACAACTAAAATCCTGATTAGAAATGCATAGCTGTGTTTGTGGTGGATGTGTTACCATAGAAGGCTTGATTTGCTGACAGATGTCACAAGAAAGTGCATAATTACGGGTTTGTTTATATAAGCCACGCCGCCAGTAACGTTGCTGCAAGATAGAAACTGTTGCAGACACTCCTTTGTGTGCGGCTTTGATCAAAGAATATCTGCAGTCCGCGTTGGGAATCAGCCTATCACCAACATCTGGTATCCTTGCAAAGGGAACTTGTTCGGGCGTTAACTGATAAGAATACTTTGAAGGGAAATCCTGTGGGTAATTGGTGCCCTCTGCAGTAGCAGCTATTGCTGCCAAAATCTCATTATCAATCATAGTTATCGACCTTGTAGCGGCTGCTACGGAACACATGGCTACTGCAGATTTGGCTGCTTTATCAGCCAAAGAATTACCAAGAGCATGTGCTCTCATATGCTGATGGCCAAGAGTATACATAACATGTGTGAGGGGCAGACGCTGTTTAAGATCTTCTACCCAAACCCAAAGCGTTTTATGCTTAATTCCGCTGCCTTTAGAATCTAGCTAATCATTTTGAGACCAAGAGAATAAGTTGTCATTGAAAGACTGAACACAGTAATACGAATCACACACAATTAGAGTAGACACATTCGGATCTGCAAACTCGAGAGCAAGAACCAGAGCGAGCAGCTCAGCCAATTGGGTGGTAAAGTCTCCTAGCGCCTGTGTGTGCACTATATTAGACTTGAATTCTCCATTCACTATTGTACCAGCCACATAGCACAAGCCACTGATTAACCATGTTTAGAGCCGGTTGCGCCAAACCATCGGTTTAAATAATGCATTTGTACTCCTCTAAAGGAAGCAAAGACAGATGTGGTGGATGAACGTGTTCATACTGCAAGACCTCCTGTGTCTGTAGAGAGGGGTCAAAGATAAACGTGACATTAGGAGACATCAAAGAAGTAGCCCATTGTATCCAACGGGATGTAATGCTTTAGAGTTTGGCACACTAGCCTTAGTTATTTCTTCTAAGGAAGGGAAAGGTGTAACCACCAAAATGCGTTTCCCCTGCGCCAGTGCGCGTTCCTTCAGGACTGCCATCTGCACAGCTGTCAAAACTTTCTCAACCGTGGAAAACCGCATTTTGGCTGAAGTGTACAAATGCGATTTGTATGCAATGGGTACCGTGTCACCTTCATTGTACATCAAGTAAGTGAAACTCACTGCAACTGGCACGGTTCGTATCACCAGGTTTGTGTGGTTATCACGTGTCAACAAGTACTTAGATTTAAGTAGATGAGACTGCAAAGATTGCAATGCAATATAGCTGAATGTTCCGGAAGCCAGCTGGCTTTTGAAAATGTAGGGTGTAGCAAAGCATATAGAGGCGTGATACGCTGGGCATAATCGGGAATGTAAGACCGCCTGAAATTTAAGAATCCCAGTAAAGACTGAAGTTTCTTAAGAGTAGACGGAGACTACAATTGTGTGCATTTCTCCAGAAAGTGGGGTGCCAAGCCCCTACCTTCATTATTGAGCTCATAGCCCAAAAAGAGCACCGCACAGCAAGCAATGTGAGATTTAGCAAGATTGAACTTGTAACCGTATTTCGCAAACAAAAGTATGATGCGGTCGACACAGCATAGATACAGCCATAGTTCGTCATCCGTCAGATAAATATCGTCAACGTACGAGTATGCATCTGGGTCAATGCTGTCTAACAATGAGATAACACGTGCGGCGAAAACCCCGGGGCTATTCTTATACCCCTTAGGTAAACGCCAACATTTTTTAAGATATCCATCGGCCGTAAATGCTGTCCATTTACTGCATTCAGGGGACAGGTTATGACTATAGAAGCCATTGGAAACCTCAAATGTTATTTTATATTTCTTACGAACAAGACTGTCTACAAGATCAGAACTATGGGTATTCTGTACCCCAAAAGTACGACAATGAGAGTTCAAATGCCGGTAATCTAACACTATACGATGAGACCCATCGGGTTTAGATACAGTAAAAAGAGGATTATTCATCGGTGACACACACGTCTCAATCATACCTTGATACTCCAACTTAGAACATCAGAAACGGGACCTTTAGCTTCCCGCTGGATGTGATATTGTGGTTGAAGCTGTGGCATAGACCGCAATGGAATGTGGCAGAGAATCTTTATCCCATCCCACGTGATTACGGTACACCGTCCGTGCAAGGGCCAAAGCCCACTCAGATGCAAAACCCTCTGCATGCTCTTTGGGGAAGTAATGCAAAAAACTCGGAAGTATCACGTTCTCCCCTCTTGATGCGGCCAGAACAAAAGGTGGGGGCCAATCCCCCTCCGCCAATAAAATGTCGTAAGAAGAGGTCAGATTCTCCCAAAAATCCCTGTGATCACACGTTCTATGTCACCTTCAATTTGAAAAACTATGTTATACACTCTATCGGGGGGCAACTCGGGTGTCTGCTGTTTCTACAGTAATGAAAGTTTCAGTTGCTGTCGCCTCCAGACAAGGACGCAGTGCCTCCCGCGCTATGGTAACTTCCGCTGCGCTGTCGAGCAGAGTCACCGCCCAAGTCCAATCAAAAATTCGGGTTCTCACCGTCTGAGGCATATCTCGCTGTCAAAGCTGGAACTTTCTTCTTTGGAAATGATGGACGAAACCGAGGCAGCTCCTCTGATTTGGCCTTGATGTCAACCTGCTGAGGCTGATCCCGTCCCTGTTGCATCAATGGTCCCTTGCCACGACCTTGTCGGTCTTCAACACCGAGTTGTGACCCTGATGTGTCCTGTAAAGAACGAGGAGAGCGTTGTTCAGGGACTTAAATTCTATCAGGTGACTTAAGTTTTGCACGGTCGTGCAAATCATAAGTACGTTCAGAAGTCTCAGGTGTCAGTGAACCTGCACGCGACCCTTGCGTCTGCTGTTGCTGCCCTTTTTCCTTATTCCTCCAGTTCTTTTTAGGAAAGACTGGACGCCCGTCTTTATCAGACTGAGCTTTTTGTTGTGTTTGAGATTGAGTGTGCGTTTGAGTAAAAGGCTTAACTCCCAAACTATTGCGGCCAATTGTCTTATAAGCTTTTGCAATAATTTTTGGTAATTTGCGTGGCTTGTCCACATAAGGGACAGCCTCCAAGTGGTTTGCCACTTGAAAGCTTACTGCATCCACCCTTGACATTGGCAAGGATCATATCAGCAACCACGTCAAACACCCCCACCAGTCTCATCCCCAGCTCAACAGCAACTCCGGCTCAGTGTTCCTCTTGAACACGTTTATCACAGAGTGGAGTACGGTCATTGAGGGAGTGCCGAAACACTTCGAATATACTGCTGCAAACACCTTGCCCCAGGTGTTACAATCAGCTAACTCTGGAAGTAAGTCTTTAGGAAAACTAATAGTCAATATCCTGCATTTTTTCACAGGAGAGGTACTTGGAAAAACTGCCTCTAGCGGTCCAAATTTTTCAGCAAGCCAATAAGGTAATTCATCCTTATTCTGTGGTTGCTTGCCCATTACTGAATTAACCATAACAGGACTGATAGTCACGCCACCAGGTCCCGCATGATGCGCAGCAGCGCCAGGTGGTCCCACCTGGACGTTGCGCGTCACACACTGTATAACAGTTCGATGCACATGTATTAAAGATGTATGCAAGACACGAAGGTCTGCAATTGCAACAGTTAAATAACGTGGGTGTGAGGTGTACCCAGCCAACACGGGACAAGTGTCCCCATCAGTCGATAAAGGACCTAAACGGATCGGTGATACTGGGTAAGGAAGAGCGTCATCAAACCAAATTTGGTGTTGCCAAGCTGTAAGCAGAACCTCAAGAGCACTATATGGCTGATAATTGTGAGGAAGGGGCGTGGCAGTGTATGTAGGAAACAGACCATCAGTTCCATCTACCGCCGAAAAAGTGACCCAAGAATAAAACACCTCGAAGTGGTAAGCTGTTTTTTAGTTGATTACACTGTGCCTTCTCTCTATATTGGTCACCTTAATTATTTTCTGGATTTATTTGATTCTGACCGTGTTTTACTAGAAGGAGATCCATTTGGATTCTGATCGATCAGCTATTCCTGAGATGGATCTGGAATCCGACCCAGTCCCAACAAATTGTTTGTTTGTGTAGGTGTAGCATGTGCAAACACCAAGACATGGTAGTGGCACCAGCACATAATCACTGTGTGCTTCACTGTGACTGTAAGGGAGATGCAGATGCCTCCCTTAACAGACTATGCACTCATTTTGTCTCCAGTCTGTCCTGACTGGGAGACGTTGGAGCGTATGCTGGGCACAAGTGGAGCTTACCGCTTGGCTCATCAGGGGAGCTAAGATACACTCACATATCACTTCAGCTTTCACAAGATATGTATCTATGTCTCGCTGTGAGAATGCTGGATATATCTATGTGTAAGTGCACTCATAATCCAATGTAAACCATTTTTTATATAAGAATAACAAAAGATTGAGTTAAAAGCTTCACAGTTTAAAGAGTGTGCCTTGCAAATTACATGGAACTATTTGAAGAGACCTCGTTACGCATTAAGGTGTTCTACCAGCATTGTAACTTGTGACCTGCATATAACACAAGGATCTCTGCAATATAGTCTAACCCACTGTCACGCGCCAAGAATGACACAAGGCCAGGGTATCACAGAGACAACGAAATGTATTAGTGCACAGTCAGACAGGATGGTTTCTTTGTCCGTACTAGGGGTCCATCGGGCGTCTTCACGGGGTCCTATGGGCTTCTTCACTGGGTCCTTTTGGGGTCTTCAGGGTACCACCTTTATGAGTCCGCCCCCTCGGGAAAAACAGAGAGTGGAGAGACAGTAACACCTGGTCAGGGCCTATGGCTTATTGCTCCCGCCCTCTTTGTGCACAGGGGGATTAATGAGTATCTCACTGTGTTGCTTCACATGACGTAAGGAAGGAGTGCTGGGGGGGGGGGAGTGAGTGAGGGAAACCTGCCTGTGAGGGAAGGGAAGAGAACCGTGAGTTCCATCCTCACTCTTGGTTCCTTTGTGCCCACCTTGCTCTATCCTCCTGCCTTTAGCTGTAGGGTTCTGCTTTATGGCCTTGAGTTACCACCGTTATGCCCCACTCCTCAATACCCCAAGACCACCACCCAGCAGAACACGCAGCTGCGCAGCACCCCCCTTGCCACAGCCGTCACTTGCCTGATACCGTGAGCCGGCAACAGGGTCACGGCTGCCTCGTCCGGTGCGCCTTCCCGAAGGGTGACCTCCTGGCTTCCTTCTTCTCGGGTTGCTTCCTCCTGGCCGGTGGCGTCTGCTGCTTCCCTGGTCCTCTCGTCGTTGGTTCTCTGGCACCCGTCCGCTGTGGTTCCTTCTCCCTTCTCCTTCTCTGTGTCTGTAACTGCCTCCTCCTTTGCAGCGGCTGCCGCTCTACTCTTGTGGGTCTGTTGTTGCTCCTCCGTCCTTGCCGCCGAACGTCTTCTCTTGCTCCGCCTCTCTCCTTTTGTTCTCTCCTTCCGAGTCGCAGCATGTCCTCCCGGACGATAGGAGTGTGCCCATGTCGGTGCCCCCAGGGTCCTCTGACATCGCCCCCGCTGCACCCGCCCTGTTATACCCACGATCTAGGTTAAACACAAATCTGTGATTTACCTGATAGACCTTATGCTGAAAGGCAGGCATATTAACCCTCTGCAGTATTTTGATTCTTCAAACTTGCGAACAGAGATGGCATGCTTATCTCTCCAGAAAGTGCATTAACTACCAGAAAGTGCATTGAAACCTGCTAGATACAGACAGACCTGTACCGCAGGTGACCTAACCCTGAGGTTTTCATTGGTGGGTCACACTGGTGCTCCAAAAAGACTTTGTGTCCCTTTTGGTCTCTGTTATCTGTCCTCCATACATCCTCCAGCATACATTATCCACAATCAGCAATTTAAAAAAACCTGATTGACTGCCTTTGTAGATGGTACCTGGCAGAACCAATAGAACCAGGACCATCAGGTAGGACTAGGGACAATACTTTCAGGGTCATGAGGAAAGCAGGAATAGAATGATTAAAACAAAAAATGCCAAAAGGCATTGGACCAAAACAGCTAATGCCAAGAATACATGCATCAGAGAACCAGGGCCTGAAAGGTCAAAACCAGAAGGATCAGGGGGATAGGATAAGGAAGTCAAGGTGACACAGTGCTAGGAGGAAAGCGGTCACGAGGACAAGCACCAGAGGGGATTACATCTACAGGATTAGGACTGAGAGGACCATGTGGAAAAAAAGGAACAGTAACATGACCAGGCCTAGGAGGCCCAGGAAGGAACAGGGCCCACGCAAGAGGACCAGGAGACCACATAAAGAAGCACCATGCCCAAAAGAACCAGAACCAGTGTGACCAGAATAAGTTAGAGCAAGTGGACAAGAGACTTGAGAAGAAGGAGTAAGTGGACTTCGATGATCAGGACGGGGAGGCGGGAGGATCAAAAGAACTAAAACTAGGACCATACGGACTTGCACAAGCAGATCAGGAAGACCAAGTCAGATTACTAGGGGAACTAGGCCCAGAAGGTCGATTAGCAGGACCAGGGCTGAGAAGCCTAGGAGGAATTGGACCAAAAAAAACAGAAAGAGTACCTTGAAGGCTAGGAACTGGAAAACATGAAGACCTGGAGGTAGCCCAGGTTCATGATGATGAGGGCCTGAGCGAGGAAATGGCCAATGTGATTGTAGACCACATGTATAAATATATGCCTTTTGTTACAATGGCCACACTTTTTTTTTTACATTAACCTTGGCTACTCTCTTAGGCCACAGTCGCTTTGGAGACTCGTGATTTTTTCAGCCTCTCTAGAAGCACTGCTTAACCCCCTCAATAATCTTTAAATGTAATCCATATTCAATTAAGTAAACCAAAACAACTTTACTACTACATTTTTGCTTGTCGCTAATTTTCTGGAAGAGGAGAGGCAACATTTGCAAATAATTATGCATAAACTTTCATTGCTCCCCGCCTCGTGACTCTTTCCTTCATGACTCCACCCCTCTTTCTTCAGTACTCAATTTATGGGTTCCCAGAGTTACTTTGCCCATTCCTAGCTCCAACTTTTATTTTATTCTGTCTTTTGCTAGGTTTGTTCATATGGCCTATATCTGAATTGTTTGCTTCATCTGCTACTCTAAGTTCTATAGTTGGTTTCATTTTGTGTGTTTAGTATCCCCAAATTCAATCTAGCCCGGATGGGTGGTAGATCTTTCTTTTACCTTGGCCCGTCGCTCTGGAACTCATTACCCCCAGCACTCCGAAATGAGACGATCTATACCCAGTTTCGTAAGTCTTTAAAAAACTTGCTATTCGAAAGATAAACTGTGTTGGCTTATTCTTTTCCTCTGAGCACAGATTCGTCCTTTGAGCCGGGAAACCCTTTTTGGGTAGCTGTTGCGCACTATAAATTTAAAAATGAAACTAAACTAAACCCTGATCTTTTGTGATAGTCTTGATTTGTGTTTTTTTTTCCTGATTGCATTCATCGAGGTGTTTTGTATCCGGGTGGGCCTCAACGAAGTCACGTAACTTGAAGTTATACTTGGGTGCTTCTGTTCATGGCGATTCAGCGGTTCATTAGAGGTAGTCGAGCAAGCAGATTTACAGAGAAAGCCGAGCCAAGGGTCTTGCTTTGATCTTAGAGCCCATGCACGAGCCAAGCCCTGAAAATGTTCGCTAGGTTAATCACGCAATAAACATCATGTAACATAATAAAGCTGATTCAAAATCCTAGAAAATGTATTTACTTAACATGTGAAGCTGTGATATTAATAAACCACATTATAGCACTGCACTGAAAAGTGCACAATAGTGTCTTGTACAATTGGTATTCTGAACTCACATGTTTGAAAGTGCTTTCATACGCAATAATAAAGAAAAAAGAGTTTTGGTAAAATAAAAGATTTATTTAAGGTCACCCAATGTAAGTGCAGACCTGCCAACTCACATGGTGCCACCGCATGACAGATGATATCGGCTCCCATGACACAGTCACCTGGTGAGGAGCCAATATCACCAGTGGCAGGGAAAATCGTCTGAAAACCACTGTGAACAGTGGATTTCCAGTTCACTTTCTGAGTCTTTGAACTGCTGACATCCATTAAGGATGTGAAAACTCCCCAGGCACCAGCCTCAGCAAATGATTTTGTTTTGTTTTTGTAGGAGGGGTTTGGGGGCAGGGTGGGGCAAAAGTGCCTCATAGGTACTTCTGTGCACATGATCCTGCCTTCTCCT
Organism: Lissotriton helveticus; assembly: GCF_964261635.1. NCBI lineage: Eukaryota > Metazoa > Chordata > Amphibia > Caudata > Salamandridae > Lissotriton > Lissotriton helveticus. The sequence continues at coordinate 1,753,702,500 of NC_136061.1, read as the reverse complement.
AGGCCCCGTCCCAGTACTCACACAGTGAGAATTTTGTTCAAGTTGGTGACTAAGTAAGTGGGGAAGCCACATTTTATCAACGTTTTCTGGTTTCACTTTGTACAAATCAGTCAGGAACTAGTTATTATGTGTCTTTCCTTATTTTAATGCTTTGTTTTTATCTCTGCATTTTCTGCATTTCTTTTATAGCTTGAACTTGACCAAATGCATTCCTGCCAAATTGAACAAAACCCTCACTGTGTGGAGGGGGTGGGGATTAGAAGTACAGAAGAGGCTCTTTTGAGCCCCAACCTGCCTCCAAGCACTTCCCCCCACCCCATACAAAAAGCTTGCTGAGCATATAAAGATAGGAAGACATTTTGGACTATAGTCAGTACAGGCTGTAGTAAAGGGAAGCCAGCCATTGAGCCAAACATAGCAGCAGATGTATGGAAGACACATTTCCAGGCTTTATATACTACAAAGGAAGCAGATGGCCCAGTTGATAAAACATCCTTAATATCCTTAGGGACTACTCATGATGAGGCTCCTGGGATCACCTTGACTGAAGTAGTAAATGCAATAAGCAAGATTCCCTTCGGTAAAGCACTGGGACTGGTTAAGTTTCCGGGAGAACTTTTTCGGGCACTATTCAACGCTATTATGAAAGGCATGGTTATCCCTGAAACCTGGGTTGGGGCGGAAATCGTCACAGTTTTTAAAAAGGGCTCACCCCTTTTGCCTACAAACTGTAGGCCGATTAGTTTGATCGACTTCACCCAGAAATTGTTTGCCCGGGTACTCATAAATCGTCTTCAGGTGTGGATGGAAGATCATGAAATATTGAGTCCATACCAAGCCAGATTCAGGGAAAACATATCCACCATCGACCAAATCTATAGACTCCAACTGTTATATAGGAAAACGGTGACAATAGAGAGTGGCAGTCTCTACTTAATATTTGTGGACCTGAAGACTGCTTTTGATCTGGTGCCCAGGGTCAAATTATAGGGTATACTTAGAAATCTGGGGGTTCCCCCTCTACCTTCTGGGAATGTTTATGAGATTGCACAAAGGCAACTTTGCCCAAGTGAGGTATGGAAAAAGTGGCAAACTAACCTCCCAACTCCCAGTCAATAGAGGAGTAAGGCAGGGGTGCATGCTCGCACCTACCCTGTTTTGCCTATTTATTAACACACTGGTCAACCAACTCATTGAGGTAAAGGAAAATAACGCCTGAAGATAGCACGTAGAAAAGTACCAGCAATAATTTTTGCTGACTACACTCTTCTACTCTCAAAGTCTCCCATGGGTATGCAGAGGACCTTCGATAGCTTTATTGCATTCTGCAAAAGCAGTGGGATGTAGAGCAATAAGCAGAAAGCTAAATTTATGGTCTTCAACCCAGCTAACTCATCTAGTTCTAACCCTTGTTTGAATGGCACCATGCTTGAGACTGAGAGGGTGAGGGTATTTGATTACCTAGGTGTCACCTTGACAGAAAAATGGAGTGGTGGCTGCAAATGGCCAACTCAAGCCTTAAGTTAGCCCAGATCACGGAGACTCTCAAAATTGTATAGAAACTCCTCCTACAAACCAGCTGGGCCAATAGCAGATATCTACAAAGTGCAAGCAACGGTTGCTACAATGTATGGGGTTGAATTATGGGATCAGGGCTCTTCTAACAGTTTGAGTAAGATAGAGAACAATTTTATGATGCAGATAGTAGGACTCCGCCCAGCACTGCCGTCACCCCCCTACGCTTGGACCTAGGAGTCAGATCAATTAGGGATGAGATAGGCCTTAGACCCCCTAACTTTCTGGCGCTGATTGTGGATGACCCTGGAACTGGCCAATTATTGGGCAGTGCTAAAGGAGTTACCGAGCCTCCTGGGCGAAGGTAAAATACCATGGTTTGTACATGTTAAGGATGCATGTCGTAGGCTGGGTAAATCAAGCCTCTGGAGCAATCCTGAAGAAATATGCCCTGTAATTTCGTGATCTGAATTTATAAGATGCTATAGTGTGTATAAACTTGCTAATATTCAGGAGAACTCGGCCTTAGGACACTTGTCTGCCGAATTCTTGAGAATTAAGGACGAGTATATAATAGAGTCCTTCCTGGATGACATTCAACCAACCCTGACTAAGAAATTATATGTCCAGTTCAGATTTGGGACCTTACCGCTCTGTGCTTTTTTTAATAAATAGTCTAAAACTACACCTCTAGTGTGCCCTGCCTGCAATTGTGAGGAAGAGTCAGAGCTTCATGTATTTTTTTTCTACCCTGGATACAAACCAGCTAGAGAGCGCTGGCTTATCCAACTGTGCAGGAACTTAGGGTTTGTGCATTGTGTGGATGCATTTAGATTGCTGAAGTATGATACCCACATGCCCATTGTTTTTGCTGTATCCCGATTTTTAACCGAGATGTGGCGTACTAGCTGGATGTTTATAAAGTCGCCACCGCTGCCTTAGAAGTCTGTATTGTTCTTATTCTCTTAATACCTTCTTACAAAGTTTTTACCTCTTTTAATGTTTTTAAACCTAATTTTTCTTATAAAATGTGTTTAATTATTGACAGTATTGTATGTACAGCTGTTTATGTCGCATGTGGTTTTTACTAAGGGGGAAAACACACAGCAGTTGGATGAGGACGGGATATAGATATGAATTGCCCGGACCTATCACCTCATGAATCATATGATGCGCTTTAAATGCTGTATACCTATTAATTGGTATAGCTAAATATGGAGACCGATTTATAGCTCATAGTTTTTATGTCAGTGAATTTATTGTATATGCACTTGTATGGTCTTCTATGACCGATATAAAGTTTATGAATGGAAGGGATATTAATAAATCACATTATAGCACTGCACTGAAAAGTGCACAATAGTGTTTTGTACAATTGGAATTCTGAACTCACATATTTGAAAGTGCTTTCATACGCATTAATGAAGAAAAAAGATTTTTGGTAAAATAAAATATTTGTTTAAGGTCTCCCAATTTAAGTGCAGACCTGCCAACTCACATGGCGCCTCCGCTTGACACATGATATCAGCTCCCATGACATGGTCACCTGGTGAGGAGCCGATATCAGACGGTAGCAGGGAAAATTGGCCAAAAACCACTGTGAATAGTGGATTTCCAGTTCGCTTCCTGAGGCTTTGAACTGCTGATATCCATTAAGGGATGTGAAACACCCCCAGGACATTGGCAGCAGCCTCAGAAAATGATTTTGTTTTGTTTTTGTAGGAGGGGTTGGGGGCAGAGTGGGGCAAAAGTACCTCATAGGTACTTCTCGGCACATGGCCCTGCCTTCTCCTAGGCCCCGCCCAACTACTTACACAGTGAGATTTTTGTTCAAGTTGGTGACTGTGTAAGTGGGGAAGCCACATTTTATCCAGGTTTTCTGGTTTCACTTTGTACAAATCAGTCAGGGACTGGGTATTATTTGTTTTTCCTTATTTTAATGCTTTGTTTTTACATCTGCATTTTCTGTATTTCTTTTATAGCTTGAACTTGACCAAATGCATACCTGCCAACTTGAACAAAAACCTCACTGTGTGAGGACCTTGGAGGCTCTTTTGAACTCCACCCTGCCCCCAAGCACCCCCTCCCCCCAAAAAAAGCTTGCTAGGCTGGTGCTGATGTCCTGGAGTGTTTTCACACCTTTTAATGAACATCGCAGTTCGAAGTCTCGGAAAGCCACTATTTACAGTGTAGTGTAGCTCCTATTTTCCCAATAGGCTCTGCGCATTGGAATAGTACCTACAGCAGTAAAGGCCTAGGCCAGACGTTAACTAGGTCTACTACTGTCGATGCTAGACTTAATTTTTGGGTTTGCCAGCTAAGCTCAGAGTTCGCTAGAAACTTTCTCGAATGTTCAAGGAAGGATTAACTTCCCTGATTAGACAAGAAGGGATTTAGTTTCTGACAACCATAGAACATGACAACTTTGCTCTCCCCTAATCAAGAGTCAATCTCGAGAGTCGTGTGAGCACAAGGCAATTATTTTACTCAGTCAGTACGTGCATTCTTAGTCTCATCAGAATGTAGAGAAAAGGAAGAGACGGGCGTGTTCAATAAAAGATGTTATTTATTGATCAGTCTCTTTTCTCGTACAAGAGAAATGGATCGATATTATTGCAATACTTATAGTTAAGTAAAGTGCATACATTAGAAGCAATAGTATAAAATAATACTGTAAAAACATTGATATGGTTTCTGAGCCATATGATGTTTAAAAGGATTAAAATATATTTACATACACATATACATTTGACTAAACGTACTCAACTGGTGTTTCTAAATACGCCTACCCCGTGTACCTGACCTAAGTCTAATGCGTGGGCGGGAATAGAAAGTTACAGTTTAAGTTAAGTTTGTTTTTGCCAAGTGAATAACTAAAGAATTCTCTGTGAGGGGTTATTCAGTTCTGTACCTGGAATTTAGGATGAATGAGGAATGGTATCTCTTTCTCTGCTCTCGATATTCCAGGCTGCCTGCGAGGGCTACCCGGAAGCGCCGGTGCTGGGTCTCTCGGCTTGAGATAGCAGCGCGTCTCTCAGCGCGTCAGGAAGGCGGGGCTGCTGCCAGCGGGGTCTGCTTCTGCTCTCGGCTTCGGCAAGTATGGCTGCTCCGTCTTGTCACCACGCGTGTGTTTGCATAGGGCAAGGTCGGCAATATTTATACCTTAAAGGTGCCGGGATTGACGTAAGGATGGACATAGGTACGTCAATAAAGATGTCATACGACTTGCTCGTTAGCACATTCTTTACTAAAGTTCTCTGTGAAATCAAAACAATGGCCGCACGGATTATCCAGGTTGTCATAGGTTTGATTTGTTATGAGAACGTCGTATGCCTTATCAGGGGCTGGAGGAATGTCGCTTGTCTAATTAGATCTCAAGCGTTATGACCTAATCAGATAACACGTTCCTGTGCCGTAGTGTGACTGCGTCAGATAACGGTATCTGCATCATGGGGGCTTTTCTTGCCTCATGGGCTGACTGTTAGTTAACTAGCTAGGTAGTTTAACCAGAATAGGGTCAGAAATAGGGGGATCGATTCAGAACCTATAGAAATACACGACACCCACTCCACGCTAACTATGGTCATATCTATTAATCTATGCATAGTATAACATAGTACAACATACTATAGAGTATAGTGTATACCTTACCACCCCAAAATACATAAATGCATTATGAAATTTTCAAATATACTGAAAAATTGCAGTCATATATATTGTATGCACTTAAGCTATGAATTAAATGCAAAATTAAACACGCATTGTTATGCATTATTGCTTTTTGGTATATGAGAAATACACATGAAATGGCTCTTAATATAGCTATACAGAAAGGAAGGTCGAGACCATTTCATCACATAATAAAATATTTGTGAACATACCAGCGGGCAGCTAAAGTCTATATAAAGTATCTAAAATAGAAATCTTAGTTCTCTAGGAATAGTTTCTTACTCTAAGCAGAAGATCAGTGTCCCGGGGAAAAAATATATAGAAAAATATTTTAAGGGTTTGCTGAAAAAAGTTGCTGTCCGTGGACTGGATTGTAATTGTTCATGTGACTTTATTTTTTAAGTTGAAGGCCGAATTCAGGGAACGCCGTGTGCGAGTTTACTCAAAAGTCTCTATTTCTGTTCCGGAGAGAACATCATATCATTCAGGCTTTCGAAAAAACTGTCAACAGCTTCATGGGAAAGTTCCACTAAGTCGGAAATAGGGGTAACCATGCATTCGTGTGCATGATTGTCTCCATTGACATTCTGATTTGCATTGCTGACAGAAGGTCGTACCTGTTCGATGCTGCTTTCATCTCGAACTTCACTACTCTTCAATCGTAGTGGTGAAGATTCCAGGAATGCCGTCATCAGAATTGGCAGCCTTTGAGGGCAGCACAGTGCGTGAACCTTGGTAGGAACCAACAGTGTATCTGCATCCACCGGCGCATCCGATTGTAGCGTCAGACAGGTGTCTAACACGCATTCTTCTCCGCATAGCAGACACCTTAGTACAGGTAAAACACACCTTTGCCACATTGGTCGAAATGATAGAAACCAAGTCATGTTTAGGTCTCTAAGCCGGGAGAGTCCCAGGATTTTTGATATCCGGTCCCGGTATCCAGTGGCTAGGATCGTATCTTCCATTGTCGCGAGAGTTTGATCTGTGACATGGGTTGCCATAACGAAAAATAAGGACTAGGAATAGGATTCCTGCAATTAGTCCCAGGATCAGGGGAAGTCCGCCAAAAATCGAATGGACGAAATCTGGAAAAATACCCAGTATGGCGTTGAATGGTGTTAATGCCATCGAAAATACTGTCTTAAATACCTTTGAGACCCCAGTGGTATCAGAAATATTTAAGATTTCGCTTAGGATTTCCGCGAAATGTACGGGGGAATTAGTCGATAATAATGTATGTATCTCTGCAGTCGTCCTTGCGACTTGTAGATCATATGTTTCTTTTGATGACGTGAGCCTTGTAGGCGTCTGTAGAAGCACTGTTTTCATTCTGCTTAAAGTATCTATTCGAATAGAAGTAATTTTCAAACCGGGCCATGCCCTTGCCTCCCTGTCTGGAAAGGAGCTGGGGAACAAAGAACGTCCACAGCACTTGACCTTCGCCGTTGTGGTGACGAGATAAGGAGTCCCGGGCATAAGACTACAACATCTGCGGTCTACAATAAGAATGTAACTCCCATTATAGAGTCTTTGAAAGAATGGTTCTATTTCAGTTGCAGGTGCGCCTTGCTGGTGACATGAAAGGTTGTATGAATTCCCTTCACAGGCTCCGTGCAAACTAATACCGTTACACAGAAGCGTGCCGCTTAGTGACATAGCACAATTGTTGCCACTAAGAAACACTTTCTGTCCTTTGTTACTGACACATGCATGTGAATAGGGCAGGTTCCAAGTTGTTTTAAGGTACCCCTTTCCCAATTTCTCGTACATGCCAGCCTGTATATATTTTTGGCAGTATTGAAACCTGAAGGTTGAGATTGGAATATTTATGATTCCGTGGATTATCCATTCACTGACAGGTCGTTCTGACATTGTCATTGGTAATCTTTCTAGTTTTTCAATGCTCAAGATTGTATAATCAGCACCCTTCTGCGCCATACCGATTTGTCTATCAGTAAGGTTAAAGATTTGGAATAGTGACGTTGTGTTGATTCAACGCCAAGGCACATAGCCTGAACGCAGATTTTGTAACGTCCAGCCAAGCTGTACAATGGAACGCAATTGTGACTGTCCATGTTGTAATAACAGTAAGTCTTGCGATAATATATCGATTGCTGAAGACACAATGCTGTCCAATGAAAAAATTCTGGAGGACAGAGTCATTAACCCATTGTCCACTACAGAAAGTGATTTTTCCAAATTAATACGGTCAATTTCCCGTATTCTTTCTGCTGTTTCAATTTGAGTAACCTTCCAGGCCTCATTGTATGCTGCATATACAGAGGCTGCTATGAAACGCTTTTGACGCTGTTTGCGTGGTCCCAGTATGAAATCACGCAAGTCAGCACCATCAGTAAGTAAAGTTAGGTGTTGCTTAATTTCAGGCAGTGTGGAAGTTTGTAGCCATTGAAGGCATAATTTGCCCACACTGTAGGTTGTTATTATCCCTGGGTGATGTCTTTGGGGATATCTAGGGTCTGGCCTGGTCATTTTGAAACCCTGTGTTTTATTCAGGAATCTATCTTGACAGTTATTTGTATCTGTGGGCCAGATCAACCATTGTTTCCAATCAGGATGTGTTCTGTTTTGGTTTAGTATATGGTTTATGTCTATTCCTTCATCTGTTTCAGAGCTATTGCTAAACATTGTTGGCTTTGGAATAGACAGGTTATTTAAATCTTTGATTTTGGCTAAGCCAAGACAGGTGGTTTGTTGAACAGTGTCATTTAAAAATATCATTTGTTCTGGGATCATGCAGGCTCTAAACAAAGCTTCTAAACCCTGTACTTGCCATTCTTTTGTACCCCAAACACTTTTCAAATCAACATTTTTGTCCCAATAATCAAATCCGAAAGTATTCAGTTTTTCAAAGAACGAATCAGAATAAATCAATTTTGTGTTGGTTATCATGGTTTTCATCCCTGTCTTGTTTGACAATTTGTAATAAAATGTTTCAGCATTAGTTATGTTAAAACCTGAAAAATATGAATATTTGTCATAAACGGTTCTAGAGCTCCCTTTTGGAGGTGTAGCACAATGTTCCCATTGATTATAATTTAAAACATTTCTAGGTTGTGCAGATTTATGCAAGAAATGGTTACCATAATGGTTATAGCAATACATACTATCATAATTTGTAGAACCTTGCAAATAATCATGTTTTGTAAATTTAGCAGACATTACTAAGTCAGACATCATATTGTTTATACTTTCAAAGTCCCAATCATCAGCAAATGAGTTTGGTTTTGCAAAATCACTCAAGGAGATCTTGATTTGGTGTGGATATTTCAGGATCTCGACCGGACCATAAATTTCATAGTCAGTGTTGTCCCAGGCTACCCCACCAGGTATTGGAATTGCTGTGAAGTTGGCTGAAGAAAGTTCTGAAGAAAGTTCTCGTTTCTCGACGTGTGAAGATGTGTGTGGTTTGAGGACCAAGTTGATGTTCTGACTTGCTGTGTCCATTTTAGCATATTTTCCCTCAATGAAGCGTCCCAAGGTAAATACCATGATGAGCCAAAGTATGAGGATAAATGCACCAAAACCCACCCAAAATTCAATCCATGGAGTAACCAGATATGTTTCTTTCAGTTGTTTCAAAAGTTCCTTAGCTTTGTCTTTAAAGGATTTTGATGATGGCTGTGTCTTTTGTTCGCTGAAACCTTCAGAGGAATCATCGAAGTTGATGAAGTAACCAGATGCAGTTCTGTCAATTGTTCCAATTGGTTCAGGATTTTTGTTTCTTGCATTTTCACTTGGAACTTCATTGTAGATTGGTGTGTCTCTGCTAAATGTCTTTATTTGGGTTTTCAGAGGTCTGAGTTCTATTGCATTGTTGCATAGTCCTTGTTGTTCTTCTTTAGGCATCTCGAATGTGATGAGCCTCTTTGTTAGGACCTCTGTACTGGTAGCAAACCTTGGTGTTCTGCTACTTATTGGGAGTCCACTTGGCCTACTGTTTGTTATCGGCCACATGTTGTGGTTTTACCAGGTCGATGGATACAACTCGGTTCTCCTTTTTTCCAGCAAGTGGCGGTAGTACAACTGATCTTGTCCCGTTGACAGACAAGACAGGAACTGCTTTTCTGTAAGAAGGCCCAAATTCCTTCTTTACCGCGATCTTCTCCCTGACTAGATCCCCGACTTTTGGAATCCAGACAGGTCTTGCTGGGACAGGTGGTGAATCTTCAGTGGTCGTTGGCTGTTGTTTCAACTGTATGTTGCTCAGGTCTTTTCTTGTTTTGTTTAAGTCCTGCAAAATAGCCAAACGGTCTTTGACATCAAAGGTTTTTTCTATTACCACTGAAGTCTGACTATCAAGGTCAGAGATCAACATCCTAGTTCCGAATAATAATTCGTACGGACTGAATCCCTTCAGAGAATTTCTTGGCAAGTTATTTAGACTACGTTGGACACTTATTAGATGTTTGACCCACCCAGCTCCCGAACCTAATATCCTTTCTATTATAGATTGCTTTCTGCCTTGGTTTTTTCTTTACACCGTCCCATACCCTCAGGAAGGAAGTGAGAAGATTCCCGCTGGGCTGTGCTCATTTGGCCATGTTTCCCCCCCAGGCTGGTTTGCCTGAGTGAAAGAAATGGTCGAACGTAGCATGCTCTTAGCGTATATGCCATTTAGACTCGCAAATCTTGTATAATAGTCCGGACGTCAGCCGAGTGCTGGTGATCTACATTATAAGTGGAAACTAGCCTGTATATGTTAATCGCAAGCCATTCTTTTTGCTGGTAATATTATCTGCCTTGATACGACGAGGTATTAAACTGCTTCTCTCCCCACTGCGATCTCTGTTGCAGTTTGGGCAGTTTTTTACAAACATGGTGTAGTGCAGGCTCATGCCTGGCCACCAGTACCGTGATTGTAATTCTTCCAGAGAATCTTTTAATTTAAGGTGTCTGTGACCCTCGCCCATGTGTGCGTCTGCGATTAACAAGTTTCTCCTGTCCATGTTTGGAATCACTCTATCCCCCACTCCAAGGATTCGAGCAAAAGGGACGGAGTTTGCATCGATTATGTATGTATAATTGAGTGGATAGTTGATCGGTAACGCTGAGCAGTCGCCTTTTGATGACGTTTTCACCGCCAGCAATGTTTCACCGTCAATATATTTTAATGTACGCTTTTTTCGATCTACGGGCGCCGGTTTAGTGGCTGCCGCTGCGGCTGCTTCAGCCAATGAATTCCCTACAACGTGAACGCCATCACGTTGATGACTCAGTGAGTGAGTCACGTGAGTCTTTGGTAGTTCTTTTTTCAAAAGAGCTACTTGTTCCCAGAGCAGTCTCTGCTTTATTGGTGCATCTGTGTCATCTTTGTAACCGTTCTGAATCCATGTCTGCAAATCGCTGTTATATGATTTGACGCAGTAATATGAATCTGACACTATAAGTGTCGGGAATTCGCGATCCGCATTATCTAGCGCCATTTTCAAAGCTAATATTTCAGTTTGTTGTTCTGAATTGGTTTCTACTGAGTGTGTCTTTGTTAATAGAGGTCTTAGTTTACCTCCGCGCCACACTTCTTTTGTAATCTCACATGTGGGGTTGTATGCTTGTTCTCCCCAAACGGATGGTTGAGCATGTCCGTCTGTATAGATTACACAGGCGTAATGTCGTAGAGGCAGAATGTCGATTGGCAGAGGATACGTCTTTTCATATTTTAGATTTTTCAATTGTTCTAGTTCTGGATCAAAGTAGTAGTATACTTTGTCCGTTGTGATTGAATTCACCCATTGTATCCATTCCGGATTCAATGTTGTTGTTGGTAAATTACACGGTGTTGTTAGTGCCTCGAAGGCTGATTCAGCTGTTCTGACTGTGATATGTCTACCATCAGCTATGTCTTTTTCTCTAGCTATTGCGGTTTGAACTGCTTGAACCATTTTTCCTTTGTTGCTGAATCTCTGTTCAGCTTTTGTGTACAAATGTGATTTGAATGCAATTGGTACCTTTTCTCCCTCATTAGAGGTCAGGTATGTGAATCCGCATTTCCCTGGGATGACTCGGATCACAAGGTTGCGTGTATTATCACGGGTTTCTAATTTTGTTTTAATTAGCATGTCTGTTTGTAAGGATCTCAAAATTTCTGTGTGTGCTTGAGTCCAACTGGATCTTTTAAAGTCTGGTTTAATTAGATCATAAAGGGGTTTGACCCTTTCTGCGTAATTTGCAATATATGTTCTTCCGAAATTTAGGAAGCCTAGAATTGACTGTAGGTTTTTTAGTGTTTTAGGAGCTTGGATTACGGCACATTTCTCTTGGAAATTGTCTGCCAGGCTTTTACCTTCACTTGATAACTCATATCCTAAGAATAGGACCGTCAGATGGGCAATTCTGGACTTTTTGAAGTTGAATTTGTAACCCTCTGCAGCGAAACCAAGTATTATGGTGTTCACTCTTTTCAAGTGAGTCTCCAAGTCATCATCTGTTAAGTAAATGTCATCGACATAAGATAATGCTTCATCATCATATAGTTGTAGTAATTCTGTTACTCTCGCTGAGAATACCCCCGGGCTGTTCTTGTACCCCTGGGCTAACCGACAGAATTGTTTTTGAGTGCCATTTACTGAGAAAGCTGTTAAATATCTGCTCTCTGGTGCTATGTTTTGACAAAAGAATCCATTGGAGATGTCCAAGGTTGTTTTGTATTTTTTGCGCACTATGTTATTCATTAGTGCAGCACTGTGTGAGTTTTGCACTGCAAAGGTTTTGCAACATGTGTTAAGGTGTCGGTAATCCAAAACTAGACGATATGAGTTGTCTGGTTTGGCGACCGGAAACAAAGGATTGTTCATTTGTGAGGTGCAAGTTTCAATCACCCCCTGGTATTCTAGCTGATCTAGTATTTCATTTACTTGTTTTTTAGCTTCTTGCTTAATTGGGTACTGCCTTTGTGCAGTTGGTTGTGATTTTAACTGGACTTTGTGAGGAGGAGAATCCTCATCCCATCCTACATGATTTTTATATAAAGCAGGTGCTAAGGCCACTGCCCACTTTCTAGCAAGTGTATATTTTTTATGAATCGGTATTTGATTCGAGAAGGCAGGCATAATTACTTCTTCGCCATGAGGGCACTCCCTGACAAACTCTGGTGGCCAGTCTTTTTCAGCTAGAAGGATGTCATAGCCTTTGGAGAGGTTATCCCAAAATAGTCCCCTAATTTTCCTAGTCTTATCTCCCTCTATACGTAATGTTATCTCGTATATTTTGTGGGGCTTGCTAACTCTGGTATCTGCAGTTTCCACTTGAAGGTATTCATTCGTGTCCACTGTCTCCAGATGATTCATAAGGACTTTGCGAGCTATGCTCACCTCTGCTGCGCTGTCTAGCATTGTCTGAGCCCACTCTCCGTTTTTCAGTTGTGTCCTCAGTATTCTCGGCATTGTTAACTACCTTGATACTGGCTACCTTCTTTTTTGGAAATTGTAATTTCTTTTTCAGTTGAGCAGGTTCCTTGTCTTTGGACTTGGCGTGCTCTTCTGATCGTCCTCTTCTTTCCGATTTCTGCGAGGAATTCTGAAAAGATTGAGAGGGACGTGTATCAATGTCTTGATATCTATCAGGTTTTTTAATATTATCCCTATTTCTAAGGTTATATCTATTCCCAGAGGGGTCACTCTGGGGTGACCTTTGTCTCGGGTTTGGAGATTTCTCTCTTCGCCTAGGAGACCTTCCTCTGGACTGGAATTTCTTTTCTTTAGGATTGGATTGTTTATTTCCATCCCAGTTCTTTTTTGGTGAATTATTATTATTATTAAAAAACATTTTTTCTGGACTTGTAGTCAGTTGCGGTTTTACTGGTATTCCACCTAGACTATCTCTGCCTAGTTCTTCATAGGATTTTTCTATGATTCTGGCAATTTCAGCTGGTTGGTCTGCTATATCTGTCTCTTTTAACCTCTGGCGGATCACCACTTTTGCTGCTTCACCTTTTATGTTGGCTAATAATATAGCCGAGACCTGCTTGAAGTCTTTCAGTAATTTCATACCAAGAGTTAAAGCAGGTTCTGGACCGTATTCATCTTGAATTTGTTTTAGCACATCTGGTATTACCGAAATGGATGGAACACCGTGCGTTTTTGTGTAGATGGAAGCAAAGACTGTACCCCAAGTGTCACAGTCCTCAATGTGTGGTGCGATTCCCATTGGGAGACATATAGTCAGAATCCTGTGTTTTTCCAGCGGGGTGGTGTCAGGAAACACCGCCTCTATTTGGGTAATTTTCTGTGCAAACCAGAATGGTATTTGTTCCCGTTTAGCTGGAACTTTACCTAGGCAGGATTGGATGTTCTGTGGTGTAATTTTATTTGTGTTCCCCTGGTGAGGGGTCAGCTGTGGAAGTTTAATCGCTGGCTGAATTGTTGAAGTCCGCATTACATACTGAACTAATTGTCTATGAATTTTTAGTAGTTGTTTTAGCTGTATTAATAGCTCTGCTGCAGGCATTCTTTCGATGTCTGGATGTGGTGTGTATCCGGCTAAGACCGGCCACGTTGCTCCTGGTCTTCCTAAAGGACCGAGCCTTGTAATGTGATTGTTATGTATTAGGGCGCCATCAAATAAGAGCAAATGCTCTTGGAATTTGAGTGGTACTTCCACCTCCTCGAAAGGAGTGTGAATGTCGGGTGGAACCTCTATTTTGTAATAGTGGAAGTACTTTGTTACAGCATTTGCTGCTGGAAAATGTATCCATGTATAGTATACCTCTGTCTGCCGATATTCGTGTGCCTCAATTACGAATATGACTGTGCCACCTCTAGGTGTCAGTCCATTTTCTATAAGTTTTAAGGTTATAGATCTCCTTTTGGCGACCTGGATGAGTATTATATCCGGGTCTGCTGTTTGCATGGTAGCATCAGCATCTGCTATTTCAGTAGCTAATCTAATTGCCTCTCTTTCATCATCACTCTCTGCCATTTTACAGACAGGATGGTATTATTTTTATTTGCAGATCAGGTTTCTTTATGGAAACAGAGATTAGATGCACAATATTCTGGAACTGTTTTATCCTTCAACGTTGACTAGACCAAGAACCATACATAGGAGTTCCCTCCTGCGAGGTTTTGGAGGATATAATAACCTTTCACCCACTCCAGACGTCTTTGGAGTATTTGGGAAAAGGGGTCTGAGTGAGAAAGCACGACTGAGTTACTCTAAATGTCTTACGTTAGTTTTATCGCCCTTTCCAAACGCGTTGGGCGCCATGTAGTGTAGCTCCTATTTTCCCAATAGGCTCTGCGCATTGGAATAGTACCTACAGCAGTAAAGGCCTAGGCCAGACGTTAACTAGGTCTACTACTGTCGATGCTAGACTTAATTTTTGGGTTTGCCAGCTAAGCTCAGAGTTCGCTAGAAACTTTCTCGAATGTTCAAGGAAGGATTAACTTCCCTGATTAGACAAGAAGGGATTTAGTTTCTGACAACCATAGAACATGACAACTTTGCTCTCCCCTAATCAAGAGTCAATCTCGAGAGTCGTGTGAGCACAAGGCAATTATTTTACTCAGTCAGTACGTGCATTCTTAGTCTCATCAGAATGTAGAGAAAAGGAAGAGACGGGCGTGTTCAATAAAAGATGTTATTTATTGATCAGTCTCTTTTCTCGTACAAGAGAAATGGATCGATATTATTGCAATACTTATAGTTAAGTAAAGTGCATACATTAGAAGCAATAGTATAAAATAATACTGTAAAAACATTGATATGGTTTCTGAGCCATATGATGTTTAAAATGATTAAAATATATTTACATACACATATACATTTGACTAAACGTACTCAACTGGTGTTTCTAAATACGCCTACCCCGTGTACCTGACCTAAGTCTAATGCGTGGGCGGGAATAGAAAGTTACAGTTTCAGTTTAAGTTTGTTTTTGCCAAGTGAATAACTAAAGAATTCTCTGTGAGGGGTTATTCAGTTCTGTACCTGGAATTTAGGATGAATGAGGAATGGTATCTCTTTCTCTGCTCTCGATATTCCAGGCTGCCTGCGAGGGCTACCCGGAAGCGCCGGTGCTGGGTCTCTCGGCTTGAGATAGCAGCGCGTCTCTCAGCGCGTCAGGAAGGCGGGGCTGCTGCCAGCGGGGTCTGCTTCTGCTCTCGGCTTCGGCAAGTATGGCTGCTCCGTCTTGTCACCACGCGTGTGTTTGCATAGGGCAAGGTCGGCAATATTTATACCTTAAAGGTGCCGGGATTGACGTAAGGATGGACATAGGTACGTCAATAAAGATGTCATACGACTTGCTCGTTAGCACATTCTTTACTAAAGTTCTCTGTGAAATCAAAACAATGGCCGCACGGATTATCCAGGTTGTCATAGGTTTGATTTGTTATGAGAACGTCGTATGCCTTATCAGGGGCTGGAGGAATGTCGCTTGTCTAATTAGATCTCAAGCGTTATGACCTAATCAGATAACACGTTCCTGTGCCGTAGTGTGACTGCGTCAGATAACGGTATCTGCATCATGGGGGCTTTTCTTGCCTCATGGGCTGACTGTTAGTTAACTAGCTAGGTAGTTTAACCAGAATAGGGTCAGAAATAGGGGGATCGATTCAGAACCTATAGAAATACACGACAACAGTGGGTTCAGCTTGTTGCTACAATGTGATTGGAGCGGATATCATGTGTCATACAGTGGCACCTTGTGAGTTGGCAGGTTTGCTAATGTATTGGAGCATTTTACATGACCGCTAGTTACTATATTCATTGTTTATAGGCGAGGGACGATTAAGTGATTTGCCCTAAAATTCAGGATGTTAAGTCAATGCTAAGACTGCTGGTTTGCTATTTTGGCTGTTACGCTGCATCTGCGGTAGAGGGAGTAAAGCAGACATAAGTCACATGAAATCTCGGTTTGTTATGGGCTCGGGTTCCAACAGGACCGTGAGCTGATCCAGGGCCAGTTTCAGCCTCAATGCTGCCACAAGCTTTCAGTGGCTCGCCCAACTTTACGTGTATTTATCAGTCATTACAATATGTATACAGTATTGGGTGCTTTGTTGTTAGTTGCCATACCCCATGCTTAGGTTTGTCGCTCTTTCAAGTAAACCTTAGCAGGTAGCCGATCTGAATGAATATGTGTAATGTTAGCATATAGCTTAATTAGTCCTTAGTCACTGTTCATAATGCGAACCTCACACTTGCATTCTGTTAATGACAAGCTGTATCTTATGTACTGTTTACTTTTATCTGTGTTGTGGTTCGAGTTCAGCTCATGCCCCGCTTTCCTTCTCCATGGTATCCCCAACCGTGCATCCGGACTGCGGTTTAGATTCCCTGGAGATCAGACCTGTGGGAAGTTGGCTCCTGCATCTGTACAATAAGAAACTATTTACTTGAACATTTCTGCTGCTTCCTGGTGTTAAATTAGACATACTTGGCAATGAGCGACAAACTGGCAGGAGCCCACTGTCCACTTTTCTGCACATTTTTGTCATCCGACTCATCTCGTCAAGCCTGGGGTCTGTATCCTCCTCACAGCACTCTTCATATGAGCGTTAGAGGGCTCCTTTAGAATGTGGTGCATGCATATCTCTACTCGGGATTATGACACAGGCGCATCATACATCACCAACAAAACAACTCATTGAACCGTTTTTTTTTTTATTCAATTCAATTCAATTCAATAATAACTTTATTCGGTTGTTTTAAGAAAAACACCATAAAAGTTCACAATGAGCAAATTACAAGAATTACAAAATATAAAAACGTTAAAAATTACATTTGTTAAAAAGTAATTAAAACAAACAGCAGCATCTCAATTTATGTGAGTTTTTCAACTTTAAAGTATCATACTGTTTTCCTGTTATCTAGCTTTCTTTCAGTTGTGCAAAGCAGCGGGATAGTTTATTCTCAAAGGTTTGACCGATGACGTATACAAAACTTGAGAAAAAGTGCAATTGCTTTGGCATAGTTTTCGTTTTCAAGATACTGAAGTGCCAAGTATGCAGGACGGCACTGTCGTAGGCCCCAGAGTTTCAAGATGCGTAGTATCCAACGTTTACGGGGTTCAGTGAAGAACTTACAGAATAACAATGTATGTATCGTTGTTTGTGGGGGCAGCAGATCACAAGGGCACATAGAAAATGTAGATGACCAAACATTTTGCTTTGGGAATGCAACCAGTAAGTGAAACAGATCAAATCTGAAGCGGGTAAGCAGCATTTTTTCATACTGTGTTAATTTGAAATTCAAGTAGGGTTCTGCGGTAAATACAGTCTGCGCCAGTAATGAGTGTTGAACAGATGGTTTGTGGATCTCCGATAGTAATCGGACCTGAGCCAAGTAAACAAGACATTCCCTTTTTAAGTTCTTTTTAGGGATTTCTTTTATCAGTAACGGATGGTCAAAATACTTCCTGTAACCTAAATCTGTTAATAGCGCTTTAACATAGGACAACCATTTGATTTTCTTGCAATGATCCAGTTTTAAGATGTCTTGAATGATCGCCCTAGTCAGTTGGCACTGCTCAGTGACCCATATTCTACGCCACAGCATTATTGGCTGCAGTTTTATAATGTCTGTTATGTAGTCAATGCCAAGCTCTGTGTGGCAGGCAAAAGTGGAACAACTTTTTGGTACCGCCAGCAAATATCTCAAAAAGGAGTTCTCAATTTTTTGTATTGAGTCCACATTTGCGAAACCCCATATCCCCGCCCCGTATGTTGCCGTACTTATGCATTTTGAATTATAAATTTGTAACAATTCTTTAGGTGGTCGCTGCCCCAGTCTTTGTGAGCAGCTTTTTAGAGAAGATGTCTCTCGGAGAAATGACAGTTTCCTTGCGTTGACAGCTGGGTTCCAGTTGAATTTTTCGTCAATAACAATCCCTAAGTAAGGATAAGTTATAGTCCTATCCACCTGTTCACCCTGTACATGCAGTTTCCTATTTTTTGCGTTTCTTTTCTCCCCCGCATGCATTGTGTACGTTTTTTTTACGTTTAACTTCAAATTCAGGCTTGCCATGAAGGTACAGTATCTATTCAGAGCCAGCTGTAATTCAATTGGCGTTCTTGCTAAAATAACAGCGTCGTCGGCATATAAAAGCGCTGGTATCTGCCGACGAGCTATCAAAGGAAGATCTTTACTGCCTTGGAGCATGGCAGCCTCCAAGCCATTCGTATAAAGGGTGAATAGAAAGGGGGCCAGTACACACCCCTGTCTGACCCCCTTTTCCACCCTGAAGGTATCCGTGAGCTCGCCTCTCACCCCGAATCTTACCCTGCCTATAGTGCCTGTGTACAGTTCTCGAAGAAAGTCCACTATTGGGGTGGGAACTCCCATCTTCAAAATGATACTCCACAGCGTTGAATGTGCCACGCAATCAAACGCTGCGGAGAGATCTACATATATCATGTGGAGAGAAGAGCCTTTAGCTTCCACATATTTGCCCGCCAATAGAGACAAATTTAAGGCCTGGTCGACAGTTCCTAGCCCCTCCCGGAAACCATATTGTAAGTCTGAAATAATTCTGTGGTCGGTGGCCTAATCCTGGAGACGCTCAAGGAGTATTCTTCCTGCCATCTTTCCTAGCGAGTCCAGGAGGGAGATCGGTCTGTAGCATGTTGGACTGTTTCGATCTCCTTTTTTGAATATCGGTACCAACGTCGATGTTCTCCAAGAGTCTAGAAGGCCCACTTCAGTAGTTGCATTCAGGACGTTGGTTAGTAAGGGAGTCCATAAATCTGGGAGGTGTTTGAAAATATCGACGGGAACGCCATCCGGGCCAGGGGCTTTGGCTGTTTTTGAAAGTTTTAAGGCTTTTTGAACCTCTTCATGAGAGAGCTGGAGATTTATTGGGTAAATGATGTGTGACTTAGGTTCAAGTTGGTCTGTGTCTTCTATCTGGTCTTTAGAAAAGACTTTTGTGAAGTATCTCACCCATTCTTGTTCACTTATTGCAACATCAATAGAAGAAGAATTGTCTTTATCTGTTAAAAATGGGGAGCGGACTACTTGCCAAAACGTGGTACTGTCTTTTAGTTCCGAGCTTTGGGTAAGGCGTAACCATAATTCAGCTTTTATTTCTTTTTTCCTGTTTTTTAGGGCAACCGTGTACTCCTTTCTAAGTCTACTAATTTCGGGTCTGTCCCTGTATTCACTGTTTAAAGCTTCCTTTAAACGTGAGGATGCTTTTGTACATGCTGTATTGAACCAACCTTTCTTTGTATGAGGGTTTTGTTTGTACGTCCTGGTTAGTTCATTTTGTATACTTTTTAAGATTACCAGGAAGCTCTTTATGACTTCCCTTGGTTGTGTAGTGGGGTCCAGACAATTTATAATGTCAGCTTGATTGTGTGTGACTATTTTTCTGGTTGTTGTTTCCTTATCGATACTACCCCACTTCAGTGTATAACCATTCAAGGAGCCTAATGCTAACTCACGTTGGTTTAAGGCGGTCATGATATCATATGCTTTATTTGTTTTTGTTTCAAGGAGACCCATGGCAATTGGAAAGTGGTCACTTAAAGGATTTTTAAGGACCTCAAATTCTTCTATGGCACATCCTGCGGATGTTGAGATTAATATAAAGTCAATAAGGCTTATTAGACCTCTTCCATTGAATGTGGGCTGAAAAGGAACAGATGGAGTCTTTATTTCATTAGCAAAGATTAGATCTAGTTTAGCCATGACTTCAGTCATTAATTCCCCCACATTAGAGTGCGTAAAGTGTGCAAGATTTAGGTCAGCCTCATTACTAATCCCACACTTGTTGTTATTGCTGTTACTACATAGGTGAAGATTAAAATCTCCTCCCCAGATTATCGTGCATGACTGTTTAATATATTTTGTACGTTGTTCTTGTAGTATTGCCGAAATCTCTGGGAGAAGGGAAATCATATCTACCTGAGAAAGATTATTATAGAAGTTAACGATCAGATAAAGTCTTTGTTTAGTGACCTTTATTACTATAATCTGAAAGTTCGCATCTAGTCTTAGGGGGAATACCTCATCCACAGGAAGGATGTTTGTAATATAGGTAACTAAGCCTCCACTGTTTCTGCCAGAGATTGATTTCTTTGCAGGTGACCAAAAGGTTTTAAAGCCCACCATATGTATTGGCCTTATGGCCCAAGAATCCTGAAGACAGATACAACCGCTCCAATTGATCCGTCTCAGGAAACCAGGGTTTGTCTTTTTTGCGGAGAGACCTGCAATATTCCAAAATGTAAAATGGATCTGTAAGGTATTTGGTATAGGGGCAGCAGGGTTGCTTATATCAGATATCAAGTCTACAGCTTCCTGGGTAACGGAAGCCGGTAATACCGTCACCAAAGCATCTGTCTTATGATGTTTTGTTATTGGACAGTTAGCTATATCAGGGATTACAATAGACTGGGTTGCCTTTTTTTCAGGAATGATACATGTTATAGATGGTAAAGTCATCCCTGTGTTGGAGGGTTGTAAAGGTTCCCTATTCGAATGTAAGCCGGGGAGTCAATCATTAAAATCCAACCCAGAGAGAGCATTAAACCTATTATAGGTCGGAATATTATAAGGAGTAGCTAGTGGCAAAGCCGCCTGTCTCCATCGGTTATCTCCGTTCTCTCGATAAGAGGTTTCAAAGAGATAAGGATGAATAGCAGGAGGTATGAGTGTTTGACTCTGATGCCACTGTACCGAACCTGTTGGATAAAGAAATTTAGAATTCTGGAGTGGTGTGGGGAGATAAGAGTCGGAGGGAAAGGACTCCTTAGGGAACGAATTCATAGGGTTAGGCAAGATGTTATTGTTTGTATTTAATAAGTGCCTGTAAAAGTAGCCTAATGGGAGAAGGGTTGTGTTAAATTCCCATGTAGATGGTAGAGGGGCTTTGGCTAGTGTCTTTTCGGCCCACTGAGGGTTTCTAAAAGTAATCGCTACACAATCGCCCTCGAATTTTTTCCGTACGGGGCCTATCCAGCCTACTCTTTGGGTATGGGAGATTTCCCTGGCGCATTCTATCGGAAAGTTACAGTTTATACTTAACCAATGTAGTATTTTATTTTTCAGGGATGATGTAGTTTCGCTCTGTTCTTGTTTGAGTGTTGGTACGTTTACCAATACGATTACGTAGGCTCCACATTCAGGGGGGAGGGTAATGCGTTTAGGGATCTGTCGTGACCTGTATGGTTGTTCATACGGTATCTTCGGCTGTTGAGTCTTTGTAGCCATATGATTAGATTGCGTCGATACCTGTGATCCTTGTTGAAGTGGTGCATGAGAGTTCGCCAGCTGGTTAGTGGCTGGTTGGATGTTCGTGTTAGGGGTAGGAGAGATACTGTTAGATGTTAAAGGTTTATTTGAAGTTGTTAAATTATTGCTAGGAAGGTTCTGTTTCAAAATAGTTGCTGAGGTGAGGTTAGATTTTGGTTTGAAAGTATTTGCTTTACTACTATTTGGTTTAGGATCTCGGGGTACAGTAGTATTTTGAGGCACAATAGGTAGGTGTTTTGTGTTTAGGGATATTAATTCTCCAATTTGTTTTTCCAGTCGGGCAAGTCTAGTTTCGACTGGTGACAGATATATACTTAGAAGGTCCCCAATTCGCTCAATCAGCTGGTCGCTGCCTATGGTATTTTCATACTTATCCCTATGTTCCTCTCCTATATTTGTATCCGAGATCCCTAGGGGTTGATGTGTTTCGTTGAGTGTCTCCTTTCTTTTCTGCTGTCTCACACGCTGGTTATTCCTTAAGGGCCGAGGGGCAGCTAAAGTCAGTTGGTTGGTTAGTTTCGGAATTGCTCCCCCTTGTGTGTGAGTTAAATCATTTGCTTGTGTATCATCCACAATTTCAGGTGTTAAAGCCACATTAAGCGCTGGGGATCTCTCTAGGTCAGTGCTTAAGTCACAATTGGTAGAGGTGTCTCACACTGAAAGGTCAACCTCGTTAGTCAGTATACGGGGATCATTTTGGGTTTCCTGGATGGTTACTGAGTTGGTTGTATTAGATTTGCCAGGGGTGGCAGCAAATTTAATATTTCCTAAAGAGGAGCGTTTGGCAGTGCTCAGATCATGTGATACTCTTCGCTGTAACAGTGAGATGCTGAGGTCAATGGCATCATGTGTCCTGGTTATGAAGCTGTCTATTGGCCCTAGAACAGCCGCTGTTCCCGCGGCTGTCTTACTTCTGCTGCCTCTCGTGGTCATGTTACAAGTTGTTAGATTGCAGCAGTTAGGTATAGTTACTTGTAGATCTCAAATGACACACAGTAAATGTCTATTGATACTCCCAAGATATACAGTAGGACAGAATGAAAAAAAAATTTTTTTAAAAAAGAACAGTGTCCTACTTGTTTGGATGGCTTGGATGTAAGGGGAGTGGACCCAACCCGACCTCTTTGTCCTCGGAGGGCCTCAGAGGGCCCGCCCTTTGCCCGGGCTTCGCCCGGCGTCCCGCGAGACGGGGGTGATGCAGGCTTTATGCGCCTCCTGGCGCGAAAAGGTCGCGGTAAGTACCGCTAAGGCAGCTGGAAGTTGTGGTCCTATGCCTATGCCACGCCCACACTCCCCTCGATGGCCGGACTCCCGGGATGGCTGAAGGAGTCACACGGCAGGGGGCGGGCGGGCTGTGTCCAAGGCAATATCCAACGCGGTATCCCAGGGCAAAAGAATGGCAGCGCCTATGCGGCGGTAAGCGTCACTAAGTTTTTTGGCAAGGTTTCACCCCCTCAACCGGGGTGATGCAGGCTTTATGCGCCTCCTGGCGCGAAAAGGTCGTGGTAAGTACCGCTAAGGCAGCTGGAAGTTGTGGTCCTATGCCACGCCCACACTCCCCTTGATGGCCGGACTCCCGGGATGGCTGAAGGAGTCACACGGCAGGGGGCGGGCGGGCTGTGTCCAAGGCAATATCCAACGCGGTATCCCAGGGCAAAAGAATGGCAGCGCCTATGCGGCGGTAAGCGTCACTAAGTTTTTTGGCAAGGTTTCACCCCCTCAACCGGGGTGATGCAGGCTTTATGCGCCTCCTGGCGCGAAAAGGTCGCGGTAAGTACCGCTAAGGCAGCTGGAAGTTGTGGTCCTATGCCTATGCCACGCCCACACTCCCCTCGATGGCCGGACTCCCGGGATGGCTGAAGGAGTCACACGGCAGGGGGCGGGCGGGCTGTGTCCAAGGCAATATCCAACGCGGTATCCCAGGGCAAAAGAATGGCAGCGCCTATGCGGCGGTAAGCGCCACTAAGTTTTTTGGCAAGGTTTATTCAAAAAACATTATTGACAAAGTTCACATATACAAATTGCACTTCAATATCAAATCGGAACATTGTGCTCAGCAGGTCATTGACAGAGTACCATGGACAGAATGATAAAATAATTGTACACAAGCCTAGTTCTGTGCAGCATGGAAAGCGCACCACAATGATCAAAATGCTAAAGGAGATGACGGCACCAATGTGAAGATAGCGGCTGACACTGCCTCAGGTGGATGTAGGGACATGAGGGGGAGCAGTCACTGATCAGCACCGGCGGCCGCCGCGGGCGAACTGTCGGCGGGGGAGGCAGAACGGCTCGGGTGTGGTCGGGAGAGGAGGTATGTCACCAGGGCGGCCCCTTATGAGTTTTGGACGGGATCGCGCAGGCAGTAAGTCCCAGAATTCTGATAACAGAGTCTGACACCTCGAGGCATCATCGAGCCAATGGGAAAACTGAGGCGCTGGTCTACGGCCCCAACACATAGCCACCCTGCGCCTAGCCAGAATGAGCAGCATGGCAATTAGGCGTCGAGAAGAGTCCGGGCAAAATTTGACTCAAGCAGGCACAACGGTGTTTCCGGCTGTACCGTGGCAGAAACAATTTCAGAAATGGCGGCATAGACCGCCTGCCAGAATACAACCGCATCTTTGTCTTCTGAGCTGCTGTGACAACACGACATGGTGGCCATATTGGTTTGGGCTCTTTCTCACGACTGGAAACCAATAACTGTGTTTTAGCAGCTTAACATGTAGCACCGATATACTCATCCAGTTACCGGCTACTGTGGGATTTCACTTTCAAATTTCTTTGATTTAAACGTGATTTAGTCGAGACAGGTACATTTTACGATTTATATTTTAAAACATGTCTAGTATACAACAATTTGCTCAGATAAAATACATTTCAACAAAATCCTGGTAAGCCACCACTGTTATGGGAAAAATGGTACAATACTTTTGAATTTTTTTTTGTAACCATTGATGCAGAAAAGTTTAATGCCAAAAGGAAAAGAGCCATTATAATAATAATAATAATAATGAGACTTTGAAAGCGTGCAGCTACTCCAATAAGGTTAAGGAGTGTCTTAGCGCTAAGGTCATGCTCCTAACCGAGATCTCAGATGCACAATAAAGTTAGAGAAAAGGCACTTTCTAAAAAATGTTGCGAAGCAGTAATTCTGTCTTAGATTACCTTAACTGCATAGGGAGAGATTCCAGAGTCAGGCGCAAGGTAGCTAAAGGAGCTCCCTCTCATACGGACTCTCACCCTCGAGACCTTAGTTAATAAGGCCTTAGACCGCTAAGACTTGGAGGATTCTTGTAGTTACGCTAACACTACAATATGGAAAGAAGGAGGTGATTTTACTGGATACTTAACTTCGGTGAGGAGACTTTGAGCTTTGTTTACGAATCAAAAGTCAGACGCGAGAGGCGGTGTCCCAGATCCGCTTCCTAAAGAAGGAATAGTCTGGCTGAGCATCAATGGGCGTGGCTTGCGCTGGGTGGGCGTGGCCCTCTTTGTGGGCGGGGCTTGCCTGTGCTGGGTTTGGCATACTCTTGCTTGACTTCCGTAGGGTGTGGGCGTGTCTGGTTCGTTGGAGGCAGAATGTTGGGCGTCTGGGCGTGACACTGTCTGTATTAGCGTGACTAGGGGCGTCTCTCTAGCCAGGAGACGTTGTGGAGGGGTGGGTGTGTCTCCGGCTGCCCTCGGCCCGCCGCTCTTCCTCGGTGCCCAGACTGCGGGAGCTCGAGGAAGGGACGGACCATGGTCGGGCTCCCCGCGCTCCTCTTCGCCGTGACGCTGCTGAGCTCGAGCCGGGGGCAGAAAGGTGAGCGGAGGGAGGGGAAGGAGAACGCAGGGTGGCGGGGGTAAACGAGTGGTAAGAGGGCACAGTGCCACAGAGGGGTTGGCATCAGTTGAGGCTGAGTGACAGAGTATGCACGGAAAGCAAGGGACACAGAGGCTCAGACTGGCAGCGAGGGTGCAGAGGGTACAGGTGAGCGGAGCGAGGGGAAGAAGGTCCCGGAGAACGCAGGGTGGCGGGGGTAAAAGAGTGGTAAGAGGGCACTGCCACAGAGGGGTTGGCATCAGTTGAGGCTGAGGGACAGAGTATGCACGGAAAGCAAGGGACACAGAGGCTCAGACTGGCAGCGAGGGTGCAGAGGGTACAGGTGAGCGGAGCGAGGGGAAGAAGGTCCCGGAGAACGCAGGGTGGCGGGGGTAAAAGAGTGGTAAGAGGGCACTGCCACAGAGGGGTTGGCCTCAGTTGAGGCAGAGGCTGAGGGACAGAGTATGCACGGAAAGCAAGGGACGCAGAGGCCCAGACTGGCGTCGAGGATACAGGGGTACAGGGGTACGAAGTGGCTTCAGGGGCCCACGAATACAAAGAAAAGAACAGACAAGGGACACCGGAAGGAGCCGGGTACTGACATTATATGACCCCCTACAAAACGCAAATTGTGCATAGTGTAAGTAGGCTTCAAGTCAGATGGTAGGGGGCGGACAGGGACATGAACATTAAAGGTCAAACAGGTTGTGGGCAAGGGGTAGAGTGGTGCAGGAAGCACTGGGGGAACGCGTAGAGTTCTGCCTGGGACTGAGATGACAGGAGCAGAGCGATACGGCATAGACATAATGCAAGGACTGTAAAAGGTTTAGTTTGTACTGCATAGTACGCACAGACAGGAGCGCAGGGGCGAGGGTGGAGAGGAACAGGCAGGAGGCTCAGAGGAAGCGGGGAAAGGGGCATGTAGGTGACGGAGCTCTTAGTGCCAGGGATCCGAAATGGGACACTCCGGGTGGACCAGGTAGAAAGAAGGACAAGCGAAAGATAAACAGTGTCACGCGGAGGACGGTTGTACGAAAAATAATCTGCAGGAGAGAACCACAGAGACAGGAGGCGATGGGTGAAAGAGGCAGAATGTGGAATCAAAACTACGCAGCATTTGACAACCCTGGTATTTGGCTGCCCTGGCTTCTAAACCACTTTGCCTCCCCATTAACTTAAAAAAAACGTATTTACTTTTACAAATGAAGTTCTGAGGTATAGCATGTGAGGCATGGGACCACAGAAGGGAGCGAACAGGCAAATTATGAGGTGTCAAACGCTACCAAAGGACAGAAAGGCTGCAAATGTTTCCTATGTGGCACCTTGCGCCAGTATTGGTTTGCTCTACAACAGCCGTTGGCATCCTGGAGCTTACTGTTTTGTTTGCCCTAATTTCAGCATGCACCGACAAGCTCCTGCAAGCAGCCAGGGCTGGTTGAAGTTGTCACACATGGAGTCACTTGGCAGCAATGCATCCTTACAGCCAGAGAAGGAGGACTGGGGGCAGTAAGTGGCAGTAAGCACAGAGAGGCTATGGAGCAGTGGAAAGTGGGTTTCGCATGTAGGGCGTGTGCTGTGGAGGGCATCTGGGCTAGAGAGAAGAGAAAGGAGATATGTGATGGAGATCTAGTAAGATGGGAGCACGTGGAGAGCAGGCCAGAAGAGAAGAGGATGTTGACACACAGAAAGGGATTGTCATGGGAATCAACCAAGTCATGCAGCATGGAATCGGCTGTCAAGGGGGCATCCACTGAGCTGGCAAATGGTATAGAGGGGCGCACGGACACAGAAGGGCAATGGAACTCTGCCCATTCTCCTACTTCCTTCCTCTTCCAGTTCCTCCAGATTGACTGGTTTAGGATCGGTGCCTTTTTCACGTAGACCTGTAGGTTAAAATGTAGGAGGAGGACCTAGGCTACAGGGATCCCTTTTCATTTTATCCTGGATAAGTTACTAAAAATACATCGAATACAAAATAATAGATTTTGGAGAATTGGGCTGCTTAATTTAGTATAGTTTTCACAAAAATGAGAAACTAAGTTTGTGTCTCTTCGTCAAATGTAGTTTTTAGAAAATCTAACAGTGAAACTATATGGTAATGGGGAGAGGGGGAGCGCGTTCTTAGATAAGCAAGTAAATACACTTTCTTGCACACGCCCTGCATCAGGCTGTGGGTGTTTGTTAGTGAGAGAAGTTTTGCTGCTTTTGAAACAGGTCTGCTACACGCTGCATTAGGTATTGGTGCTGGCGATGACTTGTGAGTGAGACGTGCTCCCTACCTGTGAGGCATGTAAGCACGTTGCATTAGGCACTTGTGTGGCATGAGGTTTCCTTTGTTAATGAGAAGCTCCGTGTACAATCACACAATGCATTCAGTTCTAATGCTGTGGATGGTTTGTTAGTGACTCTGAGGTTCATGCAATGCATTGGGTTCTTGTGGTAGAACTGTGTATTTTTACTGAGCGGGGCTGTCTGCCCAGGTGTGCAGATGCACTACATTAAGCTATGTTGCTGTCAGTGGTTTGTTAGTGAGAGAAGGTTCCTGCTGCTATTAAGCTATGTTGCTGTCAGTGGTTTGTTAGTGAGAGAAGGTCCCTGCTGCTGAGGTTTGCACACACTGCATCAAGCTCTGGTGCTATTAAGCTATGTTGCCGTCAGTGGTTTGTTAGTGAGAGAAGGTCCCTGCTGCTATTAAGCTATGTTGATGTCAGTGGTTTGTTAGTGAGAGAAGGTCCCTGCTGCTGAGGTTTGCACACACTGCATCAAGCTCTGGTGCTATTAAGCTATGTTGCTGTCAGTGGTTTGTTAGTGAGAGAAGGCTCCTGCTGCTATTAAGCTATGTTGCTGTCAGTGGTTTGTTAGTGAGAGAAGGTCCCTGCTGCTGACGTTTGCACACACTGCATCAAGCTCTGGTGCTATTAAGCTATGTTGCTGTCAGTGGTTTGTTAGTGAGAGAAGGTCCCTGCTGCTGAGGTTTGCACACACTGAATCAAGCTCTGGTGCTATTAAGCTATGTTGCTGTCAGTGGTTTGTTAGTGAGAGAAGGTCCCTGCTGCTGACGTTTGCACACACTGCATCAAGCTCTGGTGCTATTAAGCTATGTTGCTGTCAGTGGTTTGTTAGTGAGAGAAGGTCCCTGCTGCTGAGGTTTGCACACACTGCATCAAGCTCTGGTGCTATTAAGCTATGTTGCTGTCAGTGGTTTGTTAGTGAGAGAAGGTCCCTGCTGCTGAGGTTTGCACACACTGCATCAAGCTCTGGTGCTGTTAAGCTATGTTGCTGTCAGTGGTTTGTTAGTGAGAGAAGGTCCCTGCTGCTGAGGTTTGCACACACTGCATCAAGCTCTGGTGCTGTTAAGCTATGTTGCTGTCAGTGGTTTGTTAGTGAGAGAAGGTCCCTGCTGCTGAGGTTTGCACACACTGCATCAAGCTCTGGTGCTATTAAGCTATGTTGCTGTCAGTGGTTTGTTGGTGAGAGAAGGTCCCTGCTGCTGACGTTTGCACACACTGCATCAAGCTCTGGTGCTATTAAGCTATGTTGCTGTCAGTGGTTTGTTAGTGAGAGAAGGTTCCTGCTGCTGAGGTTTGCACACACTGCATCAAGCTCTGGTGCTGTCGATGTTTTTTTTTGTTCTTTGTTTTTTTCGGAGTTTTCTATTGCGCAATCTTGACCCAAAGGTTTCAGAGCGCTTTATATGAGCCCCAGTTGCGTTACAGACCGACACATTCATTTTTGTTGGGCACAGGGAGATTGAGTGAGTTGCCCAGAATCATAGGATGTTGAGCATCCCTGCCGAGACTCGAACCTGGTTCCCCAGCTTCAAGGGTCAACCGCTGTAGTGGTAAGGCCACATCCTCTCCCCTAAGTTAGTGAGCGAAGTTGCCTGCTTTTAAGGTTTGCACACACTGCATCAAGCTCTGGTGGCATGGATGGTTTCATTTTGACAGTAGCCCCCTGCTGCTGAGGTTTGCACACACTGCATCAAGCTCAGGTTTTGTGGATGGTTTGTATGTGAGGGAAGCTTCCTGCTGCTGAGGTTTTCACACACCGCGTCAATCTCTGGTGGCTTGTATGGTTTGTCAGTGAGAGAAGTTCTTTGCTGCTGAGTTTTGCACACACTGCATCAGGCTGTGGATGTTTTCTTAGTGACAGTAGCTTCCTGCTGCTGAGGTTTGCGCACACTGCATCAAGCTCTGGTGTCATTGATGGTTTGTCAGTGAGAGAAGCTTCCTGCTGCTGAGGTTTGCGCACACTGCATCAAGCTCTGGTGGCATGAATGGTTTGTCAGTGAGAGAAATTCCCCGCTGCTGAGGTTTGCACACACTGCATCAAGCTGTGGATTCTTTGTTAGTGAGAGAAGCTCCCTGCTTCTGAGGTTTGCCACAGTGCATTAAGCACTGGTGCTGTGGACAGTTTGTTAGTGAGCGAAGCTCCCTGCAGCTGAGGTTTGCCTCCCTACATAAAGCTCTGATGGCATGAATGGTTTGTCAGTGAGAGAAGCTTCCTGCTGCCGAGGTTTTCACACAGTGCATCAAGCTCTGGTGTCATTGATGGTTGGTTAGTGACAGTAGCTTCCTGCTGCTGAGGTTTGCGCACACTGCATCAAGCTCTGGTGGCATGGATGATTTGTCAGTGAGAGAAGCTTCCTGCTGCTGAGGTTTGCACGCACTGCATTAAACTCTGGTGCTTTGGGTGGTTTGTTAGTGGGAGAAGCTTCCTGCTGCCGAGGTTTTCAAATACTGCATCAAACTCTGGTGTCATTGATGGTTGGTTAGTGACCGTAGCTTCCTGCTGCTGAGGTCTGCGCACACTGCATCAAGCTCTGGTGGCATGGATGATTTGTTAGTGAGAGAAGTTCCCTTCTGCTGAGGTTTGCACACACTGCACCAAGCTGTGGATGCTTTGATAGTGAGAGAAGCTCCCTGCTTCTGAGGTTTGCCGCACTGCATCAAGCTGTGGATGCTTTGTTAGTGAGAGAAGCTCCCTGCTTCTGAGGTTTGCACACTGAATCAATCGCTTGTGCTGTGAATGGTTTGTTAATGAGAGAAGCTCCTTGCTGCTGATGGTTGCACACACTTCATCAATCTATTGTGCTGTAGATCTGGGTTGTTAGTGAGAGAAGCTCCCTGCTGCCGAGGTTTGCACACACTTCATCAAGCTCTGGTGGCATTGATGGTTGATTAGTGACACTAGCTTCCTGCTGCTGAGGTTTGCACACACTGCAGCAAGCTGTGGGTGGTTTGTTAGTGAGAGAATCTCCCTGCTTCTGAGGCTTGCCACACACTGCATTAGGCCGTGATGCTGGAGCTAGTATGTTTAGCGACAGAGAAGGTCCCTGTCTCTGAGGTGGGTGTGCTGACACAGCATTAGACTGTAGAGCGTGATTTGTGTATTCGTGTGAGAAGGAATCTGTCCTAGTTCTGAAGCCTTCAGTTTCTGGGTGTGCCATCTCTTGTCTGGGTTTGACCTAGACCGAATCTTTCTCAGGGTCTCCTTACCCGCGTCTTTGCCTGGTGGCTATGCAGGTGATAACTGCAGTCTGTACAAACTCTGCCTGGAGTCTGTAAATAGAGAAATGGCATACAAAGTAATGTGGGAGGGAGTCGTTTGCTGGAGGGTCATGAGAAACTGTGTAAACAAGTTTAGAAGTAAACAGGAACACGAACTTTATATGAAGGCTCAGGATGTTGCTTATAAGAACAGGCAGTAGTTGTGGCGAGGGATGGGTGTTGGCTTGAGACAGCGGGAGCCAAGTATGAGGGTGTAAACAATCCGGTTTTCCCAACGGATGGCCAGGATGCTTTTCTATCTAGAGAACATGGCTTTCCTGCACCGAAGAGAATTTATCTCATGCCGTAATCTGATTTCTTTTGATATGCAGTGCAAACACAGCCAATAACATGGTTACAAAGTATAATAAATTGTTACGTGCTGCTGCTTTACCGACCAGATGCCCAAGGACAGCCACTCAATACCACCTTGTTATGGCCCTTCAAGATACAAACACATTGGTGGTAAATAAATCCTTGTGCAAGGCTTCTCCCTATCAGACTTGCTTCCTTCTTCCCTCTGCGCTGTAAACAACTTATCAAGTTCAGGCAATCACTAAAGAATCACCTGTTCCGGTAGCCTTTTCCTCTGCACCCTTCCAGACACCATGTCTTCTTGCGTTTCTTTACAGATGACTTGCTTCATAGCCTTTTTTTCTCCCTCCCATATTTGTTTTCCACACATTGAGACATTATTTGGGCAGGCCCAGTGCCATAAAAATCCAGTATCATTAATATAGACTTCTTAAGATGGTCAAATTGGTTTCCCACTAATGCCCAGTGAACATGGGACGCACTGGGCCATTGCCCTCACTGTGTCCGTGGTAATGGCAAGACTGTTTGCAAATGGTTGGTGTGAGGTGGCACAGGCCTTGTGACCGGAGTTTCATTCAATGGAGTGGGTATGTCAATCAATCAGGGGCTTGTAAAGCGCAGCTACTCACCTGTGAAGTTTTCAAGGGGGAGAGGGGCTGCCTGTCGGACTGGGTGGAGGATCATTCGAAGAGCGCGGCCTTGAGGTCCATCCTGAATTGAGTCAGTGACGTTGATTGCCTGAGGTGCAGGGGTAGGGTGTATAAGCAGGCTGGTGATAAAAACCTAATTCTGTGGCTACTGTTTTTTTCACATAATTATCTAACGCACTTGCCACATTTTCCACCATCTAATGCTTCGTTTGCAGATACCCTTTCCCAGCTCAAATGCATCAAAATGTAACTTGCAAAATGTGCCACGCTTGTGCAGGCCAGACACTGCAAAGATTAACTGGTCGCCTTTCAGTTGTTGACTGCTGTATTGGGGTGTTAAAACTGCATTATCATGGTGAAACATTTGTCCATAGAGTAGCATTATTTGCCCCCAGTTGGTGGAAGAGCTTTTATCTGCAGTGTGAAATTAACCATAAGTTTAAGCGATAAAGGAAGCCATAATCCCTTCATTGTATTGACATTGTTTTGCTTAAATTATTTGTACAAATTCCTGCTGCCCCAGGCATACTTTTCTCAAAACCAGAATGTATTCCAAAATGGCAAACTAAAGTGTATATGTATGTGTGTGTGTATATGTATATATATATATATATATATATATATATATATATATGCCACATTTTATTGATTTATAAATCATACAACACATAACATGCGTGAAACATTGAAGCATATGTTTGAACATGATCACCAAAGCCAGTAGAGTACATATTGTCTTTCACGGCTCCCAAAGCATTCACTGCGTAATGTCAGTCATCAGAGACGCCGCAGTGTTCCACCATTTCCCCCAGATCTGCTTGTGTTTACGAAGGCACATCCTGGCTCCGTATGTTGGCTCTTCTGTTGTGGAGCATTGGTCCATGGTCCTCCACTGATCTCTCATGTCAGATATCCGGTGTCTGGGGATGTCTCTGTTGGCCAATAGCGTGCCATTTCCCATGAGCGTTACAAAGTGCTTCAACGCCTCGTCATGGGTAGGAGGCGCTATATAAACATAATTTACAATTCCAGTTTTCCCCAGGTTCTTCCCAGTAGTGCAGTTCGGGGCTTGGGGTCGAGAGGCCTTCTGGTTACCATTTATAGTGAATGAAATATTTATCTCTGTTTGTTTTTAATCACTGTTCACTCCCACACCATGTGGAAGAAATATCCGAATGAAGTTTTTTCATTTTCTTTTTATCAGCGTGTATCTGCCAATGCCCAATAGAGAGATACTTATTGCGAAGTAAAGTTTTGTTGCGCAAGTTTTGTAGTGGGTAAAAAAGCGTCTCCACTGCACGTACACTTGTGCCATTCGAGGAACATCTCCATTTCAGAACCAGAGCAGGCGGAGTGAGATGATCATATGGAGGCATCCTCCTTTCTAGCATCCTATTCAAATGGTCCTTTCAACTGGAGATGGTAAGAACCAGAAGACTGTTTCTATCTGTGGAACATTCTGAAAGGACTCAGACATATGACCATCTTCTGAAAACGAGATGCAAGTATTTTCCAGTGCCATTCTTAGGTCTCGCCTGAGACCTTGCATGGGCTGTCGTGAGGCATTTTGTTTACTAAATGGGGCTTGGAGTCGACCCATCGCTTACCATTTGCTGGTTTCATCGTCACTCTTATTTTCTGCCTTCTAATTGGACAGCGTGTGCCGAATTTACTCCCTCCTATTTCATTTGGAGTATGAACCCATTAGTGATTGCTTTTTGTTTAGTGTCCTTCTGCTTCACAATCTGTGATTTGGGTACTATTTTCTTTTTCTTCTTCCACTGTCAGTAGTGTCTTTGTTGCTTGTTCCCTCTCATTGCCCGTATTGCTTGTTCCCTCACACTCTCCGGTTGTCTGTGTTGCTTGTACAAGGTTATTTTCTGTTGTCCTAATTGTTGGGTTTGCAGCAAATGGTTTCAGGTGGGAAGCCCTTGATTGTTGAGTTCTTAGTCCACTAGCCTGGCCTCTAGTTGAACTAGAAGGAAAGTGTTAAACTGATTTAGAGTTTAAGGGTAACAAAAAATCCCCCAGTTTTTGGAGAAAATGCTAACTATGTTGTAAAATGTACTTTATGAATTTCACTGTCATTCTCTCCCAATAATCAGGGCCACTGAAATTATGCTCGGGCGGAAAACTAAATTATACGGCAGGTTGATTGAATCACGTGGCAGGGAAACGAAATTATGTGGAGTAATATGGCACATTTTGTTGAAGTATTAATTTGCAGTTCTAAATTTTATAGCATTAATGCTGTCTGGAAAAAAGGTTTTACCCCATTGGTTCCAATTTAATCCCTGAAAACAGTAATCTGCAATTAAAAGGTGAACATATAGCGTTTGCAATGGGCCTTCCATGACAAAGTACCACATGTGGCAGTTTTAGAGTAACTTTTCATTCGTTTGAGTTAAACAAACATTTTTATTTGTTATAACCTGTACAATAAATAGCAGATGGTGTATTATATGGCAAGTTAGTCTTGTAAATATATAATTATGCTGAAAACGTTGGCCTTATAATTGCACAATTGTAGTGGCAACTTTGCATGTCCTCTAAAAATTGGAAGAATTTCGGTTTTACCAAACTTTAAATCATGTCCTTTGTCTTAAAAAGAAACCAGTTTCTTTTGCAGATTTGCTTTCTTGACTTGATTTCTTTTTAGGTCCGGCTCAGAGTCAGTTTTAGAACTTTCTCTCGAGTACCTTTGAATAAAAAAATCTTACATTAAAATCTGTTTATATATACCTATAGAGGCGTTGGTTATCGATCTTCATCCATTGGTTCTTTTCAGCGATCAGCCACATTTTGCTTTCACCCACAAGAGCATAGATAGAACATATAGC
This sequence comes from Lissotriton helveticus, assembly GCF_964261635.1. NCBI lineage: Eukaryota > Metazoa > Chordata > Amphibia > Caudata > Salamandridae > Lissotriton > Lissotriton helveticus. The sequence continues at coordinate 1,753,667,939 of NC_136061.1, read as the reverse complement.
AAGCCAGCAAGGAATCACCACTACTGTTGTATTTAATATATTTTTTTAATTTAGAATTTTAGTACGTCTGCACTTTTTTCTTTCATTTTTTTTGTGGTAGAAGCCTGCACGTTTTTTTTTTTTTAAACTATTGCACAAGGGAGCGTTGTGCTCAGGACCACACCTCTGTGGAAGGCAAATCACTTCAGTGAGCCAAGCTCGTTTCTGTAATCCCAGTATGGCCAACTGCAATTTACTTGAGTGCTGCTTCAGGTGTACTGAACTTCTAGGAGCCGCCACAGGTCTGTATCCCAGGCTGACAGCAATGCATCTCAGAAGGGTTTTGGGCCTGCAGATAGTGCAGATTTCAGGGCCGCGGTTGAGCTGCAGTTGTCAGTCAGTGGGCATCGATCCAGCATAGATGCAACGTGGGGTCCAAGGAAATCTAATGAAGGCGCCGCGTTTTCCATGGCTGTTCCCTGCGCTCGGGCATTTTATGTGGTGCAGAACAGATATCGTGGGAATATTGATAGTGTGTCCCTCTGACTCAGGGCTGCCAGTTTCCTCTGCTCGTGGTCCCCGACCCAGCGTGTGAAGAAGCGCTTCCCCAACACCACCCTGCCCCTAGGCACAACGATCGCACTGTGCGTTGCCAAACCACTTTCCGCATGCACTAGTTAAATCCACACGCCCTGAGACCACTGACGTGCATGTGTGCCAGTCACGTCTACTGTGCTCTACCAGCTCATCCCTGGGCGCTGTCGATGCCCGTGGTGTGCACGCTTCTTGTGCGAGAGAAGCTTACACTAGTCAAGTCTATGGTCGAGGGCACTAGAAATAAGCGATTGTGCAATTATAGATTTGCTGCATTTGTCTCATAATCCATCACCTGCTGGATAATCTGCCGATTTTAACAACACAACCGTTTCTAGCAAACTTGAGGGGGCCTCCCTGCAAGGCACGTGGAGGGGCCTCCTCCGGGTTCAATCAGGAGCTTTGCAGCCAGAGTGCTGTGCTGAGGGGGCGCCCTCGAACATGGGGGCTGCGGGGGCCTGTGTTACGCCCCTTTGCGAAGTTGGACTGATCATCATTCTGTTGCGTAGTGCTTTATTTTTGTGTTAACTGGTACTAAAGAGGTGCTAATGCCCAGTGTTAAATTTAAAATTGACAAAATTATGAAGTAATACTATCACAAAATGTGCTGCAAAATGCTGCATAATTTGCCTTTTCTTTCCGCATAATTTACTCAACCCTGCTGCATAATTTGGCCCTCCACAGCCGCATAATACCAGTGGCCCTGCCTATGGTATATCCACAATTCTATATTGTATTGCATTTATATAGCGCTTACTACCCCTGGCGAGGCGTCAAAGCGTTTTTTTGGGCGGGTAGCACGCTACTCCGGGACGCATAGAGGATTAGTGTTGAATTAGTATAGTGAAACATGCAAGTACATTTTAAGTGGTGGATAGGTTAGTCAGTTATTTGGATTTGGAATGATAGCAGAAGGATAGAGGAGGACAAAGGTGCATTCAAAGCAAGCTTGCACTGCTTTTGTCGTGTAGTATGTGCTCAGGTGTAAGGAAATTGTGCTCTTTCCATCCTTATGCTCTGTATTGTTTGTTTCAGAGAAGCTTTCCCAAGGAAAGCTGACATGCTGAACTATGGTCAAGGGAAGCATGTACTACTGTCTTGGATGAGAGTGAAGCTCGCACGGCTGCTTAATTTTAATATATATTTATGTGCCATTGTAGTCAAAATAAATGTAGCCCAATAATGCGTTATTTAGAACGATTATACGAAAATTCACTCTACAGTGCAAAGGTCAAATTCCAGCTATATACCACAATAAAGAGAAAACGCACACGAGAAAGTCACTGTTTACTGACCCTCAAATTGTATGTTGCAACTACTTTGAACATGGAAACAACTCTTGAAATACTCTTTAATTAAATCTTTGTATTCTGGTTTTTGTTAACCATCTTTTAAAAATTTTTTTTTTTAATACACTTTAAAAAATCCTTTGCAGAACCATATATTCAAACGTTCAACGTTTGGTATGCTATTTATTACCATTGTTGATGGATCGGAGGGAAATTATGACCCACTCGAGACTTTGCCTCTCGTAAGTAATGGCCCCTCCTCACACTCAACAATGGTAATAAATGACATTAAACTGTTAGCAGTAAAGAAGTGTAAGGGTGTGCGACTGCTACCGGACACATAGGGGAGGTGAGGGGGGGGCACGTGGGGGAACACAAAAAGAAAAAAAGCCACTTATTTTATTACAGCCGACCGTGTCTCTCCTCCGTCCTCTTCTTCCTGGCTCCGGTCGGCAGCAGGAAGCTCCAAGGCTCACCTGAGCCAATCACAACGCTGCAGTGCAGCATTGTAATTAATCTGAGCGCCGTGGTTCGGTGCTCAGACGGGGACTGGGAGGCTTTGAATGTTTCTCACCATGCTGTGAAATGCAGCCTGGTGGGGAACATGCAAAGTGCGCATGACTGCTTGGGCGGCCCGAGAGGACCAAGCAGTCTTGTGCACTTAAGGAGTGCAAACCACTCCTCTCCCTGCTATGCCCAGCCACACTCGCCCCGAAAGCCACTGACTCTAATAGGAAAACTAAAATGATAATAACAATAGGTTATCATTTTAGTTTTCCTATTGAGCAGTGGGGTGACGCTCCTCTGCCTTAGAGGAGCAGCTGTGTGTGTGTGGGTGTGGGTGTGTGTGTAAACAAACAAAACACCGATCACTGTGCCATGGCGGGTGGTGCATATTATGGCATGTATTCAGGGGGGATACCAAGACAACTGTCTTTGCTTAGCTGCTGCACCCTTATGAAGATACCCACTCTTTTCTCCCTCACACATTCTAAGAGCCTTCTTCAGTTCTTAGGTTGATAGATAAATTAATGTCCTGATGAGACCTATTGATTTATGCCTACAGGTTGACATTGATATTGCATTGATATATCGTTTACTACCCCTTACAAGGTTTCAAAGCTTCTTTCGGCGAGTAGTACATTACTCTGGAACCCAAAAAGGATTAGTGGTGAGTTAGTATAGGGAAATGTTGATAATATTTCAATAGCTCTCCTATGAAACAATCAAAGTGAATATCTAAAATCAGATTAAACGTTGCTTGTTGTTTTATTAATTTGACATCACTAAATATAACGGTGTATTTGAATGTACAAACCACAGACTCCCTATTGTTCATTTGTTTGGTATACAAGGTGACACAAATCATATAATGTCTTTGGATACATTTTTTAAAAGGATATTTTAAATTTGATTGACTAATCCTTACAGGTTGGGTACTTGCATTATACCTGCGCAAAGGAATATCCCAACGAGCTGGTGTGCATTTTTATTGCACTTCTTTTATTAAGCTTTACAAATTGCTGCTTGGTGGTTCATGCTCTGTTGAGTCCGGTATGAGTGTCCTAGGTTCAACGAACGATTGAATTTGGCCATTAATATATGTGAAATAAACATATCAGCAAAGCAACGTGTTTAAGTCTCATTTTGAGGTGTAATGTATTGTTATACCCTCAATGGCAAGGGCTGGGCATGAGGTCAGGTGAGGGGGCAATGTTCTGTTACGACCCGAAATTTTAATTACCTTGAAACTAGACTTCCTCGACTCAAACCTTAGTACCCAAAATCCCAGTTTGTTAGAAACAGGAAGTCTGGAAAGATTGGAGAATTTATTAGCCAAGAGGGGCGTGTGGCTTTAAGAGACATAAGAAGGGGGTAACCGGGGAGCAGCTAGAAGGATTTGTCAGTGAGTGAAAACCTCAGTAAGCGGTGAGGACTGGGACGAGGAAGTCTAGTTTTGAGGTAGAGAAGATTACTGGTAACTAACAGAACCTTCTCTAACATCCTGGGACCTATCACCTTGGAAATACTGCAATTGCACAGTATTGAACAACAACCTATTTAGTGCTGAACAAATGTTTAGCAGAGCATAACAAACGCCATCTCATGGCCCCCTTCACACTCACTGTATCATTGCCTGTGAACATTGTAAATATAGCCACACCACCCTCGACAAATATCTCCAATCTGACACTTTCCTGACCCTGACATTAGACATTTGTAGCCATCTCAATGCCAGAACTGAGGACCAGTTGAAAGGGAAGCCTTGGCGGTAATATCTTAGACAAGCTGCCAGTAGTGCTGAACAAGCCAATGATTACTAGGCATGACACATCCTAAAATGGAATGCAAGCGAGTCTGGCAGCCCGTCATCATTCAAGGGCAAGCAAATTGAGCACAAACAAACATGACAATAGTACCAGCTGTTACTCAAAGCACCCAGAAAAGGGCCAAAACAAAGAAGTGCTCATTATTATGAGGTAATCAGTTGGCCTCGTCTGTAACAACCCCCATTCAGTCTGAAATCAGTAAACCACAAATGCCATGTTATGTTATGTTAAAAAGTTTTCTACCGCGCACCGACACCAATTGGTTTCATGGCGCTCAGAGACAAACATAGCAAGGAAACTGAGGGTTCAATTGTGGGCTAACTGAAAAAGATGAGTTTTTAGGAGTTTACGGAAGCAAAAATAATCAGGACAAAGTCGGATAGAGGCAGGAAGGAAATTCCAAGTAGAGGGGGCGAGAAACGAAAAACAGGAGCCACCAAGTTTTTTACGTTTAAACCTTGGAATGATTAGGAGGTTGTGGTCCAAGGAACGCAAGTTCCTAGACGGGATGTAACGCTTGAGACTGCGTGAAGTAAAAGCAGGGACGCAACCAATTAATGACTTAAAAACAGTGCATCCCAGTTTGAAAGTACAGCGATAGGCTACCGGGAGCCAATGTAGTCTCCTCAGCAGGGGCGAGACATGTTGGTGTTTTGGCTGTTGGAAAACCAGTCTGGCCGCCTGATTTTGCACGAGCTGGAGCCGATGAAGATGGTAAGCGGGAATCCCAGCATAAAGAGAATTGGCGTAGTCGATACGGGAGATGATAAGGGCCATGATCACAAGTACAAGAGCCTCTGTAGTGAGGAACCTGCGGATTTTGCCAATTCTGCGCAGATGGTAAAAGCAGGCAGAAGTGACAGCGTTGATTTGAGGTCTCATTGACAAATCGCTGGAAATGATCACGCCAAGGCTCCTCACAGTATCGACAGGACAGGGTGAAGGGCCAAGAGATTGGGGCCAAAAACTGGAATCCCAGGGATTGGAGGGCCCACCTGTCAGAACAAGCTCTGTCTTACTGGGATTAAGCTTCAGCTGGCTAAAATGCATCCACTCCGAGATGGTAGACATAGTGGACTGGAAGTTGGTACGAGAAGCAGAGGAGGTGTCAATAGGGAAGATTAGCTGTAAGTCATCTGCGTAATTAAAGATGGTAACTGAGGTATGATGAAAGTAGGCTAAGAGAGGGTGCATGTAAAGATTAAATAAGAGGGGCGAAAGAGCAGAACCTTGAGGAACACCACAGGAAAGTGAAGAGAAGGGAGCGGAAAAAGTGGATAAATGAACCGATTGGGAACGTTGATGTAAAAAGGAACGAATCCAAGTTAAAGCAAGGCCTTGAATGCCCGCATTTCCGACACGGTCGATCAAGATGTCGTGGTCGACCGTGTCGAAAGCTGCGGACAGATCTAATAAGACCAGGGCTTGGGTAAGGTTCCGATCTGCGCCTAGTCTCAGCGCATCCATTACCGCCGCGATGACCGCTTCAGTTGAATGGACTGGTCTAAATCCAGCCTGCTGGTCATCGAGGAAGGAAGAGCTTTCAATGAATGCGCTAAGGCAGCGAGTGACATAGGTTTCTAGAACCTTCCCCAAATACGGCAAAAGGGAAATGGGCCGGTAGTTACTCAGAACGGAAGGGTCGGTGCCAGGTTTTTAGGTTTTGCCTGCAAGTGCGCACGTAGTGCGCATGCGCTAAAAAACCTCTTAAGTTCTATATCTGATCGATGACCCGCCTCTGTCTCTCATTGGCTAGCTCCATAAATGGAGGCTAGCCATTGGGAGACAGAGGCTGTCAATCGCGCTTTCTCGGGGAAAACGCGATTCGGGGGCGTTTCTCGGGCTTTTTTTAAGCCCCGTCCCTTTGTCCCGGGCCGCGCTGTGATTGGCTGCAGGCCCGGGACACCCCCGTGACGTCAGCCAATCACAGCACGCCGGGACCTGACTTTTTTCCTCTTGTAAAGTATCGTTTGCTACCTCTTGTATTTTGTTTGCTCTTGATACATGCACAATTGTCACTATTGCCTTATGTAACGTAGCGTTTGCTTTTGTAACATGCTGACTTGTACTTTTTCCTCATGTTTCATTACTGTTCCTATTGGGAAGCGCTCTGACACCTTCGAGTAAAGTGCGCGCTATATAAAAACGCGTAAAATAAATGTCCGAGTTTAGTGGGAGGTTTGAAGGTGTAAAGTTTATTAGGGTGCACTGCAGTCACTTATGAGGACGTGTGTTGTTTCCGTGTGGGGTTGGGCTTTGTGTGGTTGTGTTTAGTGCACGACCAGCACGTGCTGTACACATAGCACGTAGTTTGTGTTTTGGGAGGTCCGGCTGTGAATGGGGCGAGGGTGACCCCCGTCTCTACTTGGGGCGTGTGTAGCACGTCCTCCGCACTCTGATTGGCCGTTCCAGGGAGAGCCCCTCCTCTCTGTTTCAGGCTCAGTCCCTCCCTGGAGCCCTCCTGAGTGAGCAGCAAGTGCGCACTCCCTCTCCTTCACTCCCCAGCGTGTCCAGGCGCCCTGCACTCTAGCGCCGAGAAGCTGCTGCCGCCGATCGACCTGCACCTGGGGGTGGCACAAAGGGCACCCCCCTTGACCATCCAGCAGAGGGTGCCTTTCACCGCAGAACACTGGTGAGTGACTGAAGGGCTTCAGCTTTTGTCTAGTGCTTTCCGTCGAGCCGTTGGTCTCTAAGCGCTAGTTTACTGGTAGTCCGGTTCGCATCGGCAGGGCGGGACGACGGCCGGTGCCCGAGGGGCCTGTGGCACTGCCCAGCTGGTGGCCGGTGTTCCCGCTGTAGATGATCTGCGCCCATAATTCGCCGGAAGCTGCAGCGGCCTTGGGGGGTGTTTAGGGCCCAGTGTGGCACGGGAGGGGGGCTCCTTTGAGCAGGCGCAGCAATCGTGGGGGGCTCCTATGAGCATGCTCAGCATGCGCGAGGGGCCCTCTAAGCAGGCACAGCACATGGGGTTCCTTCTACCCTGGGGCGCAGGCAGTGCACATGAATTCAGGGCTCACAGCAGAGCTCCGTGGTGAAGGTGGCGTTGTGCAGGGAGGCACATCACGGGGGTGAAAGGGCAGTGTGCAGGGAGGCACATGGGGGGGGTGTGTGTGACAGAGCGCTGTGTAGGGAGGGAGATCGCGATCAGTTCAACTAAAGAGAACAAGCATTGGCATCAGGCGCGCAACACCCATTGGACTCAAAGGGCTTGTTTTAAAGTAACTTGTATTTCTTACTTAATTGCGCAAACGATTCCCCTGCTTTGGCTGGTAGCAATCTGCCAACTCTTCTTTTTGTCGATGATAACTTGTAAATCTTAAAAGCAGGGAATATGCTCTAGCCACTACTGCTGACGTTTGCCGTATTTTGTACTTTTCATGGATTAAAGATAAATGTACAAAAGACGTAGTTCATGCCATTTAATCCATATAAAAATGTAGGGGCAACATTGGGAGTATTCTGGAAAGAGTACCAAAGTATGACTCTCTTGGTGCAATGATATCTGATTCCCATCGCTGGCTAGGGTAAATATCAAAAAGCATGTCCGTTTTGAAACAGAGCCTCTTCCTTAATTAAGTTTGCCTGGCACGCTTCATACCGTCCTGTGCGTCTGGCCCTTGAGATATACAGAGCCGAGGCTGTACGTGTTGCACTGTAAGACACAGAGCTTTGGAGACCCTGTGATGTAGAACATCTTGGGAAAGCTGAGAACTTCTCTCTATAAGATCCCTATTGAGCCTTCCGAAGATTATCCCTTTGCTTCCGATCAGGCTTGATTTGGCTCTGAAATCCATAATCAGGCTTTCCATACTGAGGCCGATATTGTACAGGCTTTGAAATTGGGTGACAAAAGAACTTGACCCATATAGAGAACGCCTGCATGATGTTGGTAGAAGACCGCATACAAATTAACCCTTGCCTGAGAATACACTGACAGAACTGGGGTTTGCTAATTTTTGGACTGATACTACACCTCTTACGTCAAGTGCCCATTGCATCTTGAAGGAGAGACTGTAGTTATGCACGATTGCGACACTGCAGTCCTCATCCTCTATGGGTCTACTGATTCTTACCAACCAAATGAGACCATACATTTCAAGAATATTTGGATTTATTGCATCCTTTCTCAGCCAGGACCCTTCATGTAAAGTTTAGGTTGCGAATCTTATCAATAGCATCTTTTATGAATATGTGGTCCCTCTTTGAACAATAACACGAGTGATGTCCAGCGTTCATGCATTATAAGGAAACTGAGGGTCATGTTTTATATTTTTTGCATCCCTATAGGAGATTAAGATCTTCATGTGTGAAGCCGCTCTGTCGGTTACTGGGAATACAGCAATATCACATGGCATTAAGAAATATGTAAATGTGATTCCGTGGAAAGAGTAGCATTCAAGATCAAACAGCAGCAAGCACACTTCTCAAAATCTGAAAAACCTTATTGTAAAGAGATTGTAATTTCCTACCACTTTGGAGATTACTTTCAGTAGGCATTAGCAGATGAAGACCTGCACTCTAAAAACAAAAGTCACCATGTGATGAGAGGGTGGAACCTTGGAGGGGGCGTGGCCTAAGTATCTAAGAGTCACTTTTTCCCTTTTCAGCCACCCTCATCAGACTCCTGCCTGGGGGGGGGAGGGAGAGCTAGCTGGGGCTGGTACAGATATCCTGGGATGTTTTCACAACTCCTAATGAACATCGGCCGCTCAAAGCCCCGAAAGACGCACTGGAAATCCACTCTTTGCCGCTATTTCCTGCTCGCTTTCCCTGTCACTGAGTGATATCTGCTCTTTGCCGGGTGACCGCGTGAAGAGAGCTGATATATGTTGCACAAAATGGCACAGTGTGATTTGACACTTAGAGATGGTATTTCTTTTGTAATAAAGTTATGTGTTGTTGAACTGAGGTGGGGTGTCTGTTCCACATGTGGGTCTAGGGTGGATTCCTACAGAGAAGGTGGTGAAGGAGGTTTCCATAGTATGGTTCAACTATTGAGTGTTATTGAGTAAATCGGCACAGCTTGTTTTTTGTCATTTGATTGGAATGTCACACAAATCAGGATTATTGGGTGTTGTGTGTCTCTTATAGTTTGTATTTAACGAATGCGTAAGCTTTTCAAGTAATTGTCACTTGCAGGAGACTAGTATGAGCAGAAAATGTTGGAGGTTGCTGTGGGCTCCATTAGCAGCCTTCACACTGAAGTATAACCATTATAGACGACACACTGCTCAGGCATCTTGAGTACTTTTTAGGTTTCGACCTGGCGAGGGCACTGGTGCCCTGCCCAGGCCGAAATCTTTTGTCAACAGTATGGATGTTCGTTCCGCCTCCGTTTCCCATTGGCTAGCTCCATAAATGGACGCTAGCCATTGGCAAACAGAGGCGTCCGTCATCCTGCGAGGCGACTCGTGGGCGTTTCTGGAGAGTTTTTCTCATCCGGCCCCTTTTGTCTCGTCAGTGCGGCGGTGGGCGGGGTTTATTTTTTTGGCTGGTCGAGGTTTGTTTTGGCCATTCCGCGGCCGACCGCCGCCGGAGGAAGTCCAGGTGAGGGCTTGTTTTTCCTTGCCTTCCCGCTGTCCGTTCCCGGCCCCCCCCCCCCGCCACCAGGCTTGCCTTGTCCGAAGAGAGGAGAGCGGAAGCCAGGGCTACAGCGGCCGAGGGGCTCCCTCGGCCTAATTGGCAGCTGTTTCTAGTTTTTGGTATTCAGCATGATGTGCATTACCCCCTTGTGGTGTGCCCAGCAGCCAGATAAAAGGCACATGGTGACCATTATTGTGTGTTTGAGTCACGTAAGTAGATTCTTGCCTCAACAAACTATAATTAGTACTCCTGTCCTGTCAGAACCCGGAACGTTGTCTAGATTACATTTCTGGTTGTGTCTCTGCCTTTGACTCAGTACCGCACTCTACTCACTTTCGACTAGGTTCATACTACACAAGTATGTACAAATATACATTGTGGAGCAATTAAATCCCATGTGTGTCCATCCCCCAAACTTCGCTAAACCGATGTAACTTTATAAGGAGTCTCTTTTTAGAGCTGGCTTGACAGCACAGCTGTCTCATATCTCATGTAATTAACATAAAAGAGTTACAAGAAACACTACTGAGAGAGGAGCTTTGGCCCTGCCTAAATGTTGGTTATCTTCAATACAGGATATGACTGGGCAGGAGGTGTGTTCTTTCACTACAAAAGAGTGCTTAAATTGCACTTTATGCCGTATTGGAAAGCCTAGGCCTCAAGTTCGTTATGGGGATAAACAATTTATGCCATGTTAGATGCCCAGGATCTGGTAATCTTGGAACGTTACAACAAAGGCAATGGAGTTGAAAGGCTTTTACGGGTGACTTGTTATTCCACTGTTGTCAAGCCTGTAGATGAGTGTTTCCAATTTTCTATCGAAAAATGATGTCTGATGCCATAGATTAAATCTGTTTATTATGAAATGGTTTGACAAATGCAGTAGTCTAACATTTCTTATGAAAAGCATAAGGTTAAGCTAACAGGTCTTTAAGGGTGGCTTTTTGTTACACTGTGGTAAAGTCTGCAGAAGTATTTTGGAACATGGAATCTCACACATTACAATAGTCAGCAAGAGTTTTGGTGTTTAGCCCCGTCTAACAAGTCCCCCTGAGTAGATTTTCATTGTGATAATCCAATTTTATGCATGTGATTTAGCTTTGTGTGTATATTAATCCAATTTTTTTGGTCCGGCTTGTCATATTTAGCTATTTTCCAGGCTCTTGTAGTCAGAAAAATTTATTAAAAACATGCATCCATATACATTTCGAGAGGGGCCATGGAGCATTCCTTTTCGTTGGTCTGTTCTAATATCACTCACATTCTGTTTGTGACGTGTTAGCATATAGAATGTGACAATGGGTCAGCCCACTTCTGCCATTGATTCTCATGGCCTGTGAGAGACTGCAAGGCGGGGGAGATCGTGGCCGTCCTGCTGGCCCTGTCGGGCTGGGTGCTGGTCTGCTCCACGCTGCCCACCGACTACTAGAAGGTGTCGAGCATCGACGGCACAGTCATCACCACGGCCACCTTCTGGTCCAACTTGTGGAAGACCTGCGTCACCGACTCCACCGGCATCTCAAACTGCAAGGATTTCCCGTCCATGCTGGCCCTGGAGGGTGCATCCTGACGGGGGGGGGGGGCTGTGTGTGTGTCTGTGTATGTGGCTCTGTGTATGTGTGTGTGTTGTTCTGTGTGTGGCTCTGTAGGTATGTATGTGTGTGGGACTCTGTGTGGTTCTGTGTGTTTGTGTGTGGCATTTGCGAGAGATTAAGCTATTGGCATTGTAAATGACAGTGCCATTTATTTATCTGTTTTCAAAACCAACACATACATAAAAATGTTGTCATTTACAATGCCAATAGCTCTAACTTTTTCAAAGGCGAAACCGTTGCATTGTAAATGCTTGTTTAAGAATGGGTACAATAACAGCTTGTTTGAAAGCATTGGGGACAGAACCTGTAGAGAGTGAATCATTGAGGAGGGCCAAGGGAGGGCCAGGACAGGCCAAAAGGGCAGCTTTTAGGATTTGTGGGGGGCAGCAATCGTTGGGAGAACCTGAGCTAACTGCGTGTAACAGAGACATAAATTCAGTCTGGGAAATCGGAGGGAATTCAGACAGGCCATAAGATACATCCAGAAATAATTCCCAGAGTATCACCGATAAACGTGTTGACTGCTGCAGTTGCTGTACATTAATCACCAGCTTAATGCTGTTTACTAGGCTGAAGAGCACATTTCCTAAAGAAGTGGAGAAGCAAGGGTGCTGTGGTGCCAGAAAAGGAAAATGCCCTATCCACAGGTTGGCTACTGAAATACAGCCATAATTTGTGTGCAATGGTTCCCCAACAACCCTGGGCCACTGCACCAACTCCCCAGCGGATGTTTATCACAGCAGAAGTTGCTTCTAAACCAATGCTTAATTTGAGCTGGTGGTTTCTGTGCTCAGCACCGCCACTTAATCAACACGGATGCTTTTCATGAACACCAGTTAAGGACACATTAATTTTCTGGGAAATTAAGTGATTTGCCCAGAACCACGGGGTGTTGAGCCGACGCTGAGACAGGAACCTTGCTCCCCAGCTCTGAAGTCGGCAGCTCTGGCCATTACGCCACACCCTCTCCCCACTTTCCTGGTTAGTAGTTGGTTGTGTTTTAGACGGCGCTAACAGGGGAAATGGGCTGGTACAAGCTGCCTCCTCACGAGAGCCCCAGCACTTTGTTTTTACAAATAACCACTAGAATAAACTGATCTCAATTGAACACACCGAACGGAGAGAAATAGCTTCTTAAAACACAATACTGTGTTCTTAAACTCGTTACTAGTCCCAGAACGCTAGATTATTATATGTATCTCTCCATCCTTTTAACATGCTATTAGTCACTCCAGTAAATCAGGAAACAAGGTCAAGAAGTCAAGGTCAAATAAAATGACAGTACATTCAAAAATCAGTTGATACTATGGGCCAGCTATTTAGGCTATGACTGCAACATTATATTGACATCTACATTAGGTTTACGACCAATGATAAGACACTGAAGATCTTTTCCAGACGAGTAGCGATGCTATTCATGGACACTTAGGGTCTTATTTAACTGACCTATCCGGTAGATTATTCATAATATTCCAGTTTAGACTCGTGCTCTTTGTTTCAACTCTCTTTATTGAATATAAACTGTACAGAGAGACTCCTGCTCTTTAAACTGGTTTCTCTTGCGAGTTTGTGAATGAATGAATGATTTCACAAGTGTGTGACTACTCCATGGAGTGTCCCGGCGCTAGGCTTGTAGGGCCACAGTCACATGCCACCACACTAACTTGTTGAGAAAAGAAGGGTTTTAAGTGATTTTCAACATATTGATTCCTGAGAAAGGCCCAAAGCAAAACCAGAAGCTTATTTCATTATTTACTAGCAAAAATCGAAAAAGAGCGCCCACCATACCTTCCGCGGTGAAATCTCGGCACCATAGTAAGAAAAGCCTGAGCAGTGCAATTAGTGTCACTCTAATCAAGGTTGGATATGTGTACAGACAGGTGGGGTGTCCTTTTCCCTATCCCCATTACCACAGTGTCATATGGGCACCTTCTTTGTGACATCATTCCATTTTGCATTCAAGAACGTCTTGGGTTTAGAACTCCAAGTTTGGCAGTTATAGTATTTCCCCCGGCTTATGTTGATTACGCGATCTATGCTCCTGAACCTACCAGTGTAGCATCAATTCTTCACTGGCGACGAGGACTGGTGTTTAGCTTTTACCACTTTGGCATGGAACATGTTACTGTAGCTGGGCATCCACCTTTCTGTGTGAGTATGCACAATAAATACTGAAACTAGCTTTAGTGGGGGCGGGAACCTTCACAGTAGAAGCCTTTTGGAGTGGGGAGCCAGCAAATACATGCTGGGACTGTACGCATGGCAGAAAGGAACCATCGGTATCCCAATCGCAGTAGAAGGCATCTGCATTCCAAGAAGGTGAAATTTGAAGCTGATGAGCAGGCAGAGAAACATGTAACGATGACTTACTGATCATTGTGAAGTTCATGGTGCAGTCAGCCAGGTTAAGACCAACATACTGTCAAACAATGTGGCCGCAAAGGGCTGAAACGACCACAGAAAAAACGTCAGTCATTCACACTTGTACTGCGGCCATCTTAAGAGTTTGGACACATTTATACTGCATAGTCTACATATTGTTTGGAGTCTGCACCTGCAGAGAGGAGCGAGTGCGTCAGCATGGTCAGTTGATCCACGCACCTCCTATTAACTGGACTGTCTTCATTTCTTGTCAGCACCTCTATATGAGACCACGGAAGTCTGCAATTTCGAGGCTTCTGTACAAAAGTTTGGCAGCTATTAGGTGGCCATCAGGTAATTTGTTAGTAGTTCTCGGTCCCCAAGGAAAGGAAGTGTGCGACGTGGAGGCCACCATGCAGATTGTGACACTGCTCTGTTCTTTTTATCTCATCCGGGTGAACCTCTCATTAGGAAGGCCAAGTGGAAAAAGGTATTCCAAAATTATGCTAGGGTGTGTAGAACAAGGTTGATGGCTGGCAGAAACCTTGCTTTTCTACTACACACTTTGGGTTCTGAGGGCCAGGAAACCGTACAACTTTTGCGTGAGTTGAGTCGAGAGGATAACCAGGACCTAAACAATGTTTGTGCTAGCTATCAACCTTTTTCCACCATCCATCTGCACAGGAAATTACATCACTGGATTTCCCACCATCTATTTGCACAGTAAGCAACATAACTTCTCATCCCTCCCAGGACCTACTTAATGGCAGCACAGATGCACCACGGGCGTACCAAAGGCAAGCCCGTCCATGCCCAGACCTCACGCAGCACCAGGAACCCTGGTCGTCTCTCCCTCACGAATCTACCCTCTTGCGACCCTCCACACCCTGAACCTTGGCCACTGCTCCCTATGCTGCCGCACCACACAACACTGAGGGAACTTTCTCATGTGCATCCTGCAAGATTTCATGCCCTTACCCACACTCCTCGCACCCAGTCCTGTAACCACTCATACAACACTTCGCACTCTCACGCATGATCCACAACACCTGCTCACCCACCAAACAGAGATCTTGCACCTGCTTCACTACAAGGCCTCAGACCTACTTTTCCTCATGGAAAACTGGCAGAACCACTACACCTAAGAGCCTCCTCCTCACTAGTTAGCTGAAGACCTGTTTTTAGGTCGAGCTGACGTTAGCATTCATGCGAAGCATGAATGCTGTCAGCTCGACAACTAATGTGATCCGTTTTTAGGAGAGTGGACACCAAAGTGTTACGAGCGTTTTCAGTGCCGGATTTCACCTCGGGAGCGCGCAGCATTGTCTGCAGTGGCAGTGTCAGTTTCGCTTTTTTATTACTTTCGTTTTTCCCGAGGCTGGCTGAGGCTGGCTTGGAATGAACAGGCTTGCCCCCGCGCATGCGCAGAGTAACTCACAGCCCTTGCTTTTACAGACGCAGGCAGGCAGCCCCCACCCCTCTGCATGCACGCACGCACGCACACACAGGCGAGCGCATGCACACGCAGGCACACACATACAGGCACACAGACACTCGCTCACACACACACACCCCCCTCCCCCACAGTCACACGCACGCACACATACATACAAAGCCCGCCCGCCCGCACATGCTTTCCCCGCGCCCCCCCCTTCCCCGCGCCCCCCGCCTCCCCCTTCCCCGCGCCCCCCGCCTCCCCCTTCCCCGCTCAGCAACGCACTCACCGGCTTCCTTCGTGCGGCGGCTCTCCTCAGCTGCAGGGCCCGGCAGCAGGACTCTTCTTACCTCCTTCTGCACCGGGGCGCAGGGTAGGCTCCTGCCTGCTCCGGTGCTCCAAACACGGCGGCTCCGTCCAATCGCGGCTCTTCCGTGGGAGGCGGGGTAGGCTCCCGCCCTCCTACTTCCTGTTTCCTGTTGACGCGCCGGCCTGCCTGACTTCCTGGTCGCAGGCCGGCAGAGTGACGGCAGTGATTTGCGGTATGTATTTAGTTAGTTATTTATGCATTTTTATATAGCGCGGACTTTACCCGAAGGCGCTATTTATTTATTTATTTTTTTGGGACGCTACCTTTTTATTTAGTTTTAAACATTGATGGCTGAATTTTATGGCACTGTACTTCTGAAGTCCCCTCGAGTTTGGTTACAATACTTTCTATCCAAGCCGATAGCGTAAGGCGTTTGGATATGTACTGATCCTGGACCCCATATCTGAACCGAGTCATCACATAATTCATAAACCGATCGAGCACTCGAAATCAAGACACGGCCCTTTTTTACACCCTTTTTAGTTGAAGTCATTTACTTTGTCCATTACCTCATAAACCGGCTTTAATAATGTTACCGCTCTTTAGGGGCTAACATGCAGAAACCCTGCAGCCTTTCGGGGGGATCCTATTCAGCCCAAGCTCATTACATATCTGCGAGGCATGCTTTATACTCAAGAGCCTCGGGGCCTCTTCGCATTCTGCAGGGGGGGCATCATTTTGCGCTCCGCCACAGCAGGCTGCCTCTCTGTGCCCGTTCTGCATTGGCGAAGGCTTGTACCCCAGCTCTCAGGCAATTCACGGGTGCTCGGACAACGGCTTTTTAACTAATTTAAATGATAAGGTTTGCGGCTATCACTTGTTTGTTTAATATTACGGGCATGTGGGTTGTGTGATGCTGCATAAACAGATGCGTTTGGAGTTTATTTACCGATCCGCTATGGAGGGGCTTTTCTTTAATCTGTTGGTGGCTGTTTTTTTTTTTTTATTTATATTGCGTCTTCATGTACACATGATGTTTGACTTTTTTGAGCAATTCGTTACGTTGGGCTTTTGTATAATTTGATACTAGCTGTTATTTTATTTATATTGCGTCTCCCGATGGTTGTGTGATGCTGCATAAACAGATGCGTTTGGAGTTTATTTACCGATCCGCTATGGAGGGGCTTTTCTTTAATCTGTTGGTGGCTGTTTTTTTTTTTTAATTTATATTGCGTCTTCATGTACACATGATGTTTGACTTTTTTGAGCAATTCGTTACGTTGGGCTTTTGTATAATTTGATACTAGCTGTTATTTTATTTATATTGCGTCTCCCGATGCTGTGTTTGCCTGCCCCGCCAGCTCTCCAAGGTTGCTATTTGTTTCTTTCCCATCTGCGTACATCACTTGCGGGATACAGGTAAATCTGCATTCTAGAGTTGCCTTTATTGTTTTGAGGCCGGGCGCAGGGGCTGCTCCGATGTTATCAAGGCTGCTATCCCACTGCTAAGGCGGTGCTGCACTCACTGCCTTGTTTATATTTGTTTTAGTTCCGTGATGCTCCGATCTTTGCCCCTTCCGAGTGGAGCTTCCGAGTGGAGCTTCCGAGTGGAGCTTCCGAGTGGAGCTTCCGAGTGGAGCTTCCGAGTGGAGCTTCCGAGTGGAGCTTCCGAGTGGAGCTTCAGAGTGCAGAGTGGAGCTTCAGAGTGGAGCTTCAGAGTGGAGCTTCAGAGTGCAGAGTGGAGCTTCAGAGTGGAGCTTCAGAGTGGAGCTTCAGAGTGGAGCTTCAGAGTGGAGCTTCAGAGTGGAGCTTCAGAGTGCAGAGTGGAGCTTCAGAGTGCAGAGTGGAGCTTCAGAGTGCAGAGTGGAGCTTCAGAGTGGAGCTTCAGAGTGGAGCTTCAGAGTGGAGCTTCAGAGTGGAGCTTCAGAGTGGAGCTTCAGAGTGCAGAGTGGAGCTTCAGAGTGGAGCTTCAGAGTGGAGCTTCAGAGTGGAGCTTCAGAGTGGAGCTTCAGAGTGGAGCTTCAGAGTGCAGAGTGGAGCTTCAGAGTGCAGAGTGGAGCTTCAGAGTGTCAAGAGCAATGCCAATAGCTCTAACTTTAACAAAGGCAAAACCATTGCATTGTAAATGCTTGTTATTTTACCGAATCACATGCTCATGCTGCTGCCTGGTTTGTCTACATGCACACAGGCAGAATCACTCGGTACAAAATGGCTCCTGTTCACTCGTCAGTACGGTCTTGCGCCGCCCCACCTTCCCCCTGCCAAATACATTCATTCCAAATACTGCTTATTTTCATATCAGACTGACTTCTCACATCTGGGATAGCAGGGGCACCTTCCACAGTGATTAGTGCTTCACAAAAAATAATTCTCGGCTAGCGCTCAGAAGCCTTGAAGCTTTGATTGAATGACACTGCAGTTTGATGCCCCGCTCGTTTTTTGATGCTATGCGTTCCAGACACTGATTTTATTAAGACTCACTTGGAGCTCTAAACTGTCACTTGATCTTTCTTTGGGTCATTTCGTTTGCCCGGAAGGACTAACATATCTGTGAAACCCTCTTCTTTTATAGTTTGAGCATCGTCTTCGTTTAGCAGGATAACATTATACATTTGAAAATACAAATATCCGGGAAGAGCAGAGAGCAAATCTCCGCGATGTTGGGCATTCTCCTATCATAAAGGAAGCGTGTTGGTGGGACCTGTGGCATCTAACGCATCATTTAACCCTATATGCGTGGGCACCTACCACAATAATGTATAGGATGAGTTTGTTCCGTTCCCGTTTTTAATTTGATGTAAAACTCAAATCACTGCACACTCTCTACTACACACTCTCTACTACACACTCTCTACTACACACTCTCTACTACACACTCTCTACTACAGTCACTACTCTCTACTACACACTCCCTACTACAGTCACTACTCTCTACTACACATTCTGCTACACACTCTCTACTACAGTCACTACTCTCTGCTACGCACTCTACTCTCTACTACACACTCTACTACACACTCTCTACTACACACTCTACTACACACTCTCTACTACAGTCACTACTCTCTGCTACGCACTCTACTCTCTACTACACACTCTACTACACACTCTCTACTACACACTCTACTACACACTCTCTACTACAGTCGCTACTCTCTACTACACACTGTACTACACACTCTACTACAGTCACTACTCTCTACTACACACTACTACCCACTCTCTACTACAGTCACTACTCTCTACTACACACTCACTACACACTCACTACTACAGCCACTACTCTCTTCGACACACTCTATACTAGACACTCTCTACTACACACTATCTACTACAGTCACAACTCTCTACTACACACTGTACTACACACTCTACTACAGTCACTACTACACACTACTACACACTCTCTACTACAGTCACTACTCTCTACTACACACTCTACTACACACTCACTACACACTCACTACTACAGCCACTACTCTCTTCGACACACTCTATACTAGACACTCTCTACTACACACTATCTACTACAGTCACTACTTACTACACTCTCTACTACACACTCTACTACACACTCTACTACACACTCTACTACACACTCTACTACACACTCTACTACACACTCTACTACACACTCTACTACACACTCTACTACACACTCTACTACACACTCTACTACACACTCTACATTACACACTCTACATTACACACTCTACATTACACACTCTACATTACACACTCTACATTACACACTCTCTACTACACACTCTCTACTACACACTCTACACTACACACTCTACTACACTCTACTACACACTCTGCTACACACACGCTCTACTACACACTCTACTACACACCCTCTACTACTCTCTACTACTCTACTACACATTCTCTACTACTCTACTACACACTCACTACTTTCTACTACACTCTACTACAGACTCTCCACTCTCTACTCCACACTCTCTACTCCACACTCTCTACTTCAATCTCTCTACCTCAATCTCTCTAATTCAATCTCTCTACCTCAATCTCTCTACTTCAATCTCTCTACTTCAATCTCTCTACTTCAATCTCTCTACTTCACATTCTGTATTACACACTCTCTACTACACACTCACTACTCTCTACTACACACTCTCTACTACACACTCTACTACACTCCCTACTACACATTCTCCTACACACTCTACTACACACTCTACTACACACTCACCACTCTACTACACACTCACCACTCTACTACACACTCACTAGTCTCTACTGCTCACTCTCTACTACACACTCTCTACTACACACTCTCTACTACACACTCTCTACTACACACTCTCTACTACACACTCTCTACTACACACTCTCTACTACACACTCTCTACTACACACTCACTAGTCTCTACTACACACTCACTAGTCTCTACTACACACTCACTACTCTCTACTACACACTCACTACTCTCTACTACACACTCTACTACTCACTACTCTCTACTCACTCTCTACTACTCACTACTACTCTCTCTACTACTCACTATTACTCTCTACTACTCTCTCTACTACTCACTCTCTACTACTCACTCTCTACTGCTCATGACAATGCCATTTATTTATCTGTTTCCAAAACCAACACATAAATAAAACATTTGTCATTTACAATGCCAAAAGCGCTAACTTTTGCAAAGGCGAGACCGTTGCATTGTAAATGCTTGTTTTTTTAATCATCCCATTAGGCCATAGGTTTTGCTTGCCCCACACGTGCTCAGTGCCATGAAACTGTCTCTGGTGATAGTACGCTCTACAAATCTGCATAACATAAAAAAACTAGATTTGCATTATGTACTGCATGTTAATACTATCTTCGAAAGGTATTATTTTTTTCCTTGGGTACAGAAGAGAAAACTAGTTTGTTAAGGTGTATATTACTTTATTAAGGAAGTTGGCATTTTTATGCTAGTTCAGAGCAATGGTTGAGGAACGCTTAGTGTTTCAATTCATTTTGAACCTCAAGAGCAACAGAAATCAAGGAACCATGGCTAAACAATGAGCCACCCTTGGAGGATGTTATCTGCTTGGCAAAGAGGGTGGAGCATCTCTTGAGTTGAATGGATGTTTTGAAGAAAGAATGTGTGAAAAAGGTGATGTTATGCAGTTGAGGTGAAACGCCTGAACAAAGCTATATTTCAAAGGATATTGTTTTAGATGTAGACGGGTTGGTCATATGGCCAATAAAAAAGAGCGTCCTGACGTAATTAGTGTCGACCTACAGGTCATTTCTCCAATGCCATAGAAGCAGGGACACTGTAACAAGAAGAAATGTAGTAAAAGAGATTTGTTAGGAGGTTGTTCTGCAAGTGGAATGACGTATCGTTGAGCATGATATTAAACTCCTTCTCATGGAAGAGTATTGTTTCTGACTAGATTTCTAAGTGTTTATTTGTACTCAAACTGTCTCTGCAATGCATGGACATCAGGTGGCGACCTAGGAAATAAAATGCTGAAGTGTTTAATGAGCACAATTTAGTCCCACACAAGATAATTCTTGAGAAAATCTATGTTGCTGTCAATTGTGACCGTAATCAGGGCTGGCCTCATCAAAAGGACCTTGGTGCTTAAGTGGGATCTTAATGACCACGTGTAAATCTGTACATGCCAAGTGTTGGAGGGGTGTGTTGATTTCGAAATTGTTTCCTGATGTTTTTACCAAATATTTGGGTTGTATCTAGTATTATACTCACTGCATTAAACTCAAAGCAGGAGCAAAACCCAGCATATCCAAGGTAAGGAGAATTTCCTTGGGAGTACAAGATGTGTTGCACAAGGCATTGGAGGGATTAGAAATGACTGATGTAATAGCATCTGTAGAGGTGAGTCAATGGTTAGCCGCTGTAGTCACAACTTGCAAGGCTAGTGGAGCAGTAGCACCAACAAAAAATAGCAGTGGGTCAGGGAACTAACTAAATTATGTATCTAAGTGGAAAAAAGGGGAAGCTTGAATTGTTCAAAAGCAAAGTGGCATAGGGTACTCCCTCAGTGTGAAAGAATTGCCATCAGTCATCGATCCAGACCGCCCTTCATCATCTGGGAACCTTCAAGTTCTGAAGGTAAAATACCCACAACAGATTGGCAGATGCTTTGAACCTAATCTGAAGCGAGTATACCAGTGATAAATGGTTGAGTATGGGAGTCTCCCCGATAGACAGCCCAGAGGTACGTCCGGGGTACCGACGGACAGAGTGGTGCTCCATGTACCTGAGCTGAAGCCAGGTGAGGTGGGGCTGTTCCCTCCTGCCACAAAGTCAGGAGGATGAAAATATATCACACTCTCAGGTGATATTATTCCGTTTTCTTCTTATTTTTACAGCAGTAGCATTAATGGTCCTGAAGAAGCAGCAGGAGACCATTTGGCTCCGTCTGTCTGCAGAAACATGTCGACCTAAGATACTCATTAGTAGTTATTTGTTTCACTACTATTTGCACTGGTTTTATTGATTTGGGATTGAAGGGGTGCAGAATAAAAAAAAAATTCCCCTGTCACTACCCAATTTTAATGTATTCTACTTGTCACTGATTCATGTTCACTTTAGTTTGCACTGCTATTCAGTTGTCCACAGACACACTCCCATACTCAACCATTTATCACTGGTATACTCGCTTCAGATTAGGTTCAAAGCATTTGCTAATCTGTTGTGGGTATTTTACCTTCAGAACTTGAAGGTTCCCAGATGATGAAGGGCGGTCTCGATCGATGACTGATGGGAATTCTTTCACACTGAGGGAGTATTCTATGCCACTTTGCTTTTGAACAATTCAAGCTTCCCCTTTTTTCCACTTAGATACATAATTTAGTTAGTTCCCTGACCCACTGCTATTTTCTGTTGGTGTAATTGTGTAGATAGGGGTAATAGCAGGTTTGGTCGTTAAACTTCCCCTAGGACCCTCCACCCTCAGTGTTTTGTATAGTGGAGCAGTAGGCCTCTACACCGATCTGAGGGCCTAGATACTCGCTTCCCAGTATTTTCGACATGTCAACTCTGGCAGATACAAAGTATTTCACCACCTTAGACCTTGTGTCTGTCTACCTTCAGATACAATTCCCTCCACATTCTCAGCATATCACTGCTTTCGTTACACCTACATCAAGTTTCTCAGGATACCTTTCAGCCTGGTTTCATCTGCCTCCATCTTTTAGAGAATCATGGGATCGGAGGTGGACAGTATTGTGTACTGTCTCCAGGATGATGTTCTAGTATTTGGCTCAACCTAGAAACAAAATAATGATCGAGTTTGTGTCATTCTAGAAAATACTCGAAGAAGCATGTTTGACATTAAATGTTCAGAAATGTCACTTTTAAGAGAAGAAGGCAATATCATATCTTGGACACACCGTAAAGCAGGGAGTGAAGCAAAGCAAGAATCGATTGGCACCATTTATAATCTTATTGTCCCTTGTAACAAGGAAGAGGTTGTCTCATTTCTGGTAATGGCAAGAGTTTTACCGTCCTTTTCTGCCTAATCTATCTGATAGAACCGAAGAGTTGTATAGGTTGTGTAAGAAAGTTGTGGTATTGGAATGGAACCGGAGTGCGTGGATGAATTTGATTAAGTAATCTGAGCGAGTTGTCAGTGATGCCAGCAGTAAGGACTTGGGTGCTGTATTGCTTTAAGTAGATGGGCATCAAGAGAGGATGGTTGCCTGTGCCTCTATGTCCCTGAAGGGCGCAGACGGCAACTACTCCATCATTGAGGGGGAGGCGATGGCTATCTGTTCGGCTGTCTAGATTTTCAGGTACTTTCTCTGGAGCAGTGTGTTCTCTGTATGGACAAATCATAAGCCCTTGAAGGAGACTTTCACCTAAAAAAGGTTTGGGCATGGGCGCTGCGCTAGTCAGGAAGAGTGGCTGTGGAATTACAGGAGAATACATTCACTGCTGAATAGTGCCTACTGTCTTTTTAGATGAGTGAAGGAAGAATTTGATGAATGTGTGTATGCTGAAGTTGAAGTGTGGTTGGATGAAAAATGTTGTGATGATGGAACATGCCATCTGAGAAGATTGGTAGCATGAGATCCGTCAAGATAGGGTGTTAGTTTCTTTCTCCTAGTTTATCTAAGAAGGATGGCCCTAAAAAAAAAGAATAAGATCCTCTGTCCAGTTTAAGTGATTACGGAGGTGCTGTCTGTGCATGATGTTATCATTTTCAGATGCAGCAGGTTGGTGATTCTTTGGTTGCACAGTAAGTATTTGCCCTTACCTATGAGGTGTGCCTAGACCAGGATTCAGATGATACAGCAGATTCATTGAGGGGTTGGAAATACTGGAGATCAGCCAATGAAGGCTGAGATTGGGAGCATTAGAACGTTAACTGTTAGTGACTCTCCGGGTTGGGGTAATTTCTGGGTCTGGGAGTTAGAGTCCTATATAGTCTTCGTGGGAATTCAGTTCTGTGCCTGGCAATGTGCTGCATAGCTGCACTCGTTTTCTGATACTCGCTTTAGTGTGCACCTTTTTTGGTGACCCTTAACTGTTTTTTGTTTTTCCCTTTTCAATTCCCTTCAGTCCCTTCGCCAAATTGTATTATTGTTTGTGCATCCTCTTGTCATTTTTTTTTGTAGAGCCTTACGTGTTTGCGTTCAGCAGCGTCCAGGGGCCTTGAATAGAGTCCAGGTTAGCTCCTAACATGTCATAGCACTATCTGCTGCTGAAACCAATAGTCTTGTTTCAGTTATTTGTTCTTGCCATCAAACTAGTATATTTTGTTTCCTGTATGCCCTCTGTCTTCCAGCTGGTCAGATCGAATTCCTGCTGTGTCACCCCGACAGAGAGGTGCTGTCCCTTCAAACAGACAACCCCTCAGAGACTGGACTCCAGTACTGACTTTCTCCCTCTTATTCCCTTCCCTGTTTCTCCCCTGGTTTCTGTGTCTGTTCATACATTCCATCTAGTTCACCAGCACAGACATTCAGGTACGGCAGGGGCTTTCAGCGGTTCTACAATATTGAATCCTGGCATTCAGTGTCTTTGCACAGGTAGGGGACAAACTTTGGTCCAAATTGACCAAACTTAGGAAAGTTAGCAAAGTTTTCAAGAATGACAATAAAACATCTGATGGTAGGATTTGGAATCTCAACAAAATGGTTGGTTCTAAGGTGATTTCAGAGCCTGCAAACAAGTGGGCCTGTCAATTGTCAAGGGAACAACTTGGGGATTGCAGTGAGCCTGTTGTTAGACTTGGAAGTGGTGGTACATCAGTTTATACAAGAGCTAAGAGGGTTTGCAAGTGACCTAATCATTTTACAGACTATGTATTTGACATTGCCAACCATGTCTCAGTGGTGTTTCACCTTCTACACTATCATTGTGTATCTTCCCCTTTTCCTTGTGTTCTTTCGCCTTACATTGTAGATGTTTTTTTCTTCTGGGGAATGTTTGGAGGGGTACCATTTTATTGTATGAAAAAGGGAGATGTGCGGTATCTTTTTTCAGTTCTCATTACCACAGTGTTCCATGTGACATCATTCCCTCATGTATTTTAGAATGTGTTGGGTTTGGAACTTCAAGTTTGGTAGTTTCCAGTCGCTCATGTGGATTAAAGGAACTGTGCACCTGAACCTACTAATGTGGCTTATATTCAGCAGGTTAATCCCAGTGTTATGGATGTTGATGTAGATGCCCTTGACAGAAGAGTAGCATACTACTTGTGTACACCCACTGATAGTTATTCATCCCATAAACACATAAGGGAATGCTGATCTGTATCACAGTAACAACCTTCTCAATAGCTACAACTTAAAGATACAGCTTCTTCCCATTGGCCTAGAAATTATTTATCAAAGTTTTGACATGAATCAATATCTAGCTTGGCATTCCGAAGACTGACATAGACAGTAGAAGCCCTCATGTCCCCTTCACCTCCCAGATCAAGATACATGTCAACAAGTGGCCGCTCACCGAACTGGCCACCATACGGCATGGCCTCCCAGCTAGCTTGTCCTGGGCTGTGAAATCTGTAATGATGTGATGACACTGTGATTTCATTGAGAATGATAAGGACAGAGGTTCTAGAAAAGAAGGTAGAGGGTTTTCAAGGAATATTAGTTCAGTTTAGATTAGAAGTTAGGGGCTGATGTAACAGATATACTGAGCGCCAATAAAGACTATAACTATATAAATATTGTAGTGATGTTATTCTTCACAATGGCGACTAAGATGGGATATGTTAACATCTTGGAAATTACCCATTGTTATTGTGCGGAAAAAGGATACTGATGACATCAGAATATGTGTGGACATGAGAATTCCTAATACAGCCATTGAAAGAGAGCGATATCCAGGCCCTCATTTAAATGATATGATAGTACTATAAATGGGACAAGTTTTTTTTAAACTTGATTTATGTGAAGGATATCATCAATTAGAAATTGATAGTCAATCCAGGTACATCATAATGTTTTCAACGCATTTGGGATTGTTTAGATATAAACAATTAGATTTTGTGATATGTTCATCGGCTGAAATCTTTCAGGAGATTATAAAAAATATCATAAGGCCAGTACAAAACTGTATGAATTACAGTGACGATATTTTGATCTTTGGAAAAACACAAGAAGAACATGATCAAGCGTTAGATGGAGTATGCCAACACCTTTAAACGGCTGGATTGATATTACATTTTAAAAAATGTGAAATAAATAAGAATGAGTTAACATTTTTTGGACACGTATTCTCGGAGAAAGAAATAAGACCAGATCCTATTAAAATAACAGCTTTAAATGAAAATCAAAGGCCAAAAGACATAACAGAATTACGATCATTTTCAGGTATGGCAAGTTATTACGCATACTATGTGAGAAACTTTGCAACTGTAAGTTCACCACTTAGAGAGTTAAACAAGGAAAGGACGGAAATTTCAGTGTAATGATGACTGTGAACAAGCATTTAGCCACATCGCTGCTTGATAGTTTCCCCTGCTGTGCTTGACAGCAATGAAAACGGGTGTGGTCATGACGAGCACCTGAGAGGTATATGCCATGACGAGCTGAGCTCGTCATGAGCATGGAAGGGGTTTAAGAAATAAAATTAGAAATATCAAATGCAGCAAACTTAAAATATTTTGATCCACATTTATGTACATAGCTTGTAGTAGATGCCAGTTCTGTAGGCCTGGGAGAAATTTTGGTGCAACACAACCCTAGAAGAGAAACTCCGAGGTATGTGGTTTCTCATGCTAGTAAAAGGCTTTCTGAAATAGAACAGAAATATTCTCAACTTGAGAAAGAAAGTTTAGCTGTTGTTTGGGCGTGCGAACATTTTCATGATTTTATTTGTGGAAAATCGTTTGTAATTATTACTGACCATCAAGCTTTAGTCTCTATTTTTGGAAATCCAAAAACAAAGATGCCACCGAGAATTAAAAGATGTGGAATGAGACTAATGGATTACGACTTCAGAATTATCCATAAACCAGGAAAAGAATATAATCCGGCAGATTATTTATCAAGACATCCATCTAAGACAGAGATTGAGCAACAATTAGAAGTGGGCGAATATATATGTTTCATAGTTAAGTCAGCAGTTCCACGAATTGTTAAAGAGAATGAATTAATTGAAGAACCACAAAAAGATAACACACTTCGAGAAGTAAAAAGAATTGTATATGAAAATAAATGAAGACTAATAAATAATGGAAGTCGATTTCAATCAAATATTTTTTTTAATGATATATTCGTATTTAAGAACATAAATTCTGAATTGTCTGTGACCTCTTCTGGAATATTACTTAGAGGAAACAAAATAATAATACCAGAGACTCTCCAACGTCGTGTAATTCCCTTGGCACATGAAATTTATTGAGGCATCTCTGCAACAAATAATTTTCTGAGAGAAAAATTGTGGGTCCCATGGTTTGACAAACAAGTTGAAAAGGCTGTTCAGTCTTGCTACATATGTCAATGTACCTCCAAGGAAAGGGGGATGGAGGAATTGCATATGTCTGAGTTACCGGATGCTGTTTGGACCAATGTAGCAGCAGATTTTTATGGACCATTAGACTCTGGGCATTACTTACTAGCAATAATAGATGAGTATTCTTGCTTTCCTATTGTGAAGTTGATCTTGTCAACATCTACGTCAGCAGTACTTCCAATTTTGGATGAAATATTCACAAAATGGGGAATTTCAAACATTTTAAAAACAGACCATGGATTACTATTCAATGGAGATGAATTAAAAAAAATGATGAGCTATTTTGGAATAGTGCGTAGAAGAGTAACCCCAATGTGGCCTCAAGCTAATGGAATGGTGGAAAGACTGATGGGTACAATTAAAAAAGCTGTGCAAAGAGCAAAACTTTCACAAATATCGATAAATCAAGCATTATGTCAAGTTTTGAGAGATTACAGAAATACTCCACATGTATCAACTGGGAAATGTCCTTCAGACTTAATGTTTGGACAATCAATACAAACTTGTTTGCCGCATCTTGTATTAGTTCGACAGCAGCAAGTGAGGAAGTCACAAAGTAGATTTCATCCTGCACCTTTAGAAGTAACAAAGATTCAAGGAATGGCAGTAACTGCAGGCAATGACAACAGAATAATAACAAGAAATAAAACATTATTTAGAAAGTCAGGCAAAGCATTGAACAAAAAAGTGTACAATCAAATGACCAGTAAAGCAAATGAATGCACAGAAAATCTGAAAGGATTTCGAAAAGACCAGAAAGACTAATTGAACACTGTTGAATTGTTTTTATTTTTATTTTAGGGGGGGGGGATTATGTAATGACGTGATGACACTGTGATGTCATTTAGAATACCTTCTCAATAGCTACAACTTAAAGATACAGCTTCTTCCCATTGGCCTAGAAATTATTTATCAAAGTTTTGACATGAATCAATATCTAGCTTGGCATTCCGAAGACTGACATAGACAGTAGAAGCCCTCATGTCCCCTTCACCTCCCAGATCAAGATACATGTCAACAAGTGGCCGCTCACCGAACTGGCCACCATACGGCATGGCCTCCCAGCTAGCTTGTCCTGGGCTGTGAAATCTGTAATGATGTGATGACACTGTGATTTCATTGAGAATGATAAGGACAGAGGTTTTAGAAAAGCAGGTAGAGAGTTTTCAAGGAATATTAGTTCAGTTTAGATTAGAAGTTAGGGGCTGATGTAACAGATATACTGAGCTCCAATAAAGACTATAAATATATAAATGTTGTAGTGAGGTTATTCTTCACAAAATCCATAGCAAAAGGAGCCCCAATCACTTATGCCGCCCAGGAAGAGCATTGTCGTCCCTTTGCTGCTGGAGCAACCACTAAGAAGCAGCATCATAATTAATGCAGCAGTGAACATCCATCTGTGAGGCAAAAGACCCATCAGCAGGTGACCTCCAACTCCTGCATTTCAGGAGAAGAAAACAAAACAAACTGGTTTGTGCTGTCTCCCCTAGGTCACTGCAAAGAAGAAAATAGGACAGGCATGATGAACATGAACGTGTCATGACATGTTGACATGATAACATACGTGTATATGTGTGATGTATGCAAGCATATGCATTGCCATTTATGCACACACATATGGAATGACTCAGCTGCCATTTCACATATTTTTATTTACTTTTCTAAGATGGAGTGCACTACTTCGAGTGAAGGAAAAAAATTGACATGTGCGAAATTCTTTCTTGACAATGGAGTGGCCCGACAGCTTTTGGGGAAGGTGTTCCCTGGTCACTCTAAATGGTTCTCATCATGAGCCACTTCATTCCTTCTACAACAAGCTTTGGCATAGTCAATAGGTCTCGCCTTTGGGACCTTATAAGTGTTTAGCCATGCAACACTTGATGTTGTTGCACCAAGGATATTGTACTGGATAACTAAACACTTATAAGGTCCCAAAGGGGAGACCTATTGGCTATGCTAATGCTTTTTTTTTTATTATTATAAAGGACAAGCGGTGCTATCAGGCTCCGGCTGCCACTTAGTCCACCGCATCCCACGTAGACGCTGCAGCCATCTTTGAATGGTTTTAAAGCCAATTCAAAAGCGGTCGCCAGTGTATGTTAATCCCTATCTCAACTGTGAAACTGTTCTCCTGCTTTCCAATTCTATTAAATACAAATTATGTAAAAAGAACATCCCTTTCTGAGCTGCACGGCTCATCCTACCCACGTTTCACGTGCAGATTTGAAATACTTATGGTTTGGGCTACCCGGAATTCAACTGGTTGAGGTGTGGAGAGAGGTGTGGAGAGAGGTGTGGAGAGAGGTGTGGACGAGGTGTAGACAGAGGTGTTGATGAGGTGTAGAGAGAGGTGTTGACGAGGTGTTGAGAGGTAGAGAGAGGTCTAGAGGTAGAGAGAGAGGTAGAAAGTGAGAGAGAGAGGTAGAGAGAGCAGGGTAGGGAGAGAGGTAGAGAGAGTCAGAGAGAGAGGGGTAGAGGGAGAGGTATCGAGAGAGTTGGAGACAGGTAGAGGTATAGAGAGAGAGGTAGAGAGAGGGGTAGGTAGAGAGGGAGAGGGAGAAGTAGAGAGTGAGGTAGAGAGAGAGAGAGGTAAAGAGAGGTAAAGAGAGCACGGTATGGAGAGGTAGAGAGAGGGAGAGAGGTAGACAGAGGTAGTGAGAGAGGTAGAGGTATAGAGAGAGAGGTGTAGAGAGGTAGAGCGAGAGAGAGAGGGAGGTAGAGAGAGGGAGGTAGAGAGAGAGCGAGATAGAGAGAGATAGATAGAGAGAGAGAGAGAGAGAGAGATAGAGGGAGAGGTAGAGAGAGATAGAGGGAGAGGTAGCGAGAGGGAGGTAGAGAGGAAAGTAGAGAGAGAGCTAGGTAGAGGGAGAAGTAGGTGTAGAGAGGTAGATGTAGAGAGAGGGCTGTAGAAAGGGAGAGGTAGAGGGACAGGTAGAGAGGGAGAGGTAGAGAGAGAGGGAAGTAGAGAGGGTGAGGTAGAGAGAGAGAGAGGGAGAGGTAAAGGTAGAGAGAGAGGTAGAGAGAGAGAGAGGTAAAGAGGTAGAGGGAGAGGTAGAGAGTTAGAGGGAGAGCGAGGTAGAGAGAAAGTGAGAGGTAGCGGTAGAGAGAGAGAGAGGTAGAGAAAGAGAGGTAGAGAGAGCGATAGAGAGGTAGAGGGAGAGGTAGAGAGAGAGGTAGAGAGAGAGGTAGAGGGAGAGGTAGAGAGAGAGGTAGGTAGAGAGGGAGAGGCAGAGAGGTAGAGGGAGAGGGAGGTAGAGAGGTAGACTTAGAGGGAGAGATAGAGAGGGAGACTTAGAGAGAGAGCTGTAGAGGTAGAGAGGTAGAGGGAGAGGTAGAGCAGTTCATCAAAATGCTCAGGTGCCAGGATCAGGTTGTCAAATTGTTCACAAATTCAGCTAAACACACTGATGCAAATGTGTGGCATTTCAGCAAATTGGCCAGGTGTAATGAGGGGATTAAGGCCAACATACAAATTGACAAGAAATAAAAGTAATAAGAGTTGGATGTTAGATAATTTAAAAGAAATGAATGCTGGTGAGAGAATTTGAAGCCTCCGGAAACATGAGTGGTGCTGGAAACATTAATGATTCCCGTGACCTCAGAAATGCAATTTGCTTGAATAGCTTAGGTGATTTCAGTAGCAGCGAGTGTGTACACAGACTGAGGTTTGAAGTTAGTGCCCCTAAATGATCTTCCCCAGGTTTCCACACACACCCTCTAGCATCACATCACCTGAAAGAATTTCCATTCACAATTACAAGTTGGCTGCTGCGCTGCATAAAACTCGTAGGCGTAGGCTGTATTTTCAACTCTTTCCGGCTAGTCGCACGGCCATCATTAAATAAGTGATTTCCATTGATCTACATAAAGGCTTACCTAAATTGGGCTCTAGTATGTAAGAAAAAGGATTAAATGTTTAGATTACTCTACAGTTTGTTTGTGAACATGGAAAGCTATACTTTAAATGCTAATCGTACTTTACATTGAAATGCGAAGATTTAAGGTTTTCGTCATACAAGTGAATCTACAGTACGTTATTATTCAGCCAGAATAAATGGCTCTTTTAAAATTTGGATTCTCATGTGCATCTGGATGCAAAATTATGTTGCAAAACTTTTGTGGGGAAAATGGTTACCTCATCATTCAGTGACAATCCGGGACACTTGTCCTAGACATGGATCATGCCAGTATGTTTACTTCGTAGTATGGTAGACGCGGCCCTGAAGGGTCCGCTCAGCCGGAGCCTCGTGTGACACCCAGTGTCGCGAGGTGAGTGGGCTGAGGTTTCCTGGGAACAGGGAGGGAGAGCGAGAGGGAAAGGGTGAGAAGGGGAGAGAGGGAGCGAGAGAGGGGGAGAGAGAGAGAGCCCGGGAGTGTTGCATGCGCTCAGTCTGCACATTTTCGAGCACTGCACTCGTGCTTGTGGCGCACCCCTGCTAGCTCCTGCTCGGTGGATGCTGCTACAAGCACGAGTGTGAGCTTGGAAATGACCAGAGCGACGGCTAAAGGTCTCCCATGTGTGGTGCGTAGGCGAGACCTAAAAAGCAATGAGTGACTGAAATCGGCTGTTAGTCGCGGATGAAACTGGTACTGGAGTGTCTTATGAATTAACATTGCTGGAACCCTTTTTGCTCCTGATGAACTCCGTCGAACTATGACGTAATGAATAGAGTGTACTGCAGTGAAGGCTGCTTTAGAATTTTTAGTTTGCAGTTACACGCAAATGAAAAAAGACATATATTACTAAGCTCCGTGTGTGGCGTAGTCCTTGGGTACCCCGGCTGGGGAGACGCTACACTACCAACGCCTCTGTCTAAGGGCCTTAGTAGACCCATAACTGCTGATGTGTGCACCATAATGGGCCTGGATTCCCCAACTCCCAAGGCCATCTGTGAAGTCGAGATTGGCCAGAGGCTGCACCGCCAAACCAGCGTCTCCAGTCTCTGGCCTAGGGAGGTCGCAAGACTGGAAGCTTTCTGTGGAACCCTCCATATCAAGGTCATTAAAATCTCCAAGTTCCCAGTAATGCCACAACCTCATCCCGACAACTTCCTAGTCGCCACCAGAGGGAACCGCTTCATGCATCTGTCCTGCACCTTCCAGGAATCCATCTGCCAAAAGTATATAGCCACAGGACTACAGAGTGTGTGCACACGAGAGGCTAAGAAATGGGCGGAGGCCTACTGCTCAAAGACTTTTTTCAAGCTAATTCTCCCCTAAAGGAATGCACGCTGAATTGTAGAAGCTCATATGTTTTGGGGGGAACTTGAGTGGCTGCAACTGTGCTTAGTCAGCACCAGCTCCCCAATTAAACTCCAGTCATCACAAATGCAGGAGAACTCCATTAGCGTGGTGGATGCAGGAGGATGTAGTGCCTAGACTCAAACAGGATTTTAACACTATATTGCCTTCCACTAATTCTGCTGTGTAGTAATGAGTAACATTGATTAATTAGTGATTTATTTTATTAAAAACCCTAGCACTGGGCTGGACAATGCTTTATTGTGTCTCTGGGTTCATTGTTGAGTGGTAAGTTCTTACCCACCACACTACCTGTGACTGGTCGCCCTCCGTGGCGTAGGAAGAGGGGTGTGGTGGGTGCGGGCCGCCCCAGGTGTCTCACTGAGGGGCCTGACAAAATGTCACTGAGGGGGGGGGTGACAAAATGGCAAAAATGTGTGTAACTATCTTTTTTTTCCTTATTTTAATAATTTCAATGTGGGCGGGGGGGTGTCACAAGAAATTTTCCGCACCGGGTACCACCTGACCTTGCTACGCCACTGGTCGCCCTTGCTTCCCCTAAAGTCAAACACAGAGAGTTGTACTTGGACCAGTTTTCATAACCGTTGTAAGACTGATTCCATAACACCAGTGAAATGTCTTTGCCTCTTAAAGCATGAGCAAATGGCTAGTAGTTTTCTCTTGGAAAGGGGACAACCTGACATGTGACGTCATCAGACATTCTAATTAATATGTCTAATCATTCTTAAAGCTTACTCTGAGGTAAAGCGGGCATTCTAAGCAGTGATTGACTGGACCACTCTCACCCTTGCATACAGGGTACTAATGCTTGTTGTCAAGAACTTCTATCCTATTGTCTTGATAAAATTGAGCTAACCTGCCCGAGCTTAATTTAAGAGAAGGGAACTGAAGATTGCAAACTTTGTTAACCAGTGTTTCTGTTAAGAGTGTCCATATTTGTAAGAATCCATCACTATTCGATTTCCTGCGTCTGTCGCATGATGAGGGGCCATCACTAGCTCCCAAAATAATAATTGTGTGGCGATCTTTGTACCAGGGGGCTTAATCAGTGCTGTGAATTTCTGACCTGATCAGTAGCTCTTAAGGAGTGGAGTTACTGCAACCAAAGCATCAAGAAGGCCATTCAGTGTGGAAAAACTGAGCTGTTTAACCATTCCTGTATCGGTGATGATCACCAACAATAGGCATTTTAGAACGTTCCTTCGGTGACGTCAGTTTAGTTTTGAGAGGCGCTGTGACATCATTCATGGAACGGTCCCTTTAAAATGAGCCAAGATATCCCAATTAATTACAAATGCTTCTCTCGACTCCAAATACGCCGGCCACTACAGACCTATTATTAATATTGTTTTTATTGAAAATTCTTGAAGGCGGCAACTTTAAATTTGCAAATCATCTAGAGGTCAAAGAGTGCCAACTATTCTAATCCGGGTTTTGCCAACCGGTTGTGGAGGGAGGGGGGCGAAGGTTCTCCCCTGGAAGTACCGTCGTGTATTAAAAATATTCGGGCAGCAGCCAAGCTCATGTTGTATCTGTGGCTTTTGACGTCCGAAACCACAAACTTCTTTGGCTAGCCTTAAAGAGCAGCGGGGGTGCCAGACCGCACGCCTCGCTGGATTCACTGCTTCTGGACGAATCGACATTCCTGGGTCTGTTGAGGTCCGGTGGCGGCGGCCTGCACAGGTAAGCGCGGCGGGGCGGGAGCGGGGTAGTCGACAGAGGATGCCATAGGTATAATTAAATAACTAAATAATACCTATTCCGTCGTCTGTCGGCTCGCCGCCCCTCCCCCACCTGTACGGGCCGTAGCTGCCGGTTCAGCTAACGACGCTACGTACAACAAGCCCCCCAGAGTTCTTGTTTATCTCCATCTTAAATTTAATATCTGTGTACAACCCTGCGTCAATTATTACTAGCCCAGGGGCAGTACGTAAAGGCCGCACGTGTGGAAGTATACAAACCCGCTTAAATAAACAGGTGCAGGAGTCTGTAAAGCGGCCTTCTAATACGATAGGAACGAATGTGGCTTAACGGCTAGAGCTGCCAACTTTGAAGCTGTGGAACCGAACGAGGGTTCGACTCTGGCAAGAGGCTCAGACATCCTGTGATACTGGGCAGCTCACTTAATCTGCCCGTGCCTAAAAGCGAATGTGTCCAGCTGTAACGCAATTGGTGCTCATGTAAAGCGGTTTGATAACTCCGGGTCGAGTTGGCGCTACATAGAAACTGGATAAAGATAATGCTTGTGCCATCTCCACTCCTTTCAGGCACAGACTACAGCTTTGGTAGGGCAGTTTCAGATTCCAGCGAGAATGTATCTTAGGAGACGTGAATCGCAGGGAGTTGTCACTGAAGGGGTTATGCAGCTGTCCAGGGCTTCATTTTTCAAGTGCTAGAAATTGTGGGCAGTGCTGTTTCTACTAGATCTTGGGAATTGCAAGATCACCAGCTAAGCTCCTTTTTCTCAGCATTGTGTTCCTTTTTCCCCGCATTATAGGACATGCCTTGGGCTACTGAAACAAGTTTCCCTGAGATATATTTTAGATTTCATGACGTCTCCCTCGCTCAATGTAGCTAACTCTGGGGTGTGGAATGTCTTAATATAGCCTTGTGTTTAAAGGGAGTGATTCTTCAGCCATCTACTTGTCCTTTAAAAAATATCCATTTATCTCTCTTGATGCCTTGAAGTGAGGTGACAAATTATGGCAGCGCTCTCCTTGCAACAGAGCTCTGAGAACAGCCTCTCTGATTATGTTATGCCACTTATGTTAAGGTTTGGGTTCTACCAATCTCTAATTTGCCACCTATTCACAAATCTTCATAGAGGAGCTGAAAGTGTACGTGATGTGGTCGTTCCAGGGTTTGGAATAACATGTGAGTCTGTGCACACTCTCATACTAACATGTTTTCACCAACTCTTCTCCAATCTCTTCTCACTCTGGAATTGTTTTGAAATGTACTCCTGACTAGGACAGAAGTGAATGTTTTCCATGGTGGGGAAAACAGCGGATCTAGGAAAAGTGCAAATTTGCACCTGCTCAGCAGATTTTCGCATGAGCAGATATTTCATGTGAAACTGGAATAGACAAGCGTTTGCTAGCAGTACAGTTTCCAAGCCTACTTCAGTAAACTCATGAACTCCTGAAAGTTTGCACTAGTGCAAGGATATATACCTGTGGATGCCTGTTGTGGCTTTCTTTAAGAATTGTGCCCCTAAACTATTTTCAAAAGTATACAAAAAGTGATGGATGGAATTCTTGAATTAATCTCAGCCACTGGTAATTACTCCGGTCGCATTGCAGTCCGTTGTTATTTTGCAGACCATTTCACCTCAGTTTGGACCCAGCTATATGCAAATCAGTCTTGGCCCTGCTCCAATGGGAACAGTACAGCCTGACCTGCTAGGCCAGGCCCTCCCTGACCCGCAACACAAGCAACAGAGCCGGTTTTGCCCTTGTCATTGGCTCATTAGCCAGTTTTACACTGATTCCCTATTAATAATTTTTTTTTTTTTAGCAAACTGGCATGTGCCAAACATTTTACTAATGTCTTAGAGCAATGGCATGTAAAGTGGCACAATAGTTTAGCAAAACTTTTTTCCAAGGTGTACATTTTTTATATCTATTTTAATTCTTGAAGCAAATTCTCCCTACTGTTTTAATATGTATGAATGTTTTTGTATTCGGAACCATTCTGGGAGAATTATAAATGGCCTCTAGCAGTTAGATTTTACAAACCTGTACCCCTTTTTATACTGGAACAACTATCTGTAATGCAAGCTGTGCTCACGGCTTATTGCTTTTCCTTCGAGTGCTCGCTTATAAGTAAATGCTTTGTATTAATTAATCGTATATACACGTTTGAACAAGATATTTATATGGCTGCAACACTTGCCCTGGTGGCAGGCAGTCCTCTTTCACAAATCCTTACCATGGTACTGTAAACCAGTAACTAAATGGTTTGTGCTGCAGGGGTCTGGGCCTCCTTGACCAGTGGACAAAATAAACATGAAAACGTATTGCCCATGAGTGTTGGGATAGGAAGTTCACATCCTTGCTAATCGTAAGAGAGGCACACATCTCTATATCTGACTCCATCGTCCCTACCAGCTATCCCTATAGTCAGGTCAGTCCAACACATCTTACTTTTAGCATTTTTTGATTATTTTGTTTGCACTTGAGATTTTTATAGCATGGAACATCAAATAGCGTTGGAGCATCCAATAAAACATAGCTAAAATTTTCATTAATCAAAACAAAAAGGGCACGCTTCAAAGTGAAATAAATGGCAAAGGTGTGCCATAAAGATGGCCATAACTTAAAAACAAAGTCCTTACAATAATGGTGAACTTGCATAATCTAGGGTATTACAAGTAACATAAGAAATATTGAGTTTCCCTAAAATTAGATGAAATATGTCGAATGTTTATATAAAACGTTAGAAACTTAGAACTGCAACATGCACTGCAGTTTTGGAGGAAGGAATTTGGCTATCAGGACACAGGACAGGTGCTGAAAGAGGTTTGAAATGAGAACGAAGACCGATCATGGTCTTCCCTATAGTGCCTACATCTGCCCATGTCAAGCACTTTGGCCTAGGCATTCTCATATGAGGCTATTGTTGGTTGTTGTTGTTGTGGTTTGATAGATAAAAAGTGCATTTTCTGAAGGACACTGATTCCTATGAGCATAGAATCTAATTTGGTCAACGTCCTCCTCCAGAGTCTTTGTATTCGAAGAAAAGGCGAGAGGCATGTGCGATGCACTAGCCCTAACCGCATGAATCCATTCCTCCCACTGGAGACATTCCAAATGTTTATGCTGATGCAGATCCAGTCATCTTCTACAGCGAGGGAACTGGCTGAGCGCCATGGGGCCTCCGAGACGCATATTTTCACATTCTCGTCCTGCCTCTGCGTTGGAAACCCTCTGCTTGGGAATGTCCACCATCAGCAAGGCATGCTTCCCTACGACTTAAGCTCTGCGCCCAGGGTCTCTATCGCAGTTGTGGCAATGGCCATGCCCTGTCTGAGAGGTGAAGGAGATGGACTATCATTACATTGCCAAACAAGACCCGTAACACCTGCCACTTGTTCTTCTGCACTACCTCGGATTGCCAGAATACGAGGTCAATTTTACCTGATCCCATTGCAAAGACCTCACCCCTTCAGCTACAAACCTCATCCTCTCTGCTGGGTTTCAGGAAAGGACTCAAGACCTGGCTGTTCAACTGAACCCCCCCCCCCCTCATCCACAGGGTTCACAGCACCCGGAGACCCTCACAGGTGATTAGCCACGCTTCACAAATCCTGCTTGATTGATTGGGATCTCCCAGATAAGTTTCTCTGTCAAGGGTGCTAATTGCTCAGTAGGTCTCACAGTGATCATGGTCGGGCTCCGGGCAATGGAAATTCAACTTCATTATCCCTTTGTTTTGGGATGAGGACAGGAAATCTTAAAATAATCTGACCTCTGTCTTTGCACATTTTGAAAAGCCTCTATTGTCGATTTTATGAAAAAATGTGCGGTAATCACCCAGTGCATGCTGGGTGTTGTAGCCTGTTTTTGCTTCCATTGAGCTAATTAGACTGCCTCATCTGAAAACAGTGATGTGTAGGAGAAAAATTCAGGACTGGAGACAGTGTCTATAATGACCTGGAGGGATGCAGTCTCATTATTTTCAGTAGACCCCTTGGTGGATCTGTCTTTGGTTATGTGAAAAACGGCTCCTCCATATAAATGCTATGATGATGCCCAAACACACATGCTTTGCCCTGTCGTTAGAGAGAAGAGTGCCCTGGCCTGCAGACCAGCACTATCACA
Source organism: Lissotriton helveticus (assembly GCF_964261635.1). Lineage (NCBI taxonomy): Eukaryota > Metazoa > Chordata > Amphibia > Caudata > Salamandridae > Lissotriton > Lissotriton helveticus. The sequence goes on along the minus strand of NC_136061.1, from coordinate 1,753,629,419 downwards.
ACCACTTACCACATATTGAATGAGGGTAGCACCCTCTACATCATCTTGTGAAGCTACCATGGCACAAGTCTGTTTGGGGCGCAAGTGGAGGGAGTCTGCCCTCTATTTTTAGAAAGGGGGATGCTTGTCCTCACATTATCAGGGAATCAGAGCCATCACTCTGTTACCCTCCACCAGAGTTGTTGGCGTGTGTGATGAGTGTCCTGGCACGTAACTTTGAAGTGTGGTATTAAGGCGTTTTAACCCCTCCACACACTCTGGAAGTGCACATGTGTGAATCCTCTATAAAGCTCATAAAAGCCAGGGAATCTCTCCCCCAGCCCGTTACACTTTCAGCGGTAAAGGAGGTGGGGATATATCCAATGGGTCGATGGAGGCTCTTTTATGCTTTGAAAGTATCAGCAGTCAGACACATTAACGCCCAAAACATAATCTGTTTAAAATACACCAAGAACATTTTATGAGCGTTGTAAAAACAACAGCTCTTGCGTGCACATACCAGGTGCTAACCAGGTCTTTTGAAATGTTGTCACTTTGAGCCATTTCGGAGCTCGATTACCTCTTTTTAGACATACGTGTGATGACAAAGGATAAAAGTGAAACATGCTCTGTATGGTTGTATTTATTTTATTTTTTGTAAGGTGCTCAAGCCATCTATAAGACGCTGCAGAACACTAACAGATGTAATTCTATGTTGGTTTTAACTGTAAAATAGGTCCATTCCCATTAAAGTGAGTGGCATAATAGGCTGTGGCGCTACTTCTGCGTCAGCAAAGGCATAATAATGAGCAATCTCATCTTCCACACAAAGAAACGTGCTCAGTGGAGAACCATCTTCCACTCCATGCTCCGAATCTCCAATGTAAAAAAAAAACCACATGCCCTTAAATTGATAGTAATTGCCTCGGACCTTTGCTCTCTGAATGCCACCATTTCCATATACTGTACAAAAGGGGGTGGTGATGGACGGAGCATCTGAATCAAACACTCCCACCCAGTCAAAAGATCTGGGTTTAATCCATCACCGTTCTTTAGCCTACTCTGCCACCCCAGTTCAGACATGGCCATATGCAAATCAGTCTGACCACGTGCCTCATGGGAACAGTCCAGCCCGAACTGGCTGTAATGCCAGAAACCGGTCCTCGGAAGCTTGTTTCCGGTCCAGGGAAGGCATGGCTTGGCAGTTCGGGCTGGACTGTTCCCATGAGGCACAGGGTCAGACTGATTTGCATATAGCCATGTCGGAACTGGGGTGGCAGAGTGGGCTAAAGAACGGTGATGGATCAAACCCAGATCTTTTGACTGGGTGGGAGTGTTTGATTGGTTCAGATGCTCCGTCCATCACCACCCCCTTTTGTACCGCTTTGGCCGCCATAAGTGTGGCAGGGTCTGCTCAGACGTGAGTCCCTTTCTCACTTTGCCACTCGACAAGATCTTCCCTACCCTCAAGAATGCAGTGAACAGCAAGATAATCTCCCTCCCTGACTCTACTCATCCCGACTATTCTGTTGACACCCCAATTCCACCACAAAATCCTACAACGATTGCTACCGAACCAAATTCTCCCCACACACCCATTGACTCCTACCCCCATGACACATCTGTCTCATCCACACCGGGGTCCCCTGGCACAGGAGGGTCAGGGATACACTTAGCTACCGGCCACCCCATTGCAGACACACCATTGATGTCTATGATGCCCAAGGGAGAATCCACTTATAGCAATTCCACCCACGACATACCCCTCCCCCCCACCTTCAAATGAGTTGGCATGCAAAGCGCCCCATGTCCTACCACCTACCAAGATACCTGATCGGCTCCCAACTCCCTTGATACTCACTGCGAGCATCCAAACACACCACTTTAAAGCCATACCCCAAGCGCATGCGTCAGCCCCCATCATGCTGCCACATCTCGAAGCCATCCCCTACAATGATTCGGACCTTCAAACAATCCTCCATGATCAACTAACCCCATCGATCCCTATTAAGGAAATCCCCAGGCAACCTGATAGCGAGATCACGTAGCCAATACTTTCTTGCGGACCTCCGCCTATAATAGACCACACACATATACACGCAACTAATTATCCCAATACTGATGGGATTGCACGTTTCAATGAGCTAGCGACTGGCCTATCCCATTTCAAGGTCGAGTTGCAAAATCTTTCAAGCATCACCAAGGACATCCTAAACACACACAGAGCCACTAGTGCCACAGTAAACCATATTAGTCACCAAACTAGAAGATACATCGCCAAGAAAACACACAGTGAGGACACTAAGCAGAGTAAAATACCCTCCCCCAACGACCCTTCCCGTCCCAGGAGGGCAACTGCTGAACTATATGACAATGACCTAGATGACCTCCTCCTATCCTATGCCAGTTCGAATGTCAACAGTATGCCCCAATGTAGCGCTATCCAATCAATACAAACCAACCCCTTCAGAAAACCCACTCACAACTTCAGATCCATTATAGAGAAAACCTCACTAATATCAACCTAGTGCAGACTACTCTATCCCATTCATCTAGCAAGATGAAGTGTGCACTCATCAATTGCAGATCCGCCTGCAAACTTGCTCCTGACATCTACAACCTCATCCTCGAATGATCTAGACATTATCATCCTCACAGAAACTTGGCTAATTTGCTCCTCCTCTCCCATCCTTGACCTACTGGTACCTCCCAGTCACGATATAATTCGTCTGGACAGAAACGTGAACCCTGGCGGTGCACTAGCCTGCATTTATCGTAACACAATCGCAGTCAATCAAGCAGACCCCATCTCTCTTTCCTCTTGTGAATATCTCTGTATCAACATCTCCGATGACAAGCGCATCACCCGCAAACTTCACATAATTTACCACCCCCCTGGTGGCAATCTGTCGTTCATCGATGAGCTAATGGCAGTCATTACATTCAATGACCACTCACAAGTACCACAGATTTTCCTGGGCGACTTCAATCTCTACTGGAATAACTCAAACAACCAAATTGTAAGCTGTCTCAAATAATTTCTGTCAGATCAGGATCTCTCTCAATTCTGTGACAGTCCAACCCACAACAAGGAAGAGACACTAGACCTCATCATAGCGAAAATGAACACTGTATCACTAGAATCCATCACCCCATGTGATTGGACGGACCATTACAGTATTCTCTTCTTCATCAATACTGAGGTAGCTACAAAAAGGAACCAACCCCCAAAAACAAAACCGTGGAAAAGGAATATTCAAAATATTAACGCCCCCCCGACCTAGTAAACCAATGCATCTCCACCCTAACCCCCAAGACAGACTTGGTTGACGTCCATGACCTCACAATCTTTCACAATTCCTCTATACTTGAAATTCTTGACGCTATAGCACCCCTCCAAGAAAAAAAACGTTTCCTCCAAGATCTCCAAACCATGGTTCAACGAGAAACTGAACTCTGACCGGAGAAAGCTAAGATCAGGTGAGAGACTATGGAAATCAGCACCCTCCACTAATCACCTATATCGCCTTAGAGTGCTGAGGAATGCATACAACAGGAAGATCCTTAAGGCAAAGGCAGACTTTTTCAAAACTCAGTTGAACCAAGCCATTAACCGCCCCAAGAAACTTTTTGAAATAGTCAAACAACAAGCACGCACTAAAGCTGTGGAACTAAACAATCCGGCTATTCCTAACTGCGATCAGCTTGCCAATTTCTTCCTTGAAAAAAATAAATCCATTCAACTCGACATCCAATCCAAGAAGGTCCTTCAACAACCTATTGCTCAGGACACTACATTTTACGCTCAGATTGTGGCCCATTGTAATACTTTGACGGAAACCCCCAAAACAATGCCTCACAGCATGTTTTCTTGCCCATCCCTGAACAAGAAATCTACAACACTCTTCTAGAGATTAACCCCTCCAATTATTTCTCTGACCCCCTACCTCCTCCCCTATTCAAAAATATCAAAACCTCTATCATACCCCTATGGTCGAAGATTGTAAACGCCTCTCTGAGTCAAGGCTCCATACCAGACTGTCTTAAAGTAGGGCAGGTCACACCTATACTAAAGAAATCTGACTCCCTCCCCTCGGATCTAAACAACTATCGCCCGATAACCAACATCCCTACGCTAGCGAAACTGTGTACAACTACAACTATGTAATCACATCGGGAATTTCAACCTCCTAGACAAACACCAATCCGGCTTTCTGCAAGGTCATAGCTCAGAATCTGCTCTCACCCACATATTGGATGACATAATAAAAATGCTAGACCACAGCGAATCCTGCCTATTGATACTTCTTGACTTATCCTCCGCTTTCGATACGATCAAGCACGACAACCTACTGTCCCTACTGGAACGAAGGATGGGCCATACCGGACCAGTGTTAGAATGGTTCACTTCCTTTCTTAACAACAGAACACAAAGAATCAAGATGAAGCATTCACTTTCTCAACCCTCCCTGGTCACCATAGGGTTCCCACAGGGCTCAGCACTCTCTCCCATTCTCTTTAATCTATTCATGGAGCCCCTGGCAAGCGCATTGAACTCTGCGAACATCCAATATCACCTTTACGCTGACGACACCCAACTGTATATGAAAATCTCCTCACCAGAAGACTTCATCTCTCTCAACGCTATTCTACAGAACACTCAAAGTTGGCTCACCGACAACCACCTTATGTTTAACGCCAAAAAAACTGAATTCCTTCTCATCTCCCCACCCAAACACACACCCAAGATAGACCTTTGGTTAAGACATCAAACTTCCTTTGACTGCGCCCCCCACATCATTGACCCCCCAAAATCCTTGGGAGTCACCATAGACAAACACCTGAACATGCAAGCGCAAATCACTAATGCCACCAAGGGAGCCAATCACCAATTGACTATACCAAGGAAACTTAAACACTTCCTCCCACAGACCGACTTAAAAATGGCGATACAAGCCCTGGTGTTACCAAGATTGGATTACGGAAGCACCACTCTATGCAGTCTCCCCAAATACAATTTGGCTCCGCTGAGGGCTTCGCTCAACACCACGGCCAAACTGGTCTCGGGTATTAAAAGAAACAACCACATCTCTCCAACCTTAATAGCTCTGAACTGGTTGCCCTACGAGGCAAGAATACACCTAAAGGTTGCCTGCATGAACCACAAAACTCTGCATAACAATTTCCCCTCTTACTTAGCATTAAAGTTACAGCGGTCGGGAGGATGTAGACAATTGCGAAGTGCGAGTTCACTACTACTGAAACCACAATCCTTCCATAAAAAGAGAACTGGTTGCAGAGCTTTTTCAGGGATCGCACCGAAGATTTGGAACTCCCTGCCTCCATTGGTACATGGAATCTCATCCAATACCTCCTTCAAAAAAGAAGTAAAAAGGCTTCTGATGAACAAATTTACATCTTATGGATTTAATTCGATGTTGACTAATAGTTACCTATGATATCCTGATATTTCTATCTACCTCTTTTGGATTGTATGGAAATTACTGAATATATATATATTCTACCTCAACCTCCTAATGTCTAATAACTGTCTGTATTGTGAAGTGCTCTGATGTCCTTGTGGATCATTCTTTGTTGTCTTCTAGTCACCTATGCTATCCATATGATACTATATACCTCTTTTGTACTGAATAGAGAATACCAAATGTTTGTGTACCACATCAACCATCTAATGTTTAATAACTGTATATTGTGAAGCTCTCTGATACCATCGTGGGTCGCGTTCGCGCTATATGAAACTTCATATAAGTAAATACTTTCTGTCAGCGATGGCTCCACCGCAATGGCGGAGGAACGTCGCCCCACTCACTGCAGAAGAAAAAGAAAACGATAATAAAATAATTTTATTATCGTTTTATTTTTATCTGACAGCCAATGTTGCAGAGTCCAGGGCGGGACTGGCCAGGCATCCTGAATGACAGCCAGTAGGGGGAGGAGGAATTGTTGGGCACTGGAAGTGCGCATGACGGTTTGGCTGACCGCATTAGGCCGGCCAAACCGTCATAAGTACTTTGATTTCTCCAACCCAGCTGTATTGTACAGCCAGGTGTAGAAACGGCAAATACCACTTATTTGATATTTTTGATATTTATGTGCATTTGTATAGCGCTAACGTTCGCTCCCAAGGGGGCATCATGGCGCTGAGCAAGCTGCGGAGAATAACAGAAGGATGGATTTGGAACGGAGGAGACTAGATGGCTGACAGGACAGAGGAGTCTAGCTGTTGGTAGACCCATGTCTTGAGAAGTTTTCTAAAGTTGTTTTCATTATCTACAGATCTGAGACTGACAGGCAAGTTGTTCCAGGCTTTGGCGGCCAGAACATTGAAGGATTTCCCACCCTTGGTCTTATATTTAAATCTGGGGATTAGGACCAGATTTGTCCCAGAACATCTCAAACAGCGCGGGGGGTTGTAGCGCATGAAACGCTTTGCAAAGTAGCGGGGCCTAAGACTTGTGACTTACTGAGCGCCTAATCAGACCACTCAGACCTGGTGCTGTTGCCATGCTGTGAGCAGCGTCTGGATTGGGTGGGAGTGGCCCATGGACATCCTCATACTTTAAAAAAAAAAATGTGTATTATTATTATTCCCCCCGCGCTGCCTCACCAGTTTATTTTAGCAGCAGCTGCCTTGCTTCTTGTGTCATCCCGTCTAGTGATCTCATTGTGCACTGCATGTGATAATTAGTCCCCTCGCTTATTTTTAGTTGTAGCGTTATCCAAGATCTTTTGATTTTATTAAAACTTTATATATAATATACTTTTAGGGGTTTTCAAGCCTTTTCATCCATTGGTCTTTTATTGGTGCATTCACAGGTTTCTTCCTTCTGCTTCTGCATGGAGCACTGGTTTAGCCCACTTCAGACATTGCCTTCACTCGCTGTCAAGTCAGCCATTCTGCACTTACACAAGGAGCGCATCCACATACAAGGAAGTCTCCTTCGGGGCATGGGACTACCAAGGCAGTGCATGCTTTTTGAAACCAAAAATATGGTTGCTATTAGCCAATATTTTAATAATATCCTTGAGAACCTGGCAGCTCTCCCAAAAATAAAATGTTACTAAAACCTGACAAGCAAAACAAATATTGACAGAGCAATACTGCTGGCAGCCAACCGCAGATCTATTGGTGTTGCCAGAGCTTGTTTAGGGCTTGTATCTTGCTGCCAAGTTGTGGAAAGATGCTGCTAAGCCCAGGACTAGAGCACCACATTCTGCGCAAGCCACCTAGCAGAACCACAAACAGCAGTGTAAAGTAGATTATCCCACTCCTTGCACAAGTTATGTCTGCATTCAAGCCTTGTGGGCATAATCTTCACATGCCCCTTCTGCATTCTATGGGCCGTGGATGAGCGAGTATCGGGGGATGAGTGAGTATCAGGGGATGAGTTCCTCCTCCTTTTTGTTAGTGAAGCTTGTTTACCCTTCTTCAATCTCCATGAGAAATGTTTGTGGTGGCACTGTTTCGGGCACTATTTCTTTCACTGCCGCCACCTGGCTCCATCTACTTTTATCTCCAACCTCTACAATATGTGTTGCTCCTTCACCCACTAGCTCCTCCTGGTCTAAAACACATTTATTTGTAACAAAGCAGTTCTTGCAGAAGTGTTGTACATATTCACATGCTCCTGCATGGGATCAAACGCATCATGTGTTGACATCAAGCATAGGTCGAGATAATTGGTAACCTATTGTAATATTATTATTTCTATAGCACTTATTAGCCCTGACCAGGCTTTGTAGCGCTATAGGACAATTCAGTGGCATCACATGCATCTTTCCATACCACACAATGCCACTCCACATCATGCCACACAATGGCAATCTACTCCATACCCCACAATTCTGCACAATACCACTGCACTCCACACCAATGTACTTCACTCTACGCCACTCTACACTACTCCATTCTATGCTACTCAACTCTACTCTATGCCACTCCACTTTACTCCATTCCACTCCACTTTACTCCATGCCACTCTACTCTATGCCACTTCACTCCCCTGTGCGCACTCTACTTCACTCTGCTCTACACCTCACTACTCCATTCCATACCACTCCACTCTACTCTGTACTACTATACTCTGACACTCTACTCTACGCCACTCGACTCTACACCACCCCACTCTACTCAATACTACTTTGTACCGCACCAATCTACTTCATGCCATGCCACTCCTCTCTGTGCCACCATGCCACACACTCTGTGCCACCATACTCCAGTCAACACACAATATGACACTTTACACTATTTCACTCCACCATGCCACGCCACTCTGCACCACGCCACTCTGCACCACGCCACTCTGCATCACGCCACTCTGCACCACGCCACTCTGCACCACTCTACTCTGTGCCAGTCCATTCTATGCCACTCTACTCTAGTCCACTCTATGCTACTCTAGCCTGCTCTACCCCTCTCCAATCCACGCCACTCTGTCATTCTGCTCGACCCCCTCCATTCCACTGTACGCCACTCAGTACCATTCTGAGGCATTCTACTCTGCGCCACTCTACTCAGCGCAGCTCCACTCTACTTTGCACCAATCTATGCCACTCTACTCTACTCTACCCCACTCTACTCACTTTTAGGCATGCTGAACAGCAGCCATGCTGCTGTACAACATGGCTAAAAGACATTCCACCCGTAGGAGTATTTCTCCCTCACCTCATGCTGTTGACTAATTAGGGTTTCATTCCACCTCTTACAGAGTGCATACACTGCAATGCATGATGAACTACTTTACATCTTGGCAATACTCTGAATCATCACACTTAAAACATTTATCTTATAGACGCACTACATACTGAAAGCAGCCATGTTGTTATGATTTTTTTTACTGCAGCAGGATTTCTGAATGTTCTAGTCAGGGCTCAACCTGCAAGCCGGACCTAGTGGCTTTGCCCATGATTGATTTCAAAGCTGTTTGTCCTTCCCACTTTATAATTTCACACTATTTAAATTTCTAAATCATATCTTCAAGCTAATCAGTTCCCAGTCAAATGATTGGAACTAGATATCCTATATTCAGGCTTCTTGAACTATTTGCCTATCCATGCTCACGCGGTCACGGTGTCCATGGCTTTTAACCTGTTGGCTGCTGCCGTCAGCCATTGGCCGACGGCAGCACTACCTCGCTGGTGCTGCCGTCGGCCAATGGCCGACGGGACCGAGCCCGGTTTTTAAAACTGCCGCACTGCCGCAAAAAAGCAGAAGCAGCCAACGGGTTAAGACTCAAATCGCAACAAATGCCTGGAAAGTTGCCCTTGGGATTCTTGTCCAGCATCATATGCTTTGTATGTCGCCTCCAATCAAACTACTCAGCTTTGCGCAGACAGTCGGGATTACCAAATAGGGAAAGTAAGCGCCGACTTGTGGGCCCCACTCCTTTTAGGAGCCCGCGACAACGGATCGAAATACAACTTAAAGTACATAAACCAGGGACATCAGATTCACATAAGTTTGTCTCTTAAAAGCTCATCTTCTGGCCGCTGTCAGTTACGAAAACAAAATCTAGTGCATTGGGTATTAGGAGATACTTTGTGAGGTGGGGCCCGAAATTTCGACTGCCTAGGGGCTCCACTGGGTTTAATCCTGCACTGAGAGGAGATATATAGAAGATCATCGTAGCCAAAAGTTGCTTTGGTCTAGCCACGGCCCCCTCCATCATTTCTCCAGCTTTAAGTGTTGTTCCTTGCTCAGACAGATGGGATTGATCCAAAGTGCATTTCACAAACACTTGATTTAAAGGAGCCATCAAGTATATTGTCTCAAAAAAGCTCTTCAGGCACAATCTGACATCATCAAATACATGAAGATTCTGGAATGCCTACTGTTGGTGATTGTTAAAGATTCAAAATAGTTAGTTGGAACTACTTTTTTCTCTACACTGGGTGACCCATTTCATCCTCTCGTCTAGAGGACCACAGGAAATTCAATGACTAAAACCCCTATCCTGAAACCCGCCTCTGCTTTCTCTGCGTGTTGGAGACTCTCCTGCATTTCTCTGTTGTAGTTTTATGTTTTAAATAAAATAAGAGTTTGAGTTACTATTGTACAAAATTCTAAATCGGGCTTCTCCAACGAGTAGTTTGTAGCTACTAGTAGCTCTCCAGCTACCCGTGAGTAGTTCTCCTGTGTGCAGCCCAGCCTGCTAAGTTAGATGCTTCTGCATGGATCAATTAACATATGTATACCAAACTCCAAAAGGGTGTATTGAAGATGAAATATCTGATGTTTGGAGAAACATGGTTGAGCTTCCATGGTATATTTAAAGATGAAACTTGAGTTATAAATCATGTAGCGCTGAGGAGGCGTTATTGCGGAGGAGGCGCTTTTATTCGTATTATAACCGTAGTGCTATGGGCAATGTAGCTAGGGCTGGTAAATATTACCCTTGTAGAGGCATTGCAAGTTGATTAACCGCATTTGCATTACTGCTGACAACCCTTCTTGATGCACTGAGATGAATACGGCTCACACAAGGTGGCCATTAATGTAATCTTGTCTTAAGTGGTCACTATACAGCAGGGCTCGAGTCGGGGTACCACGCGGGTGGACGGCATCCCCCCACTTATTTTACCGGGAGTTCGATAACTGGAGCAACTGGAGCCACTCATTCACTCTTTGGCCTCTCTGGACCGAGATTGGAGTTCATTCAGAACTTTGCTCACGCGCTGGCTTCTCTGATGCAATCCCATCTAAGGGGTGACGAGGGGAGGCAATGAGTCTGATGGTGCAAGCCACCTTTCGTGACGTCACTTCCTGTCGTCACATCAGCGTCCCCCCACTTTTTTTTTATTTTTTTTAGGACTTGTGCCCTGCTATACAGCACAAATAATAGTAGTAGCTGTGGTTGGTTTCCATTGAACATAAGTAGCTCTTATTACAGAAAAGGTTGGAGACCCCTGTTCTAAATAATCCCGCATATTGTGCGCAGTGGCAGTCTTCGCCCCGCCCCCACACCGTTGTGCTCCAGTGGGCGAGAAGAAATTTCAGACTCCATGCCCATTCAATCCTTGCCCTCGCTGCTGAAAACTTCCGAACAGGTGTGCTACATAGGTTCACATTGCGAAGGTGTTTTCCCAAAAAAACGAGCTTGGAGTTACAGAATAGGGAAGTGAGAAGATGCCCCTCCCAGGTCTGGCCGAGGCCCCTGCAGGCTGCGGTTGGCGCCCTGCCCACTCTTGGCAGCCGTGCCCAAAGAGTGAATGGGAAGAAGGCGGTTCATTCACAGGCGCGGGCACAAAGGTCGTAGTGTGAGTGAGGCGCTCTGAACTGAGGGGCTGTGTGTGAACAGAGCGCGGCGCTCGCTCCACAGCGGTGGGGGAGGGGGCACACACAAACAGGTGCCCCATGAGAATACTGATCAGCGCGCCACATTCAACGGGCATTAGAAATGAGAGGCACCAGCAACTTTCACAGGAGGAGGAGTAAACACTCCAGCCCAGGGGTTCATGAGACACCCGGCTTAGAGTCCCTTCCCTGTAACGAAGGATGCAGGGGAAGCAACGACCACTCCAGCCCAGGGGTTTATGAGACCCCTCAATAATCGGGGGAGACACCCAAACAACCCATCACCTGTACATGGACTGGTCCTTTCCATTCAAAGCACTGGAGGTGAGGCAGACACCCACTGCAGCCCGTATACACAAAGAGACACCTCAGCATTTATTCAGAGAAACAACCACTCGTTAGAGTGACCAGAACTTTAAAGCCGAAAACCGGGACATTTCCCAAAAATGGAAGGACTTAATTTTTACTTCAACCCAGCGCACAGAATGAGTGCTAATTAGCAGAGAAGTACAGAAGAGGCAGTAAGAACATACATAAAATGCAGTTTTTAAAGTCAGTAGCAATTCTGTTCATTAAAGTGCTTTCTTATAACAGCTGCTAACTATTCCTGCTTTGTAAAACATAAAAGGCACCTCCCACCGTTTTCAGCCGCCCCTCTCTAAAAACCGGGACAGGAACTTAATTTCCTGAAACCTTTCCGGGACAGCTGGCGGGAAACCGGGACCGTCCGGGCAAATCCGGGACGCCTGGTCACCCTACCACTCGTCCTCTCCTAGACTGCGTGACATTGCGCTCACTCCAGCCAGCCCTCGTGTACTAGGAAACCACTACTTAATTTAATCTCGTTTCTGTAGAACACGCAGCCGTCTCTTGAGAAAGAATATCACTTCACCTATTGTGGACAGTCACCGCAACTGAGAGGCATCTCTGACGCCTCTACGTGTAAAAGGAGGTCCCATCCCTCTCAGATGGCTGCACCCACGTCAGATCAGGCCTAAAATGGTGCTTCTCTTGTCTACAGGCAGGGGCGGCTCTAGGCTCATGGCGTCCTGGGCAGGGAGCGTAGGTAGGGGGGCCCCGGACGAGGGGATCGGGGCAGGGCGGAGCCCCCCAGAGCTCAGGAACTAGGAGAAACGCAGGCGCGGAGGACAGTGAAGAGGGGCGGACCGGGGTCAGGGTGTTTGGAAGTGGAACAGAGCCGGAGGCCGCCAAATCCCAGCATGTGGCCACTACGCAAATATGTATCCATCCTCAGAGGATTATTATATTAAAGATATATATTGGCGTGGAGGCCCCTAGGATTTGGTGGCCCTGTGCAGGTGCACAGCTTGCACATGCCCAAGGCCGCCCCTGCTACAGGAAACCACCTCTCCAGCCCTCCTGTGAAAAGCAATGACAGAACAACTTGGAGAGGAGACCGCTACTTAAGCCTTTGCCTCCATTGGGTCATCACATTCCTTGTACTAGACGGCTACTCCAGTCTTGACCTTGAGTGGACGTTGCATCCTTTCAAGACCGTCATGCTCTAGTCATAAGCCAGGTAATGGAAAGCTTTATTCAGGCCCACAAATCCTGGAGCGAAACCAGCAAGAAGAGGCGCCTTGCACTCTCCACCTGCATGAACTCCAAACATACGCCAGGAGTGAGCTCCAGGCATTGCTGTACTATAGAGACCTCACGGAGCAGCCTGCCAGGAGCTAAGCGGAGGCGGTATCCAGGGACCTCACTGGGGAAGCCAGCAAGGACCCTCCGCCTAAAGCTACACAGGGAGGCTCCCTGGAGTTACTGTATAGGGGCTTCCCCACAGCAGCCGGGCCAGGTCTTCGCTGGATGTCGGCATGCTACCAGGGGCAGCGGCTCTTTGTATCACCGGGACGGGAACATCCAGCCTCACCAGAGCATCTATCCAGGAGCCTCACAAGAGGAGTCACCTAAGCAACCCACGGCTGGATCTTGAACTTTAAAATAGGCCTGGCCGAGTTCGCAGAGTTTTACTCCATGGAACTCTGCAAAGTGCCGGAAAAACTCTGCAGCGGTCTGTGGAGTTCTAACAGCAGCATAGTCTTGTCATGTATTCCTATAGGTTCTGAATCGATCCCCCTATTCCTGACCCTATTCTAGTTATACAAACCAACAAGTTAACTAGCAGTCAGCCCATGAGGCAGAAAACCCCCATGATGCAGATACCGTTATCTGACGCAGTCACACTACGGCACAGGAACGTGTTATCTGATTAAGTCATAACACTTGCGATCTAATTAGACAAGCGATATTCCTCCAGCCCCTGATAAGGCATACGGAGTTCTCATAACAAATCAAACCTATGACAACCTGGGCAAAACCCTGCGGCCATTGTTTTGATTTCACCAAGAACTTTAGTAAAAGAATGTGCTAACGAGCAAGTCGTATGACATCTTTATTGACGTATCTATGTCCATCCTTACGTCAATCCCGGCACCATAAAGGTATAAATATTACCGATCTTGCCATATGCAAACACACGCGTGGTGACGAGACGGAGCAGCCATACTTGCCGAAGCGAAGAGCAGAGCAGACCCCGCTGGCGCAGCCCCGCCTTTCTGACGCGCTGAGAGACGCGCTGCTTTCTCCTGCCGAGAATCCAGCACCGGCGTTTCTGGGCAGCCCTCGCAGGCCGCCTGGAATATCGAGACCAGAGAGAGAGATACCATTCCTCATTCATCCTAACTTCCAGGTACAAAACTGAATAACCCCTCACAGAGAATTCTTTAGTTATTCACTTGGCAAAAACAAACTTAACTTAAACTGTAACTATCTATTCCCGCCCACGTATTAGACTTAGGTCAGGTACACGGGGTAGGCGTATCTAGAAACACCAGTTGAGTACGTTTAGTCAAATGTATATGTGTATATAATATATTTTATTCATTTTAAAACATCTTATGGCTTAGAAACCATATCAATGTTTTTACAGTATTATTTTATACTATTGCTTTTAATGTATGCACTTTACTTAACTATAAGTATTGCAATAATATCGATCCATTTCTCTTGTATGAGAAAAGAGACTGATCAATAAATAACACCTTTTTATTGAACACGCCCGTCTCTTCCTTTTCTCTACATTCTGATGAGACTAAGAATGCACGTACTGACTGAGTAAAATAATTTGCCTTTTGTTCACACGACTCTCGAGATTGACTCTTGATTAGGGGAGAGCAAAGTTGTCATGTTCTATGGTTGTCAGAAACTAAATCCCTTCTTGTCTAATCAGGGAAGTTAATTCCTCCTTGAACATTCGAGAAAGTTTCTAGTGAACTCTGAGCTACGCTGGCAAACCCAAAACTTTAAGTCTAGTATCGACAGTAGTAGACCTAGTTAACGTCTGGCCTAGGCCTTTACTGCTGTAGGTATTATTCCAATGCGCAGAGCCTATTGGGAAGATAGGAGCTACACTACATGGCGGCCAACGCGTTTGGAAAGGGCGATAAAACTAACGTAAGACATTTAGAGTAACTCAGTCGTGCTTTCTCACTCAGACCCCTTTTCCCAAATACTCCAAAGACGTCTGGAGTGGGTGAAAGGTTATATCCGCCAGACCTCGCAGGAGGGAACTCCTATGTATGGTTCTTGGTATAGTCAACGTTGAAGGATAAACAGTTCCAAAATATTGTGCATCTAATCTTTGTTTCCATAAGAAACCTGATCTGCAAACAAACAAAATAACCATCCTGTCGGTAAAATGACAGACAGTGATGAAGAAAGAGAGGCAGTTAGATTAGCAGCTGACATAGCAGAAGCTGATACTGCACTACAAAATGCAGACCCGGATATAATACTCATCCCGGTCATTAAAAGAAAATCTATAACCTTGAAACTTATAGAAAATGGACTGACACCTAGAGGTGGCACAGTCATATTCGTAATTGAGGCACACGAATATCGGCAGACAGAGGTATATTATTCATGGATACATTTTCCAGCAGCAAATGCTGTAACAAAGTACTTCCACTATTACAAAATAGAGGAACCTCCTAATGAGTACACTCCTTTCGAGGAGGTGGAAGTACCACTCAAATTCCAAGAGCATTTGCTCTTATTTGATGGCGCCCTAAAACATAATAATCACATCACCAGGCTCGGTCCTTTAGGTAGACCAGGAGCAACGTGGCCGGTCCTAGCCGGATACACACCACATCCAGACATCAATGGGATGTCTGCAGCAGAGCTGTTAACACAGCTAAAACAATTAATAAAAATTCATAGACAATTAGTTCAGTATGTGATGCGGACTTCAACAATTCAGCCAGCGATTAAACTTCCACAGCTGACCCCTCACCAGGGGAACACAAATAAAATTACACCACAGAACATCCAATCCTGCCTAGGTAAAGTACCGGCTAAACGGGAACAAATACCATTCTGGTTGGCACAGAAAATTACCCAAATAGAGGCGGTGTTTCCTGACACCACCCCGCTAGAAAAACACAGGATTCTGACTATCTGTCTCCCAATGGGAATCGCACCACACATAGAGGACTGTGACACTTGGGGTACAGTCTTTGCTTCCATCTACACAAAAACGCACGGTGTTCCATCCATTTCGGTGATACCAGATGTGCTAAAACAAATTCAAGACGAATACGGTCCAGAACCCGCTTTAACTCTTGGTATGAAAATACTGAAAGACTTCAAGCAGGTCTCGGCTATATTATTAGCCAACATAAAAGGTGAAGCAGCCAACGTGGCGATCCGCCAGAGGTTAAAAGAGACAGATATAGCAGACCAACCAGCTGAAATTGCCAGAATCATAGAAAAATCCTATGAGGAACTAGGTAGAGATAGTTTAGGTGGAATACCAGTAAAACCGCAACTGACTGAAAGTCCAGAAAAAATATTTTTTAATAATAATTCACCAAAAAAGAACTGGGATGGAAACAAACAATCCAATCCTAAAGAAAAGAAATTCCAGTCCAGAGGAAGGTCTCCTAGGCGAAGAGAGAAATCTCCGAACCAAAGACACAGGTCACCCCAGAGTGACCCCTCTGGGAAAAGATATAACCTTAGAAATAGGGATAATATAAAAAAGCCTGATAGATATCAAGACATTGATACGCGTCCCTCTCAATCTTTTCAGACTTCCTCGCAGAAATCGGAAAGAAGAGGACGATCAGAACAAAGAGAAGAGCACGCCAAGTCCAAAGACAAGGAACCTGCTCAACTAAAAAAGAAATTACAATTTCCAAAAAAGAAGGTAGCCAGTATCAAGGTAGTTAACAATGCCGAGAATACTGAGGACACAACTGAAAAACGGAGAGTGGGCTCAGACAATGCTAGACAGTGCAGCAGAAGTGAGCATAGCTCGCAAAGTCCTTATGAATCATCTGGAGACAGTGGACACGAATGAATATCTTCAAGTGGAAACTGCAGACACCAGGGTTAGCAAACCTCACAAGATATACGAGATAACATTACGTATAGAGGGAGATAAGACTAGGAAAATAAGGGGACTATTTTGGGATAACCTCTCCAAGGGTTATGACATCCTTCTAGCTGAAAAAGACAGGCCACCAGAGTTTGTCAGGGAGTGCCCTCATGGCGAAGAAGTAATTATGCCTGCCTTCTCAAATCAAATTCCAATTCATAAAAAATACACACTTGCTAGAAAGTGGGCAGTGGTTCTAGCACCTGCTTTATATAAAAATCATGTAGGATGGGATGAGGATTCTCCTCCTCACAAAATCCAGTTAAAATCACAACCTACTGCACAAAGGCAGTACCCAATTAAGCAAGAAGCTAAAAAACAGGTAAATGAAATACTAGATCAGCTAGAATACCAGGGGGTGATTGAAACTTGCACCTCACAAATGAACAATCCTTTGTTTCCGGTCTCCAAACCAGACAATTCATATCGTCTAGTTTTGGATTACCGACACCTTAACACATGTTGCAAAACTTTTGCAGTGCAAAACTCACACAGTGCTGCACTAATGAATAACATAGTGCGCAAAAAATACAAAACAACCTTAGACATCTCTAATGGATTCTTTTGTCAAAACATAGCACCAGAGAGCAGATATTTAACTGCATTCTCAGTAAATGGCACTCAAAAACAATTCTGTCGGTTAGCCCAGGGGTACAAGAACAGTCCGGGGGTATTCTCAGCGAGAGTAACAGAATTACTACAACTATATGATGATGAAGCATTATCTTATGTCGATGACATTTACTTAACAGATGATGACTTGGAGACTCACTTGAAAAGAGTGAACACCATAATACTTGGGTTCGCTGCAGAGGGTTACAAATTCAACTTTAAAAAATCCAGAATTGCCCATCTGACAGTCCTGTTCTTAGGATATGAATTATCAAGCGAAGGCAAAAGCCTGGCTGACAATTTCCTAGAGAAATGTGCCGTACTCCAAGCACCTAGAACACTAAAAAACCTACAGTCGATTCTAGGCTTCCTAAATTTCGGAAGAACATACATTGCAAATTACGCAGAAAGGGTCAAACCCCTTTATGATCTAATTAAACCAGATTTTAAAAAATCCAATTGGACTCAAATACACACAGAAATTCTGAGATCCTTACAAACAGACATGCTAATTAAAACAAAATTAGAAACACGTGATAACACACGCAATCTTGTGATTCGAGTCATCCCAGGGAGATGCGGATTCACATACCTGACCTCTAATGAGGGGGAAAAGGTACCAATTGCATTCAAATCACACTTGTACACTAAGGCTGAAATGAAATTTAGCCCAACGGAAAAAATTCTTACAGCAACACAGACAGCTATAGCAAAAGAACGAGCCCTGGCACAAGGTAAACGAATAATAATCGTGACACCGATACCAGCCCTAGAGGCGGTAACAAAGGCAAGCATTCCAAATGCTAAAGCACTCCATCCGAGATGGATACAATGGGCTAATTCTCTTGCTGCAACAGACGTGGTGTACGAATTTGATCCTTACTTAAAAACACAAGAATTTCTCCAATATGAATTTGAATGTCCTCCGCCAACCGAAATTCTGCCTCTAGACCACTACGGCTGTATAATATATACAGACGGATCAGCACAACCCGCAGTGGGGGGTAAGCAAGCTTACAGTGCTGCGTGTGCGATCGTTAAAGGTCGCTGGCACGAAGGAAAATTTAAACCAGCAATCACTAAAACACAATCTTTAGGAGATTGTACAGCTCAGCGAGCTGAACTACTGGCGTTCAAGATGGCGCTTGAAAATACCGATCGAGAATTCCCCACACTCATAGTGTGCGATTCGTATTATTGCGTTCAGTCTTACAATGAATACTTGCAGATCTGGCTTCAGAATGGTTTCAAGGATGCGAAAGGTGGCACAATCAAGCATAAAATGCTCTGGGAACAAGTAGTTCTTTTACAAAAAGAACTACCAAAGACTCACGTGATACACACACTGAGTCATCAACGTGATGGCGTTCACGTTGCAGGGAATTCATTGGCTGATGAGGCCGCGAAGGCAGCTGTGCAAACGGCTTCCGTAGCTGCCGTCACCCGGTCAAAAACAAAAATAGACAGCGAAATATTACAAGCTGTCAGCGCTTCAGAAAAGGATTCGATAGAACCACTCCCTAAAGGCTTTCCAGTAAAATACTCATACATAACTGATGCAAACAATGTTCCTTTTGCCCGAATCCCTGGAGTGGGGGATAGGGCAATTCCAAACATGGAACATAGGTTAGGACTAATAATAGCGGCACACGAAGGGCTCGCTTCTATACATGCTGGCGTCTCAGCCACAGTATCATTATTAAAACAGAGATACTGGTGGCCACAAATGAGAAGACAAACAAGGAACTATGTTCTAGAATGTGAAATATGTCAAAAAATGAAAGTATCAACGGTGAGACGTCCAGCGCAGACGCCCCTTCTAATC
Source organism: Lissotriton helveticus (assembly GCF_964261635.1). Taxonomy (NCBI): domain Eukaryota; kingdom Metazoa; phylum Chordata; class Amphibia; order Caudata; family Salamandridae; genus Lissotriton; species Lissotriton helveticus. The sequence goes on along the minus strand of NC_136061.1, from coordinate 1,753,610,222 downwards.
TCGGATAAACCATTAGCCTGTGTTTATCTAGACCACTGCGGTCCCTTACAAAGGGATGGTAACTATAAATATATCTTGGTCGCAGTGGATTCATGCACGAGATTCATATGGATGTGGCCCCAGCGAACGGCTGACGCCAGAACTGTTATAAAAGATTTGCGAGTCTTTATCGGCACATACGCAATTGGCATGCTGCATTCGGACAATGGCCCTGCTTTTAGCTCTCGGGCTTATAAGGAGGCCATGGTCAGCATGGGCGTGCAATTGCGGTACTCTTGTCCATTTCACCCTGAGGGGAACGGAATTGTTGAAAGAAAAAACCGTGACATAAAGCAATCTATAACGGCAAAGGTATTAGGTTCGGGAGCTGGGTGGGTCAAACATCTAATAAGTGTCCAACGTAGTCTCAATAACTTGCCAAGAAATTCTCTGAAGGGATTCAGTGCGTACGAATTATTATTTGGAACTAGGATGATGATCTCTGACATTGATAGTCAGACTTCAGTGGTGAAAGAAAAAACCTTTGATATCAAAGACCGTTTGGCTATTTTGCAGGACTTAAACAAAACAAGAAAAGACCTGAGCAACATAAAGTTGAAACAACAGCCAACAACCACTGAAGAACCACCACCTGTCCCAGCAAGACCTGTCTGGATTCCAAAAGTCGGGGATCTAGTCAGGGAAAAGATCGCGGTAAAGAAGGAATTTGGGCCTTCTTACAGAAAAGCAGTTCCTGTCTTGTCTGTCAACGGGACAAGATCAGTTGTACTACCGCCACTTGCTGGTAAAAAGGAGAACCGAGTTGTATCCATCGACCTGGTAAAACCACAACATGTGGCCGATAACAAACAGTAGGCCAAGTGGACTCCCAATAAGTAGCAGAACACCAAGGTTTGCTACCAGTACAGAGGTCCTAACAAAGAGGCTCATCACATTCGAAACGCCTACAGAAGAACAACAAGGACTATGCAGCAATGCAATAGAACTCAGACCTCTGAAAACCCAAATAAAAAAATTTAGCAGAGACACACCAATCTATAATGAAGTACCAAGTGAAAATGCAAGAAACAGAAATCCTGAACCAATTGGAACAATTGACAGAACTGCATCCGGCTACTTCATTAACTTCGATGATTCCTCTGAGGGCTTCAGTGAATCAAAGACACAGCCATCATCAAAAACCTTTAAAGACAAAGCTAAGGAACTTTTGAGACAACTGAAAAAAACATATCTGATTTCTCCATGGATTGAATTTTGGGTGGGTTTTGGTGCATTTATCCTCATACTTTGGCTCATCATGGTACTTACTTTGGGACGCTTCATTGAGGGAAAATATGCTAAAATGGACACAGCAAGTCAGAATATCAACTTGATCCTCAAACCACACACATCTTCACACGTCGAGAAAAGAGAACTTTCTTCAGCCAACTTCACAGCCAATCCGGGTGGGGTAGCCTGGGACAACACTGACTATGAAATTTATGGTCCGGTCGAGATCCTGAAATATCCACACCAAATTAAGATCTCATTGAGTGACTTTGCAAAACCAAACTCATTTGCTGATGATTGGGACTTCGAAAGCATTAATAATATGATGTCTGACTTAGTAATGTCTGCTAAATTTACCAAACATGATTATTTGCAGGGTTCTACAAATTATGACAGTATGTATTGCTATAACCACTATGGTAACCACTTTTTACATAGATCTGCACAACCTAGAAACGTTTTAAATTATAATCAATGGGAACATTGTGCAACACCTCCAAAAGGGAGCTCAAGAACCGTTTACGACAAATATTCATATTTTTCAGGTTTTAACACAAGCAATGCTGAAACATTTTATTTTAAATTGTCGAACAAGACAGGAACCAAAACCATGATAACCAACACAAAATTGTTATATTCAGACTCATTTTTTGAACAAATGAATACTTTTGGATTTGATTATTGGGACAAAAATGTTGAATTGAAAAGTGTTTGGGGTACAAAAGAATGGCAAGTACAGGGTATAGAAGCTTTGTTTAGAGCCTGCATGATCCCAGAACAAATGATATTTTTAAATGACACTGTTCAACAGACCACCTGTCTTGGCTTAGCCAAAATCAAAGATTTAAATAAACCGTCTATTCCAAAGCCAACAATGTTTAGCAATAACTCTGATACAGATGAAGAGATAGACGTAAACCATATATTAAACCAAAACAGAACACATCCTGATTGGAAACAGTGGTTGATCTGGCCCACAGATACTAATAACTGTCAAGACAGATTCCTGAACAAAACACAGGGGTTCAAAATGACCAGGCCAGACCCTAGATATCCTCAAAGACATCACCCAGGGATAATAACAACCTACAGTGTGGGCAAATTATGCCTTCAATGGCTACAAACTTCCACACTGGCAGAAATTAAGCAACACCTAACTTTACTTACTGATGGTGCTGACTTGCGTGATTTCACTTTGGGACCACGCAAACAGCGTCAAAAGCGTTTCATAGCAGCCTCTGTATATGCAGCATACAATGAGGCCTGGAAGGTTACTCAAATTGAAACAGCAGAGAGAATACGGGAAATTGACCGTATTAATTTGGAAAAATCACTTTCTGTAGTGGACAATGGGTTAATGACTCTGTCCTCCAGAATTTTTTCTTTGGACAGCATTGTGTCGTCAGCAATCGATATATTATCGCAAGACTTACTGTTATTACAACACGGTCAGTCACAATTGCGTTCTATTGTACAGCTTGGCTGGACGTTACAAAATCTGCGTTCAGGCTATGTGCCTTGGCGTTTAATCAACACAACGTCACTATTCCAAATCTTTAACCTTACTGATAGACAAATCAGTATGGCGCAAAAGGGTGCTGATTATACAATCTTGAGCATTAAAAAACTAGAAAGATTACCAATGACAATGTCAGAACGACCTGTCAATGAATGGATAATACATGGGATAATAAATATTCCAATCTCAACCTTCAGGTTTCAATACTGCCAAAAATATATACAGGCTGGCATGTACGAGAAATTGGGAAAGGGGTACCTTAAAACAACATGGAACCTGCCCTATTCACATGCATGTGTCAGTAATAAAGGACAGAAAGTGTTTCTTAGTGGCAACAATTGTGCGATGTCACTGAGTGGCACACTTCTGTGTAACGGAATTAGTTTGCATGGAGCCTGTGAAGGGAATTCATACAACCTTTCATGTCACCAGCAAGGCGCACCTGCAACAGAAATAGAACCATTCTTTCAAAGACTCTATAATGGGAGTTACATTCTTATTGTAGACCGCAGATGTTGTAGTCTTATGCCCGGGACTCCTTATCTAGTAACTACTACTGCGAAGGTCAAGTGCTGTGGACGCACATTGTTCCCCAGCTCCTTCCCAGACAGGGAGGCAAGGGCATGGCCCGATTTGAAAATTACTTCTATTCGAATAGATACTTTAAGCAGAGTGAAAACAGTCCTTCTTCAGACGCCTACCAGGCTCTCGTCATCAAAAGAAACGTATGATCTACAAGTCGCAAGGACGACTGCAGAGATACATACATTATTATCAACTAATTCCCCCGTACATTTCGCGGAAATCCTGAATGAAATCTTAAATATTTCTGATACCAATGGGGTCTCAAAGGTATTTAAGACAGTATTTTCGATGGCATTAACACCATTCAAAGCCATACTGGGTATTTTTCCAGATTTCGTCCATTCGATTTTTGGCGGACTTCCCCTGATCTTGGGACTAATTGCAGGAATCCTATTCTTAGTCCTTATTTTTCGTTATGGCAACCCATGTCACAGACAAAACTCTTGCGACAAGGGAAGAAACAATCCTAGCCATTGGATACCGGGACCGGATATCAAAAATCCTGGGACTCTCCCGGCTTAGAGACCTGAACATGACTTGGTTTCTATCATTTCGACCAATGTGGCAAAGATGTGTTTTACCTGTATTGAGGTGTCTGCTATGCGGAGAAGAATGCGTGTTAGACACCTGTCTGACGCTACAATCGGATGCGCCGATGGATGCAGAAACATTGTTGAGCCCGATCAAGGTTCATGCTTTGTGCTGCCCTCAAAGGCTACCAATCCTGATGACGGCATTCGTGGAAGCTTCACCACTACGATTGATGGGTAGTGAAGTTCAAGATGAAAGCAGCATCGAACAGGTACGACCTTCTGTCAGTAATGCAAATCAGAATGTCAATGGAGACAATCATGCGCAAGAATGCATGATTACACCTATTTCCGAGTTAGTGGAACTTTCCTAGGAAGCTGTTGACAGTTTTTTCGAAAGCCTAAATGATATGATGTTCTCACCCGAACAGAAATAGAGACTTTTGAGCAAGCTCGCACACGGCGTTCCCTGAATTCGGCCTTCAACTTTAAAAATAAAGTCACATGAACATTTTCGCTCCAGTTCACGGACAGCAGTTTTTCCAGCAGCCCCAAATATTTTTGCATATTTTTCGGGACACTATCTTCTGCTTAAAGTAAGAACTATTCTTAGAGAACTAAGGTTTCTAAATTTTAGATAGCTTATAGACATTAGCTGCCCGCTGGCATGTTCATAAAGATATTTTATTCTGTGATGGAATGGTCTCGAAACTTTTTTCTGTAAGAAGCCATTTCATGTGTAATTCTCATATACCAAATAAGCAATAATGTATACAAATGCGATTACTTTGGCATTTTTCTACAGCTTGAGTGCATACCATATATATATGTCTGCAATTTTTTTCAGTATATTTGAAAATTTCAAAATGCATTTATGTGTTTTGGGGTGGTAAGGTATACACACTACTCTATAGTATGTTGTACTATGTTATACTATGCCTAGATTAGTAAATATGTCCATAGTTAGCGTGGAGTGGGTGTCATGTATTCCTATAGGTTCTGAATCGATCCCCCTATTCCTGACCCTATTCTAGTTAAACAAACCAACAAGTTAACTAGCAGTCAGCCCATGAGGCAGAAAACCCCCATGATGCAGATACCGTTATCTGACGCAGTCACACTACGGCACAGGAACGTGTTATCTGATTAAGTCATAACACTTGCGATCTAATTAGACAAGCGATATTCCTCCAGCCCCTGATAAGGCATACGGAGTTCTCATAACAAATCAAACCTATGACAACCTGGGCAAAACCCTGCGGCCATTGTTTTGATTTCACCAAGAACTTTAGTAAAAGAATGTGCTAACGAGCAAGTCGTATGACATCTTTATTGACGTATCTATGTCCATCCTTACGTCAATCTCGGCACCTTAAAGGTATAAATATTACCGATCTTGCCATATGCAAACACACGCGTGGTGACGAGACGGAGCAGCCATACTTGCCGAAGCGAAGAGCAGAGCAGACCCCGCTGGCGCAGCCCCGCCTTTCTGACGCGCTGAGAGACGCGCTGCTTTCTCCTGCCGAGAATCCAGCACCGGCGTTTCTGGGCAGCCCTCGCATGCCGCCTGGAATATCGAGACCAGAGAGAGAGATACCATTCCTCATTCATCCTAACTTCCAGGTACAAAACTGAATAACCCCTCACAGAGAATTCTTTAGTTATTCACTTGGCAAAAACAAACTTAACTTAAACTGTAACTATCTATTCCCGCCCACGTATTAGACTTAGGTCAGGTACACGGGGTAGGCGTATCTAGAAACACCAGTTGAGTACGTTTAGTCAAATGTATATGTGTATATAATATATTTTATTCATTTTAAAACATCTTATGGCTTAGAAACCATATCAATGTTTTTACAGTATTATTTTATACTATTGCTTTTAATGTATGCACTTTACTTAACTATAAGTATTGCAATAATATCGATCCATTTCTCTTGTATGAGAAAAGAGACTGATCAATAAATAACACCTTTTTATTGAACACGCCCGTCTCTTCCTTTTCTCTACATTCTGATGAGACTAAGAATGCACGTACTGACTGAGTAAAATAATTTGCCTTTTGTTCACACGACTCTCGAGATTGACTCTTGATTAGGGGAGAGCAAAGTTGTCATGTTCTATGGTTGTCAGAAACTAAATCCCTTCTTGTCTAATCAGGGAAGTTAATTCCTCCTTGAACATTCGAGAAAGTTTCTAGTGAACTCTGAGCTACGCTGGCAAACCCAAAACTTTAAGTCTAGTATCGACAGTAGTAGACCTAGTTAACGTCTGGCCTAGGCCTTTACTGCTGTAGGTATTATTCCAATGCGCAGAGCCTATTGGGAAGATAGGAGCTACACTACAGTCTGTTAAGTCGCGCAGAATTTTAGCGCCAGGAGTTTGTCCCGTGCTGTAAAATCAGCACGAACAGCACTACGCGTCGCGCCAGAGGGCGCTGCTGCTTTCTGCCGCTCGAGTAGACATTCTACTCTAGTGTCAAATTTCTCAACAAGAGCGAACGCCGTTGTTTAGAGATCTCACCGGGAGGAGGTCTAGCGTGCAATTTTTTCTCACGAGCACTCTCCAACTTACCGCTGGTGAACCGCTCGACAGAGAAAACTCCGCTCCACTTCACTCTGCTGTTTTCAGAACTCAACGTAGAGCACGGGTGGGCAAAACTGTCGGTGGAGCTGAATTTTTCACCCACCCGGGTGGAGCGAAATATTTCACCCACCCCTGCTTACAGGCCATGCTCAGCTTGACGTGTGTCAGAGCCATTGCGCTCAGCATCCTGTGGAGGGTTCCTGGTTGAATGAGGACCCTCAAGCATCTGGTCTCCCTATCTCCTGTCCTTACAATGTTGGCACACAGATATGTGTCTCTATGGGGAAAGCTGCATGAGAGGTATGACACTAGGCCCTGTTAAAGGGGTACGGCTGGGCAAGCCAGCAAATTAATATGGAGAGCAGAGGCAAGGTAGGGACCTGGTTCTAAGAGTCATAACACAAACTGACCCATCAATGCATTTGGCTTGCAAGTCGTGCATCAAACATAATTTAAAAGTATGTTAAAGGCTCCGCAGTATTAAAAAAGGGAATTTCTTTAACATACAGAAGTGTTTCGCTTTAGTACGTTAGATTGTCGGCCAGCATTGACTGGCATTTTTTTTTAGAATTGATATTTTCAAAACCTATACTTAGAAACATCAATGCCCCTCCTACCATGCCATTGCAGTGATGCCATTGGTGATCTAAGAGGCAAGACAGCTGCAATGTGCGTCTCCATGCGGCTTGTGTTGTTATTATAGATAGAGCAATATTTTTGTCTATTAAACACATCCTTGACTGAAGTATTTCAAGGTACTCTCAGCTATAAGGATAATGGAAAATGAGGCAACTTAACATAAGGTATTTGCCTAGATCACGGGTACTCATAGTGCGGGCCATACGCGGCCTGGCAAGCCTTCCTTGGTGGCCCACGGACCTTGCAGACATGTGTGTTTTTTCTTTTTAAAGAGTGTCAGCAAACGCCACTGGTTGCAGCAGCGCAGACTCCGAGAGACTCTGCTGTATGGGGGCCGGGTGATTCCCGCGATAGTCACAGTGGAGCTGCAGGGGCACTAAGAAGAGGTGAAATACAACAAAGCCTCATTAACAAGTAAATGGTCTTTTAAAGACCTGTGAAGTACTCAGGTGCAGCTGTGTGTGTGCCCGGGAACATGTCTCAGCCCGAGCTGCCACACACGCGGAGTAGGGTGACCGAGGGCAGCAGGGAGTGAGAGCCGGGTGAGGTGACAGTGGGTGGCAGAGGGCAGTAGGGAGTGAGAGCCAGGTGAGGTGTACGTTAAGAGCCTGTGCTGTGATGTGATGTTTCCCGTGAGCCTGTAGTCAGAGGGTTGAGCCAAGGCCAGTGAGCTCAGGCCTGGTCTCCGCTCTCGCAGCACAGCGCACAAATGCTCGCCGCCAGGTTAGCGCTATATATAATTGATGCATGCATACCTACACGGACGGGTGACTGGCGCCAAAGGGGGGCTGTATCTGACAGCTCGGGATGAGAGTCCGAATTAAAGCCAGCGACAGGTGTTACCCCAGGTCCAGTGGTGGGACACAAACCCCTCAAATCACAGAGAAAAAACGAGCTGGCTTTTACATTACACAGGGAGAGGGGGGAGTGAGTGGGGGCTGTCTCTGGGCTGGTGTCATGGACGTGTAGACACTACGTGTGCACTGCCCGAGGCAGAGCCAGATCGAGGCAGAGCCAGATCGAGGCAGAGACAGATAGAGGCAGAGACAGAGAGACAGAGATAGAGGCAGGGACAGAGAAAGGCAGAGACCGACAGACAGAGAGAGACAGACAGAGGCAGACAGAGGCAGGAACAGGGGCAGACAGATAGAGACAGAGAAACAGAGAGGGAGGGAGATAGACAGAGGCAGGGACAGACAGACATATAGAGACAGGGACAGACGGATAGAGGCGGAGACAGACAGAAAGGCAGAGAGACGGAGGGGGAGATTGAGAGGGAGATGGAGAGAGAGGGAGGGATAGGGTGGCAGAGGTAAGGGGTGGGAGGCAGAGGGAGGGAGACGGCGACCGAGATAAAGGGAGACAGAGGGGGACAGAGAGAGGGAGACAGACAGAGGGAGATAGACCGAGGAAGAGAGAGGGGGACAGAGAGAGAGGGAGACAGACCAAGGGAGAGAGAGGGAGACATAGAGAGAAGGAGTCAGACAGAGAGGGAGACAGAGAGGGAGGGAGACAGACAGAGGGAGGAAGATAGTGTGAGAAAGATAGAGGGAGGAAGATAGAGGGAGGGAGGGAGACAGAGGGAGGGAGACAGATGGTGACAGACAGAGGGAGAGCGGGAGAGAGACAAAGAGAGGCCGAAGGCAAGCCCGTCTGCGCCCGTCCGCGCCAGACCGTCGCCTGTTGCCTGATCCCCTGCTGGTTTTCCTTTGCATCGGCAGTATCGACTTAGAGGTGAGCAGTGTCATAATGCTAACCTACACAAGTGGGGAATTGAAACATCTGAATCCAGGGGGACTAAGGGACCAGTTAACTCAGGTTTTAACTTCTTTTATTGAGCCTCCTCAGACCGTTACATTTGTAAATCCTGGCATAGTCACTATAAGGGGCATAGCAAAGACCGCCCAGTTAACTAGCACACCAACCACACCTGATAGGAACTGTCCGGCAAAAGATGCGATCATCTCGGCATTGTATCTGAATGCCCGCTCAATACCTAAGCATGCCATCGAGGTATGGAGCTTACTTGAGGCAGATAAACCGGATATCTGCTTCTTCACGGAAACTTGGCTGCACAGTCAGGCGGCACCGGATTTAGTGAATGCCTTCCCCTCGGAATATCGCATAACGAGGGTGGATAGCGAAGAGAGGGGGAGGTCTAGCAACTGCAGCCAGACTCCCTATCGAGGTTAAGCTATTGGAATCTCTGTCCAGTCCTATGCTTGAAATCATGATAGTGAATCTACAATTTTCCCGAATGGACAGCTGGCGCGCCGCCTTAGTGTATAGGCCGCCAACCAGTAAAACTGGCTTTGTTAACCTAATACTTGAAACAATAGTGGCCCATGCCCTGGCCTCTGAGAATTTCATCCTGCTGGGTGATTTCAATTACCATGGGGAACTTTCTGGAGACCCAGAGACGGATCTTCTAATTAGTACTATGGAAAGCCTGGGTCTTACACAAAGAGTCATGTGCCCCACCCACTGTGCGGGTCACTCTCTTGACCTAATCTTTACCAATTGTTCCAAACTCAATACGGAAGATCCTCTCCCCATGATTTGGACGGACCATTATCTTTTAAAGTTTAGTTTTCCATATAAGTTCTTAATCTACTCTGTGAACGACATTAGAGTGCGGATCCGCCCATGGCATAAACTCACACTGGAAGCATTCCTAGCCCACTTTAAACCCGGAAATTGTCCCTTTCTTTCTTTAGAGCAAATGGTAACTAATTTGGAGTCTTCCATCTTACAAGCCTTAGATCGAACCATTCCTGAAACTGCCGTTAAGGCAAAATCGACAGCTTCTCCATGGTTTACGACCAATCTAAAGAAGGACAAACTAGCTAGCAGAGCTGCGGAGCGCCACTGGTGGATATCCAGAAAGGAGGTGGACAGAGCCAAGTATAAGCTGTTCCATCTTAGTTATATGAAAAATATAAAAATGGCAAAGAAGACTTACTTGACGAAGCGGATAAATACCTCGGCGAGCTCCAGTAAGGAGCTATATAAGATCTTGAAGGAATTTACGTCTCCCCGCGCTGAGCAGTCTTTGTTTAATCCAACCCAAGAATGGGTTGAGTCAATGGCAACATTTTTTGAGAATAAAATCAAAATATACACTGCTTTCCCCATCTCAGACGCAGATCACCACCCATCACATAGTAGTCTGATAACGCTGTCGCCCGGGGGGGTCAGTAGCCAAGCCTCTCATCTGACTGAATTCGCCCCCATCACTGTTGATGAGACCCTGAAAGGCCTTAATAAAATAAAATCTGGATCGCCTACGGACCCGTTTCCCCCCCCCCCCCCCCCGCCGTGGTACGAAAATCATGCCCCTGCTAGCAGAACCTCTCACGGCCATATTTAATGCCTCGTTGGAGCAAGCGCGTGTTCCTTCCAAATGGAAGCACGCCCAAGTAAAGCCGATCCTAAAGAAACCTTCGGACGATCCGACTCTACCATCCCACTATCGGCCATTATCGCTGTTACCTTTCTTTGGGAAAGTGTTGGAACTTCTTGTTAACAACCAGCTGGTCGGCCTACATTGAAGCATGCGGTTCTCTTGACCCCTCTCAGTCTGGCTTTCGGGCCGCCCATAGTACTGAGACGGCTGTGGTAGAGATAGTGGATAACATCAGACTCGCGGTGGATAGGGGCGACTCAGCGGTCCTCATCCTCCGGGACCTCTCTGCGGCTTTTGACACCATCTCCCACGGCATTTTGAAACATCGGCTATGGGAGATAGGTGTCAGAGGGGGGGCCCTGGGGTGGATTGAGGACTATCTTACTGGCCGCCTTACCACCGTTCGAGTCGACTCCTTGGTCTCCGGCAGTCGCCCTGTGACTGTGGGTGTACCTCAAGGGTCGATTTTGAGTCCGTTGCTCTTCAACCTATACTTGACTCCCCTGGCTAAAAATATTAAATCATTTGGCTTTGAAACTGTGTCATATGCGGATGACACCCAGCTGTTGATCACGTGCGGTGTAGATTCCACCGACACCTGCACTCGCTTCAAAAACTGTATGGTTGAGATCAGCAGCTGGATGCGGGGATATAAGCTCCAACTAAACGCGGGCAAGACAGAAATCATCCTGTTTGGTAAGGCAGAGAGGTGCTGGACCCGGGAGTGGTGGCCCGCTGAATTGGGTGTATGTCCAACCCCCAAGTCGGTGGTCCGCAACTTGGGAATTATTATTGACAGCACTCTGTCTATGAAAAATCATGTAGCCAGGGTCACTGGTACCTGCTACGGAATAATGCGCCGCCTCAGAAAGATCTTCAGGTGGCCCTCCATTGAGGCCAGAAAACCCTTGGTGCAGGGCCTTATCATTAGTCATTTGGATTATGGTAACGCCCTGTACCACGGCTTGAATGGGGACCTACTGGCGAAGCTGCAGATTCTGCAGAACACTGCGGCTAGACTAGTGCTGGACATGCCGCCTAGAGCTGCTTCTTCGCCGTATCTGGAAAAGTTGCACTGGCTTCCCATTCGGCAAAGAAGCCAATTCAAGATCTTGAGCCTTGCCCACAACGCACTGCATAACAAAGGGCCTCGCTACCTCCAAAAAAAACTTAATTGGTATGTTCCGAAAAGGCTCTTAAGGTCAAGTAATAAGTCTCTGCTGACTCAACCTCGTGTGCGCTCCTCTAGGTACGGCCAACGCTCTTTTTCCTACCTCGCCCGTACACTTTGGAATAAACTGCCCGCTCACCTCCTTTCCATCGTGGAGCACCATAAATTCCGTAAGGCACTGAAGACCTGGCTTTTCCCAAGCAGGACCCCCTGTGTTGTGTAAGCCTCTTTTCTCTTCTGTCTTCTTTTTTTCAGTTTTCTTATGCTGCAAGCGCCTTGAGACCTCACGGTGAAAAGCTGCGCTATATAAGAACTTCTGACATTGACATTGACAGAGGAAGGGAGACAGAGAGAGAGCGAGGGAGAGATCGAGAGAGGGAAGAAGACAGCGAGAGAGAGATGTGTGTATGCCAGGTCTGGTAGCTCGGTGGACGAAGGCGTCCACTGCAGGTGCCTGAGTTCAAACTCATGGTCACAGTTTTTTTTTGCTCTAGCCTCTCCCCCCTCCCTCACTGACCCCGCCGGTGCAGCCCTCAACCAAAAACCACACTGTAAATTTGGCCCCAGAGAGAAAGTTTGTGAGTACCCATGGCCTAGATCATACAATCTGATCAAGAAGGGAAGCTGGGATTGACATGTTTTTTGTTTTCAACCGGTGTAGTGCAGTGACCAGGTGACTATTTCATCCTCTCTCCTGTTTTATATTCAAGATTAATGCTTTTTCTTTAATTATTTGAGGAGCTCCATCAGTACATTGTATTAAAAAAAATACATATGTTCCATTTTAAATCAAGTTGAAACAAGATATTCTAGAAAAAAAGTACAAAGTGAAAATAGAGTGATCTATATTAATGTCAATATCATCAGTGGCGGCTGGTAAGGGGCCTGTGGGGTGGGGGTTAGGGGAAAAAAACATATCAGATCGTCACCAGCTGCTGCCTCTCCGCCAGGAACAGGAAGCACCCATGCTTCCAGACACCCCGAGCCAATCACGACGCTGCTGAGGATAGCATCGTGATTGATCTGAGTACCATGGTTCGGCACTCAGACAGGTGGTGGGGGCCTGGGCATGTTTTCCACACGTTCTATAATGCAGCCTTGGTCGAGAACATGCAAAGTGCGCAGGACTAGCCAGCCGGAGACGGGCGGCCGAACAGTCATGCGCATTTTAGGTGCTGCAATAGCCACTCCTCCTCCCTCTGGATCAAAGTGCACAGCCCTGCCCCGCCCTATCCTGGTGGCAATAGGAATGCAAAAAATAGAATGATAATAACTTCCGTTATTACCATTTTATTTTTTCCATTGCACTGCTTCAAAGCAGTGGGGCAATGCTCCTCCACCTAAGCCAGGGCCCCGCCGCTGGCACCTGTTTCCCCTGACTTAAATTCAATGAAGGCAATTTCACTGGTCTGGAGAGCCCACCGACTTCACGTCACTCGGGTGAAGTACAGAGAAGAGCTGCAAACAGAATTTCACACGCAACCAACACCTTACCTGCCAACTCAAACTGTGCCACCGTGTGACACACGATATCGGCTCCCATCACATGATCTCCCGGTGAGGAGCCGATATCACTAGGAGGCAGGGAAAACGTTCTGAAAACCACTGTAAACAGTGACTTTCTGGGTCATTTCCAAGGCTTTCAACTTCCGACGTCCATTAAGGGGTGAGAAAACACCCCAGGACATTTGCACCAGCCTCAGCAAGCTTTTTGGGGCGGGTGGGGTTCAAAAGTGCCTTGTAGGTACTTCTCAGCGCAAGGTCACGCCCCTTTCAAGGTCCCACCTCCTCCTCACACAACAAGATTGTTCTTCAAGTTGGCAAGTATGCAACACTGTGCAGGCTTTTTTCATTTTTTTAATTCTTTGGATTAGGGTTGGCATCTCAGTAGGGCTGACTCCCTGCAGAGGGCTGTGGAAGTGTCTGAGAAAAATCATTAGCACGACACCCCTCACCGGGAATATTCACAGCACTGCATGGTCTTCACTGCCAGCGCATCTGCAGAATGAAAGTGCTGCTTGGCTGCAGGAGTGGCAGAGGGGACAGAAGGAGTAGATGATTGAGGTAAGACGTGTTTTGCAGCAGAAGCAAGCTACATGAAGGCTCAGCTTGTTTTAGGCTTGAGGTTCCAAAAGCATTTTGAGCTTAGCCAGAGCCATGCATCCCGCTCAAGCCTTCCGTGACTCACCCACTTCTAGGAATGGGGGACAGTCTCCATCCTCACAAGGGCTTTTTCTCACTTTATGGCGTACCCTAGTATCTCTTTAGCAGTGTACCATCATTTATAACTCTGTTATGCCCTGATTCCTCTGACTGTCACTCCTAAGCTCCTTCTTGACTTCTACTTGTTCTACCTCTTTTACATTCTGTCCTGTACTGACCCCCTCCCCCCTCCCTGTATGCCTGCCTAATGCTAAATTCCCACAACGCACTGTCTTTCCATCCAGTGAGCTATTGCAGTCCTGCCAACCTGAGCCAAAATCTCTGGGTGAGGAGGGGGCGGGGCCTTTGGAGGGGGCGGACACTAGTGCCAGAAATACCTAAGAGGCACTTTTGCCCGTACACTGCCCACAAGCTCCCTTAAAAAAAAAAAGTTTAAAAAAGCGTACTGAGGCTGGTGGCTATCGGGGCTGGACTGGGATCAGCAACCAACCCTGGCAGATTGCTGCTCGACCAGCCCTGGGATGGGGGTGGGGCGGGAGTGGGGGGTGTGATGCTAGTGAGTAGCACTGCTACCGCTTTTGTTACAGGGGGCCAGGGGCGGCTGGTGACATATTACAGTGGTGAGGCGCAAACTGATTTTCAAGTGCGGGCCCCAGGCCACTCAGGCCGGCGGCGTCCCCCCCCCCCCCCCCCCCCCCACCCACCCACATACACAACACTCTAAGAAATATATTCACACACGCATACACACAAACACATCCATTCACAACACTCTCCACCAAACATTCATGCATACACGCACACTCGCACCAAACACTTTAAAATAAAAGAAAAACACACACTCTTACCTTGCTGCCGGTCCCGGTCCGCGCCACCTCTGGGCTCTGCTCCCCACACGTCACAGGCTCACAGCGCCCCTGGCCAATCCTGGCGCCAGGTGCACAGGTACCATTAGGGCTCCTGATGGGCATGCGCAACGCCGCAAAAACACAAGTGCGCATGCGTGGGCACGGGTAAAAAATTCACCCTCCGTCCCCACGCATGTGTACTTGTGTTGCCGCCTGTACAATGTCAATCAATCAACATGACGCCCGCCCCGCGGTCTGACGTCATGTTGATTCATTGACATGATTGTCATGAGGGAGCTGCGGGCGGCGTCGGGCAGGGGGGGCTACGCCCCAATGGACGAACCGCGCCTGCAGGGGGCCGATATTGAAAAACCAGCCCACTGGGGAAGTGCCCGCTACGGCCAGTCCTGCCCGGCTGCTGATGTTCTGGTGTGTTTTCACACCCCTTGATGGACGTCAGCAGTTCAAAGCCTCGGAAACGAGCTGAAATTCACTCTCTGCAGTGGTTTTCAGCTAATTTTCGCTGCCACCATGTGAGTTGGCAGGTCTGACATCGTTCTGTGGAAGACAACTCCATCCACAAGGTTTCTTCCTCATCTTATCAATCGTGTTCCCTCCTTTTTCACTGTCCTGGACCATCGTCTCAACCTTTCCAGTCCCCCCTTAGCATTTTAGGGTGACGTATGGTGCCTTTATATACAAATTTGCTGCATAAGATCAAAGTTTGGAGGAGAAAATGACGTCACCCCTTACCTGGAGGATGATACTGCATTGCTCATTAGCGGTACTTCTACCACCCACTATCTGTGAAAGCAAACGCCGCACTTGGAGCAGATGACTACTTCCGCCCTTACCCATGGAAGCACATCGCTCACGGGAAGACTATCACCCTAGCCCTTGCAGAGTGTGAAGTCTAACAGCCCCTAGCACATGTGTGTACACTGGCACCGTTCTGTGTAACAAGGCAAGTGTTTTAACAGAACCACAAATAAGCCTGCACCATGTTTGTGTTTAATATTGTGTTTGAACTGTAAAAATATAAAAAACGTTTAGGGACAAAGCAGCAGGCCCTGGAGGGGGAACGCAGCTGGAGACTGTACAGAGAAGAGGCCTTTTGATTATGGGCCTGATTTATGAGTTTCGGCGGTCCTGAAGCGGGCAGCACGCCACCGCCCTGCTCCAGGACCGCCAAAACTCGCCACCACCCGCCCACCAGATTACAAGTCATTTTGTGGTCCGGCAGGCAGGTGGGCGGCGTGGCGGCCCGCAGCAGTGCTGTTTAAAGACTCGTTATGAGCCTTAAACAGCACCGCCGCGGGACCGCCAGTGCATGTTCCTGCATGGGAAGGAATGCACCATGTCGTGCATTGCTTCCCATGTAGGAACTGGGGGTGCAACTCTACAGAGGGCACAACATGCACCCCCGTGGACAGGGTCAAGAGGGGGGCCCTGTGGGCACCCTTTCTTTCCTCACTGCCAGCTGCTACATGGAGGGAGAACCTCCATGACACCGCTGTTGGTGAGGAAAGTTGTAAAATATTTCAGGGCACCACCAAACATATTGCAGCCCTCAGACCACCATGGGACAGCCAGTTAAACACTGTTCCCTGCCGGTGGCACCGTGCGATGGTGGTCCGACCAGGGCGGTTTGACCGGCCCCGCCGTGCCCCCATGAGTCTTGGACCCTGTGAATTTGACAAAACAGATTAGATTTATGGAGCAATAGAAATAGGGTCTTTGGGGAGGAGTCTGCAAATCTAATTATACAATTTAAACAAACCTTTGGTCCATTTCCTAAGTTTTAATTGGTTAGTAGATACACAACATTTATAGGGTCTAGGGGCATTCTGAATAGTTCTTCTAAAAAAGAAATAATTTCTAAAGCATTGCTTGTCTCTGATTTAGTGCAAAACATTTTACATTCCCCTAAAGTAGCCAAGTGAATGACCTACTTTCATCATTAAATTGGCCAACAATTTGTCATCCATCTGCTTTCTTTCCTTCTGTAGAAACAGATGTTTGAACGCTATAAAGTTATTTAAGGTTTCACTCTCAGTATGACATTCCTCGACTCCATGTGTACTGCATTTTTTCACTTCACGAATTTACCACATTTCTTCAATCCATTAATTTACCAAGGTTCTGCATCTAAGCAATATACTCTTAATTGTGCGCGACTTACATTTGAAAATTGTTTTCATTTTTAACTTTTTTTCATTTTTAACTTACCCATATCATTTCTGTAGTCTGTTTTCTTGAATATTATTAGCCTAGGTCATAAATAAACCTGAACTGTATTGTTATGCTGCAACTCGTAGTTCAAGAGTGTTTTAGTCAAGTTACTTTAAGCATCTTGTCAATTTTATGCAGCAGACTTTTGGCAACTAGCTTGGGTACTTTTAGAGGCAGTGCAAAAAGAAAAGGTTCTGTTTTTAATGATTGAGTATTTCTTTACCTTCTAAATTTGAAAGGCAGCCAATGATTAGGAGCGGTAGTGAGGTGATGGTGTGGGAGGAAGTAGTTGGGGTACATTGCAAAGCCTGTAAGATGAGCTGTGAGACACCTTTGCTGGTGGGTGCACTGTAACATGCAGAGCTTGAACTGTGCCGGCATCTCACTTGATTGTATGATGAAGGCTGTGCAAGGAGGACCCATTTTTAGGTAGATGCCTATTGGACAGTATGTCAGTCTGGTTACGAAAAACTTCTTGGGGACATTCTGAAAACTTCCTTGGGAATGCATTCCGTCCATTGCTTACCCATTGGCTTTGTGTTTTGTAACTCACAGTTGCTTGCTTTCTATTTGCTGGCTTTATTTGTTTTAGGTAGTCCAGCATGTCTATTTCCCTCCCCTGGAGCATAGCTTCTTTGCCACCTCTCCGAGTGGCTCTTTGTATCCTTCCACAAGTGTTCACATTCTGGGAACTCCTTTTTTTCTTTTTCGTGAGGCACTCCAAAAGAGAACATTGGGTTTCTGTCGTCTCCCTTGTATGCTAGATCAGGAAGCAGCAAGCGTGTTGTATGTTTTTTAAAAATGTTTCCTGCCTCCTATCTCTCTGTTTGGCTGATTCTACTTTTTTTGGCCACTTTTATCATCTATCTAGCAAGTCTGTGAGGTACAACATTCTGTCTACAAGCTTCGTTATTTTGGTCAGTGCTCTTTACTAACAGCATAACTTAAACAATGCTCTTTCTCCATAGACAGGGGAAGTAGGGGAGTGGGGGGGGGGGCTTTAATAACCATGCTGGAGTTCAGAAATGAATGAGCAGTAAACATGACTTTACATTTAGTTTTTTATATATTGTCACATTTGCTGTGCATAAAGACAAGAGTAAAATGTTATGCTCCGTCTTCCAGGGAGCTTGTTGTGTACTTTTCTTTATCTGACTGCGAAATGAGAGCATTTATGTTAGTCTTGCTGGGTACAGGAATGTGAAAAGGCTGTAGGAAGTGATTTTTTTCTAGCACACAGCAAAATGTAAATATCTGTAAATTATCTGTACAAATACTTCAGATTATATATCAGAATTTAGGAAAGCACAAAATAAAGAACATTGTTTTGTAATCCTGAAGTGTTGGAAACGAAGTGTGTTGGAAACAAATGCTTTAATCAGATCAAAATAAACCAATGCACCAGGTGATGCTGAGTTATCATTTGTGTGTTGTATAATGTTATTAGTGAAACTGTATGTCTGTGCAAACGTAATGGTAATTTCAATTGAAAACGTGCTCGCTGTAATGGCAATGCGGCACCACACTATGCATACTCCACTCTACATCACTCCACTCTAAGACACTCAACTCCACTCTACTCCGCATCACTATACCCTACTCCACTCTCTGACACTCTTAGCCATTCTGCGCCGCTCCACGCCACTTCACTCTATGCCATTCTTTGACACTCCACTCTGACACTCTAGGCTATGCTACTCCATTCAACGCCACTCCAAGCCACTTTAACTCCACTCTATGCCTCTTCACTCTACACCACAACTCTCAACTCCACTCTGTGGAACTCCACTCTACAACGCTCCACTCTACTATACTCTACTCCGCTTTTCTCTTCTATGTGCCAGTCTGCAACACTCCACTGTATGCCATTACACTCTACCCCACTCCTCTCTGTGACACTCTACGGATCTCTAAACTACATCACAACAATCTACGCCACTCCAATCTATGACACTACTCCACTCCACAATATTACTCCACTTCACTCCACAAAACTACTCCACAATACTACTTCGCTCTAAGCTACTCCATGACACTCTACTCTGTGCCACTCTACTCTATGCCACTATACGAAACTCGACTGTACATCACTCTGCTCCACTTTACGCCACTTTACTCTACTCCACTCTACGACACTCCACTGTACGACACTCAACTCACATGCTACTCCACTCCAGTCTATGACACTACTCCACTCCTCTACTCCACTTTACATCACTTTAAACTATGCCACTCTACTCTACACCACTCTACTCTATGCCTCTACTCCACTCGAGGACCCTCTCCACCACTCGACTTCAGAACACTCTAAGCCACAACACTCTAATCTACTCCTCTGTACTCCATTCCAGTCAACAACACTTCACTCTGCTCTATGCCACTCCAGTTCACTCCACGCCAATCTCCTCTATGCCACTAACTTTTAACCATGCAGAACAGCAGCCATGCTGTTGTACAACATTGGTAAAACTCACTGGCAAAGCCAATGGCTCTCACATAAAGGAGACCCATTGGCTTTGCCAATGTTTGTTAACCCTGGCTCTGTGCCATTCTCATGTGATATTAGGTGTTCGATCCCTCTGTCTTATCTAGCTGTAAACCCGGAGTACGCTCTTTCAAGTTCCCTCGTTTTTCCTTTGCAGGGGATGGGTGTGGGCCCACCATGGTAGGGCTTGAAAGTGGGACGCTGGCCTCCAGGAATTACCCGGGCACCTACCCGAACAGCACACGCTGTGAGTGGCACATCAGGGTGGCCGAGGGGTCCACTCTTACTTTGATCTTTGGAGACTTGGACCTGGAGTACTCGCCACGCTGCATCTCTGGGTCGCTGACCATCTCCTCCCAAGGCATCAGCTACGGTAAGAGGTCATGGGTGTTGAACTCAGGATGTATAAAGCTTCAAGAGAACTCCTTTCCTACTACTCAAAGCAACTGGAGACCTGACTGTCTCAATGGGACATGGTTTCGGCCAGTAGACATTTCTTGACGAGGTTGAGGCTGATGTTTGTGAATTCTGGGGTTTTTCCTCTTAAAAAAAAGATTGAAAAACCACCAAAACGATGAGAAAGATTGGGCGTGGTCATAGTACTACTTTTAACCCGTTCCGTGCTCGTGACGGAACCACTCCGTCATGAGCCACAGACGCGCTGTGCTAATGACAAGAGGTTCCGTCACGCCGCGGCCGCTCCGCCCATGCTGCATCAATTCCGCGCTTGCGCGGCTGAATTAATGAGCGGTTGGGGCCGTGACGGAACCACTCCGTCATGAGCACAGCGCGCCCGTGGATCGTGATGGAGTGGTTCTGTCACAAGCATGGCGGCGCCGCGTGACACCCCCCCTCCTACCCCCCAAGCGCCGGGGTAGAATTACCACGGCGGCCAAGGGGTTAAAAAGGGATCCACAGACAAGATGGTGTCCCAGGGGTTTTCCCCCAAAAAACTGAGGAAAGGTGATAAAAAAGAAACTTAATATAACAAAACATTATGGCCACTGTATTCTCTATTTTCGAGTCCTGAATATGTTAATTACTAACATGCAACCCATTGTGGTAAGATGTCTTGGTAATACCATTTTTGAGTTTAGCATTTGTCCAATTCACGAAGATCTGAACATTCCCCCAGTTGGTTGAATATCATTTTCTTTTTGTTGCACTGTCTCTTCGGTTGATTTGGTGATATTGCTTGTCATATCTCCTCTGGTAGGCTGCTGCCTCAGTAGTTTGAGTTGTCTCATCGGTTGAGTTGGTTGCTTACTCAGTTGGCTTACTTGTTCCCTTAGCTGGTTCTGTTGTGTCCTTGCGTGAGTATCCTGCTGACTTGGTCATCCGTTGTCTCAGTTGCTTGAGTTGCGTGAGTTTATTCTTAACTGTTTTTAGGTCGAGCCCGGGCAGAGTATTTGCTGCTCTGCGAGGCAGGCTGTATTTGCGTATGGACTTAAAGCTCCGCCCACTCTCCAACCATATTTTTCATTGGCTTGTGTCATGGGCCTTTTTAAATGCTGGCTTCTGATTTGTTGATAGGCTTGTTAGTTCCTCCTTAGTACCGCCTTGTCTTAATTTGCAACCTTCCATGAGGACTGGCCCTTTCACTTCTGTTGTTACACGGTATGTCTTATGTAGTCGGTAAGCACTATTTTCTTTAATGAGTTTCTCCTACTGCAGGCACAACATGCTTTCCTGCAACATTCAGCCCGCCATGCGCTCTTTCACTTTCCAGGCAGCCCTTGACAATGGTGTCCGCTTCTTTGAAGTGAAATAGGTCTCGCATTACAAGAGTTTGAGCTATTGGCATTATAAATGACAATGCTTTTTATTTATGTGTTAATTATGAAACCCGATAAATAAAAGGCATTGTCATTTAGAGTACTAATCGCTTAAACTCTCGCCAATGCGAGACCTATTGTATTGCAAATGCTTGTCTTTGTTTGTTATATTGTCTGCTTGGCCAATTTAACTGTCTTCACATTTATTCAGTTGTCTTATTGTTGTAGTTGTCTTCTCATTTTTTTTGTACTGTCACCTTAGATGGTGTTGTCATTTCAATTGGTTTGGCTTAGTTGCTAGTGTCTTCAATTTTGTTTTCTCTGCATTTGTTTGCTTTCTCTTCTCAGTTGGTTTAGTTGTCTTCTAATTTGGTCAGTTGACTCAATAGTTGTCTTTCCAGTTGCTTATGCTGGCTCCTCGCATAGTTTCTTCCTTTTGTTGTTTTTTTTCTCAGTTGGTTAGGTTGTCCCTTCATTGGGTAGTTCTCCTCAATTGTTGGTTTACTTGGATTCTCATTCGGTTTTTCTGTTTATTCAGTGGGTCGGTTTGTCTCTTCAGTTGGTTGGGTTAGCAACGTAGTTGACTGAATTGCCTTCCGATTTGTTTAATGGTTAGCAAACCTATTGTATTGACAGACCATTTCTTTGGTTTGTTTTCCAGCGTGTTGTGTGATGGAATGTTGAGTGACGACAAAGGCAAGCCCTGCTAAAGAAATGGTGAACACTGTGTGCTTAATACCTTAATCTCAAAATATTTTACTGAAATGAACAGGTGTGTCATACGAGGCAATCTTCTCCTTTTCGTCATAACCAGTTGAAGAGGTGATGGGGTCAGCCAAAGCACTATAAACTTTGAGTAAAAACGCTCAAAATGTCTTACACATATCTAGGCAAGGATGTTTGTTCTGGGGAAGAGTAAGTAACTTGCTAGCCTTGTTTGTACTTCAGCAAAGTAATGAGCCATTTTAGTCACCTAAAGGGCCAGTCGAGCCAAGTGAGCGGTAGCTCCAACCATTGGAGAAATCTTTAGCCACCAAAGGGGGACCCTCCAATAAATTGTTAGTGGCAATCACGCCAAGTGAAACACACGTTTGCCAACTGAAGACTGGTGATGGACACTTATCCGATTAAGGAGTCACACCCATCTAACAAAGCATATGCTCACGTCCAGCTTGGCAGAAGGTCACAACAAGCTAACTAGGAATTTTGCCTGATATGGCTGTAGCTGGCTATGCCTTGTCAGCACAAGTTAGGCCAGGTGTCTCCAACCACTGGGTAGTGAGCTATCCATAGCTTCCAGACAACTTCAAAGCAGCTCGCAGCCTTGAGTTAATTTTTAAGCAACACAGGTTCACATTTTTTTTTAATATTAAGGGAAGGCTGTGTTTACTTTACATTATTAACATCAAGCTGCAGATAGAGGAGACAGATAATGAGCAGTGCTCAAAAGGATTTATGGGCCAGGCTGGGTCACAGAGGTGAAGAACTGAAGCACTGAAGTATTTGATTCTTAAATAAAAGTCCTTGTGGAGCCAGTCAGTCAATAAAATCTCCAGGAAAACACCAAATTATTTCAATGTTAGGCCCTATACTACTAAAAGTACCAAAAAGTTATATAAGTAGATAATTATTTAAAAGTTTAAAAATATTCAATAAGAGAGAACCTGGGTTCCTGTGTACATTTTGTCGCGCATACATATGCCTAAAGTTACACATTATCCATGTATTACTATTCTTGTGAAGTCAATATTGGAGCGTAAGATTAAAATTATGTTTCTGAATGCTTTTGAATGGGAGAAAATTTAAAGGAAATGTTACCTAAATTGTTAACTTTTCATTTTAATTTTCTCCCAATTCAGACGGCTTTTGATACTAGTGCTCGGCAGACACCGTGCCAAATTTTGTAACTGAAAAATAGTCCTTTTATTCAAATGGAAGAAATTTAAAGTGAAGAAAACATTTTCTATGAAATATTAAGTATTAATGTCTTTCTCCACTTTCAATTAAGCTAAATACGTCTCATGGAGCATGTTTATTCCCTTAAAATTCCTCCCATTTAAACAAACGTATTTTTTTGTTATAAATATGGTACCATGGCTCCAGGACACTGGGAGCAAGATGCTTGGTGTTTGTTAATTTGACTCTTCGAAAAGGGGGAAAGTTTAAATGAGGAGTTCTATGGAATCCATATAAACAAAGTTAAGACTTCAGTTTAAATTTTCTCGATACAGTGCCATATTTATAAGTGAAAAATACAGCCATTATTATAAGTTGGAGACATTCAAAGTGCAGAAAAATGTCCCATATTCCAACCATTTTTGCAGAATTTTTTTTGCACTTAACATTTTTACCATTTGTGTCTTACATGTAATGAGGCCACATATGCGAAAGGTATGTCCTGAACCTCAGGCACATACAACACAGTCTCTCACTCAACTGAACACATATATCACACGCACACATGTTCATACATCCCCGAAACCACACTCTCACTGACACACATGGCAGCCCTTTCATAGTCCCACTAGTCAAAGTATTTTGTTCTCACCATAGCATTTGGCTCTATGGACATTAGGCTTAAAGTCAATTAAACTGGGAATGGGGGTGTCTGGTAACAATGCGCGATTTGCTTAGCCCTCAGTAGTTCACAATGATTTTCACTGATCAGAAGTAGCTCTCACTACACTAAAGGTTGGAGACCCCTGAGCTAGTCTCTCTTCCTGATATGACACTCGGCTTAGCCATACTGGCCTCTTAGGAAATCTCGGAGTTCCTGACAACCCACTCCACTGGCTTTTCCTGCAATCTTCCCTTCCAGTAACAGAGCAACAGTTTGCAACTGTCGCACGTTATAAATATCATTTCCCCTGCTCGTTCTGTTTGTTTTAGCCTTGAACGCAAGTTTAGTCTAAGCAGTAGGTCTCTGTTTTATCTTCCAGGAAGTGCGTGGGGTGGCCATGACCTCTACATGACTCACCCACTGTCACTTCCTCTGTCGGTTGTCGGTGTGGAGCCGCAGTTTGTTTTCTGCCTCAATTTTGGAACTAGTAGTACCTTGAGTGAGTCCTTTCCCATTCTCCCCCTCTCGTATCGTGTGTGCTGTTTTCCAGTTCCGAATGTCCTCTGAGAATTTTGAGCCCACAGGAAGAATATTTGAGGCTTTTGATCAAGATAATGTTTGAACCAAACAATAATGGTTTCCATGCTGGAGTCTCCATTAAAGTGTTTGTTGAGAATGCTAGGAGTGACAGCACACTTCAAAAGGAATACTATGATTGTGGGATACTTCTCTATTCAATAGGAACCACAAATTCCATCCCTATACTCTGTGATTTAAAGATAAAGAACGAATTTATGTGATAAATGCTGAGGTCATCCCAGTGGAACCAGTTGGAGTAACATACTTAACCGCTTCGGTGCTGATGACGGCCCCCGCCCGTCATGCACCGCAGTGGGCGTGTGCTGATGACGGCTGGGGGCCGTCATGAACCCGCCCACTACGGAAAACGCCGCACAGGCGCAGAATCGCGGCCGCGCCCAAGGGGTTAAAACAAGCATTAGCAATTCAGATGGTTCTACCTCATAACTGAAAGCGCGTCTTTAGTGACAGATACATTTAGACTTGCAATAAGTGAACATCCATGGACTCTGTCACCCATCCTTGCAGCAATACAAGGATCAGGGACAGAGTCCATATATGAACCTTCATCCGTCAAGTGGCTCTTTCTTGCATTCACTCATTCTAATGTTTGCAATAAACGCACAATCTTAACATATGCAAGAAATGAGAAGAATACATTGAAGTTAGCAGCCCTAAAGGATTATCTGTAGAGCTGCAGGTTGCTAAAAAAAGAAGAAAATAAATTAAAGGGGATCATAAAAGGAAAAAATGGAAAACTAAATGACTGGCCCAGCTGCCAAAGCCTTAGAGCACATTCGTTTTCAGGCGACTATGCACATCTGATCAGGCAAAAAGCCACCACTCGCAGGGCAACAGAGACAATTGCAGAGTTGTGTTTACTCTTTGCCCGAAGCAGTGTGCTGTAAAGTGCAGAAGCGGAATGTGAGTGGCAGTCAGACAGAAGAGGGCTGACCCAAAGACTCTGTATGTATGTGTATTCATGTACAGGTTGTTTATGTATTTGCAGTGGCCCAGACGCTACACCTGCTAGACCACCCGGCACCACAGTGCCAATGCTCAACCCCTAGGGAATGCCAAAGGAAGCACCCAACGCTAAAATCCCTGCCTGTCACATTAATCTGTGAGATTTCATGTAACAAAAAAATCTGTCTACAGGCTTTAACATCTCTCAAAGGAATATGCATTTTCCATATGATTTTAACAAAATATAAGCCAAGAGTACAAATATTATTATAATTTTCCATAATATCAGATCAGACTTACAGCATCTGACATAACTTTTCCTAATGAACCATCGGGCCAGTAGTCTTCTTCACTGGCTTATCAACATAACTAGCACAGGCCTACGATATCTGGTACAAGCTCTCTCACGGCGTGGCCATCAGGCAGAAAGTCAGCCAAATTACAAATATAAAAAAAATTACAGGTGGCAAAACGAAATATAGCCTCTCTTAAGAAAGAAGTCTAAAAAGCATTGTCACAGCACTATTCTTCTACCGCAAGGGTTTATCTACAGGGGCGTGGCTATGGGAGGGGGGCGTTTGGGGTGTTACACCCACCCTAAAAAAATATTTTCAGGTGAATAAGTGGGTACTAGTGCTTTCAGTCGGGTACGGTAAGGTGTCAGATTTCACCTGTGATTTGTGCATATACACTCTCTCATCTCTGTTTTGAAGGTCCCAAAATGTTTTTTTACAAAATATTGTGTGTTCTCTCACTTAGTACTCCTATTAATACTTGTTCCTCTCCTTTTCCACTGCCTCTTAAGCCCCTCTCATACGCCCCGATTGTTTTATAATATATTTTAACATTATATGCCAGCGTGATGACCGGTAAATCCGATGATCATTCCCCCCATCCCTGCCCCCCATCTTACCGACCAAGCCACGCCCCTTTTTATCTGAGAGAGTAACCAACAACAACACCATTGCCAAGTTCACCTGTGAGATTCCATGCAACAAAATGCTAGTTGACCGCCTCCAAAACTGTTTAATAAGAAGCCACCCTTAGTGGTCTATTGACTTTCATAAATGTATTTCACTATAATTAAATCAGGTCTACTACCTTTGTTGTAAATGTTTATAATCAATAAATTAAATCCAGGGCATCTGTCATTACAATTCCCAATGAACCAATCATGCCTAAAGCCTTCCTCCTTGGACAGTCATCACAATGAACTGAGACCTCCTGCATTGAACATAAGCTGCCGACCATCAATCAGTCATACAATCATAAATGTACAAATATATACAAAATTACGATTGGCAAAACAATATACCCGCAAAAAACACAATGTGGAGAGGGCCTAAGGGGAAGAAAAATATTTAGAGACCAGCTTGCATCCTGTCCCCCAAACTAACAAATTAATAACACACAGAGAATGCCAAGGGTCTGTAGAAAAACTGTCAAAACACTGTGAGGATACTGCATACTCAATTGTAGTGTGCAATGAAAGTTGTCCTACGGGGAGGAGGAATGAAACATGTAGATTAAGAACCCATCAGCCCACCTGTTGGCGGAGCCTCATCATCTGAGTTAGAATAGGAAACTGGTATCCACTACACACCTCTTGAGATCTCTTTCAAGGAGTGCTTGTGTAGGATCCACCAGAAAGATGGATAGCCAACAGGTAGTGTTAGTAGGATGAAGGGAGAAGTTGCAGTGCTCTAATGAGTGTGAAAAGAAATTGTGATGATGTTAAAAATGCCTGTTATGATGCCAAGAAACAACTTTATTGGGAGTGATCAACATAACGGCATGATTAAAAAGCAGAGTGAGGATAGTATGAAAAAATTACTATCAATTATGAGTGATGAATGGTTGACATGTTTCAGCCCTTCAGGGCTTTCATCAGGACCTATAAAGTACACTACTGCAACAGTGAATAAAGGAAAATTGTTATATAGACCTACCAGTAAAATGTTGTTACCTGGTGGTTTTATATCAGTGTTTCAAAGAAACTCTCCTAAAAAGGAACAAACAGAGAAAACAAATAGAACACATACAGGGAAAACAGATGTAAACATTTTAGAAAACATCCAAGTATGTGTATATCAACATAACACACTTTGTTATGGAAAACTCACCCATAATTGATATGGAATAGGCCTCACCTCGCCTGGCACTCGCTCAGGTCTAAGAGGCCCCGCTCTGAACATAGGGAAAAGAAAAATAGATTGCATATGTAAATCTATCTATCCATCCCAGGCAACCATCTATTGGTCATGTATTAGTTTTTATTTTTATTTTTGAAAAGACCCAATAGGATTTTTAGGCAGTGACTTATGGCAGCATTTTGCAAAAAGAGCATATGGATGAAGTCAGCATTTTGAATTGGTCTAGAAGATTATATATACTATATAGTGTAAGCGTGAGCACTCAGAGGTTTCTATCAGACAACTCTCTTCTCAGTTGTAGCTATGTATACGGAAAAAGAAATCTTAGGCATGTCGCTGTCATGCATGAGATAGGCTACAGTTTATGTTAACAAGAAGGGAATTACCAAATTGTGAAAAACCAGGGTGCTAGCGCTAAAACCAGACACAAACACTGAAATAAAGGACATAGCAAAAAAGTAAGCATCAAGGAGGAATTGCAATCAGAACCCGTATTACCATCAAACGGTGTTGTGGAAAAGGTACATTGATGACGTCCTCGTAGTGTGGCGTGGAGACTATCAGTCTGTACTTGCTTTTCAGAATTGGCTTAACAACCAGAACCAATACCTAAGATTCACAGTGGAATATAGTAACACACAACTTTCATTTTTGGATCTATTGATCACTCCAAGGGATGGTCACCTAGCAAGCAATTTATACCGGAAGCCCATGTCCAGAAACTCGTTGCTCCGGTTCGACAGTTACCACCCACACTCTCTGAGAGAACCTGCCCTTCGGACAATTTCTGAGGGTCCGGAGAAATTGCTCTGAGAAATCAGATTTCCAGGAACAAGCCCTTGATTTATCTACGAAGTTGAAGCAACGACTATACCCAAGTAGGTTGATCAAAACATCATGTAAGAGGGCCTCTAACAACCATCGTGAAGCCTTATTAATCATTCCAGCTGAGAAAACACCTCTTGACAGACTAACTTGTGTAACCACCTTCAGCACGGTGTCAACATCACTCCAGAAGATCATCAGACATAATTGGTGAATACTCAATACTGCGGGTGATAAAATTCCATCACCTCTTTTTTCCTTCAAGAGAAGTTCAAACCAGAAACCTCTGAGTGCTCACGCTTACACTATATAGTTAATATAATCTTCTAGACCAATTCAAAACGCTGACTTCATCCATATGCTCTTCTTGCAAAATGCTGCCATAAGTCACTGCCTAAAAATCCTATTGGGTCTTTTCAAAAATAAAAATAAAAACTAATACATGACCAATAGATGGTTGCCTGGGATGGATAGATAGATTTACATATGCAATCTATTTTTCTTTTCCCTATGTTCAGAGCGGGGCCTCTTAGACCTGAGCGAGTGCCAGGCGAGGTGAGGCCTATTCCATATCAATTATGGGTGAGTTTTCCATAACAAAGTGTGTTATGTTGATATACACATACTTGGATGTTTTCTAAAATGTTTACATCTGTTTTCCCTGTATGTGTTCTATTTGTTTTCTGTTTGTTCCTTTTTAGGAGAGTTTCTTTGAAACACTGATATAAAACCACCAGGTAACAACATTTTACTGGTAGGTCTATATAACAATTTTCCTTTATTCACTGTTGCAGTAGTGTACTTTATAGGTCCTGATGAAAGCCCTGAAGGGCTGAAACATGTCAACCATTCATCACTCATAATTGAAAGTAATTTTTTCATACTATCCTCACTCTGCTTTTTAATCATGCCGTTATGTTGATCACTCCCAATAAAGTTGTTTCTTGGCATCATAACAGGCATTTTTAACATCATCACAATTTATTTTCACACTCATTAGAGCACTGCAACTTCTCCCTTCATCCTACTAACACTACCTGTTGGCTATCCATCTTTCTGGTGGATCCTACACAAGCACTCCTTGAAAGAGATCTCAAGAGGTGTGTAGTGGATACCAGTTTCCTATTCTAACCCAGATGATGAGGCTCTGCCAACAGGTGGGCTGATGGGTTCTTAATCTACATGTTTCATTCCTCCTCTCCGTAGGACAACTTTCATTGCACACTACAATTGAGTATGCAGTATCCTCACAGTGTTTTGACAGTTTTTCTACAGACCCTTGGCATTCTCTGTGTGTTATTAAAACAATATACCCCCCCTCTGAAAATGGCTAAGCAAGAATTACTACCTTGCTACTCTTCAATTCCAAGTGTTGTCAGAGGGCGTAACCCATACCTAAACCCTTGCATACTGTGGTTATCTGTGAGCTTCCATGTTGCAAAATATATGTCTACAGCATTTAATACAGTGCATTGAGAATCCACCTATTGGCTTTAACACATGTTTTTCACAATGAATAAGTCAGGCTTACTGCCTTTGTTGTAACGTTTCATAATAAACAGAGCACGCCTGTGGCAGCTGACAAATGTTTCCAATGAATCAATCGGTCCTACAGCCTTTATCACTGGGTTGTCATCATAATCATGTCACGCGTACTGAATTCTGAAAATGCTATATCAAAAGGCAACCCACAGTTGGCAAATAAATATTCAACTTCTCATAAGAGGGATAACAAGGACTTTCAAAGTGCAGGTCTTCCAGCCACAGGGTTTGTCAGAGGGGGTATCCTGAGAATGAAACCAAAACCCTTGCTTATTACAGCAATCTGTGAGAATACATGTAACGCAACACCTGTCTACAGGCTTTAATACAGCGTAATAACAATCCACCCTTTACAGCTTATTGGCTTTAACATTATTTTCTCAATAAATAAGTCAACTCTACTAGTGTTTGATGTACATTTATGAGACGCTTTCACGTCACATTTATTCTTAAATGTTTTGTACATGATTATTAAGATTGTGTATCTGTGATGTTGCAGATAGGGAAATGGGTGAAGGCCTATTAGCTTTAACATGGTTTTTCCAATACACAAATCAGCCTACTATGTTTGTTGTATATTTAATATTTTCATAATAAAAAGATTAGACCTATGTCCTCTGACATAACGGTTTCTAATTGACCAATCAGGCCTATGGGCTTTATCACTGGCTTGCTACAATAACCAGTGCATCCCTACTATATGCCGCATGTTTTCTCACAATGCAACTGGTGGTATACAGCCATAAAATTACAGATATATACAAAATGACAGTTGGCAAAACAATATACAAACCTTCGTAAGATGGCATAACAAGCCTTCTCAAATGCAAATCTTCTACAGGGAGGCTTAAGCAAGAGTTTTGGGGGTGGTTACCCCCTGCCTACTATGGTAACTTGAGATTACATATAGGAAAGTACCGTTTTATAAGCTTTAACACAGTGTAAAGGCAATCGATCCTTAAGGGCCTGTTGGCTTCAACATATAGCTTTAACCCATTGACACTACTGATAAAGCATATTCACGAACTGTATCAGACTCGTCTCAGCGATGGAACTGTTTGGTAAGTCACCCTTAACTACCAAAAGCATTGCAATGCCAAACCAGCTGTAGATTGTGCTCTAGGCAAATGGCTATAACATAACCGCTCTGCTGATGGTAGTCACTACCTCTGGAAGGATCAACTTTCTCGACTTTGGAGGGGCATGGCCACACTTTTTGGAGACCTTTCTCATTTCACCAAACTGACTAAACCTGGGTCGCTCAAGACAACATATGTGAATCTAGAGGGGCATTCCAACTTAGTGCCTTAGGGATATAAAAGACATCAGCTGACTCTGAAATCACTTTGTGAAACTGCTCGGTATACATACCACCTCCCCTGACTCTGACCGAACTCCTCACTGGATCTCTGGATGTAGGAGACTGTAGAGTAGACATCTTTGAATTTGTGACAAATAGCTTCAAATGTTATCTTATTGTAGGAAACTTAACACCTGAAAATGTATGCCTCTGTTTTGCACACAGGACACAGCAAATAAGCCTGCCCACCAACTATTGGCTTCACAAAATGTTGAGCCTCCTGAAAACCGAACGTTGAGACCATCACTACTTTTTAGGTCACACCCACAGACATCTTTTTGCTGTCTGTGGCCAATTACCTCTTGCATGCAGTAGCAATTCTTAGAGGAGTCTTTGGTTCAGCCCATTGCTTACTATTTGTTGACTTTCTTGTCAATCTCATTTGCTTGACACGTGGTGTAGCAAGGTGCAATGCGCCCTATGCAGGTATGGATATTATGTCCTATCCCCTGTTTTGGGAGTTAAAAAATAGCCACTGATTGGAGTGTAATGGGCATCCAAAAACATGATGCCTCTGCACCTGCTGCACTCTGTGCTGTTGATAGCTACGTTTCGACTGTCTACAGAAGTTCCAGTGCTTTAAATGGGCCGGTGTTCACCAGTACCGAGCACCAGCACTTTTCAGTATTATCCCCCTTGAGTACCTAAACTTCTCCTTGTGTCAAGAGAGTATTGGTACTCCAAGAGGCATGCTGGGGTTGGGCTTGGGTATATTGGTACATGCAGCGCAGTTGCTGCTTAACGGGACGCTTTCAACAAAGGGAGCCTAGACAACAGTGAGTGTATTGCAACGCTAGGTTGCTGCAGGAAACCGGCGTAGGAAGGGGAGTGCGGTGGTTGCAGGTCGCCCATGGTGTCATCACTGGAGGGGGGGTGACAAAATGGCAAAAATATGTATGTAGTGAAACTTTTCAGGTCTCACCTAGCGTTCCAGCGTGCATGCGTTGCTCGCTCTGCTAGACGTATTGTGGTAGAGGAGATTTCAGAAGGGGACTTGAAGCCCCGCCCATTGGCTGGTGTCATCGTTTATGCTAAACGGTGACCTTCGATTGAAAATGAGGCTTCTTTGTTAGCGCCCTGTCTCCTTTTGGGATGGCCCATCCGGACTGGATAGTTTGCTTTACGGCTGTTGTGAAGGTATTTCTTATCTAAAGGAGGCGTGTAGTGAAGGGTTATGCTTCAGAAGTCTGTTTTTTTTCTACATGTGATTTGTCTGCCCGTGACCACATTACAAAACAGCACAACGCTCAGTCTACACCGAAATAAAACGTTCACGCTACTGTATTTTTCCTCACCCTAAATCAAATATTTAGTTGAAACAGATTTATTTGCTGATATACATACACCATCTCACCCCTCTGTCTCTAGAGAACACGTGTGCACCATCTCCCCCCTCTGCCAGCCGCCGAGGCTACCTTTAACTCTTCAACCAGTCACTGCTCAACACCAGAGTCCAGTCTTCCTTTGTTGTTTATTGAGGTCTCAAGACGCCCCTTCACGCCCAAGGGGCTTCTTTTTTCTTGGCCTTGCTGTAGTGATGTTCTAACAGTAAAAAGTTGTGAGATCACCATCATTGCTGATATAGGTGTGGGATCATTATCACTGCAGATATAGGTGTGAGATCGCCATCACTGGAGATATTGGTGTGAGATCCCCATTACTTCAGATATAGGTGTGAGATCACCATTACTTCAGATATAGATGTGAGATCAATATCACTGCAGATATAGGTGTGAGATCACCATCACTGCAGGTATAGGTGTGAGATCAACATCACTTCCGATATAGGTGGGAGATCACTATCACTGCAGATATAGGTGTGAGATCACCATCACTGCAGATATAGGTGTGAGATCACCATCACTGTAGATATAGGTGGGAGATCACTATCACTGCAGATATAGGTGTGAGATCACCATCACTTCGGATGTGGGTGGGAGATCACTATCACTGCAGATATAGGTGTGAGATCACCATCACTTCCGATATAGGTGGGAGATCACTATCACTGCAGATATAGGTGTGAGATCACCATCACTTCAGATATAGGTGTGAGATTACAATTCACTGCAGATATAGGTGTGAGATCACTATCACTGCAGATATAGGTGTGAGATCACTATCACTGCAGATATATAGAATAACGTGTTCGGTATACGAGAGTTTAAGCTAATGGCATTATAAATGACAATGCCTTTTATTTATGTTTTAAAAACTAAAACAAAAATAAAAGGCATTGTCATTAACAATGTCAATAGCTCAAACTGGTGTAAATGTGAGTCCTATTGCATTGCAAATGCTTGTTAGTTCAGTCAACAAACGCAAGGAAACACGGCTGAACTTGATGCGGGGGGTTGACAAGAACTTTTCCGCACCGGATACCACTTGACCTTGCTACACCACTGGCTGCTGCTGCCTTACACTCTGACAGTGTGACAGGAATAACGGAGTGTGCCCTGACGCCTCGAGCTCCCGACAATGAAGTTGTTGCAGTCAGAATGTAAGGCTGCAGTGCTGGAATGCACTCGCCACTGACTATCAGAGCTCAGAGCGCCTAACGCCTTTCGGCCAAGTTCGGTTCTTGTACACAGTGCACAATTGGCACTTTTTTGCAGATCTAAATAGCGCACACATGGCACAAGGGAATTAAAGTTCTTTAAAATGAGAAGTGCAAGTTCTATATGAAAGCATACTTTTTTGTTTTTATGGGAGAGGTAGGTGAAATCCCAGCGTCCCCTCAATGTCCTATGATTCTGGC
Source organism: Lissotriton helveticus (assembly GCF_964261635.1). Lineage (NCBI taxonomy): Eukaryota > Metazoa > Chordata > Amphibia > Caudata > Salamandridae > Lissotriton > Lissotriton helveticus. Next base: position 1,753,576,265 of record NC_136061.1, on the reverse strand, counting down.
CAAGTCGCATAATCTCCCTGTGCAATAAAAACCACAAGCATTTCCAATGCAATAGGTCTCGCATTTGCAAGCGTTTAAGCTTTTGGCTTTATAAATGACAATACCTTTTATTTATGTGTTTCATAAAGCAACACATATATAAAAGGCATTGTCATTTTTAATGCCAATAGCTCAAACTCTCACAAACGCAAGACCAGTCGAATAGTGGCTGCACCCCTTTCTTTAGATGCTCTTGCCATAGTCAGGTTACAATGAGCAGCATCTAAAGAAAGGGGCACGGCCAACATTAAAGTGATTTTGCAAGGACAGTAACCGGAGCCAATTGAAAAGATGGGTGGGGAAATGGGCAGAGCTTCAATGCCGTACCTCAATACAGCATGCCTCCGAGAGCAGCGCATGCACTGCCCAGGCTCGACCTAAAAAAGTATGCTTCAATGTAAAACTTCTGCTTCTTAGGTAAAAAGCTTTAATGCCCTCTGTCCAGGTTTGCACTATATAAAACTGCAAACACACCAATTAACGCCCTGCACATATCAGCCGATTTGTTAAATGCCTCGAAGTCACGCACCCTAGACACGCCCCTACAAGACATTCAAGACCCATCCCAATCAATTTGGTGAGTGCCGGCATTTCTCTTTTTCCATTTAAGCACTGTGCAGAACAGCACAAGATTGGCACTGGAGGTGGGATATGGGTAGTTCTGGCGGCGCCTTCTGTTATACTGGAGGGTGTCCAGCGTATGTCCAGATCAGTAGCATGTTTTCAGGATTCCAAATGACTATGTGGAGGAATTCCATGTAGGTCCTAAGAACCGGTGGGCCAATAAATGCTATCCCTGTGCAAACTCCTGGTGGTGCAGGAATCAAAAGGGATCAGAACTTCTAGGCTTGTGGTAAACACTGCTCCCCTGCAGTTTTCACTTGGTAAATTGCAGCAGGCAAAACCTTCCGAAATGTTCTAGCGGAAACCTACATGGGGTCAATTTTAAGACAAGCCGATGTCAGGTGGGCACCACCAAATCTGCAGCTGGTTATTCGTTTTTTCTGTAGAAAACTCAAAATAGAAGGTATTTATCTCATCCGATAAATAGCGTACCCCAGGTGCAAGAAATACGTCACCCTTCCCCAGCCCTCATGACATCCTGGCTTTACAGCCGTTGTATATACATTTACCTTATGTGGATGGATGTCCCGAGAACCTGTGTGGTGTCTGGCCCTCCTGTCACTGCGCTGGACACCCCATGCTACACCTCTGCGTCCCCAAAGTGCTTGGAAAAGAAAGACTAAGATTGAAATCTATAAGTGGCTGCTCTGAATCCGATTCCTGTGTGTAGGCCTCGACCCACCGCCTGCAAGGACTACTGGTACCCGGGGACGACCGCTGTCCCTTGTGCACCATGATCCCTGCAGGCACCCTTTCACCTGCACGTGCATAAGAACAGAAAAGATGGAGTAGAATGTTTAGCTAAAATAAGCACACACATTTAGGTTGACGTAGCGTACAGAGACACTCATGTTGTGTGTTTTCCCACCGGCTACAGAGTTACTGGACTTAGGCCAGGGGTGTCCAGACGTTGCTCCAGGGTGGTGAAATCCATGACAGATTTTGACGGTCATGGGAGAAACATTTACGTTGAAACGGAGTCATACCACTGCTAGTAAATATGCTCCTGGACCAGCACTGGTCTCCGCTGGTCTCTGGCCTAGACTGGCCTCCACAGGAGTACGCATCTGCCCATTCACACATCATGTGTTCTCTGCACGAGTCCAAAACTTTAAAATATATATATATATATATATGTTATCAGTGTTTTTATAGAACGGCCTTAGGCCTGTGGCTTTGGCGCCAGGCATCCATCTGCCGCCTCGTCCGTGAGGCCTGACCACAGGCAATAATCGCTTCCATCGCTTGCATGCAAAGTTCATCCGAGTTTGTAAATTATCCACGACTTTTTTTCTGTCTTCCTCCGCCCCGGCCCCAACTGGTGAGAGCCTGGAGCCATCCTGTGGTCCCGTCTGACTGTGAGTTTAACTTTTCTCGCACTTGGAGGGGGCGAGGGGGAGGGGGGTGGCTGGACTCTTTCTGAGCTGCCACGCTCCCCCCTCGGTCCTCTTCTGTCCACTCATACAGCGCGCGCCAGCATTCACGTTAGAGCAGAGGTATTCAAACTTTTGGATGCCGAGACCCCCCCCTGTCAACATTTTGAGGCGCAAGAACCCCCTCCTGACAAAAATTTCTAAACCTGTAGGCAGGGCTACTAGAATTATGAGGCAAGTGAGGTCAAATTACCCGACAGGCTTGACTAAATTGTGTGGGAAGAAAATGTAAGTGATGTTATGTGATGCCGCGTATTTTGGGATAGCATTGCTTCATTATTTTGACATTTTTTACACACAGTAACACTGAGGAAAGATTTCACCCCACCATTACCCATTTATGACCAAAATACAGCAATTAACATCAGAAAGATTTCTAGTCAACCTTTGAGAAGGGCCTTCCACTCCGCAGGAATACGTGCTGCCACATTAGAAGCTCACCTGGCCCTGGCCAGGAGAGGCAGGGGTCCCTTAAAAACCTGGCGGTTTTGTGCAGATTTAAGCAGTTTACCCATGCAGCTTTCCTCTCACCCCCTCCCTTTCATCCCTCTCTCCTCTCCTAACCCCGGATCCTTCTCTGACTTTGCAGGCCATTTTCTTTCACCCCTTTTTACAACATCTGAACTCTCCCCATTCAACCTCTCACTTTAACAATGCACCTCATCTCTCTATAGCACCTTTCTGACAAACATTTCATTTTGTTATAGCGCTACTCACAGTTTACTCACACTCAGTTCTGTGATTTGCATGGTACACGTTCTTTGTAGCAGGCACATTAACCCTCTGCGGGAAACAACCTTTAAAACGCAACTTTTACAAAGCACTACCATTACAACGCAGTCATTACATCGCAACATCCCTTACATCGCATGCCATTACAACGCAACCATTACATCGCATGACACTACAACGCATACTATTACAGCGCATGTCATTACAACGCAGTCATTACAACGCATACCATTACAATGCATACCATTACAACACATAGTACCCTTACACTATCCAAAACTTACCCTACTGTTGCACCCCCTGGAGTTAGAATACACTTACCCAACTTTTGCACCCCCTGTAGTTAGAATAGTAATTTTTATCCCTATACTATCCAATACTTACCATCCATGCAATGCAATGGCATGCGTTGTAATGGTATGTGTTGTAAAGGTAGTATGTGTTGTAATGGAATGCGTTGTAAAGGTAGTTTTAGACAATTCGTTGTAATAATAATAATAATAATCCACATTTGTATGGCGCACAATCACCCGTTAGGGTCTCTAGGCGCTGGGGGCCGTCGGGAAGATTAAGCAAGCTATTGCCCAGAGTCACATGGTGCTGAGCTAACCTGCCGCCGGAGCCGGGGATCGAACCGTGATCCCCAGATTTCAGCGTCAGTCGCCCTGGCCGCGGCGCCACACCTCCTGGCATGCGTTGTAATGGAATGCGTTGTAAAGGATGTTGCGTTGTGAAAAATGCGTTGTAAAGGCATGCGTTGTAAAAGTATGCGTTGTAACGTCATACAACCGGGTAAGAGAAGTGACTACAGGGTGAGTGAGGTGGCATATGAATGTGGGTGCGGATGCAAGTTCAGAATGGGACGAATGAATGTATGATTACTGATGGGCTTGTTTGAGTGAGTTGCTTATTGAGCAGTGAGGGGGTCAGGTGAGTGAAGTGTCACATGTGTGCAGGATGAGTAGTGTACTCGTGTGACTGCAGGGTGAGGTATAGGGTGAACAGCACAAGTGCATTGTGAGTGCATTGTGATTACTGTGAGTGCAGGGTGAATGGTGTGAGTGCATGGTGATCGGTGTGAGTGCAGGGTGAGCGTGAAAGTGAAGGGCGGGAATGAGGAGCGAGTTGTCTGAATGCAGGGTGCATGTTCTTGACAGCAGCGTAGGGTTTAAGATCTAAGTTAAACTACTGCGGCATTAATCGAGGGTGGAGGAAATAAATAATGTGCCGATTCTGTAAAAAACTTACAGTCCTATGGTTAGGGTTGCCAGCAGATTATTTTGATGGCCCAGTCGGTACAAAAATAAGCAGACACCTAAAGCTGTATTTTAAGCACTTATCTGTGCATACTTCGAACAACAAATATAAATGGACAGCACTTTTAATTGTGTTCTAGGGCTACCTCAATGATCACTGACTGACAAAGAGAAAAAAGACAGAAAAGTCACATATCTAATGCATAGATACTTTTGTATTTAAAAGTCTATTGTGCTGGAGATGACTCCAGACACTGCCCAGCCGAGCCTAAAGCAGATCGAGTTACACTGCAGCAGCCCGGGCTGAGACACATGACGAGGGAGGAAGGGGGATGAAGCCCTTGGGCCTGGGAAGAAGTATGACTGTGAAGGCGCGACCCCCTTTGCATTGCTCCACGGCCCCCCTGGGGGTCGCGCCCCACAGTTTGAAGACCCCTGCGTTAGAGTGAGCGCCTAGTGTCAACCAGGAAGTGTCGAAGCACCAAGGTTAGCAGCTGGTGCGTGGGAGCCGAAGGCCACGGAGTGCGTGTAGTGGTAAAGCTGGGACTTTGGCAGAGAGCCTAATCCAGCCACAAACCTGCCAAAGCTAGAGACATCAGCCAATAGAGTGTACCCCTGCCAAAGCAAGAGACACCCATCAACAAACCACACCACCTGCCCAAGCAAGATACTATTGCCAGCAGACCATCCCACCAACACAAGTGAGGGTCAACCAGCAACAAGCCACACCACCTGCCAACCAACAGACCACCACTAACACCATCTGACCAAGCAAGATACTACTGTCAGTAGACCACACCACCAACACAAGTGAGGGTCAACCACCAACAAGCAACACCACCTGCCAAGCAACAGACAACCACTAACAAACCACACCACCTGCCCAAGCAAGGTACTACCGCCAGCAGACCACCCCACCAACACAAGTGAGGGTCAACCACCAACAAGCAACACCCCTGCCAAGCAATAGACAACCACTAACAAACCACACCACCTGACTATGCAATATACTACCACCAGTAGCCCACCCCTCCCACACAAGTGAGGAGCAACCACCAACAACCCAAACCACCTGCCAAGCTAAAGACAACCACGAACAAACCACACCATCTGACCCAGCAAGATACTACCACCAGTAGACCACACTACCAACACAAGTAAGGGGCAACCACCAACAAGCAACAGACAACCACTAACAAACCACACCACCTGCCCAAACAGGATACTACTGCCAGTAGACCACCCCTCCCACACAAGTGAGGGGCAACCACCAATAATCCACACTACCTGGCAAGCTAAAGACAACCACTAACAAACCACACCATCTGACTAAGCAAGATACTACCGCCACTAGACCACACCACCAACACAAGTGAGTGGCAACCACCAACAACCCACACAACCTGCCAAGCAACAAACAACCACAAACAACCCACGCCATCTGACCAAGCAAGGTACTACCGTCAGTAGACCACACCACCAACGAGAAAAGGGAACTATAGCAAGCATTCAATTTTTATATGCCATCTTGTTTTAGGTGAAAAAACATTTAGAACAGTAGCAACCTTATGCACAGGACTGAAAAGTCTAGACTATTGTACGATTATAAAAATATATATATATATATATATATATATATATATATATATATATATATATATATATAATATATTTTTTTATAACTTATTTTTCTTTCATTAGCAACAATGCATCAGGTTATTCAAACAATTATTTCATTGTACTTCATCGCATAAATACACATCAATTGACATACAACTAAAGAAAGAAAAACACATAACAGAGAACAAAAATGATATATTGAGGATATGGTCGATGTACTATTGAAGTAAGCAATGCGGTGGATGGAAGCTACGCGTGTTTCGGCAAAACTGCCTTTATCAGGGGACCGTCATTCGCAACAATATTTAAGAAAATAACATAAAAGGATTCTTGACACCCGTCCCTGTTCTGGAAGTATGTAGATAGGGCGGTGTAATAATGAAATGGATACGGATTCCGAAACGACTGGCGTGGACTGTGGAAAAGGATTCCTAGATGACCACTAACAAACCAAACCATCTGACTGAGCAAGAGACATCGACCAACACACCACACCACCTGCCCAAGTGTGTGACAGTCATCAAGAGATCACACCACCTTCTGAAGTGCTAGACAGCCACCAAAACAGAAAGTAAGAGAAAACCACCAGGAGTCTATTCCACCTGCACAAGTGAAAGACAAATACCAACAGACCACACTGCCAGTATAAGTGTGACTTAGTTACCAACATGCTACACCACCACTCCAAGCGAAAGTCAACCACCAGCGGACCACACCACTAGTTTCACTGATAAACAACTACCAAAGGACCACACCACTTGTCCAAGCAAGAAGCAACCACTGAAAAGCCATACCACCTGCCCTAGGGATAGTAAACCGCCAAGAGACCACGCCACTTGTCCAAGCAAGAAGCAACTACTGAAAGGCCATACCACCTGCCCCAGGGATAGTAAACCGCCCAGAGACCACACCACTTGTCCAAGCGAGAAGCAACCACTGAAAGGCCATACCACCTGCCCTAGGGATAGTAAACCGCCAAGAGACCACACCACTTGTCCAAGCGAGAAGCAACCACTGAAAGGCCATACCACCTGCCCTAGGGATAGTAAACCGCCCAGAGACCACACCACTTGTCCAAGCGAGAAGCAACCACTGAAAGGCCATACCACCTGCCCTAGGGATAGCAAACCGCCAAGAGACCACACCACTTGTCCAAGCGAGAAGCAACCACTGAAAGGCCATACCACCTGCCCTAGGGATAGTAAACCACCAAGAGACCACACCACTTGTCCAAGCAAGAAGCAACTACTGAAAGGCCATACCAAATGCCCTAGGGATAGTAAACCGCCAAGAGACCACACCACTTGTCCAAGCGAGAAGCAACTACTGAAAGGCCATACCACCTGCCCCAGGGATAGTAAACCGCCCAGAGACCACACCACTTGTCCAAGCGAGAAGCAACCACTGAAAGGCCATACCACTTGCCCTAGGGATAGTAAACCGCCAAGAGACCACACCACTTGTCCAAGCGAGAAGCAACCACTGAAAGGCCATACCACCTGCCCTCGGGATAGTAAACCGCCAAGAGACCACACCACTTGTCCAAGCGAGAAGCAACCACTGAAAGGCCATACCACCTGCCCTAGGGATAGTAAACCGCCCAGAGACCACACCACTTGTCCAAGCGAGAAGCAACCACTGACAGGCCATACCACCTGCCCTAGGGATAGTAAACCGCCAAGAGACCACACCACTTGTCCAAGCGAGAAGCAACCACTGAAAGGCCAATACCAAATGCCCTAGGGATAGTAAACCGCCAAGAGACCACACCACTTGTCCAAGCGAGAAGCAACCACTGAAAGGCCAATACCAAATGCCCTAGGGATAGCAAACCGCCAAGAGACCACACCACTTGTCCAAGCGAGAAGCAACCACTGAAAGGCCAATACCAAATGCCCTAGGGATAGTAAACCGCCAAGAGACCACACCACTTGTCCAAGCGAGAAGCAACTACTGAAAGGCCATGCCACCTGCCCTAGGGATAGTAAACCGCCCAGAGACCACACCACTTGTCCAAGCGAGAAGCAACCACTGAAAGGCCATACCACCTGCCCTAGGGATAGTAAACCGCCAAGAGACCACACCACTTGTCCAAGCGAGAAGCAACCACTGAAAGGCCAATACCAAATGCCCTAGGGATAGCAAACCGCCAAGAGACCACATCAATTGTCCAAGCGAGAAGCAACCACTGAAAGGCCAATACCAAATGCCCTAGGGATAGCAAACCGCCAAGAGACCACATCAATTGTCCAAGTGACAGACAGCCACCAGCAGACCACCCCCCCTTGCTGAAGTTAGATTCAATCACCAACAGATCACGTTGCTCAATCAAGTGATGTACAGCCTCCCCAGTCCGTGTCACTCCCCGAAATGGGCGAGACCATGTTAGGAGTTAAATAGCATGGCTTGTCCCAAAGCACTGACACTTTTTTTGGGAGTGGGGAGGTGAGGTCGGGGACAATGGTACTGGCTAAAGTGTGGGCAGGTAGGCCAGTCCGTGATTGCTTGTAGGCCGCAGTGAGCTAAACGAGGAAGGGTGTAGCTAAGCACTGACTACTCTCCCCGTCTCTTCTTCAGGTCCCTACTGCGGAAACATGAACCAGGCACCGGGGACTCTGCGAGTGAACTCCAGCGACGCCTCCGTGCTCTTCAGCAGCGGCACGCACCGCTCCGGCCGCGGGTTCCTGCTGTCCTACGCCGGCAGCCATCACCCAGGTAGGGACAGGAGGGGGCACGGCTACAGCGGATGAAGGCCTCAGCTAGGCCCCAGTTACTTGAATGACTGTTATTTGTTTTATTATTATTGTTATTAATGGTAATATTCTTGTTTATTATGAGTGGTTTCGTGCGCCTTTCGAAATGTGCCTCAAATTCAGGGAAACCGCGCTCGCGTTTGGGTGAGGGGCCGGCGAGTCTGGACACCGAGGTCTCCCGTGGTGAATCAGCGCCTCGCGGCCCCCTGTGGGCGTCCAGGAATCTGGCGCGTGGGTGGGATTCCGGGAACCGGGGACACTTGGGATCACAGCCACTCATTTCCTCCCAAACTAGATCTGTAATGAGAAGCAGCCGCTGTGCCTGGCGTCAGGCCCGCGGGGGCCAGCGCCTCAGAGAGGCGGTTAGTTACCCACTCAGTTTCTAAGCGCTGTAACAACAGCTGTTAAGATATGCCCAGCTCGGTGGGACACGTTATCGAACTTAAGATGAAAGGGTGAACCGGGCCCACTTCGGTTCAACATGTGACCAGTGAGTGTGAACAGAACTCTGCAGCAAGCGCATTAGCCTGCTGGGCTATCAGCCACCAATAGTGCCACCTGTTTCTTGTCTGTGCTGAGCCCTTTTTGGAATGCTTGGCTTTTTTCGGATTTCACCCTGCTTGTGCCAGATGTGAAATTCACGTGCTTAAAGGCACAGTGGAAGTCGCAAACATAATTCCCAGACTATATTTCAGCATCGTTTTAACCACGAAAATGTTGCTAAAAACACCAACAAATTAAGAAAAAAATATTGTTCAGCCCACGTTTTATTACCGGCAGTGTTCGAAGTGCGTAAAGAAAAATATGGGAAACTGTGATTAATTATTTCATTTATCATTCAGTCTTTCACCATTCCAGCCATCGACCATTCTATCCATCTGTTCAGAGCAATCATATATGTATCCATCCACCCATCATTTGACTTACCTAGCCATCAATAAAGTCTTTTATCCATCAATTGATCCTTTTGTTCATTCATCCATCAATCCTCTGATTTCAATTTACTTTGCAATCCATCCGTCCACTCAGATTTCGAATTTTCTCTGCCATCCTTTCACCCACCCATTTAGCCATCCTATCAGATTTCCATTTACTCTGCCATTCTTTACACCCACCTATTCATCCTATCAGATTTTCATTTGCTTTAGTCCTCCTTTCACCCACCCATCCTTCTCCGATTTCCATTTAATCTGCCACCCTTTCCTCTTCCCAACCAGCCATTCATCCATCCATTCGCCTAGATTTCCATTTAGTCTACCATCATTATACCCATCAAACCATGCTCTAAGATTTCCATTTAATCTGCCATTGTTTCACCCACCCATACATCCATCTTCTCCAATTTCCATTTACTCCGCCTTCCTTTTACATACTCATCTATCCTCTTAGTTTCCATTTACTCTGCCACCCTTTCACCTATCCATTCATCCACCCTTTCAGTTTTGTTTACCCTGCCATCCATCCATCCATTCATCCGGATTTCCATTTACTCTTCCATCCTTTCACCTATTCATGTACCCATTCTCTCAACCGCCGATCCCCCTATTATTTTGCCCACCCATCCTGTTACCCATCTATTCATCCTTTCACCTACCAATCTTTCTACCCATTCACCCATCCATCCTTTCACCCAAACAACCAACCCATCCTTTCACCCATTTATTATCCACTCACCCATCTATCCATCTTTCATATTTACAGCTTTAATCTTGAGCTTTTATCTGCCAGGCTGCAGACAAAAGAGGCCCCTTAAATACCCACCCCTGCTATAGCTGCTAAAGCAGAGGGGTTTACTGCGCCCTGGTCTGGAATCTGTAAGCCAAAATGAAAGGGGGTTTGGGGATCTTAATGGCATTAGTGGAAGAGACTCGCCCAAGATCAGGTCTGGTGTCCCCGAATAGCCAGGACTCCACTGCAGCAGTGCCTTTGACATCTTACAGCTTTGCTGTCCTTGACCTACATCCACTGAGCAGTGGTTAATGTGTGAAGTGCTGGGGCTCTCGTCAGGAGGCAGCTTGCACCAGTCCATTTCTAATGTTAGCCGCCTAAAACAGAACCAACTACTAACCATGAAAATGGGATTCGGATGTGGCATAATGGCCAGAGCTGCTGAGTGCTGAGCTGGAGAACCAGGTTTGAGTCTCTGCATCGACTCAACATCCTGTGATTCTGGCAAATCACTTAACCTCCCTGTAAATGAATGTGTCCTTAACTGGTGCTCATGAAAAGCTGGTGTTGATGATTAAGTGTCGGTGCTGAGCACTGGAAACCACCGGCTCAAATTAAGCACTGCGACAGAGTGCAGGGAACTGGGAGTTGTGGGCTTGGAGTTAAGCACCTGTTTTAGGATGCTCTCTGCGTTGCCACAGGTTGTCTCCTCACCAACATGGGTTTTGGGGACTGCTTGCTTAATTTGCACCAGTTGTCTTCCTGCGTTCCGCGGTGCTTCTCCAAAATGCAAAGAAAATAACCTAGCAGCGAAGCCAGATGAGAACGTGTCTTTGTGCTCTGTGTGTATCCTGCCAGTCAGAGGATCCACCAACTTAGTGTTCCAATGTTGCTAAAAATAACACATTTCTGAAACTGATTATGATACCTGGGGGCGTTCAGTTTGTGATATGTGCATTCTATGTAATCCGTATATTATTAAAATATGCATAACTGTGTTCTGCCGTTTCATTGCAGATCCGATATCCTGCCTGGAAAAAGGTGTGCACTACAGCAGCAAACAGGTCAGGTAAGTGGGTCGAGTGTGCCCTCTGCCCCCAGACTCTGAGGAGGTGCACTAATCTTCCCATCCCCGCCATGGTCACAAACCTTCTATTTCAAAGGCTGTTCATGCTGCCAGCAGACTAGGGAGTTCAACCAATATGTCAGAAACCCACTTTAGCAACCGCCTGGACACAACCTGGCACCAAAGCATAATAGTTGGCAAAGCGCTGTTCTCTCAGCGGCACCTCCCACTCCTTTACCCCCTACACACCAACATATATCTTTATACTGTACAGACAAAGCTAGATTAAACATACCACACCGTCATGCAAACAATATCACATCATAGCTATTTTGCCTGGATAGGGATGCAGGCTAGAAAACAATCAAGTATATAAAAAGTGTGATGGATGGAATGTTTGAACTAATCTCAGCCACTGGTAATAAATCAGCCTCATCCCAGTCCTTTGCACACCATGCCACCTCAGTATGGACCCAGCTATATGCAAATCAGTCTTGACCCTCCTCCAATGGGAACAGTCAAACCCGAACTGCCAAGCCAGGTCCTGCCTGAACTGATGTGGTCAGGTGTTGCAGAGTGGCAGCCCCTGACCTTGTAAAGGACCGACATGGAGCGCTGACCCCCCCCCCCCAACCTCCAACACCCCCTTTTGGCATAGACCACACACAACACTTTCGTTGGGATACATTTTGGGTTGGGGTCGTAAAAACCACGGCCTTATTTATTACACAACATAATAGAAGTATCACATATAAATGTGGGGGTGGGAGATGGGTGATGTGAGGGAGGGATGTCTTTATCAAGTAGCTGGAGAAGGACATTTATGAAGAAACCTTGTCATGTGCATAGTGACTGTATACTGCATTGAATCATTGCAAATGGAGAAGACTGTAGTTTATTGATGTATGTGAATTCCTGACACTGAAATGAAAATAAAAAAATAAGAAAAATAAAAAAAAGAAGTATCACATATAAAAAGCTTTCAACATCACTTTTACAAATCATACACAGAAACCCCATAGCACCCCATACAGTAATGTTTACAATTTGTAGGATGGCTACCCTTAGCGCAGACTCTAATACATAGCCATTGCTAACCCTTTTCTAGTCTTGTCCCTGCGTATCCTGAATTGAGCATTTAAGTGAGATCATGATTGGTCCACCTGTGAGGTCCACCCCGAGTGATCTTGCGCAGTGGGCCTGTCTTCCTGCCAGGTTACCTATCTCGGGCCCCCTACACCCTCAATACCATACCCCCCGCCAGTGCTGCTATCTTTGGAATCCATGCACCAGTGCAGGGATTGGCCGTAAAGGCCTTCAGGTGGCGTTCACCCCCACAACCCTCTCACCCTCTGGCCGACTTGCTGGAAGCACCCCCTGAAGGGACCTGAGAGACAGCTGTCCCCACCTATTTCAAGTAAAAAGGATGCCTTCTATGGACCATAAATGCTCCACTAATCATGACCACACTTGCAGACGAAGGACACAACCATAAGTACGACAAACACTGACTCCACTGCAGGAAAAAGAGATTAGATACAAATGAGCGTGAACCATACAGTACACAACCTTATCAACTTAAATCCTGCAAGCTGAAAAGGAAAAAACTTAGTAACCTGTAAAAGGAGAAACATTAGCATCAGCCAAAAAAATACTGCCTTAAGGGATGGTGGGCATGACAAAAAGGGATTAAATATGTCCAGTGGGGGCAACCAGCAGCTTTCTGGCTCCTGAGAGGCAAGCAGTGAAAGAGATCACTTCACCACTCCTCCGCCTCTTTTAAAGGGGCAAGGGTCCAGCACTAACCAGTTTTAAGGTGACCTGGAAGCGTTTAATCGCTTTCGGGTCACCACGCACCTAACGACCAATGCCTGCGCTGCTTGTAGGCTGGTGCCGGCTGCGTCATATGCCGCCTTCTACAGCCCCATGAGCTGGCACCGGCATTCTGCCGTACGCGCGGCGCCCCCTAGTCGAGGGCGCCTCAGCAAACACAAGCAACACAGTACCGGTTTCGCCCTTAACCCGTTGGCTGCTGCCGTCGGCCATTGGCCGACGGCAGCACTACCTCGCTGGTGCTGCCGTCGGCCAATGGCCGACGCGACCGCACCCGTTTTTTAAAACGGCCGCACTGCCTCAAAAAAGCGTAAGCAGCCAACAGGTTAAGAGGGCTCATCATTCAAGTTTGCCATGGGTGCAAAATAACGATGGACTGGGATACAGCCCGAGTAATGATTAGTGGTATAGATGAATTCAAGCGTTCCATCCATCACTCTTTTCATATTCTATGCTTCAGGGCTAGAAAACAATCCGCACAGACCGCGCAATGGACAACCAGCCCCCAAGTTCAATAAAAACCCAGCAAAATCCTTCAGCACCCATATCCATCCACCAACAAAGACATTACTGAGATGTTTAGCAGACTCAAATCAGATTACTTTTAAATTAGCTGGAGCGAAGTACTACTGAACTAGAAACGTAGCAAGTGTCTACTAACAACAATGGCGAGCAGTCTAACACAACCCAGCAATTGAGATCCCAGAACCAGTTGATGAGCGTGCCCAAATTGAGAAATCAATTAGTGCCCAACTAATGTCACAAGAAGCTAATGAAGTTGCATGAATACAAGAAACCTAATTTTGTATAATCACAATGTGATGTCATAACCTGTTATTTTAGATAGTTTCTATTTCTGTATCTTACACTTTTTCCAAGTGCTATGACGCTCTTGTTTATGCTGTCACCGACCCTTCTACTAAATGGAAGGCCCGAGTGTGCCATATACTACATACAAGATCACACCCTATGAAGCTTTACATCAGGGCAAACATGGCCGATCAAGCTCTCGCAATATGTTTTTCTGCTTCTGGAATAGCAACAGGGCACTTTGTAGATGTAAAATACTGAATGTAGTTTGGGCCACGTCGACCTGCTCCATTCCGTATCCCATATACAGCACAGCAGTATCCATGCACTCCGCCAGCTGCTTTTTGCAAAAATACATCTTACGTGAGGTGAGCTCACATTTTGGGGAAAACGTGTTTGCTGTATTTCCTAATGTGCACGCTGCAAACATAACACAAAATAAGAATGTGCCCATTTTTTACATAAGTACAAAGCTTTATGTAATAGCAGAGATGGCGGCTCGCAAGGGAAAGAGGGCATCTCTGAATAGGGAGAAGAGGCTGGGGCAGATACAGTCAGGCGCGAGGCAGAAGCATGTAAAGAGTTAGCACTGTGCCTGCACTGTTAACAATACTGTAAACAAGACTGGAGGTAATGACACTGTAAACAAGATTGGAGGTAAAAACACAGTTAACAAGACTGGAGGTAATGACACTGTAAACAAGATTGGAGGTAACAACACAGTAAACAAGACTAGAGGTAATGACATAGCAAACACGACTGGAGGTAATGACACTGTAAACAAGACTGGAGATAACAACACAGTAAACAAGACTGGAGGTAACAACACAGTAAACAAGACTGGAGGTAATGACACTGTAAACAAGATTGGAGGTAAAAACACAGTTAACAAGACTGGATGTAATGACACTGTAAACAAGATTGGAGGTAAGAACACAGTAAACAAGACTGGAGGTAATGACATAGCAAACACGACTGGAGGTAATGACACTGTAAACAAGACTGGAGATAACAACACAGTAAACAAGACTGGAGGTAATGACACTGTAAACAAGATTGGAGGTAATGACACTATAAACAAAGCCTGGAGGTAAACTGTAAAGTTGAATTCCTTAAACTGCACTGGGTGTACAACATAATCACTGGCTGTAAATTGTAATCACTGTCAACAATATCTAGTGTACACTGTGAAGGCACACATTGTACATTGTAAACAATGAAAGGAAACTGTAAGCACTGATGGAACACTGGGCTTTCACAGCAAACCACACCACGTGTACACTGGAAACGTGTACTCTGGAAACAAAACTAGGTTCCACTGAATGCAACTCCAGGTATACGGTGTAAACAACACAGGGTGTACTTTGTAAACACTGGGCATAAAGTTTAGGCACAGAGTGTCAACTGTTCACAACACTGGATGTATGCTGTAAACAAAACTGGGTGTACCCTCTAAGCAACACTGGGCATATGCAGTAAACATTGGGGCAACACTGCAAACAATACTGGACGTACACTGCACACTGTAAATTGTGTAATAGGGGCGGTTCATCATGAACAAGAGTGGTGGAACAAGGTAAAGTGCACTGGGTTTCTAGTGCGAATTAGACTTGGTGTACCCTGTAAACAATACCTGTTATGCACTTTGAAACACTGGTAAGCACTGTAAACAAACATTGGTAAGCACTGTAAACATACCGCTATGTAAGTGATAAAAACGAGACTATAAGTGTCCTATACACTAGATGGTATGTGTATAAATGTAAACCATAGAGGGCGGACACGTAAAAACACCAAGGATACAGTGAAAATAACGCTGTGCTGTTTTAACCAAAGCACAAGGGGCCCAAACAAGTAAGAGATGGGTTTTAAAAGTAATAGTAAATTGCGCACTGACGTTTTGAGACCTGCTACTGGTTTTGCAGTCCAACCTAAGCACTGATGTGTCTCCTCGCAAATTCTTCAGTCACAGAATGACCTTGCTAATGAATATTATTTAGACAGGCCACTATGTACAACCTCTGTGATTGGCTACGAACACAGGGATGAGGGCCTGCAAAGAACAGCTGACCAAATGCCATTCCTTTCTATTTCCAAACAGGAAACTTTGTGGGTTTTTTTAAATAATGCAAGTTGCTTTAAGAAATCAGTGCTGCTTTAGAGAAGAAAAAAATAGCTGTTGGTACCTTGGATTGGACCACTGCTTGCTGACCATCTGGCTGCAGACAAAATTCATAGTGTGGACGGTGTCCCCCAGCGGACACCTTCCTCCTTGTGAATCAGTTACCGCCTCCTTCAAGGTGTTGGTTACTGATCAGTGGTTAATGACTGCAGTTGTGGACGCAAACCATTCATACATTCCTTTGTGACTGCAATTTGGAAAGGTGTCCATTTCATAACCCCTCCTAACTGCGATTGGGGTTGGATCACAAAACTCATTTTGCGAGCTGGAAGACCTTTCAAGACTTGCAAAATGGGACCAGCACTTAGAAACAAAATCTATGTTGCTGTTGCACATTCTGTGATTTTTACGAATGGCAGAATGTGTAACGGCAAAAGGGCCTTTGGCGACAGGCCCGCAGCGTGCAATAAAAATACTGTGTACAGTGTAAAGAAAACAATAAATGTGCAGTGTAAATAAAACTGGGTGTAGACTGCATATAAGTTGGTCTAAACCCGGCAAAGTAAACAGCTCTAGGTGTAGGCTAACAGAAAAAAAACTGAAAGCGTGACATGTAAAGAAAACTGGGTTTACGCTGCCAAGGTGCTGGCGGAACTACAACCCGATAAACTATCCTAGATTGGCAGTATAAATCTATTGTAGGCACACTGTTCGACACTTAACTCTGTGGATGTTACTCTAATT
The DNA here is from genome assembly GCF_964261635.1 of Lissotriton helveticus. Taxonomy (NCBI): domain Eukaryota; kingdom Metazoa; phylum Chordata; class Amphibia; order Caudata; family Salamandridae; genus Lissotriton; species Lissotriton helveticus. The sequence continues at coordinate 1,753,559,565 of NC_136061.1, read as the reverse complement.
GCACCTTGAATACACTTTTTAGTGGTGAAGGGGAGTGCAGTGAGCACGGTGATTAGTGTTACTCAGGTGCTGCTTGGCGCTACACTGCTTCACGTGTGTGCTTTATGCTGGAAAGCACTATATTTAAATGAAATGAATACCAGCATAAAGCGCACAGCTACCTACTGTCCCGGCGCTGGGGGCCGTTGGGAAGATTAAGCAAGCGATTGCCCAGAGTCACATGGTGCTGGGCTAATCTGTCCCCGGAACCGGGGATGAACCATGCACCCTGTGGTCCGGAGTCAGGCACCCTGGCCGCTGCGCCACACCTTCCATTTACAACTCTGAGACTCTTCGGCTCTGCCACACATAGGAGATGCTGTTTGCAGACAGTCTACTAAATCTGCAGGGATTGCACTGCAACCACACTACAGGCGAGCATGCAGCGGCGGGCGCAGCGCTCCGTGCACGCGCACTGTGCCCTAGTGCAGTGGCTGAGAACCTAATGCAGTGTCGCTTCTCCGTGTCTTACAGTGTCTACTGCCCCGCGGGCTGCAAGGAGATCGCCGGCGACATCTGGGGGCAGGTGGCCCAGGGCTACCGAGATGTGAGTACCAATGTCTCGCCCTTTCTGCCCCCTTCATGACTGAACTTTTTGTGGGTGAAGGCTCGTGAATGAGCCTGGTGTGACTGACCACTTGTTGCGCGACTGTCCGTGGACAGTCCTCTGGCTGGAGCCATTGGAGTTGGCAGTGTGTTCGGCATGTGTGTGGGGGAGACGAAAACTATGAAATAATCCACTCCATGTCCATCGCGCCATATTTAACTCGAGCCTTTTTAGGCCTCTGCGTGCCAGACTCCCCTCGAGCCCTGCGTGTCCTTCACCCTGTCCCCTCGAGACATGTCCCCCGAACCCTGTGTATGCCACTGCCCCCTAAGACCTGTCCTTTTCTAGCTCTGTGTATTACACCTCCCACTCAAGACTTGGCGCTCTGTCTATCACACCCCCTCCCCTCACTCCGTCTTGCAGGCCCTTTGTATCCAATTCTCCTCTCCGGTTTTGTCAGGCACTTTGTATCCAATTCTTCACAGTTTCAGTCACTCTGGCCCTGGGTATACTGTGCCCCTCTCAGGCCCCAATCCTCGGGTGATGTGGATGCCCACCTCCCTCTCAGGGCTGTCCCTCTTGAGGAGTATACCACCCCCTCTTCAATCCCTCCCAAGTCCCTTCCTCTCTCAGACCCCTATGTATCCATCTTTGGTTGCACGGACTGTAACCTTGGACCCGGGTTTCTCTCTGACTCTCTCCCCTGTCTGGCCTTGCCCCACTCTTCCGGGGGACCCCCCCCCCCCCTTCCGGCGTGCCCCTCTGATCCTGTGTATCTCACCCCCATCTCGGAGCCTGTCCTTCCGGTTTGGTATTGCCCTTTTCTGAGGTCTTTCCCTTTGGCCCTCTGTCGCCCCCTCCTCGCTCAGGGCTTGACCCCTGGCTCCTCGTTATTGCGGATAATGTCACTATTGTACCCTGTGCCTTGTTCTTTCCCGGGAGAAGTGCCGGATGCTTGGGGTCCGGGGCTCCTCCGGGGCATCTCGTGAGATGGAGAGACACCAACAAATGCGACCAGGCCACAGTTGGTGAGATCGCGGGGCTGGTATACACTGAGAGGGTTCAGGTTTCATCACTGTAAACAATGGGTCAAGGGATCTTAGTAAAGCGATTGAGCCTAATATAGCCTCCGCGGTCTGGGAGGACCACTTTGGGGCTCTTTACCAAGACACTAGTTCCTGCCCGGCTGCAGAGCTGCAACTGCCCTTGGGTATTCAGGAGCCTGGAATGGATCTATCCCTGGGGGAAGTGAAGCTCGCCCTAGAACGCTTAGCAGTGGGGAAGGCGCCAGGCTTGGATAGGTTACCCGGGGATCTATTTAGGCACCATCCGGACATCTGGGGCCCATACCTTCTTATTCTTTTTAATGCTATTCTTGGAGGTATGGCGATTCCTGAGTCGTGGTTGGGGGCAGAGATCGTGCCCATCCATAAGAAGGGTTCTACTCTGCTCCCTTCCAACTACAGGCCCATAAGTCTTATAGATGTGCCCCAGAAGGTCTTTGCGCGCCTCATCTTGGATCATCTCCTGGACTGGGTCGAGGACAATGACATCATGAGCCCCCTTCAGGCTGGCTTCAGGAAGAACACGTCGACCATGGACCAAATCTTTCGCCTCCTTCTCCTGTATTGGAAGACGGTCACCCTAGAGGGAGGTCGACTGTACATGGTCTTCGTGGACCTGAGGTCAGCCTTCGACCTGGTCCCAAGGGGGAAGTTGTGGGAGGTTCTTCAGAAGCTAGGAGTTCCCCCCCACCTCCTCAGAATCATCATTAGGCTGCACAAGAACAACTTTGCGGTAGTGAGGTGTGGGAGGGATGGCAAGCCCTCGGGTAAATTCCCAGTCCACCGAGGTGTCAGACAGGGCTGCGTTCTGGCCCCGACACTGTTCTGCCTGTACATCAACAGTGTCATCCAACACCTTGACGCTGTTGGGGACAATGATGCCCCGGTTTTGGCAGGAAGGAGGGTTCCGGCAATAATGTTTGCCGATGATACCCTCCTACTTTCCAAATCCCCCATGGGGATCCAGAGGATTGTGGATGGTTTTGGCCACTTCTGTCGACAACATGGGTTGGAGGTGAACACGGATAAAACCAAGTTCATGATCTTCAACCCCCCTTCCAAAACCAGACCCAATCCAAAATTGGGGGGAACTAGCCTTGAAAGGGTCTCCACTTTTATATATCTGGGGGTTTCCCTACAAGAAAATCTGACATGGGACTCTCAGGTAGCAAGATCCAGGTTGAAACTTTCCCAGCTAACGGGCGCACTCCTCAGGGTGTCCAATAGATCTACTTTTAAACCTGTTAGCCCGGCTCTGGAAATGTACAGGACCCAGGCGAAGGCAGCTGCCTTGTATGGCAGTGAGCTGTGGGGTCACAAAGCTGGGAAGGCTATGGTAGGGGTGGAAAACTGTTTCTTTAGACGCTTACTTGCTCTCCCGCAGGGCACACCACTCCTCCCTCTAAGACTCGACCTGGGCATTCCGTCGATTACAGAGGACCTACGGTCGAAACCTATGAAGTTTTGGCACCGGGTATGGACCACCGAGGAGCTGCACCACTATAGGCAGGACCTTATACACATCATGAGGCTGGACGTTAATGGTAAGATTCCTTGGCTGGCATACATTAAGTCGGAATGCTCTAGCCTGAAACTGCCTGACCTTTGGGACGATCCTGCTCAGGGCTGTAGAAGGATTTCACGCAAATCCCTCGCACAACTTTACAAGAATGAAAGCCTTGCTGGTATGGCCAATGCATATGACAGCGGAACCCTGACGGGGCGTTTTTTAGCATCCAAAAATTCGTATGCCTTTGAACCTTTTATGGATTTTATTTACCCGCTTCTGGCGAGGAAATTGTTCCTGCAATGGAGGTTTGGCACGCTCCCTACTAAAGTTTTTACCTACAAATGGGCGTCAGGGGGCGACAAGCTCTGTCCATGCTGCAAAGCTAGGGATGAAGACGATCTGCACATAATGTTCTGTTGTTATGTCTATCGGAGCCCGAGGAGGCGCTGGCTAGCCCCACTATGCCGGAACCTGGGCTTCAGGAACTATTTACAGGCTTACAGGGTTCTGAAAACTAACACCCTGGGCCACATTGTGTTTGCGGTTTCTAAATTCCTAATGGCAGCATGGCTAATAAGGAAGAAAATGTTAGGTTAACTTATTTTACCTTGTACTTTCTAAACATTGCAGGCCCAGTTGGTTTTATTGTATATATTGTGTTTTATCTATATGTATTTTTACTGCTTCTTTTATGGCCCATGTGGCCGAAATAAAGAATTTTTGGATTGGATTGGTAAATGAAGCCAAAACTCACCCAGCTCTATAACATAAACCATATGTAAGGCAATCACCAGCTGTTTCTTGGCACTTTAAGTATGCATCATTAAATGAATCATTTCCTAAATCGGAAAAGGGTGATATACTGAGTCAGCCAGGAAGGACTCAACCCACTGAGCTATCTTTGCCTCCCCAGTGCAGGCAGCTGAGATCCAGTGTAACTTAGAGCGCTCGAAGGCCGAGGGGTCTTTCTCAAGTCCATCGAGTTATCTAACCATTAGCCTGCTATGCCCGGGGAACTGACAGCAAGATAATCCACGCATGCGCAGGAGCGGTCTGCGGGTCGCAAATTTAATAGCCAATGAAAAGAGCTGGGATTTCTCCATTCTAATACTCCGTGTCACGCGCACACAAGTGGAACACGTGCAATAAAAGCTTTTTTTCAAGCATTAATTCCACCTCGTTGCTCACAGAATGAGCACTGGAGGAATATTATATCTTTAAGGTGCCGTAGGTAAGTTGTATGGCGGAGGAAATGCAGTGCTCGCCTGTTTAGCGTTAAAAGTAGGATCGTGGGGCTGTTTCGTGGGGGCACCGTGCATAAGTAAATGAAACCCCCAGCTCGTGCCAGATACGTTTCAGAAGCAGGGTGAATGCTTACACTTTTTGAACTTGAACTTGACTTGCTTACACTTTGTAGTTTCTGGATATTTACTCGCCTCATGCATTAAGTCCCCAACCCTGGAAACACACAGATTTGCTCCTGTACTTTTCCATTAATCACCCCCCTATTTAATAGGAGCAGGCATGCGGTTCCCAGAAAATAAATATATCACCATGGAGAAAAAAAAAATAAGAATTTACCATCATTACCTTTTTTTGGGGCAGATTTATGTAGCACAAACTCGACCCGAAGGTATTGGAGCGCTTTACATGAGCACCATGTAACAGACAGACACATTCATTTTTGAGTGATTTGCCCAGAATCACAGGATGTTTAGCCGATGCCGAGACTCGAGCCTGGTTCTCCAGCTCCAGAGTCGGCAGCTCTGGCCGTTGGGCCACACCCTCTCCACCAGCCTTTCCTGCCTGACGTTCTAGTAGTGTCTGTCCCTTGATTGTTACTTATAACCTCTTTTTCACAAGAGTACATTCAACCCTCCCAGTCTCAGCAGCGAGGCCACAGATTTAATAAACGTTGAGTCTGACCTTGCCTCACGCCCCTGACTCCCTCCAGCTGGCTCGAAGCAGGCTGAGGACTGGGATCCTATTTCCCTGCTGTCAATTAAGCGTTTTTCCTGAGCACCAAAGTCACACCCATATTTCCTCTACCGCTCCGAGGCGAACCATTTTATAGTGTCCACCTAACATTAGATCTCGTTGACTCCTCCACTCCCGCTATGTTGTGAGCATTTGTATAGCGCCTTCTATCATTAATATTTCGCTGAAACGCTTAAGTGAAACAGTTGAAGTGAAGAGCGACTGTGGCCGGGCCCTGGGCCGTGCGTTGTCCTGAAGCAGGGCTGTGGAAGGAGGCAGAGTGAGTGATGGCGCTTAAGATGCTGGCGTTGCTTCAAGGGCTTTGCTTCGTGGCGCTTTCCTCTCTCTTGTTTATTCTACCCATTCCTGTTTCTCTCCAGACTTCTGTGATCTGCAAGGCTGCCGTCCACGCGGGAGCCATATCGGATGACGTAGGGGGGCAGGTGACGTTCGTTCGGGAGAAGGGCGTCACTCTCTACGAAGCTGCCGCAGCCAATGGACTCCAGTCGAAAACGTGAGCTGACATCTGTTTGTTGCGAGAGGGCAGGGCTTTGGGGGTCTACACCGATTCCATTCACCCCCATGTCAGTGTTTTACTGACAGGACATGGCTGGTGTTTTTATGTCCAGGCCGATAAAAACAATAGAAAATCAGCAATTCCTCCTTGAAAGATAAATTAAACAAGCATTGGAAATGCAACAGGTCTCGCATTTGCTTGAATTTGAGCTATTGGTGTTGTAAATGACAATTATTCTACCCATGTGTTATGGAGTGTATGTCTGTGATGTTTAGTGGAATTATGTGGTTTGGATTGAAATTAGTTGTGGAATTATAAGCCGTGGAATTGTGTGGTGTGCTACTTGTGTAGTGAAATTATGTGGCATGGTGTGCAGTGGAAATATGTGGATAGTAAATATGTGTTATTGAGTGTATTGGAATTATATGGAGCGGGATTGTGTGTTATGGAGTGTAATTATGTGGAATGGTATTTTGTGTTGTGGTGCGGTATGTAGTGGAGTTTAATTGTGTGGTGTGCTGTTGAACTTTGTGGCATGATTTGGAATTGTGTGGTGTGGCGTGGAATGGATTAATGTGGTGTGTTGTATAATTGTGTTAAGATGAAATATGTGGTTTGGTGACAAATTATGTGGTGAGTGGAGAACAGAAAGAGGGATCACATGAATGGGACACATATCAGGGACACAGTTGAAAATAGATGTGATTTAAGAAAAATGTTTCCGCATGTTAAAGAAATATACTTATTTGACTTTTGAAGAGTTTGCAATATTTTAAATGGTCGTGTTACATAATTTACATGGCAATCATTTTCAGGGCTCAGCTCTGTGCATCTGCGTTTGTAAACCCCTCCCTTGACACAAATGGACCAAAGCTCAACAACCGTTTAATTATGGGGGTACGAGAAGAGGATGAGCCTCGAGGCATAGCGTGAAGGGGAGGCAGCCTTGAGAGCGACAAGTAGGAGAAGACTGGAGTGATGGGAAGAGGGGCCAGAGAGACAGAGAAGGACAAGGCAAACCAGCAGACTTGTGTTTTTTGTTGCAAATGTGTGCATGGTTAGGAAGTTGAGCGCTTGCTGGTGGCAATTAGGATAGTCTAACGTGGAAGGGTTCAAATCCAGGAATTATGTTCCCCGCTCCCGTGCTACTCATGTTCACATGTTCATACTTATCGTATTAGTATAAAAAAGAGGGTAATTACACCTTCAATTGAGAGTGCCTAGAATCGTCAGATGTGGGGTATGAAGAGCTAAACAACAAGTTTTGAAGTAAAGCTTCCTCGTCGCCCACTTCCCTCTCACACTAAACTGAGAAGAGCTCTGAGTTTCTAGAATGCCATTTTCCTCCCCACTGACCTACTGTTTTGTGAGATCACAAACATGACACCAGTATTGTTAGCCCGACCAGTGTTCTTTAGTCAAAGCAGTGTTTTGTTGCAGCTGCAGGCAACAAGCATAGCATATAAAACAATCGAAAAAACTCAAGAGTGAACCTGTCGGTGTCCGGTCCACAGAGACTGTCCGCTGATGATATAACATTTACTCCTCTTTAGCGTCTGAGCATTTATTACATAAAATATCCACTCTGACTGCCTGCATGTTTATTCGTTTACTTAGAAAAGCATGGAATTTAAGTTTCTGGTGTCCTTTAATTGCTAGCTGGAGGCGGCCATTATAATTATTAGTCTATAGGAAGTAAAGGGGTGAAGTGGCAATCAGAGGGCTAGGCGCCTTTGTACCAGCGAACAATGACGTCGAGAGCTGCTCTGTCTCAGCCTCTGGGAGGGCTGCTTGCTCGGCGAGTTTAGTGGCGCAGATTGCAGGAACAGTCTCTCTCTGAAGCATCTAATAAGTCAGGGTTGGGGGAGGGGGGAGTGCATAGCTGTGTCTGCGATGCCAGCTACGGCAAAAAAGTGATTAACAAAAGATTGCTTTGAAACTGTAAATATAACGTAGAGTAGAGTTACATGTAAAAGGGGCTGTGCTCATGGGAGGTAACAACAGAAGAGAGGGAGGTATTAAACAGAAAAAAGAAGGAACTACTAACAAAATAAACCAATTAAATAAAAAAATCCGAAAGATGCTGCAAGGAGCCAATGAAATGTATGGGTGGAGCTTAATGCCCATATGCTGAATACAGCCTGTCTCGAAGAGACAGCGCAAGCGCTGCCTAGGGGAGACCTAAAAATGCAGACAGACATAGAAATCGCTTCAGAAGGACCATCAAGCTACCTAAACTAGTGTTAAATGATTGCAAAGACACAAGCGTTGCAAAGCCAGAGGTCTCAACTGGGAGACCGATTGGCTTTCGCAAGGACGCATCAGTGCCTCATTTTCTAGGCGGGTGCAGGCATTCAGCATGCATGCATGCATGTGTCTATAAAATGACACAAGGGTTTTTTTCTTTGTATTTACGGATCCGAGATGGATCGCAAACTAAAACAAGCATTGGCCGCGCGGCAGTAAAGCTGCGCGGCTGTGAAAGGAGATCTGCAATTTTTAAAAAAGAGCACGCCTCGCGCGGCGGGAGGGGGCCTGCAGCGATTCCATCGCGCGAGCATGACCATATGGCGCGGCGTGCTCCAGAGAGGAAATCGCCAAGATGTGCACGTGTTGCATTGCTTGCAATGCAATATGTGCACGTTTTTGCCCCCAAAGCTGTGGCGATGGCTACAGGTCTCTCCTATGCAACGCATGCGCGTTGCGTAGGCGAAACCTCAAAAATAATAGTGCAAAATTGCTTTTTACAACATAGCGCTAAAGCACTTTAAAACAAATTAAAGTGGATGAGCATAGTGGGGGGAGGGTAAGAGAAGCAACCCGGCGTGCTGGGAACAAGTAACACAAGCGAGAGGACACAGACACAAAGGGAGAAGCAGGTGCAAAAGAGCAATGTGGAGGGGGAGTACACATTAGGGTAGAGAAGTTCATGAGGGAGATGGCTGGAAAACCCATGCACACTCATGGAGCATAAAGCAGGCACTGAAAGTGAAGGTAAAGTGGCTATGTTCCATGAGCGGGACTAACCTAAGATGGACAGGCTGAAACCAGGAACGTCTTCAAATAGAAAGGAAGGAAATAAGAGCTACAGTTAAGCAAGCCAATGGTAATCCATGGATTGTTGTAACCCCTGTAACTTCCTGGTAAGTCCACACTATGTCTTTCACAGCCATACATCTGCGCTGTCTGTTAAGCTCGATCATGTCATGTTAAGCTAAGAATACAGAGGATTTTACCCAAAGGAAAGACTGAGAGGAGACTTGGGCCCTGATGTACAAAGGTAGTGTTGCAAAGTAGTTTTTTCTTGCAAATTTTTCGACCAAATCGTTATGTAGAGGTGCAAATGATGTACTAATCAGACAAAGCGCAAAATGCCCTTTCGCAGGCAATCTCAAAAACACAGTTTTCGACTCTCTCTGCCAATAGCTACAGATGGCAGAATGAGGCCTGTGAGAGACAGAAGACCTCCATTCCTGCCTATACTTTCACTCTTAAAGGGGCAGAGCTGCTTAAAGTAACATTCTGTGAATGGCATTAGAGAGAACCTGCAACAATCCCCTGGAATGCGGCCTGCTACCCACAATGCCGGCAGCCACCATTCACAGTTTGGTAGCTGCTTTTGGTACAGCTTCCACTTTCTGAACGTCTTACCACGCCTCTTCTGGGAGTAGGTATCTGACTGAATATTGGCGACCACAACCTAAACTGCAAAACGTTAATGCTTTGCATAGTGAATTGCAAAAGAGGGGAGATGCCCACTATGCACACCCTTTCCTCTGCAATTCATTATGGCTCGCAAATTGAATTTTGGAAGACAGAACTAACGTTTACGATTTGCAGTGTGCCTTTTGTGCATTGTGAGACATATTTTTCCAGTCACTGTACTTTTGTAGATTCTGAAATGCCATTCAGCATCAGAAATTGCAGGTGTACACTTAGCATTATCTGCATAGTGTATTGCTTTCATAATTGATCCCGTAAAATTACGTAAATTGTTCCCTAAATAGATACATTTTTTGAATGGTTAAGATAAAATATAACTAATGCCCTTTGCTTACTAGCATTACAGTTTTAATCTTACTTTAGTGTCTCGGGTGTCTTTCTGCACGTTGATGGTGCATTTGTTTGAGTTGGTGTTTGATGTAAACATACCAATCTTTAGGTTGAGTTTTTAGCTCCATGTGTTGTTAGTCTAGGGATTGCCTTGGCATCATTTTCTGCACGTCTGGCAGTGTCTCTTGTCAATGTTGAGAAGAGTATGCAGGTAGGCGATGCATGGGTGATTGTGACTGAAAGGCTCTCCACTTTTGGACACAAGCCACAAAGAACTCTTACTGTTGCAGTGGAGAAACTCAAACACCTACAAGCTTATATGATGTACATCCAGTGGCGGCCGGCATGTTTGGGGAGTGGTGAGGCGGGCAAATGGGTGGTGGGTAAAAAAGTAAAATCCACTTCAATGCAACACGTCCTTCTCCTCGCTGCACTTTTTCCATCAGCAGTCCGATGTTCAACACGGGCCCTTGCGAAGTGCCTTAACCAATCCTGGCGCTGCTCTCATGCTGCATGAGAGCAGAGCTAGGATTGGAGGGAGCATCTGCTCTCGACGCTCCCGAAGGCACTGGAGGTCTGCACTTGCTCTAACCCAGCTGTCTTAAGACAGCTGGCTTAGAGGTTTCAAAGTGTGAATGTCAGGCTGGCCGTTGCAAGTTGGCCGGCCAAAGGGACATTCGCACTTTGAAATGAAGTGCCTGGCCGACCACCCTACTGCTGCTCTCAGTAAGCCTTACCCCGTCCTAACTCTCGGTTCGGTATGGGTGGATGAAAATAAGGTATATTAATTCTGTCATTTAGAAAATGGATTAAGGCCTTTTTTACAAAATATTTAGTGTCATGTTGCATGTGGGTAATGGAACTACAGACATTCTACTAGACAGCTACCCAACTTTTCTAATTTTCTCCGCCCTGGCTTTTTATAACTCAGACACGTGTGTTGGTATTAGATATCGAAAGAGCGGGTTCTTGGAGAGGATGGGATTCGGTGTGTGGCGGTAATGGAATCCCTCAACAGATTCATAAGGGGGTCTCTGTCCTGTCTCAGGAGAGAAGATGGGATCTTGTATTGACACTTAAAAGCTCATCACATCTCTTCCTGCTTCAGGTTGACTTCAGGCTCTCTCATCCACTCCTCCTATTCGCTCTTCCTGCCTGTCACTCAAGTTGATTATCGGCAGGCCCCTGTGTGGAGTGTTTCCGCCAATCATCATTCTTTTTGGAATGATCGAGAGGTGACCAGGACTGATCACTCCGTCGCACTAAAGTTTTTGCTGAGAAGGACTCAGCAGGGGCAGCCTTAAGCATGTGCAAGCTGTGCACCTGCACAGGGCCACCAAACCCCAGGGGCCACCATGCCAATATATATCCTTAATATAATAATCCTCTGAGGATGGATACATATTTGCGTGGCGGCCCCTGGCAGGGATTTGGCGGCCTCCGGCTCTGTTCCACTTCCAAACACCCTGACCCCCCTTCACTGGCCTCCGCACTCCGCCCCGTCCGGCCCCTCTCTTCCAGGGCCCCTGACCTACGCTCCCTGCCCAGGGCCACCATAAGCCTAGAGCCGACCCAGGAAGGAGCAGATCTTCCCTGCCGAGTCCGCTTGCAGGGAGGCCCTGTTCACAGTGGACAGCAGCAGAGGTGTGGTGTGTGTTGTTGCATTAGTGCCCATGTCACACCATACTATACCGTGATTTCAATGAAGATTTCTACGACGCAGACCTAGGATTACAAGAAACGTCTCCTTTCTCCTGGTATCTAACCATCAGTCATTGCCTCTGTTGCAATTTATGCGAGTGTGCATGTTTACACTTAGCACAAGATACACATGGTGGGGGGTTTACAGTCTGTTTCCTAACAATAAAGACACCATAATGAGATGTTCACACAGTGGCTACGTACACTTGGCAAGGGATACTAATACTGCGGCATCTGTAGTCTGTCCAGGTGTCTTCTTAGACTAACCGTGTGATGCAGTTAGTGAGAGGACGTCCTGTGTCTCCGTCTAATCTTCACTCTTGGTTGGATGTCTGCTTAAATTATACACAACACAGTGAACTGCTTACAGCCCCCTTGTCAGCCAATGATGCATATATTGACACTTTTACAAACTCGGTGCGTCTGCCTATGCCACACTCGCGATACAAATAGTGAGGTGTTTACTGCCTGTGTGGCTACTTACACTACGTCCATGCTACAAATACCAGGGTGTCTATCATCTGTGTGTCTTCCTACCCTAAGTCCATTATACAAATAGCAGCTTGTTCCCGCCTGTGTGTCCGCCTATCCTAAATCCATGCTACAAATAGGTTGGTGTTTGTCATCTGTGTGTCTGCCTACCCAAAGTCTATTTTACAAATACCAGGGTGACTATCACCAGTGTGTCTTCCTACCCCAAGTCCATTCTACAAATAGCAGCTTGTTCCTGCCTGTGTGTCCGCCTATCCTAAATCCATGCTACAAATAGCTTGGTGTTTATCACCTGTGTATCTTCCTACCCAAAGTCTATTTTACAAATAGCTGAGTCTGTGTCTGCCTCCCCTAAGTCCATGCTTAAATAGCAGGGTGTGTACCACCTGTGTGTCTGCCTACCCTAAGTCCATGCTACAAATAGCTGAGTGGGTGTCTGCCTTCCCTAAGTCCATGCTTAAATAGCAGGGTGTCTACTACCTTTGTGTCTGCCTACCCTAAGTCCATGCTACAAATAGCGGGTGCTATTAGTCTGTGTGTCTGCCTCCCCCAAGCCCATGCTACAGATAGAGGGGTCCATCACTTGTGTGACTGCCTTCCCCAAGTCCATTCTAAAAATACTACCTATGTGTCTGCCTACCCTAAGACCATTCTACAAATACCAGGGTGTTTACCACCTGTGTGTCTGTCTATTCTAAGTCCATGCTGCACATAGCGTATCTGTCTGCTTACATTAAGCACTTGATACAAACGGTTAGATGCCTAATGCTTTTGGTGTCTTCTTATACTAAGCACATGATTCAGATTGTAATGTGTTTACAGTCTTTCTGCATCTCTGGAAACACTCAGTACCAAAGTGATGAGTTTACAGTGCGAGTGTTTGCTTTTACTAAGCGTAAGTATGTTACAACGGGGGCTTTATTGACTATGTATGCATCTTACGCGCAATTTACACAGAGTGTGTTGTTTACAGGCTGTGGCAGCTTACACAGAGGCCTTGATTCAATAGTGATGTGTTTTATTGCACCAAGTACATGCAACAGTAAGATGCTTGCTGTCTTCCTATGTGTCTGCTTGCACTAACTGAATGAACAAATGTTTAGCTCGTGATGCAAGCGAGCCTGCAGCTTCAGTCATGTGCATGAACAGTGGGGATTGTGTATGTCAGGCCCGCTGCCGCCATTACGGGGTGTCTTTTTCTGCATTGCCTCAGTCCCTTTTGGATGGGGTTAACGAGTGGGAGCAGACTGCTCGAACCAGGAGGAGGTAGTATCTAGCAGAGGGGTATGTCTGGACTGTTTGGGCCCTCCAGGGGCTCTCTGCCTCTTTTATGCTTTGTTTTGCCCCACGCATAGTCCGTGTTCCTGCCCACCGCTGTGTAATGTTCTGTGTCTCATACGTACACCCAATGCCCTTATCGATGTGACAGGGCAGAGAGCTGCACTTTGCAACAGACTGCAGACTGCTTATTCATCATACTGGATTCATCTTTTATCTGAGCTTTAATTTTCTCGTTCTTTTACTCTGGCATTGGGGTGGTGGGTAGTCTGCGGGTAAGATTGGCATGATTTTGGCTTTTTCTTGGTTGTCTGCTGGGCTAAGCGTGTGTTTTGGGTGGTGCTGGCTTGGGCATAGGTGCCATGCACAGTGTGTCGCTGGGATCCACTCTGGAGTGCCCGCTGTGGACTGCCTTCACCCTGATCAAACTTTTCCCAACCAGCATCTTTTCTCTCTTTCAAGGGGGTCTCTGTCTGAGAAACGGCTCCTGTTTAGCAGAGGTGAGTCTGATGGCCTTCGATGACCCCATCACCTTCTCGTTTTTTTTTTTAATGTATTTTTTATTTTATTCAGTTTTTCATAACAAAAGCCAAGCTCAAGAAGGCCAATTAAAAAAGACTTATCAGGTAAAGGAAAGAAGAAAAAAGGGGCAATCTAATTTAAAAAGAAAAGATTCCAGGTCAATACTTACATGTTTTGGTAAAATATGCAAGCCAAAAATATAAAATACATAAATTATGACTGGATTGAGGAGAGCAACGGCGAACTCTAAAGCTCTACAGACTAGGCAGACCAGTCCTGAGGAGCAGCCACCTCCGCCATCCACCCCGAACTGGATCCCAGAGACGGCCTAACCGTTTCATCACAGGGCCATTCTCGATTAGCACCATTTCCAGTCGGATCATATTAAAAAATTCCCACCCCCAAATCCAGGGATCGAGGGCCCTTCTCTGCTTTTCAGTAACAAATTACTAATATATTTCCTTGGGCATTTAGCACAGTCCACATCACCAGTGCCCAATTCTCTGCAAATTTGACTCCCATGATATCTTCACATATATGTTGTGTAGAATTTACACAATGCAGCCATGAAGCTGCCTCAAAGCGCTAGAAGGGGAAAATAGGTATCGGGGAGAGGGAATGTGGCAAGAGCCTGGTGAAATAATAAGAGAAGACCTAAACACTGATATCATAGCTGGCAGAGCAGTAGAGGAGCTAAATCGGTTGCCAAGTTTAAGTTGGGTTATGTCACAATAAGTTATGCTATCAGCATTTGTATACTTACTATTCAAAAGAACAGTTTGGCATAGTTGAGAACGAGGTTTCGTGACCACTCTTTGCCTTGCCTGGCTTAAGATTAAATCTAGCCTGCTCCAATGGCCTTTCAGAGCCGGACGTCCACTTCTCCTCCAGCAGATCTACCTTTATTGAGCCCAAGCCCAGTCTTGCCTCTGTAACAGTGAATCCTTTTCCTCCAAACAGATTGTGACGAAGTGCTGGATGTATCGGTGTTCCGCGCCTCCTCTTCCTGGCGGGACGTGGACGCTGGTGGCCGGCCAATGGTGTGGACGGCGGAGCGGGCAAGCTTTGATGCTCTTGGAGCCCCCCGCTCCTGGGCGGCCGATGGTGGCTCCAGTGAGGAGTGGCTGGAAATTGACCTAGGAGGGCGGAGGAACGTCACAGGTAAGTTAGTGTTGGACTTTCCATCTCATTCCATTGTTGTAAATGTAGAAATCCCTCTCTTGTAACTTAACCATTCCCTCCTCCCCTTCATGAATTCATGGGAGTATGCACCACACCCTCAATTCATACTCAATATATACCTAACCCCCTTAAGAGTGAAGCATTTTTGATTCATAAATTCACTACAAGCACAAAAGCAAGGCCATCCGGTCTTCCCATGGCAAATGCCTAGAAGTATGGTCAGGGTCACTGGAATTATGCCATTTTGCGGTAGTGGCATTTTCTGCATAATTATGGATTTGCTACATAATCCACCATTTGCTGCATATTCTCCAGATTTTAACCCAAAAAATTGCTCCTAGATCAAATAAATCAAAAGTTACTTAAATATGGCTACACTTGTTGCCGCAACGTGAAAGACCCTTCGCAAAAGTTAATTGGTCACCTTTCTGTTGCTTATTGTTATATTTGGGTGTTAAACTGGTACTAATGAGGTGAAAACTTTGCTCAGTGTTATGTGTAGAAATGACAAAAAAGTAATAAAATCATAAAATGTTCTGCATTATGCCCCATAATTTGCCTTTTCTTGGCGCATAATTTTGTCAACCCTGCCATATAATTTGATCCTACACTGCTGCATAGTTGCAGTAGCCTTGACTATAGTCAACAAGGTGCATAGGCGTAAGTGGAATGTGACAGAAGTAATCTCTTCTCGGTCTGGTGGCTTAGTGGACTAATGGGTCCACTGTAGAGGCCTGTGTTAGATCCCATAGTCACAGGTTCAAATCCCGGCGCGTCCACTCAGCCGTTCATCCTTCTGAGATCGATAAAATGAGTAACATTGAGTTAGGTAACAATAAACATCTGTTATTCAGCGCCAAGATACCCTTCTGGGTGAATATGTGCTTTAGAAATACTTATGTTATGTTCCTATGCACCCCACTGGAGTGTAAATACTTTATTTGTTGATTAATTAAAATCATTACAAAAATACATAACAAGCACAAAATCTGATTGAACATATATGAATACAATGCCAAAATATAACATGCCCGACATCCAATTAACCATTTTCCAGTTTTGGAGGTAAAGTGCATAAGTGCATGTGATAGCAGCTTATAAATTCTAGATAAAGTGCAATGGCTCACATGATAATAAGCCCCCCCCCCACCCCCCCAAAAAAATAGGAGTGTCTTTCCTGTGGCTTATCATGTTTCTGTTTCTCTGGCCACAGATTTCTGCTGCTCATCTGTTTCTTGTTCATAGACTCAAGCTCCATTGTCGGCACCACTTGTATTTTCCTGTTTTTACATCAGTTCATCCTGACACAGAATCTCACTTCTTCTCCGGTTTCAAATGTTTATGTCCTGCTCTTGTGTCTGTTCCTCTTGTTACATATTTCAACTTCTCCATTTGTTCCACTTATTACATATTTATGCTCCACTGTCTGTTTCGCGTTACTGAGTATCACTACTGTCTGTCAAACATGTTAGTTACTCGTTTCTACAATTGTTTTGTGTGTCTTATTTCACTCCTCTAAATCACATGTCACTGATGTCATGCAAGCGTGTCTACTTTACTGAAGCACATTACAGGGGTGTGCTGCTTTGATGCACGTCGTGCATGCGTGTTCCTCTGACGTACGGAGACAGATTTGTTCTACTTGGGGTCACTTGCCAGATGTGTGACTGTTTTAATTCATGTGTTACAAGTGTGTTTGGCTTTTATTCAGTTATGTTCTTACGATGTATGTGTGTCACAGATGTGTGCTTGACTAATTCATGTACACCCTCCTCTGATTCACATATGCTGTGTAACAGGAACCGCCGTCACTGCGGTTCCGGTTAGTGCTTCTCGCAGTTTGGTGCGGGGCTCTGTCATGTTGTTGGAGCCCTGCACCAAACTGTGAAAAGCATTGACAGACACCAAACAGTTTTTTATTTTCTAAAAGAAAATCCTGAAGTGGGATTTTCTTTCTTAAAATAAAAAAGAGAATGCCCCCCTCGCAATGGGAGTAATCTCCCATGACGAGGAAGGCATTATTTGTTTTTACAGTCCTTTGCCGCCAGAGTTTTCCTGGTAGTGACAGACAGTAACAAGCATTTGCAATGCAATAGGTCTTGCACTAGGAAAGTTTGAGCTATTGGTTTTGTAAATGACAAATTTTGTATTTAAGTGTTGGTTTTGAAAATAGCTAAATTCATAGCTTTGTCATTTACAATGCCAATAGTTTTAACTTTCGCAAATGTGACACCTATAGCATTTGTAATGCAATATGTGTTGTATTTACGTGACTTAGATGTATTGATATTACAAATAACAATGGCTTTTTTTTAAACATAATTAATACGTAAATAAAAGTCATTTTAATTTATAATGGCAATAGCTTAAACTTTTGTAAATAACTTTTGTGAAGATTATGTTAAGTGTATTTTATTGTGACGAAAATCCTAGAACAGAAGCGAAATATTAACATCTTTTTGTGACATTTGTAATCAAGCTTGAAACATTGAGAGAGCATATTTGAACCAGTTGTTGTTGAACGGTTGCACAGATTGATGCTGTGGTGGCGCTGAGTGATGTTGTGGTGGCGACGAGTGATGCTGTGGCATTGAATGATGCTGTGGTAGCGCATAGTGATGTTGTGGTGCCCCTGAGTGATGCTGTGGTGATGCAATAAATAGATAGAGTGAGTGTGATAGGTAGAGTGAGGGCGATAGATAGATAGATAGACTGATGGCGATAGAGTGAGGGTGATAGATAGACAGATAGATATAGTGAGGGTGATAGAGTGAGGGCGATAGATAGAGTGAGGGCGATAAATAGATAGATAGATAGTGAGGGTGATAGATAGATAGATAGATAGATAGTGAAGGCAATAGATAGATAGAGTGAGGGCGATAGATAGCTAGAGTGAGGGCGATAGATAGCTAGAGTGAGGGCGATAGATAGAGTGAGGGCGATAGAGTGAGGGCGATGGATAGATAGAGTGAGGGCGATGGATAGATAGAGTGAGGGCGATAGATAGATAGAGTGAGGGTGATAGATAGATAGATAGACTGATGGCGATCGAGTGAGGGTGATAGATAGACAGATAGATAGAGTGAGGGCGATAGATAGATAGATAGATAGATAGATAGATAGATAGTGAGGGTGATAGATAGATAGATAGATAGATAGAGTGAGGGAGATAGAGTGAGGGCGATAGATAGATAGATAGATAGTGAGGGAGAAAGATAGATAGATAGAGCAATAGATAGCTAGAGTGAGGGAGATAGATAGATAGTGAGGGCAATAGATAGCTAGAGTGAGGGCGATAGATAGCTAGAGTGAGGGTGATAGATAGATAGATAGAGTGAGGACGATAGATAGCTAGAGTGAGGGGGATGGATAGGTAGATAGATAGATAGATAGTGAGGGAAATAGATAGATAGTAAGGGTGATAGATAGAGTGAGGGCGATAGAGTGAGGGCGATAGATAGAGTGAGGGCGATAGATAGAGTGAGGGCGATAGAGTGAGGGCGATAGATAGAGTGAGGGCGATAGATAGAGTGAGGGCGATAGATAGAGTGAGGGCGATAGATAGAGTGAGGGCGATAGATAGAGTGAGGGCGATAGATAGAGTGAGGGCGATAGATAGATGGATAGAGTGAGGGCTATAGATAGAGTGAGGGCTATAGATAGAGTGAGGGCTATAGATAGAGTGAGGGCTATAGATAGAGTGAGGGCTATAGATAGATTGAGGGCGATAGATAGAGTGAGGGAGATAGATAGATAGATGGATAGAGTGAGGGTGATAGATAGATTGAGGGAGATAGATAGATAGATAGATAGATAGATAGATAGATAGATAGATAGATAGAGTGAGGGAGATAGATAGATAGAGAGGGCAATAGATAGCTAGAGTGAGGGTGATAGATAGATAGAGTGAGGACGATAGATAGCTAGAGTGAGGGCGATAGATAGATAGATAGATAGTGAGGGCAATAGATAGATAGTAAGGGCGATAGATAGAGTGAGGGCGATAGATAGAGGGCGATAGATAGAGTGAGGGCGATAGATAGAGTGAGGGCGATAGAGTGAGGGCGATAGATAGATAGATAGACTGATGGCGATAGAGTGAGGGTGATAGATAGACAGATAGATAGAGTGAGGGTGATAGAGTGAGGGCGATAGATAGATAGAGTGAGGGCGATAGATAGATAGATAGATAGTGAGGGTGATAGATAGATAGTGAAGGCAATAGATAGAGTGAGGGCGATAGAGTGAGGGCGAGAGATAGAGTGAGGGCGAGAGATTAGAGTGAGGGCGATAGATAGAGTGAGGGCGATAGATAGATAGATAGACTGATGGCGATCGAGTGAGGGTGATAGATAGATAGAGTGAGGGCGATAGATAGATAGATAGATAAATAGATAGATAGATAGTGAGGGTGATAGATAGAGTGAGGGCGATAGATGGAGTGAGGGAGATAGATGGAGTGAGGGAGATAGATAGATAGAGTGAGGGCGATAGAGTGAGGGCGATAGATAGAGTGAGGGAGATAGATAGAGTGAGGGAGATAGATAGATAGAGTGAGGGAGATAGATAGATAGAGTGAGGGCTACAGATAGAGTGAGGGCTACAGATAGAGTGAGGGCTACAGATAGAGTGAGGGCTATAGATAGAGTGAGGGCTATAGATAGAGTGAGGGCTATAGATAGAGTGAGGGCGATAGATAGCGTGAGGGAGATAGATAGCGTGAGGGAGATAGATAGATTGAGGGAGATAGATAGATAGAGTGAGGGAGATAGATAGATAGACAAACAGAGAGAGACGGGGGTGTAGAGAGACGGGGGTGTAGAGAGACGGGGGTGTAGAGAGACGGGGGTGTAGAGAGACGGGGGTGTAGAGAGACGGGGGTGTAGAGAGACGGGGGTGTAGAGAGACGGGGGTGTAGAGAGAGGGATGTAGAGAGAGAGGGGTGTAGAGAGAGGTGTAGAGAGAGAGGGGTGTAGAGAGAGAGAGAAGATATTGTGTATTTGGCTAAATTGTGTGAACTTGGGAAAACACTTTTTAAAATTATTCCTTTGCTCCCTTTTTGGCAAGATTGGAAGTATTTAGAATTAATGTAAAAGGTGCGAGCAAGAGCATAGATAAAAAATGGACTGTATAGTACCTGGGGAGGGGGAGGGAGTGCCCAGTCTGATATAGTCATCAAAATGCAATATGACGGTAAATGTGAAGCCCTGGGGGCAAGTAGGAGTTAGATCCTAGGCACATCAGACTCTTGTGGTACCTCTTTCCACTGATTTAAAAATACTTGAGCACTCAGAAACAGCTTAATAGAGCAAAGAACCACCAAGGTGATACTCCCAGGATTGGTCCCTAGTATTGTTTTCGTTCATGTATCTGGAGCAATGGCTGTATTTGCGTCTCTGTAGCTGAATAGGGGTACTGCAGCTGATGTGCAGGGCCCCTTTGTGCTGAAGCTCCTCCCTACCTAATTGACCCCTCTTACACATAACATTAGTGGGTATAGGAATGAGAGTGAAAGGGTTAAAAGTGGCTGGGAACCAAAATGATGGCGTAATGTCTCGAGCATCGGCGTTGGATCAACATAGTGTGATTCTGGGCAATTCACTTAATCTCCGCGTGCTGCCTACCAAAAATGAATGTGTCCTTGTGCAACGTAACGGGTGCTCATGTAAAGCGCTATAATTCGTGCTACATAAAACTGCACAAGACAATCAATGATTAGAAACATGGGAATAACAAGGAGAGGAAGAGATCAACATGGGGGAAGAAGGGGATATGAAGAAAGAGAGTGCTGTGCTAAATCATGTGATGCAGCACCCGGGCATAACCTGCAGCAGCGGGTGCAGTGAGAATTCAAGGACTTTGGAGGCTGCAGCAAGGGAAAGGCAATGGAGCCCATAAACATGAAACAATGTGCCGTGGTAGGAGCTGTTGTGGACTGCATGAACACAAATGGAACAAGCTCTCGGCATTGCGTGGCGAGGGGCGGGGGAGCGTCTTCCTTTGAAGTCTGATGGGGGGACAGGGGAGCGGATTCCTGATCTCGTCTTAGCTAGGGATCTGGACCTAGCCATTCTAACGGAAACGTGGCTTACTGAAGCCTCTACTCCGATTATGGACATACTAGTCCCCCCCAATTATAACATCATTAGGCTGGACAGGTCCCCTGGCAAGACGGGCGGGGGAATTGCATGCATGTTTAGGAGCAACCTCTCCGTTACTAAAATCACCCCTCCCGCCTTCCCCTCCAGTGAACTCCTCTGCCTCGACATCACCAGCGAGGGCAAACAAGCTTGTGCTTTACATCTCATCTATCACCCGCCTGGTGACAACCTCATATTCACCCAACAACTCATGGACATGATCACTTCCAATGCCGGTCGGCAGACAACCCAAGTCTACCTGGGTGACTTCAATCTTCACTGGAACGATCAGAAAGACACAGTGGTGAATAGTCTCAAAACTTTCCTTAATGCGCTTGACCTCACCCAAATATGCGATAGACCAACACATGACAAAGGCTCGATACTCGATCTCATCATTGCCAAAGAGAACTCAACACAACTGGAGGCGATCCAACCCTGCGACTGGTCTGACCACCACATTATCACCTTCTTTATCAATGAAAAAGTGAAACCTATCCCAGCTCAACCAATCAAATCCAAAACTTGGAAAAGGGACATGAAGAACCTTAACCCCTCTACCCTGCCTCCCCACATCGGCAATCTCCTCCTTCCCCCTTCAGGTGCCTCGGATGTTCAAACACTGATGGACCACTACCTTGACTCTATGAACACAGTAGTCAATGAAGTCGCCCCACTTCAACTGAAGAGAGTCTCCACCAAAACTTCTAACCCCTGGTATGATGATAGACTCAATGACGACAGGCGTACTATGCGAATGGCAGAGCGCACCTGGAGATCGGACCCTTCAGCACTGCACCTCAAAAGGCTTAAGAACAAAAGAAACGCCTACTTCAGGAAAATAAAGCGCACAAAGGCGGACTTTTTCAGCCGTCAGTTGGATCAAGCAAAAAACAGGCCAAGAAAGCTGTTCGAACTAATCAAGACCCAAACAAAGACTCAACCCCTACAATCAAACAGCACAACAAGCGACACCCCACACTGTGAAGCCTTCTCTGCTTTCTTTAAGCTAAAGACTGACAACATAAGAAATGACCTCATCTTGGATGTAAGTCGATTCCCCAACAACACCAGAATGTCTTACACTCAACCTAAAAACAAGGCATCTTGGCTGTACTTCGATACCTACTCGGAAGAAGCAATCCGCAAACTGCTCTGCACCTTGAAGCCCTCTAATCACCTCACAGACCCTCTACCTGCTAATGCGGTAAAAGACTTCATCCCCTTGCTCCTCCCTCTGGACCAAAATCATCAACAGCTCCCTGCAACAAGGCCTCATTCCGGACTCCCTCAAGGTGGGGCAAGTGACGCCTATACTCAAGAAACCTACAGCTGATCCGTCTGACCTAAACAATTACCGGCCCATCACCAATATCCCCACCCTGGCCAAACTGCTGGAGAAATGTGTCCAACTCCAACTAACAAGACACATTGACCAATTTGACCTCCTCAACTCTCATCAATCAGGCTTCCGAGCGAAACATAGCACGGAAACAGCTATGACACACATAATTGATGACGCCCTCCAAATTCTTGATCGCAATGAGTCCTGCCTCCTCATCCTTCTGGACCTCTCGTCAGCATTTGACACGGTCAAACATGAGAACTTGCTGGAGCTGCTAAGCACTAGAATGGGACTATCGGGAACGGTTCTCAAATGGTTTTCGTCCTTCCTTCACAACCGGACTCAGAAGTTCAAGATCGACAATGTGCTATCTTCACCTGTGCCTGCAGATCTAGGTATTCCACAAGGATCCTCCCTCTCCCCCACATTGTTCAACCTCGTCATGGAACCGCTCGCCACCTTGCTCCAAGCTTCTAATGTCCAATTCCATATGTACGCCGACGACACACAACTGTACCTAAAGCTTCAATCCCCGGAAGATATCAAACATCTGAATTCCACGCTTATTAACACTCAATCTTGGCTGGCCGATAATCACCTCAAACTAAATGCTCTGAAAACTGAGTTCCTTCTCATCTCACCCCCGGCGAAAATTTCAACCACCCAAACATGGCTCAACAACCTAACAGCACTCAATGTCCAACCCACCATCGTGGACTCAGCGAAATCCCTAGGCATCACACTGGACGCCAAGCTCAACATGCAGCAGCACGTCAGCAAAGCCACAAAAGCAGCTAATTTCCAAATCAACACACTGAGGAAAATTAAACCCTTCCTCCCTGCTGAAGACTTCCGAACTGCTGTACAAGCGTTAGTCATCCCTCGAATAGACTACGGAATTGTGGCCCTCAGCGGACTCCCGCTATCCACAACAGCACCCTTAAGAGCCTCCCTGAACGCTGCCGCAAGACTCATTACTGGCTCAAGAAAACATTCGCATATTTCCCCAGACTTAAAGTCCCTAAAATGGCTGCCTTTTGAAGCCAGAATACAACTAAAAATTGCAGTTATGACACACGCGGCAGTGCACCACAATGCACCCAACTACCTCGCTCAAAAGTTGTCTATATCAGGAGGTTCGAGATCCAATAGAAGCTCAAAAAATCTACTCCTGAAACCCCGTAGATTCCGGAAAGAGAAAACTTACAAGCGCTCCTTCTCAGGAATGGCACCCAGGATCTGGAATGCGCTCCCTCCTGAAACCAGGCTTATCTCCTCCACTGCACTCTTCAAGAAAGAGGTGAAAACCATCCTTCTGGCCAAGATCTCCTGAACGCTATAGATGTTGGATCAGAGACTCTGCATTGCCTTGTGTCAATGCTCACCTAGTCCTTTGGCACTATACCTCTACTTGAGGGAGACACTATTACGCTACTTTCTTACTACCGACCAATATATGATACACGTTGGGTCACTGATTCACCCTCCCGCTGCCCCCACTCAGTGCTCTCTCTATACTAAAACACTGTTATAAGCCTTCCACACACCCAAAGTGTACCTGAACTCCTCTGTAGTGGGATCAATGACTTATGCCGTCTTATATTACTTGTTTACCTGACTGTATATTGATATGTTTTATGTATGTTATTATTATCCTTTCATGTTAGTGACTACTACATTGCTCCCATTACCTCTGTTCATTCCTACTGCCCCTACCCTGTCATTGTGAAGCGCTCTGATATCTGTAAGGATCTTGTTCGCGCTATATAAAACTTTGAATAAATAAATAAATAAATAAGTCTGATGCCGAGGCTCAGACAAATGGTGTGTGATGTGGCTGGCGATGTGCATGCGCCTGGCTCAAATGAACTGTACCCAATCCGCAGTTTGGGTAGACTTTTGAAAGCCAAACATTCATTGCTAAAGCAATGCTGTGGGCTCGACCTAAAAAATGGCTATATGTCTGCCCATACAAATTAGGCAGACGGACATACAGTCAGTTCACACCGGCACTTACTCCATCAGGCCATTAGAGACGTTTGGCTATAGCAGTGATGTAGTAGTCACCCCTGTAGCCAAACCTATGATCCGCCCGCATTTACATCGGGCGGGTGTGGACCATTTTGTTGGCAGGGAGGGAACTCCATCACCACTGCGACAGAGTTCCCTATCCACAACATATAAATCGGGCCCTCTGTGAGTAGTCTGTAGACCTCGTCAAATATATAATAACATTTTTGTAACGTATTCGGTTTGACAAGTATGTTTAAAATGCACAATTGATCACTCTACTTTCTAGGTTTGGCTCTAAGGATAGCTCCCCCCAATTGTTTGAAGCGGTAACCCCGCCTTCATTGGTTGACATGTTAGCCCCCTCACCCCCAGCCCTCCAAAGTTCAGGTCTTGTTGCTCATTTGCTACGGGTGGACAATTCCCCTGGGTAGCTAAGTTCAGCTGACCGTGCGTCAGCACTGCATTCTCTAGTGACGTCACCGTTCCTTCCTAGAACCAACACTGAAAGCTACACCACAGAGCTTCTCTGATTCAAGCTCTGTTACCACTTTTCTGAGTCAGGTGTCACAACAGTCTGCTGCTCCCCTCTTTATGTGTTGCAGGTGAGTCCGCCTCTGATTCAAGCGCCACAGATGTGTAGTCCTTTGCTGTGTACTCCACTGATTGATGTCACAGAAGTGTGCTCCTCTAACATATCACAGACCAGCGTTGCTGTGATTCCTGTGTCACACATGTGTGATACTCTAATGTTACAGGTGTGTGCTCCTCTGATGCACATGTCCTAATGTATTGTAATGTAATGTAAAGGGCATTTCTATAGAGCTCCGTTACTTCAAGAAGTGTCCTGGCGCTCTGCGCCTCCGGTGATAACTGACTGAAAAAGATAACCACCAATCTTGCTTAAAAGCCATGTTTTCCGTTTCTTCCGAAACTAGGAGGTAGCTGAAATTCTCTGTAATTCCAATGGTAGTTTGTTCCATGTTGAAGGCAAAAAAGAAAAAAAAGGACCTAACCCCCGGTCTGGACCGACGAATCCTTGGGATTTTGGCCAGAAAGAGGTTGTCTGAACGCAGAAGCCTGGATGGACCATAAAAGCACATCCTTGCTCTGCGGTACCCAGCGCCAGACTGATGGAGAGTCCTGTGTATCAGGAGTAAGGTCTGGAAAAGGACCCTCTTCCTGATGGGAAGCCAGTGCAACTCCCTAAGCTAAGGGGATACATGAGTTCTCAGTGGGAGGATGAGAAGAGTGAGCCGCTGCATTTTGGACCACCTGCAGCTTACAAATCAAGTAATCAGGCAGGCTCAAATACAGTGCAATCAAGAAAATATCAATCTGAACATCCGGTTTACCAAATTTGTTGCCAGAGCTGCAAAAACGTTGGGGAAAGAAAAGGCAGCATTTCTTTTGCCGGTTGGCCCAGACATCACCCTGTAATAAAAACTTAAGCGGCCACCGGCCCCCCTCAGCAAGCACTACATGAACACCGTGTTCAGCATCCCAAAACAAACTGTCATATTGACTTGTCTCTCTTTTTTAAACTTTCTTAAAATCACTCTGTGACTGCCATGTTACTTAATGAGCTTGAGCTGTAAAAGACAAACGTACATTCTGACAATTTTTAAATTTTATCCAATTCTACTGCTAGACTATTGCACTACTGTTGTACTAATCAAAGTTCCTTTTCCGCTCCTTTTTAAATTAATACATGTATACGTGAGTGATACAGTTTTAACATTTTGTTATGATTTTAAGTAATCAAACAATACAATTTTAACTAACTTGAACCAGTGCACTGCCGTAGTTCACGCCTAAATGGTATAACGGCCTGTACTACCAGTTTCTGAGCAGAAAAATAAATAAATGCTGGATCTTTCTAAGCACACGTAACAGACCAAAACAGGTCCCTACCACTGCATTGAGCGAAGACCGAAAAGTGAGCTCACCATCAAACTTAATGCCTAGATTTTTGACAGTGCTAGCGTGGTGTAGCTGTCATGCACGCACCTCTTTGTCTCTGAAGTGTCCTGGATTCACGATGCTAAACACCCTGCCTCCCCCTGTCACCTTCCGGGGGTCAGGAATAGCACTAACACCCAAACGGTAACCAGGGGGAAAACAGGGGAACAAAACAAGGGTAGGAAGGGGAAGAACAACAACACTCCACCGTCTTCTCCACCTCAGCGGATACTCGATCTTCTTTAAATGTCACTGTAGTAAAATACAAGAAAAATGAGTGAAAACAATCCCCCCCCTTAATGTTCCTAAATTAAGGATTGTGATGTACCTTTAGAAAGTGGAGGGAGATGATACGGAAATAAAGCAGAATAACTTGACCTCCAATATCAGCCTTGATATGGTTCATCAAATTCAACAGAAATCTAAATGCAATGGGACACTATAAGTAAAGCGTAAGTCACACTTCAGCTAATGTATCTCTTCTATTCGTGAGACTCACCACATATAATTGAGAATTCAATCCTGGAATAGCCTCAAAATACCGTAAACCAATACCTTGGTTAAGCTCACAAGGCACGGTAGGGCAATATAAAAAATAAACACCACTCAGAACTGAGTGAATAGAAACGCGGTGTGCACACCTAGCAGGCTTTATACCAAAGTGGCTTGCAAAAACCGCAATAGTCAAAAGCGGTACAAACAATAAAGAATATTATCAAGGATAGAACAATATCTAAGAAGCAAGACGCTTCTTAGGACTCACAATACGATAAACAGGCTTAGAAATGCGGGAAGACACGAGCTCCTTCCATACTACGAACCACTAGCTCCTCGGACGCCGTCACCGTGACCCGGAACGAGATGAGTAACAGCTGGCTAAACGCGACGCGTTTCCTGAACGTTTGGGGCGGGTTTAAAACTGTAACACATTTCCCTAGCGCATGCCCTTTGCTTCACGTGTCACACCAGGCCCGGCTCCAGGAATTTTTATTTGGGTGGGACAAGGGTGCAATTGGGTGGGCCGCTGGGGCTCGATTTGTCGCATCTATTTCTGGGCAGGCCTGCTTCATGGCCCTACTTTATCTCTTCTTAGTCTTACAAGGCCCAGTAAAACGCACTCTTTTCCAAATCTCTTTCTAAATGTTATCACTCTCAAAAAGTGTTTTTTCCATGTAATGTTCCTTTGATGGGAAGAGAAGGTTTCTGAGGTGGGAGTATCAGGCAAGTGACACTTCTCGGGCTCCCTCCATGCGAACCTTCAGGGAGAATCCCTCTTCATTACTACCTCCACCATACCCCGGACTCTGCAGCGCACTCCCGTACAGGCTTGAGTATCCACTACTGCTCTCCAGTGCACCTTATCTCACAGATGGCCTTGGGCCCCAGCCTCATATCAGGCACCATCGGGCTCCACTTTCATTATGCCCGGTAAAAACATTAGAAAAATCACCTTCAAACTTAAAACATTGAATATAGCAGTAAATATAATTAGCGCGCACTTTTAAGTATGTTCCACAGTAGCCCTTATCAGTATATCAACAAAAACAGAAAGGCCATGACAGGGCCGGCTTTAGCGCTGATGCGAAAGTCTTTTTTGGCGCCGTACCATTAACCTCCTTCTCTATAAATACCTTTACTACCACCTTCCAACAGTGCCCCTCATCCCTCCATGGCCCCCCTATTGACCTCCTCCTCGAATTTCCTCACTGCCTCACGCCACAAGTGCCCCTCATATCCACATAGCCCCTCCCCTTCATGACCTCCTCCTCGAAGACCAGTACCCCTTATCTCTGTAGCCCCTCCCCCTCATGACCTCCTCGTCTGACTCCCTCACTACCACCCTCCACCAATGCTCCTCATCTCTCCCTAGCTCCCTCCACCCCATGACCTCTTCCTCTGATTCCCTCACTGCCACCCTCCAACAGTGCCCCTCATCTTTACGTAGCCCCTCTCTCATATGCATTTCATTTGTTGTATAGCGCTACTCATATCAGTGTAGTGTGTGTCAGTACTTTACATCACACACACATTATACGGAGACAATGAATCATACAAGTATGTAAATCAGCCTATAGGGAATGTTACATAAGCAAAAGAGGATTACAAGGTGTATGAATCACGTCATCCATACTGGTGGGCAGTATATTTTAAAAGGGTTTGGTATGGAGAAACACAACCTTAGGATTTACAGAGTATTCCATGGGGGTCAGATTTACTGATAAAAATTAATATCTGCCCAAACACACTCACTTTATCAACATTATAATAATGAAAGACTGAGGAAGTTCTAACTATATCACAAAACAAAAAAAGCGAAGTTCTAACTATACCATTCATGTTTGTAGGCAGCTCTTTGATGACAGTTCATAGGTCACTGTCCTATGATACGATTGTAACTTCTGAACTCCAAGTAACACACAGATCTCTGTGACAAAGGCAGTAACCCACTGAGCTATCCCATAAAATACAGTTCACTGCATTTAAAAACTGCTAACATACAAATGATTACTCTCCAGCAGGATCATTCATCACAAGCGTTATCTGGGCATTTTGTATCGTCTTATTGTTGTCATGCATTGGCCACAATATTGACAACAATTGTTTAGGGCCTGTGCAGATTTTAAAAAGAAAAAAAATGGCAGATTTTAAAAAGAAAAAATGTAGTAACACATCCTCTTACCTACTCCATTAGTCAAACTTTGTGTCACAGCCTGATGTGATAAGCCACGGCAGGGGTCAGGAAAGGTGTCTAAGAATCTGTCTCGGCCCGGGCTGACACACAGGACCTGTGCATGCACGCCTGCCTTCAAGCCCTCACTGTGAGGGCCAAGGCGCCTGTTTGGGTGGGCCAGGCTCATGTTTGGGTGGCCCACCCGCTAGAACCTGGCCTGTGTCACACACGTGTGCTTCTTTGATTCAAGTGTTACAGATGGGTGCTCTTAGCTTCACGTGTCACACACGTGTGCTTGTTTGATTCACATGTCGCGGATTGGTGCCCATCTGATTCACATGTGTTCCCTCTGATATTTGTTTCGCAGATGTGTGTTCCTCTCCTTCGCGTCTGTACTCTTCTGAATTTCGTGTCGTAGCTGCGTGTTCCTATGGTTCAAGCATTAAAAACGTGCGCCCCTACGATTCAGGTGTCACAGATGTCTTCTCCGATGTTTGCGTCACTCACTGCACATGTGCGTAATCCACTAATTTACGACTGACAGAACTGGGTTGCTCTGGCTCCAGTGTTGCAGATTTTCACTCCTTCGCCAATTGTCTTTTGTCGCAGATTCACTCTTCTTGGTCATTTCCCATGTGGCACATTCTGGCTCCTCTGATAGTGTCACACATGACGCAGCCCGACTCCTGTGTTTCTCTCTCGACTCCTCTGCCGGGCTCATGGGTGACACATTTCCGACTCGGTTTCACACCTGACCAGCCGCATTCTTGCTACTTTATCATTTTGACATGTAACGTATTCTGTCTCACAGGTGCTGTGCAATGGCTGCTCGGTCTCTATCATGCGTGGCACACGCCTGCATCTTGTGTCTGGTTGACAGGTTGCCTCAGCGCCTTTTTAACACGAGGTTTCAAGGTCAGATATTCAGATCCCCGCTGGGCAGACACAACCTGTCTTCCTTCTAAGGTCGATAACATGAGTTCTGTCAGGTGGGGTAACGGTAACACCTGTCACCCCTTCATTCGGTTGGTCCTATTATCTTACACGACAGAATATTAAAATATTTCGGCCGGAGGCAGCTGCCTGCCGCCTGCACACCCGCACAGTATGCACACAGCCTTCCGCAGACACCAGTCACACCAGCACGCCGTTGGCACGGAAGCCCCGCCCACCTGGCACTCGGGCACAGGCACCCTTTTGTCTTGATATAGCTGTTTGCCCTGGTGCTCGGAGCAGGTTGACACACCTCAGTCCTCAACGTCGTGTGCCAGCCGGTGATGAAATACCACACAACGCAGAGAGAGCAGGGAATCCCCTGCTCTGCCCAACACCGTGCCCTCCAAGGGGCACCTCATCGCGCTCGCCCGTGTGATTTCAAAGACAAACGCAATTTTGCAGATAATATCAGGGGCGCTGCGGGTCACTTGAGATGCGTCAGCGAGGAAAGAAAATTGGTGCCCTTGTTGCTGAATAAAACAAGCATTGGAAATGCCAATAGGTCTCGCCTTATGAGAGCACTGGCTTTGGCAAAGTTTAGTAGCCATGCTCTACAGCGGCACTGATGCTTTGAAGTGTAGCTAAAATTAATTCAAACAAGCATTGGCAAAGCCAATAGGGCTTGCCTATGCCTTCAAACAAGCATTGACAAAGCCAATAGGTCTCGCCTGTTCAAGAGCTATTGACTTTGGCAATATGTTTTAGCCATGTTGTACACCAGAGTAGCCGCTGTTCAGCATGGGTACAAGTTAGTAGGGTATTAGGAGAGTGGTGTGAAGTGTCGTAAAGTGGAGTAGTGTGGAGTGGCGTATAGTAGAGTTTAGTGGCATGGAGCGGAGTGACTGGACTGTCATGGAGTACTGTACAATGTTGTGGAGGAAGTAGTGTCGTAGAGCGGAGTGGCATAGAGTAGAGTGTCGTAGAGCGGAGTGGCATAGAGTAGAGTGTTGTAGAGCGGAGTGGCATAGAGTGTTGTGAAGTGGTGTAGAGCAGAGTGGAATGGCATAGAGCAGGGGTACTCATAGTACGGCCCGCGGGCCGGTGGCGGCCCGGCAAGCCTTCCTTGGCGGCCCGCGGACCTTGCAGACAATCACTGCTCCCCCGGCCCCCACAGAGCAGAGTGGAGAATAGAGGCAAGGGCGCAAAGAGGTGAAATACGACAAACAAAGCCTCTGCTCTGTGGGGCCGGGCGAGCGGTGATTGTCAGAGTGGAGTGCAGGGGCGCTACAACAAAGCCTCAATAATATGTAAATGGTCTTTTAAAGACCTGCTAAGGACTTTGGTGCCGCTGTCTGTGTGTGCGCGCTGGGGAAGCTGTCTCAGCCGGGCTGAAGGCTGAGACAGACTGACAGACACACACACAGTGAGATGACAGAGGGGGAGGGAGAGGGAGGGCAGGAGGGAAGGAGGGAGAGAGAGGGACGGCAGGAGGGAGAGAGAGGGCAGGAGGGAGAGAGAGATGGAGAGGGAGGGCAGGAGGGAGAGAGAGATGGAGATGGAGAGGGAGGGCAAGAGGGAGAGAGAGGACAGGAGGGAAAGGGAGGGCAGGAGGGAGAGAGGGCAGGAGGGAGAGAGGTAGGGAGAGAGGGCAGGAAGGAGAGGGAGGGAGGGCGGGAGGGAGAGAGAGGGCAGGAGGGAGAGAGAGATGGAAAGGGAGGGAGAGGGCAGGAGGGAGAGGGAGGGCAGGAGGGAGAGAGAGATGGAAAGGGAGAGAGAGGGCAGGAGGGGGAGAGAGGGCAGGAGGGAGAGAGAGATGGAAAGGGAGAGAGAGGGCAGGAGGGAAAGGGAGGGCGGGAGGGAGAAAGAGGGCAGGAGGGAGGGAGAGATGGAAAGGGAGAGAGAGGGCAGGAGGGAAAGGGAGGGCAGGAGGGAGAGGGAGGGCAGGAGGGAGAGGGAGGGCAGGGGGGAGAGGGAGGGCAGGAGGGAGAGGGAGGGAGGGAGAGGGAGGGCAGGAGGGAGAGAGAGATGGAGAGGGAGGGAGATAGAGGGCAGGAGGGAGAAGGAGGGCAGGAGGCAGAGAGATGGAGAGGGAGGGCAGGAGGGAGAGAGAGATGGAGAGGGAGGGAGATAGAGGGCGGGAGAGAGGGCAGGAGGGAGAAGGAGGGCAGGAGGCAGAGAGAGATGGAGAGGGAGGGCAGGAGGGAGAGAGAGATGGAGAGGGAGGGAGATAGAGGGCAGGAGGGAGAAGGAGGGCAGGAGGCAGAGAGATGGAGAGGGAGGGCAGGAGGGAGAGAGAGATGGAGAGGGAGGGAGATAGAGGGCGGGAGAGAGGGCAGGAGGGAGAAGGAGG
The DNA here is from genome assembly GCF_964261635.1 of Lissotriton helveticus. Lineage (NCBI taxonomy): Eukaryota > Metazoa > Chordata > Amphibia > Caudata > Salamandridae > Lissotriton > Lissotriton helveticus. The sequence continues at coordinate 1,753,527,269 of NC_136061.1, read as the reverse complement.
GCAGGAGGCAGAGAGAGGTGGAGAGTGAGAGAGAGGGCAGGAGGGAGAGAGAGATGGAGAGGGAGGGAGAGGGCAGGAGGGAGAGAGAGATGGAGAGGGAGGGCAGGAGGGAGAGAGAGATGGAGAGGGAGGGCAGGAGGGAGAGAGAGGGAGGGAGAGAGAGGGCAGGAGGGAGAGGGAGGGCAGGGGGGAGAGAGAGATGAGAGGGAGGGAGAGAGGGCAGGAGGGAGAAGGAGGGCAGGAGGCAGAGATGGAGATGGAGAGGGAGGGCAGGAGGGAGAGAGAGGGCAGGAGGGAGAGGGAGGAGGGAGAGGGAGGGCAGGAGGGAGAGAGAGATGGAGAGGGAGGGCAGGAGGGAGAGGGGGCAGGAGGGAGGGAGAGGGAGGGAGGAGGGAGAGGGAGGGCAGGATGGAGAGGGAGGGCAGGATGGAGAGGGAGGGCAGGATGGAGAGGGAGGGCAGCATGGAGAGGGAGGGCAGGAGGGAGAGGGAGGGCAGGACGGAGAGATAGAGAGGGAGGGCAGGAGGGAGAGATAGAGAGGGAGGGCAGGAGGGAGAGGGAGGGCAGGAGGGAGAGGGAGGGCAGGAGGGAGAGAGATGTATGTATGCTGGGTCTGGTGGTTCAGTGGATGAAGGCATCTGCTGCAGGGACCTGTGTGCAACCTCATGGGCACAAGTTTTCGTTGTGCTTTACCCCCGCCCCTCCCCCTCTGACCCTGCCCCGCCCAGTGCGGCCCTCGGCCACAAACCACACTGTAAATTTGGCCCCCGAGAGAAAGTTTGTGAGTACCCATGGCATAGAGGGTGTTGTGTAGAGTGGTGTAATAGCAGAGTAGATTGTAATAGAATGGAGTGGCATAGAGTAGAGTGGAATATAGTGTAGTGGAGTAGTGTGTCATAGAATAGAGTGGAGTAAAGTTGCACGTAGTGGCATAGAGGGAGTTGCGTAGAGATTCGTAGAGTGGGGTAGTGTCGTAGAATGGCCTAGAGTGGAGTAGAGTGCTGTAGAGTGGAGTGTCGGTGGAGTAGAGTTTAATAGAGTAGAGCATCATACAGTGGAGTATCATGGAGTGGAGTGTCACATAGTGTAGTGTAGTACAGTGGCTTAGAGGGAAGTGACATAAAGTACAGTGGTGCAGAGTAGATTGGCGTAGAATGCATTGGTTTTGAGTACAGTGGCATAGAGTAGAGCGATGCAGAGTAGATTGCAGTGCGGTAGAGTGCAATGGCATAGAGTGGAGTAGAGTGGACTAGTGGTGCTGAGTGGAGTACAGTGGCGTAAAGTGAAGTGGCATAGAGTGGAGTGGTGCAGGGAAGAGTGCAGTGGTGTAGAGTGGCATAGAGCTGAGCGGCACAGAGTAGAGTGAAGTGGCATAGAGTCCAGTCTTGCAGAATAGAGTGTCAGTGCAGGGTCATAAAGTGGTGCAGAGTAGAGTTGCACAGGGTAGAGTGGTGCAGAGAGCAATGACATCAAGTAAAGTGGTGCAGAGTAAAATAGAGTGGCGTAGAGTGCAGTGGTATAGAGTGACTTAGTGTGAAGTGGCATAGAGTGCAGTGGCATAGTATAGTGATGAAAAGTGCTGTGGTGCAAAGTAGTTGGCATAGGTGCAGTGGCACAGGGTGCATTGGTTTTGAGTAAAGTGGTGTAGAGAGCATTGGCGTACAGTGCAGTGGTTAATACAATGGCATAGCCTAGAGTGCAGTGGCGTAGAGTACAGTGGCATAAAGTAGATTGTTTCAGAGTAGAGTGAAATGGTGTTGGGTGGAGTGATGCAGGGTAGAGTGGGGTGGTATAGAGTAGTGACATAGAGTGCAGTATTGCACAGTGGAGTAGGGTGGTGTAGAGTGCAGGGGCGAAGAGTACAATGGTGCATAGTAAAGTGGGATAGAGTGCACTGGCATTGAGTTGAGTGATGTAGAGGATAAAGGCGTAGAGTGCAGTATCAGAGTGCAGTAGTGCACAGTAGATTAGAGTGGCGTAGAGTGCATTGGCGTAGACCGCAGAAGAGTTGCATAGAGTGGTGCAGAGAAGAGTGCCCTAGAGTTTAGTGGCAGATTGTTCAGTGGCAGAGAGTGCATTGGAGTACAGTGGTGCAGAGTAAAGTGACACAGAGTGCAATGGTGTAGAGTGGTGTAGCGTGCATTGGCAAAGAGTAGAGTATAGTGGTGTACAGTGCAGTGGTGCCGTACAGTGCAGTTGCGCAGAGTAGACTGGTATAGACTGCAGTGGTATAGAGTGCATTGGTTTTGAGTAAAGTGGCGTAGAGTGCATTGACATAGAGTGCAGTGGCGTGGTATGGCTTGGAGCGGAGTGGCGTAGAGTGCAATAGAATGGCTTAGACTGCAGTGGCAGAGTAGATTGTTTCCGTGTAGCGTGAAGTGTCATAGAATGCAGTGGTATAGAGTGGAGTGCAGTGGTGCAGAGTAGATTAGAGTGGCATACTGTTCAGTGGAGGAGAGTGGCATAAAGTAGAGTGGCAGACAATGTTAACTCGAATTTATTTCCTCTGTGTGTGGAAGTTAAGAGTTTCTGTGCTCTGCAGCCAAAGCTATGTGCACTGAAGACATGCAACAAATTTCCAAGCAAGTGGGCAAGCACCAAAATCTGTTACATAAACTTCTCCAAAGTAATGTTTGAAACTGAAATGCAGAAACGTGCATTTGCACGTTGTGAGAAGTTGGCCTGATGTATGATGTTCACTATTCTAGTGAACACTTTGTATCAGTCCAAACCCCTTATGGTGGTGGTTGTAAAGTCAACCTTATAGACAGCTATCCTAGGGGTAGCATGGACTAAGCAGTCTTAGGCTTAACTCTAGAGGGCATGTGAAGCCAGCTGTTTTACCATATGCAATCCTGTAATATCAAATGAAAGGACACCACACAAGTTATATATTATAAAAAATATATGTATTTATTACTAGAATAATCCTCTGTACTCTTTATGAGGGCAGAGGCACAAGCGTTTAAACAAAAGCACAGTTAAACATACAAAAGTTGCACAGTTATGGATAGGCCCGGTGGCCACTTAAACCATATACTAAATAAGTGGTATAAGAATCACTTTACGAACAATGGTAAGGCCTAGGGCCTTGGGAATCACTGGGACTACACTGGACTAACTGTAGTTAGAACGGGAGTAGCCCGCGGGATTCGGGTGCAGCGCTAAAAGCACACGCATGCACCAATGCAAAGTCAATGGTGCGCAAAAGTTAAAAAGTTACTGCTTTAAAAGTCTTCCGACTGGACTAGAACTTAGCCACTTAAAACTAGGACACTAGAGGTGTAAACCACTACAGGAGCACCGGTGTTGTATCGTTACCTCACCCACAGGAAGCGGGTGCATAGGTGCCAAAGTGTGTCGGGTTTCGTCGTGGAGATCTATGGAGCCTGGAGATGAAGATGATGCAGGCGGCCAGGAGAGAAGAGTCCGGCTGAATCCAAGGGTGGATCGAAGATGTAGAGTACCTGAAAGCAGAGGGGACAGAGTCTGGGTCACTAGCCAGTGACCAGGATGGAACCAGGAAGGAATCAGGCGATTTCGGGCGCAATCAGGTGGTTGTCGAGAAGCTTGTCTCCGCTGCCACGTTGACTCGGGGGCATCGAGGATGACCAAGAGTGGATCACGAGCTGTCCCACGAAGGCTCTCGCTGTCGGCGGTGTCGGCTTCCGGATCGGAGTCAACAGGCCTTGGCAAATGCAACCCACGCAGGATTTGAAGATCGCTTCTTACTCGGACCAGCAAGGTCAGAGAGGTAGAGAGGTTGCTCCTTTTCAGGGGAGCGAGGGCCAGTCTGGAACAACCAGACTAGCAGATTCGTCAAAGATTCGTCGTCGTAGAGGCCACTAGCCAACGGGCAAGTGACCGGACAGACGCGTCGAGCAGGAAAATGCAAAAGGGCCCCACGCAGCACTCGGTGAGTGTGGAGGGGTGATCTTCGGTGCACGAGCTGCTCGGGGCTGGGGCTTTCAAACCCCAATGCACAGCTTCGAGGGTGCCTCGGGAGCTGCACTGTCAGCACTTCGCAGTCTTTTCAAGATGGCCGGTCTCACGTCGCCTCCACGGGTCTCCGCTTTGCTGTGGCTGTGGATCGGGCTGTTGGATGTCTGGGAATCCGGTTCTTGTTGATCTCTGTCATTCGAGCTCCGGCGGGAGCTGCAACAAAGCAAACCGTTGGGCGCTGGATGGTGCCTGTTTGCACAGGGTGGTCACTCCTTGACCACAAGGGAGATTCTTCAGTCTTCCACGTCGAGTTGGATGTCGAAGGATCCAGAGTTTCATTTCAAAGTTTCAGTCAGGATTATCTAAAGTCTATGGGCACAGCTCCTACCTTTTTCCAAATCAAGGGGCTGGATATCCTGCTAGGTCCCTCCTATGGGTGGGACCCATGAAGGGGGTGGTTACACCCCTTTCCCTTTGTCCAGTTTCGCGCCAGAGCTGGGGCTGGAGTTCCCCAGGACCGGTTTGAACTGTGCTATGCATGGGACACCTTGTGTGCCCCAGGCAGTGTCTAGTTTCACTCGCCCTGCCTGCCTCAATCCACTATCTCCTATCTGAGGTGGTGTAACACCTCCTTGTGACAGGATACCATTTGTCCAAGCCTCCCCTGCCACGTTTCGGTCAGCAGCAGGAGGTCAGACTTGTGTCTGTGGCAGCAGCATCCATTTTGTGATGCTGAGGCTCTGGTTAGTTTTAACCGCATTTACTGTTACCCATATGTCCTAGCCCTCTAGAAGGGTGGAATGCTACCCCCGAGGCTACTGGCGAGGAGGTAGTATTCCAAAGTGTATGACACCTTACACGACATGTTTTGATAAAGCCAAACCAAAGTTAGCAATAACTGCGAGGATTATAATGCACTTAAAAGTATATGGTATGGCAATATCCCAGAACAGCTATAAGGACATGATTCCGAAAGCTGCAGACAGGCTCAGCTCATGCTAGAGCACCATCTCACATAAAACCAAGCACTCTACCTCCAGGATTGTTAAGGCCTGCCATAGGAGTGACTTATAGGTGTATATGTGTCCAGATATAGGTTTAGATATAAGTATACTATATCTAAGCAAGGGGTGATTACACGACCTTGCCCCAGCTGAGTGCTCAGCCAGTTGTGTCAGTTTGGATGTCCAGCCAGGGGTGGCAAAAGATATTCTGCATCCCCTGGTAGGCCTTGGATGCACCTATGCCCTGGGTACCTATAGTACACTGTACAGGGGCTGATAAGGTGACCCAATATCCAATTAGTTATGCACCTAGGGTACATGGAGTCCATTTTAAGGAGAGAGCAGATAGCCTGGGACCCTGATTAGCAGGATCCCAGGCCAACTAAGTCGAAAACCAGCTAAACACAAGGCAAAAAATCTGGGGTAACCATAGTCCGGTATCCACCCTCCTACACATGTACCCACTTATGTCAATAGACCCGATTCAGGTGGGAAGTTCTGTTTTTAAAGCCAAAAAATGGCTTTAGTTTAGCTGTTACCTGCCTAAAATTGCCTCTGTTTCAATAGAAGTCAACAGGAAAACCCATTCCCCCAATTTTGTTTTCAAAATCTCCCACTTTCTTGTTCTATTATGTTGGCATGTATGCTCACCTAGCTCCATGACAGCATGAATTGTACAGTATGTGAATGTGACTGACATTGTATTGTCCTCTCTAAACCTCACCTATCACAATAATATATATTTTTGTTTGGAACTAACCTCCAGAATTAGAGCTTTATACTCATTTTGTTAACAAGTTAAGTACTTGTGGTAGAAAGGTTTGCAAGTCAACAAAGACATTTATACAAAACACATTTATGGTCAGTTTCCTCCGTACGGGTGGGGCGGGCTCATGTTGAACGAATGGACAGGAAAGTAGTTCATGGATCCCACCAGACTGCCTACAAAAAGGCAGTAAGGAAAGGTGGTGCTTAGGGATCAATGTTAAAAAGTCCAGTGAAACAGTCCGTAAAGATTGAAGTTTAAAATGCATGCAAATTATTTACCACATCATAACTCTTTGCACAGGAACTGTGGTGCCTGACATTGTCCTTATGGGTCGGTCTGTTTAGTTAATCTTGGTCATGAATTTACATAATAAATATTTCCCCTGCACATAAATTAAAATTTGACTTGCCTCCTCTGCAAACACACCAGAAATGTACCTCACTCACGGATGGGCCAATTGCCTCATTGATAATGCTAACTCAGCTGGCATATAATTCTTTCCTTGTCTTTTACCTGTAATTCTAGACAGTTGAGTCCTCTCCAGCAGCCAAATGGGAGGCACTACAGAAGCAGAATCAATGAGCAAGGTTATCACAGAGGATGGTCCTAGATGCTAATGTTTAATTCACCAATCACTAGCAAAGCCTCAGGGGCAGGGTCGCTGCCTGGCCAGCTACAGCTCCTGTGACTGGAGATGGAACTAGCGTTCTCAGCAAATTACCCCATCCAAGGCGCCCTAATTCATCTACCCTGTACCATGGCTTCCTGCCTTGCCGTGGCTGGTTGTGGAAGGTCTCCTTCTGTAGTGCACCATCAGCACAACCTGCGTCCTCTGTTATTATGACGGCTAAAATGCACCTATTTAAAGCCCATTGAGTTTAGGATGGTACTTTTGATCAAATGGAACTTTCCCTGTCACCGCCCTTGGAAAATTGCATTTAAATTAAATTTCGTTTTCACCATTGTTGCAGTAAGCTTGACATGTTTTTAAACCTCTCTACACATCCACAAGGGACAAGGGTCTAAGGGACAGTTTACCTTCCTCACCAGATTCAATCCCCAATTCCACTCTACTCCATACATAAAAATCTGGAGGTCACTCTACAAACCATTCACGTATGCTATTGCATACGTGAAAACATACAAAAAAACATATAATTATGTGCAGTAGCTTAATGTCAGAAAAGGTCCTGAAGAAAGCCTGGGCTACAGGCCCGTGAAGGCTGAAACTAGTCGACCACTTCTTTATAAGCAGCGACATATTTGGTCAATGTCGTTTCTGTAATTATTTTATTAGGTTTGTGAGAGTTGTTAGAATAAAAGGTTTTTCTCCCACATATCCTTTTTAGATCACCACGTCACTTGCACTGCACTCTATTTTCCTTCCATCACACAACTGAGGAGATAGCCTTCAGATCTATCAGTAGATTCAGTAACACTACAGATTACTGGGGTCTTCCTTTGTGTTTTTTCATACAAAGGTCACATAGACCTATGCGAAATTCACACCATGTCATCTCTTGTTGTGCTGAAGAGGTTGAATGGTGAGTAAAGCAGGATATCCAAATGATGACACTGGCCATATGTGGCAGTTGATGGAAATCTGACTGATTCGCAATGGTCTTAGAAAATGGTTTATGTTAGTATTGTGTCTTTTTCTTTGTCCTTTTCTCAATGGTTTGTAGAGTGACCTCCAGATTTTTATGTATTGAGCAGATGCTGTGTTCGTCGACTTCACAAATTTCCATACCCACAACCTTAAGTTGGGGTGTGGAAATGTGAGTTTGTGCATTAATACATGCATTAAAAAAATACACTAATAATTAAAAAGCTCCGAAATCACCTTGCTAACTTTACCATTTTCCTTACAAATATCAGTGAGAGAATGCACCCCAAGTGCCCTTCTTTAGTGTTGCGTCCTTACATGGGCCATGCTCCCCATAAAATATACTTCTGGCCTGCTGCCAGCTAAACCGCCTCACACTTTTGGGTGAAAAAACACAAATGTGATGTTCACAAATTTTGAAAGTCCCCCTCTTTCATTGCTTGAGCATTTTTCATGAGACTGTAACACAATTTACGCGAATAAATCTGTGCAATGTTTCATCAACATAACAAGAACACAACTTTAAGTTTCTCACTGGATTGTTGGAGTGCTTGAAATAAAACATGACCATTTGAGTATTGAAAAAATAAAGAATGCTCACTGGAGCTCTTTGCGCAGTAAAAGCCGAAGCTGAACGCTGACATATTGCATGAGACATTGGCCATATGTCAAGACACTGCAAGCGTTTCTAAGCTCAGGGCTTCAAGTGATAGAAACGTATCTAAAATCAAACTGACCTTAAATGTATTGCGCATGCCGACCCTTATTGCCCGCCCAGACAAGCTTCAACAGAGGGAGACCATATGTCAGCGGCTTTGGAGTTTAGTCCACCAGGATTATAAGGGCATGCACCCTAATATGCAGTCCACGCAGGACAACGCGTATGTTGTCCCTGCCAGACACTGAGAACAACTGAACTTCTATAGAGAAGTTTTTCTCTATTGTTCATCCTGTGTAATAGCAAGCACAACAAGATGATGGACGGAGTGCTGAAACTTTTCAACCACTCACCCTCAGTCAAGAGATCTGGGTTTAATTCATAGCTCTTTTGCTCACTATGCCCCACCAGTGTGGACCCAGCCAAATGAAAATCAGTCTTGACCCTGTTCCTCATGGGAACAGCCCAGTCCGAACTGCCGGGCCAGGTCCTCCCCGTACCGGAAACAAGCATCCTAGGACCGGTTTCGGGATGTCGCACCTCGTCAGCCAGGCTAACTTGAATCCAGTGGCACAGCGAGCAAGGGACCCACGTCCGGTCCCAGGAGGTTTGATTCCGGTCATGCATGTGTGTGCCCTACACGGAACATAGGTGGCAGAGAGTGCTTTGTTGCAGAGAATACTGTAGAAGAGTGCAGTGGTGTATAGTAGACTGGCAAAGAGTGCAGTTCTGCAGAGTAGAATAGAATGGTGTAGAGTGAAGTGACGCAGCATAGAATAAAGTAGCTTAGACAATAATGGTGTAGAGTGATGTGGTGCAGAGTCGATTGATGTGGAGTGCATTGGTTTGGAATAAAGTGGTGTAGAGTGCATTGGCATAGAGTCCAGAGCATTGAGTGCAGTGTTGCAGAGTAGGGTGGCATAGAGTGGAGTGGGACGCAGTGGTGTAGAGTAGTGTGGGGGGTAGAGTGCATTGGCATAGGGTAGAGTGGACTGTAGATTAGAGAGGCGTAGAGTGGAGTGGTGCAGAGAAGTGTGCAGTGACGTAGTGTGGAGTGGTGCAGAGTAAAGTGCAGTGGAGTGGTGCAGAGTGGAGTGGGGTAACGTGGAGTACACATGGTATGGTAGCATACTGCCATTACAGACAACACATCTTTAATTGAAATGACCATTAAATTTGCACTCCCATACAGTTTTACTGATAAAACTATACAGCACACAAACGATGTGTAGTAATGTCATCACCTAATGTATTAATTTGATTGTCTGCACAATTCATTTACAGACATTTAAATGTTGCTGTGTGCTATAAAAAATAACATCTGTCTAGCCTTCTTCAAGCAGCCCCCACTAGTCAGCAGGATTGTCACATAAATCCTCTCACTTTGAAGTCAGAGTAAGAAAAATAAACACCAAGCTCCCTGGAAGACACACCCTGACATTTGACCTCTGTCTTTGAATGCTCAGCAAATCTGACAAGTTTTTTTTTTTTTTTTTTTAAAGATTTTATTGATGAAGCAAGAGGAGTCAGTACAAATATCAGGTGTCATACTATAAAATACAGAACAAGAACAGGCGGGGGAAATATTCATGCAAATAATAAATGCGAAAGGAACATGTAACGTCATCTCGATTACGCATATTGAAAGGAGGAATAAACAGTATATTAGACGACCTAGAACAATCCCATCCACAAGCCCCAGTTCTCAGAGGTACAGGATAATTAAAGCTAGTGTAGACCCCCAGACAAATAAAGAATCAGCGAAGGATAAACAGCCCACCTCTCGTGAAAGGAAAAAGAAAAAAGAAAAGGAGCCATAGAACAAAACAAAGGCAAAATAAAAATAAAAACTAACCCCCCACCCTGCACCCCTGCAATGGCTACGGCCTACCCCACTAGCAGCGTGCCTGTCGCCCAAGAACTTGCCCTAAAAGAAGGAGAGAAGATAAAGCGGAGGAGGAGAAAGCAAATACACCCCCAGTCTCCCGTACCCCCCGCCAGAAGCGACCACCCCGAAATATAGTCAAACCAATATACAGCAAAATCTACCGAGCAATCGGGGGAGTTTAGCAAAGCACCACCCAATTCCCATCACATTATAGGTTACAATCCCAGCATTGAATCAAGCTATTCTATCAAACCCAAGCATTCAAGTTCAGCCCTGGCCAGTACGGTCTTGCGTGAGAGTCTTCTTCACTCGAACCACCATCTCAATGGAAAAAGCAGAATGTTCGTTAAAGGTCATGTCAGTGTTGCAGGATCGATAACAGGACAAAAGTTCAGGATGTCCACGAATCGAGCAAGGGAAAGTGTCTAAAAATAGCGAGTCTCTCCAATAGTCACTGAGGAACTTCTTAGAGCACAGAAGACTGTCAACATCTGTATTAGGCGGCTGCAGGATCGAGTAGGGAACGCTGGCGATAATCACGGGCTCGCAGGCTGTTAATTGGGAGCCGACAAAGCACATTAAGTCCGGGTTCCGCACAGGGACCTCGATCTCAGGCGTACATTGCACCGCTGGTACCACAGCTAGATGAGAACTTAGAGAAGAGTCGTTATCCGGTCCCAAGATACCGTCCACTTTCACAATCAGTGTCAGGAGTGCAGCGGTGGATTGCGAATGGAGCGCTCCAATGGCGGCCAAGACGGCCTGCAGCGATGGCGTGCCTTCTGTCCGCCCCATCCCCTCTCACGAAGCGATAGAGCAGGACTCGAACCCCGGAAGCCGGCTACTCCGGGGTAACAGGCCACGCGAATCCGATGACAACAGTGGGCGCTCTCCGTCTTGCAAGATCGACACCTTCGACGTCAGCGAGGGCCCCAGCCCGTCCACCCCGGGAAGGTAGCAGGGTCTCCGGGCGCCGGACCCCCAACCACGGCAACCGGTGCGGTACACTGCTGTTTCCTCGGTGCGGACCGTTCACAGTGTCGCCATCCAAAACAAACAGTTTACGGCACACTTCGGGAGACCGGGCTCAGTCCAGGTCCAGCGGCCGATGTTGATCAACTCCAACCCGGATAGGCTAGAAATCGAGGCCCCGGCTTCCACGGTGTTAGGCCGAGAATGGAAACACGGCGTATCTTCGTCATCCGATAAGATAAAAATCTCGGGATTACACCTTTAGAAGCAGAAATACTTTACGAACACGGGAATCTGGTGCAAGTTCAGGATTGATGGCAGGATATACGAGTTGCTGGCGGAGGTCGGCGGAGCCGGGAGCTTACGCGGCCATCTTGATTGCTAGCGTAGCTCCTCCTCAAATCTGACAAGTTTTAAAGACCTATTTACAGAAAGTGAGTTTGTGGAAGAATACAGTAAAGAAGGTTTGGGCAACGGGAGGGACTAACTCAAGCTGGACAGCCTTAATCAAATAAAGCTAGCAAATAGAAAGCCAGAAAATGTGAGTTACAAACCACAAAGGCAATGGTGAGCAACGGGCAAAATGCATTTGTAGGTCAACTTTCTGATTATCCCCAAGATTTGTTTAGCAAACCTAGGCAGCAACCTAAAAAGTGCTATGATGCAGCTGCTGTGCTATAGTCACACTGCTATATAGCAAGGCTACAAATCATTGCCAAAGTTGGCAATGCCCATGCTGTACAGAATGAGCAAAAGGCAATGGCAGAGCCAGTAGTTATAAAGGCGCGACCTATTAGCTTTGCCAGTGCTTGTTAGGTTTCGGCACAACACCCCTATGATTCTGAGCAAATCAGTTAATCTCCCCATGTGTGAAAAAAATTACATCTGCCAAAAAAGGAAATCCTATTACATAAAAAAAGCCATTGCGCTTATGTCCATTCTTAGTTGAAAATACATTTCGAAGCAGATAACTTCTGTTGTCGCAATAAAAGAACATAACATCTGTTGTTACAATCAACAGCCCTTTCAAAGGAGAAAAGGGCTTTTAAAAAAAAATGTGTGTGGCATAGTAAAGTGCCTATGCAAGATCTATTGTCTTCATCAATGTTTTTTAACCATGTTGCACAGCAGTCCTGCTGCTGTTCAGCACGGCTTTTTTTCTTTTGATGTGGTTTAAAAAATTCTGTACAACATGACTTAAAAAAACATTGACAAAGCCAAATAGTAGAGCAGGAGAAGGCGGCTACTGGGAAAACGATGACCGGGCAGTCAAAGACAGGGAAACCACAACAGGGCAAGAAACAATGAGGCAACAGCAACATAGCAAGCAACGACGGAGAAATAGCAACACGGAGCATATGATTGGGGAGGGAGACAGCCTGCTAGCACCTGCATTCTTATTGGGTGCTGTAAGTAAAAAAATATACTACAGAAAGTGCATGAGCAGTGGAAGGGCATTAGGCACTGAAAGGAAGCAGTACTTGGGTCATGCTCCAGAAGATGGACAGACACACAAGGAGGAAGTGGAGTTGGCATGTGTTGACTAAAGAGATGCAAGAAAATGAGTGACGATGAAGCAAACCAATGTTAAGCAGTGGGTGGGCTCTAAGCCCCCTGGTAAGCTAACAAAATGCCTGCCAAGCAACAGTGCATATGCTGGTTATGAACAGACCTTAAAACAGTATGTGTCATGTTAAACAATGATTAAAAGCACCATAAACTGAATCACTGGAGCCAAGTGAGAGAGCCCCTGCTGTCTGCATGATCCTAATGCCGACAGTTCTATGCCACCCTCTGCCAATTGCCACCCTGGGCGAAGCTCACCCACATACCTAAAGCTGGCTCGGCTCGCGTGACTGAAATAGAAGTAGTTGCCAGGAGTCATGTCTGGGGTACACTATTTGTACTGTGTGGCGTCTGCGTAGATCGTGAGTAGCGCTGTGCTGACTTTCGGTGTTTGTTTTGGTGCAAGCCCGCACTTGCTTGCATCGTTGGTAGTGCTTGTTTGTTGTGCACCTGTGTGGGGTGGGTTAAGTGTTTTGAATGAGGACATGCGAGGTGTTCGGAACTTGCTCGTGAGTGTGTTTGTGTGGCAGAGAAGGGAAGTTGATGGGACTGCACTTCGTCAAATCATACCTCGGCCGGGCAGGACCTGACCTTGCCAGGGGAGGGGGTGTTCGGGGGGGGGGGGAGCTAGCCCTTTCCAGTAAACAAGCGTAAGATAACATAGGTTTATTGGTAGCCTGCACCAATTAAGGAAACACCAGGAAAAGGGAGGTGTGCCTTAAGATCCTTGTGCTACGCAAACAAACGTGTGTTGAAGGAACATGCTGATGCTTGAATCACGTAGGGTGTTCATGAAAACCAGTTCTCAGGTTGGAAAAAAAAAGTAAATGCTGACACCCAGAGTTATCGCTGGCCCTGCTGAATGTGGGCATTGTGAAACACCAAAACTGCTCAGTCCTAATTCCATTGTGATGTATTCCTATAGGTACTGTATCGATTCCCCTATTCCTGACCCTGGTTTGGTTAATAATTAACTAGCAGCCATCCAACGGTGCAAAAACCGTTATCTGATTAAGCCACACCACGGCACAGAAGCGCGTTATCTGATTAGGTCATAACGCATGCCATCTAATTAGACAAGCGATATTCCTCCAGCCCCTGATAAGGCATACAGAGTTCTCAAAACAAATCAAACCTACAGCGACCTGGGAAATTCCCATAGCCATTGTTTTGATTTCACCGAGAACTTCAGCAAAAGAATGTGCGAACGAGCCCGTTCATATGACATCCTTATTGACGTATATATGTCCATCCTTACGTCAATCTCGGCACCTTTCAGGTATAAATATTACCGACATTGCCTTAAGCAAACACATGCGGTGGTGACGAGATCGGAGCAGCGAGACGTGCTGAGGAGCCCAGCAAAGAGCGAAGCCCACAGACGCTGCCCCGCCTTCCTGACGCGCTGAGAACGAGACGCTGCCTTTCTGCTGCCGAGAAATCCAGCTCCGGCGCTTCCAAGCAGCCCTCGCAGGCAGCTGGAATATCAAGACCTGGGATAAGAGATACCAGCCCTCCATCATTCTAGATCTCAGGTACAGAACTGAATAACCCCTTGCAGAGAATTCTCGAATCAGTCCCTTGGCAAAACAAACTTAACTTAAACTGCTACTTATCTACTCCCGCCCACGTATTAGGCTTAGGTCAGGTACACTGGGGTAGGCGTGGTTAGAAGCACCAGTTGAGTATGATTAGTCAAATGTATATATGTATGTATCTATTTTATCCATTTTAAAGTATCATATGGCTCAGAAACCATATCAATGCTTTTACAGTATTATTTTATAATTCTGTCTCTACTGTATGCACTTTACTTAACTACAAGTATTGCAATAATAGCGATTCATTTCTCTTGTATGAGAAAAGAGACTGATCAATAAATAACATCTTTTATTGAACCACGCCCATCTCTTATTTCTCTACAAACTGGTGAAACTAAGAATGCACGTACTGACTGAGTAAAATAAGTTGTCTATTGTTTTCACACGACTCTAGAGATACACTCTTGATTAGGGGAGAGCAAAGTTGTCATGTTCTATGGTTGTCAGAAACTAAATCCCTTCTTGTCTATCCAGGGAGGTTAAAATCCTCCTTGCCTATTCGAGAAAGTTTCTAGTGAACTCTGAGCTAGCTGGCAAACACAAAACTTTAAGTCTAATATCGTCGGTAGAAGACCTAGTTAACCTCTGCCCTAGGTCTATACTATTGAAGATATTATTCCAATGCGCAGAGCCTATTGGGATAATAGGAACTACACTACATGGCGCCCAACGTTTGGATAGGCGATAAAACTAACGTAAGACATTAGAGTAACTCAGTCGTGCTTTTTCACACAGAACCCCTTTTTTCCCATAATACTCCAAAGACGTCTGGAGTGGGTGAAAGGTCATATCCGCCAAACCTCGCAGGAGGAGACTCCTATGTATGGTTCTTGGTTTATTCAACGTTGAAGGATACACTGTTCGAAAATATTGTGCATCTAATCTTTATATTCCGTGGAAACTTGATCTGCAAACAAACAGAATAACCTTCCTGTCAGTAAAATGACAGAAAGTGAAGAAGAAAGGGATACAGTTAGACTAGCAGCTGAACTCCTAGTAGCAGACAATACTCTGCTGGAAAATGACCCAGATGCAATACTCATCCCGGTCAACATAAGAAAATCTATAACTTTAAAACTTATAGAAAATGGACTGACACCAAGAGGTGGTACAGTCATATTCGTAATTGAGGCACACGAATATCGGCAGACAGAGGTATTCTATTCATGGATAAACTTTCCAGCAGCAAACGCTGTAACAAAGGACTTCCACTATTACAAAATAGAGGAACCTCCTAGTGAGTACACTCCTTTCGAGGAGGTGGAAATACCACTCAAATTCCAAGAGCATCTGCTCTTGTTTAATGGCGCCCTAAAACATAATAATCACATCACCAGGCTCGGTCCACTAGGTAGACCAGGAGCAACGTGGCCGGTCCTAGCCGGATACACACCACATCCAGACATTGAAGAAATGCCTGCACCAGAACTTTTAGCACAGCTAAAACAATTAATAAAAATACATAGACAATTAGTCCAATATGTAATGCGGACTTCAACAATCCAACCAGCAATTAAAATTCCACAGCTGACCAGTCATCAGGGGAACACAAATAAAATTACACCACAGAACATACAGTCCTGTCTAGGTAAGGTACCCGCAAAACGGGAACAAATTCCTTTCTGGCTAGCACAAAAAATAACTCAAATAGAGGCGGTGTTTCCAGATACCACCCCTGTTGAGAAGCATAGGATTCTGACTATCTGTCTTCCAATGGGAATCGCACCACATGTGGAGGATTGTGACACTTGGGGAACAGTCTTTGCTTCCATTTACACAAAAACACATGGTGTACCATCCATGTCAGTAATACCAGATGTGCTAAAACAGATTCAAGATGAATACGGTCCAGAACCCGCTTTAACTCTCGGTATGAAACTACTGAAAGACTTCAAGCAGGTCTCTGCAATATTATTAGCCAACATAAAGGGAGAAGCAGCAAATGTGGCGATTCGCCAGAGGTTAAAAGAGACAAATATAGCAGACCAACCATCGGAAATTGCCAGAATCATAGAAAAATCCTATGAAGAACTAGGAAGAGATAGTTTGGGTGGAATACCAGTGAAACCCCAACTAGTTGAAAGTCCTGAAAAGGTATTTATAAAAAATAATTTAAACACTCAAAAAAAGAGCTGGGATGGAAATAAGCAATCCAATCCTAAAGAAAAAAGATTCCAGTCCAGAGGAAGGTCTCCTTGGCGGAGAGAAAGATCTCCCGACCAAGGACGCAAGTCTCCCCAACGGGAGCCCTCTGTGAAAAAATACAACCTTAGAAATAGGGATAATATAAAGAAACCTGATAGATATCAAGATATTGATACAAGTCACTCTCAATCTTTTCAGACTTCCTCGCAGAAATCGGAAAGAAGAGGACGATCAGAACAAAGGGAAGAGCACGTCAAGTCCAAAGACAAAGAACCTGCTCATCTGAATAAAAAATTACAATTTCCAAAAAAGAAGGTAGCCAGTATTAAAGTAATCAACAATGCCGAGAATACTGAGGACACAGCTGAAAAACGGAGAATGGGCTCAGACAATGCTAGACAGCGCAGCAGAAGTGAGCATAGCTCGCAAAGTCCTTATGAATCATCTGGAGAGAGTGGACACGAATGAATACATTCAGGTGGAAACTGCAGATACCAGAGTTAGCAAACCTCATAAAATATATGAAATAACATTGCGTATAGAGGGGGATAAGACTAGAAAAATAAGGGGACTATTTTGGGATAATCTGTCCAAGGGCTATGACATCCTTCTAGCTGAACAAGACTGGCCTCCAGAGTTTGTCCGGGAGTGTCCACATGGCGAAGAAATAATTATGCCTGCCTTCTCAAACCATATTCCAATTCATAAAAAATATACACTTGCAAGAAAGTGGGCAGTAGCTCAAGCCCCTGCCTTATATAAAAATCATGTGGGATGGGATGAGGACTCTCCTCCTCACAAAATCCAGTTAAAATCACAACCTACTGCACAGAGGCAGTACCCGATTAAGCAAGAAGCTAAAAAACAGGTAAATGAAATCCTAGATCAACTTGAATACCAGGGGGTGATTGAAACCTGCACCTCACAAATGAACAACCCTTTGTTTCCTGTCTCCAAGCCAAACAATTCATATCGTCTTGTTTTGGACTACAGACACCTTAACTCATGTTGCAAAACATTTGCAGTACAAAACTCGCACAGTGCTGCACTAATGAATAACATAGTGCGCAAAAAATACAAAACAACCTTAGACATTTCTAATGGTTTCTTTTGTCAAAATATAGCACCAGAGAGCAGATATTTGACGGCGTTCTCAATAAATGGCACGCAAAAGAATTTCTGTCGTTTGCCCCAGGGGTTCAAGAACAGCCCAGGGTTATTCTCAGCGAGGGTAACAGAGTTACTACAAACCTATGATGACGAGGCATTATCTTATGTCGACGACATCTATCTAACAGACGATGACTTGGATACTCACTTGAAGAGAGTGAACACCATAATACTTGGGTTCGCAGCAGAGGGTTACAAATTTAACTTTAAAAAGTCAAGAATTGCCCATCTAACAGTCCTCTTTTTAGGATATGAACTATCAAGTGAAGGCAAAAGCCTGGCTGACAATTTCCTAGAGAAATGTGCTGTAATCCAAGCACCCAGAACACTAAAAAACCTACAATCAATTCTAGGCTTCCTGAATTTCGGAAGAACTTATATTATAAATTATGCAGAAAGGGTCAAACCCCTTTATGATCTAATAAAACCAGATTTTAAAAGAATCAATTGGACTCAAAAACACACAGAAATTTTGAGATCTTTACAAACAGACATGTTAATTAAAACAAAATTACAAACACGTGACAACACACGCAACCTTGTGATTCGAGTCATCCCAGGAAGATGCGGATTCACATACCTGACCTCTAATGAGGGAGAGAAGGTACCAATAGCATACAAATCACATTTGTACACAGAAACTGAAAAAAGGTTCAGCATTAAGGAAAACATTGTTCATGCGGTTCAAACAGCTGTAGAAAAAGAAAAATACCAAGCAGACGGTAGACAGGTTACAGTCAGAACAGCAGAATCAGCTTTTGAGGCATTAACAACACCATGTAATTTACCGACAACTGCACTAAATCCAGAATGGATACAATGGGTAAATTCTGTTGCTACAGACAAAGTAAAATACTATTTTGACCCGGAAATGAAAGAATTAAAATATCTAGAATATGAGAAAGAATACCCTCTGCCAATCGACATTCTGCCTTTACGACCGTACGCCTGTGTAATACATACAGACGGGCATGCTCAACCCTCAGTTTGGGGAGAGCTGGCTTACAAGGCCACATGTGAAATTGTAAAAGAAGTGTGGCGCGGAGGTAAATTAAGACCTCTACTTACAAAACACACTCAGTGGAAAATAATTCAGAACAACAAACTGAAATAATAGCGTTAAAAATGGCGCTAGATAATGCCGATCGCGAATTCCCGACACTTATAGTGTGCGATTCGTATTACTGCGTCAAATCATACAATAACGACTTACAGAAATGGATTCAAAACGGTTACAAAGATGACACAGGTGCCACAATAAAGCAGAAAGCGCTTTGGGAACAATTAGTTCTTTTAAAGAAAGAACTACCAAAAACTCACGTGATACATTCACTGAGTCATCAGCGTGATGGCGTTCACGTTGCAGGGAATTCATTGGCTGAGACAGCCACAGCGGTAGCAACTACACCGGCTTCCGTAGCTACAAAAAAGCGTACAGTAAAACACATTGACGGTGAAACTGTGCTGGCGGTGAAAACGTCATCAAAAGGCGACTGCTCGGCGCTACCGATCAATTATCCACTCAATTATACATACATAATCGATGCAAACTCAGTCCCTTTTGCTCGAATCCCTGGAGTGGGGGATAGAGTGATTCCAAACACGGACAGGAGAGGCTTGTTAATAGCAAACGCACATATGGGTGAGGGTCTCAGACACCTTAAGCTAAAAGATTCTCTGGAAGAATTACAATCAGTGTACTGGTGGCCAGGCATGAGCCTGCATCATCACATTTTTGTAAAAAACTGCCCAGACTGCAATAGAGATCGCAGTGGCGAGCGGGGAGGACTATTGCCATGGCATTTCACTCCAGATGAACAACAACAATAAGAAAGCCCCCATCATGAAAAAAAAAAAACGTTATATTAACATAAAAAGACTAATTTTCACTTATAATGTAGACCCCAGCGCTCGGCTGACGTCTGGACTGTTATAAAAGGATTTGCGAGTCTATAATGGCATATACGCTAGGAGCATGCTACATTTTGACTAATGTATTCCTTTTAGCCTTCAAGCTTATGGGGAAGCATGGCCAAATGAGCATAGCATAGCGGGACTCTTCTCACTTCCTTCCTGAGGGATACGGGATGGTGTAAAGAAAAAACCAAGACATAAAGCAATCTATAACGGAAAAGGTATTCGGTTCGGGTGCTGGGTGGGTCAAACATCTAATAAGTGTCCAACGTAGTCTAAATAACCTGCCAAGGAATTCTCTGAAAAGGTTCAGTCCGTACGAACTATTGTTCGGGACTAGAATGATGATCCAAGATCTTGATAGTCAGACTTCAGTGGTTAAAGACAAAAGCTTTGATATCAAAGATCGTTTGGCTATTTTACAGGACTTAAATGAAACAAGAAAAGACCTGAGCAACATAAAACTGAAACAACAGCCAACAACCACTGAAGAGAAACCACCTGTCCCAGCAAGGCCTGTCTGGATTCCAAAAGTCGGGGATCTAGTCAGAGAGAAGATCGCGGTAAAGAAGGAATTTGGGCCTTCTTACAGAAAAGCAGTTCCTGTCTTGTCTGTCAACGGGACAAGATCAGTAGTACTACCGCCCCTTGCTGGTAACAAAGGAGAACCGAGTTGTATCCATCGACCTGGTTAAACCACAATCATGTGGCCGATAACAAACAGTAGGCCAAGTGGACTCCCAAGAAGTAGCAGAACACCAATGTTTGCTACGAATACAGAGGCTCAATCTGGAAGACTGATCACATTTGGAAAATCTACAGTGAATCAACAAGGACTATGCAACAAAGCAATGGAACTTGAACCTCTTAAAACCCAAATTAAAACTTTTCATCAAGAAACAACAACCTATGATGATGTAACTGCAGACTTTGCTAATGAAACAAAGCAAAATCCAAAAACAATTGGAACAATTGACAGAACAGCATCCGGCTACTTCATCAACTTCGATGATTCATCTGAAGACCTGAGTGAAGCAAAGAAACAGCCATCAACAAAAACTTTTAAAGACAAAGCTAAGGAACTTTTTCAACAGCTGAAAGAAACCTATCTGATCTCTCCATGGATTGAATTTTGGGTGGCCTTCGGTGCATTTATCCTCATTCTTTGGCTCATCTTAGTACTATGTTTGGGACATTTCATTGAAGGGAAATATGCTAAAATGGACACAGCAAGCCAGAAAATCAACTTGGTCCTTAAACCACACACATCTTCACACATCGAGAAAAGAGAACTTTCTTCAGTAAACTTCACAGCCAATCCTATACCAGGCGGTGTAGCATGGGACAAAACTGATTATGAAATCTATGGTCCGGTTGAAATCCTGAAGTATCCACACCAATTCAAGATCTCATTGAGTGACTTTGTAAAACCAAGCTCATTTGCGGATGATTGGGACTTTGAAAGTATTAATGATATGATGTCTGATCTTGTGATGTCTGCTAAATTTACAGAACATGATTATTTGCAGGGTTCGTCTAATTATGATCAGATGTTCTGCTACAACCATTATGGTAACCATTATCTACATAAATCTGCTCAACCTAGAAATGTTTTAAATTATAACCAATGGGAACATTGTGCTACTCCTCCAAAAGATAGCTCGAAAACATTTTATGATAAATATTCATACTTTTCAGGGTTTAACACAAGTAATGCAGAAACATTTTATTTCAAATTGTCAAATAAGACAGGTATGAAGACCATGCTTACAAACACAAAATTGATATATTCCGATTCATTCTTTGAACAAATGAATACATTTGGGTTTGATTTCTGGAACAATAATATTGAAACAAAAACTGTTTGGGGTACAAGAGATTGGCAAGTACAAGGTATAGAATCGTTGTTTAGAGCCTGCATGATCCCAGAACAAATTATATTTTTGAACGACACTATTCAACAAACTACCTGTCTTGGCTTAGCCAAAATCAAAGATTTGAACAAACCGTCTATTCCAAAGCCAACAGTGAACAGTAATAGCTCTATAGATGTTGAGATAGACGTAAACCATATATTAAACCAAAACAGAACACATCCTGAATGGAAAAAATGGTTGATCTGGCCCACAGATACAAATAACTGTCAAGACAGATTCCTGAACAAAGAACAGGGGTTCACATTGACTAGGCCAGACCCTAGATACTCCCAAAGACAACATCCAGGGATAGTAACCACCTACAGCGTGGGCAAGCTCTGCCTTCAATGGCTACAAACGTCCACACTGGCTGAAATTAAGCAACACCTAACTTTACTTACAGAAGGTGCTGACTTGCGTGATTTCATATTGGGACCACGCAAACAGCGTCAAAAAACGTTTCATAGCGGCCTCTATATATGCAGCTTATAACGAAGTCTGGAAAGTAACTCAAATTGAGACAGCAGAAAAAATACGGGAAATTGACCGTATTAATTTGGAAAAATCACTTTCTGTGGTGGACAATGGGTTAATGACTCTGTCCTCCAGAATATATTCTCTGGACAGCATTGTGTCTTCAGCAATCGATATAATATCGCAAGACTTACTGATGTTACAACACGGTCAGTCCCAATTGCGTTCTATTGTACAGCTTGGCTGGACGTTACAAAATTTGCGTTCTGGCTATGTGCCTTGGCGTTTAATCAACACAACGTCATTATTTAATATCTTTAACCTCACTGATAAACAAATCAGTTTGGCACAGAAGGGTGCTGACTATACAATTCTGAGCATTGAAAAACTTGAGAGATTACCATTGACAATGTCAGAACGACCTGTCATTGAATGGATAATACATGGAATAATAAATATTCCGATAACTACTTTCCAGTTTCAATTCTGCCAAAAATATATACAGGCAGGCCAGTATGAAAGGTTGGGTAAAGGATACATTAAGTCAATATGGAACTTGCCCTATACACACGAATGTGTCAGCAATAAAGGCCAGAAAGTGTTTCTCAGTGGCGATAATTGTGCAAGATCACTGAGCGGTACACTTCTGTGTCAGGGTATTAGTTTGCACGGAGCCTGTGAAGGGACTTCAAATAACCTTTCATGTTACCAGCTAGGCACACCTGCAACACGAATAGAACCATTCTTTAGGAGACTCTCGAACGGGAGTTACATTCTAATAGTAGATCGAAGATGTTGTAGTTTGCTGCCCGGAAAACCTTATCTCATAACTGTGACTAGGAAGGTCATGTGCTGTGAACATGTATTGTTCCCCAGCAAGTCTGCAGACAGGGAGGCAAGGTTATGGCCCGATTTGAAAATTGCTTCTATTCGAATAGATACTTTAAGCAGAATGAAGACTGTGCTCCTACAGACGCCGACCAGGCTCACGTCATCAAAAGAAACGTATGATCTCCAAGTTGCAAGGACAACAGAAGAGATTCATTCATTATTATCAACTAATTCCCCCATACATTTCGCAGAAATACTGAACGAAATCTTAAATATTTCTGATACCACTGGTATCTCCAGTGTATTTAAAGCAGTGTTTTCGGGTGCTTTAACTCCATTCAAAGCCATCCTGGGTATTTTTCCAGACTTTGTCCATTCCATTTTTGGTGGACTTCCTCTCCTTTTAGGACAAGTAGCGGGTATTCTATTTTTGATCCTGTTATTTCGCTATGGCAAACCATGTCACAGACAAAACACCTGCGACAAGGGAAGAAATTATCCTAGCCATTGGCGACCGGGTAACTAAAATCCTTGGACTATGCCGGCTCAGAGACCTGTACATGACTTGGTTTCTTTCATTTAGACCAATGTGGCAAAGTTGTGTTATGCCTGTATTAAGGTGCTTGCTATGCGGCGAAGAATGCGTGTTGGACACCTGTCTGGCACTACAATCGGATGTGCCAATGGACGCAGATACCTTGTTGGGTCCGGTAACGGCTCATGCATTGTGCTGTCCCCAGCGGCTACCAATCCTGATGACGGCATTCGTGGAGTCTTCACCACTACGATTGAGGGGTAGTGAAGTACAAGATGAAAGCAGCATCGATCAGGTACGACCTTCAGTCAGCTATGCTGATCCAAACATCAATGGAGGCAATCATGCTCAGGCTCATGAATGCATGGTAACAACCTTTTCCGAATTAGTGGAACTTACGCAAGAAGCTGTTGACAGTTTTTTCAACAGTCTAAATGATATGATGTTTTCACCAGAGCAGCAGGAATAACTTTGAGCAAACTAGCACTTGGAGTTCCCTACATGCTGAATTTGGCCTTCAACTTTTTGAAGAAAAGCGATATGAAAAAAAAATTTCTCATAATTTTTTTTCAGACGGCAAGAACTTTTCCCCCAATTCCACAATATTTACGATTTTTGGGACACTTATCTTCTGCTTAAAGTAGACGTTATTCTTAGAGAACTAAATTTCTATTTTTAGGTAGTCACAAGACATTCGCTATGCTAGCACTGTTATACATAAATTTATGATTGTGATGAAATGGTCTCGCATTTTTTTTTCTGTATTAAGAGCCATTTCATGTGTGGTTTTCGCATTTAGATTATGCTGAATTTTTAACATATGAGTAGCATTATTAGACTGCTTGTGCTTATAGTATACGTGACAGTACATGTGATTGTGTTTCGTATATTTTATAAAATCCAATTTTCGGAATGCATATAAATGTATTTTGGGGTGGTACGGTATACACAAACGCTACTGATATTCACTATGCCTAGATTTGTAAATATGGACATAGTCTACGTGGAGTGGGTGTGATGTATTCCTATAGGTACTGTATCGATTCCCCTATTCCTGACCCTGGTTTGGTTAATAATTAACTAGCAGCCATCCAACGGTGCAAAAACCGTTATCTGATTAAGCCACACCAAGGCACAGAAGCGCGTTATCTGATTAGGTCATAACGCATGCCATCTAATTAGACAAGCGATATTCCTCCAGCCCCTGATAAGGCATAAGGAGTTCTCAAAACAAATCAAACCTACAGCGACCTGGGAAATTCCCATAGCCATTGTTTTGATTTCACCGAGAACTTCAGCAAAAGAATGTGCGAACGAGCCCGTTCATATGACATCCTTATTGACGTATATATGTCCATCCTTACGTGAATCTCGGCACCTTTCAGGTATAAATATTACCGACATTGCCTTAAGCAAACACATGCGGTGGTGACGAGATCGGAGCAGCGAGACGTGCTGAGGAGCCCAGCAGAGAGCGAAGCCCACAGACGCTGCCCCGCCTTCCTGACGCGCTGAGAACGAGACGCTGCCTTTCTCCTGCCGAGAAATCCAGCTCCGGCGCTTCCAAGCAGCCCTCGCAGGCAGCTGGAATATCAAGACCTGGGATAAGAGATACCAGCCCTCCATCATTCTAGATCTCAGGTACAGAACTGAATAACCCCTTGCAGAGAATTCTCGAATCAGTCCCTTGGCAAAACAAACTTAACTTAAACTGCTACTTATCTACTCCCGCCCACGTATTAGGCTTAGGTCAGGTACACTGGGGTAGGCGTGGTTAGAAGCACCAGTTGAGTATGATTAGTCAAATGTATATATATATGTATCTATTTTATCCATTTTAAAGTATCATATGGCTCAGAAACCATATCAATGCTTTTACAGTATTATTTTATAATTCTGTCTCTACTGTATGCACTTTACTTAACTACAAGTATTGCAATAATAGCGATTCATTTCTCTTGTATGAGAAAAGAGACTGATCAATAAATAACATCTTTTATTGAACCACGCCCATCTCTTATTTCTCTACAAACTGGTGAAACTAAGAATGCACGTACTGACTGAGTAAAATAAGTTGTCTGTTGTTTTCACACGACTCTAGAGATACACTCTTGATTAGGGGAGAGCAAAGTTGTCATGTTCTATGGTTGTCAGAAACTAAATCCCTTCTTGTCTATCCAGGTAGGTTAAAATCCTCCTTGCCTATTCGAGAAAGTTTCTAGTGAACTCTGAGCTAGCTGGCAAACACAAAACTTTAAGTCTAATATCGTCGGTAGAAGACCCAGTTAACCTCTGCCCTAGGTCTATACTATTGAAGATATTATTCCAATGCGCAGAGCCTATTGGGATAATAGGAACTACACTACACCATCTCATGCCCCTTTTTTCTACCACTGTTCACTTCCTGTCTCTGTATTTCACTTTTGTGGGACCATTTTTTATCCTTGCTTTTTCCATTTCACTTTTTTACTACTTTTATCATATTCGTTTTCCTCCTTTTTTGGTTTTGCCTGGCGTTTACTGCGCAAGCAGTATCGCGCAGGCGTAAACTTTTGTTTAGAAGTATGGAGCTTTCTCCCGCCTCTGTCTTCCATTGGCTAGCTCCATAAATGGAGGCTAGCCATTGGAAGACAGATCTGCCCGTCATTGCCGGAGCAGATTCGTGGGCGTTCCCGCGATTTTTACTCATCCCACCCCTTTCCCTACGTCATGCGGCGGTGGGCGGTGTTTTTTTTTTTTTAAAGCTTTGTTTTTGCCACACTTCCAAAATGGCGTTTTCAGGGGTGGGTTGCGCGATGTCCCGCTGTCCATTCCCGCCCCCCTCCCGCTGTCCGTGTGCCTGTTCCTGCCCACCCCCCTCCCGCTGTCCCGATGTTTTATTCCCACTATGTATCTTGTCATGTTTAAAAATTATGTCAAACCACACAGGTTGCAAATGTTTGATCTAGCACATTTGTTACGGTCAATGATGTCACCACGCCTGATGATTTTACTGGTGATGGTTTTCGCTCCCATCAGCCCGTGATATTTAGCAGAAATATTTGTGTTCCTGTATTTCTCACGATTTTATAGGGTTCTGTATTACATACTCAAGTTTCGGAAAGTACGTTAGTTTTATAGATTATCCCTTTCCTGGACACTGCTCTCCTTTTGCTTCCATGGCCATTGTGTGGGTAACCTGACCGGATGCTTTTTTATGAACTAAAGGAATATTTTCCTTGTAAGTATTTTCTTTTCCCCTTTGTCCTTCAGTACACTTACTTTGCCTGCCACTCGAGTGATAATATTTTTTCTACTCCTCCAAATATCACTTTAGTAATTGTATTACCGGGTTCATCTTACTACACACCAAATCGCGTGAAAAGTGTAATAGTTTCTTTTTACCTAGTGGTCGACATATCCGTTAATCTGCAGGGCATACACCGAAACTGCTCTGATTGCGGCACTTCCGGTTTGAGAGTACATTCAGGCCAAGAAACACTAGACGCGGTCTAGTGTTTCCGCCGACTTCTTCCTTGTTAAAATCACGCATGCGCGATCCCGGCGTTGCCGAACCATACTCCATTCGGACAGCCAGAGGAACGCCGAGACGCGGGGTCACACTCATTTTCAGGTATTCTTCACGTAGATATTTTGTAGTGCGCTATCGTAGTTGACCATGAGACATAGTTGTACTAGTATGCAATATCTTCTGATTCTAGCTCTCTTCACAGGTGTCACTGTATGATAACTCATACTCTGGATTTTCACGTGTGGGAACTCTCACATGAGTGATAGTGTTTTTATCCTGGTCACTGTGTACATGGTGGTCTCTTACTTCACTTTTATTAATAGTCTAAAGGTCTAATTTTATCCTTAGAGACGCGCAGTAGGACGTACCCGTCTTCACGTAGACCCTGTGATCGGCTATATACAAGCCCACTGTTTATCGCACAGGTGGGACCCTCATTGGTAATAGGTTTGGTGGGGTAGCCTTGTGCCCATATCATGGCTCGTATAATAACTGCTTCTTATTCGTCAACTTCCCCCCCCCGGCCACACTATAAAAATTCTAGAAGTGGCTGGGCTGATGGGACAGAGCGAGGGTGCCCTGTTGCCACCTTAAAGTGACCGAAATGCTAATTGCTCAGCTACATTCTCGATTTTCATAGCACACAAAATATGTGAAGGTTAAAAAAAAGTCAGACAAGATATAGGCAGCAAGATACAGGCAGGCCACATTGCGTTCTGCAGGCGTAATAGCTTGTACACTATGGCAGTCTGTGGGTGTGTGTGGCTCTGGGTGTGTGTGGTTGGCTCTGGGTGTGTGTGGCTGGCTCTGGGTGTGTGTGGCTCTGGGTGTGTGTGTGTGGTACTAATTGCTGTCTGCTGAGCTCGTCGGTAGGGTACAATAGGTCTCACATTTGCGAGAGATTAAGCTAATGGCAATGTAAATGACAATGCCATTTATTTATCTGTTTTCAAAACCAACACATAAATACACATTTTGTCATTTACAATGCCAATAGCTCTAACTTTTCCAAAGGCGAAACCATTGCATTGTAAATGCTTGTTCTACTTTTCTCTCTCTTGCTCTGGATCAAAATCTGATGATAGAAAAATAAATCTGGGTCCAAAAAATGAGGGCTGGTGCCCACCGCTTGTTAACACTGACACAAATTAAGCACCGAGAGAGCTCCCTGTCCAGGAGGGCTCTGAGGTTTCTGGCCTTGCTGGCTGTGGTGGAAGTGCTTCAAGTTCCTTGGCCCACATTGCACATGGTTGGGTAGTTGACCAGTTTTCACTTACTAGGGTTTCTGTTTTTGCTGTGTTGAGTTTCAGGTGGTTGCAGCCAGGTGATCCACTTCTCGACTGCTTGCAGGCAAGGGCCATGTGGGTGGAAGATGCAGGTCTTGATGTCGGAGAGCGTGCTTCATTACGCATAAATAAATGTGCCATGCTGAAGCCTTAAGGATACCAGCATCAAAGTTGAATGGAGAAGATTGCAAAAGTGGCCAAATGGCGGAATTGCACCTATCCAAGAACAATTAGAACGATTCCAGTGCCACCCCCTTGAATCTCCATTCCTTTAGCGTTGGGAGTATGGTGTGAGGATGTAAAGTATTAGGGAAGACATTCTAGAGGTATGCACCCTGTAATTATGAATTGTTAGTACATCATATTACAATCCAATAGATAACAGCATCAAGATATGCCAGTGTTACATTCAGAATTAATTTCAGTGATACACACCAGGCACGCATGTCGTCAATAAATAACTTTCCCAAGGCAAGAAACCTGGAATTTAATCTCCTATGATATCCCTGTGGTCTGGTTGGGTTACGTAGGTTCTGAACACGACAGTAGCTCAACTTTTGAGCGAGTATGAGAAATCCACAGTAGAGCGTCTTAGAAAACAACTGGCAATGAATAGGCAAGACCATCAAGTGCTGAATGATGCCACTGGCACCTGGTACTGGGCACTGCAATGTATTTGGTGTTGTATGGCCTGGGTGTTAAAGAAGCTTATGGTCCAAGGCAATTGTGTATGAGGTCACCAGGTGATAGAATAGGAGGGGAAGGGTATCTGGATGGTGTGGCATCCATTCTGGTCAACCTTTCACTTGAGGGCATCCTAGAGGCTAGTCCGTGGCACCTGGTCTCAGACATTGCTTTTGAAGAATTTTGATCATTGCTTGAAGGCTGCTGCCTTGATCAGCTTGCCCAAGAAGTGTCCTTTGCTTGGACCCTCTGCCCGCCTCGTATGGTCCTGCACCGAACACGGTTATAGACCTCACAGATTTTAGCTGACAACCCAGTAACACAGCGTATGGGGCACTAATAGGGGCTGATGGCATCTCTGGAGAGCCTTCTAGGCGCTATTGCACCCATGGTCCAAGTCGCAGAATCTTCATAACCTGTAATCGCTAACTCTTCCTAGGTCACTTAAGGGTTCTGCTCCGTGACGCTGAGATTGTAGGTGGACTGTGGAGTTGAACTTTCGCTCCCAGGCAATGGCTGAATACGGAGGGCTGTGGACAGTGCCAGCCCCGGGGTAGCATGCGACAATAATAGAGTTCTCAGCCACCCACATAACGTGCGGCTCAGCTGAAAGGGGGCATTGTGGTGCCAGTGGGATGCGCGCGGCCCTGCCTGCGCTGGGGAGGAGGTTGCGCCATAGGAAGCCCCCTCCCCGCCGCTCTCACAGCCCTGGAAGCATACATCGTCCCCGTGCCAGCAGGGCTTCAATGGGAAAATAAATAAGTGCAGGTATTCGCCCAAATAAGCAGTGGAGTTAAAGCAGGACTTCTAGTAAGGGCTTTAGATGGAAACATTGAATCGATCGAAATGAAGTACCATCAAAACTGGGTAATGGCCACAGCTGTTATTTAGAGTGATTATAGAAGGAATAAGTGTGAATATAAGCACTATACATCAAAAGCAAATTTAAAGTGCATCGTACGAAGTAAGGATTATGCCCACAATTGCGTCATATATCATACATGCTCAGCTAGGACATATGGCATTTATTTTTCATAGAATGCATTTACTATTGTTACAGATTGATTTCCCCATATTGTTTTTAGAGGTGGCCATACATTACTTTCCGTAAAAGTATGCATGATAATGTGTTCGATTATAAACACACTTTTACCCAAGGATTTCCGTGATAGTCTCGCCTTTGTCGGTCTCCTCGCCAGCTCTTTTTTAGCTCTCTTCCTCTTGCACAGTCTCTCCCCTTCTCATCGTCAACTGTGTGGTTAACACATGTCTCTCTATTTTTACTCTCCCCTCTAGTATCATATCCCCTGGCTTGTCCCCCTATCTTTTACTTTCCCGGTTTGTCCGGTGTCTCATTCTCCCTCCATGCAGTCTCTTCTTGCTCTCTCTCCTCTCCGATGTCTCACCCTTCCCCTTCTGATGCCTCTCTAACCTGCATCTTATTCCCCTGTCTCTTACTATTCACTGTCCATCTTCCTATCTCCCGCCCTCTCTCTTCCTCTCGTGCCCGGCCTTTCACTCTGTGAGATTGGTGTGCTTGTGCAGGCTGGGCAAAGAGAGGCTTAGGGTGACCAAGGGGTACGGTCACCAGAATTTTAAAGCAAAACAAGCATTTACAATGCATCGGTCTCTCCTTTGAAAAAGTTAGAGCTATTGGCATTGTAAATGACAACATTTTTATTTATGTGTTGGTTTTGAAAATAGATAAATAAATGGCACTGTCATTTACAATGTCAATAGCTTAATTTCTCGCAAATGCCACACACAAACACACAGACCCACACAGAGTCCCACACACATACATACCTACAGAGTCACACGCAGAGCCACACACACACACACAGAGCCACACACTTCCAGTAGTTGGTGGGCAGCGTGGAGCAGACCAGCACCCAGCCCGACAGGGCCAGCAGTAAGGCCACGATTTCCCCCGTCATGCTGGCCATGGTCACCGGCGAGGGTCACAGGGCACAGGTGTCAGAGCTGAGGGCACGGGTGAGGGCAGAGGGGTGAGAGCTGAGGGCACAGGGGTAAGGGCTGAGGGCACAGGTAAGGGCTGAGGGCACAGGTAAGGGCTGAGGGCACAGGAGTCAGAAGCGAAGGCCTAGGAAGAGCTGAGGGCATAGGGCAGGGTAAGAGCTGAGGGCAGAGGGGTAAGAGCTGAGGGCACAGGTAAGAGCTGAGGGAACAGGTAAGAGCTGAGGGAACAGGTAAGAGCTGAGGGCAGGGGTAAGAGCTGAGGGCAGGGGTAAGAGCTGAGGGCAGGGGTAAGAGCTGAGGGCAAAGGGGTAAGAGCTGAGGGCAAAGGGGTAAGAGCTGAGGGCACAGGTAAGAGCTGAGGGCACAGGTAAGAGCTGAGGGCACAAGGGTAAGAGCTGAGGGCACAGGGGTAAGAGCTGAGGGCACAGGAGTCAGTGAGGGCACAGGCGAGGGCAGAGGGCAGCGTGGTGAGGGCTGGAGGCCTGGTTTGAGGTCAGAGGGCACAAGTGCCAGAAGTGAGGGCCTAGGAAGAGCTGAGGGCAGAGGGGTAAGAGCTGAGGGCAGAGGGGTAAGAGCTGAGAGTACAGGGGTAAGAAGTGAGTGAGGGTCCGGGGTGAGATATCAGATGGCAGAGGATTCAGAGCTGAGGGCACCTGCGAGGGCAGAGAGCAACGCGGCAAGGGACGAATGCCCTGCTTGAGGTCAGAGGGTGGTACGCGGCAAGAGTTGATGACCAAAGGGTAAGAGCGCTATGTCGGAGCCGGGCAGCGGTCAGAGCTGAGAGCCCAAGAGGGGGTGGAGCAGATGGACGCGGGGCTCAGAATAGAGCTCCTCTGGCAAACGTGCAGGTTAAACTTGGGAAACAGCAAGTGGAAATGTGCGGGTGCTGGGGTGAGAGCAGTGGTGCTGAGGGTGGGCATCACTGTGGTTTCTTCTTGCTCCAAGTTCTTGCCCCGTGGTTGGTGTGTGCTCCCCAGACCATAGCTTCTCTCCCGCAGTGCTTCTACCGCACCCTCACACACACACACACACACCTGCCTGCTCTGTATCTCTTAGCAGAATTCTATAGCGCGGCCTTATAAGAAAATGTGCCTGTCACACTCCTTTCCCCAAAGGAAACCTATAAAAATTATGAGTCCATAGTAATCACTAGGAAATAAACGTACAGGATTAATATTTCAGATATGTGCACGACCCTTTGAGCATGCTGTTCACAGTGCCGTGTATTAGTGTGTAGAATGTTACAAATAGATGGCGTCACACACTGAACTTCTCTGTGCTGTGCCCAAGCTCCAAAACTCGACTAAACAGATAAAAATATCCTTTGCTGTAATGTCCCCAAACTGACAACTCGTGTTTTTAAGAAGATAACTTGCTGTCGACAGCCTGAAAATCATGAGCTTTGTTGCATGAACTGCACTCCAGCTTCTTCCCTAGTAAATTAATTGTCTCGAGGCACTTTATAATCATGCCAGTAGCGCTACACAAAGGCCGGTGACATAAACCAATATGAGAAAGAAAGAAAAAAAAAGAAGAAAAAAACGTATATCATATCATCACGGGATATACTTCCCCACAATTTATCAGCCTTGCCAAGATTTGAACTCGTGACCTGCAGGTCACACCGGATGTCGGCGGCAGCGCTTAACTCAATGAGCCGTGAGTATGTATGCCAGTCTCCTGCCTCACTTGCCAGATGTTATTTAAAAACACACAACAAGTAGTGAAGTGTCGTCTTTTCCAAGGTATTGGTTGAAGAGGAGTGTTTTGTGTTATTATTCGAACTGCAATATCGAAGTCCATAATGTTGCTAAGAGAGAGTTCTAAACCACGATGGCCGATTCGGAAAAGTATTGTGATATCCTGCGACTGGCTTTAAACTACAAAATACAAACTAGCAATCACAGCTGAAGAATGCTTTGCACCTTTATTTCACACAGTCCGTTGCTTTTTCCTTTATTTAATAATACTATGTACATGTCCATGATTGAGGGTCCGTGTTTTACCATATCTGGGGCAAGCCATCAGTTCATGCAGAGTAACTGCTTCCCGTTTACTGAAAGTCATTACTCCCATGAATTTGGAGAGGGTTGTGCGTTTGTTTAATGTTAGCCATCCAGCAGCCATTAGAGATCTGCCGAGGACATGTTCTCTAATGCGGCTCTCATGCGGATTAGTCTGTCTTCTCTGGAATGGCGCGTCGAGGACCTTTGAAAGCGAGGAGCTACTAATTTGCAGAGCCTACAGTTTCGCCCGGGCTCCAAGAACCACAGCCCCGCAATAGTTTAACCGTATAAATACCTCCGCCTCAATGTCAGTAGGAAAGGCCGTATCCAGAGGATACATCATCGGCTTTAACCCTTCACCTCCGAGAAAGTCAGGCTCCAAAGAACAGTACTGCATCGTGTTTGCCACCCATCACGTTGAGTGGGGGTGTCTCTCTAAGGGGTGTCGCTAATGTAATTAAACCCGTGGCTTAAAACACACTGGAGTAAACAAGCATTTACAAGTGGGGCCGGAGACACATACAGTGGGAGGGGGGGGGTGGCAACGGGCACACGGACAGCGGGAGGGGGGGCGGGAACGGGCACACGGACAGCGGGAGGGGGGGCGGGAACGGGCACACAAACAGCGGGAGGGGGGGCGGGAACGGGCACACGGACAGTGGGAGGGGAGGGGAGCACTCACCTGGACTTCTTACGGCGGCGGTTGGCCTGGAGGAATGACAAAAAAAAACCTCTGAAGAAAAAAAAAATAAACAACCGCCCACCGCCGCATGACGTTCTAAAAGAGGTGGAATGAGAAAAAATCTAGGGAACGCCCACGAATCTGCTCCGACAATTACGGACAGATCTCTCTTCCAATGGCTAGCCTCCATTTATGGAGCTAGCCAATGGAAGAGAGAGGCGGGACAAAGCCCCGTACTGGTAAACATAAGATTTCGCCTGCGCGAGCACTGCTGCTCAGTGCTACGCCAGGCGAAACCTAAAAACGGGACATTTCACAAAAATAGAAGAAGGACTATAATTTTACGTCAAGCGAGCGCACAGAATGACTGCGCTCCTCAGCAGAGAATTACGAAACAGGCAGTAAGAACATACATAAGATGCAATTTTTAAACCCAGTAGCTTGCCTCTTAATTAAATTGCTTTCTTGGAACAACTGCTAACTATCCCTGCTTTGTAAAACATAAAAAAACACCTCCCCCCTGTTTTTAGTCGACCATCTCCAAAAACCTGCACTTGAGCTAAATTTCTCGAAGTCTGCCCTGACAGCTGGTGAAAAACGGGGACCGTCCTGGCAAATCAGAGACGCCTGGTCACCCTACCAAGGGGCCACTGTCAAGTTGTATTCCACGGGGCAGTACTCCAAGTCCCAACCGTCTTCTCACTTTCCCTGGTTCGGCTCTTTTCCTTCTCGATGCTTCTTTAAAAGGTTCATGGTCATTCAACCACTCTGATGGCAACTCCTGCGCCATTGAATTATGGTCTGTAGTGTGAAAGCTCTTCCCCTTTGTAATGGCGCCAGGACTTTCAGTTGCCGTCCAATACCAAGCAACCTTTCCCGCCTGGGGTCGCCTCTTCTTCCTTACCTTTATAGTTTGTCTGCGCAGTGCTAACACACGAGCTGGGAATGTGCGATCAATGGGGGTGCTAGACGCTGGCAGCATTTTAATGGAGGTGGGAACTGGACACAGACGCACGCACTCGCCCACAGCCGCCATTGCCCAGATCACACCCTGGGTGGAAAGAAACTTGCAGTAGTGGCCGCCACATACAAAAAGTGGCAGAGCGGGGGGAGGAGTGCGGTACGAAGCACTGGGAGGGAGGGTGCAAAATAATACAACATAAAAAAAGAAAAGATTAACTTACCTGTTGCTGGCCGCCTCCCGCATTGCGCCTGGTACTTCCTTTTCCCAGCAGACACTGCAGACCTGTCACAGATTCCCAATCAGGATTGGCCTGCACAGGCTAGAAAGACACCCCGCTCGGAACAGGGAATCTGTGGGGTTTCTCTAACTTGGCTGTTCAATACAGCCAGGTTAGAGAAACCTAAGTGCGCATGTGTGTGTTGGTCGGCCTGAGACGGCCTCCCAAACTCACATGAGCACTGGGAGTGCACCAGCACTCCTCCTCCCCTCCCATGCCTCAGATCCGCCCCTCCCTGCACACACTGGCTGAGCCAGCGGCCTAAAAATAAAGATACTGAAAGATCGTGTTTTGCTGCTGGCTCCGAGCAAGTAGCCGACCCTGGAAACTTGTTGCCCTCTGGGAAGTTGGTGAAAAAAATAAGGTATTAGGGGGTCCATTTTGTGTTTTACAGGTCTTTCACACATAAAAGCAGTTTCAAATGTGCATCAAATGGCGCTGGCAGCGTTTCCCTAGCGGTGGGAACTGGACACAAACGCACACACTCACTTCATGTATGGACTTCTACACTCAGCCGCTCACGCACAACATTCAATACATTTGATACGGTTATATTTTACGAAAAAGTACATCCTGGCTGACAGATGAGGTTTCTATTTTATGAAAAATACACTCTGGCTGGTAGGGTAGACTCAATTGTGCCTCCTGGAGTCGTGCCTGCTCCTGCTGTCTTTGTGACTGGGTACAGGTGAGAAGGCTGTGACCAAAGATGTACACTCGTCAGTTGTTCATCAGGCTACAAACCCTGGCACGAGGCAGATAGTGTGCTAGACTGGCCCGACCTAATTAAACCCTAAACTGTTAATCTCAGTGTGATGCTGGCCATCTCCAACCCCTCGCAGTCTGGATTTCATTTGAACATTGTTGGAGAGTTCGGCGGCAAATCTGCGTAAGGCTCTGCAGAGGCTAAGTGCGCGGTGAAGCGCCTCAACAGTAGATCTGCACCTGTCCTGCACTGGTAAACATTTCTAGGTTGGGCCAGCCATGTTGTCCGTCTGAGTACCGATAGTCTCCTTGCCTGAATGGAACTTCCACTACTGCAAAGTGGAAAATCTGGAAGTTCTGGCACTTAATACCTGTGAATACCAGCCTATTTAACCATTGAGGCCCAGGAGGAACATGGCGTGAAAGCACCTGTAGAGTGTACTCTGGAAGTGTGCCCAACGAGACTGAACAAAGTACACAGTGCATGTGCTCCCTTGGGTAAGGTACTGTTATGTTATGTTGATTTGTATAGCGCACTAATCACCCGAGACGGTATCCAAAGCGTTATATGAAAAGCCATGTCTTCGGCTTCATGTGGAACTCAAGAAGTGAGAAGGAGGCTCTGATGTGTTGTGGGAGGCCGTCGTTCCTGTGCACTCTACAGAGCACTGATAGCACTGAAGCTGCATCCAAAGCACACAACCAATGGCCAGTACAAAGCACGATTAATGAACAGAAAGGGTTGATGAAGGAAGATCCTTAGTTCGTTTCCACTGCCATGTACTTGGGGGGCACACTCCACCACTGGGGACTGTGCAGACTTGTAGGACCTCTTGCAGACGAGGTGGCCCTGGTGCACGCTGCTTTGGTCGGGAAGGTGCAAGCCGTGGTGGATGCTTTGGATTGATTGCTACTCTCTGTCGTAAGCCTTTCCCTGGCTTGCACTTCTCTGGTTTGGGAAAGACGCCCATGTATCCTTTAAATCCAGGTTCTTGCAAAGTCTTACTACTCTATTCATTAGGGTCTTCTAAGCCAATCAGTTGTCACTCATGCGCAGTCTCTTTTCCACTTCAAGTGACCCCCCTTATCTATTCACATCACAGAGCTGGTCATACTCAACTGGCTTGCAGCCTGCCTTTGTAGCCTCGGGCTAAATTAAATCGTATTCAATATGCAATGTAGACCAAGTGGTAAACATTGCCCTATCACCCACACTGTACTGAATTACGTGCTGGCAAACACATTTTTTCGCTGTATACTTTCAAAGGCCATATGCATCTATTTTTTGTGTGGGCCATATGCATCTATTATACAAATTCAATTTATAAGACTGCGCTCCAACAAAGAAAAGAAAATGTTTGTACAGAAACCATATTACTGTAGCGACAGTCAATAATAATCAGCATGAAAATATTGTGACACATCTTTCCACACTTAGAAGGTTCCACAGAAGGTTCAATCGACAGCATTACGCATTTTGTCAAGATTAGATTGTGCTAAAGGCCTATACCATGGCACCTCACTATCAATATTGAGAGAAAGCTGCAAAGAATTCTGAACCATGCAAGAAGAATGCTTATACATGTAAAGATACGAAGTTGTATCACCCTGGTTCTGAAATCGCTCCATTGGATAGCAGACACAAGAAGATCTTTGCTAAAACCTCTGTGCATCACAGGGCGATAAAATGAATGAGTTCAGAAAAAATTAAATACTTTCAACCTAGGGACTCTGGCTCCAATGTAACACCCCGGCTAATAATTCCAGCAATCAAACATGGGCGGCAATAGTTTCTCCGCACAGCTGCCAACCTCTAGAAGTCACTGCAGGCAAAAAAAGAGCCAGTTATAATCACCTGAGGTTCAGAAGCATGTTTAAGAGTTGGCCTTCCTAACATCTTTACTAGATATCATACCACCAATTTTTATGGAATCTTCTCCCCAGCCAATGTAAGTCCCTGAAAACATACCTGGACGTCAGACATAGGTTAAAGAGGCTGTTGTTTCTAAAACATGGAAAACTGGGACGGATCTCAAGACCTCCATGTAAAGTCGAGAGCCACAGCAAAGACTAACATCTGGATTACTGAACAGACAGAAAATACAAGAACAAGCATTTCCAATGCAATAGGTCGTGCTAGTTATGGGATCACATGTCTTGGGCATCTCTATGATTATAATGGATTTGTTTCCTTTGAGAATTTGCAGCTTCAGTATAAATGACCTAATCATATGTTTTTCAAATATCTCCAGATTAGGGATCACCTTGTGAGATATCTGAAAGAAACAGGTTAGTATTAGATTCCTTACCTTAGAATATCCCCAGACGTCAGTCTGGATCCGGAAACTTTTGCGTAGCAGTACCCCTGCGCGTCGGTAGGCGTCGTCTGCAGGCGTCCCCTGCGGCTCCGCGTCGTCGGCGTCGTGCGCCGTGATGACGTCGCTGGAGTATATAGACGCCGCCTCCGCGCGCTGACGTCAGTTCTTCTTTTTTCCGCGCCAGTTAGCGCAGATCCGAAGAGCAGTACTCCGGTCTTTTGACCAAAGTTTTTTGATTACTCTAACTCTTTAGGTGCCGGTAGGATGCCCGGTTTTAAAAATTGTGACTGGTGCGACCGCCTGATGTCGGTCACCGACCACCATCGACTCTGCCTCCGGTGCCTGGGCGCCGACCACGACGTGGAGTCCTGCGTCGACTGCCGGGCCTTGACGGGTAAGGCTAGACGGGAGCGGTCCCGCAAGCTGCTCGAGTTCCGGCTGTCGGCCCCGCGCCGGGAGCGGTCCCGGTCCGGCCGGAGGTCGAAGGAGCGGTCGAGAGAACGGTCGCGGAGCCGCCACGAGCGCTCCGGGAGTCGTCACCATTCCTCCGGTTCCTCAGGTAAGCGACACAAGAAGTCGGGGCGTCGTCATCGCACCCCCGACTCCCCCCGACGCTCGCGCGATGCGGCCGGGGGTTCGGGTAGCCCCACCCCCGCGGCCCGCGTGGGTCGCCGACGCTGCCTGCTCCATACCCGTCGGTCCCTGGGCAAGGCGCGTCGCACGAGGAGATGGAGGAGTTCCTCATGGCCATGAGGGCGCTGTCTCCTCCGACGGGGCCTACGGCGCCTGCGGGCCCGGTGGTCCCGTCCGGGGGCCCGAGCGGTTCGGGTGCTCCTGCACCGACGCCGTCGGGTGCTCCGGCCCCGACGCCGCCGGCGGCTCCGGCCCCGGCGCCGCTGGGCCCTTCTGGGTCGTCGCCGGCTGGTCAACCGGCCTCTCCGGCACCGATTCCATCGGGGCAACCCGTGGTGCCGCCTCCGCGCGGCGCCGTGACTCCGACGCCGGTTCCGGGCGGCGTCGGGGCTCCGGCGCCGGCTCCGGGCGGCGCCACCCCCATTCCCTCTCCTATTCCGGCCGCGGAGTCGGACCGGCGTCGTCCGACGCCGAGTCCGGCGCCGATGGGGCCCATTGACCCCGAGGAGCCGGTCTACATCGTTGAATCACTATATGGTGATGATGAAGATTATGGAGAGGGTTGGGAGGGGTCTGAGGACCCTCTGTCACGCGAGTGTCAGTACGACGTGGACTGGACAGGTGACTTGGGTGATGCCAGTGGTCTGGACGACTCTCCTAACCCTGGTTTTGTCTCGCCTCCCACTGTGGCGTCGGAGGCTGGGGCTGCTTATTCTGTGGTGCTGATGAGGGCTGCCAAGGCCTTGCGCCTTGAGCTCCCCGTCGCTAAAGTGAAGCCTAACATCCTCACCGAGGTCTTCAAACCGCAGTCATGCCCGCAGGAGCCTCTGCTGCCGTTCAATGAAGCCTTGACGGACGTTCTTTTGGGCACGTGGTCCAGGCCCGCTTCAGGTTCGCCTGTTGATAGGAACATTGCCAGGCGCCACCGTCCGTGTTCGGACGACCCTAAGTTTCTGTCCACCCATCCCACCCCTGAGAGTCTGGTGATCCAGGCCTCAACATCCCAATCCGCATTCCCGTCGGCCCCGCCCGTCCGGGAATCTAAGAGGTACGACCAGTATGGCAAAAAGGTTTTCTCGTCCCTGAGTCTGGGACTGCGGTCTTGCAACACCGCATGCCTCTTGGGCCGCTACACCCACTCTCTGTGGGATACGGTCGCGGAGTGTCTGCCGCAATGCCCGCAGGAGGTACGGGACAAGCTCGGCCAGGCTATGGTTGAAGGCCGAGACGCGGCAAGGCATTCCATCAGGTGTGGTCTTGATACGACCGACTCGCTGGGCAGAGCGATGTCCACGATTCGTCGCCACGCCTGGCTGAGATCCGCCAATTTTTCGGCAGATGTCCAAAATGCCTTGATGGACATGCCGTTCGATGGCAGTCGCCTGTTTGGCGACAAAGCGGACAACGCGCTTGAGCGCTTCAAGGACTCCAGGGTCACGGCCAAGTCCTTGGGTCTCTCGACCCAGCGCCAGCAAACGGGTTCGTTTCGCTCCTTTCGTGGCCAAGGAAGGGGCGGTCCCACACGTGCTGCCAGCCACGCACCGCAGAACACTTCTCAACGCGGTGGCGGCCGTGGATTCCGCCGTGGAGGCGGTCGGGGACAGCGGCGAGGTCAGGCCACACCTCCCCCCGCAGCAGCCTCCAAATCCTCCTAGTCTGAGCTTTCAGGCCCATGTGACGCCAGTGGGTGGCAGGGTTCGCCATCACCACTCCCGCTGGCGCACTGTCACATCGGACAGGTGGGTGCTGCAGCTCGTCCGAAGGGGCTACTCCCTCCCCTTCGAGACCACTCCTCCAGCCATGCCACCGCAGAACCACCGTGTGTCGGGGGACCACTTGACACTTCTGCAGGAGGAAGTTACGGCCCTCTTGGCCAAGGGGGCCATCGAGCGCGTTCCTGGGCCAGAAGTAGGGTGTGGTTGCTATTCCCACTACTTTCTGGTACCCAAGAAGGACAAGGGGGGCCTGCGTCCTATCTTGGATCTACGGAACGTCAACAGCTTCCTCCGGAAGGAGAAGTTCAAGATGTTGACTTTGGCTCAGGTCTTGGCTGCTCTAGACCCGCAAGACTGGATGGTGGCGTTGGACTTGCAGGATGCGTATTTTCACATCCCCGTCCTGCCGGCCCACCGGCGTTACCTGCGGTTCACGGTAGGCCACGAGCACTTTCAGTTTATCGTGCTCCCATTCGGCCTTACCAGCGCCCCACGGGTGTTCACGAAAGTGATGGCGGTGGTCGCAGCTCATCTGCGCCGGTTGGGGGTTTCAGTCTTCCCCTACCTCGACGACTGGTTGTTGAAGGCGGGCTCGCCCCAAACAGTCGTCCACCACCTTCAGATGACGGCAGACCTCCTGCACGAGCTGGGGTTTTCCATCAATGTGCCGAAATCACACCTGTGTCCCTCTCAAAAGCTCCTTTTCATCGGAGCGGTTCTCGACTCGGCGCAGTTTCGGGTTTATCCTCCGGAACGGCGGGTCTGGGATATACAGGCTTTGATTCCCATCTTTCAGCCGTTATCCCGGGTTTCGGTCAGGTTGACGCTGCGGCTGCTGGGTCTGATGGCTTCCTGCATCCTTCTGGTGCATCACGCCCGGTGGCGGATGCGGGCTCTGCAGTGGGACCTGAAGTTTCAGTGGGCCCAGCATCAAGGCAACCTATCCGACCATGTCCTGATCTCGGAGGGCACTGCGAGACAGTTGCAGTGGTGGCTTACGGACCGCGATTGGGTCAGAGGCAGATCCCTCTCCCTTCCCCAACCGGAGCACGTAGTTGTGACGGACGCGTCCCTCCAGGGCTGGGGAGGCCACTTGGGAGAGGCGGAGATCAGAGGCATCTGGTCTCCGGCGGAGTCCCGGCTCCATATCAACATGTTGGAGCTGCGGGCGATTCGCCTAGCACTGAAGGCATTCCTCCCCTTTGTCAACGGGAGTGTAGTGCAGGTGTTCACGGACAACACCACCGCCATGTGGTACTGCAACAAGCAGGGCGGAGTGGGGTCGTGGACCCTTTGCCAGGAGGCTCTGTGCCTCTGGCAATGGCTGGAACGTCAGGGCGTGACTCTGACGGTTCAACACCTGGCAGGTTCTCTGAACGCCAGGGCGGACGAACTCAGCCGTCGGT
Organism: Lissotriton helveticus; assembly: GCF_964261635.1. Lineage (NCBI taxonomy): Eukaryota > Metazoa > Chordata > Amphibia > Caudata > Salamandridae > Lissotriton > Lissotriton helveticus. The sequence goes on along the minus strand of NC_136061.1, from coordinate 1,753,486,111 downwards.
GCTCGGTGGATCACGAATGGCGTCTGAACTCGGACGTGGCGAAAGGTCTCTTTCTGCAATGGGGAGAGCCTTGGTTAGATCTATTCGCCACAGAAGAGAACGCGCAATGTCATCAGTTCTGCGCGTTGGAGTTTCCAAGACGGCACTCGCTCGGCGACGCCTTTCGGCGCGAGTGGAGTTGCGGTCTGTTGTACGCCTTTCCGCCTATACCACTTCTGCCCAGAGTGCTGAAGAAGATCAGGCGCGACCGGGCCCAAGTTATCCTTGTGGCTCCGGACTGGGCTCGAAGGTACTGGTATCCCGAGCTACTCAGCATGTCAGTCGGTCCCTCGATCCGCCTGCCCCTTCAGGAGGACCTTCTGTCGCAGCAGCAGGGGACGGTCCTCCACCCGAACCTGTCCAGTCTCCACCTCCATGCTTGGAGATTGAGCGGCGATAGTTGAGGCCATTTGACTTGCCTCCTGAAGTCTGTGATGTGATTCTGGCAGCCAGGCGTCCCTCCACAAAGTCGGTATACGCCTGCCGGTGGAACAGATTTGTGGCATGGTGCACAGCAAAGGCTGTGGATCCCCTTTCTGCCCCTCTCTCCGAGGTTCTCCTCTTTCTTCTCTCTCTTGCCCAGCAGGGCTCTGCTCTGGGCACTATCAAGGGCTACCTTTCTGCCCTTTCCGCCTTCTTAAGGCTACCTGATCAGCCATCTTTGTTCAAGTCCCCTATTGTAACGAGATTCTTGAAGGGCATCACGCACATGTATCCACCTGTTCCGTTCGTGATGCCTCAGTGGGACTTGAACCTGGTTCTGACTTTCTTGATGTGCGCTCCCTTTGAGCCGCTTCATTCCTGTCCTCTCCGTCTCCTCACTTTAAAGACGGCCTTCCTGGTTGCCATCACCTCTGCCAGGAGAGTGAGTGAGCTCCAGGCTCTTTCTGTCAAACCTCCTTTCATGTCCATTCATCCAGACAAGGTGGTTCTGAGAACTAGACCTTCTTTCCTGCCCAAAGTAGTTTCTGCTTTTCACATCGGGCAGTCCATCACCTTACCCTCCTTCTTCCCGCCTCTGCATCCTTCAAAAGATGAGGAGCGGCTCCATCGTCTGGACCCAAAACGTGTGCTTTCATTTTACATGGATCGCACACGCCAGTTCCGGGTGGATGACCAACTGTTTGTTGGCTACGTGGGTGAGAAGAAGGGACGGGCGGTACAGAAACGAACCATCTCCCGGTGGGTCGTCCTGTGCATCAAAGCGTGCTACTCTTTGGCTCGGAAGGAGCCTCCTGTCGGGCTGAGAGCCCATTCCACTCGGGCCACGGCGGCTACTACTGCTCTGGGCCGGGGAGTCCCTTTGCAGGACATTTGCCAGGCGGCTACGTGGGCCTCGCTGCACACCTTTGCGAGGCACTACTGCCTGGACAGTCAAGTCCGGAGGGATGGCTTCTTTGGCCGTTCGGTCCTCCAGGATTTTCTGGTGTAGGTTGTATTGGTTCGCAGACCCACCACCGGGGTTGGTATTGCTGGGGTATCTATTCTAAGGTAAGGAATCTAATACTAACCTGTTTCTTTCAGATGAACAAGTTACTTACCTTCGGTAACGATATATCTGTAAGAAACAGTAGTTAGTATTAGATTCCTTACCGCCCCACCCATCCTCCCCGTTCTGCGAACTGATACCTAGGGTTAAGGACATCCCTTTCAGGGCCCTAGTTTCACATGGCACCAGTGTTGGTTCTCACATGGCTCTGCGTGTTCTGGCGCGGAAAAGCTGTGTGCAAAGAACTGACGTCAGCGCGCGGAGGCGGCGTCTATATACTCCAGCGACGTCATCACGGCGCACGATGCCGACGACGCGGAGCCGCAGGGGACGCCTGCAGACGACGCCTACCGACGCGCAGGGGTACTGCTACGCAAAAGTTTCCGGATCCAGACCGACGCCTGGGGATATTCTAAGGTAAGGAATCTAATACTAACTACTGTTTCTTACAGATATATCGTTACCGAAGGTAAGTAACTTGTTCATCTAGCCCTGACAAAAATATCTAGTTCTGAGATTTGGGACTGCTTGCATGGGGAGAAGACACAATCTATGATAAGCCATATGTACAAGTGCTTTAATAACTTCAGACAAAGTGATTGTGAAAAACTGGCGGAGCGTTGGAGTACGGTTCTGGGTACGGGGATCACATCTATCACTATCGAACAAGCACTAAGCACTATAGATGACTCAGTATATTTTGTGAGTCTTTGGCTACAGCAATTCCGTACTATATGCTTGCTGTACCATATGCCAGAAAAAATAGCTAAATGGACTCCGCTTGGGCTAGGTGGTGATCAGACTAAATGTCCCAGATGTGGTTTGTACGCGGCTAGTATAATGCATATGTTTGCAACTTTTCCTGAATTAGAGACACTCTCAAAAGATAGGCCAAGTATTCTCCCAGAAACTGTGGATAGACTCGCCTGTTACGGTTACAGAAATTATGATGGGTTACAAGCACACAAATCATTGACTTACGTGGTTATGTTCAATATTACTGGTCGCCGCTAGGCTGGTAATTGCCCAGGTATGGATTTGTCCAAAACCTCCTTCTATAAGTGATTGGTGGATGCTAGTCAGGGAAACGTATGAAATGGAAAAAGCTTTGGCTAATGCATGGGGTATTCGCTCTCTGATGAAATTAGATGCAATATGGGGGCATTTCAATTTTAGAAACCGGGGTTTTTGAATACTATTATTTGAGACATCGATAATTGTAATCTTCTGGCGATCCTTTCTGCTAAATGGCGTACGTTTGTTTGTTCTTAGCTCTTGAGTCATGTGTTCTTTATTTTTTTGTTTGTTTCTTGATTGATCTAATACTGTGACAAGTTTGTTGCCCTCTTGTTGACCATAAAAAAAATGTTTTTAAAAAAAGCAATGCAATAGGTCACGCATTTGCGATAGTTCGAGCTATTGGTGTTGTAAATGACAATGTGCCTGTAAAAGGGAGGGACATATTTTGACCCACAGACATAATACAGCGAGGAAACAAAATATGTACAAAGTATAAACATTACAGTAGACATTACATAATAAGATCATGTTTCTGTTGTAAGAATCCCACAATGTGGTATGTAAGTGAAAAAGATTTATTTCCTAGTGTAAGCAGCTCTTTTGCCACATTTTATATTATATACTTGCTTACTATAGTACCCACGGTTGCTGGCCATCGCACTTAATGTGCCTCACTTTTTGAATGAAAGAATCTGCAAGCAAGTAACAATGTGGTGCTATGGCAAAGCCCTTCAGCACCACATCAAGATCAGAAAGCGCTACATATATGTTACTTAATAACATTTGCCAGTGGTAAGCAAGGTGATGGTTGTGATTGTGAAAGGAGTTATGCGCCTAAATTGTCCACAGCCTCGAGGCACCGTGTCCAAGCAAGCCGTGTTATTTCGCAGCAAAGAGGGTTGCAGTGATTGAGCGTGAACAAGCAGCATTTGACAGTGAGAACACACAGGACTGTAAATACTTACAGATGGGCTGAGGAGAAGGCGTAGTGGTAAGGACAGCAGCTGGAGCTTAATTGGCAGCCTTAGTGAGGCAGAAACAGAACACGAGCTTCAGTAGCTAAATAAAGTCTGCCAACAAGCTAGGCTTGACAATAGCGTGAAAGTTGGGACTAAGCAACACCATCACTGGTTAAAGGGACTGCAAGGAGGGGCGGCACAATGAAAACAAACTGCGACAGCAGGCAGAAGACAACAAGTTGAAAAACAAACTGTGATAAGCGGAAGGTGAAAGCAACAAGAGCATTATTAAATACACTCACCCTATGTGGAGGAACCGGGAACACATCAGTGCCGGTGCCAGGCTGTTGTTGCCACTGTAACCGAAGCAGCTGGTGTCTGCAATGAAGAGCGGGCGGTTATGTGGTGGACCCTTCCCTGGCGAGAGAACTGCAGACTACATCAGAGGAGCGTCAGTGGCACAGCCATAGCTCTGCCCGTGAGAAGCAAGCACTTGCACCATTACTGTAGTTCCAAAATAGAGAGTACAAGGAGGGACGGGTAATCAAAACAAACTGTGACTGGGGGAAGGGCAAAAATTACACCTGGGCAAATGAGAACCATCTGCAACAGGCAGAAGGCAGCAATGTAAAAAAAAATCGAGAGTGAGGAAGGCCCATACAGGAGGCCGCCGCTTTTCTATAAATGCGGCAAAAAACTGGAACGCTCTCCCCAGGGATATATCCGGAATGAATCTTCTTATCTTAAATTTCGAAAATCACTTAAAACGTTTCTTTTTCCTAAAACCCCATAAAAATTCCAGATCCTTAGAGTTTTCTGTTATCAGTCAGGTAGCGCTGGGACGCTCTAGGGCAGCCATGCGCTTTACAAATCAAATTTCATTTCAAGGGCGGAAGCAGCAATGGGCCTAAAACTACATTTTAAAAAAAGTTCTGTAAAGGAAGAGATGAAGAAACTAAGTGTAAGGAGACCGTACTTGGCCGGTGCTCCTTAGCCTTGAGAGGAAGTAATGTATAGCTGTGCCAACCGCTTAGGAGGCAGGAAAGAAGAGCAATGGAGGAGGGAACCGAAGAAAGTTGATTATTGAATACAACAGTTTTTGTAGACAGCGTATGCGCGCTAACCCTCGACTTAACAAGTAGCTTACATAATGAGAGATGCCCCTACACTTCATGGATGTCACACGAGGGAGCACATCAACTCTCAACGCTGACAAACCACCTTCAACCTCATATAAATAAATCACCAGATACCTTTTTACTAGCTTCCTCCCCCCACATGATCTTTCCTTCAGATTACTTCCTCTCTTATGCCCTCTAACCCTTACGGTCAACATACCTGCTCCAATCCTATATATTATCTTTTGTTAAAAGGGTGTGTTTGACTTTATGTATGTCGCCCCTTTGATCAGAACCAATCTACTAATAACCCCTTAAATCATCTATTTAATCTGTACATCTCCCAAATCCTGTGTGCTAATTTTGAATATTCGCTTCACAATGTGGCAATATCCTCTCACTTACCTCCTACCTTTATTCTGCAACCCCTAACTTTAATAGAATTCTAATCTAACTCCTCTCCATAAAGAACCGTAGCTTCAACACAAGGCCAGACTCTGGTCCAGACCACAATACTAAAATCAGCAAACTTTTGCCACATGAATAATAGAATAATGTATGTGAGGGATCTCGTCTGAATAGCACATTCCTTCGCTTTACTCAAATATATATATTAATAAGTCACTGTACTCATTTCTAACTATGGGGTCTCCATAGTAACGTGTTACTAGCTGAAAAAGGGCTTTGGCGCCTTGTCAGGGATAGTAAGCACAATACAATTGGAATTACTATACAATTTGTTTGGCAAATGGAGTTGGACTGCTGCTCTGCTTGAATGAATCCATTGCTAAATTGGGAACACATCGTATTCTGAAACTATAAAACTGTCACTCACTTTTCTTCCTTGTATTTACCCCTCTTTATTATTCTTTACCAGGGATCGTGACCAGGGGTTCACATGACAGTGGGTACAATTTCTACACTATGACTTATAAGGTTCTGTCCAGCAGAGATGGAAAAACCTGGAAAGTGTACAAGCCGAGCAGTGGTACTGAGGAGAAGGTAAGCTGAAACCGACAGGGCATTGCGTGCTCTGGAATTAAACATAGATCTCTGCAATTGCAGATGCATTCTGTGAAATCTAGGTGGATGGTGATAAAATTGAATCTATACCCCATGTGTACAAATGCAGATGCATTCTGTGTGAGAAAAAGATTCATAGTGGGAAAGAGGTTGGTTATTTTATCCAATTCCTACTGAGGCAGATGCATGGTGAGTAAGTCAAGGTAATGGTGGGTTAATGGCCAATTAATCCAATTTATATGGAGGAACATGCATTGTAGGTAATTCAATGAGATGGTGAGAAACTGGACACTTTATTCTTGTTGTAAAGTATTAGGTGCACTTTGGGTGCTTCAAGATGGTTGTACGATAAGCATCTGAAGCCCCGTTTTACTGAGGCAGGCGCACTCTGGGTCTGTCAAGGGTATGGTCAGAACATAGCTGGTTATTTTTTTTGTATATATAGAGGGCTTCCTGGGTTGGGGCTAAGGGTTGATGGGGAAAGGATCTACTTATCTCACATCTACAAATACCGGTGAATTGTGGGAAAGGCAAAGTGATACGGTTGCATTCATGCCAGAGGGGGATGTACTGGATAATTGGTAATTTTCCAACAGGCTGGGTGCTCTTAACATCTGTAAGCATCAAGAAAGGATCAGGCTGAGTCCCGAGGGGCAACATAATTTTTGTCCCAAAGGGTGTTTTAGAATTGTTTGTATTGTTATAATAATTTGCTACTATTGATAAAGCTGCAGGATAGGATTCCCAGAATGTGCCACAGTCATGGGTCGGTCTGAAAAGTCGCCATAGTCAAACCTCTAATGCCCTCCTATGTATGCCCACTCCACTTGCAGGTCTTTGAGGGAAACACGGACAGCCAACAAGCCACTTCAAACAACTTTATCCCTCCAATTGTGAGCCGTTACCTACGGATTGCCCCCCAAAGCTGGAACATTCGAGCTGCCCTAAAGGTGAAGGTGTTGGGTTGCATGGCGACTCGTACGCGCAGTACCCGTCCTAACGGTGAGAGTCCACGGTAGACCGAGCTTATTCTTCTGACATACGAGGAGCAAGAGTAGGACTTAGACTTCATATTGTTTCCCTGGTATGAAGCAGAATCTCCCATAACTTTCTGGAGTTTCACTGGGCACCCAGAAGCCTCCTGAGCTCCCACAGCCTCACTGAAATCTGCCTGAAATGGAACAAAATAAAAAGCAACTTTTCAGAATTTAAGTGGGTTGGGTGCTCCCAATGATCAGTGGCAGCAGTAATAAACCAGAACTGGTAAAGCCAATAGTTCTCTCCTTTGGGACCTACAGGCTTTTCCAATACCTTTTTCACAATGCTGTATAGCATTGGCAAGATGCTCTGAGCACGAGCTAAAATAAAACAGAAAAAGATTAAAAGGTGTGATTGCGCAGTTGCTGCATCATTTCGTAGGTGCGTCCATGGGTTCAAGTTCAAGTTCATGCATTTATAAAGCGCACTACTCACCCAGAGGGTCTCAAGGCGCTGGAGGGAGGGGTTTACTTTTTATCGAATAGCCATGTTTTCAGTTCTTTTCTGAAGGAGATGTGATTCTGAGTAAGGCGGAGGTGGGTGGGGAGTGAGTTCCAGGTCTTGGCAGCCAGGAAGGAGAAGGATCTGCCACCCATGGTGGTTTTTCGGATGCGCGGGACTGCGGCGAGGGCTTGGTTGGATGATCTTAGTTGGCGGGTGGGATAGTAGAAGGACAGTCGGGTGTTGAGGCATTCGGGTCCTAGATTATAAAGGGCCTTGTGTGCGTGGGTAAGAAGGCGGAAAGTAATTCTTTTTTTGACGGGAAGCCAGTGGAGGTTTTTTAAGTGACCGGTGATGTGCTCTTGGCGCGGGATGTCTAATATGAGTCTCGCTGATGCGTTTTGGATGCGCTGGAGCTTTTTCTGCAATTTTGTTGTAATTCCGGCGTAGAGTGTGTTGCCATAGTCCAGTCGACTCGTGACCAGTGCATGGGTGACAGTCTTTCTAGTTTCGAGGGGGATCCAGCGGAAGATCTTTTTGAGAATGCGAAGGACGTTGAAGCAGGAGGACGATACGGCGTTAACTTATCTGGACATTGAGAGGGAGGAGTCTAGAATGAAGCCAAGGTTACGTGCATGGTCTGTGGGTGTGGGTGCAGATCCCAAAGCGGAAGGCCACCAGGAGTCGTCCAAAGCTGAGGGGGAGGATCCTAGGATGAGCACCTCCGTTTTGTCTGAGTTGAGTTTTAAGTGGCTCTGTATCATCCATTCGGCTACTTCTTTCATGCCTTCGTGAAGGTTGTTTTTGGCGGTGTTGGGGTCTTTGGTGAGGGAAAGGATTAGCTGGGTGTCGTCGGCGTAGGAGATGATGTTGAGGTTGTGTTGGCGTGCGATGGGGGCGAGGGGACTCATGTAGACGTTGAAGAGGGTGGGACTGAGTGAGGAGCCTTGAGGTACGCCACAGATGACTTCGGTGGGCTCTGAGTGGAATGGGGGGAGTCGGACTCTCTGCGTTCTCCCGGCTAGGAATGAGATGATCCAGTCCAAGGCTTTTCCTTGTATGCCGATGTTGTTGAGGCGTTGTATGAGGGTGTTGTGACAGACAGTGTCGAAGGCGGCGGAGAGGTCGAGTAGAATGAGGGCCACTGTTTCACCGTTGTCCAGGAGTGCTTGGATGTCGTCGGTCGCCGCAATGAGGGCGGTTTCGGTGCTGTTTGGCTCGAAAGCCGTTCTGTGAGGGATCCAGGGAGTTGTTGGATTCAAGGAAGGCTGCTAGTTGGCTATTGACGGCTTTCTCGATGACTTTGGCCGGGAAAGGGAGGAGGGAAATGGGTCGGTAGTTTTTCAGATCTGAGGGGTCTGCTGTTGGTTTTTTCAGAAGGGCGCTGAGTTCGGCGTGTTTCCATATTTCTGGAAAGGTGGCGGAGTCGAAAGAGCAGTTGATGACATCGCGGAGTTGGGGAGCGATGATGGAGTCGGCTTTGTTGAAGATGTAGTGGGGGCAGGGGTCCGAAGGTGAGCCAGAGTGGATTGAGTTCATGAGGCGAATGGTGTCTTCAATGGTGACTGGGTTCCAGCAGTTGAGGTAGTTAGTTGGAGGGGTGGGATCTGAAGGGGGTGGGGTGAGTTGGTCATTGGGAGTATTCTTGAAGCTGTTGTGGATTCTGGAAGCTGTTCTGATGTGTATCCTTGCATGTATCATTATGTATGCATACTTATAAAATGACGTGGGTGACTTTTTTTAATCTGCTAATACAAGGTGAATTGGTAAATTTAAAAAGAAACTATAAATACTGAAAAAGACCTGTTATTTTTTAAGGTGCAGGAGCCAATAGCAATTTCCTGCCTCACCACTTCCTCAAAAACTAAATAAAATTGGGGAAATAAACAGCGGGTGTGGCACAGTGGAGCAAGAGATTTGGGAAAGCAACAAGTAGTGGGCGAGGGAGTATAAAATCAAGGACACATGGAAGAGCATTACAAGTGCAGGGGGAGAAGCCATGCAACATGTATGTTGTTCGCACAGAATAAGAACTGAGTGGCATGGATGAATTCATGGTGTGAATGTTTGTTCATGACTGGGCCCAATTGAGAACCTTAGAGTTGAGGGTGAAGTCAGTACAAGTTTCTGACAGAGCCTGTCACTGGATCATCACACGTGTTCAGACTGTGCTCATCCAAATCTTGGACTCTCTGCAGTTTTGCTCGATCAATGTTCACATACATGTCACTTGTAATTACTATTCTGTGGAGAAGTGTGCAAAGAAGTAGAGGTAGGCGAGCCAACAAATTAACCGGGAGAGCCTGTTGCAGGGATTCTGTTTGGATACAGACTGTGCCTGGAATCACAGGACGTCAGAATGTAGGGACTGAGTCACCATACCACATCAGTACCTACGGACCCAAATCCGACTAGCACACAGTGCCCCACCTGCCCTCCTAGCCTTCCCAGAGTAACAGGTGAATTGGCAACCTAGAACACAACTCTTTAGTCCCCTAGGGAACCGTGGAAAAAGATAATCACTTTTCGCTTCTCACTCATGCATGTTCATAATAAACAAAAAAAAGAAAAACACGATGAAAAGTTTACACTATTTATTGAAACTATTGTGCTCTAATTTGAAGTAACTATGCTGCGATCAGAAAACATATACAACTGAGCAAACTAATCAACATTACAAGCAAACTGTATACAATGAAAAGCCCTTTCATGGCGAATGATATATTTGTCTAAGCCTACCCTCACTACGTGAGCACAGGAATATATATTAATGATCTTTGGGATTACAACTGGACCCGATACTTCGTATTTTGTAGTTAGGTGGTCCGCACTGTAAGTGTAAAGTCAGTTTACACAAGGTTGGGCACCTGTTCCATGACCTGTCCCTCTGCAATGACCAATCATAGCAAAACAGGGCACCATGTTCAGAAACCTTGTATGAAAGTTCAGAATGAATCCCAAGAAAAAGAACTGAATAATAACATGTACAGCGTATTTCTAAAATAATATAATGGCACAAAATAAACGTGTTATGTGTGGCTCTGGAAAGCAAAAGCGGCTTAAAACTTGCAGTTATGCTAAAGTAAGGGAGCACCAAGTGGGCCCTAAAGGGAGCTTACTAAATGCTGGGTCAAGGGGGTGGCTCAGATCTTAGAGCCTGTGCCCACGCCGAGCCATGAAAATATTAGCTATGTAAATCATGCAACATACATCACTTTCTTTAACTAGTGGAAGTGTTGACATTAATATGGCACATTATATAACTGCACTGAGAAGTACATATTAAAAGTGATAGTTTTATAAAACTTGTAGTCTGAACTCACATGTTTGAAAGTGGTTTCATGTGCAAAAATGAAGAAAAAAGTTTTTGGGTGAAATATATTTTCCTAAGATCTTTCATTTTAAGTGGGAAGCCATGGTTTATCCAGGTTTCCTGGTTTCACTTTGTACAATCAGCCATTAAGTGGTTATTTGTCTTCCTTTATGTTAAGGCTTTGTTTTTACCTCTTATTGCATTTTTAAAATATAGCGCAAACTCGACTAAAAGGTTGAGTGCTTTAAATAAATGCCAGTTTTTTCTGCTCGCATAGTGACATTTTGGCAGATCGCTGCACTTTGGGCAGAAAAAAACCCAGTTTTCTTTTAGAAGGACCGTGAGTGGCCTGACAATGTATCAAACGTAATGCTAACTGCATTAGGTTAAACACATTGCCCAGACTTCTGATTTCAAAGCAACTTCCGTAGCAGGGAAGTCAGTGTGCTTTGCCAAACACAGGCTTCCCTGCTGAGAAAGTTGATTTGAAGACCTCTGTCTGGGCTAGTCAGTGCAATTAACTAAATGTAATTACCATTAACGTAATTACATTTCCGCTCCCTGACAGTGCTGCTCAGCAGAAGAATTTCTTGTGCCATTTTCCTCTTCGCACTGACTGAAGAATACTTGTTTAGCAGGGTGTTTCCCCAGCATCCCTCCCTTTTTTTTAGATCAAATCCCATCCAACAGCGAAGCTGTCTGGTTCACTACAGACATCTTGGGGGCATTCAGAAAGATTCCCTGGGCATGCATGCCGCCAATTGCTTACCATTGGTTTTGTGGTTTGTAACGCACATTTGCTTGGTTTCTATTTGCTGACTTCATTTGTTTTAGGCACCCCAGCTTGAGTTTTTTCCGCCCATGGACCATCCCTTGTTTACTGTATTCTTCAGAGTACTCGATGTCTGTAAAAAAGCCTTTAAATCTTGGTCTTATCTTTTCACGTTTGCGGTGCATTCAAATACAGAGGTAAAATGTCAGGCACTGTCTTCCGGGGGGAGGGGAGCTTGATGTTTACCTTTTTAGGTTTCGGCTACCGTCCCACTGCGTAAGCAGTGGGTGGGCGGAGCCGAAATCTTTTGTTAGTAGTATGGGGGCCTGAACACGCCCCTCTTCTCCATTGGCTGGCCTCGTAAATGCTGGCCAGCCATTGGAGGAGAGGAGCGTCACTGAGTTCAGGGCCCGCCTTGACGCGATTCGGGGGCGTTTCTGTGTGTTTTTGTAAGTCCCGCCCTCTTCTCTTCCCATTGGCTGGAATTTTACCTTCCAGCCAATGGGAAGGGGAGAGCACGAAAAACACGCAAACACGCCCCCGAATCCCGCCCCCGAATCCCAAAATGATCTTGTTTTTTTTTTAGACTGAGTTTGTGTGCGAGTCGTTCTTTCAGATCGAGGTTACTTTACAATAATTGTATTGAGCACCTCTCAGTGCGAGGCGTCTCGCAGTCATATGCGGGGGACACGCCTGGTTCACAGAGCGGCGCTCCCCTGTGGAGTTCGTGTCGGTAGATGTAAATGAAAAATGACTTTGGAAGTTTAAGAGGCTGCTCCGTGCTGGAAGAGTTGCAGTGCGGCAGGCGAGTCATCCAGCTGCCATAGGCGGGGCCGCGCCTCATTCTCACGGCGCTCAATTATGGAGTTCTGGTCGACATAGATGATTAAATAATGTCTTGGTAGGATGAAGGTTTACGCGCCGGAGTGGAGGCCACGCCTGGTTCGCAGAGCACGCTCCCCCATGGAGTGCGTGTCGGTTTACATATATATGAATCATGTCTTTTTAAGTTTAAGGGGCCGCGCCTTTCTGGAAGAAATGTGGCGGGGTGGGCGAGGCATCCAGCTGCCATAGGTGGGGGACGCTCCTCTTTCCCACAGCGGTGCGAGGCATTAAACAAAGTTGATGAGCACTGCGTTGCTAACTGTTATCTTTATGGCTAAAGCTGGTTCATATGTGCAGAACACTTTAAAATATTCCGTCTGAATGTGGCGCATAGCGAACTATTATGTACAGAATACCTTTAAAATATTCCGTCTAAACATGTCCCAAAGCGCGCGGTGGTTTAAGGGGCCGCACCGGAGTGGGGGCTGTACCGTTACAGGAGAGATGCAGCTCGCGGTGTGAGGCCTCCAGCTGCCACATGAGGGGGAGGCACCTCGCTCATCTGAGGTTGCTGCAAAAATGAGGAGCCGAGCCCTGGCTGGTGGGAGGGGCGGTAAATGTTTTTGCGGGGTGCCTCTTCACCTAAGACTAGGGACATAAAATCATGTTTCTCCTAATTCTCACTGGGGTGTAGGCATTACTATACTCGGGGTCAGGATTCACCCAGAATGGCAGAAGTTTGAAGAATGAGGTCTTTTCAATGAAGCGCTTGCTATCATTTTTTCGCTGTTCTGCGCTGTAACTTCAGAGGTAGTGTGTTGTGGATTCCGTGTGATCACATGGGCGCCATCGGGTGAAACTCTTTTGAAAAACATGTTTTCTCATACCCCGTTGCGTCTGGTTACTGTCTAATGTGCGCTACATTTATTTGAAAGGTGGGGTTTGTTTCACAGCCATATTTTACCCATTTAACTCCTCTGCACTTTGTAAATAGCAGGTGGTGTTTCCGTAGAGCGTACTCGTGTATACATAATAACTTTCATTCTGGGCCACACGTTGCTTTCAAGCACACTTTGGGATGCGATTCTACACCTACGCAGATGTGTATTGACACTGCTTCAATGAACTTATAGCGAGTGAAAGCAACATGAGCCTCTAGCCTTCCGGTATAAACGGCATTTATATACAGTTTGAAGTCTCCACAGTGCGTTCACTTGCTTAACCACTGCATTCACGAAGATTGTTATAGCGCCTTACTGGAGGTTTCCCTGTCTGTGAAGATGAAGGGGAACATGGTTGGCAAGGTGGATTCCTTGTAAAATGGGTTTCGGTAATTTTCTGCGCTAATTTGAAACAAAAGTTCAGCGTGGGTCAGTCTCCATTTAGCACTGGCACGTGAGCAGGATATTTTGTTGCTTGACTTCTTACCTAGTGGGTCACGTGTTCACTGGGGAGGCTGGTTACACTGGTCTGGGGGATTAGAACATTTCTTTATTCAAGACTAGGGGACTATGGTCACAGTGTCCCACAGCTATTGCGGTATGATGAGTACTTAAGTTTGCGTGCTGACACAAACATCTAAAGGGGAGGAGCGGTTTGCGCAATCTGCATTCCCCCACTTCTAGCTTGGTTATTTAGGGGCACAAGAAGTAGCCCACGATTTTTCGATTACAGGTCCTTTTAGGCATCGTAGGGAATGGCCATTTTGTGCGGAACGGATGGGTCTGTGGGTTCTTTAGGCCTATGTAAGATGCCTGGAATTTTTAAATGGCACGCCGCACTTTGTGGGCAGCCAACCGTGTGTTTCAAGCGCAGTCTGGGTTTATTCATTTTAATGGTGTGTGAAGCACAGTTCTGGGTTAGTACTTCAACAAATGTAATGGCACTTCTATAGTGCGTAATGAATCTTCCCCATGGGCTCATAAATCATTCTAGTTTACAAGATGCGTTATTATACGACAATGCTTATCCCCCTTTTTGTCTATATTTTACTGTGTGGGGAATTTTTAAATCTGGAGCATGGGCTAAGGTACGTACGAGTGTATGTCCACTAATGATTCCAAATGTACTAGTCAAGCCATCAACACGTTTTATCTAATAAATTATTTAAAACACTGGTTCTGTTGCTGGGTTGGGGGGATTAGTGGAGTAACGCATTCATGGCACAGCCCGGGGATCAACCTCTTGCTCACTGGTTCACCTCTTGTTCACGGATTCATTTCCCGGCCATGTACACTTAGCCCTCCCACTTGGCAGAGGCGGACAATATAACGCCATTCAGTTGGCCTTATTTATTCAGCGCCAACATGCCCCGTTGGGGCTTAAAGTGCACAGTGTAAATATGTCATGAATATAGATGGGCTTCGGCAACCTGGTAGTGACCCCTTACCAGTTGGGATGGTGGTTTCAGCCCTCAGGCAAAACATTTCTTAGTGACCCCTTACCGGTTGAGATGGTGGTTTCAGCCCTCAGGCAAAACATTTCATGGTTGATATAATTTTGGCGTTCTCGTCCACATATGTCGGTGCAGTGTGCAACATAACCCATACAACAGGTGCAATTCCCACTGGGTACGCTTAGCCTTGCATCTTGCGGAGGGGGACAAATAGCACCATTCAGTTGGAAGAATAAGCATCTGGTTTTCACCACCAAGATGCCCTCCTCTTCGGGGGTGAAAGGACCCAAGCAAATACAAATGATACTCTATGTCAAGAATTATGGATTGATAACAGCAACCTGGTAGTAACCATTTGTCGGTTGGAATGGTGGATAGAATGGATAAGGGAACTAAAATGACTGAAGGGATACAGTTGGTTTGGACTGGTCATTTAAGCATTATTCAGCAATCTTGCTGTCCTCTGTACCAAATAAATTCAGGCCCAGCGATGGTTCCGTTTACCTCGGGTACGGAGTTAGCCAAGGGTGGGTGGCACAGGGAAATCCCTGTTTTTAGGGTGGATCATTAATTCAGGGGGTGTACTTGGCTCTCAGTTGACCATTGCCTCCAGAGGTTAGTGTAAGAGCATTACCACACAGGAAGATGTCCTGCAATTGCTATATGGAACCTGCCTTCTTCCTGGCATTAATGAACTGACGTACCCAGTGAGTGCCCATGCCCTATGGCTCCGCATTATCTCCACAGTTGATAGGCGCCCATGAGCTCTTCAGCGCGCCATCTGCTATCACCTATACTAATTGTAGTGCACATTTATACATGTGTTCACACACAACCTTTCCCTAATAAGCACCTTTGTTTTAGTTTGTGTGCACCCCATTCTGCCTAGTCCTCTCTACACCGCATCTTAACCATTGAAATTTCACTACACGCTGTGTTTTTCGACTATACACATTCATAGTAAAACAGTGATTTGTCTGCCTTCTGTTACTTTTGACCCTAAAATTTGGGTTTGTTACCACTTACAATACCGAGTACCAGTGATGTTATAGACTTCTCTGGCATGTTTTGGTCTTCTCTTAGGAACGTAGGGGGTGGGAGGGTTTCTCTGATTTCAGAGTGAGAGGATTAATGTGACAGTCATGGTGACTGCTGGGGATGTTCTAGAGGAAGGCTTTAGGATGTTATTTTTTTCTAGCACACAAGAAAATGTAAATGTCTGGAAATGAACTGTGCATATATTTCAGAATATCTCACAACAGCTCAAATGCAGCATATTTTTTTGATGATTCTCAACTGTGGTGGAAACAAATATCTTGATACGATCAAATCAATACACTAGGTGATGACATTTCCACACATTACCATTTGTGCACTGCATACTTTTATCAGTAAAACTTATGTAACTGCAAATTTAATGGTAATTTCAATTGAAGATATGTTGTCTGTAATGGCAGTGCGCTACCACACCATACATACTGCACTTTACACCACTACACTCTACGCTACTCCACTCATCTCTACTGTGCACCACTCTACTTTATGCCAATGCACTCTATGCCACTCTACTCTGCACCACTGCACTTTTCACCACTGTACTCTAAGCCAGTGCACCCTACTTTGTACCACTCCCCTCTATGCCAGTACACTCTACACCAATCCATTCTACAACACTCTAATCTACTCTGTACCACTGCACTCTTGCCCGCTACACTCTACTTTACACCTCTGCACTCTATGCCACAGCACGCTACCCTCTACTGTGCACCACTCCACTCTACACCACTTCACTCTACTCTGATAAAGTCTTCTCTACGCCCTGCACTCTACTCCACTCCATCAATCAGTCAATCAATTGGGATTTATAAAGCGCGTTGCTAAACACCCGATTGGGGAGCCAGGCGCTTGCAGGTCCCGAAGTCTTATTTGAATATCCAGGTTTTGAGGGCCATTAGGAATACCGGAAGTGAGGTGATGGTCTGGAGCTTTCCAGGTCTTTGCTGTGATGTGGGAGAAGGAGGGTCCTCTACCTCTGCTTCAGTAGGTGTGGGGAATTTGGGCAAGTGAGAGGGAGGCAGAGTGTAGTCTTCTCGACAATTGGTCGAAGTTAATGTGGTGGTTAATGTAGGCAGGTCCTTATTTGTGTAGAGCCCTGTGTGCGTGGGTCAGCAGCTTGAATTGATATCTCTTCTGTATGAGGAGCCAGTGGAATTTCCTGAGGTGGGGTGTGATGTGGGTTCATCGAGAAGAGTCGAGGATGAGTCTGGCTGCGGCGTTGTGTAAGTCTCTGTAGGAGGTGTGTGGCGATTCCTACTTTGAGGGCATTGCTGTAGTCCCATCATCTGGTGATGAGGGCTTGTGTCATGGTGCGTCTTGCGTGTAGGTATAGCCACTTGAAGCTCTTACATAGCATACGCAAAGTGAGGAAGTAGGCGAAGGAGATGGTGTTGATCTGTTATTTCACTGTGAACTTGTTGTCAATGATGATTCTGAGGTTTCTGGCGTGGTTGGAGGGAGTGAGTGCGGGTCCCAGGTTTGATTGTCACCAGGAGTCGTTCCATGTGTTACTGCTGGTGCCAAAGATCAGTACTTCTGTCTTGTCTTTATTCAGCTGCAGGCAGTTGTTGTTCATCCAGTCGTATGTTTTTTTCATGCTTCTGTGTAAGTTGGTCTGGTGGTGGTGGGGTTGTCCGTGAGTGAAAGGATGAGTTGGGTGTCTTCTGAGTAGGAAATGTATGTTGAGATCATGCTATCTGATGATGTAGGCCAGCAATGTCATATAGGCGTTGAAGAGCGTGGGGCTGAGGGATGATCCCTGGGGGACACCGCAGGTGATCTCCTTAGTGAGGAAGGAGGTGATCCATCTGAGCGCGTCCCCTTGAATGCCAATGTGGTGGAGTCTTTCTATCAGTGTGTTGTGGGATATAGTATCAAAGGCTGCTGAGAGGTCGAGGAGAATCAAAGCTGCTGTTTCTCCTCAGTCAAGGAGGGTTCGGATGTTGTTGGTGGCAGCAATCAGGGTGGGTTCGGTGCTATGATTGCTACGGAAGCTGTATTGGGAGACTTCGAGTAGCTGGTTCTGCTTCAGGTGTGTCATGAGTTGATTGTTTATGATCTTTTCCAGTACCTTCGCTGGGAATGGGAGCAGAGACATTGGCCAGTAGTTTCGAGGTTGGTTGGGTTAGACATTTGTGTATATGGTTGCAATCTTGTCATGGAAGAAGTGGCAAAAGTTTGTCACACAGCTCTTGTGAGGGTGTGATGTTGTTTTCACTGGCAGCCTGCTGGGAGAATTCCTTAACGATCTTGAAAAGTTCCTTGATGTTGTAGGCGCTGGTTTAGATGCATGCAGCAATGGCTGTCTTATTTGTTGCCTTCAGCAGGCAGTAGTATAGGTTGACGGAAGTCTTGAAGGCTGCCCTGTTGGAGGTGTCCTTTCTGGTGCACCATTTCCTCTCCAACTGCTTGCTGTTTCTTTTCGCTGTTCTGAGTTCTTGGGTGTACCAGCAGGCCTTTTTGGAGGATTTTCTCTGGATGTTGCTCTTGATTGGGAGAATGCTGTCTGCGCAATTGGTGATGTAGGTGTTGCTATTTTTTACTCTCTGTTTGAGATTGGTGGTGGTAGCAGGGTTAGAGGTGTTGAGGGCATTTGCCCAGATGGTCTTAGATTTTGTTCCACCTTCAGTGAGGGGCATTGGTCATCTTGGGGGTGGTGGTGCAGGGGCTGGAGATGCTGAAATGAACAATGGAGTGATCCGTCAATGTGATTTCTATGGCATGGCTGTATTTGATGCGGTTGCTGGAGGTGGAAATTGGGTCCAGCATGTGTCCTGCGGTGTGTGTATGGTCATGGACCATCTGGGTCACTCCGAGGCTGCTCATATTGTTGAGGAGGTGTGTGATGTTTTTGTCGTTTGGGTCGTCAATGTGGATATTTAGGTCACTGAGGAAGATGTTGTCCTTAGAATCTAAGGCTAGGGGTGCAATGAAGTCTGCGAGGGTGTTGCAGAAGCTGGAGTGCGGGCCTGGGGGTCCTATGCAAGGGTGCCTCTGATGGTTGTCTTGTCATCCGTGAGGAGCTTGGAGTTGAGATGTTTCATGGGGGTGGGGGTGTTGTCGATGGTGGTGGTACACAATATGCTCTTTTGGATGACTGCTGTTCCTCCTCTTGGCTTCTTGGTGCGGTCCTAGTGAGTGATTTTATATCCATATGGGATCGCTGTGGCAATGTCTAGGGTGGAGCCAGGTCTCTGTGAGGGAAGACGATATCTGGTGCGAGTATGGTGATGAGGTCCCATAATTCAGTGGAATGCTTGCATAGTGAGCGTGTTGAGAAAGGTGAATGTGAGTTGGTTTTTTTGTTCAAGTGGTATCTTTAGTGTGTTCGGGTGGGGCTGGTGTGTGTGCAGTGGCAGTGGGTGCAGGTGAAAGGTCCTACCATGGATCGTGGGTCGGCATGTTGGCAGTGTTTGTTGCAGCATCCGGGGTCGAGCTGTACAGCTCGGCGATGGTCTATCTTCGGGGATGGTAGGGCCAGGAATTGTGGCACTGGGCTCGGTTCAGCCGCAGACGAGTTAGCCTTTGGCACGCCTTCCGTGCAACAGTGGCACGTCTGCTGTGCAGTTGTGCTGTGGCCTGCATTAAGTAGGTCCTGGGTTAGGCGGGGCTTCTGTTGACGGGATGTTGAGATGAGAGGAAAAATCTGGTTGGGAAAAGCGCAGCAGGAAAACCCGATCAGCTGCGGTGTCACTAGATCATTCTGGAACTAGCAGGAACTGGAGGCCACAGGCAAGTGGCAAGCTGGGTGTCCATGTGCCTACTGATTTGGTTGCGCTGCGACCTGCATTAAGTAGGTCCTGTGGTGGTTAGGGTTTCTGTTAGCAGGAAGAAAGATGAGTGGGAAAACCCAGTTGGGAAAACCCCTGGGGGAAACCTCGGCAGCTGCAATGTCACTGGATCAGTCTGGAACAAGCAGGAACTAGAGGCCAAAGGCAAGTGGCAAACTCAGTGTCCAAGTGCCTACTCCTACGCCACTCCACTCTTTGCAACTGCAGTCTAGGTTGCACCATTCCACTGTACACCACTCTACACTTTGCTACTCTGCTCTAACCACTGCACTCTATGTCAATGCATTCTACTCTTTTCTCAACCGTGCACTTTGTCACTGCACTCTACACCAATCTACTCTGCATCACTGCACTCTACGGTCCTCTGTTCTACTGTGCACCACTGTACACTAAGCCACTGCTCTCTACCCCACCCCACTCTACTCTGCAGCACTGTACTCTTCAATACTCTACTCTGCAACAGTGCATTCTATGCCACTGAGCTCTACGCCACTCATTACTGCACCACTGTACTCTATGCCACTGCACTCTATTCAGCACACTCTACTGTACTCCACGCCAATGCCCTGTACACCACTGCACTCTGCATCACTGTACTCTACAACACTGCACTCTATGCCAATCCACTCTAAGCCAATACCCTACACCACTCCACACCACTACACTATACTCTGAGACAATCTACTGTACACCACTGCATTCTGCCACTCTACTCCATTATTTACCATGCCACTGCACTGCTGGACTCTGCACCTCTGTACTCTAAACTACTGCACTCTATGCCAATCTACTCTGCACTATTTTACTCTATAACACTTCTCCACTCTATGCCACTCCACTCTACAACACTCTACTCCACGGCGGTCTGCGCAACTCCCTCCCCATTCCATTTTACTCTACTCTATTATACGAAATACTACTCCATGCCACTCTGTGCCACTCCACTTTACGACACTCTATGCCACTCCACCCTACGACACTCTACTTCCCTCTGCTATTCCACTCTATGACAACCTACTCCGCTCTGTGACGCTCTACTCAACCCCCTCTATGCCACTCTGTTACAGCACTACAATCTACGCTACTCTACTCTTCTATGCCACTCCGCTCTACGACACTCTGCCATTCTACAGCACTCTATGCTATGACACTCCATGCCATGGCACTCTACTTTGCACTACTAATGTTTAGCCATGAATAGCATCCACCGTAGTGTACAACATGGCTTAAACACGTTAGCAAAGCTAATAGCTCTTGCATAGGCGAGACCTGTCAGCTTTGCCAATGCTTGTTTAAGTAGGGCAGAGGTGGTGCATGCAGAAATGGCAGATTTTCCCCAGTTTTGCACCCACTTTCCACTGATTAAAAGAAAGGTTTTTGCCCACCACTAATGTTTACCTGTGTGTGTCGGGAATGTGTGAAAGTGTGGTTTGGAGATGTGTTGGGAGATGGTGAAGTGTACGTAGTGAAACAAAATACATGTCAAAGGAGAGAGTGGAAAGACCGTGATGAAGAGTAAGGAAATTAAGTATGAGACATGCAGATGGAGGGGGACAGAAACAGGGCTGGACTGGGAACCAAAACCGGCTCTGGCAAACTGCTTGGCAGGCCACCCTGGTGGGTCAGGGGGGTAGAGCGGAGCTGTTTGCAAGGGCTGGTTTTGGCCGATTTTGTTACAGGGGGCCCCCGGTAACAAAGACGGCCCCCAGGGTCCCAAAACTGGCCCCACCCTGGCGGCCCACCAGAAAAACGCCTGGTGCCCGCTACGGCCAGTCCGGCCCTGGACAGAAAGAGAAATGTGGGGAGAAAAAGGCAAAAGCTAGTAACATAGAGTGAGCGATTGCAAAGGGAAGTGAAGAGAGAGAGCATGGGAATGATTGAAACATTCAGAGGTACACCCCCCATCCTCAAATCTTTGTAATGTTTGATTGACAGTCTCTCATTTTTTATAAACAGAAACATTTTCATTTCTAATTATTCACGGCAATGTCGTATTTAATCTTTTATCTGCTAGTGTATTATATTCAGTACTAACCAGCATTACAAAAACAAAAGATCTAACTGGCAAATGTTGTTTTATATGTTTGGATGGACTAACAGAAAACAAAACAGAGGCACACAGATACTAGTCAGAAGGAACAATGGTAACATCCTCAATTACATTGCCATACCCTTCTTAAAGGATTGCTTTCCTAGCAATGCTTCTTTGGCCATGACCCTGGGAGAGGCCAGGAAGACATTTAAAGACCTGTCTGGTGCTTCTTGGGTAATTAGTGACATAACTTGGCTAGAACTTCTAGGCCTGGTTGGGCTTCAGACATGGATTTCTGATCTATGCTGCCGCTGAGGCTCTGGTACCCATTCTGGCCAATTCAAGCCTTCATGACCAAAGATACCCAATGAGTAGGCTAGATGGATGCTAGGGAACCAGGCAAGTGCTGGGGAGAGCTTGACATTCATCTTAAATGAAATAGAACTTGTAATGCCTATTAGCTGCTGTTTGTCAGTGGACATTTGCAGGTATGCAATTATCTAAATGTCTCTTGGTGTTTGAGGCCTGCTCTTCCGGGTGTCTCACGTCCGTTCCTTGTTTGCTTTTTATGTCTACAGTGTATGTGGTCCCCAGAGAGATTTCCACTGTGAGCAGCGTCCCCCAGGAGCACTCCACTTTCCCCAGTGTTGAAATCCACTTGGATGGAGCAGGTAATGTTGGAATAATATCAGGGCAAAGGCAGTACCGGAGTCAGTTGTAAAACCTTTGGGTATTCAAGGAGTCCTGACCCGTGAAAGGGTTACGATGGACCAGCGGAGTAAGGAGATGCTGGGACAGGTCTTTGACACAAGGTGTGGGACAGTGGGCGGCACAGACCATTGCGATTGATAATGTGATGACCAGGGGTGGGTCGGTTCCAATGGTGGGAGAGTGCAGGAGGTTAGACAATGCCCAATAGCAGAGCCGAGAGTCAAAGGTTTGCTAGGCTAAGCTTATTTTGACTGGTCCATATCAGTACCTGAAGTGCCAAACCTACTGTGGCAAAGTCCTGCATGTCAGACACAGAGCTTCAAAGTTGCTGAGGGTCTTACATGAATCAAGTCCAGGATTTGTATTTGCATGGTGGTGTGCATAGTCCTTGTTTATTTCATGTCACTATAACAGCAGTACAAGTACCAGAATTCAGAGCTACTGGAATGTATTAGCTGCTCGCACATGGATCTGGCAGACTGGAGTGCTAACATGACCTACCTGTTTTGCAGTCTGATTGTTAGTAGCCTGCTCTCTGTGTGTGATGCTTCTTACTCAGGGGGTAAACAGTAATGTGTTTGTGTTAAGGGTGTGTTTTATCTCTGCAGATCCGGCTCTTATGCTTATTCTGATACTTGTCGGACTTGTACTGATAACATCGGGCCTCATCCTGTTTGGATTCCTCTGCTACAGGAAGAGGTGAGTCCAGTGCCATCCTCGTACCTTTAATGCATGCAGAGCCCAAGCTTATCCAACCTATCCGCTTCCTTCTTTTTGCTGAACCGTACTCTCTCCTTAGTCTCCAGTTCTGCCTTTGCTCCAGGAGCTGCCTTATTACCTCTGATTCCACTTGCCTTGATGGTCTCGCTGGGAGCACATCACACCTCAGTGCAGTAACCTGCATTGTACTGACTGCCTAGCACTGCCTGTATACTGTTCACTATAGCAGCTAACTCTTCATAGCCCTGCTGTCCAACGCTCTTCACTCTGTAGCAGTGCTTAATTTGAGCCCGTGGTTTCCAGTGCTCTACACCAACACTAAATTGTCAACACCTGGACTTATGACAGTCTGTCACATGGTGGCGCTGTTTATCTAACTTCGAGAAGAGGACAGCAACAGTTTATTTGTTCAGTAGACTGTAAAAATGACTAAAACTGGCCGCTCAAGTCTGAATATTTACACGTGTAGGAGTGCGATGGTTAATAGCGGTGTTGGTAGTGCAATTGATAGCGTTGACAGGGGCAATCGGTGTCACGTGCTGCAGTTGCGTCCTGATGAGGGCCCTGGCATTTATTTTTACAAATTAAGCACTGCTCTGTAGGTTCAAGCAGCACTACTTCACCCATCACTGAGCAAGTGAAAATATTCAAGTGCAGGCCTCAGGAGCCTTCCATAAAAGACAAGTAAGGCCATGCCATGTGACCTCTTCAGACAGTCCTATCCTTTAGCCAGTAGCACATTTCATTTTTTACATCTTGCCCCCAGGCAGCTTTTAGAAGTCTTTTGTCGAAGATCTATTGTTGACAAAACTTATGACAGTGGACCTTTGTCCAGCTTATTGCTTAGCATTGGTCAACTTTCTTATCAGCCTTATTAGCTTGCTTCTTATTCAATTAATTTAATCCTCTTTTTGTGTTTGTCCTGTCCTTGGAGCATAGTTTCTTTATTATCCTTTTGATTAGATAACTTGTATCCTTCCACAGCTCACATTCAGGGAATGACTTTTCTTTTCTCTTTCAGTACTCCAAGGGAGTGCATGCGTTTTCTTGCTCTCTCCCTCATGTGCTGCTTCCCTCTCTCACTCCTCCTCCAGATGCTTCATGTTGCTCCATTCTTCCCTCAGTCCATGGCTTCTCTTCCAGCCCCCACTTCTTGTCCTTTTTTAATTTTAATTTTTATTATTTCCCCTTGTCCATCATAAGCTCCTTCTTTGCTCCTTGTCCCTTCCGATTTGCGTTGCCCCCTCCTGTTTACTTTTCTCCCCATCCATTTCTCCTTTGCTTCTCTACTCCCTTTGCAGTCTTTTTATTTTTTAAAGGGCCTTTCTTGTTTTTGGAGGGTTCGGCTTCTGGAATTTGCCGCCGGCCACTTCTTTTACAAACTGCGCTTCCCCGCACATATACATTTTTATTGGTGTCCGCCATCTTGGAACAGAAATTAAAACTAATTACAAATTATCAGCCACGTCATGCTGTGTATAAGTGGTGACGCATGTGCACACATACATCTAAATGCTGGCACGATGTTCGTACATGCCATCAAGATTTTTTTCCCCAAGGCTGCACATTATTGGCAAAAATATATATTTTTTTGTCAAAAGCATTAGCAAAAGCAGTAGGTCTGGCAGCCAAAAGGCAGGACCTATTGGTGTTGCCAATGCTTGTTCGTTCCAGCAATAGAATTGTTATGGGCCAAAACACCTCTGCTTTATATATCCCCCAAATACATTCTGAGACTTGTAGTTATGTTTTAACATTGTAAAGTGGGCATAAAAAAATCTCAATGTACAAAGTTATTGTGGCTAAAAGCTAGATCCCACATGCAAGAGACCTAGGGCCAGATGTAGGTAATTCTATTTTACCGACTCATAAATACCGAATTTTACCGATTCGGTATTTATGAATCGGTAAAATAGAAGTTCAGAGATTTAGGTAAATCCAGATGTTGATTTACCGAATCGGTAAAAGTCGGTATTTACAGATTCGGTAAATACCGACCGGTAATGCCCATTCATTCCTATGGGCTTTGAAGCCCATAGGAATGAATGGGCATTACCGATTCGGTATTTACCGATTCGGTAAATACCGATTTTCACAAGGGTGCAGGGGGTGTCACTTTGACACCCTCTAGCACCCCCAAAACAGGTTCGGGTGCCATGTGGCAGGCATACCTGCCCTAAGGGCAGGTCTGCCTGTCATATGGCACAGGTGTGCATGCAACATGTGCATGCACACCGGAATCGGTATTTTACCATCAAATAGAATTTGATGGTAAAATACCGATTTTGTAATGCTTGTGGGACTCAGAAGAGTCCCACCTACATATCAATTTTACCGAATCGGTAAAAATACCGATTCGGTATTTTACAGAATCGGTAAATTTACCGATCGGTAAATTTACCGATTCTGTAAAATACAGGGCCCTACATCTCAAATTGCATTTACCGGTCGGTAACGGCCGAATTCGGCCGTTACCGACCGGTAAATGCCTACCTACATCTGGCCCCTATTGTCTAGCCTGAAGGAGCACATTTGATCTATTAACGAAATTCATTTTTTAGATCTCGCTGAGCCAATGCGCTTGCGCATTGCTGGCGAGATTATAGTAACGGGGAAAAGAAAAGTCTACCAAAGACCTTTGGAATGCGGTTTATGGCCAGTACATGTGAGGCATTCAAGTGCGAAGCTGGCATCTGGTGCGTGCACGTCGCCAGCCACATCCCACACCATGTGTTGTCTGAGCCTCGGCATCAGACTTCAAAGGAAGCCGCTACCCGCCCCCCCGCCACGCAATGCCAAGAGCTTGTTTTTTTTTTTCACTTTCAGCACGGCGCACGGAAGACTTGCCTACTTTGCTAAAGCTTGTCTCTGATTTTGTATCACTCTCCGTATTTGCGCCTCTGTTCATCTTATTATAAATAGATGATTCTTCTCTCTGGCTAGCTGGTTATCGGTGGCGTCACCTCATGCCTTTGCGTGTTTCCCACTTCAACAAGTGCGTGTCTATTTGTTTTGTGCTTGTCTTTCTCTTCGTCTCCCCCTCCTCCACTGCAGGCTCAGCATAAGATAATGCACCACACTGCTCGCCTGCGCTGTGCAGGTCTCAGCTCCCCCCTCTCACCCCCACCCCCTTACAGCAGCTGCTCTAATGCCATTAAAAGGCAAGACTCGCCTGCTTTGCCAAAGCTTGTTGAGTGTTATGTTGAGTTCTCGTGCGCTCCGCTTACAGATCTATATTTACCGCTTACATGCTTGATCATGCATTAAATGTTGAGATTCCCACTTAAATTTCTCGAGCAGTTTATTTAACTAACACATATGGCAGTTCACACACACACACAGGCATGTGCTTTCTATTCAGCAAGCTGTTAATCTGTGTCATTATTTCAGGTACATCCCCCCAAACGTTTTCTCACTTTTCCACCGATTAGCCGGGCTTTTGTCAGAGGTACCTCTTTGTACTCATAGATCACTTCTGGTTTTTCATCCAACAAAATGGTAGAACTTTTACATGTGCTTGTAAGTACATTTAACGGTAGAAGTCCCAGCCTGCTTAAAGTTGTTGACTGTAAAATCTAGACTAGCTAAAATTCACCCCATGGCAACTCCTTTTTCAGTTAGAATTGTTGCCCTCCAAACAAATTCCTCTTAGAACCAATCAAGTGAAATTTAAACGGGAAGATGTCTCAATGCCTCTCACCACTCTCCCCTCTCACCACTCTCCCCTCTCACCACTCTTACCACTCCCCCCTCTCACACCACTCTCCCCTCTCACACCACTCTCCCCTCTCACACCACTACCTCCCCTCTCACACCACTACCTCCCCTCTCACACCACTACCTCCCCTCTCACACCACTCTCTCCCCTCTCACACCACTCTCCCCTCTCACACCACTCTCTCCTCTCACCACACTCCCCTCTCACCACTCTCCCCTCTCACCACTCTCCCCTCTCACCACTCTCCCCTCTCACTACTCTCCCCTCTCACTACTCTCCCCTCTCACTACTCTCCCCTCTCACCACTCTCCCCTCTCACCACTCTCCCCTCTCACCACTCTCCCCTCTCACCACTCTCCCCTCTCACCTCTCACCACTCTCCCCTCTCACCACTCTCCCCTCTCACCACTCTCCCCTCTCACCACTCTCCCCTCTCACCACTCTCCCCTCTCACCACTCTCCCCTCTCACCACTCTCCCCTCTCACCACTCTTCTCTGTCCCCTCTTCCCTCTCTCCTCTCTCTCCTCTCTCTCTCCTCTCTCTCCTCACTCTCCCCAATCTCCCCTCTTACCACTCTCACCACTCTCCCCACTCTCCCCACTCTCCCTTCTCACCACTCTCCCCTTTCACCACTCTCCCCTTTCACCACTCTCCCCTCTCACCACTCCCCACTCTCACCGCTCTCCCCACTCACCACCCTCTCCTCTCCCCACTCACCACCCTCTCCTCTCCCCTCTCACCACCCTCCCCTCTCCCCTCTCACCCCTTTTGCCCCTCTCACCACTCTCCCCTCTTGCCCCTCTCACCACTCTCCCCTCTTGCCCCTCTCACCACTCTCCCCTCTCACCACTCTCCCTCTCACCACTCTCCCCTCTCACCACTCTCCCCTCTCACCACTCTCCCCTCTCACCACTCTACCCTCTCACCACTCTACCCTCTCACCACTCTACCCTCTCACCACGCTCACCCCTCTCACCACGCTCACCCCTCTCACCACTCGCCCCTCTCACCACTCGCCCCTCTCACCACTCCCCTCTCACCACTCTCCCCTCTCACCACTCTCTCCACTCTCCACTCTCTCCTCTCTCCACTCTACCCTCTCACCACTCTACCCTCTCACCCCGCACCCCTCTCACTCCTCTCACAACTCTCCCCTCTCACCACTCGCCCCTTTCACCACTCTCGCCTCTCACCACTCTCTCCTCTCACCACTCTACCCTCTCACCACTCTCCCATCTCACCACTCTCCCATCTCACCAATTTCCCTCTCACTACTTTCCCCTCTACCCACTCTACCCTCTCATCACTCTACCCGCTCTACCCTCTCACCACTCTACCCTCTCACCACTCTACCCTCTCACCACTCTACCCTCTCACCCCGCACCCCTCTCCCCTCTCACTCCTCTCACCACTCTCCCCTCTCACCACTCTCCCCTCTCACCACTCTCCCCTCTCACAACTCTCCCCTTTCACCACTCTCACCACTCTCCCCTTTCACCACTCTCCCCTCTCACCACTCTCCCCTCTCACCACTCTCCCCTCTCACCACTCTCCCCTCTCACCACTCTCCCCCTCACCACTCTCGCCTCTCTCACCCCTCTCACCACTCTCCCCTCTCCCTTCTCACCACTCTCCCTTCTCACCACTCTCCCATCTCACCACTCTCCCATCTCACCAATTTCCCCTCTCACTACTTTCCCCTCTACCCACTCTACCCTCTCATCACTCTACCCGCTCTACCCTCTCACCACTCTACCCTCTCACCACTCTACCCTCTCACCACTCTACCCTCTCACCACTCTACCCTCTCACCCCGCACCCCTCTCCCCTCTCACTCCTCTCACCACTCTCCCCTCTCCCCTCTCACCACTCTCCCCTCTCACCACTCTCCCCTCTCACAACTCTCCCCTTTCACCACTCTCACCACTCTCCCCTTTCACCACTCTCCCCTCTCACCACTCTCCCCCTCACCACTCTCGCCTCTCTCACCCCTCTCACCACTCTCCCCTCTCCCTTCTCACCACTCTCCCTTCTCACCACTCTCCCTTCTCACCACTCTCACCACTCTCCCCTATCACCACTCTCCTCTCTTACCACTTTCCCCTCTCTTCTCCTCTCCTTCCTCTCTCTCCTTCCTCTCCCCTCTCCTCACTCTCCCCTCTCCTCACTCTCCCCTCCCCTCTCTCCCCTCTCTCCTCTCACCTCTCCCTGCTCTACTCTCTCCCCTCTCTCATCTCTCTCTCTCCTCTCTCCTCACTTTCCCTTCTCCTCTCCCATCTCTCAAGTACACACAATTGTCAATGAGCAATTACACTGCACTCTATGCAACATACACTCCAAATACCACTCAGTGCCACATAGTTATATGCCACATAATTACACTGCACTCAATGCAACATACACTCCAAATACCACTCAGTGCCACATAATTACATGCCACATAATTACACTGCACTCAATGCAACATACACTCCAAATACCACTCAGTGCCACATAATGATATGCTACATAACTACAGTGCAACATACACTCCAAATACCACTCAGTGCCACATAATGATATGCTACATAACTACAGTGCAACATACACTCCAAATACCACTCAGTGCCACATAATTACACACCCCATAATTACACTGCACTCAGTGCAACATACACTCCAAATACCACTCAGTGCCACATAATTACACGCCACATAATTACACTGCACTCAATGCAACATACACTCCAAATACCACTCAGTGCCACATTATTACATGACACATAATTACATTCTACTGAATGTAACACACACTCCACACAATACCACTCGGTCCCACATAATTATATGCTACATAACTACAGTGCAACATACACTCCAAATACCACTCAGTGCCACATAATTACACGCCACATGATTACACTATCTATCTATCGCCCTCACTCTAGCTATCTATCGCCCTCTATCTATCGCCCTCTATCTATCTATCTATCTATCTATCTATCTATCTATCGCCCTCTATCTATCTAACTATCTATCCATCTATCGCCCTCACTCTATCTTTCGCCCTCACTCTATCTATCACCCTCACTCGATCTATCTATCGCCCTCACTCTATCTGTCTATCTATCTATCGCTCTCACTCTATCTATCGCCCTCACTCTTATCTATCGCCCTCCCTCTATCTATCGCCCTCCCTCTATCTATCTATCTATCACACTCACTCTATCTATCGCACCACCACAGCATCACTCAGCACCACCACAGCATCACTCAGGGACACCACAACATCACTATGCGCTACGACAGCATCACTGAACGCCACAACATCACTCGTCGCCTCCACATCACTCAGCACCACCACAGCATCAATCTGTGCAACCATTCAACAACAGCTGGTTCAAATATGTTCTCTCAATGTTTCAAGCTTTATTACAAATGTCACAAAAGGATGTTAATATTTCACTTCTGTTCTTGGATTTTCGTCACAATAAAATACATTGAACATAATCTTCACAAAAGTTATTTACAAAAGTTTAAGCTATTGCCATTATAAATTACAATAACTTTGATTTAAGTATTAATTATTTAAACAAAATTAAAAGCCTTTGTTATTTGTAACATCAATAAATCTAAGTCACGTAAATACAACACATATTGCATTACACATGCTACAGGTGTCACATTTGCAAAAGTTACCACTATTGGCATTGTAAATGACAAAGCTATTAATTTCGCTATTTTCAAACCCAACCCATAAATAAAAATGTGTAATTTACAATACCAATAGCTCAAACGTTCCTAATGCGAGACCTATTGCATTGCAAATGCTTGTTTGTATTGTGTGTAACAGAAACCGATTTTTTTCTTTCCCTGTGAAGGGAGCCGCGGCAGATACACTTGTTTTCCCCTTCCTGATGCTGTGTGTGGGAGCAGCTTACTTACACAACAGCAAAAACGTTACAAATAATACTTGTTTAGGAGAAAAACGTGTTAAAAAAATGTCCATTGAACGAAAACCGGCGCAATTGTACGTCCCCTTTTATTGCAGGTGCTTTCTCACAAGACCCGTTTGAGTGAAGCTGGGCAGCACGAGGCGCTACACTGGAGCCGAGTCTCTTCACCCTTGTGTCACTGCTTAACCTTATGCTGACTTTACCTTGGCATAATCTGGGTGAACCAGGGGGCCGGGTTGCAGGAAGAATACCTCAGATGTTTAATGCGCCGAGAAGGCCTTTCCGGGTAGTTTTGTAAAGCACTCGGAAACGTTAGACGGAATTTTGCACCTATTTAGAAAGTAATGTCTGCCTGGCGCCAATCTAGGAGAGTGCCCGCCTCCCTCTCCGAGCACCCCTCGGTGCCCACTGTAATGAAAGGGCGAGATAAGCGAACCAGAAATAGAAGGTGCAAGTGACAGGAACCAGGTCCTGGGGGAGGGGGAGGCAGTGGGGCAGTTAGCGCCGAGGGGCGATCAGGGCTGTGAGAAGAGGGTCTAACAGGTGACGTGTGAGGAGAAGAGCGGGGACCCAGCAGCCTGGCGCTGACCAGGTTAATGAGCAGTAACCCCGAGCTGTTACTCGAGAGGGGCCTGGGCCCTCGGGATGACCGGCAGACTGCTGTGACGTGTCAGCTGGTG
Source organism: Lissotriton helveticus (assembly GCF_964261635.1). Lineage (NCBI taxonomy): Eukaryota > Metazoa > Chordata > Amphibia > Caudata > Salamandridae > Lissotriton > Lissotriton helveticus. The sequence goes on along the minus strand of NC_136061.1, from coordinate 1,753,455,035 downwards.
ATGTCATTACACGAGGGAGATGACGCCAGGCTTGAGTCTGCTGTATTTGATGTGATGGGACTGGGGTATGGTTGCGTGGTCTGTGCCCCTGCCAGGAGAGGGGCAGCTCCAAGAAAGAAGATGGCGTCCTCTTGTGGGACGTGTCGTCTGACCTCCATCTCATCTTGTACCGGGATAAGCCAAGCACCTTTCGTATAACTATCTGAGATCACGTGGCTTTGTGACACAGCCATCCACACTATCATCTCCTCCCTCCAAAGGACTGTGCAAGGGGCAGGGCTCGAGTCGGGGTGCCACGTGGATGGACGGCGTCCCCCTACGTATTTTACCAGGAGCTCGATTACTGGAGCAAATAGAGCCACACATTCACTCTTTGGCCTCTCTGGGGCGAGATCGGAGCTCATTCAGAACTCTGCTCATGCGCTGGCCTCTCTGATGCAATCGAGGGGAGGCAATGAGGGGATGCAATCGAGGGGAGGCAATGAGTCTGATGGTGCAACCACCTTTTGTGACGGCACTTCCTGTTGTGACAACAGCGTCCCCCCACTTCTTTTTTTAGGACTTGTGCCCTGGCAAGGGGTCACGTGGTGTTGGTTGCTTCACTATCGTTATGCTGTCCATTACAATTTGTAAATGAAAGTCAGTGCTTAATCTGAGCCTGGGGTTTCCGGATCTGGGCACAGGGACTAATTGGTTTCTGGTGTTCGGCTCCGGCACTTAATTGTCATCACCACACTTATGACTCTCTGCCGCATGGTGGCGCTGCTCATCTAATTTAGAGAAGAGCAGAACAACAATTGTTTATGAATACAATATACATTAAAAATACTAATACCTGCCTCCCCAGCCATACCTTTAGATATGGGGATAATGAATAATCTGAACTTTAGCACTTGCGGGCTAGAAAGATGGTTAGTAGTAGTTTTGGCAGTTTTGACAGGGCAATGGGTGGTGCAAGCTGCAGTGGCCTCCGGATCAAGGCCACAACTCTTATTGTTTTAAAAATTAAGCACTGATGAAAGTGCGTCGGTGCCTGAAGCTCCTGGTCAGGCGAGATGTCCGCGGCCAGTGCGATAAAACATCGGCCTTTTTAATTCACTTCTAGACTGCGCCTTTTCCTGACTGTGGCATGTTTCAGTTTTCTCCCTTTGTGGCGGTTTTCTATCTAGCTCCAGTGCTTTAAATGGGGAAAAAATAAGTGCAGGTACTCAAATTAAGTTGGAGGGCGGGGCAGATGGCGGAGCTGTGGACAAGACATAAGTTATATAAAGGCACTCTGCCATCTGTCAAGTATTCATTTAGCCCTTGCATTACCATTGTTATTATCTCAAATTTCCTGTATGTGCAAATTCCCTCTGCATGTGTGGGCAAGACATATATAGACCATTAATAACCTGTCTCCTACTATGACCCTCTCAAATGTGTAAGCTGCCAATGTGTTTAAAGCGACGTTTGGACTAAGCTTTTTATGCCTCAGGATTTTCAGTATAAATTTACAAGGTTTAGAACTGCTCATAATGACCTGCTAAGTGTGATACTAGGGCTGCAGTGACCTTAGCCAAGCACTGTTTGATCTTGAGTCCTCGCTGTTTTATCATGGACCAGCAGTGTTTGATTCTGTGCCAGCACTGTGGTTGTTAGCCAGAGATGTGGCTCACTGGTTAGAGGCGGCAGGCCTGAGAGCAGAAGTCAGCCTGGGACCAGGGTTCAATTCCCGACGCGGCAGGGTCGTGGACCTTGGTCAGCGGACTCGATAATTCTCGCTTCGGTGCTTACTCTAATCAGGGGTTCCACTCGGCAACTCTGGGCATTAGCTTGCCTAATCTCCACAACGGCCCCACCAATTCTGGGGATGCCTGGCTCCACTTTGGGGACGCCCAGCAAGGGACCATCCCACAGGGAAAGCCAGGACGGGTTCCCCAGAGTTATACAGCGCCGGGACACCCCGTTGCTGGGGCAGCTGTGCGCTTTACAAGTATACTACATTTACATTTACATGTGTGATCTTGTGTTGAGTAAGATTGGGGCAGCAACAGGCGAGACTGGGCCAGCACTATGTTGAATTGACTCAGTGCTTTGAGACCATGACTCAGTCATGCATGGTTTTGGCTGTTCTTTTCATCACCAGTATGTGATCTTGGCAAAGGTCTGTGTGATGTTGATCCAGCATTGCCTAATCTTGGGCCTTCAGCTAGTTGATAATACCCAAGCAGTGTCTGTGATTGGTTCAGTACTGTGTGACCTTGACTCACGGTGTGTATGATCTTTGGCCAGTAATATTTGTTCTTGGCTCAACACTGTGTGATTTTAAGCCATCCTGGCCTAATCTTGGGCCTTTATTGTGATATGGTCCAACACTGGATGATGTCTGGTCCAGTCCTGTGGGGTGTTGGCTCAGCCCTGTCTGATCTTGGTTCAGTCATTTCAGATCTTTCCCAGTGCTTTTTTCTCTATAGATGCAAAACGAACAGATGATGGATGGAATACTGAACAATGCAAACACTCACCCCAAGTCACAAAGATCTGGGTTTAATCCATCGTTCTGTTGCTCACCACGCCACCCCAGTTTGGACCCAGCCAAATGCAAATCAGTCTTGACCGAGTTCCTTATGGGAACAGTCCAGCCCGAACTGCCAAGTGAGGTCCTCTCTGGACTGGAAACAAGCATCCTGACACGGGTTTCAGGGCATCACCCCTCATCAGCCAGGCTAGCTTGAATCCAGTGGCGCAGTGAGCACGGGACCCACATTTGGGCATACCCTTCCCACTTAGGGTGAAAATGCAAAAGGAACAAATGATGGACGGAATGCTCAACTATGCAAACATTCACCCCAGTCACAAAGATCTGGCTTTAATCCGTCTTACTTTTGCTCACCAAGCCACCCCAGTTTGAACCCAGCATAGGCAAATCAGTCTTGACCCTGTTGCTTATGGGAACAGTCGCCCAAACTGCCAAGCCAGGTCCTCCTTGGACCCGAAACCAGCATCCTGGGACCGGTTTCAGGGCATCATCCCTGTTAGAAAGGCGAACCCGGGGGAGGCAGAAGGTGTCTGACTGATCACCCCTAGGTCTACCCCTCCTTCAGAGAAGGGACTGAGCGATGTCGAGAGGCCTCCGACGGGAGGGCCCTCTCCTAGAATCGTACAGCAGAGTAACCACACCACTACAAATATACACCACACGTAGATAGGGTTTTCAATCTTTATCGGGCAATAAGTATCGGTTCAATATATACAGCAGATCCAGGGATCGGGAAAGTCTCGTGGCAAGGGGCAAGGTAGCGGGACAGTCTCATAGATGGTCGGTTGCAATGGGACCCTACGCACAGCTCTCAATCCTCGAGCTGGGGGGTTCCAGAAGGAGGAGCCGTGGCAGCGCCAGCAGGCTCCAGGATGGTTCAGCGAGCGTGGACCGCGGCAGCGCCAGCAGGCTCCAAGATGGTTCAGCGAGTGTGGACCACGGCAGCGCCAGCAGGTTCCAAGATGGTTCAGCGAGTGTGGACCGCGGCAGCGCCAGCAGGTTCCAAGATGACTCAGCGAGTGTGGACCGCGGCAGCGCCAGCAGGTTCCGAGATGGTTACAGCAAAGATGGACCGCGGCAGCGCCAGCAGGTTCCAAGATGGTTCAGCAAAGATGGACCGCGGCAGCGCCAGCAGGTTCCGGGTAGAGCAGCAAGGGGAGTTCGTCTCAGGGTCAGCCGCGACTGCGTCAGCAGGGCTTCTCGACTCCGGGATACAACTGCCGTCCTACTCCGGGGCTGGCCCAGATATAGGTCTGGAGTCCTTTGATGTCCGGACCCTCTCGCCTGGGGGTCAGAGGGGCCGGGATGATGGTGTCCAGACACCCAGCAGGGGGGTGGAGCCGGAGCCCAGGGAGGCCGGAGGGTGATCGAAACCAGGCATCCGGGGACGGTTGGAGAGCCATCGAAACTCCCCTCTCCTTGTCTCTGGTTGAGTGGCCACTCTACCACCCGGAGGGTTCTTGGTGCCTCGATGGCGGGCTCGCTGGGGCCGTGGCCGCGGCTGGTCCGGGACCACGTGTCTGTGACGTGATGGGCCCAAGATGGCGTCGGGCCTGGAATGAGGGTCCGGGGTGGGCACCGGACAGGTAATGCTGGGGCGGCCCGAGGGGCCCGTGTCAGTAGTTGTGGGCCGCCGGGTGGCGGATCTGGTGGTTTGGAGGGCGTGCAGAGGTGTTCCCGAGGGCGACCCGGGCTGGATGGAGGGCCGATGTCGTCCGGGGCCCGCCATGCGGGAGGGGTAGGACCACGCCACGAGGCCGGGTCCAACACGCGTCCCCCCCCAGCTGAAGGCAGGGGAGAGTCACCCATCTTCTTGGGGATTCTCCTCGCCAAGGCGGAAGAATCTGGAGAGGCCGTCAGCGTTGGCGTGGTTGTTGCCAGGGCGATGCTCCACGGTGAAGTTCATCCCTTGGAGGGAGATGGACCAACGTAGCAACTTCGGGTTCTCGCCCCACATCTGCATCAACCACCGCAGGGGCCGGTGGTCAGTCTGTACTCGGAAGTGGGTGCCGAAGAGGTAGGGCCGGAGCTTCTTTAGGGCCCATACGACGGCGAATGCTTCCCTCTCGATGGTGCTCCATCGTTGTTCTCGGGCCAGCAGGCGCCGGCTGATGAAGGCCACAGGAAGGTCGACTCCGTCAGAGATCATTTGGGACAGTACGGCCCCAATGCCGTCTTCCGAGGCGTCAGTTTGGACGATGAACTCTCGGCTGTAGTCGGGGGCCTGGAGCACCGGGGCGGTGCACATGGCAGTCTTTAGGGTCTCAAAGGCTACTTGGCACTCGGGGGTCCAGTGCACCTTCGGGGGTAGTCTCTTGGAGGTTAGTTCTGTGAGGGGCCCCACAATGCTCCCATAGTCCTTTATGAACCGCCGATAGTACCCAGTGAGCCCCAGGAAGGCTCGGACGGCGGTCTGGGTGACGGGGGGCTCCCAGGCCTGGATGGCGTCGATCTTGGGTTGAAGGGGAGCCACTTGGCCGCTCCCCACTTGGTGTCCCAGATAGGTCACGGACCCTTGACCGATCTGGCACTTGCTGGCTTTTATTGTTAGTCCGGCCCGTTGGAGGGCCGTCAGGACCTTCCAGAGGTGGGTCAGGTGCTCGTCCCAACAGAGGCTGTACACCGCAATATCGTCCAGATAGGCGGCACTGAACTCTTCCAGCCCTGCCAGCACCCGATTCACTAGTCTCTGGAAGGTGGCCGGAGCATTCTTCATGCCGAAGGGCATCACGTTGAAGTGGAAGTGGCCATCGGGGGTCGAGAAAGCGGATCGTTCTTGTGCCCCGGGCGTGAGGCCGATTTGCCAGTATCCGGCCGTGAGGTCGAAGGTGCTGAGGTACCTGGCGGCTCTCAGGCGATCGATCAGTTCATCCGCTCGGGGAATGGGATGGGCGTCGGTCCTGGTGACGGCATTCAGTCCCCGGTAGTCGACACAGAACCGCAGCTCCGGGGGCACCCCGGGGGCGGCGGCCTTAGGGACCAGGACGACGGGACTGGCCCATGGACTGTCTGAGGGTTCGACTACCCCTAGGGCTAGCATCTTGGAAACTTCGGCTTGGATGGAGGCCCGGACTCGGTCGGGGACTCGGTAGGCTCGGTGCCGCACGGGCGGACTGTCCCCGGTGTCGACGTCGTGAACACACCACTGGGTGGCTCTGGGGGTGAGGGAAAATAAGTTCGCAAATTGACCCAGCAGTTCTTGGCAGTCCTGGCGCTGTTTGGGTGTCAGCGCGGGAGAGAGGGAGACTCCCTTCGACGGAGCCATCTTTCTCAGAGGTGCTCAGGAGGTCTGGTAGAGGCTCCGAGTCGTCCTCTGCTCCGTCATCGGTAGCCAGCAACAGGCTCAGTTCGGTGCGGACAAAGTGGGGCTTGAGCCGGTTGGCGTGTAGGACCCGGAGGGGGTTCCGGGGGGACTCCATGTCCACTAGGTAGGTGACGGGGCTCTTGCGCTCCACCACTTTGAAGGGCCCCGTCCATCTGTCCTGGAGGGCGCCGGGGTCGACCGGGGACATGACCCAGACCTGCTGGCCCGGCTCGAATTCAATGGACGAGGCATTTTCATCATACCAGCGCTTCATCTCCTCTTGACTGGCCTTCAGGTTGGTTTCGGCCAGTTCCCGGAACCTCCGAGTCTGGTTGCGGAGAGTCAAGAGGTATCGGAAAACATCGGGCGGAGTATCGGAGGCGGCCAGCTCCCAGCCTTCCTTGACCAGGCTGAGGGGGCCTCGCACAGTGGTGTCCATATAATAGTTCAAAGGGCTGAACCCCAGGGACTTCTGGGGTACCTCCCGGTAGGCGAACAGGAGGCATGGCAGCAGAACGTCCCATTTGCGCCGGAGGGGCTCTTCCAGGCCCTTGATCATTCCTTTCAGGGTCCTATTAAATCGCTCCACTAGTCCATTCCCTTGAGGGTGATACGGGGTGGTGAACTTATACGCGACCCCGCACTGTTGCCACAGGGACCGCATATATTTCGATATAAAGTTTGTGCCCCGATCACTGACGACCTCTCGGGGGAAGCCGACTCGGGAGAAGATCCCCATTAGCGCCCGACCCACTACGGGGGCTGTGATAGTCCGGAGGGGGATAGCTTCCGGGTAGCGGGTGGCATGGTCCACCAGGACGAGGATGAAGCGGTGCCCCTGGGAGGTTGGAGGGTGATCGAAACCAGGCATCCGGGGATGGTTGGAGAGCCATCGAAACTCCCCTCTCCTTGTCTCTGGTTGAGTGGCCACTCTACCACCCGGAGCGTTCTTGGTGCCTCGATGGCGGGCTCGCTGGGGCCCGTGGCCGCGGCTGGTCCGGGACCACGTGTCTGTGACGTGATGGGCCCAAGATGGCGTCGGGCCTGGAATGAGGGTCCGGGGTGGGCACCGGACCGGTAATGCTGGGGCGGCCCGAGGGGCCTGTGTCAGTAGTTGTGGGCCGCCGGGTGGTGGATCTGGTGGTTTGGAGGGCGTGCAGAGGTGTGCCCGAGGGCGACCCGGGCTGGATGGAGGGCCGATGTCGTCCGGGGCCCGCCATGCGGGAGGGGTAGGACCACGCCACGAGGCCGGGTCCAACAATCCCTCATCAACCAGGCTAGCTTGAATCCAGTGGTGTAGTGACACGGGACCCACATCTGATCATACTGCACAGAAGCACAGCCTATGAAAAGACCAGGGTGAGCTTATTAATGGCAAAACTGATGATGTCGGTGGGAGATTGTTAGCTTAGAATGATATTTTAACGTTCTCATAATTTTCACTTCATTCTGATAAAAGCATACTGGAATATAAAATTATTGAAATGTATGTAGTTTCTAAAATTGTCCCCAAGTATTTCCGATCTATTGCCATGTATACAAGGGATCTGTATTGTAAGGTGTCATGGTCCTTCCACCTCTCGCTACTATCATGGAAGGGGATTACAGGGGTAGTTCCTACAGAACAGATTCTACGCACACACATCACTGTTTTGCCAAATTTTTATTTTCACTAGCTATTACCTGTACACCAGGTAATATCTGTATAATTCAGGGCACCACCCCCATCTGCACCACCGTTTTCAAGTGTGCAGCAGTGCGAAAAGAAACTAGTGGGCTGCCATCTGTGTGCAGCTACCAGGCCTTCAGAGAATTTTTTTTTTTTAAACGATGGAAGGGGAGGGGCTGAAAGCAATCTATGGGTAAGCCGACAGCCCAACAGCAGTGTTCAGGTGCCGTGCCTAAAAAATATATATAGAAAAGGAAATGTTTTTAAACAATAAAATCTCCACGGGGAAAGCAACGGACGGTTAAGCGAGTGGCAGCAGGAAGTAAAGGAAAGAAACGATTAAAAATAGAGCAGGAGGTGGGGGAACCAACAAAGGAAGTGAGGGGAAGAGACACACAATGGAAAGGAGGGACACACATGTTTTTTTAAATAAAAAAAACAAGCACACAGGCATTAAGGAGGTGAAAGCACATGTCATGGAGTGCAGGAAAAGTCTAGTCCACTGATTGTAAGCAGGGTAATGCTTCAACTCCTACATTAAGGAATATTGTAAATTGGCTATGTTCCAGGGTAGTGACAAAGACAAGAAGGGGATAGAAATCCATTGAATATGAAGCAAGGAAAGGAGATTAACAATAAGGCCAACCAATTGTAAGCAATGAGCTGACCCAAAGCCCACTCTGAGTATTGTATTGTACACAATAGGTCTTCAAAATCAATGAGCTAAAGGTGTCTGTAAGTGAGACCTAATCAGAGAATATACCCGCACCTCCCATTCCAAAGCTTTAAATCCCTCATCAGCATCCTGGTCAGGAGCAGGTTGGATTACTGTAAGACTCCTAGATTGACTCCAGTAGTATTCGTTCTTTCTTTGGATAAAAATTCATTTAGTCACATGCACAATCTTGAATCTTCTCCAGCTTGCATCCACTTCTTTGCACCAACTTAGTGACCAGTGGTTGGGTCTCCTGCCAACAAATCCGCGTTTGTGCCAGTTTGACCCTGGGTGAAATGGACCAATAGCCTTGATTGCCTCATTTGCTGAGCTTCGTACATAGAGTATCTGAACTGCACAGCTCTGGTAACTATTCAAATTTGAAAGATGATTCTGTCAGCAACCAAGTGAAGCTTCCTCTGAAACCGTATTGAGAACGCACGTTATTCATGAATACATGCACCCATCAGTTGGAAAGGCCTTCTTTCTCTGGACAGTGCGTTGGTGCTGTCTGGTTTCACTTTCAGAGTCAAGCAGTCACCACATCACCTATGATCGCCTGTGGTTTTGCAGTTTCTCTGACGAGGCTGCGCATGGTTGTGCGAGAGATCTTCCTTGCTCTAGCACATCATTTGAGTCCAAGTCAGATGCCAGGCTCTGGGTGATGACGTTGCCTCCCTGGTACTTCCTCTCTTTCTGTTGAGAGCATCCGCAAAAATACTCTGATTGGCTCCCCTAGCAAGGCCTGGACTCAGATCTTACCATCTCTGACTTTGGCACTCAGCAGTGCGCAACCTATGGTCTCAAAACTGATCAACAACTTCGCCTCAGGGGGAGGAGCCTAGCGTCTGAACATGATGGCCGCCTAATCCTTCGGCTCCGCCGACCCTTCCGCTTTCCTCCCGTCCCGGGACCTCTCCTGGCATCCATCCTGCTCCCGAGTTCGATTTTCGGGTCCGGGAGGACACCCCGACTCCGTTGATGTGTCAGGTTCCGCGCTCCCTGCCGTTGAAGAGCTGGGACGCTCTCGCCTCCTCCCGGACGCTGCCCGGCGCTGAGGGGTCTTTGTTCTCCGGCTCTGGCTGCCTTCACCCCTGATCATAGCTGCCGCAGTGGACGTGGCCGGCCGGCCGGCGACTCGCAGTGGCTGACCTGGTTGATTGCGTTCTGCCCGCTCTCCGCATATTTAAGTGGCCGGCATACCGGCAGTGAGCACATCATTGTTTCCCCGCCCGGACCTTTCGGTGCCTTTGTTCTCTTCCTGGCTCGCTCCATGATGGGGTGGGCGCCATTTTAAAGTCCGAGCAACTGGACCTTCTTTTCACGATCCTGGTCACAACCATTAACATGGCAGCGACATTCGTTACGCTTCCCCCGGCATTGTACAGCGGAGTCTGCGCTCCCTTGGTGCCCCCGGCCAGGGGGTGCTCCTGCGTTCATCGGCATGGTACTCAGCTATCCGACGGTACTGTGGAGGACCAGTACTGTGGGCTACAACGGCGTTCTGGGCCAAAAGTGCAGGGTTCTGCCACATCCTCCCCGCCTAGGGCACCGGTGCGGATTGCAGATATTATGGGAGCCCTGGGTCTTCTTCACTCTGCTCTCTGTGGCGACGCCTATGACCTAGGGCTCCGTCTGGATGCTGTTCTCTCTGCTGTGCCCTTATGTGACCGAGCACCTACACGACTGCGGAACGATGAACCATATCCTGTGTCCGCGTTTTGTGGACGGCCCGCCCGGGAGTGCCCGGGGGTGCTGGAGGTCTGTGCTCCTGATGTTTCCGCAACGCTGTTTCTGGCGAAGGTGCAGAGGTCTGATGTATGCGTGTTGGTTCACGAATTGGAGTCTCGCCCTCAGACGCCATGTTCGAATACTCCTTTGTGGATTATTGTTGTTTTGCAACTGCTGCTCCTGCTCTGGCCGGGTGTGCTGCTACGGGGCGATGATCATCCTTATGTCGCTGTCGCACACAGGTCGTTGGATTGGACGGACTTTGATGGAAGGCGCTGTGCTATGCTGGGGTCATATTGCTGCTTTGTTTTGTTCGGGACGGCTACCGTTCTGCTGGACTACGTCGTTATTCCTGATCGCAGGGGACAGGGCTGATTCCCCCTGTCTATGACTGTGGTAGCGTATACTCCTTGGGTGGCTAGGGGTGAACGAGACTTTGAAGTCAGACATTGTTGCTGTTCCGGGTGGCGGGGGGGGGGTCGGGGATGTCTCCTTTCCCGTCGGATCTACTGTTGATTGTTACGCAGGGAGGTGGGTGGTGAGCCGGGGATGATCTACTCTATGTTTAATTTGTGTCGGTGGCGGGGTCTGGAGATGGGTGGCCCGATTATTACCTGCTGGGTGCGGGTTGGTCTCTCTCCTCCTCCTCTCTCTTTATATCTTTATAATTCCCTTCTGTGGGGCAGTTCCGGGGCGACAGGCACGCTGTTAGTGGGTTGGCCATAGTCATTACAGGAGTGCTGGGTGGTGGGTGTGGGGGGGTTTGTTTTTTTAGTTTGTTTTGTTATATGGTCACTATTGCTCTTTTCCGTCTTTGGGAGGGTTCTTTCCTCTTTGTAGGGTTGGCTGCTTCTGGGTTTCGTACCTTTTTATTTTCCTGTATTTCGAGGACTCATAGTTTTCGCTTTTGGGGGTGGGCTTCCTGGGAATGTTAGTTGAACTGTTGTTCGTACATAACGTTGCTTAATATCCGATTCATTGTTGCTGTTGCTGTATATATATGTTTGCTGTCTTTACGGCCTACTTTCGACTGTACATGGGGTAAGCCCCTCTTGTTGCGTCTCTTTTGTATCCCCTTTTAGTAAGGTGTGTATTTAGTCCTGCTGCAGCCCCCTCGCTTCATCTACTTTAAAACGAAAACCTCTTCTTTTGTTTTGCGCGCCCCGTATCACTTCTGTCGGACTTCGCTATATGCTGATTGTATGCGGTTATACTGTTATCCTGCTTTCCTCTCTTTGCGGCCGGCCGTGATGGTTGTGGGCTTGCGCATGTATCTCCTGTTTTTTATCTCAATAAAGGTTTTCAAAAAAAAAAAAAAAAAAAAAAAAACAACTTCGCCTCAGGTTCTGGCCAGATATAATTTCTGACAGCAAACCGCATTACCATAGAAGGTTCAGAGAGAGTAGTCTACAACAGGAGGCCATGTTTTACAACAAGCATGGTGACAGCTGATCCCATCTTCTCAACAGGCTAGACACATTGGTCCAGTAGCGCAGTCCATGTTTACAGCCCATCTACATGAATTAAGTGGGGAAGTCGCAAAGCCCAAGTGCCTTACTTACAGAAAACATTATGCAAACAGGATCACCAAAAAGCTCCAAGAGACTTGGAAAAATGGTGAGGGAGTGCTACATCATAACGGCATTGCATGTCTGTCACCCATCTTGCAACTGACTTTTAAGAGAGCCTTTGGATGGAGATGGAATAACAGATCATTTGAGTTTAGGAACACTTCACCTCGAAAGAGAACTAGAAAAATTAGTATCATAAATGGGAAAGGGTACGTTTTCTAGAGAGATTTTTGCCTTCTACTTTAGTCTTTTATGTATCTTTTAAATATCCCACAAAACATTTAATTCCAAATTTGAACAACTTGTGTAAATATAGCCCCCATGTAACATATTATAATTCTGCCAATAAGGCTGAACAGGTTTTAGGAACTGACTTAATAAGGGGTGGCCCTTTACCACCAGGCCTTGGGTAATACTGGACCATGGTCTTGATTGCACCTGCCCTGGACTGGCATTTAGACACTGCTGTTTATCTCTTATCTTCCATTAATTGGCGTTTGCTCTTAAGAGTAGCAAAAATATTTTGAATTCTTGCAATGTCATCAGATGATATTTTGATAGACTATATGACCTAGATATCCATATTTGGCACCACATCCACGGGATTTGAATGTTGTTCCAGGGTTGGCTCATAAACTCCCTGAAACCATAGTGATTATCGAGGTTAAACCTGCTAAAGAGTCTTATTGGTGGCTTCATGTTTACCCACCGGGCGAGCAGGTTACAGTTTGTGGTAATGAGCCTTATGAGGTTTTCAATAATGACAAGTGACTGTCACCCTAACTTTCTTCCAATGTGTGATGATTGTGGTGTATTATATGAAGGGCTCCTGGTTTTATGGTAGTTATGTTTTTTAACATTTCTGTCTGTATTTATCCATATTTATTTTTAGGTCAAGGACTGTAGGCTTGCACTTGCGCAGTTCGGTCCGAAGATTTAATGTTTCTTAGTACGGGGCATTAACCCGCCCCTCTTCTCCATTGGCTGGTCTCGTAAATGCTGGCCAGCCATTGGAGGAGAGGGGCGTCACTCCCTTTAAGCCCCATCTTTTCCAAATTCGGGGGCGTGTTTTTTCGTTTCTTTCTCGCTGTGACGTCATCATGAAAAAACACGCCCCCCAGTCTGAAAAGGATGGGGCTTAAATGCAAATGGCGGGCGCTTTGCTTCACGATCCCTCCCCTGGTGTCCTCTTCCTGCCCCGTCTCTTCCCACCTCTTCTCTTTCCCTCTGGTGCCGCCACCTTCCTTCCTCCCTCCCCCTCCCCTCGTCAGAGCCTGCCGCAGTCCGGGATCTCCCTGATCGGTGCCTTGCTGCCGCTCCGCAGACCCGGCGATGTCTTGGCACAGGTAGGGGGGCGCTTCGACTCGGTGCTGCTTCCGTATCCGTATTATGTTTGATATGCACCCGTGGCATGTCTCGCGCGCTTCGCCGCGGGCTCTCTTCACTCAGCCTCGCGCCACACTGTGAGCTTTGCAGTTTTACTTTTCCGCCTGTAAAATATTGATCCGAGTGCGCAGAGCGTCATTTGTCATCGTTGGCTGAGAAATGCGCCACTGGCAAAACTTCTGGGAGCAGCTGTTGTGCTGTCGTTAACACATATTGCAAAACAGCCTTCCATAAAGTAGCGCATTTGCATTTTTATTCCCGGATGTCACTATAATATTCAGTGGCAAGCGCTTGTGGCCGATTTGGGTTTTTCACTCCTTGTTTAGTTTCAGCGCACGCTACTGGTGTTTATTAATGCTAATATGTGTTAATCACTTACAGCTGTAAATACTGCTGTTTGTGCAGAGGGACCTCGGTACACAGTCGTAGCTCCTTCAGATAAGCAGGAGCTGCTTGAGCTGAAATGGAGATTGGTCGATATAAAATATTAATGGATGTATCAGGCTACAGAGAAGTGCTACATAAGGAACAAATGTGATCCCTATGGGGAGGAATCTGCTGTTGTCAGTGGTTGAGGGGGCCAGTTGGATTGTGGACGTTGGGGGAGTGGTTGGGATTTATTAAAGTAATCCGCAGATTGTCAGGGAAATCTCAGCCCTGCCGAGTTTTGACTCTGTGAAGGTGCTGTAGCAGCCTGAGGTCCATCTTTGCAACTTTGTCCACAGTGGAAAGTTGCACTCCCTATTTATAAGATGAAATCACTTTTGGTAAAATGGGCTTCGCAGAGCTTGTGGTGCAAGCCGGGAACTGAAAATGGCATCACAGATTACCAGGCAGGCAACCCTGGTCAAAAGCTAGAGCAGTTTTTGTTGTGTATAGAGTCTAAAGCTTGCATTGTAGTGGCATATGCCACTCAACTCCATTGGCAGACTGAGAACATTCGATGTCTTCCCCCTGAACCATCCCAGTTTTTCTGTGCCTCTGTTCCCCCGGTTTTTTGTGCCTCTTGTTCCCCCAGTTTTCTGTGCCTCTGTTCCCTGCTGGTCATCCCAGTTTTTCTGTGCCTCTGTTCCCTGCTTGTCATCCCGGTTTTTCTGTTCCCTGCTTGTCATCCCGGTTTTTCTGTGCCTCTGTTCCCTGCTTGTCATCCCGGATTTTCTGTGCCTCTGTTCCCCCGGTTTTTCTGTGCCTCTGTTCCCTGCTTGTCATCCCGGTTTTTCTGTGCCTCTGTTCCCCTGGTTTTTCTGTGCCTCTGTTCCCTGCTTGTCATCCCGGTTTTTCTGTTCCCTGCTTGTCATCCCGGTTTTTCTGTGCCTCTGTTCCCTGCTTGTCATCCCGGATTTTCTGTGCCTCTGTTCCCCCGGTTTTTCTGTGCCTCTGTTCCCTGCTTGTCATCCCGGTTTTTCTCTGCCTCTGTTCCCCCAGTTTTTCTGTGCCTCTGTGTGCGTGGCTCGGTCGGTCTGTGTGTGTGCGTGGCTCTGTCTGTGTGTTTGCGTGGCTCTGTCTGTGTGTGTGCATGGCTCTGTGTGTGGCTCTGTCTGTGTGTGTGTGCGTGGCTCTGTGTGTGTGTGTGTGTGTGTGTGTGTGTGTGCGTGGCTCTGTCTGTGTGTGTGTGTGTGCGTGGCTCTGTCTGTGTGTGTGTGTGTGTGGCTCTGAATGGCTCTGTCTGTCTGTGTGTGTGTGTGCGCGGCTCTGTCTGTGTGTGTGTGTGCGCGGCTCTGTCTGTCTGTGTGTGTGTGTGTGTGTGGCTCTGTGTCCGCGAATACTCTCTACTACTGTCTAATGCTCACCTATTGCCATTGTAAAAGACAATACCATTTATTTATGTTTTATAAAAAAAAAATGTCATGAGCAATGCCAATAGCTCTACCTTTAATAATGCCGAGACCATTGCATTGTAAATGCTTGTTTTCCCATCTTATTGGTATTTGTCCATATTTGTTTTGTGAACAGATGAGGTGATAACTTGAATATTTCCACATTTATTTAGCCGATAAACGTGCACACATACTTTGATGCCTGACAAGGTTTAGCACATTACACAGCCACAAATATTAAACCCACATGAAAAGAATTGTATAATAGTACAAATACATGTTGAGATATTCTGTAATGTAAGCAAATCTCATTCAGCTTTGTAACTCCCATGCTGCCAATATGTAAAACTATTGGCCATGCTTCCAATATGTACATCTATTGTCCTGAAAGCCATTAATCTCAGCATGGAGAATCACTAAAAAGAAGCACAATTATAAGTACTTTTTTGCTTTTGAAAATAAACACAGAATGGGAAAAATTGTGGCTGTATTTATCTGTAAAAATCAGTAAAAACAGAAAACAGTGAGCCCTAATTATAAGGTTTGGTTGTGCAGCCGTACCATGTAATACACCCGCAAAACTAACTTGGGTCCAGCCAGGCCCGTTTGTAAAACCTTTAGCTCAACCTGTGGTAGCCGTTGCTTTGAGCAGCAAGGCTTAAATAAAGGAAATAGTGTAAAGCATTTAGAAGCACTAAACAACAAAATAAAGTCACACAATACAAAAGAAATCTGACACCAATTTATAAAAAAAGATATTTGTATTAATTTTTAGGCACGAAGCATGAGCAAAATCCACCAGTGTTCAGGATATATAGTTTGTTAGGCAAAATGTACACCTCAGCTTTTTAATCCGAAGTGCAAACAAGCATTGGTAACTGCAAAGATTCGACACTTTAGAAATGTTTGGAAGAATTTTGTCCGGCTACTCTGGCCCGAGTGGGTCAACTAAATCCAACAGGGAGGAGGAGGCGTACTAATGAGTATTGGGACAGTTGCCTGGTCACCAAAGCAGTCTCATGTCCAGGTCCGCACTCTACATCAAGACCGCCATAGACGTCAGTGAGGTGGTCCTGAGGCTGGGGATGCAGGATACGGAAAGATGTTCTAGGTGTTGTGCGGTCAATGGGGTGTCCTTGCAGTTATTCTTCATTGCACTGGTTAGGTGGGGCAACTTTGGCCTCAGGGGTCTGGTCCCTTAAAGTATTCTTAGAACAAGTAAAAGGCTAGCTGCAGCTAGGCTACAGCAGGCAAAGCTGTATCCTTTGGTGAAGGCTGGTGTTCCTCATAGGGGACCAATCTGGACTCAGATGAGAATCCCTAGTCAAGCAGACTTTCAGCAACTTCTGGGCATCAAGGATCGGTTTCTTGGGGGGCAGCTACGATTCTCAGAAAGCGGCTACTGACTTACCAGAATGCATTTCTCCAGCTTTGGTGGCCCTGGAGCTGGTTCCCGGATGTCAGCCAACTGACCCTTTGAGTAACTTCTTTGGTCTGGGGCTCAGGAGCGACTTTTTCACGTGCCAAGAGCCACAGGTACAGTTCTCTCTTCGCTAGCCTGAGGTGTGGCAGGTGCAGTCCAGCTGACAGTGCAGCCTCTCTTGCCAGGTCCAGGGATCCGCAGGGCAGTCCTTTTTGGTCCTTTCTCCAGTACTGGCGTGATCTGAGATTCAGGTTGCCCGGGGTGCCATATTTAAGCCCAGAAAGTGCCCCGGGGGGGATGATGTGGTCACTACCCAATGGGCTACCAGGAACCCCCCTGCCATGTGACAACGTCTGGCTATGTGTGGCATCTAGGAATCCCAGGGTGCATTAATCTGCCCACTCCAAAGATGGCTGAGCCATTTCTTGTATGTTAGGAACTTTGTAGTCCACCCTAGAGTCGTGGCTACACCCGAGATTCACGCCCACAGGAAAACCTGTTTGGGCACTGATCACCTCTTTCTGTTTCCGTCGCCAGCCTGTCTACCTGAACAAAGGAGCAACCCCTCGGGTGTGATCGCCATTTGCCCATCAGAGGTAGATACACCTTTAAAGCTTGCCATTTGGGCCATCACTTTTAAGTGATGTCCTGCAAGGTGGAGGTAGCACCTCTCCCTGTAGCAAGCTTCTATTGTTCCGGAGCCTGGAAGTGATTCACACTACTTACCCAGGAGAGCAGAAGGCTGTCTGGTGGCCAGCAACTGTGCGACGCCACTGAATAAACGGGGAACACATTGGCAACTTTGTAAAAGTTGCCTTACCTTAAAAGCGACATTAACTTTGACTGGGCATCATATCAGGTTTAATGCCATGTAATATAGTGGCTCTATAAATACTGGACCAAAGTAAGGTACAGTGTGTATAGAGTCCCCAGTCCCCAGAGGTTTGGCAGAGGCTAAAGTTAGATATAACCTTACTCTCTAAAGTGGTAGCTTGGTCAAGCAGTAAGGCAGTATCAGAGGACAGTGTAAAGCATTTGTTGTACACACTCAGTCAGCAAATGGTCTCACACACTCAAGAACTGAACTCTAAGCCAATTGTTTTGTATCAAAAGATATAGTTGTTTTATTTTAGAACCAACAAGGTATCAAAATATACTTTCTCAGGATGAGTTACTTTTTTTTGAAAACTTTATTTTTTCAGCAAGATAAACAATACATTCCCCCCCAAAGATTGGCATCAGTATAGATAAATACAGGTGTACATAGTTCACAGTCCTAGTATGGTTCTAACATTGCAGATATAACAGGAGATGCAAGAATCAAGTCCTCTGGATGCAATGCTAGTATAGAAACTGACAATAAGTAACTTGTGCGCAGTCATCAGGGCATTACCCCACCACCTACTCTCCCTCCCCCTCTCCCGCCGCCCCTTCCTCAGGTCCCGATTCCTCGGAGGAGAACAATGCAGCACTAGTCGCATCGGAGTCGCTGGCAGCCGACCCCACAGCGCACATCATACGCCATGCAAGCAAGTCCTCCTGCAGCCGTTCATCTCTACGCGCATGCTGCATGTGCGTTTCTTCAGCCAATGTCCATTCCCCCACATCCCGAAGCCACAGTGTCATGTCTGGTGCCCTTTGTCCCATCCAGGTAATAGCCACCCGCCTTCTAGCCAGCACCAAGAGCAGCTGCAGCATTTTATATGACAGATTCCTCTTCCTAGGTCTGGGGACCAGGGCTAACAAGCAATGGAGCGGGGTCAGGTCAAGACGCAGACTCGTGACCTTCCGGATGTGGACTACAACTACCCGCCAGAAGTCCCCGACCAGCGGGCACTTCCAAGCCAAATGGAGAAATCCGGCCCGACTGAACCACACCTAGGACAGGCATCCGATTTATCTGCAGCAATGCGGTGCAAAGCCACTGGGGTTACGTAAGTGCGGTGCATGAAATTAAAATGGATCAATTTGAAACGTGCGTTACACGACACCTTCCTGTTAAGCGTCCCTATCCGTTTCCGTTGTCCCGGGTCTAAGGCGACCCCAGATCCGCCTCCCATGCCGCCCAGGACGGGGATATCGGGGGGGCTGAGTCACATCTCATCGCCGTATATAACAGCGTTATCAGTCGCCGTCCTGTGCCGCACGATAGCAGGATATTCAAAGTATGGGACACCTGGGGCGCCTCAGGGAACTGTGGCCAGGTCGCTCTCGCCATGTCCTGCAGGCCTCTATAGTGGAGATATTGACCCCCAGTAAGACTGAAAGCCTCCGTAGCTCTCTCCAGGGTCACGAAGGACTCGTCTGGATACAGGTCTGCTAAGGTTTCACAGCCGCCCTCACGCCATTCCCGAAACGACATGTGCTCCTCCATTAATGTGACCGGTGCCAATATCCATACTGGTGGCTCCCTATGAAAAGGGGCCCGTCTCAGCACCCTGTGCCGGACAATATACGGCAGGGAGTCGTCCGCTCCTCTACCACGCATCAGAGCCACCTGTGACGTCTTCTCATCTGCGCTACCTGCCAGGAGTCGCAACTCCCAATTGTCCGTACCCGCGAACCAGCGCGCAGCTGGGATAAGTTGGGCCGCGTAATAGTATAAATCAAAACGCGGGGCTTCTAGGCCCCCCTCTTCCCAGCGTCTGACCACCGTGCGCAACGCAACTCTGCTGCGCCTGCCCGCCCAAAGCAGGGAGGTGGGCAACGTATTAAGTTTGTTGAAAATACGAGGAGGAAGAGGACAGAGGGTATTCTGTAGGATATACAATACTCTGGGCAGCATCACCATCTTCGAGACGGCCAACCGTCCCATGAGAGAGAGTGGAAGCGTATTCCAGAAGGATACAGATTGTTGTAGGGAACTAAGCACACGGTCGGCGTTCCGGGCCAGCAACTGTTCATCAGAGACAGCCACCTGGATACCCAGATAGCGGAAGGCCTCCATCTCCCACCGCAGTCACAGGGGCGGGAAACCCACTCTGGGGTCCTCACCGCATCCCGCAAGGGGAAAGATCAGGGACTTCTCAGGATTAAGGCGCAGTCCAGAAGCTGCACCAAAGCGCTCCAAGTGACGTAACAGGAGCGGTAGCGACTCCCGAGGGGAGGTCAGGTAGAACATCGCATCATCCGCGTAAAGCGAGACCAAGTGTACCACATCCCCCACTCGTATTCCCCAGGGTGCCATCTCCGCATGGAGTGACACCGCCAGGGGCTCAATCGCCAGAGCGAATAGGAGCGGTGACAGGGGGAACCCCTAGCGGGTGCCCCTGCCCAACTGCCACTCCTCCGAGCGGGCCGCTCCGAGTCTGACCCTGGCTGTAGGCGCACTGTATAGAATACGGATCCAGGGGCAGAAAAGGGGCCCCACCCCCGCCAACCGAAGCACCTCCAACAGGTACCCCCAGCTAACTGTATCGAAGGCTTTAGCCAGGTCTATTGAGACCAGGACCTGAGGATCCTCCCTGGTACGCACTTCATGGAGAACGTGACTCAGGCGCCGGAGATTCATGGCGGTGTTGCGGCCCGGAATGAACCCGCACTGATCATGATGAACTAAGCGCGCCATATGAGGCGCCAGCCGAGTGGCCAAGATCTTAGTGAGGATTTTTGCGTCGGTATTGATTAAAGTGATTGGCCGGTAGGCCGCTGGATCACAGCTATCCCCACCCGGTTTCAGGAGCATGCAGACCTCTCCCTGCCGCATGGTGGGCGGGAGTGTGGCACGCTCCAACGCTTCATGGTAAACCTGCAGGAGGTGGGGCGCGAGGATATCTGCAAACGCCTGGTAAAACTTTGGAGGAAAACCATCTCCACCCGGTGCCTTAGCCTTCGGTAGGGCGGCCAACGCCACTCTGACCTCATGAAGCGTCACCGGAACATCCATTTCCTCAGCATCCTCCCTAGAGAGGGTCTGAAGAGGCAAATCACGGAGGTATGGCTGATACGATGCCCCCGCCACCAGGGGGTCAGCGGTATAGACCTCCTGTAGATGAGTACGAAGCACCACAAGGATGTCCCGTTCCGAGTGCACCAGGTCCCCGGCGGGGTTTCTCAGTGCCACGATCCTGGCAGGGGCCGATTCCCTACGGAGAATCCAGGCCAGCAATCGGCCCGACTTGTCCCCCTCACGGTGGAGTCGCTGTCGATAGCGGCCAAGAGTGAATCTATCCAGCCGGTCCAGGATATCATGAACGCCCTCTCGGGCCATCCGCTCAGAGTCCATGTTCAACCCATCCGGGTCCGGTAAGGATTGGTAGTGTCTGAGGCGCTCCTCAGCACTCGTGAGTTCACGGAGCAGCTGTTTGCGGACTCCATATGTCAGACCCATACATGCGCCCCGCACGACCGCCTTAAGGGCATCCCATTTGGTTGCAAAAGGAATATCACCCACTCCCCAGTTCAGGTCCAAATAGGAACGCAGGGACGTCTCCACATGGTCCCGTCCCACCGGATCCTGTAAAAGATCCCCTGGCATCCGCCAGGTCCTTGGGCGGGAGGACCGGTCCACCCATTGTACCACGCACGTCACGGGCGAATGGTCGGACAAAAACCGGGCCTGATGTGTGACCGATAAGACAAGGGATGCACCAATGTTGGCAGCAAGGACTCTGTCGAGCCTATTATGTGTGTTGTGTGTGGGGGTATAACAAGTGTAGAGCTTCAGTCCCGGGTTACCGAGGCGCCAGACATCAACAGCACCCAGATTATCCATCACCTCCCGGAGACGTGCCGTCATCCGTGGCTTCGTACCCGCGCGGGGGGGATGCCTGTCCTGCAGTGGATCCAGTACACAATTAAAATCTCCAAACCAGAGGAGGGGGGCATCTAAGTCTGACACCATAAGCTCCTGCAAGCCGGCAAAGAAACTCTGGTCATCTACATTAGGTGCATAAGAGTTCACCAGCAGGAAGTCCCTCCCATCAAGTTTCACTCGTATAAGAATATATCTGCCCTCAACATCTGCCTCGACATACTGAACCGCCAGGGGAACCCCGGGTGCCACCCAGATCAGGACCCCCGTAGCATAGGTAGAGAAGGAGGAATGGAACATCTGACCCCTCCAATTCTTCGCCAACTTAAGAGCAATTCCTCATTCATATACGCTTCCTGTAAACACGCCACAGAAACTCCATGGCGGCGAAGGAAGGACAGCACCCTGTGCCGTTTGGAGCAAGTACCCAGGCCACGCACGTTCCAAGATAAAAATTTGAATCCCATAAGCTTTGGTCCTGCCCATCCGGGCACCCAAGTTTAGCCTCTGCAAGCAGCCTCCCAGGGGCGCGAACAGCAGTACACTCTATGCCAAAAACAGTTCCCCCCACAACACCCCCAACCCCACAATGCCCCCAACCACACAACCTCTGAAAAGCCCCCCCCTCACCCACCCATGCGCAGGAATGGTGCAACAAAAAAACACGCCCTCCCCCTGCCAGCGCCATCCAAAAACAGTGGGACTCAACACCCCGCCAGAAACAGTCCCCCCACCCCCACCCGCGAGCAAAAGGACAGCAACAACCAAAAACGCTACCCTGCCCTTCCCCTGCCAGTGCCAGGACGTGCACAGCCACCCCATACAACCCATGCACCCCACACTCACACACAACCAACCAGAACCACCCCCCCCCCCCAACTCTCCGAGGACCCAATGTTCCAGGACAGTCTCCGGGAATGTCCATGAAAGACAGTTCCAATGCTGGGCGACGGTACGCCATAAACGCTTGGACCCCGCAGCACATCACCCCGTCCAACGGAGCATCAATCCTTTGCTCAGTCAGCCAACCAGGGTTCCCAGCACCAAGCAGAGACAGCATTAGTCTGACAAAATCCAGGAAGGAAGGCCCACCCAACCTCCGAGGGCAACAACGTTTTAGCAAGACAGTACCTTATATCAGAGCCCCCTCAGGACGTGTTTCGGAGAGGGCAGTTTCCGGTATCACCGGAGGAGCGGAGTGTGCATCCGGCAAAGTTTCCTGCAAGGTATCTGGGACCAGGATCTCACCAGATGCAGGTGCTTCAGGCGACTCCGGAGCGGCTCCCGCCGACGATGTTCTCACGTGAAGTACCCCATCCTCCCCCACGGTAATCCGAGGCTCGGCAGAACCCCGAGATCTAGACCTGCGTCTCCCTCTGCCTCGCCGACGCCTCTGGGGCGGGTCCCCCAGGTCTCGCGGGGGCCGCCCCGCTCACCAGGGGGTAGGCCGTCTCCGTGTATCTCGAGCCACTCCCACACCTCTGCCGGGGACTCGAAGAAGTGAGCGCGTCCCTGGGAGAGCACCTTGAGTTTGGCTGGGCTCCGTTGTTCCTGCACCTGTTGAGTATAATCAGGATAAATGGAAACACGGCTATTTTCAATGGTGATGGACTCCATTTCCCTCGCGGCCCGTAGAATACAATCACGATCTTTATAGTTCAGGATCTTTGCAATGAGGGCTCTAGGCGGCTCGCCAGGGCATGGAGGGGGGACCAGGGCTCTGTGTGCCCTCTCAATGACAAAGACACTGGACAGGCCGGTCGGGCACAGCTGGGTACGGATCCACGTCTCCAAGAAGCGTTCAGCATTTCCCGCCTCCAGGCGTTCCGGGACGCCCAGGACCCTGATGTTACTCCGACGGGCCCTACCTTCCGCATCCTCAGCTCTTCTCTCCAGTGCACGGGTAGTGGACGTCAGGTGTGTGACCGATTTTTGCAAGGAAGCCACTTCAGTTTGTAATTGTGCGATGTTGCCCTCCGCATCTGAGACCTTGTCTGCCACCTTTCGGAGATCCGTCCGGAGGAGGTTCACATCTATCGATACAGTCTCGATCTGCCTCTCCAAGTCAGAATGGGATCCCTGGATAGCCTTCAGGATCTCCGCCCGGGAAGGTTCATGCGGGTCATCCCCCCCATCCTCCGGTCCCGTCTGCCGTGTGATCCTCTGCGATGGCAGCCTTGGGGTGGTATACTGCACAATGGTGTTGGGTTGGGAGGATTTCGCAGTCCTATCCTTGCGGGTCGCCATCTTGGGGGGCAGATCGAAAGCCCCCTCGAAACATCTCAGCTAGGTCCCGCCGGGTCCCACCGGTCATATACAGAGCCCAGCGACAGAGCAAAGACGGAGGACCGGGAGAAAGGACAATGCAGCAGGCGGCGTCAGGTAGACTCGGTCCAAGCGGTGACTCCCACCACGGGGAAAGGGAGAATGTGGCAGCCAGCAATGCACGATGCACCCACCGGGCCGGGTGGGAGGATCTCCGGCGATCAGGTCAAGAACAGCCAACCAACTGGTACCCCCGGCAACCAGCGCACCCCGGGCGAGCCCCCTCACCTTCCAGGAGCAACAGGACAATTTTTGAGCCTCTAGGGGTAAGGCGCACCGCGGGCCGGGGGCACCACAGTCTGCTCTCCGCTGCCACGTAGGAGGGAAGCTGCCCCGGCAGTCGGGCAAAATGGCGTGTAGTTCAGGGGGGCTCCAAGCCGCCCGCGTCCCCCGGAGGTCAGCACCTCAGGTCGCAGCAGGTCCCAGCGCCTCCGCAGGCTCCACGTGGAAGGGCCGCTGCAGTTCACTGCGGAAGGGACGGAGGTCGCAATCCCCACAGCTGTAGAGAAACCAAAGGGGGCAGCCTGCGCAGGCCGCACCGGCACTCAGCGCCGGGACGGGCCCCAAGGCCGACAGATCCGGCTGGACTAGCGTCGAGCCCACGGCGTCCGCGCCGCCTTAGCCCTCCAACAGTCCCGCAGAGCCCCAGGGACCATGGAAGCACTCACCCAGGGCTGCGCTCCGCAACCGGGACCTCCGGTGCAGCAGAGGGTCGGCGGGGGGAGGGGCAGACGCCACAACCCCTTACACGGGTCAGCGGGAGCCACCGGACCTCAAATCAGCCCTCCACCAGTTGCTCTGGACGGTCGCCACTGGTCTCCAACAACCAGGGGATCAGCTGTGGACGCGATCAGCCCCGGAGCAGTGAAACGCCTTCTCCAAGCGGGCCGCACGCACCGCTACTCCCTCGCGCAGGCCCAGTCCGCGGTCTCGCGTAGAGTCAGGCGGAGCCCCAGAGCGCCGCTTCGATCTCCGGCGGCGTTGCCGGGGCACCGGAGGCTCTCCCGGCCATGTGGGGGTCCCAGACGTGACAAGGGAGTATTCGGACCATCAGCACCCCTTTGGAGGGTCCAGCAAGGATCTTTGAGGCAGGATTTAGTGGGTCCTCGGACAGAGCTGGTGAAGCTCACGTTCTGTCGGCCATGCTGCTTGGCCACGCCCCCCCAGGATGAGTTACTTTAGTTAAATACTTTTCAAATAGGCAATAGACTTTTTGAATGCAATAGTTAGTCTGTTGCAATAGGCAACACCATTTCAAACACAATGCAACATTGAGCTCAATGGGAATTTCTAGTTAAATGCAATTAGTTACTTTGTAGATTACTTTTCTAAACTCAAGACTGGATCCTAGATTTAGTCCTGGGACATGTCCTGTAAACAGTTAAGTAAAAACGTTTTGGTTACAGTAGTGATTTTTAAGGAATATTATTGTATTTTAAAAGTTGACAGAAACTTTTTCAGTTGAAATTACTAAAGTTATCCTATGGAAGGAAATTCAGTTTGCGGGTAAAGTATGTTCACGTTACTTTTGTAATCCAGTGCTGGTCTCCTAGGTTCAGCACTTACACCTCTATCTAAAACAGGCAAGTAATTACGTTTTTATGGTTGGCATGATTTTTAGAGAATATTTGTAAGTTTCAAAAATCGACACTTAGAAACTTTTTCAGCAAAAAGCAGGCAATGATATCCTATGGAAGGAAATTCAAGTTACTGGTAAGTATGGTTAGAATTACTTTTCAGGATCAGTACTGGGCTCAAAGATGCAGCACTGAGGTGTCTCCTGATAACAGGTGAGTAAATCAGAATTTGTAGTTCGGGTGATTTTAGATGAATATTTTAAAGTTCCAAAACTCCACACTTCGAAGAATTTCCAAGTGAAACCAGTCAATGTTAGCCTATGGAAGAAAAGTGAGTTATCAGCTTTTAGGTAAATACTTGACTGGCAGAGTTAAGGTTCTGGGTATAGACTCAGGGGTCTCCCAGGGTCCGGTAGGTACAGTTGGTACACCCTCAGCGGCACAGGGGCAGCCGGATGTAGAGGTAGTTAGGCCCAATGTTATCCAATGAGAGGCAGGGGGCCTTCGGTTGGCGGCTGCTGGCTAGCAGGCCACGCGGTTGTGGGAGCTGGGCTCCTGGTTACTTGCTCAGGGCAAATGGGGAAGTAGGATAGGGCAAAGGTTGCACTGCCAGGGGCCCTCGGGCGGCTGGGTGCAGGGTGCTTTTGAGCCATCGGGCGCTCAATGTTATTCAAAGGCGATCTTGAAAAGGGAACAAAGGCTGCAGGCTCTGGGACGGAGGATCTTCTGGAGCGGCCAACACTTTGAGGGGTAATTTGGGATCTTGGAGGTTAGGTAGGCACCCCGGAGGTGGGCACATGGGGCCGGGGGCGCCGGGTGCAGGGGTGTCTTTTGATGTCGGGAAATCTTACCCTCTGTTGGTCGCGTTTGGGGGGGTCCCTGGTTCTGAGAGTGCAGGCGTCGTCTGGGTCATCGAGGAGGGTCCTTGGGCCCTGGATTCCAGGTCAGAATCACCCGGGGGACGTCCTCCGGGTCTTTTCCTCTCGGGCACAGGCCAGGCTCGGCGGGTGCAGAGTGGGCCGGATTCGCGGTTCCTTGCTGGCACCAGGGGTGTTGCTGGTTTGAGCAGAACCACTGCTCATGGGAGTACCCGTCTCTAGATGAGCAAGGCAGGTAGGTCCTCCGGGGTTTTCAAGGTTGCTGTCCGCAGGAGACGTTGGGATTTTGCAGGAGCAGGTTCAAGGATCAACAGGCCGGTAGGGCTGGTGCCAAGTCAGTTGTTGTCGTCCTTTTGTTAGCAGCTGCACGGCAGGTCGTCCTTCTTCTTGTCCTTCTTCTTGTTATTCTTCTTGTTTCGACATTGGGATCTGAGGAAGGAAGGTTCAGGGTGCCCCTAAATACAAAATTTAGGGGCGTTACAGGTAGGGTGAGGGTAGGGACCAATGGGTCCCTGTCCTGGGGTGGGTACACCCCCTATCCTGCTCCTCTCCTGTGGGAGGGGGGCAGGAGCCTAGCTGTGAGTGGGTAGGGTTCCCCATCCTCAAGATGGCGGTAGCCCGGAGTCGTGCTTCATCTCGCCTCTCCCACCTGAGGGGTGGAGTTGGCACAGGCTGGTACACGACCTTTCCTGACGTAGGGTTTCCTGTCAGTCTTCCCGCCAGAGTAGAGGTCAGGACTGGTGGGGGCCAGTTGCTGAGTACAGCAAGTGGCCTAGAGAAGCTCACAAAGGCGGTATGCCTTTGAAGCTTCTCCCTGCCCATCCTGGGGGAGGAGACCTAGCACCTAGCCCAGGATGTGCATTGTTGCAGTCCCAGGAGAGCGGGGGGCTCTCCTTCCAGGGGCCCAGCAACATGTCTGCTGTGT
Organism: Lissotriton helveticus; assembly: GCF_964261635.1. Classification (NCBI taxonomy): domain Eukaryota; kingdom Metazoa; phylum Chordata; class Amphibia; order Caudata; family Salamandridae; genus Lissotriton; species Lissotriton helveticus. The sequence goes on along the minus strand of NC_136061.1, from coordinate 1,753,428,440 downwards.
GGCAGCCTAGGCAGCCTCTTAGACAAGACGTGGATTTCATGTAGGTTTCAGGGGGCATCTCTAAGATGCCCTCTGTAGTGCATTTTACATTAAATCCCACACTGGCATCAGTGTGGGTTTAATGTGCTGAGAAGTTTGATATCAAACTTATCAGTCTTCAGTGTAGCCATTATGGTACTGTGGAGTTCGTAATGACACCCTCCCATCACCATATACTCTTAATGGCATCACTGCACTTACAGTGCCCAGGAATGGCCCTGGGTACTGTAGGGGCATAGGGCTCATGCACCTGTGCCCACACCACTGGCATAGGGCACCCAGCTAGAGGGGTGACTGATGTATGCCAGGGCAGTGGGCTTGTGTACGTGGCACACAGTGTGCCATGTCAACTCTTTGTTTAGTTCTGCACCAGGACACTCAGCCTGCAAAGGGGGTGGGTGGGTGGGTGGGTGGGTGGGTGTGTGTGTGTGTGTGTGTGTGTGGGTGTGTGTGTGTGTGTGTGTGTCTGTCTGTCTGTCTGTCTGTCTGTCTGTCTGTCTGTCTGTCTGTCTGTCTGTCTGTCTGTCTGTCTGTCTGTCTGTCTGTCTGTCTGTCTGTCTGTCTGTCCCCTAAGGAGGGCACAATAAGTGCTGCAGCCCTTAGGGTTCTTCTCTGGTCACATTGCCCTGGGTACCTATGGTACCATTTACCAGGGGGTGACATGTGGCCAAAGATGCCAATTGGGTTTTAGCTTCAATACAGTTTTTAGGGAAGGAACACAGGCCCTGGGCACCTGATCGGCAGGAGCCCAGGGCACACTCAGTCAAAGCACATCAGCAATTCAGCAAAAAGTGGGGGCATACCATGCAAGAAAGATGGCACTTTCTCACATGCCACAATCAATGTAATGCCTTGAAGTACTTTTTTTTAGTAGTCCCATTAAAAGGTTAGCCAGGCTGAGGTGTCAGCTGGTAACTCGGTATTATCCAACGGGGCTACTAACTTTTCCACAGCAAAATGGCAATTTGGAAGTGTTGCTGTCAGGACATATTAAAAGTATATGTCCTACTTAATAATATATAGTGGCCTTCCTTGGGGGAGACCTACATATATTAACAGAAGTGGGTGGGGTTTTGCCATTGGATTAAATGGCAAAGTCAAACTAGCAATTTAAAACTGCTCTTCCGGGCTGCAGTGGGAGGCGGGGAGCAATTTTGTTCTTTGTCCCACACAGGGTGGCATAACCAGTACCGCAGCCCTGGGGATACTCTGTTCCTGGACACACTTGGTACTATATACTAGGGACATATAGTTGCAGGTAGCCAATTCAACATACATTTTTTAAGGTAAGGGGTTAGAACACTAGCACTGAGGTCTGGTTAGCAGGCCTCAGTGTACTCTGGGTTGAAAAAACAGCAGCATCAGTCTTCAACTTTGGGGGTGATCATCCAAAAAGAGCCAAGGTGCTGGTAGATGTGGTTTTCATAGATAACTATTTCTGGGCTTTTTAGCTAATCCACTATTGAACTAAGCTGCCTCCTCAATGAAGATGCTTGGTGGACCATCTCGTTTTACTAGGAGCATACAAGACTGGTACAGACCTCTAATAGGCTACTTATGCCAGACCATCACCCCTGCAGGAAGGATGTTTTTAAGGCCCCAGTTGTTTTCTGCTTTACTTAATTCCCTTCAGGCAACAATACACATTCGATTAGAATCAAGGTAGTATGGATAGCTTTCTAAATCCATGTTTCTAAAATAGTATTCTGAAGGGCAGCCACTTGGCCACATTCATTCACCCTTTGTAAATATTGTGTTGTCTTTTAGCAGTAGTTGAGAAATATGATTTGTGGCAGAACCTTGGATGTTTTTACAGCTGCCATACCCCTCAGCTAATGTTATGTTTATGCTTAGTAAGAAAGAGGAAGTAGGGTTTGGGGACACAGTAGTAACTTCAAGTGATATTCCACAGTCACAGTGGCTTCTGGGCTTTTAATTCATTTGACCTCTCTGTGGTTGAGTAGAAGGCAGGGTCTTGCATACCCGTGGCCTTCCAGATGTCTTTCTCTGTTAGGACAAGTGCTTACAGTCCCTTCCTATAGCAGACACAGGCATCTAACTTGTAAAGTAAAGGGAAACGTATTGACTTGGAGACTAAAATCACAATAGTAAGGAGTCTGCAGCAAGCCTCACAATTGGTAAAGGGTTCAAAAGAGGGCTAAAAGAAGAGGTTCTTTTTTGACTGTGTCAATGTGAGAGCAGCTTGGCTCCAGTATGGGGTTCTACACTTGGTGACACTAGACTCTGTTGATCTTGAGTGATATGCCTTGAGAGATATTCGAAGGTTTTTAGTGCCAACACTACATTTGCAGTAGAGCTCTTGTGCTGAAATGACATGTCTTCTTGTCCCCTTTCCCCTGCAGGAAAACAGCGGCAGAAGGAAGCTGTGGCTGCACGAAAGGTACGTTCTTCAGGACTTCCATGTGATATTGCAAACCAAGGTACTGGGGCTGGATATCCCAGGGTATCGTGGTCCTTAAAGAACAATTTCTTCACATGTGGAAGAGTAAGTGGGTGGGGCTTCCTAACACACAATCACACCAGGGCCCCCTGGCGGTGGCTTGGCAGCAACGCTGCTAGCATTTCACAGTAACTGTATGGAAATCCAGACATTTGTCTGACCCTGTCTTGGTCATTCCACCTTTTCAGGTGCACCACTTTATCATGGAATACCCTTAACTTCCCTACATGCCAGGCTAGCACTGGGAATAACTAGCACTCAGGCCGTACCCCTCATGTGTTTCTTTCTCTCCTGTGTGATAAACATTTCCCCCTCTTTAGGTTACCAGAAACCACAGAGCAGCCAGGTTTGCTGTAGGCCTCACCTTCACCCTTCAGACTCGGAGTTGATTTCCTACTCAGATGAAGGGTCGCCCGGTGGCATCAGTGCTGCCCACTCCCCAGGTAATGGCAATCTGTTGTCTTTTTGATGGTTTTTAACGCACCATTTTAATTATAAAATATAATGGGGCAGATTTACAAGCCCCTTGTGCTGCCGGTGCATCACTTTGTGTGACTCACCGGTGGCGCAGCCTGCTAAGTGATATTTACAAGAAAAGGTAAAGTCACCTTGCATGACTTAACCTGTGCTTGTATATATCGCCCCTGTTCACGCAACACTTTGCGTGTTAGGGCTGTGACATGGGTGTAGCTGTGGGTGTTCCCACTCAACTCCCATGTTCACTGATTCATTTCCAGATTTATGAGAAATAGTAAATCTGGAAATGCGTCTGAATGCTATGCCACCTTAGGGGTGGTTTTGCGAGGTGCAATGAGGAGAAATGTTTTCATTTCTCCTTGTTTTTTTCCCGCACACATTGGAAGAGGAAATCACTTCAATTGATTGTTTTTATTCAGGAAGGTACACCTTCCTGCACAAAAACAATCTCCCCACGACGCAGGCATCCTTGCACCATAGTGCAAGGGTGCCTGCACCGGCGCATGGCAGCTGTTTGTGCGCCAGTGCAGGGGAAAGCACAGAGATGTGACGTATTGTTGTAAATTTGTCGCATCCCTGTGCTTTGAAAATAACGCAGCGCGGCGCAGCAAAATGACTTGCGGCACCGCGCTGCGTTAGTTTCTTGTAGATCTGCCCCAACGTCTTTATATCATAAGCTTGCACTTTGGAAAGGCATCATGACTAAAGTGTTCTGAACAGGATGCGTGAAGGCTCAGTGGGTTAGCATCTGCCCTACAGTTTTCTCTTTGAGTATCTGGCCACAGGTTAAAAAAAAATATGTGCTTTGCTTATAGTGCCATGTCCTAATGGTATGTTTTTGATGACATCAGAAAGATGTATGGCTTCTTCAGTCCTGCTGAGGTGTGTATCTGAGGCCTGCACGTATCTCTGCAATTGGAGCATTAAAAGCTCTCACCAGACATCAAACACAGGGACTAAGCTGCACATATAACTTTAGAAAACGATATATTTTTTTAATAATTTGGTTTGCTAATGCACTGTCAACTTTCTCACATTTTGCTGTCTGTCTGCTCACAGATTACGCAGAACCGGATGTCATTCCAGGCGGCGTTAATGCGCAGAAAGTCCCGTCCACCTTCAAGCCGGGTCCAGATGAGGGCTACACTCTGCCCCTGGTGGTGAGTCACTACGACGTGCCAGGCCGCTTCCACGAGTACACTGAGCCGCTTCCTCCTGAGCCAGAGTATGCCACCCCATTTACGGACCAGGCGTTGGCCTCTGCTGCTAGGAAGAACATCTGTATTGTGAAAGTCATCCCTCCTGCACAAGGGAAGAAGACACCTCAACTCACCAGTGGCCTGCCGGGTCAGTATGACTCTCCTGCCCAGCGGAGACCAACGGCGGAGGTGGACTTTCAGGCTGAAGGCCTGGTTGTGCCTGATGGGCACTGTAAGGGAGGGGGCCAAGGGCTGCCTGACAGAACTCTCACAGGCAGAGGCGCTGCTTGCCGGGAGCTACCACCGGTGCCTTGGGGCCACTTCAAGACAAGGGACTCTCTTCCACATGTCTATCAGGAGCCTCTGTGAAGTACCAAGAGGACACCGTAGCCGTCACTGGTTGCTTTGGTCCAACTTCCTGTGAGCCCTCTCTTTAGCCCAGACAAGAGGGCAGGGAGCAAAATGTTCCTGTGTAGGAGACGACATCTTGGTTTCTACTTTGAGCAGATCTGTTCGCCTCCACATGACTTGTTCAGTTCCTGCCCAAGTGGTTACCCTATACATAAGACTGGGTAGATGGGCTGTTAGTGCCAAAAGTGTGCCTTCTTTTGTTTCCATTGCACTTGTGCCCATGTAGCGGGAGTGCGCTATCTTTGCCAAAGCTGCTCCGTCTTTTATTTCCTTGTACTTGGGTATAAGACTTTCTTTTGTCCACTGCACTTGTGTCCAAGTAGCAGGGTGGGCTTTCAGTGTCAAAGTTGGTCCTTTCTTTGTCTTCCTGGCAGTTAGAGCCGACTATAATCATACTGTTAGTGTTAAATCAGATGGTTTTGTTGTCACTGTTCACATGTTTAATATCAGTGGCCGGCTGCCTGTGCCATATATGTTCCTTCCTTTTCTCTCCATTGACCCGGAGTCCACGAGAAGCAATTTGGCAGGAAGCGCCAACGCTGGCCCTTCTTTTGTTTCTTTATATTGTTCTTGGATCTATGAGAAGTTACTGGCTAGTTAGTGCCAAAACCACTCCTTAGTTTATTTCTTTCAATTATCCTTGCATTCATGAGAAGCGAGTGTCCTATGAGTGGCCAGTGGCCTTTTGTTTCCTTTCCATTCCACTTAGGCCATGCAGAAGTGTTGGGTTATCCATGCCAGATCTGATCCCTCTTTTGTTTCCATTGCGATTGTGTTCAACATGAGTGACATGCTGCCCATGCCGAAGATGTTCTTTCCTTTTTCACCAGTGAGCCTGAGTCCTCAAGCAGCGAGTGGTCAGTTGGTGTCAAAGCTGGTCCTCCTCCTTTTTCTGTCCATTGCACTTAGGCCATGCTGAGGTGGGGAGCTGTTTGTGCCAAACCTGATCCTTCATTTGATTCAATTGCCATTGGATTGATTGGTGAAGGCTGCAAAGTTAGTCTTTCCTTTTTTTTCTTTTGCATTTGGGTTCATGTATCTAAGAAGTTGTCACTGTTGCTGCATTTGAGTCATTTGATTGGCTCTCATAACTGAGGGGGATGTGGTGAGAAAGTAACCCCACTTTTTCACTGACTCTTTGGGAAGCCAAGGACTGGGAACTAGTAGCGGTCTTCTCAATTTGATCTGGTGCCCCTCAGAGAGACAACAAAAAGTAAATAATGTCAAAGACCTAACTCCCCTTCCTGTTGCCCCTCCAGCAACAAATGAATTGTTCAGGTGAACCTAAAGACCGGACACTGCCCACTTCTCTCCAGGGCGACAAGCGCCACGTTAGCACAGATGCTGCAGAGCCTTCCTTGACCAGTCCGCAAATTTGCATAAATCTGTTGCACTTTTTAAAAGCAGTACAGTCCTTTTTGGTTTATTTATGAAGAAATATCCCTTGTCCAAACCTTCAAATTATTAGGCCTACTCTGCTTCTAAAATGTCTTTTGAAGGGGAACTCCAGATGACACACTCCTCGTCATCTTCAATATACAACACAGGGCTGGTCCTGTCGAGCTCTTAGGCCATCATATGCAAAAAACAATCCTGACCAACCCAGAATGCAATGATTTTCAAAACCCTTTGTGTCTCTTATGCCTATTTTTTCCACAAATGCTAAATCATGCACACTTCATTACATTCAGGAAAGCTGCAGTTCTTTTGATTTGTGTTCTTTAATATCACATTGCAAAGTGGTCTGAGTATTTGTACTCCTAATGTGTGAAATGCTCAAAAGCATCATCGATCGATTTTACCGCAACCTGAAGTTCTAAACTATGCCCTGGGTGGTCCGAAATGCAGGTATTAAATTCTTGGCCCACTTCTATTTTTTAATCCTTGGTGGTCCATCCCTATACGTAGACATCCATCATGGCGATTGTGGGTGTTTCAGGAGCAAAGGATGACATAAGGAGTCTTATGTCCCCAGTCTACTCATACATCTGCCAACTAGGCATGTGGTACATGGCCCTCCGGAACGAGGAGTGAATGCAATAGGACACAAAGCTCTCAAGATCTCCAAGTCATTTTGACGGATTTTGGTTTCTGGTACATATCATTCCCTCATCAATTAGCAATAACAACAGGACACAACACTCTCACGGTCTTGCAGCCCGCTTGAGTGATATTTGAGGGATTTTGGATATGAGGTACGTATCTATTTGTAGCACATGTACCTGCAGATCATATGCCTTTCGCACAACTGCGATCTTGTGTTTGGCTCCAAACATTACTACTTGTTTTCCTTCGAAGAAGGGGTGTTGGTTTCGAGGTGACTCATGGTAAATCCACTGGAATCCATAAGCACCAGGACAGAGATGCCAACTCTGTTTCTGCCATCGGGCTTGGATGCGTCTCCACCAGCTGAGTTACAGCAGTGCATTGGAAAATAATTTTGACACTAGAAAATTGGACATTGAAGAGCACCAAGTAACCATAACTGCCTCTGGAACAAGTCATCGATGAACCTCAGACTTGGACATATAAAGATTACCAGTTTGGGGCAATGTAGAAACCTCTGTTTACATTTTGCTCTTCTTACAACAGCAAGTTTCCTTGGTCATAGCCACATCAGGTCTGTAACCAATCTTTACCCACGGACCACAACAAAAATGACTTCTTGGCATGTCAAACTTTCTGGTCCAAAAAGACCATTTGACGCCAGCGCTATGGAAGTATGGCCCTATATGCAGAAATACAGTGACAATAATATACTGATTGGCCTTCTGCTGAGGAGCGCAGGGCATTGAGGGCTTTCACTCTGGATTTGGGACCAACCGGTACCACAGAGGTCCTGGGGGGTGAATTCCTATTTCTTTGTTCCCAGATGACTTTTAAACCAAAGACCAGAAGTCTTCAGTGGCCCCATCGAAACATACATCCAAGACAAAGGCTTCCCAGAGGATTCTGGACTCTGGCTCCAAGAACTGAACACAACATCCCCGGCCTCAGAAGTAAACTCAACAGGTGTATATAGAGGATCTACATTGAAAAGACCCTAATGTCCTTAGTAAAGAATCGACCAGAGAGCACCCTAACTTTTCTGACAAGCCACCCCTGAAAACGTCTCGTCATTTGATGCCACCCACTGTTGTGAAGATTGCTTGTCACCGAAAGGCATCCTTGATATCCGAGGATACCCAAGGTCGATATAGAACACTTGAGGCCAACATACAACTTTTTGAAATCGAGACGAGACCCAACACACTGGCGGCACCAAAATCATCCTGAACACTTAAATGCAGCTTGACATTGAGTGAACCCCTGATAGGGAGTGAACAATTATATACTCACCAGTGACCATTTATGTAGACAGTGAGCAATCATATACTCAATAGTAACCTTTTATATAGACACGGTCACCAGACACATAGTTGCTAGACCACCAAAAGTTCCCAAACACTCACCAAAAGATGTAGACTCCTCTTTGAAGAAGCCATTTTGGAAGACATTGAGCATTCCTTACCTCTAAGAAAAGGAAGGTCGATTTTACACCACCAAAGTCCACTTCACCACACTTGGTACAATCTTATATCACTGAGTACGAGCAATAGACCCTATTAGATACAATGCTTTCTCAAGACAAATCAGGCATAATACACCAACACGACGATGTACACCAGGGTAACAAAGTGGATGTACAAGATAACTGCACTCCTGATTCTCTTGTAGTGCGTACGTCCCGGAAAATAGCTTTAATGCAAGGAACAGGGAATGCTTCACACCAGATAAGGAATGCAAGAAAAGTAATGCAGCAATATGTAGGTCTGGGAGCAATTGCACAGTGTCACATTGCTAATCACTGACCTTTTTCTTTAGTTTCAACAGACACCAGTGAGATAAGATTAAAGATCACTATTTACTGTGGTTTTCAGCTAGTTTAACCTGCCACACCTCCCAGAAACGTATAAAAAAGGTTTTTTTGAATATTGATGAAAGAGAAGGCCTCTCCTGTGCAATTATTACATGTGCTCTTGTTGCAATGGATACTTTCTCTTGACAAACACATATTGGTATGCCGACATGCCCGGCTGCATATTTCTGGCTTTCATCCTGAGGTACAACAGAACCTCATTGGTCAGCCATTTGATGGGGAACACCTCTTTAGGCCACAGGTAGATACAATGTTACCGAGGATTAAGAGGGACACCGATATGGCTATGGGTGTCCTTCAGCAGTCCAAGTCAGAATGTCATAGAAACCAAACGACCAGAATCCAAAGCAGGTCCTATTACCATCTGCTAACCCTATCAGTAACCGCAGATCCTCCCACAAGGCCAGCAGTTGGGTTTGACAAGGACAGTATGTTAGTGGCACATTTCCTGGAGATTAGAGAGGCAAAAGTGCCCAGGGTAGAGAGATCTCTGCTACCTAACAGTGACTAACCTTCCATTCCGCTGTGGCCATCCAGAACCTGTAGAGGAAAGCTGGGGTTATGCCTCCCGTAAAGAGAGGAGATAGCCTCAGACCACTGGGTGTTATCCACCATCACTCACAGCTACTGGCTGGAGTTTCATACCATCTCTTCAAGTCTTTCACTGCACCACCATAAAATAAACAAGGACCATCTAAACACCAAAGAAAAGGTGCAGATGCTCCTACAAACAGAGGCTATCAAATTAGTGCCTCTGATTAAAAAAGGGAATACTTCCTTATTCCCAAAAAGGACCAGGCACTATTTACGAGCACTGAAGCGATCCATCAGATTAGATCAATGCAAGATTGTCATCCTGCAAAACGTCATCATAGGTCTAGCAGGAGGAGGCTATATAGCAACACATGATTTAAAAGACATATACTTTCACATCTCTGTACATCGAGTACACTGACTTTACCAGAGGTTTGTGGTCAATGGAACACAGGATCGGTTCAAGTCCTATTGGTTGGAGTTACCACAGCTCCAAGAGTTTTTACCAAATGTCAGTTGTAGTGGCAGCGTACTTAAGGCACAGCAAAATTCATGTGTTCCCATACCTTAATGACGGGCTGATGAAGAGGTCAGGTCTTGAGTAGTGCCTCACGTACACTCAGCAGGTGACTTTCCTTCTCAACAAATTGAGCTTCACAATCAGTGCCAAAATATTACACTTCTGTTCACACCAAGCCCAGAGTTTTTAGGAGCCACACTCCAATCACTCACAGTGAAAGCTTACCTTAAAAACAACATAGTGATGGCAATTCACGGGTTGGTTCCTCTTTACCACCTGTCACTTATTCTGACATTGAGAATGATAATGAAAATGTCAGTGATGATAGCATCAGCTATTCTTGTAGTCCTGCATGCAAGATTGTGCATGCATCCACTGTAGGAGTACCCAGCCAGACAATGGTGAGAAGCGGTTGTGGGATGCGAGGAACTAGTGGTGGTGGAGCCCAGGATTTAGCACAAGTTGTAATGATAGAACAAGATATGGTTGCTACAGGGGCTATCATTACTCATCCTTCAGCCACAAGTGGTTATCATCGCAGTCACATCAACGACAGGTTGGGGTGTGCACATCGGCCATATTTCTTTACTGGGTCAGCGTTGTGCTCAAGAACCGCTCCTCCATACCAATATGCTTGAACTGATAGCAGTACAGTTAGCCCTTCAAATGAAAATTCAAAAAAGTTGCTCTTAATTTAAATAGACAATATGATCACAATGATGTACATATAGATACAAAGGGGCACACACTCTCCACAACTGTCCAACTGGCACAGATCATTTGGCATTGGGCATTACACAATCAAATATACTTATTGTCATGACATCTTCCAGGATAGAGAATGATTTTGCTGACCAGCTCAGCAGAACACATGGCCAAACGCAAGAGTGGTAGATCAATTCCTAAGCTCCACAGAAGTACATTGGGGTTGACAAAAAATAGGCTTACTTGCCACACGCAAAAATGCCAAAACATTGCACCTTGGTGCCCAGACCCACCATTCCATGGCAACATTCTGAGTATGAGCTGGTCAGACATATTTGCTAAGGCTTTTCCCCTAATAACTCGAAGTTCAAATGCTGTACAGAAAACGCTTCAAACGTAAATGGCACTACTCATTGGCCCTTCGTGGGCACACCCAATGTGGGATTGCCTACTTCTGGAGATGTCCGTTCATACTCATGAAAAACTACTCGACATTCAGAATTTCCTAGAATCACAGCAAGCTAAAATATACCAACCTCAAATTACGCAGTCTTGTGATTTGCCACCAAAAGTCTTAGAATATGGTTATTTGAAACTTCCACACAAGTATATTAAAGTCTTAAAAAAGCCAGATGGCCTAGTATGTGGGCATGTTATATGACTAAATGTGAAAAATCTGTGGTGTACATTGCAATTCTTCAAAGTAAGCATTGATAGCATCATTAGAGCACATTGTCTGTTACTAATTACACTGACCGAAGTCTGGCCTATCCTACGCTTGCGTGAAACGGCCACTACAACGCGGCCGTTTCCATGAATACCTTAACCACGCATGCAGTACAACGCATGCGTGGTTACCACGAAAGCCTTTACCACACATACCTTTACTACGAGGTATGTAGTAAAGGCATATGTGGTAAAGGTTAAAAGTAAAAAAAGGGGGTTTGGGGGGGTCTCCCCCCCCCAAAAATAAAACTCACCAGAAGTCACGTCGGGATATGCAGGCAATCAACGTCGTTTAAGAGAAAACGGAAAAAAACTTCCGCTTCCTCTTAACGACGTATGACATCACAATGGAAGAATTCGAAGAAAAGCAAATGCGTAGAAATACCAATCCGTTGTAACGCAGTCGTGGTAAAGGCATGCGTTGCAACGGAATGCGAAGTAAGAACATACAACCTACGCTTGCATCCAAGTACAAATGGCAGCAACTGCTGCAAAACTGACAAAGGTCAAAATCCCCGCTAAACATAGCATTACATTCTACTGTACCATTCCTATGGAATATCCCATTAGCAGATATCTGTAAGGCTCCCATTTGGTCTTCCACCCACACATTCAGTAAACACGACAATGTCTATACTAATGGCCAACAAGGGACAAAATTGGGCATGCAGTAATCAAACCATTATTCCAAATGTCTATCACACGTGCTCCAAGCTTTGGGATGATGGGTTTTGCTTTTCACTCTATGCAAAGCATGTGAACTACCGTTACACATGCTAACAACAGGAAAATGTTACCTCTAACCATCAGTAGGTGGTAGTGCTGCAGATTCACATAAACCCTACCACCTCCTGTTGCAATGTAATGCTTGTTGCCCAGGACTCAAGTTATAACTTCCAGCTGCTAGGTGCACATACCTACCCTTAGGGAGGAAAAGCAAAGTGCGTTGGATTCTGGTGCGTTTTGTGTTTCCGTGGAAGTACCAAGAGTCCCCTCATGCCCAAAGCCCTTTCTTTGAGATAAACAAGTAGTAATATTGAGAGCCTGACACTAGATGGAAGGAGTGTGGGAAGCATGCAAATTTAGACGAGTACAAGCTACAAACAGATCAATACATGTAAGTAATTTTTTCCCTTGCCTCCTCGAGGAGTGCTCACCGTAGGACACAAAGCTCTCAAAATCCTGGAGAGTAGGAGAGAGATATTTTGGACAAAAGCTTCTTCTTGTAGGAGCTAAAAATACTGAGCCATGGTGTGAGATTCTGTTAAAGTTTATGGGATCCATCTAGACTGGCCAAAAGTGAGATTGTGCTTCAAGGCTCACTTGCTTATGAGGCTCTTGACTGACGGGTGAAATAGCTCCCAGATGTGAGACTTGCGCTCAGCAAGCAAGACTGTGCTCTAAGATGTGTTTCTCACCCCTAATTGTCAGCAGCTGATTGCTTTAGGGCTCTGTATACACACCCTAAAGCCTGCACACAAGTGTTTAATATGAGCCGGTGGTTTCTGTGGCTCGGCACTGGCACTTGTGACAGTCTGCCACAAGGTGTCTCTGTCTGGCTAATTTAGAGATGACCATAACAACAGTTAATTATTAATTCTATATACATTAAAAATGAGTATTTCCTGCCACCCAAGCAATGCTTATAGCTTTGGGGGACTGGAATAGTCTGAATTGTTACAGTAGTATGAGTGTGTTGGTATGTAGTTGTGTTGTTACTATCATTGGCAGCTGTGATACGTGGTGCTAGCTGAAGTGGCCTCCTGACAAGAGACCTGGCACTTATTCTTTTTTTTTTTTTTTTTTTTTTTTTTTTTTACTAATGAAGCACTTGCACACACAATGTAATTCCCTGACTTCAGCCATTCTAATGTTTCAGGAGCCTGCCATCACCAGAAATCTGCAAATCAGTCTGTAGGTGGGTTCTCTCTGCACTGATCACTCAGTAGAATTCAAATTATTAATTAATTTCGGGGGCATTTTAGGTGAGGTCCTCGATAAAACCTTAAAAACCGAAATTAGCCAGAATCTAAACACAAAAATGCATGCACTACACAAATCTCTCCTCCCAAAATAAGATAGCAACTTTGCCAATTCCTTAAATGGCTCTAGCCTCGACAATGTTTAAGGCTAGGAGTTAAAACAATAAAATGAACCCAATACAGCTAAAAGTGGGAAGTGGTTTTTGCAAAGCTTTTCTAGAAATGTATTGAAGGACGGTTGGCATTTGAAGATTTTGTAGGGGATATGAGCTAAAACCGCCAAGTCCAGGCCTGATTGCGAGCAATCGTGACTGCAATGTGCCTGGCGGGGAGTGTTTAGTTAAGTCCAGCGTCCTCTCTGCACATTCTCCCCTAGCCCATCCGCAAGGCCACTCCCTAAACCTTTTGCCAATATCATTCTTGACCCATACATATTTTAATATACAGATTATTTTATAAAAAGAAATGATTATCAGTCTTGACCAAACACATACTAATATACACAGAGTATTTTATGAAAAGAAATGTATATATTTTATTATGTATTATTTTTGTATAACAAAGCACTATACAATCTCTCACTACCACCCTCCTGACCCCATGAGTCGCATTCTTCCTGCAGCCTTAAGTCTTTTCTTGAGCATTGAAAATTTCTGTTTACGTTACTTGTGGGGGAGGCGGGGTCTGCCTTCAAGAATATAGTGTTTCGGAGATGTGAAATAAGGAGACCAGGTTGTTCGACAAATGATGTAGTTCTTGATATACTATTATCAATGAAGGAGTAAAGCAGAGTGTCTGCTGTTTATATATGTACTGTAATGTATGTGAGTAATAATGTTGGGGACCCCCCGATCTGAGCTGTGAAGTCTGTAATGATTCACTTTGGATCATGTGAAATAAAAATACTGATAACAGTACAGAGAGATGCCACAATCCCTTTTCTTCTGCAACAACAGATATATACGCGGCACTCCTTTATGACGTGGCTTTTGTGGCATCTACTTCATCACCTGGGTGCTGTGTGAGGTGCGTGTGACTTTAAATGTACCTTAAAGGAGAATGAATACTAGCGCCACCCATGGCCACCCTTAGTATGGCATTGATTGAATCCTGGAGGCAACAGAAAGGTGTTAGGATACCATCGAGGTACCAGAAGTACCTAAGAGGCACGTTTGAACCCCACCCTGACCCCAAGCTCCCTCCTCCCAAAAAAAAGAAGAAAAAAAGACTTGCTGAGGCTGGTGCCTGTGTCTTGGGGTGTTTTCACACTCCTTAATGGACGTCAGCAGTTCAAAGCCTCGGAAACTGAGCTGGTCATCACCATTTTCAGAGAGGTGGTCCTTAGCATACTCAGCCAGGAGCTCCTGGAGCCCTTGTTTGGTTGGATGCAGGCCCATTGGTATATTTTTAAGTTTACATAAGGACCTTAACTCCTTGAAAGACAAGTGTAAGTAAGGTGTGAGGTCGATCTCCTCAACCAGGTCCTTAATGGTATTACCTTCACTAGTAGCTGAGTTCTTTTGAGACATTCTAACCCTCTACCCTTGACTGCAGTGACTTTTATTTTTCTACAATTCTAAAGGGACTTAAGCAAGGCCCTGACCAGACTTTAAGTATTTTGGAAAGAAAAAAACAATTTGAAAAAAAAATCAGAATTCTAATGGCAATTTTAAGAGTTCTGTTGTGTGATCAGATGGTAACCAAGTAGTCCAACAAATGCAACTTTGTATCCAACCGCTGATCCATCAATGTAAGAAAGTGGCTCTGTATATACTGCACCAAAGTAGGGTTCAGTGTGCACAGAGGTTTGGCAGAGGTTAAAGTTAGATATAACCTTACTCTCTAAAGTGGTAGCTTGGTCGAGCAGTAAGGTAGTATCAGAGGACAGTGTAAAGCATTTGTTGTACACAGTCAGCAAATGGTCTCACACACTCAAGAAGAAAACTCTACGCCAATTGTTTTGTATATAAAAATATATTTTTGTTTTATTTTAGAACCAAAAGTAGGTATGAAAATACTTTCTCAGAATGAGATGCTAAAGTTGAATACTTTCAAATAGCAATAGACTTTTCAATGCAATAGATACAGTTGTTGCAATATGCAAAACAAGTTAAACACAATTATAACATTGAGCTCAATGGGAATTTTAAGTAAAATTAATATCAATTAGTTTACGTATGTTTTTCTTACTCGGGGCTGGATCCTGGATTCAGCCCTGGTGCATCTCCTGTAAACAGTTCAAAGAAATCGTTTTTGTTACACAGGCGATTTTTAAGGAATATTTGTATGTTTCAAAAATAAACAGAAGAATTTCTGGCAAAAACCAGCCAATGTTATCCTACGGAGGAAAATCACAGTTGTAATTACTTTTTTAGGTCAGTGCTGGGCACAAAGATCCAGCACTGGGATCTCTCCTGGTAACAGGTGAGTAATTTTGCTTTTGTTGATCGGATGATTTTTAGTGAATATTTCAAAGTTTCAAAACTCGATACTTCGAAGAATTTCCTAGTGAAAACCAGTCAATGTTACCCTATGGAGAAAATGTAGGTTATCGCTTTTCAGGTAAGTACTCGACTGGCAGAGTTAAGCTTCTGGGGCAAGACACAGGGGTCTCCCGGGTTCAGGTAGGGACAGTCGTTACACCCTCAGCGGCACAGGGGCAGCCGGATGCAGGGAGAGTAGGCCCAATGTTAGCCTATGGTGGGTAGGGGGGCCTTTGGTTGGTGGCTGCTAGCAGGCAGGCCACGCGGCGGTGGGAGCTGAGCTCCTGGTTACTTACACAGGGCAAGTGGGGAAATAAAATATAACAGATGCTGCACTTCCAGTGTCACTCGGACGGCTGGGTGGATGGTGCTTTTGGGCCGTCAGGCACCCAATGGTTTTCAATGGGAAAGCTACAAGATGAACAAAGGCTGCAAGCTCAGGGACAGAGATTCTTGTGGTGCTACCACCACTTTGAGAGGTAAGTTGGGAAGCTGTAGGTTAGGTAGACACCCAGAAGTTGGGCACAGGGGGCCGTGGGGCACCGGGTGCAGGGGTGTCTTTTGGTGTCGGGAAATCTTACCCTCAGCTGGTCACGGTTGGAGGGGTCCCTTGTTGTGACGCTGCAGACGTCATCAGGAGTGTCGAGGAGGGTCCTTGGGTACTGGATTCTGGGTCACGGTCGCCGGGGGGACGTCCTTGTGGTCTTTGTTCACTCAGGCACAGGCCGGGCTCGGCGGGTGCAGAGTGTGCTGTATTCGCAGT
The DNA here is from genome assembly GCF_964261635.1 of Lissotriton helveticus. Classification (NCBI taxonomy): domain Eukaryota; kingdom Metazoa; phylum Chordata; class Amphibia; order Caudata; family Salamandridae; genus Lissotriton; species Lissotriton helveticus. The sequence continues at coordinate 1,753,412,221 of NC_136061.1, read as the reverse complement.
TCTTGGCTGGCACCAGGGGTTGTAGTTCTTTTGAGCAGGACCACTGCTCGTGGGAGTCCCAGTCTTTGGATGAACAGGGCAGTCAGGTCCTCCGGAGTTTTCGAAGTTGCTGACCATAGGAGACGCCGGGGTTTAGCAGAAGCAGGTTCGAGAGTCGACAGCCTGGGCTGAGGTTGAATTGAAAAGCCATACAGCCATGAATTGGTGTGTGCGCAAACAAGAGCACAGAGCAAAAGGAAGCGTGAAAAAGTAGGATTGAAGCCTGAAAGTATGGCCCAACCCCAGGGTCGGTGGGTGACATTTGAAAGTGGTGGGGCGCAAAGTGATTAGCATACTGCACCGTAGCGAGCGCAGCGAGCGAGCCCGAACCCCAAAAGGGGGGTTGGGGGGATAACCCCCCCCCCCAAGAAAATTTTGAAAAAAAGAAGAAAAATCGTGCATTTTCAAGCAAATTTGAGGAAGCAGGAAGGTTAATAAAGCAATTGTGAAAGTGCAGTTATTACATTAATAGATGGCATAACATAGGTAGCTGCTTATTCAGTATAACCACAGAGCTTCATACATTCCGTCCTATTATGCTCAGACTGAATCCTGTCACCAGGCCAACTGGCTCACTTTCAAGAACAGGACTGTATTCAAACCACTTGCATGGACATACAAATCAGCAAATGACATGGCATTCAACCTACTCTCTGACACCCTACCATGCTACACACCAACTCGGAACTTTAGATTCACCAATCACAACTTTCAAATAGCAAATGACACGGCTCGCAACACCCTCTCTGACACTCTACCATACTACACACCAGATCAGAACCTTAGATCCACCAATCACAACCTTCAAACAACACCAAAGCCACCATGTTTGCCTCCTAGTTCTGGGACTTTTACATCTCTGTCCTTCTACACTGAAACTCCACATCACCCAATATGTGGCCCAGCCAATCTCTGCAGGAATTTCAGATGGCATTGAAAAGACATGTGCTTCAAGGAAAAAGCACAGCGGCATGGCGGATGTCGACAATGGCATTTAAAGAACGTGCAATACAAAATAACGTTATATGGGCAAACATTTTTGTGGTTTTCCCCAAACATTTTTTATTAAGTAAATAGAACACTATGAGCGATCCGTACAGGAGAGCTGCATAATTGTGACCAATTGACTACAATCAACAATCAAGGGGAGAGGATGTAGCCTTACGGCTAGAGCGGTCGGCTTCGAAGCTGGGTAACCTGGTTAGAGTCTCAGCAACAACACTCTACATCCTGTGATTCAGGGCAAATCACTTAATCTCCTCGTGCCTACCAATAAAAAAATTAAGGTGTTCATCTATAACGAAACTGGTGCTCATGTAAAGCGCTCTGATACCCGATGTCTCAGGTCTAGTTCGCGCTATATAAAACTCAAAAAAGAAAAAATCTGAACTTCAAGGTCTGCTTAGCCATACAATATGACTATTCAATGATCAAATTATACAGGTCCTACACACAGTCACTGCGAGGAACCTATTAAGCAATGACTGATGACTCATATGCCTTCCCCATAGGCCTATACACCCAGGAAGCAGCACTTGACTCTTGCTGTAGCTACTCTGCGCGTCACTCTTGTGGAATGCTCAAGAGGAACTGACCCTTTTCTAAGCGGAACAGCTTTGAAAAACCGGAAAGAGAATGAGCTTTACTCTGTAATGCTAGGAGTGTTGTCTTTATATCTTTGGCACCTCACCTGTTCTAGGGCCCTCCGGTACGCATGCTTGAGCCTGGAACTTCCCATTATCAGAATAAGTGAGTGGATGTGGTTGTCTGCTTGTTGGTCTCTGGTGTTTGTGGCTGTGTGCATGTGTGAGTATGGTTGAGTTTACATGTGCTGGTGTTTGTGGCTGTTTGCATGTGTGAGCAGGTTTGCGTTTACATGTGCTGGTGTTTTTGGCTGTTTGCATGTGTGAGTATGTTTGAGTTTACATGTGTTTGGGAAAAGAATTACAATCAATGCAATGAACTCCCCACTGTATTTATGTCCTGAGTAATTTACCACAGCCTCCTGTGCACTGAGATATCTACACAACAATATTAACCTCCTCCCTGCAGCTAGGCAACATGCAGAAATGCAATTTCATAAAAACTCATACTTACAGGCCTTGGGGATAGCATTTATACCAGATAAAAGCCAGCCACTCTGTTTCTATTAATGTCAGATTTCTGCATCCGTTATCTCTCTAGAGGAACCATGACCAAGGCTGAGAGGTAAAGTGGGCGTAAAATTAGACTTTAAATTTGCTTTTGAAGTGAGATGAAATCCAAATATTGGCAAAGCGAATGTGTTTGACTTTTATAGTAAATACAGATACACACCATCCAAGCACATGTTGACTCGACATAGATGATACATGCATGTAAACATCCATGCACTCTCAGACTAACACACCTCTACAGTACCACATGCATACATACCATCGGGCAGACCCCCATGCCGACAGAAAAACAGACCCCAGGCAAACCGAACAAGAGACCCCCCCACACACAAAAGAACAGACCCCCATGCACACAGAACAACAGACCCCCCCAGGCACACAGAACAACAGACCCCCCAGGCACACAGAACAACAGAACCCCATGCACACAGAACAACAGAACCCCATGCACACAGAACAACAGACCACCCCAGGGACACAGAACAACCGGCCCCCTGGCACACAGAACAACCGGCCCCCTGGCACACAGAACAACAGACATCTTTGGATCATCATGTCTTTATTCCCGATCGGACAAATGTCGTCCCAGTTCTCTCTGTTCCTTCACTTACTAATGGGGCGACAGATACATCTTTTGTAGACGGAATTTAGCTGGGAGAGACCACCCTCGAACCCACCATATTCAAAACAAGAACAGGGGGGGGGGGGGGGAGATTGCGCAGTGCTCAGATGTCCTTGCTTCGTGACACCTCTCTTTCCGGAAAACGATAAAAGCGTCGCGTGGCGAAGAGTCATAAAAAACATGACTGACTGACACAATGCAAAACAAATCACTTTCATAACATATACACAGTAAAAATAATATTTGTAAGCCATCTGCTCAATGTATGAATGTCGTAATGACCAGCCGAGGTGCATAAATATTTGTCAACATTATGGCGCAAAAACTCTCAGAACATGCTGCCTTCCTGATGATAAATCCGACAATATAAAAAAGAACTGCAAAAGTTAAAACTGTTTTGCATACAAATCGTGCTGCCAACATCGTTAATACTTGTTTTCATCTACCACATTGCCTCGTATTTGAACAGAACAAAACCTGTCCAGTTTAAACATTGATGGCACACAGAGCGAAATTTAAATTGTGCTCCCAAATGCTCGCAGGAACAGACATAGACAAGGGGTAAAACAGTGGGCTTGTAACAAAGCCACGGGGCTCTGATTGCACAGGCTGTGCTTAATTTTGACATAGGTTCCTGTAATTGCTACTCCTCCCAGCGGGACTGCAAAACCCATAATCCCCTTTGGCAGCCTTGCGTGTTTTAATTTGGTTGACGAGTATTTTATGTGGGAGTTTAAAATGAAGGTGCTCCTTAAACTGATAGTCTGTGCCATAAACCAGGTAATTGTTCACAAAAGAGGACTGAAATCCAAATTCAAGGGTACAATTATGCAAATGTCAAATGTTATTAATAACGAGCAGCATGAAGTATAAAATAGTCATAGGCACACACGAGGCTTGTGCTGCTTAACACCTGCAGTGCAGGGGTGCTGGTTTGTCGGTGCAGGTGTTAAGCAGACTCAGGAAAGCAGTACCTCTTTGAAGCTATCTTCCCCCGCACCTGCTGGGAGAGCGGACACTTCCAAAAAATAGAAACGCGGTCCGTTGCATTACGAGACTCCGTTGCCAAACTGGGAGTCTCGTAATGCAGGGTAGGCCAGGCCTTAAACCTGCAGCCCCATCCCACCCTGAGTCAGTCCAGCCTACAGCAGCCGACAGGGGGAGGAAAGGCCTCTCTCAGCAGGCCCAACAGTTATGGCGCTTCTCGTGCTGCTGTGTAAGTTTTGGCAATGATTATGCGCGCCTTACGATGCACACCAGAGACAGAAGAACACTTCATCATGACATTAATTTAACAATATGTCCTCCGCTCCACAAGATATATAATAACTCATATTACTCACTAAAAAAGAAGTCAGATTCGAAGAGAAGTCGTCACTGGTAGTGTAAGAAGATGGTACTGGTGGGCAGTGTCACTAGTCTGCACTTGTGAACCGTGTAAGAAGCAGGTACTTACTGGTAGTGTAAGAAGATGGTACTGGTGGGAAGTGTCACAAGTCGGCACTTGTGAGCAGTGTAAGAAGCAGGTACTTATTGGTAGTGTAAGAAGATGGTACTGGTGGGCAGTGTCACTAGTCGGCACTTGTGAACAGTGTAAGAAGCAGGTACTTACTGGTAATGTAGGAAGGTGGTACTAGTGGGCAGTGTATGAATATGTAGAGGTCGGCAGCATAAGTTGTTGGTACTGGGTGGCATTATAAGAATCTCACTTGTGCATAGTGTACAAAGGATGAACCGGTGGGCATCGTGAGAAGAGGGCACCAGCAAATATAGAAAGGTATTCTCTACCTTTTGCCAACTCAAGAATGTCACGAAGATTTCGATCGGAGGGACCATGCCCTTTTGTCCAATGTGAGATATAAGCACAGGCCGATGCCTCTGACACGCAGGCCATCAGGGCTGTGGCACCTCTCCCCAGGCCCACTGGCCTTTCATTCATCCGTCTCATTTTACCTCTAGGCCAGCCTGCTGCTATGTGAGAGAAACTGCATGCTCTCCTGGCTTAGCACCACTGATACCCACTCCTTTCTACCCTCGAAAAAAGGGCTTAACATAGGTCTCCGACAGGCATGTGTGCCCCCTATCCCCACCAATTGTTAATCCTAGCCGTTTCTATATCTGTGACATTCCAGCATCTAAGGCGCCCTTTGCTTCATGTTTACATTCGTGTCCCATCGATGTGCGTTCTAACCTTTTATTTCCTATTCTTTTCGAAAACACTAGCCTCACCCGTTGACGGCCTTGCACCTGCTCCCGATCAGCCCTCTGCTCTACCTTCGTATCCAAGACACTTGGAGCACCGGAAAGGGACGATATCAAGGGGGCGCACCATTTAAAAAACTTAAATGAAACTAAATTACAGTCGTTTTTAATACCCTGCAACGTCAACAGTTTGAGATTGTTTTAAATATTTAGAGATTCTACGAAGCGCCTCATCCTTTCATTTCCGCTCCCAATAACACAGACCCCGCTCTCCCCTCCCTTGGCTGTCTGTCACTCGTCTTCCCTGCCCTGTTTCTGGGAGCAATGGGGACGTTTCTGTTTTGGGAATACCTTGCTGTTTTTACGCTCTGGGTTCCAACACTTAACTCCGAGCGCCGATACCTCTTGGCCATGGCCCCTGACACCGAGGAGTGTTACAGCAGACCTAACCTACCCAGTGCTTCATGCTCAGTCTTACCTTTGTGGATCTCAGGAATGTTGTATCATCAAAGCAGCCGGTAGGGCTGGGGCGGGGTCCATAACTTGGCGGGATGAGACCTCTGCAATACAGATGGGTTGGTTTGAAGTCGGCCTCAGCGCACCGGAAACTTATGAGACCGGAGGAGGCCAAGGTAGTTGCGCAGCAGTATGCAGTGTCTAGTGTCTGTCACACTTAGACCAGCCCCCAGCCCAGCCCAGCCCAGCCCCGCCGCACGGCCCAGCCAGCCCCCTGCACTCCCGTTTCTGTCGGGTGCTGCCGGGATTCCCGGCATAAATCCTGTCCTGACATTTAAATTTAATTTAAACAGTCACAATTAATTAAACGTGCAGTGGCGGGTCCATGGGGCTGGTGGGGCTACGCCCCTACGCCCCAATGGACGCACCGCTGCTGCCCAACCCACCAAGAGAAAAGGTAAGAAGACTGGAGAACCAGATTCTGTACAGCAAACCACTCAGGACCCCTCTCCTCAGGGAGAGGACTTGGACACACCAGAGGGAACTAAGGCTATGGAGCTTGACCATTACCAAGTTGAACTCCTGGGCCCAGGGGGACCCACTAGGAAGAGCTGTGCCAGGGTCAGCAAGACTGTCCCACTCTTGAAAGCCTGAGGCAGCAAGCTGTTTCAGAAGCACAGGGAGATGTCAGTGGCACCCACAGAGCTTATTGGGAAGAGGGATTACTGTATGCTGAGGCAAGAAACCCCACTCCTGGAGCCACCAGGAGAGTGGTAGTGTCATAGAAGTACAGGGATTTCCTCCTAATTTTAGCTCAAAACATCCCCCTAGATGGACATCTGGGGCAAACTAAAACTTGGGAAAGGTTAGTTAGTCACTTTTACTGGCCCCAGATGCACCAAAAGGTGAAGGAGTTTGTTAGCTCCTGCGTTACCTATCAGGCCAGTGGCAAGACAGGTGGCCACCCAAAGGCCCCCCTGATACCACTACCTGTAGTGGGGGTTCCCTTTGAAAGGGTAGGTGTGGACATTGTGGGTCCACTTGAACCTCCCACAGCCTCAGAGAACAAGTTCATTCTAGTAGTAATGGATCATGCTACTGGGTACCCTGAAGCAATTCCACTCAGGACTACTACAGCTCCTGCAGTTGCCAAGGCCCTCCTGGGTGTCTTCACCAGGGTAGGGTTTCCTAAGGAGGTGGTTTCAGATGGAGGTTCCAACTACATGTCTGCTTACCTGAAGCACACGTGGAAGGAGTGTGGAGTGCAGTACAATTTTACTACCCCATACCATCCACAAACCAATGGCCTTGTTGAGCGATTCAACAAGACATTAAAAGGTATGATCATGGGACTCCCTGAAAAACTCAAGAGGAGATGGGATGTCCTGTTACCATGCCTGCTGTTCGCTTACAGAGGAGTGCCACAGAAGGGAGTATGGTTTTCCCCCTTTGAACTACTGTTTGGTCATCCTGTGAGGGGACCACTCTGTCTTGTGAAAGAGGGTTGGGAGAGGCCTCTCCAAGAACCCAAGCAAGACATTGTGGACGATGTGCTTGGCCTAAGTTCCAGAATGGCTGAGTACATGGAAAAGTCATCCAAGAATCTTGAGGCCAGCCAGGAGCTTCAGAAGCACCGGTATGAACAAAAAGCTGCACTGGTTGAATTTCAACCTGGGCAACAGGTGTGGGTTTTGGAGCCAGTGGCACCAAGGGCACTCAAAGATAGACGGAGTGGCCCTTACGCTATCCTTGAGAAAAATAGTGAGGTCACTTAGTTGACCTGGGCACAAGAAGGACATCCAAAAGGGTTATCCATGTGAACCACCTCAAGCTCTACAATGACAGGGCTTACATTATGATGCTGATGGTGATTGATGAGGAACAGGAAGCAGAGAGTGAACCTCTCCCTGATCTCCTCTCCTACAGCCCAAAAGATGGGTCAGTGGATGGTGTAGTCTTTTCAGACGCCCTCTCTGCCCAATAGCAGACTGACTGCAAGCAAGTCTTGCAGCAGTATGCTAGTCTCTTTTCCCTGACCCCTGATCTGGCAAACTGATGTACCCATGATGTGGACACTGGTGACAGTGCACCTTTCAAGAATAAAAGCTATCGACAGTCAGACCAAGTCAAGGAAAGCATCAAGGCTGAAGTCCACAAGATGCTGGAGTTAGGGGTTATTGAACCCTCTGAGAGCCCCTGTGCCAACCCAGTGGTTCAGGTCCCCAAACCTCATCCACAGGGTGGAAAGAGGGAAATTAGGTTTTGTGTGGACTATAGAGGGCTCAACTCTGTCACCAAGACAGATGCTCACGCTATCCCAAGAGCAGATGAGTTGATAGACAAATTGGGGGCAGCCAAATTTCTAAGTACCTTTGACTTGCATTCTCCACACCTGATGGGCACTATCAGTTCACTGTGATGCCTTTTGGGTTAAAGAATGCCCCTGCCACCTTCCAGAGGTTGGTGAATCAAGTCCTGTCTGCGTTGGAATCCTTTAGTGCAGCGTATAGTGATGATATTGCTGTCTTTAGCTCCACCTGGCAGAATCGCCTGATCCACCTTGGAAAGCCCTGCAAACTGCAGGCCTAACTATCAAGGCACCCAAATGCCAGATAGGGCAGGGCACTGTGGTGTACTTGGGCCACCTTGTTGGTGGAGGCCAGGCACAGCCCTTACAGCCCAAGATCCAGGCCATCCTGGACTGGGCAGCTCCAACAACCCAGACCCAAGTCAGGGCATTCCTTGGCTTGACTGGGTACTACAGGAGGTTTGTGAAGGGATGTGGGTCCATTGGGACTCCTCTCACAGAACTCACCTCCAAAAAGATGCCCCAGAAAATCAACTGGACAGTTATTTGCCAAAAGGCTTTTGACAACCTGAAAGAAGCAATGTGCTTGGCACCAATTCTAAAAGCACCAGATTATGCCAAGCAGTTCATAGTGCAGGCGGATGCCTCTGAGCTAGGGATAGGAGCGGTCCTATCCCAGACAAATGATGAAATCCAAGACCAACCTGTTGCCTTTATAAGCAGAAGGCTTCTCCCCGGAGAGCAGCGTTGAAGTGCCATTGAGAGGTAGGCCTTTGCTGTGGTTTGGTCCCTGAAGAAGTTGAGGCCCTACTTGTTTGCTACTCACTTCCTGGTTCAAACTGACCACAGACCTCTCAGATGGCTAATGCAAATAAAAGGAGAGAATCCAAAACTAATAATAATAATAATAATAATAATCCACATTTGTAAAGCGCACAATCACCCGTAAGGGTCTCTAGGCGCTGGGGGCCGTCGGGAACACAGACCTGGGACTGCTCATGCCAATGCAGATGGGCTTTCCAGGTTCTTCCACTTAGACAATGAAGACACCATAGGGCAAGGTTAGTCTCATCAGCTTTCGTTTGGGAGGGGGGGGGGGGGTTGTGTGAGAAAGTGCCTTCTTTCTTGCATGGTATGCCCCACTTTTTGCTGAATTGCTGATGTACTTTTACTGAGTGTGCCCTGGGCTCCTGCCAATCAGGTGCCCAGGGCCTGTGTTCCTTCCCTAAAACTGTATTGAAACCTAAACCCAATTAGCATCTCTTGCCACATGTCAGCCCCTGGTAAATGGTACCCAGGGCACTGTGACCAGAGAAGGCCCCTAAGGGCTGCAGCACTTATTGTGCCTTCCTTAGAGGCCCTGTACCCTGACACCCAAACACTGCCTTTGCAGGCTGAGTGTCTAGGTGCAGAACAAACCAAAGAGTCGACATGGCACACATCCCTGTGTTATGTAAAAGGGTTTTGGTCACAAGCACACCTATTTGTGTGTTTCTCAAACTAACCATTCAGTTGGAGATATTTAATCTATATATTGCGTGCTGCTCGGTGTCAAAGGGCTGCCTGTCCCTGGGATATCATAAACTAAAACAACAAATTCAAGACAAACTGTCTAGAATGAACCAAGAGCACAGCTGTGTTTAACTTTCTCAGACTGGATAAGCAAATTATTACCAAACGTTAGACTGCTTGGTACAAAGAGACACGAATACAACTATACATTCATTTATCAACAATATTTCATTGTTCAGAACATCTGTAATTTTTCATATTTTAGGAATTTACTACATTAACCCAAGTCATTGCTTCATGACTCTATGAATACATTTTTTAGTTGTTCATAAATACAATGTACGTGGCGTCACATTGTTAACAGACGCACATCATTGACGGCCATTGGTAAATGTCGGCCCGATGCATTTCGGGACTTCCAGTCCCTTCCTCAGGGGCCACTGTAAATGAAACAATAAAAGCCATTTAACTTAAATAATGATCTCTGATACTGAAACTCCGAGTTGTCTTCAATGCTTGGTAATGACGAACAAAGCCATTTGATACAATCAAGACCAACAAGGTTTAGAGAAAAATTCAAAGGTATTTCAAATGAAAGATCAAACATCTGCAGTGTTCATACACTGTGACTAGATGTAACCACGTCACTATTTCCTTAGACTGCCTTATGAAGGTGCACAACGTACAAGAAAAACATGTGTAACATGCTCAACTCAGTGAATTATAGTATGGTGAACACGAGAGTCACATGCAGAGAAGAAACATCCTCACAGATAGGGTGGCTCTAGTTAAAATCGACACAAGTAAGTGGAGAAGTTGGTGAAAAACGACACATGACTAGTACAAATGAAGATGCCTGACACGATGAAGAAAGCGCGGAGGCCATACACACTCGAAGGTGTGTCATACAGAAAGACAACTTGGAGTCAAATAAAGGGCATTCACATATGAGGCCAAGTGACCCAGGTAAAAGATGTGGTGATTAATATGAAGATAACGTGCAGTGCAAAGTGATCTGAACGTGCTGGATGCCTCGAATAGAGAAACAGAGGTGTGCATAAACGAAAGTGGAAAACAGGACTAATTAGGTACATATACTGAAGCCTGACGCAGTAGAGACCACGCGGAGGCAGAAAAAACTAGAAAGTAATCTGCGGAAAGAAAACTGAGTGTCAGCGCTGAACGCGGACATGAACTGTGCCAAACACCCGAAGTGCAACAATTACATGTGAGCCATACCTGTTAACACAAGATGTATCCTTGCTATCTGTAAGGGTAAACTGTAATCTGTCTGGAGACAGAGGGGTTAGACGTAGCTTAAACGTGTAACCAGAGGAATGTCTGCACAACACTCGGGCGAAGTATCTTCACTAACCTGGGTTTCAAGGTTTTGAAGCTGAATGCCAGTCGTTGCACGCTAACTTCCTCGCAAAGCGTTCAAACGCGAGCACAGGCTCCCTGGGACAAAATACATAACAATAATCACGTGTAAGGAATAAATATAGGAAGGAGTTTAGATGGCAGCCATGGTAATAGTGTGCTTGATGCTAAAAACCAAAGCTAATCGCGGAGGGTGAATAGAGTGCTATCAACATGAACAACAAAGTTAAAAAATACCCAAGGGTGTAGTTTAGAAAGCGGACGGTGAAGTCAGTGAGCTGCAAACATCTCCCTCAGAATCCATGCGGTAATGTTGAATCCAGTACCAAAAAGCCCTGCTGTCCGAACTTTTCTTCTTTCCAAATTGTCTCTCGCCGATTGCTTTTATTGGGTTTGTTTCATGTTGTTCTCTTTTTCATGCCCTCTACTGTAAAGCGCTCTGATACCTTCGGGTCTTGTTAGCGCTATAGAAAACTTCTAAATAAATAAATAAAAAAATAGTGCCGATAATACACATATCTATCTGAACAGCATAAGGTAAAAACAAAATGTTCATAATGAGACCTAACCTACAGTTGAACGAAAAATATAACATGCAGCTCATGTGTAGAGCAATATAACCAATCCATCACCCAATTTCAAGTGGCATAATGTTCATTACATGAATCTGATCGAAACATGGACAGCTGATTATTGGACATCCATTTATGCTTGTTCAAAATACAAAAAAATTCTGAAAGAAATGGAACTAGAACTTGGTGTTGTGATATGCTTATTAATATTGTGAGTTTCAAGAAGTTGACACGTATGTGTGAACTGTAAGCATAAAGTGACTCAATAGCCTGTATGTTGACACGAGTAAATGAATAACCTGGGATGGTTACTGCAGTTAAAGGAAACTACTCCAATCCATTTTATCATTGAGTCCCAGCGGTTCCATAGTTTGGTATTTCTTAATTAACATAACTTCACGTTGTGGTAAGAACTGGCTGGAGTCCCTCCCTTCTTTCATTTCAATCTTTTCAATAACCATGAAACGGACTTGAGAGATGTTGTGTTGGTGTTGTAACCAATGAACTACGAGATTGGAGTTGGTGTTTTTGTTCCGTATCATACTTTTATGTTCTCCAATTCTTACTTTGATTTTCCTTTCTGTTTTCCCGCTGTACATTAATCTGCAGGGTCACTTGATACTGTAAACTACGAAACTGGAGTTACAATCTGCGGTGAATCGTAATACCAGATTTTCACCAGCTCTGGGGTGAGTGACAAAATTTTGCTGCATTACATTATTGCAATGTGTACAGTTGTTACACTATCTCATTCCTACATCGCGAATATTATCATTAGATTTGGTGGAGGACAACAGCTACTTCAAGTTAGAACTTTGGGTGTAAGCGAAGATAGATAGATAAAACCTACTGATCGGAACAATACGTTATTATATCAAAGTTTCCATTCTTCACAACTGATCCAAAACCTTCAGTTTTCTCAAATGCTTCGTATATAAAGGATTTCATCCACACCGGAAGCATATCAACACAATATTGAGTGGTTAAAAAAAAGACTCTCAGAAAGAGGATATCCTCAAGTGTGTATCAACTAAGCAGAATCACGCGTTTCAGCAGTTGAACGTAGAGATTTACTCATTGTAAAACCAAAACAACCTTCAACGAACCGTAATGTTTTCGTGTCCAAATTCTCTACAAGATCTCTTAACATTAAAAAAATTATATTGAAAAGATGGGAATTGCTTTAAAAAGAAGAAGATTTTAATAACCTCTTTAGAGAGAGACCTATCTTCGCGTACCCCCGTAGTTCTAACTTGAAGGAGCTGTTGTCTTCCACAAAATCTAATGATAATATGCACCACGTAGGAATGAGAAAGTGTAACAACTGTACAATTGCAATAATGTAATGCAACAAAATTTCGTCACTCACCCCAGAATTGGTGAAAAACTGGTATTACGATTCACAGCAGATTGTAACTCCAGTTTCGTAGTTTACAGTATCAAGTGTCCCTGCAGATTAATGTACATCGGGAAAACAGAAAGGAAATTAAAAGTAAGAATTGTATGATACGGAACAAAAACACCAACTCCAATCTCGTAGTGCATTGGTTACAACACCAACACAACATCTCTCAAGTCCGTTTCATGGTTATTGAAAAGATTGAAATGAAAGAAGGGAGGGAATCCAGCCAGTTCTTATCACAACGTGAAGTTATGTTAATTAAGAAATTCCAAACTGGGGGGCGTGGCCAGGCACCAACGAAGATGGCCGCTTGACTCTGGAGCTCCGCCGGAGCCGAGTCCTATCCCCTATTAATCCGTTCGTAATCCGCCCTAATACTCCTCTTGCAGCCCAAGTCTGGCAATATATAGCGGTGCCGGCGGCCTCAACTCCGGGGCTTCTACTCGCCCGTGGCACCGTGAAAACACCCTGGACTGCTGGGCCCTGACGGCTGCCGAAAGGGTTTGAACCGCACATCCGGGCCCGGCTTGGCGGCCTGTGCGGCGGAAAGACAAGCGTGCGCCGGAGCCTGCGTCGGGGCTAGCGCTGGCCGGCAGACTTAAGAGGGGCTGCCGGGGGCTAGGCACAGTGGAGACATAATACCGGCTCCGGAGACCATCAACAAGAGACAGAGAGTAAGTTGGCCGCTGCGTCCTGGGTGCCTTCGGCGGCCGTGAGCTTTACTGCCGTCGGCCCGGGTGCCTGGCAGCTCCACCCTACAAAGGGGATTACCGGGCGTAGAGCACGGCGGAAAGAGTCAGTAGCGGCGTCAGCCGGCCTCGGGGGGGTGGGGCCCATTCGCGGCACCTGTGACGCTGGGGTGCCTCTGGCTCCCTTGAAGGAGAAGTTGTGTATGCTTGGATGTAGCCACAGGGAAGTGCACACCAGACCCCTCGCAGATACTCTGTCGATCCACGTGGACCACTCTGCTGCTTGGTCCAGGGGGCCGCCATATTAGACAAAGACGAGTGTTAGAGCGCCGCGGGAGCCCGACGCAGGTGTGCAGTCGAATTGAGGGACTGAGGCCTAGGGTCCACACGGGTGCCCGGAAAACATCACTTGAGAAGGTGGACCACCTTGAAGGGGATATATGGACTGTCCTGTGATGCGATTTGGAGCACGCACTGTGCATGGGGCAGGCGGGTTGGCCCCGGGACTGGTAGTAGAGGACTGCGCCTATTTACGAATGCTGAGCCTTTGAAGGGAAGGGAGCTAAGAGCTACAGCCGCTGTTGGGAGTGAATTGCCCCTGGAACAAGTCCTGTGGCCAACCGCCGTCATCTGGGTGACTCTCCGGTGGGCTGGTGAGCGCTATTTGAACGCTGCTGACTGAGTAATTGAGCCGTCACCATGAAACCGAAAAACACTGCTGCCGCACAAACTATAAGCTGGACAAGTACGCAGTCCAGCTGGGGACCCCTCAGACTGGTGGTGCATCAGGACATCAAGCAGCCCCTAAAGAACCGTCCCTGGCTTCAATCATGACGGCGAAGCAGACGCTGGGCACTAACCTGCAGACTAAAATTGACAAGATCTCCATCGAAGTCAACCTTCTCCGTACGGACCTCAGTAAAACATCAAAGAAGGCCAAGGCAAATTAATCTGACATAAGGGAGCTCCAGGCCTCCTCAAAGGCACTCGAGCAACGAGTAAATGAATTGGTGCACTGTGACAGAGCTGGAGTCGGTACCCCTTCAGGGGACATGGAGCAAACACGGGACTGGTGGCTAGCTACCCCCCTCTCACCTGCTTGTGTCCCTTCCCACCAGGAGTACCCTCATTTCCACCAGGATGAATGGCGCGAACAAGAAAACAAGCCCCTTTGGTCCAGCGGCACTATAATCAAAGACGGCTCCTTTAATGATGGGTTTGAACATTACGAGACTCCTCCCAATGACGTCACCATGCTGCTGGCAACAAATGCGGGCGGAATCAGGAAGTCGGCGGACGGCGTTTCCCCGGAGGACGAGAGCAGCGTTAGAGAGCAGAGAAGAGGAGAGGAGCGAAATTTTACGAAGGAGGACGAGACGGTAGAAGATCTCCGCGGTGATACCAGCAAGCCCGGAGGCCAATGTCACCACGAGGCACCCCGCCACGCTCCCGCGGGAGGAGCGTGGCTTCAACAGGTACGGGGCAGAGTGGCGGGTTGGGTGGGGCGATACAGCCTGCCTGCTACCGAACACCAGTGTAAATAAGTGTAAAAACTCTGTGTACAGTTTGCCAAAGAACCCGTCCCTTTCACGAGCACTCTGAGCACTTATTGAGTTTGTAGATAGCACTCTTCCACTGGGTTCCCTTCACCCCCGGTCCTTACACTGAAACTCCCAGTCACCTTTCTAATACCCCTACTTGTCTCTTTCTCTCCTGGTTGCCGGATGGAGTGGAGAACCTGTTGTCATCTGTGCTCCCGGAGAACGAGCCAATCACCACCCGTGGTTTCTATCCCTATATCAAGACGGACCCCGCAGCCTTCGCCAGGGAAAGACTGACAAGCCGGAAAAGGAAGTCCTATATAAAAATAAAGCCTTCTTAGAGATCCCTACATAAGGCCTCTGACTCCCTTCCTTCTACCCCTTCAACCCCATTACATGCACCAACACCGCCAGGTGGCCCTAAGGCTGGAGGATCAAGAAGGGAGAGCCCGCAGGAACAACATTCGTGTGGTAGGCGTGCCGGAGGATTCTGAGGGGCCTAGTGTGGAACTCTTTCTGGAAGATCTGAACCTTACCCACCTGAAACCGAAGCGCCTATCCAACATCTTCACCATCGAACGTGCTCACCGTGCGCCTCTCCTGACTTCACGCTCCACGTGCAACGAGAAAGGTGCTCATTTACCAGAGTGAAGGCGGCGTTGCGTCATAGAGGAATCAAATATATGATGTTATTTCCTACCAAGCTCAAGGTCATTGCGGGGGGCAAATCTCTGTTTTTTACTACACCTTCGGACGTTCAAGACTGGCTTGACAGAGAGTCGTCGCGAGCTCCTGACCGGATGGTGGGAGACGTCTGGAGAGACAATCAGGCTGCCTCGCCGAGATCTACGGAGAAGACGTCGGATGTGGACAAAGTCAGCGCTCCTGGCGGTCGAGGTCTGCCAGCCCCAAATGGGGGACTCTTCAAGATGCGTCTGGCCATTAGCGGAGATGGACCTGGTGGCATGGACCCCTACGAACTGTAACGTACTGTGTGCTCCTGTGCAAGACTATGGGACCCAACTTTCCTAGTGGGTCCTTGGTATGGGGGTGTGTTACTCAAGCCGGTAAATACTTGTGGACTATGTCGAGTTGGGCTGCGACTGTTGTAGACCTCCCCCTATTGTGACCTGGTGGCCCACGATGGCCTTCGAGGGGTCGGAGCATCATCTTGCCAGTGCAGGGCTTCAACCTTATGTAACTGTGCTCCAATCCTTGAGGAGTGTAGGCATCTTTGCCAACTTATTATGTTATGGGGGGTGGACGCTTGCAGCGGTTGGAGCTGGGGCCGGCGCACTTTCCCCCTTAAGCAGGTTCTTCAGGAGGGGGGAGGTTTTCTCACTCCTGGGTTGGGTTGGGCGAATGGCGCTCTGCTAATTGGGCATGTGGGTAGTTCAAAGCCTACGGAGCAGGGAAGCAGGGAGGGAGGACACCAGTTTCAGGGTGCAGGGTGGGGAGGGGGTGTAGTTATGGGATGGGGGTAGGGGGGAAGTTTTGTGGGGTCATACCGAGGTCAGGTACGTGTTCTAGAATATTGTTTTGGGAAGCACAGTAATAGCTTAGCGGTAGTCTGTGTGGATGGCTATGAAGTAGGATAAAAGTCTAAAAGTGATTAGCTGGAACGTCAATGGGCTGAGAGACAAACTTAAAAGAAGTATTGTGCTACAGTTTGTTAAGCGACACCTCCCTGATGTTGTTTTGTTGCAGGAGACCCACCTGATGGGGAACACGAGCTACGCACTAAACAGATGGGGGTTCACTATGACGGCGCACGCTGGTTTTACATCCGGGTCCCGGGGGGTTGGGATTCTTCTGCGACAAAGTTTTCCAATTGTCGTTGATCACACTGAGGTGGACCCTCTGGGGCGCTTTGCTGCTATCTCAGGAAAATGGGAGGGCCATAGACTCAACCTGGTAACGACTTACATTCCGCCGGTCCTCCAAACGCAATCGTACCAGGATCTGGGGAAGTTGCTGCTATCCCTCCCAGAGGGGCAGCTCATTATGGGTGGGGACTTTAACACTGTGGTCTCCGGTGACTTAGGCAGACCCCCAGCCAGGGACATTGGGGTGGGGCAGAGGTGGCTGTCCAACCTCATAGAGGCATTTGGACTCCATGACCTCTGGCGCCTCAGACACCCGACACAAAAACAATACACTTTCTTTTCTGGCCCGCACCACACTTTCTCGCGTCTAGACTATCTTCTGGCACCAATGCACCAAGATGCTACGATCCGTGAAGTCGCCCACCTGGCGCGGGGTATCTCGGACCACTCCCCACTGTGGGCCCACGTAACAATTGGAGACCGGAGGGTGGGTTATGTAGTGCCAATAAACGCCTGGTACATCAGGGGTGAGGACACCAAAAAGAAACTGTCTCAATCGAAAGACCGATATTTCAAGGAGAATATGGGGACAGTTGAATCACCAGTGGTCTTGTGGGAGGCTTTTAAGACGGTGCTAAGGGGGGAGGCCCTATCGGCGATTGTGGGCCACCGCAAAGAACGAGAAGCACAGATTGTTACCATAGAAAATTATCTTCTGGCGCTTGAGGGCACTGCACAAACTGGTGGGGACCCAGACACGCTCCATCAGATCCAAATAAAAGCCACGGAGTACAAGGCCCTGGCCACAGACGCTGCTAGGTCCTTGGCGAGAGACAGGGAGGGCAGACTATACGACCAGGGAGATAAGGCGGGCAAATTATTAGCGTGGCTGGACAGGAAGCAGCAGGCGCAGAAAGTGGTGGCCGAGCTTAAGGTTCGTCCTGGGAAGGCTATCGGGCCCAATGGTCTTCCGATTGAGCTTTATAAGCTCAAGCCTAACAGCCTTGGCATACACCTGAAGCATATGTTCGAGGACAGTAGAGAGCAGGAAATACTGCCGAAGGACGAACGAATAGCCACGATTGTGGCTATCCCCAACGAGGGGAAACCTAAAGAGTTGAGTGCCTCTTATAGGCCGATATCACTATTAAATGCTGAGCCAAATATCCTGGCCAAAGTGCTTGCCAATAGACTCAAACCAGTCCTGAATACCCTGGTACACCCGGACCTGTCGGGCTTTATGCCCCACCGTAACACGGCACTTAACCTGCGCCGTCTCCACGGAGTGTTGGGACGTTGACACCTGCTACACGAGGATGCCGTGGTTGTGTCATTGGACGCAGCAATGGCGTCTGATACGCTAGAGTGGCCTTATATGATGGCTGTTCTCCGAAAGCTGGGATTTGGTCCGAACTTTCTCAGCTGGGTGCGTATCCTCTATACCGAATCTTTAGCCCAGGTGGTAGTCAACAACAAAATCTCAGAGGTTTTCACACTAGAAAGAGGGACACGACAGGGGTGCCCCCTCTCGCCTCTACTCTTCACCCTCTCCCTAGAACCACTTAGCCACCTGTATTAGACAGACTTCCTCCCTGAAAGGGCTCCGTTGTGCAGACGGAAGGGAAGACAGGATCTCGCTCTATGCGGACGACATTCTCCTTTACCTTACATCACCCCAGGAGTCCATCGCGACGGCATTGGCTATTTTTAATAGTTTCGGAGAGTACTCAAGCTATAGCATCAACCGGGGAAAATCACTCCTCTACGTCCTGCGTGGCACCGCCCCTCTGATCTCGAGCGGCTGCCCGATTCAAACAGCCACAGTTGGCTTCACGTACCTGGGAGTTTTCATATCCAAGGATCGGGCCACTCGATACGAGCGAAATCTCTTGCCGCCCTTATAAAGGTTCAAGAGAGACACTGCCACCTGGAAAAACCTCCCGCTGTCCCTGCTGGGCCGGGCAGCACTTTTTAAAATGATGGCGCTGCCACGGTTTCTATATGCCCTCCAAAACTACCCGGACTTAGTTCCGCAAAGGTACTTTGCTGCCATTGAGGCCGCCCTGAGAGACCTTCTCTGGACCGGAATGCCCCGGATCTCCTTACAGAAACTCACGCTTGGGTGGTTTGATGGAGGGATAATGCTCCCGGACATCCGGAAACACTACTGGGCGGCACATCTATCGGCCATCAACCAGGGTACTTATTGTGCTGGGAATGACCTAGGGCAGTGTTTCCCAAACTGTGGTCCGCGGACCCCCAGGGGTCCGTGACACATTCCCAGGGGGTCCGCAAGCAGCAGTTTTAAAAGCACTTAAAAGTTCCTTGAATAATCTGTTGTTTTTGGGCAACAATTAAAGTGTCAAGATAACTCCAGTGATTAATGTACCTGCTGGGGAGAGATGCGTGTTTTGTTCAGTAGCAGATTTAACTCATCTAAGATAGCTCAGGGGGTTAAGATGCCTGCTGCAAAGAATGTGTACCATGCATATAAAAAAAACTGTTGTTTATGTGCATAGCTCAGTGGGTTACTGCTTTGTCACAGAGATTCTTTTGTTATTGTGCAGTCTATCTTTTTTCCCCAGCATTTCACAATTCTCACATTGCCAAAAAGGTTTGTTTGGGTAGAATTAAATTGTTATAATTAAAGTAAAAACTAAGCACTATGTTACATTCTGAATCAAGATTTTGTGCTTTTCCAGACCAAGCACTCTGAAAAAATGCTCACCTGTATGGATGACATGTTAATGTCCCCTTTGCATTATGTAACAAAACATTTTCTATCCACTGATTTACACATGTACGATTTATTGTCACTGTATGTGTGTGATGTAAAGTGCTCTGACACCTACACTTGTATGAGAGATGCTATAAAACAAATGAAAAACATGTGACAGCGGGGCTATTGAGAGAAGAGAGGCACTTTGTTGGAGGGTGATAGTGAGGATTCATAGAAGAGCACCAAAAAGATTGTTGTATTGGTGCATAGTAAGGTTATCATTTACTATGCTTTAAAAGCAAATACAATTCAATATATAATGACAAATGTATTGCAGAATGCATCATTTTCCCCCAGATTTTCTTGGTGGGGGTGCCCCTCAAAGTTTGCTTAGCAGTGGTCAGGCTCACTCACTGCACTCAGGGACCGATTAGGATGGCGAACAGATCGCCACCGCCATGCAGGCGGTGGCGATTCGCCCGACATCCGTGACCGTCTGCCACCTATTTCCCCCCCGCCATATTACAATGGCGGACGGGACCGCCGCTGACGGAAACACCGTCCGCCGCTTTTACGCCCCGGTCGCCTTGCGGCCGGGGAGGAAAAGGGTTCATATGGCTGGCGGTGTCTTGCAGACACCGCCAGCCATATTAGGATGGCCTCATGCAGATGCCTTTCCATGGCGGCAATGCCGTCACGGAAAGGCATGCGGTCTTTACTTTGGGGGCCCCTTGCGGGCCCCCATGGTGAAAGCGAGAGGGGGGGTACCTGCGGTACCCCCCTGCATTTGCATACACAAAGCGGCAGGCACCGGGCGGTGCCTGCCACTTTGTGTATGCAAATGCATGCCTGCATTTTTAACATTGCAATGTTAAAAATGCATAATGCGCCCGCCAGTGTGGCGGGCGTATCATAATTGGCATGGCGGGACCGCCGCTCACGTGGCGGACGGTCCCGTTTTCCACAGGGATGGCGGGCAGGGAATAGTCTGTCCGCCATCCAAATTTCCCCTTTATTACTGGGACTGGCCTGACAACATTTGCCAGGGCTGCATTGGATTTCCAGTCTAGCCCTGACAGGAGCCTCATTCTGCGAATTAGAACCAAATATTGAAAAGATAGTCGCCGAGATGCAGCACTAACCATTCCATTAAAAGTTTTCGATTTTTCTAATTCTTCCTATGTACAATATTAAGATCTTTAGAGATTCGAGTATTTGTTTGGTGTACACAAGTTTGTTTTCTTTTTTCAAACTACTGTTTTAATGTTTGAAATTAAAATCGTACAAATTTGTTGGGGGTCCTCGGCTTCCAGTAGTGACTCAATAGGGGTCCTCAGGAGTCAAAAGTTTGGGAACCACTGACCTAGGGTATGGGATGGATAAATGGCTCCTTCCGGGCGGTAACTTTGAGGCTGCCTTCTACTCTAGACCGGGTAGGTACCATCTCACGGGGCCTACAAAGCACTCTGTACAGCTGTGGCACATAGTTCTAAAGAAACTGGGTTGGGCTGACAAACTTACCCTAGCAACTCCGCTTTGGGCCTCGGAAAAACTGGGCACACTTAGCCGCACAAAAGGATTCCACAACTGGGACCTAATAGGAATATCTCGGATCAAAGATTTGTGGGGCCTGGATGGGGTAATACCATTTGAAACATTCAAACACACCTATGATCTGGCCCGGACAGAACACTTCCGCTACATGCAGGTCAGGCACGCACTTCAAGCCAATATTCTTTCAGGCACTCAGCTCCCGGAGTCTTCACCACTCGAAGATAGACTACTTGATGGCCACCTCCCGGAGAAGCCTATCTCTCTCATATATAAAAAACTCATCAATCGCACCCCGGACCCGTTAATAGCTCTTTGGGGGAAATGGGAGGCAGATGGATTCGAAATTGATGATGAAGAATGGCAAGAGGCGCTTGCATCCCCCAGGGAAATAGCAATCTCGGCGAAACTTAGACTGATCCAGTTGAAAATCCTTCACCGAGTTTATGTCTCTGGTACAAGGCTAGTCCTGATGGGCCCCAGCGAAGATGGACTCTGTCGCAGGGGGTGTGGGGAGGTTGGTACCTTCTTACACATGATATGGGAGTGCCGGGTGATACAGGCCTACTGGACACAGGTGCTCCACTGTATGCGTGAGGTGTGGGGGTTGGACCTGCGCCCTGAGATGCCTTCTTAATATCTGGGAGCCTTCGGACCTACCATCGAAAGGCAAACTGTGGGTGCCTTTAGGGCTCGCGATTGCAAAAAGAAACATTGAGAGATTGTGGGGCGCTGTCACACCACCAACACTCAGTTCATGGAAGAAGGATATGGATTGGTGTATGGTCCAGGAGAAAACAGTTTATGTGGCCCGGGGATGTCCACGAAAGTGGGTGGCGGTGTGGTCCAACTGGAACAACTATCGTGGCAATATATGTGAAACCCCTCACATTACTCCCATTGACGAGCTAATCGAATTATGATTTCCGTTGTAATAGATATTATACCGAGATTAACTGTGATATGAGAGAATTGTAAAACCTGTGACTTCCTTACGTATATCATGAAACAAATGTACTCCCTGTGTGTGACGACCACCTTTATTTAGTTCCTGTTGCAAATAAAAAGATTTATAAAAAAAAAAAAAGAAATACCAAACTATGGAACCGCTGGGAGTCAATGATAAAATGGATTTGAGTTGTTTCCTTTAACTGCAGTACCCATCCCAGGTTATTCATTTACTCGTGTCAACATACAGGCTATTGAATCACTGTATCCTTACAGTTCACACATACGTGTCAACTTCTTGAAACTCACAATCTTAATAAGCAGATCACAACACCAACAGTTCTAGTTACATTTCTTTCTGAATTTGTTTTGTATTTTGAACAAGCATAAATGGATGTCGAATAATTATATATATATTGCTCTACACATGAGCTGCATGTTATATTTTTCGTTCAACTGTAGGTTAGGTCTCATTATGAACATTTTGTTTTTACCTTATGCTGTTCAGATAGATATGTGTATTATCGGCACAGACTTCACCGTCTGCTTTCTAAACTATACCCTTGGGTATTTTTTAACTTTATTGTTCATGTTGATAGCACTCTATTCACCCTCCGCGATTAGCTTTGGTTTTAGCATCGAGCACACTATTGCCATGGCCGCCATCTCACCTCCTTCCTATGTTTATTCCCCACACACGTGATTATTGTTGTGTATTTTTTCCCAGGGAGCCTGTGCTCGCGTTTGAACGCTTTGCGAGGAAGTTAGCGTGCATCGACTGGCATTCAGCTTCAAAACCTTGAAACCCAGGTTAGTGAAGATACTTCGCCGAGTGTTCTGCAGACATTCCTCTGGTTACACGTTTAAGCGAAGTCTAAGCCCTCTGTCTCCAGACAGATTACAGTTAGCGAGGAAACATCTTGCGTTAACAGGTATGGCTCACATGTGTAGTGCTGTAACGTTCTAGTCTATGCACGCACACGCACCCCTACATCCGCAGGCCAGGCGTGGCCTGCGGGGTTGAATAAAAGGATGACGGGCGCTCGTGCACGTCACTTCCGACTATCACGAGGTGTGTGTCTGAGTCGCTACTGTTGCGCGACCTGCCCCTGCGCAAGCAACCAGGATCTGATTAGGCCTTCCCAAGGCCCCAGCACGCACCAAACTACATTGGCGACGAGCGGAGGGGGCCCAACCCTCGCCCGTACACCGGAGGTCTGCCGGAGCCGCCCGCTCCCGTCCGCGGTGCCTGACGCGTGTCCCCTGGCCGCAGTGCCTGCATCCTCGGAGCCGGTGCGCTCCCACCCCCTTGCTCCCCTTGCCTGGGCCTGTGTGTCCTCCCCACTGCTGCTCTGGGGAGGAGAAGACGTCGCTGCTGCTGCCTCGGCTGCCCCGCTGAGTGCGACTGGTTGCCGTCTGTCACGCTTCCTTCGTGGTCCGCGGCCGGTGCCGCACCCTACCTTTTCTCACGCATCTAGCGTGAGCTGCGGAAAACGCCCTGCAATACCTCACGCATCACACGTGTGACGCGTTTTCGACCTGAGGTAGGCCTGGAGGACCCTGCTGCGTCTTGGAAAGGACGTCTCCGGCAAACAGGCAGTTGGCAAGAGACCCCGGAGGGGATCACGTCCCTCACACCGCCAGCAGCCCGCTGATCGTGAGGTGGACCTGAAGTAAGCCGCGCTGCTGCCACGTGGTGCCGCAAAAGTTCGGAAAAAGGGGTGGAACACAGGAAAGAGAACACACGCTGCTGCGACCAGTGAGGGGACAGAACAAACTCCGGGTACACCTTATCTACCCACAGAGACTCCCTCGTCATGGGGGACGGTGATCCACCAGCACCCGTCATCAACATCCCCTTTCAGCACGCCGCAGCTGGGGTGCTGCCACCATTCAGTGAGGCGATAGACCCGTCCACGGCCTTGCCGCGGTGGAAGATCTGGCTCGAGAGCCTGGAGAATTACTTCGTGGTCACGAGGGAGACGGACAATGCTGTGAAGAGGTCACTGTTACTTCACTACGCGGGGGATGAGATCTTTAGACTATTCAAACACCTCCCCAATACGGGTGCAGCAGATAGCTACGACGCAGCTGTTGCCGCCCTCAACGGCCATTTTGATCCCCAGCTGAACGTGGACTTTGAAGTATTCAAATTGGGGCAAGCACGCCAACGGGAGGGTGAGTCGATGGATCAATTCCACACCCGCGTCAGGGAGCTAGCCAGCTCCACCGATGAGGATCAACCGAGGGCCATAAGAAGACAGATCATTCAGGGGTGCCGGGACAAGACATTGAGAGGACTAATCCTACGCAAACCAGGGATTTCACTAGAAGACATCCTTATCCTGGCCAGATCCCACGAGCTCTCGAACGTCAGAGCGACGGCCATGGAACAGGCCCTACACAAAGCCCCAGTCAAGACTGAAACCATCAAGGTGGAACGTGCAGATGCCGTGCGGCCCGACCACGTGGTCCGGCACGGAAAGGATCCCGGAGAGATCCGCCTCAAGCCCGTTGTGGGAACTGCGGCCATGAACCACACGCGGCCAAGGACTGCCCGGCCCAGGGGCAAATATGTGCGAGCTGTGGAATCCCAAACCACTTCGCCTCGGTCTGCCGCAGGAAAAACCAGACCAAGAATTCCAAGAGGTCATGGACGCCCACCAAGGCCGTTCGCCAGTTGTCGCTGACCGATCCACCCCTGGTGAAGGCAGAAAAACAATTACCCACGATGTACGATGACTCGGACTCGGAGGATGAGGAGGCATATGTCATTTCTTTCGCTCGGGAGCTCAAGCGAAGACGATGGCCGCAACCAACATGCGTTGTACAAATGGGGAAAAACGAGGTGAAGGCAGTCATTGATACGGGCGCCACCGTTAATGTCATGGGACTGCAACAATTCAACAAACTACGCCCACGGCCTGAGGTACTACCCTCCAAAACAAGGATCTTCGCCTATGGAGCCAACACACCGCTACCCCTCAAGGGTAAAATTATAATACCCATCCAGGCTGATGAGTCGGAAATAATGGCGACGGTCCACATAATTGACCGAGAAGCTGACACGTTGCTAAGTAGTCACACAGCGGAGGACTTAAAACTGATAGCATTTGCCAATCGCATCCGAGCGCACCAAGTGGATGAGATGTTGGAACGATTCCCTGAACTGTTCAGAGGCATCGGGTGCATAAAATGTGAACCTATCAAACTCCACATTGACAAATCTGTCACTCCCATGGCATTACGCCACCGCCGGATACCATTTCACCTTCGCCCGCTGGTGGAAAAGGAACTTGAAAAACTAGAGGGCCTAGGCGTCATTGAGAAAGTAACGGGACCCACCCAGTGGGTCTCGCCCATGGTCATTGTAGAGAAGCCTAAGCAGCCGGGCGAAATTCGCCTGTGTATCGACATGCGGCTACCAAATACTGCCATCCGGAGGGAGAGACATCTGACCCCCACAATGGACGACATAGTGGCCGATGTAAATGGGTCGAAGTGGTTTTCGAAAATTGACCTCAATGCCGGATACCATCAGTTACCACTAGCAGAGGAGAGCCGGTTCATCACCACCTTCAGCACCCATCTGGGCCTCCGGCGCTACAAACGCCTAAACTTCGGTATCTCTTCAGCGGCAGAGGTGTTCCAGAACACGATCAGAGAACTCCTGTCTGGATTGCCGGGGGTAATAATTGTCAGCGACGACATTTTGATACACTCTGCCACCGCGTCGGAGCACTACAAGCACCTTCGGGATGTCCTGAAGAGACTGAGCACTCATGGAGCGACGCTCCACAGAGACAAATGTCAGTTTTTCCAACCTTCCATTGAGTTCTTTGGCTATGTCTTCAACCAGGAGGGAATTCAGATTGACCCGAGGAAGTCCAAATCCATAAAGGACGCCCCAGCGCCGAAGTCCCCGATGGAAGTGAGGAGCTTCCTCGGGATGGCCACCTACTGTGGCCGGTTCATACCGGGCCTAGCCACTCGAAGCGAGCCCTTGCGAGCACTAACCAAAACGGATGCCACGTGGCAGTGGGGCCCGAAAGAAAACGAAGCATTTCAGGGAATCAAGGATGCCCTTCTGGAAAAGGCAACACTATCTTATTTTGATCCCGCGAAACGCACCGAGGTAATCGTCGATGCCAGTCCGGTAGGCCTTGGAGCTGTCCTGACCCAAGAACATGAACCCGGGCAATGGACAGCATTAGCATTCGCCAGCAAGGCTCTGACCCCAACCGAGACCAGATACGCCCAGATAGAGCGAGAGGCCCTCGCCATCAAGTGGGCCTGCAGCCATTTTCACTTATATCTACAAGGTCACACGTTTGTCATGGTCACGGACCACCAGCCCCTAGTGCCCCTCTTCAAGGGAACTGCCCCACACCCACCACCGCGCATTGAACGATGGATGATTCAACTTCAACCGTATGAAATGGAGGTGGTATATCGCCCAAGGGCCAAAAATCCTGCTGATTACCTGTCGCGCCACCCCTCACCACAGGAGCCTGAACCAGTAGATGACGACTGCGAGGAGTACGCCCGATGGGTAGCCCTCACCTCATGTCCACAATGCATGAAGATCGCGGAAATCAAGGAAGCAGCCACTGCTGACAACATCTACACAAGATCACTTCAAGCAGTTCGGGAAGGTTCCTGGGCTAACTACCTACACCCACCCAACTCCTGGACCACCGCAGATAAAGAGGCACTCTCGAAGTTCTGGCATATCCGACATGAGCTCAGTGCCACGGAAGAAGGAGTGTTGCTAAGAGGGTCACGTCTGGTGATACCGCAGAGCCTCAGGTACCGGGCCACGCAACTTGCCCATGGTGGCCACCAAGGCACGACGAAAATGAAGGGGCGCATGAGGGAGAAGGTGTGGTTCCCCGAGCTGGAAACCATGGTGGAAGAGTACGTGAAGAACTGCATGTCCTGCCAGTTGACAAGTGATCCTGAGAGACCTGCCCCAATAATCACGGAAGAAGCATGCACAACTCCATGGACCAAGGTCAGCATAGATTTTGGAAGTTTCCCGGGGGAAGGACATACGCTGGTGGCCATCGATTCCTACTCCAAGTACCCGTTAGTCGAGAAGGTCATCTCCACGGCATTCACACACGTAGGGCCGGCACTAGAAAAGATATTCTCCATGTTCGGATACCCTGAGGAAATACGGAGCGACAACGGACCGCCGTTCCAGGGGGCGGAGTTTGCCACGTTCCTCAAGGCCAGGGGCATCCTACACCGATGCATCACACCCCAGTGGCCCCAGGCTAATGGAGAAGTAGAGAGATTTATGCGGACCCTCAATAAGATGTTCCGGATAGCGGTGGTAGAGCAAGCTGACCCTGAACAGAGACTACATGACTTCCTACAGGAATATCGGGGAACCCCTCACTGCACCACACAGAGGAGCCCCTGGACCCTCATGTTCCAAGGGCAACGCAGAGATCTCCTTCCCACTGTCCCGGGGGGGGGGGGTGCCGGACAGGACCAACACAGACGATACCCAGGAACGGAGACGAAAAAACAACCAGCGAGCGAGCCGACGCCGGAGAGCCACACCAAGGCGACTATGCCAGGGGGCCCGAGTGTTTATACGAAACAGACGCCCTGGAGGAAAGTTCCAAACTCGCTATGAACCGGGCACCTGGACCATAACAGCCACAAAAGGCACTATGATCACTGCAAGGAGGGGGGAAGAGGAAGTATCGAGAAACACCTCCTGGTTCAAAGTGATATCCCCTGGGCCGAGACAAAATCCGGAAACTACGGACGAAAACAGTGAACCACCAGTAGCCACAACCCATGAGGATGAAAGCAATCCATCAGCAGGGAGCCAGACGGAGAGACCTGAGCCGGAGTGTGTATCCCCCACAGCCTCGAATACCATCAGAGACATACCCCAAAACATACAACATGGCCGGGGCAACGTCCAGAGGTACAACCTGCGGCCTAATCCACCACCAAGTCAGAAGTTAAAGGACTATGCCTGTTTGCTGAGGCCCTGAAGCTGCCACCAAGGGACATGCAAGTATAGTGGCATTTTGTTTGAACTTTAAGTCTCGATATACCCAATGCCTAGACGCTGTGAAATTTTTATATCGTTTTTTTTTTTAAAGACTTTATTCAGCACCAAATACAATGCACAGCAGTTATCAACAAACCAGAACAGTATATGTGTACCAGATGGCGATACAGTACATAACAAATGAAGAAGAGTAATGCAGGAGTGGGGAAGTCCTGGTCGGTTCGATCAGAAATACAGAGTGCCATTTTCCAATACAGGAGAAGTATAAAGACAAAAAATGAACAAAGTGCAAGAAAAACAAAAAAGACACAATATAGCAAAGGAAATGAAATCAATAAGCATGCGAGAATCAAGAAGGCAAGTCGGGTAGCACAGGGGCAGGTAAATAGTTAGAATGTCGTGGTGGTCCGGGACATAACCCACGCATCCCGCCACGGATCCGCTAGCACAGATCCCTCCTCAAAAAAGGAGCGAAACTCCACAGGTGGCAAGCATTATGCATGGGAACACACCAGTTTCCACGCCTACGCCCCACTCCTCCATCCAAGGCAGTCTGCAGTGTAGAGCCCATATTGGTGAGAGGGACGTCAGATGGCGCCGGGCGCGCGGTGGAGCCGCTCACAGCCTAACCCACCCCCTCCGGGACAATGGAATGAAGGGATTGGGACTGTGCCTTCTGAGTCAGTTTTCAACATAGTTTCGATATGGCCCCCATATGTCTGTCGGACGGGAAGCTAAAGGGAGCAAGGCCGAAAATTCCACGCTATTAACATTGCAGTGGGCCACACTCCTTAGCCATGCGCCAACCTGCGGAGCGCGACGCGCGCACCAGAGCAGCGCAATTTCCCTCTTGGCCAGAAGGAAGCACAGGGATGCTAGTCTACGGAGAGGTTGTGGGAAATTAGCTACGTAGCCCAACAACGCAATTTCGGGGGTGGGATGTAGTGTCATGCCCAGTATTTCACCCAAGACCCTGTGGACTTCTAGCCAATAGGTATGTATCCTCGGGCACGTCCATGACAAGTGGGAAAAGTCAGCATGAGGAGAGGCGCACCTGGGACAACCGTGTGGCCTGTTAGTGTCTATTTTATGAACAAGCGCGGGGGTGTGGTACATCCTCCGTAGGAACTTGAAGTGGAGAAGTTTGTGCCTACTATTCATGGACACCGTTTTGGTGACAGCGCAGCATGCCTCCCACTGATCGTCAGTAATCTGGATGCCCAAGTCCCTCTCCCACGCAGCGCGCACCGCGGTGTCAAAGGAGGGAAGAGATGCCATGCATAGCCTGTATAGTCGTGACACTACGTGAGCGCTTGTTTGAGTCTGTATAATAAACGTGAGTGCAGGGTCCTCGGGCGGAGACAATGGAAACGTGGGGAATTCAGCGCGCAGCATGGACCGGAGCCTGGTCAGGGTGAACGCATCCATGAATGAGCGGTCATCGAAGCGGGCGTCCTCCGTCAATGAAAAAGCATGTCCCTCAGGGAACAGGTCGCCAATCGTGTGTAATTGAAATTTGGATAGCGTGCGGTCAACTATCGCCTCTCCAGTGATGGGAAGCCAGTGAGGGTTGGGGAGGGGAAGCGAAGAAGAGTACAACCTATCCATGCGGAGTAGTCTCCGCAACTTATCCCAGGCCCAGCTCGTAGTGGAAACCGGCTGTATGTCTTGTGGGTCACGGGGAAGCCCCTTGGGAAGTATGGAGCAAAGCGGCACCGGAAGTGCCGTATCGGCCTCAGGCCGCAGGAAGGGAATTCTGGCATCCGGGTGAAACCAGGAGTGCGCGTAGGAGCATTGCGCCACCAAGTAGTAAAGGTGAAAATCCGGCACCCCGAACCCTCCCCGTTCATAAGGTAATGTCAACGTGCGCCAAGCCACACTAGGGTTCCTGCCGCCCCATATCAGGCGCAGCAAGGCAGAGCGAAGTTGTGTGAAAAAAACCTTAGTCAGAGGGATCGGAATATTGTTGAACAAATATAAAAAGCGAGGGAGGACAACCATTTTGACAATGGCAATCCGGCCAGCCATGGACAGAGGAAGACGGAGCCAATGCTCCGTATTATCCTCCAAAAAATCCAGGGCGCGCCCATAGTTTAGTCGCACAATGGACACCGCATCAAGGTGGATGTGTATTCCAAGGTACTTGACGGAGTCCGTGCACCATTCCAATGGGAAGGGACAATCCCATTGCACCGTGGAGGGGGTCAAGGGAAAAATAAGCGACTTGTGCCAATTAATCTGCAGGCCAGAGTATGAGCCGAATCGTGTGATCTCATGGATCAAGGGTTCCAAATTAGTATTAGGGGTGCGGACATACAGGACCGTGTCGGCCGCATATAAAGAGACAAGAAGAGGGCCCGTGCGGAATTGCAGACCCCTGTGGAGGTGCTTCTCCTGAAAATGACGGACCAAGGGGTCCATTGCCAGAATGTAAAGGAGTGGGGACAGGGGGCAGCCCTGTCTGGTCCCTCTAGAAAGCGCAAAGTTTCCAGTTATGGGGCCATTCAAACGTATGCGCGCCGTGGGCGCAGTGTATAGCAATTCTACCGTGGCCACAAACATCGCAGGCATTCCCATTCTGCGCATGATGGATAAAAAAAGGGCCATTCCAGGGTGTCGAACGCTTTCTCAGCGTCCAGGAAGACCGCAGCCGCCGGGGTAGAGGGGTCGATTTTATGTAGAACAGAGAACAACGTGCGGAGGTTGAGGGAGGTGGACCTGTGTGGGACAAAGCCGGATTGGGCCGGCGCGACCAGGGTATCCACAAGAAGCGCCAAGCGAATTGCCAGGACCTTCGCTAGAATTTTGTAGTCAAGGTTAAGGAGGGACAGAGGGCGGTAGAAACTACAGTAGGAGGGATCACGGCCCGACTTGGGAAGCAGAACTATGACCGCCTCACGGAGGGTGGGGGGGAGCACGCCCGTCTCCAATGCCTCCGCATAGACCTCCATCAGGCGCGGCACCAGTTCTTCTTTGTACTCCTTATAAAAATCGGCAGTAAACCCATCAAGACCAGGCGCCGAGGAGCTCTTCAGCGAGTCTATAGCCTCAATTATGTAATCTGGCGTGATGGGGTCCGCCAGAAAGTCCTGCATATGTTTCTCGAGGTAGACCATGGCTATTTCGTTAAGATAGGGCCCTAGGTCGCAGTTGGCACCGGTTAGTGTAGAAGTGTAAAGACGGGTATAGTAGGACAAAAAGGCATCGCAAATGTCGGGAGTGGAGTAATGCCTCGTACCCTGAGCGTCGAGGATATCAGTTATGTATGCCGCTTGGTGTGGCGGGCGGAGCATCTGCGCTAGCAACTTGCCCGGCCTTTCCCCCTCCCCATACTGACGCCCTGTGTAGTGCTTACCTATGAATCGGAGCTCCCTATCCGCAGTGTCTCTAAATTCCAGCAGGAGTTCAAGGCGCCTTGCCTCCCGGGCCGGGGAGGGACTTCCAAGTAGCTCCCTATCCAGTGCAGAGAGGTCAGCTTCTATGCGGGTTAAAGTGGTGCGAGTGTCACGAAGGGCCCCAACATTTTTGGCGATACAAACCCCTCTGATGGTGGCTTTAAAACCCTCCCACAGTGTGGCCCAGGAGGCCACCGAGCCCGTGTTAGTTTCGAAATAGTCATCAATGGCTGTGCGGACCTCCTCCGTAAAAATCGGGTCAAGCAAGGCCTTGCCGGGGAAACGCCACTGCCTTTCATATCCGCCCAGCCTCGGGACCGCCAGTGTCAACACCACTGGGGAGTGACCGGACAGTGTGCGCGGGGGCGTGGAAAGAGCGTACATCCAACCGGCCACGCCTGGAGAGAATAGCCAGTAGTCTATTCTGGTGCTGGTGTTATGGAAGCCTGAATGATGTGTGTAAGCAGGGGTGTGTGGGTGCGCCCTGGCCTCTACATCGATGAGGGAAAAGTGGGAGCAGATGTCCGCCATCACTGAGCGGGCAAGCGGTTTGCAGTCCGGGGAGAGGGAGGTGCTGTCCCTGCCGGGATTCATCAAGAGGTTGAAGTCACCCCCCATCGCCAGTAAGTCAATGTCAGATCGGAGCAGCAGAAGCTGTAGATGTTGGAAAAAGGCAGGGGAGTCAACATTAGGGCCATAGACACACACCATGGCAATCCTATACCCATACAACATTCCAGAGATAAGCACATACCTGCCCTCATCGTCAGTCTTGCTATCGAGCAGCACAAAGGGAATACGTTTATGTACCAGAATCGCCACCCCTCTGGCGTATTTACTGTAACATGAAAACACTCTGTGTGCACCCCATTCCCTGGCCAGAGAGTGAGTGTCCGAATGCATCAAATGGGTTTCCTGTAGGAACAGTACATCCACCTTGTGGCGCACAGCATAGTTCAGTACCTGTCTGCGCTTCCGCGTGGTGTTCAGACCACGAACATTCCAAGTCATCATCGTTAGCAAGGAGGGGCCAGTCCTAAGACCTATCCCGGCCATATCTCCATAACATGGACAATCAAAGAAAGCTGTGCATCCGGCCAGCCGGTCAAATGAATCTCGCAACAATACGCAAACACACAACCCATCCCCCTCCCGCCACCCAGCCTCCCGACATCCCCAGAGAGGCAGTTCCCAATCAAAAATGAAAATATAGCAAAAACTGTCATTTGCGAAAACCACAATTGTAGTGAATATACATTTGACAAAAAAAACATCAAACCCTTAAAGAAGGTAAGCAAGCAGGCGTACGCCATGGGGGTAGCAACGCCTCGCCACGCGGGCTATCCGGCAAAGCAAACACTATGGCAATGGTCGTGCAACAATCCTGGAAGAAATAACCATTAACTTCATAACAGATAGCATACAAAGAGGAGGAGAGTCTGGCGAATCAGCCCCTGTCCGCATCGGCAAAAAGATCGGCGCTGGACTGCGTATCAGAGCGTGGCGGAGAATGTAAGCCGGAGCCAGAGGGGGATGAGGAGCCTCGCTTCTTGTAGCCGTGACAAAAGTCTTGCGCTTCAGCCGGAGAGTCAAAAATGCGGAATCTGCCGTCCACCTCCACCTTCAGCCTCGCTGGATAAAGCATGGCGTACTTTAGACCAAGGTTTCGGAGAGCAGACTTGACGCTAGTGTACTTGCGACGTGCTTCTTGCACCATGAGGGTGTGGTCCGGGAAAAAGGACAATTTACTGCCCTGCCACTGCACTTCACCCGCCTCCCGTGCAGCGCGGAGTGCGGCGTCGCGATCGCGAAAGTTCATGATGCGAGCTATTATGGGCCTGGGTGGAAGACCTGTGCGGGGCGTGGGCCCCAGTGATCTGTGGGCTCGCTCCACGACAAAGCCAGCAGTGAAGGTGTCTTTTCCCAAATAGCTCGATGAGAAGGTGTTCCACAAAAGTATCAAACCGGCCTGTGGCAGTCGTCTCCGCCACGCCTAAGATACGAATGTTATTGCGCCGGCTACGCGCTTCTAAGTCCTCATTTTTTATGGCCACGTTTTTCAGGATTGTTTCGACCCGTTCCAGCCGCTTCAGGGACTTCGCAGCCCCATCCTCAATGTCCGAAATCCTGGACTCCGCTAAATCAAGTCTACGGTCATGGGTCTGTACTGCAGTGTTCATGTCTGAAAGTCGCTGGTCCAGTGCGTCAAAGCGAGTGTCCAGCGCCTTGAAGCCAGCGCGCATCTCCCCCATCATGGCGGCCATCATCGCAGTAGCATCCCCTGCCTCCATTGCGCCAGCGGCCCCAGAGGCCGGTCCCGGAGGGGGGTCTGTGGTGAAAAGAGGGGCCTTGTCGAAGTTGAGCTTCCTTTGGTTCGGGTCCTTCTTCACCATCTTCAAGACTGAGAGGGAGACGCGGTGGCAGCAGCAACTGACCCCAGCGCCAACACACAGGGCAGGTGGCGACAGGGTGGTGGCAGGCTCGAGCCTCGGTAAGCCCCAGAGGAGAGTGTAGCGCTTAAGAACGGCAAGCAAGGGCTGCAGAGGCTCGGCCCTCAGAAGTGGCGCCGTGGATCTTAGCAGCCGCCAACAGCCGTGTGCAGGGAGCAGGAGGACACAGTGGAGGCCAGGTACCAGCAACAACGCGCGCCAAATCTAGCGGTCTTCAGGGCAGGGAGCGACCCTCTCCTGAAGTGAGGCCAGGAGGAAGGGGGGGAACAGCCGTTCCACCAGGCGCGAGTGGGGCAGGACCGCCGGAAGTGACCGGTGAGCGCCGCCGGTGATCTCGGCCGACTCAAACCCCGAGTCCCGCCGCCCCCAGACAAGCGCTCCCGCCAGCCGCCCAAAAAACCCCCGCACAAGACCACCAATCGAGGCCCCGGCCCCAGTGCGCTCCAAGGCCAGAGGCTCCGGAGCGCGACAGGAATCAGGCGCACTAACCGGGGGGGGGGGGGCACGGAGGAAGGGCAGCGCGTCAGGAGGCCCCGAGGGAGCAGCGAAGAACAAGAGGCCCGGCGGGCGAGACCCGAACCGCACCCTCCCAGTGTACCGGCCCAGAAGGGAAGATGGCGCCGAGGTCCGGAGGCCTCGTTTCCCCTCCACCCCACTCACCGCCGAGGTCGCTCCCGATGGCGATTGAAGGCTCCGAAGGCACCGGGCGGCATCAGGAGGGTCAGCTGGTAAGTTGCAGCAAGTTAGAGGGGCGCATCATGCCGTGTTCATCTCCGCTGGGAGCCCGCCTGGAGGAGCTTCACTGAAGAGCGGCCATTCCGCTCTCCGCCGTGGCCACGCCCCCAAATTTTTATATAGTTGGATAGGGATGTAGTGCTGTAACGTTCTAGTCTATGCACGCACACGCACCCCTACATCCGCAGGCCAGGCGTGGCCTGCTGGGTTGAATAAAAGGATGACGGGCGCTCGTGCACGTCACTTCTGACTATCACGAGGTGTGTGTCTGAGTCGCTACTGGTGCAAGACCTGCCCCTGCGCAAGCGACCAGGATCTGATTAGGCCTTCCCAAGGCCCCAGCACGCACCAAACTACAACATGTAATTGTTGCACTCCGGGTGTTCGGCACAGTTCATGTCCGCGTTCAGCGCTGACACTCAGTTTTCTTTCCGCAGATTACTTTCTAGTTTTTTCTGCCTCCGCGTGGTCTCTACCGCGTCAGGCTTCAGTATACATACATGTTAGTCCTGTTTTCCACCTTCGTTTATGCACACCACTGTTTCTCTATTCGAGGCATCCAGCACGTTCAGATCACTTTGCACTGCACGTTATCTTCATATTAACCACCACATCTTTTACCCGGCTCACTTGGTATCATATGTGAATGCCCTCTATTTGACTCCAAGTTGTCTTTCCGTATGACACATCTCCGAGTGTGTATGGCCTCCGCGCTTTCTTCATCGCGTCAGGCATCTTTATTTGTACTAGTCAGGTGTCGTTTTTCCACCAACTTCTGCACTTACTTGAGTCGATTTTAACTAGGGCCGTCCTATCTGTGAGGATGTTTCTTCTCTGCATGTGACTCTTGTGTTCACCATACTATAATTCACTGAGTTGAGCATGTTACACGTTTTTCTTGTACGTTGTGCACCTTCATAAGGCAGTCTAAGGAAATAGTGACATGGTTACATCTAGTCACACTGTATGAACACTTCAGATGTTTTATCTTTCACCTGAAATACCTTTGAATTTTTCTCTTAACCTTGTTGGTCTTGATTGTATCAAATGGCTTTGTTTGTCATTACCAAGCATTGAAGACAACTCGGAGTGTCAGTATTAGAGATCATTATTTAAGTTAAATGGCATTTATTGTTCCATTTACAGTGGCCCCTGAGGAAGGGACTGGAAGTTCCGAAATGCATCGGGCCGACATTCACCTATCGCCGTCAATGATGTGCTTCTGTTAACAATGTGACGCCATGTACATTGTATTTATGAACAACTGAAAATGTATTCATGAAGCAATGACTTGGGTTAATGTAGTAAATTCCTAAAATATGTACAATTACAGATGATGTTCTGAACTATGAAATATTGTTGAAAAATTAATGTATAGTTGTATTTGTGTTTCTTTGTACCAAGCTGTCTAACGTTTGGTAATAATTTGGTTAACCAGTCCGAGAAAGTTAAACACAGCTGTGCTCTCGGTTCATTCTAGACAGTTTGTCTTGAATTTGTTGTTCTAGTTTAACACATCCCTGTGTGCCATGCCCACAACAAACTGCCCTGGCATACCTCAGTCACCCCTCTAGCTGGGTGCCCTATGCCAGTGGTGTGGGTACAAGGGCATGAGCCCTGTACCCCTACAGTACCCCGGTCCATTCCTGGGCACTGTAAGGGCAGTGCTACCATTAGGAGTATATGGTGCTGGGAGGTCGACTTCCCAAACTCCACAGCACCATGATGGCTACACTGAAGACTGAGAAGTTTGGTATCAAACTTCTCAACACATTAAACCCACACTGATGCCAGTGTGGGATTTAATGTAAGATGCACGACAGAGGGCAACTTAGAGTTGCCCCCTGAAACTAAACAACAACCCACGTCCTGACTGAGAGGCTGCTTAGGCTGCCACCCAGCAGACATGTTGCTTAACCCCTGGGTAAAGAGCCATCCGCTCTCGTGGGCCTGCAACAATGCACATCCTGGGGCAAGGTGCTAGGCCTCTGCCCCCAGGATGGGCAGGGGAAGCTTCAAAGGCATGCCGCCTTTGTGAGCTTCTCGAGGCCACTTGCTGTACTCAGCAACTGGCCCCCACTCTGGTGGGAAGACAGGCGGGACAGGCGGGAAAACCTAAGTGAGGAAAGGGGGTGTGCCTGCCTCTGCCAACCCCACCCCTCATGTGGGGGAGGCAAGGTGAAGCACAACTCCAGGCTCTCTCCATCTTGAGGATGGGGGGCCCTACCCAATCAGAGACAGGCTCCTGCCCCCCTCCCACTGGAGTGTGGCAGGGTAGGGGGTGTACTCACCCCAGGGAAGGGACCCATTGGTCCTTGACCTTCCCCTACCTGTAACGCCCCTAAATTTAGTATTTAGGGGCACCCTGAACCTTCCTTTCTCAGACCCCAATTCTGAAACTACAAAGAAGAACAAGGAGAAGGAAGACCTGCTGTGCAGCTGCTAACAAAAGGACCACAACAACTGACTTGGCCTCAGCCCTACCGGCCTGTCGACCATCGCACCTGCTCCTGCTAAACCTCGGCGTCTCCTGTGGTCAGCAACCTCGAAACCCGGGAGGACCTGACTGCCTTGCTTAAAGACTGGGACTCCCACGTGCAGTGTTCCTGCTCAAAGATCTTCAAAACCTGGTGCCAGCCAGTAACCACAAATCCAGCACACTCTGCACCCGTCGAGCCCGATCTGTGCCTGAGTGAACAAAGACCACCAGGACGTTCCCCCTGCGAATGTGACCCTGAATCCAGCACCCAAGGACCCTCCTCAATGCTCCGGATGACGTCTGCAGCCTCACAACAAGGGACCCCTCCAACCGCGACCAGCTGAGGGTAAGATTTCCCAACACCAAAGGACACCCCTGCACCACGGCCCCCCCTGGCCCCCTGTGCCCAACTCCTGGGTGTCTACCTAACCTACAGCTTCCCAACTTACCTCTCGAAGTGGTGGTCACACCTGAAGAATCTCTGTCCCCGAGCTTGAAGCCTTTGTTCGTCTTATAGCTTTGCCATTGAAAACCATTGGGCGCCCGACGGCCCAAAAGCACCCGGCACCCAGTCACCAGAGTGCCACTGGAAGTGCAGCTTCTGTTCTATTTTACTTCCCCACTTGCCCTTTGTAAGTGACCAGGAGCTCAGCTCCCACAGCTGCGTGGCTTGCCTGCTAGCAGCCACCAACCAAAGGTCCCCTTACCGGCCATAGGCTAACATTGGGCCTACTCTCCCAGCACCAGGCTGCCCATGTGCCGCTGAGGGTGTAACGACTGTACCTACCTGAATCTGGTAGACCCCTGAGTCTTGCCCCAGAGCCTTAACTCTGCCAGTCGAGTACTTACCTGAAAACCGATAACCTACATTTTCTCCATAGGGTAACATTGACTGGTTTTCACTTGGAAATTCTTCTAAGTGTCGAGTTTTGAAACTTTTAAATATTCACTCAAAATCATCCGATCAACGAAAACGAAATTACTCACCTGTTACCAGGAGAAATCCCAGTGCTGGATCTTTGTGCCCGGAGAAATCCCAGTGCTGGATCTTTGTGCCCAAAAAACACAGTTGATGGACAGAATGTAGAACAATGTCATACATTCACCCCAGTACAAGGATCTGGGCCTCAATCCATCGTTTTTTTGCACTCCACACCACCCTGGGTTAGACACTGGCTATATGCAAATCAGCTCTGACCCTGTGCCTCATGGGAACAGTCCAGTCCGAACTACCAAGCCATGTCTTTCCCAGACCGGAATCAAGCATCCAAGGACCGGTTTCTGGCTATCAGCCTTCATCAGCCTGGATAGCTTGACTCCAGTGGTGTGGAGAGCCTGGGACTCACGTCTGAGCATACCCAGCCCACTCGGGGTGAAAATTGCAAAAAACACAGTTGATGGACAGATTGTAGAACAATGTCATACATTCACCCCAGTACAAGGATCTGGGCCTAAATCCATCGTTTTTTTTTGCACTCCACACCACCCTGGGTTAGACACTGGCTATATGCAAATCAGCTCTGACCCTGTGCCTCATGGGAACAGTCCAGTCCGAACTACCAAGCCATGTCTTTCCCAGACCGGAATCCAGCATCCAAGGACCGGTTTCTGGCTATCAGCCTTCATCAGCCTGGATAGCTTGACTCCAGTGGTGTGGAGAGCCTGGGACTCACGTCTGAGCATACCCAGCCCACTCGGGGTGAAAATTGCAAAAAACACAGTTGATGGACAGAATGTAGAACAATGTCATACATTCACCCCAGTACAAGGATCTGGGCCTAAATCCATCGTTTTTTTGCACTCCACACCACCCTGGGTTAGACACTGGCTGAATGCAAATCAGCTCTGACCCTGTGCCTCATGGGAACAGTCCAGTCCGAACTACCAAGCCATGTCTTTCCCAGACCGAAATCAAGCATCCAAGGACCGGTTTCTGGCTATCAGCCTTCATCAGCCTGGATAGCTTGACTCCAGTGGTGTGGAGAGCCTGGGACTCACGTCTGAGCATACCCAGCCCACTCGGGTTGAAAATTGCAAAAAACACAGTTGATGGACAGAATGTAGAACAATGTCATACATTCACCCCAGTACAAGGATCTGGGCCTAAATCCATCGTTTTTTTTGCACTCCACACCACCCTGGTTTAGACACTGGCTATATGCAAATCAGCTCTGACCCTGTGCCTCATGGGAACAGTCCAGTCCGAACTACCAAGCCATGTCTTTCCCAGACCGGAATCAAGCATCCAAGGACCGGTTTCTGGCTATCAGCCTTCATCAGCCTGGATAGCTTGACTCCAGTGGTGTGGAGAGCCTGGGACTCACGTCTGAGCATACCCAGCCCACTCGGGGTGAAAATTGCAAAAAACACAGTTGATGGACAGAATGTAGAACAATGTCATACATTCACCCCAGTACAAGGATCTGGGCCTAAATCCATCGTTTTTTTGCACTCCACACCACCCTGGGTTAGACACTGGCTATATGCAAATCAGCTCTGACCCTGCGCCTCATGGGAACAGTCCAGTCCGAACTACCAAGCCATGTCTTTCCCAGACCGGAATCAAGCATCCAAGGACCGGTTTCTGGCTATCAGCCTTCATCAGCCTGGATAGCTTGACTCCAGTGGTGTGGAGAGCCTGGGACTCACGTCTGAGCATAACCAGCCCACCCGGGGTGAAAATTGCAAAAAAACACAGTTGATGGACAGAATGTAGAACAATGTCATACATTCACCCCAGTACAAGGATCTGGGCCTAAATCCCTCGTTTTTTTGCACTCCACACCACCCTGGGTTAGACACTGGCTATATGCAAATCAGCTCTGACCCTGTGCCTCATGGGAACAGTCCAGTCCGAACTACCAAACCATGTCTTTCCCAGACCGGAATCAAGCATCCAAGGACCGGTTTCTGGCTATCAGCCTTCATCAGCCTGGATAGCTTGTCTCCAGTGGTGTGGAGAGCCTGGGACTCACGTCTGAGCATACCCAGCCCACTCGGGTGAAAATTGCAAAAAACACAGTTGATGGACAGAATGTAGAACAATGTCATACATTCACCCCAGTACAAGGATCTGGGCCTAAATCCATCGTTTTTTTGCACTCCACACCACCCTGGGGTAGACACTGGCTATATGCAAATCAGCTCTGACCCTGTGCCTCATGGGAACAGTCCAGTCCGATCTACCAAGCCATGTCTTTCCCAGACCGGAATCAAGCATCCAAGGACCGGTTTCTGGCTATCAGCCTTCATCATCCTGGATAGCTTGACTCCAGTGGTGTGGAGAGCCTGGGACTCACGTCTGAGCATACCCAGCCCACTCGGGGTGAAAATTGCAAAAAACACAGTTGATGGACAGAATGTAGAACAATGTCATACATACACCCCAGTACAAAGATCTGGGCCTAAATCCATTTTTTTTTTTGCACTCCACACCACCCTGGGTTAGACACTGGCTATATGCAAATCAGCTCTGACCCTGTGCCTCATGGGAACAGTCCAGTCCGAACTACCAAGCCATGTCTTTCCCAGACCGAAATCAAGCATCCAAGGACCGGTTTCTGGCTATCAGCCTTCATCGGCCTGGATAGCTTGACTCCAGTGGTGTGGAGAGCCTGGGACTCACGTCTGAGCATACCCAGCCCACTCGGGGTGAAAATTGCAAAAAACACAGTTGATGAACAGTATGTAGAACAATGTCATACATTCACCCCAGTACAAGGATCTGGGCCTAAATCCATCGTTTTTTTGCACTCCACACCACCCTGGGTTAGACACTGGCTATATGCAAATCAGCTCTGACCCTGTGCCTTATGGGAACAGTCCAGTCCGAACTACCAAGCCATGTCTTTCCCAGACCGGAATCAAGCATCCAAGGACCGGTTTCTGGCTATCAGCCTTCATCAGCCTGGATAGGATGTATGACGTTACAACGCATACTTTTACAACGCATACCTTTACAACGAAATGTTTACAACGCAAAAACCATTACAACGCATGTATTTACAACGCATGTTTTTACAACGCAGGTACCTTTACAACGCATACCATTACAACGTAAGTATTGGTAAGTATATATTAATTTTTTTAATGTAAATTAATTGAAATTAATATAATTTAATTTAATTTAATTTAATTTCATTTAATGAATTTAAATTTATTATTTTTTTTTTACCCTGTACCCCTGTGCCCCAAAAACCCAAAACTGACCCTGAACCCTAAAAATACCCCTTTACCCAAAAACCCAAAACTGACCCTGAACCCTAAAAATACCCCTTTACCCAAAAAACCAAAACTGACCCTGAACCTTAAAAATACCCCTTTACCCAAAAACCCAAAACTGACCCTGAACCCTAAAAACACCCTTTTACCCAAAAACCCAAAACTGACCCTGAACACTAAAAATACCCCTCTACCCAAAAACCCAAAACTGACCCTGAACCCTAAAAATACCCCTTTACCCAAAAACCCAAAACTGACCCTGAACCCTAAAAATACCCCTTTACCCAAAAACCCAAAACTGACCCTGAACCCTAAAAATACCCCTTTACCCAAAAACCCAAAACTGACCCTGAACCCTAAAAATACCCCTTAAAAAAAACCCCAAACATATAACATTTTAAATATAATTATATACTTACCAATACTTACGTTGTAATGGTATGCGTTGTAAAGGTACCTACGTTGTAAAAATATGCGTTGTAAATACATGCGTTGTAATGGTTTTTGCGTTGTAAAAGTTTCGTTGTAATGGTAGTGTGTTGTAAAAGTTGCGTTGTAAAGGTTGTTTACCGCCTGGATAGCTTGACTCCAGTGGTGTGGAGAGCCTGGGACTCACGTCTGAGCATACCCAGCCCACTCGGGGTGAAAATTGCAAAAAACACAGATGATGGACAGAATGTAGAACAATGTCATACATTCCCCCCAGTACAAGGATCGGGGCCTAAATCCATCGTTTTTTTTGCACTCCACACCACCCTGGGTTAGACACTGGCTATATGCAAATCAGCTCTGACCCTGTGCCTCATGGGAACAGTCCAGTCCGAACTACCAAGCCATGTCTTTTCCAGACCGAAATCAAGCATCCAAGGACCGGTTTCTGGCTATCAGCCTTCATCAGCCTGGATAGCTTGACTCCAGTGGTGTGGAGAGCCTGGGACTCACGTCTGAGCATACCCAGCCCACTCGGGGTGAAAATTACAAAAAACACAGTTGATGGACAGAATGTAGAACAATGTCATACATTCACCCCAGTACAAGGATCTGGGCCTAAATTCATCGTTTTTTTTGCACTCCACACCACCCTGGGTTAGACACTGGCTATATGCAAATCAGCTCTGACCCTGTGCCTCAGGGGAACAGTCCAGTCCGAACTACCAAGCCATGTCTTTCCCAGACCGGAATCAAGCATCCAAGGACCGGTTTCTGGCCATCAGCCTTCATCAGCCTGGATAGCTTGACTCCAGTGGTGTGGAGAGCCTGGGACTCACGTCTGAGCATAACCAGCCCACTCGGGGTGAAAATTGCAAAAAACACAGTTGATGGACAGAATGTAGAACAATGTCATACATTCACCCCAGTACAAGGATCTGGGCCTAAATCCCTCGTTTTTTTGCACTCCACACCACCCTGGGTTAGACACTGGCTATATGCAAATCAGCTCTGACCCTGTGCCTCATGGGAACAGTCCAGTCCGAACTACCAAGCCATGTCTTTCCCAGACCGGAATCAAGCATCCAAGGACCGGTTTCTGGCTATCAGCCTTCATCAGCCTGGACAGCTTGTCTCCAGTGGTGTGGAGAGCCTGGGACTCACGTCTGAGCATACCCAGACCACTCGGGGTGAAAATTGCAAAAAACACAGTTGATGGACAGAATGTAGAACAATGTCATACATTCACCCCAGTACAAGGATCTGGGCCTAAATCCATCGTTTTTTTGCACTCCACACCACCCTGGGTTAGACACTGGCTGTATGCAAATCAGCTCTGACCCTGTGCCTCATGGGAACAGTCCAGTCCGAACTACCAAAAACGATGGATTTAGGCCCAGATCCTTGTACTGGGGTGAATGTATGACATTGTTCTACATTCTGTCCATCAACTGTGTTTTTTGCAATTTTCACCCGAGTGGGCTGGGTATGCTCAGACGTGAGTCCCAGGCTCTCCACACCACTGGAGTCAAGCTATCCAGGCTGATGAAGGCTGATAGCCAGAAACCAGTCCTTGGATGCTTGATTCCGGTCTGGGAAAGACATGGCTTGGTAGTTCGGACTGGACTGTTCCCATGAGGCACAGGGTCAGAGCTGATTTGCATATAGCCAGTGTCTAACCCAGGGTGGTGTGGAGTGCAAAAAAACGATGGATTTAGGCCCAGATCCTTGTACTGGGGTGAATGTATGACATTGTTCTACATTCTGTCCATCAACTGTGTTTTTTGCAATTTTTACCCCGAGTGGGCTGGGTATGCTCAGATGTGAGTCCCAGGTTCTCCACACCACTGGAGTCAAGCTATCCAGGCTGATGAAGGCTGATAGCCAGAAACCGGTCCTTGGATGCTTGATTCCGGTCTGGGAAAGACATGGCTTGGTAGTTCGGACTGGACTGTTCCCATGAGGCACAGGGTCAGAGCTGATTTGCATATAGCCAGTGTCTAACCCAGGGTGGTGTGGAGTGCAAAAAAACGATGGATTTAGGCCCAGATCCTTGTACTGGGGTGAATGTATGACATTGTTCTACATCCTGTCCATCAACTGTGTTTTTTGGATCGTTGTGCCCAGCACTGACCTTAAAAAGTAATTACAACTGTGATTTTCCGATAACCTGATTTTCCGCCATATGATAACTTTGGCTGTTTTTTGCCAGAAATTCTTTTAAGTGTCGATTTTTGAAACATACAAATATTCCTTAAAAATCGCCTATGCAACAAAAACAATTTCTTTCAACTGTTTACAGGAGATGCACCAGGGCTGCATCCAGCATCCAGTCCTGAGTAAGAAAAACATACGTAAACTAATTGATATTGCATTTTACTTAAAATTCCCATTGAGCTCAATGTTATAATTATGTTTAACTAATGTTGCATATTGCAACAACTGTATCTATTGCATTGAAAAGTCTATTGCTATTTGTAAGTATTCAACTGTAGCATCTCATTCTGAGAAAATATTTTTATACCTACTTGTGGTTCTAAAATAAAACAACAATATATTTTTATATACAAAACAATTGACCTAGAGTTCAGTTCTTGAGTGTGTGAGACCATTTGCTAA
The DNA here is from genome assembly GCF_964261635.1 of Lissotriton helveticus. Taxonomy (NCBI): domain Eukaryota; kingdom Metazoa; phylum Chordata; class Amphibia; order Caudata; family Salamandridae; genus Lissotriton; species Lissotriton helveticus. The sequence goes on along the minus strand of NC_136061.1, from coordinate 1,753,367,933 downwards.
CTGAGTGTGTACAACAAATGCTTTACACTGTCCTCTGATACTGCCTTTCTGCTCGACCAAGCTACCATTTTAGGGGCATATTATCGAGGACTTACACTGAGAGCGTTTCTGTTTATCGCCGTCTATCGCTGAATTACATTGCCGTGTTAGCCGTGTTTTATCAATGCTTTGCGAACAGGCGATGTAATTCCAGCGATAGACGGCAAGAAACAGAAATATCGCCTGAAATCCAGCGATGATTATGGAGATGCTTGCTGATAGGGGAGTGTGGTCATAACATGGCAATCCACCTCCCATTATCAGCATAGCAAGTAAAAGATTAAGCAGACGTTAACTTCATGCGATAACCGCAGTTACCATGTTTTTTTACATCGCTGGGGCCGCATTGTTAATAGTGCGAAGGTCTGTCTGCCATGTAAATCATGCAGACATTGTGAGGAACGCCCATTTTGCATGTCATCAGCGATAATAATCGCTGACATGCAAAATGGAGAGAAAACGGCTACTGAATCAAGGAAAAACGGGTTAGCTTGTCCTTGAAAATAATTAGATGTTTTTTTCGCCGCTTTTTAGACAAAATCGGCCGCTAAAGCAGCGAAAATTAGCTTGAAAATATGCCCCTTAGAGAGTAAGGTTATATCTAACTTTAACCTCTGCCAAACCTCTGGGGACTGTGGACTCTGTGCACACTGAACCTTACTTCGGTGCAGTATATACAGAGCCACTTTCTTACAGAGCGCATATGTAATTCGAGTGTATCTTGGGTGCTTGTATTTGTATGTGCATGCGTGTGATTAAGACTGTATATTTCTGGTCTTTATATGTACACGGGTGATTTGGGAATATTTATATCTATGGTGCTTGTGATTGTATGTGCATGTGTCTTATTTGAGAGTGGGTATGTCTACTGTGCTTTTGTTTGTAGCTGCACAAGTGTGACACTGTTTGTATATCTGAGGTGTTAGTATATGCACAAGTATGATTTGTGAGTGTGTACATCTGTGGTGATTGTCTTTGTATGTGTACAAGTGTGATTTTTGAGTGTGTATCTGTGGTGCTTGTCTTCCTTCTCCCCGTGTCTGGTGATCTCAGTCAGGGCCCCTTGTCCATAAACCATCTCTGCCCCCTACATCCTGGCCCCTCATTTTCTGTGGTTGCTTCTGCAGGAGCACTTCCAAGCGAACACCCCCTCCCCGCCCACCCCTTAACTCAAAGACGTACAGAGTTGTGTGTTTGCAGAAAATATCTTGATTGCAAAAAAACCCTTTTGAAAATGCCCAGCAACCTTGAAGGGTCAGGCCTGGTGCTCAGGGGTAGGCTCATTCCTCTTGTCTTCGACCCCAGATGCCTCAGCTTCCCCTCAAAATGAATAAAATGTGTCCGCAGCACCTGCTGCCAACTTGGGGAAGCAGAGGCACTTGGCAAACACTTAGCTCTTCCTCAGGAGCAGCTGCAGAGTATGTCACTCGAAGCACACAGACTTCAGGCATGGAGCAGGAAGCCTGGTTTGTTCTGCTGCTGGTTTTGATGGTGGACCCTGCTGGTGAGTCCGCCGTGCACTGGTCTTCTTGTATGGTGCTAACTGCTGTCTGTATTGCACATGTCTACCATGTGATAGCAGCCTATTGTAGCACTTAAAATGCTCATAGTCCTATTTGCGATGCTGGGTGGGTAGAGAAGGGATTAAACTACACTGCTTGTTATGTTATTTGGTTTTTGCATAGCAGACTTCTACCACTTGGGTGGCCTCACATTTCATTCTGTCTTTATGTCATTGACATGTCATTTGTGTAGCGCTTAGAGTGCTAATGGTACTAAGGGAGTTGAGAAGGGTTGAATGTGCAGTGCTTGCTATGTTACTAAGTGTTTGCGTAGCGCACCTCTGTGACTGTTATGGCCTCGTAGCACTACAAAGTACTGCCTCTTGTTTCATACTGTTTTTATTTCATATTGGTAAGATAGTGCTTAGATAACTCATGACACTTTTCAAAGCACCGGAGGGGGGGGGGGACAAAGGAGATTAAGTGTTATGCTATTTGTCTATTTCATACTTCAGCCATTACTATAGCTCTGTAGTACCCTCAAAATCTGGCAGCTGTTACTTCTCCCCTAACATCCGTCTGCATCTCATATTAGAATTCACTTACTATTTCCCAACCTCTACCTTCCTGTTGTTTATATCTCCCCACACCCAAAACAAAAAAATCTGTAACAAACAACCATTAGAACAGGCAGGATAAAAGGTGCCAACATTCCAAAAATAGAGGCTAAACATTTTTTACATTCTTTTTAGGTCAAGCCTAGGCAGCGCATGCGCTGCTCTGCATGGCATGCTGAATCCAGAAAATGTGCCTAAAGCACCACCCATCTTTTTTTTAGGCTCCTGGTAGGGCCCTTCCTAAATGCCTGCTTTTGATTGGTGGATATGCTTAATTAATCCCATCTTTTGGTGATTCGGATGACTGCCCCGTTACATGTGGTCTTACTCTTTTTTTCTGTATGTTCCTTCCAGTGCACTCTTTTTGTGGTGCTTTTCCTGGCGGCTCGTGCATGGATGCCGCGCTTCTTGTTTTGGACTGTGACAGTATTCCGTGCTTAGCTGATGGCATTAGGTTTGCTCCTTGACTCATGTAACAGCATCATGCCCGCTTTACGGACAAAGCACTTCATGTTTTGGATGGTAAAGTGATTCCGTGCTTAGCTGATGGCATCTTGTTTGCTCCTCAGCTTGTCTTTGATCCACCTGCAATAAATTCAACCAATTGCATGGATTTATCTGCCTCACCACGATGTAGGGGCCCTCATTCTGAATAGGATAAACCCCATCAGCCTCCCCCGCTCCCTCGCCACACTCATGTCACACCAACCACCTCCCCACAGTGTTCACGTTTCCCGCTCTGCCGCTGGCAGCGCCCCCCCCCCCCCTTTGTCCCCCTTATTCCCTTTCTGTCTCCGTCTTGGCCCACCTCACTTACTGAAAACCATGCCTTCAACAAACTGCTCTTACCCTCTTTCCTCTCCTTCCCTTTATTTGTTCCCATGTGAAATGGATCTAAAAAAGAAAGAAAAACAGTTTGGCTGCAAATGTCTTCTTTTGCTGACATTTTTTAATTCCAAAAGCTTAGGGCTGGAGAGAAAAAAGGTACAACATATGAAGAAAAGAAAACTAAATAAAGCAAGACAGAGTGGCCGCAAAGTGGCCTGATTAGTTTCTAAATACAACCACACACATTAGCGCCACTTTACAGAGTTTGCCAGTGAAGCGCTCTTTTCCTTTTCACATCTTTTTATGACTACACTTGTTTTCCCTGGGTGGGGAAGTGCACCATTCCTGGAGGTACTGCAATACCTGGTTGAGTGGAACACGTTTAATGTGATCGTTATCAGCTGTTTTCCTTATTTTAGTTTATAAAATATGTACAGCGGTTCTGTGTTCAGGGATGTTGTCAAACCATACTGCAAATGTTTTGAAGGATATAAGCCATGGATAATGAAACAGGTCTCTTCTAGGCCCTGTAGTTATGCCCTTACCTTTTCAGGCAAAAACACTAATACGATTTAATAATAATAAGAGTAAAAGTGTTAAGGTAACCATGTTGTTCCTACTTACATTTCAAATGCTTTACTTAATCTTGCATTCCCTACGAGTGTTTGCTTTTTCCAGGATGTTGCTACTTTTTTTCCAGCCAGCATATTACTTTTGTCTCCCCTCCCTCATAACCTAGTTCCCATTTTCTGGTTCTCCAGCGCTGCGAGGTCATACGAATGACAATAGTGCTAGGCAGATTTAATCACTCCACTGCATACAAAAAAAAAACAAATGTAAAAAACATTGTCATTGTCAGCGCATTGAGCTTGCCTTCCTTTGACTAATAGGTTTGAACTTGTTTTTTTTTCTTTTAAAGGATCTTAGACAGAGGACACCTACTTCAAGTAAATATAGAACTTGTACCTCAAGGAACAGTGTATTCTAAACCTTAGTCATCCCTCCACCCTTCGGCATACTGGTTTTAGTTAGGAAATGTACGATTCTCCCAGTCCCCCTCCCCCACACCTAATCTCACGGACTAAACTACCGCCCTGGCTGCACAGCGGAGACCAGCCCTGGAAGGCAAAGTATATTATTATGAAAAGCTCGCAAACGGTAAGATGGACTCGGTTTTGCTAAGTATAGTCATTCCGTCCGGGTCTTGTTCTAACAGCGGCCAATGTGTCACTGTCGCCAACTCCAATAATAACATTCTAGGCCCATGAGATCATAACCCACGTTCCATTCCCTCAAGCCCTTCTCTCGTTCACATTAAACGGCTGTGACAAGGAATGGGCAGGCACTGTATTTAATGAAAGTCTAGATGGAGAAGACAGACTCTGGGGAGGTAGCGCCACTTAGTGGCTAGTCTGAGTAAAGCAACGGCTGAGATTTTGGAGCTAGCATGAGACCCTCGGACTCTCTGACCCCAGTGACCAGTCACAGTATGCCGGTGGCTTGGCTCTTAGAACGCAGCGTTTAACAATAACCCCGTGGCATCTTGAGATTGCCCAAAGTGAGAGTAGATGGACCTCAGTCCAGCAGCGGCACCAAGTGATCAGTCACTGTAGTGCAAGGATAGATATGCTAGAGCGGGAGGAAACAGACTCTGCCGCAGCCAGAAATGTCACCAACTCGCCAGTTTAAGTACCCTTTTAAGGTCCCAAAGGCGAAATTGAGGGGAAAAAATTAACTTAATGACTTCCTGAGATCCTGCAGCACACATACAAAGTGGGAAATGCCTTTAAACTTATCTGGGCATGGTATTTTGTACAGGAAGAATGCCCTTCCTGTACAAAACCTATGCTAGGCTCACGCCCACACCCTAGGCCTAGGGCCATGGCGCAAAGGTGTGTGAGTGGCGCTCAGTCCCTGTCAATCAGCACCAGAGGCGTAACTAGATCCACATTTCGGGGGGCTAAGAAAAACTTTCGGGGGCGGGCTGAAACTTTAACCCCTTCTACGCTCATGACAAGGTCAGCTCGTCATGGGCGTAACCCGTGCTACGCGGATGACGAGCTGACCTTGTCACGTAACGCGGGATTTTTAAAATTGCAGCGCGCAGCTGGAAAACCGCTAGCGCGCATGTTGGACCCGGCCTCATGGCGTGGTCCTACCCCTCCCGCATGGCGGGCCCAGGACGACATCAGCCCTCCTCCGGACCTCGGGCGGCCCCTTCGGCCCGACCCGGCACACCCCAACGCCACAGATCCGGCTACCATCCCGGATCCCCATCACCGGCCTGGCTCCAGCCTAGGCCCCTCACAACCTAAGCACGAGGCCGTGCCCGACGCCATCTTGGGCCCACCACGTCACGACCACGTGGCCTCAGCCCCAGCCTCGGCCCCGGCGAAGCCCAGACCTTGAGGCACCAAGATCCACCCAGGTGGTCGAGTGGCCACTCGACAGATCCCGGAGGGAGAGGAGCTTCGATGGCCCTCCAGCCGCCCCCGGACGCCTGGTATCGATCGCCCTCCGGCCTCCCTGGGCGCTGGCTCCACCCCCCTGCTGGGTGTCTGGACACCATCATCCCGGCCCTTCTGACCCCCAGGCGAGAGGGTCCGGACATCAAAGGACTCCAGTCCTATATCTGGGCCAGCCCCGGAGTAGGACGGCAGTTGTATCCTGGACTGGAAGCCCTGCTGACGCTGTCACGGCCGACACCAGACGACTCATCCTTCCTGTAACCGACGTCCATCCGAGAGCCTGCTGGCGCTGCCGCGGCCTACCTTGCTGAACCATCCGAGAGCCTGCTGGCGCTGCCGCGGCCCACCTTGCTGAACCATCCGAGAGCCTGCTGGCGCTGCCGCGGCCTACCGTGCTGAACCATCTGAGAGCCTGCTGGCGCTGCCGCGGCCTACCTTGCTGAACCATCCGAGAGCCTGCTGGCGCTGCCGCGGCCTACCTTGCTGAACCATCCGAGAGCCTGCTGGCGCTGCCGCGGCCTACCTTGCTGAACCATCCGAGAGCCTGCTGGCGCTGCCGCGGCCTACCTCGCTAAACCACCTTGCAAGCCTGCTGGCGCTGCTGCGGCTCGAACCTCTCGGAACCCCCCAGCTCGAGGATTGAGAGCTGTGCGTAGGGTATCCCTTCCTCCGCCCAGAGTAAGACTGTCCCGCTACCTTACCCTCCTTGTCCGAGACTTTACGGATCCCTCCATCCAGCTGTATATACTGCCAAGAACCCGCAACCGTTATTACCTATAAAAGCTTGAGAACTTGACCTCCTGTGTGGTGTCCGTTTGTAGTGTGGTGATTACTCTGCTGTACGATCCTAAGAGGGGGGGCCTCATTCAGGAGGCCTCTCGGTAACGCTCGGCTACTTCTCGACGGAGGGGCGGACCTAGGGGTGGTCAGTCAGACATCTTCTGCCTCCCCCGGGTCGCCTTTCTAACATTGGTGGCAGCGGTGGGATCCGAGCCCACGCAGATCGTACAGAGAGTGATTCACTCGCTACCCAGAAAAACCCACTGCGACCATGAGCACAGAATTCCAGAAGGAGAAAATGGAAGACTACAGTCACAAGCAGCTGAAGCAATTCTGCAAAGATCTAGGCATCGCTACCACTGGCTTAAGCACCAAAGAAGATTTTAAATCGGCCCTGCAGGCCTGGGTGGACGCTGGCGAGGCGCCACCTCCGAGTGAAGATAACCCGAGCCCGAACGGAGGCCCGGAGGCTGAGGTGAACCCAGCGGGAGGGAGACCCGCAAACCCAGACACGGGCCTCTCCCACGAAGACGCCCGAGAACGAGAGAGGATCCGGCTCCACGAGTTGGATTTGGCCCGACTCCGACAAGAAGGAGAACTCCAACTGGCAGAAAAGAAGCTAGCCCTTGAGGAGAAGAAACTCCTGCTCGAGCACGAGCGCGTCCTCAAAGAATTGGAACTTAAAGCCAAGGCAAACGAGACAGCCACCTCCGGGGGTAAGACCCCAACCCCCCCGGTGGACACGAAGGTGCACATACCCAAGGATGTCGTCAAGGAGTACTATAAGAACGATGACATCCAACAGTGGTTCAAAGCCTACGAGGTCGCCATGGCCGCCCATCGAGTACCCCTCAGGGACTGGGGCGCCGGCCTGTGGGGGAAGTTTATCAACGAAGGGAGAGACGCCCTGCTGGAGCTCCCTGATACCGAGAGAACCTCGTACGAACCCATGAAAACCGCCCTCCTCACTCGCTACGGACTCACCCCCGAGATGTACCGGCAGCGATTCCGAGACTGCAAAAAAATCCCCGGTACCACGTGGGTAGAGTATGTGAACTTTTTCAGCAGAGCCTTCGAGGGGTGGATCAGAGGCTGCCAGGTCACCACCTATCAGCAGTTAGTCGACCTCATTCTATGGAAACACCTGTCCAATAACTGTTTCATCGAACTCCGGCAGCACCTCCTCGACAGCAAATTGACTGAGCCACGAAAGCTCGCTGTCGAGGCAGACCGATGGGCGAGCACCCGAGTCCCCCGGAACACGGTGGGGGGCGGCCGGGGATCCCCCGGGAACCACCGACCCCGAGGTGGCGGAGTGGGCCAGAGCCGGGGACGAGACGCCCCCCAGGGGTCATCCCCTACCTCCATGTCGCCCCCCCTGGGCCGGAGAGGGGGCCCCCCAGCCAGGCCGGGGCCCCGGCCGAACGTTACGTGCCACAGATGCCAGCGACAGGGTCATTATGCGAATGACCCCCTCTGCCCGATGAACCAGCGACCCGGCACCACCGGGCCCCCAGCCCACCAGATCGCGGCAGCTGCCCTGGGTGAAGAGAGAAGTGAGGAAGAGGACGACAGCCCCAAACAGCCCGAGTGGGAACCCGCCGCCATGACCTTAGCGTGCCTGGGCACTCACGACCTGATGCCTCGAGGTCCGATCCCCGGCAACACCCAGAAATACCACCAGTGGGTCACCATCAATGGTCGCCGGACCGAAGCCCTCCGTGACACTGGAGCCAGCGTGACAGCGGTCCGCTGCCACCTGGTGACCCCAGAGCAGATCCTTCCTAACTTCCTATGCCCAGTCCGGTCCGCAGACAACTCAGAGACTTTGTGCCAGATGGCCCGCATTCCCTTCGAGTGGGGAGGAGTGTCGGGCATGCTGAAAGTAACTGTCCGCGACGATGCCCCCGTGGACTGCCTCCTTGGGAACGACCTGGAAAGTTCCCCCTGGGCTGGCGTCGAACAAAGAGAGCACCTGGGGATGCTAGGCCTGCCCGAGTGGGTCTGTGCGACCACCCACTCCATGTCCGCCCGAGCCTCCCCCCCAGCGGGGGAAGCGCCGACCGAAGAGCCAGAGTGGCCCGCGCCTCCGCCACCAGTCGTCCCCGAGGACGCCGACCCCGAGGCCGGCCCCCACGGGTCCGCCCAAGAAGATCTCGCCGAGCTCAACCACCTCCCAGACTCGCTCAATGGCGCCAAGAAGGGGGCCCCACCCGAGAACAGTTCCGGCAGGAGCAGAAAACCTGCCCCTCCCTCGAGGGGATGCGACAGCAAGCCGCTACTCAGGCCGCGGGAGACCCCGCGGGGTCCCACTGGGTCTACTGGGACAACGACCTCCTCTACAGTGAGCAGAAGATTGCCGAGCTAGGGGCCGGCCGGGTACTGGTCGTACCCCTCCGATTCAGAGACTTCCTCCTGAACTTAGCACATGATGTGCCCCTCGCCGGGCACCTGGGGCAGGACAAAACTTACAGCCGCCTGGTGACCCATTTCTTCTGGCCAAAAATGCGCACCGACGTGCATAACCACTGCCGAACCTGCCCGACCTGTCAGGCCAGCGGGAAGAGCGGGGGGAAAGTCAAAGCCCCGCTCCAGCCATTCCCCGTGGTGACCACCCCCTTCGAGCGAGTAGGAATAGACATCGTAGGACCCCTGGACCCTCGCACCTCGCAGGGACACCGCTTCATCCTAGTCCTGGTGGACCATGCCACTCGCTATCCGGAGGCCATCCCTCTCCGAACCATCACAGCCCCCGTGGTGGGCCGAGCCCTCATGAGCATCTTTTCCCGGGTCGGCTTCCCCCGAGAGGTAGTGAGTGATCGGGGCTCCAACTTTATCTCGAAGCATATGCGGTCCCTATGGCAACAGTGCGGGGTCACCTATAAATTCACCACCCCGTATCATCCCCAAGGAAATGGACTAGTGGAACGCTTTAACCGAACACTGAAGGGGATGATCAAGGGCCTGGAAGAGCCTCTCCGGCGCAAATGGGACGTCCTGCTGCCCTGCCTCCTGTTCGCCTACCGAGAGGTACCCCAGAAATCCCTGGGGTTCAGCCCTTTTGAACTCCTATACGGACACCCGGTTCGAGGCCCCCTTAGCCTGGTCAAGGAAGGCTGGGAGACAGCAGTTCGAGATGCCCCACCGGATGTCTACCGGTACCTCCTGACCCTCCGCAATCAGACTCGGAAGTTCAGGGAACTGGCCGAGGCCAACCTGGAGGCTAGTCAGGAGGACATGAAGCGCTGGTATGACCAAAACGCCTCGTCCATCGAATTCGAGCCGGGCCAGCAAGTCTGGGTCATGTCCCCGGTCGAACCTTGTGCCCTCCAGGACAAATGGACGGGGCCCTTCAAAGTGGTGGAGCGCAAGAGCCCCGTCACTTACTTGGTGGACATGGAGTCCCCCAGGAACCCCCTCCGGGTTCTGCACGCTAACAGGCTCAAACCACACTTTGCACGCACTGAACTGAGCCTGCTGCTAGCGACCGATGACGGAGCTGAAGACGACTCCGAACCACTACCAGATCTCCTCAGCACCACCGAGAAAGACGGCTCCTTCGAAGGGGTCCGGCTCTCCTCGACCCTGACCCCAGAGCAGCAACAGGACTGCCGGAAGCTGCTGGGGCAGTTTGCGGATCTGTTTTCCCTCACGCCGGGGGTCACCCGGTGGTGTGTCCACGATGTAGACACCGGAGACAGCCCCCCTGTGAAACAACGAGCTTTTCGGGTGCCCGACCGGGTTCGGGCCTGCATCCAATCGGAAGTAGCCAAGATGTTGGCCCTGGGGGTAGTCGAACCCTCCAACAGTCCCTGGGCCAGTCCCGTTGTCCTGGTCCCCAAAGCTGCCTCCCCCGGAACAGCTCCCGAACTCCGGTTCTGTGTTGACTACCGGGGACTGAATGCAGTCACCAGGACCGACGCCCATCCCATCCCCAGGGCGGATGAACTGATCGATCGCCTAGGGGCCGCCAAATACCTCAGCACCTTTGATCTCACGGCGGGGTATTGGCAGATCGGCCTTACCCCTGGCGCACAAAAGCGATCGGCCTTCTCGACACCAGATGCCCACTATCACTTCAAAGTGATGCCCTTCGGCATGAAAAATGCGCCGGCCACCTTCCAGAGACTAGTGAACCAGGTGCTGGCCGGACTAGAGGAATACAGCGCCGCCTATCTAGATGACATTGCGGTGTACAGCCTTCACTGGGATGAGCACCTGTCCCACCTCTGGAAGGTCCTGACGGCCCTCCGGCGGGCCGGACTAACCATCAAAGCCAGCAAGTGCCAGATAGGCCAAGGGTCCGTGACCTATCTGGGACACCAAGTGGGGAGCGGCCAAGTGGCTCCCCTCCAACCCAAGATAGACACCATCCGGGCCTGGGAGCCCCCGATCACCCAGACCGCCGTCCGAGCCTTCCTGGGGCTCACCGGATACTATCGGCGGTTTATAAAAGACTACGGGAGCATTGTGGGGCCCCTCACGGAACTGACCTCCAAGAAATTACCCCAGAAGGTGCACTGGACTCCTGCGTGCCAAACAGCCTTTGAGACTTTAAAAACGGCCATGTGCACCGCCCCTGTGCTCCAGGCCCCCGACTACAGCAGAGAGTTTGTAGTCCAAACCGACGCCTCGGAATACGGCATCGGGGCGGTCCTGTCCCAAGTGGGCCCGAAGGAATCGACCGGCCTGTGGCCTTCATCAGCCGATGCCTACTGGCAAGATAACAGCGATGGAGCACCATCGAGACGGAAGCCTTTGCCGTGGTGTGGGCACTCAAGAAGCTCCGGCCCTACCTCTTCGGCACCCACTTCCGAGTCCAGACCGACCACCAGCCCCTGCGGTGGTTGATGCAGATGCGGGGAGAAAACCCAAAGCTGCTGCGCTGGTCCATTTCCCTGCAAGGGATGGACTTCACCGTGGAGCATCGCCCCGGCAACGACCACGCCAATGCCGACGGCCTGTCCAGATTCTTCCGCCTCGGCGAGGAGAATCCCCAAGAAGATGGGTGACTCCCCCCTGCCTTCAACTGGGGGGGACGCGTGTTGGACCCGGCCTCATGGCGTGGTCCTACCCCTCCCGCATGGCGGGCCCAGGACGACATCAGCCCTCCTCCGGACCTCGGGCGGCCCCTTCGGCCCGACCCGGCACACCCCAACGCCACAGATCCGGCTACCATCCCGGATCCCCATCACCGGCCTGGCTCCAGCCTAGGCCCCTCACAACCTAAGCACGAGGCCGTGCCCGACGCCATCTTGGGCCCACCACGTCACGACCACGTGGCCTCAGCCCCAGCCTCGGCCCCGGCGAAGCCCAGACCTCGAGGCACCAAGATCCACCCAGGTGGTCGAGTGGCCACTCGACAGATCCCGGAGGGAGAGGAGTTTCGATGGCCCTCCAGCCGCCCCCGGACACCTGGTATCGATCGCCCTCTGGCCTCCCTGGGCGCTGGCTCCACCCCCCTGCTGGGTGTCTGGACACCATCAACCCGGCCTTTCCGACCCCCAGGCGAGAGGGTCCGGACATCAAAGGACTCCAGTCCTATATCTGGGCCAGCCCCGGAGTAGGACGGCAGTTGTATCCTGGACTGGAAGCCCTGCTGACGCTGTCACGGCCGACACCAGACGACTCATCCTTCCTGTAACCGACGTCCATCCGAGAGCCTGCTGGCGCTGCCGCGGCCTACCTTGCTGAACCATCCGAGAGCCTGCTGGCGCTGCCGCGGCCCACCTTGCTGAACCATCCGAGAGCCTGCTGGCGCTGCTGCGGCCTACCGTGCTGAACCATCTGAGAGCCTGCTGGCGCTGCCGCGGCCTACCTTGCTGAACCATCCGAGAGCCTGCTGGCGCTGCCGCGGCCTACCTTGCTGAACCATCCGAGAGCCTGCTGGCGCTGCCGCGGCCTACCTTGCTGAACCATCCGAGAGCCTGCTGGCGCTGCCGCGGCCTACCTCGCTAAACCACCTTGCAAGCCTGCTGGCGCTGCCGCGGCTCGAACCTCTCGGAACCCCCCAGCTCGAGGATTGAGAGCTGTGCGTAGGGTATCCCTTCCTCCGCCCAGAGTAAGACTGTCCCGCTACCTTACCCTCCTTGTCCGAGACTTTACGGATCCCTCGATCCAGCTGTATATACTGCCAAGAACCCGCAACCGTTATTACCTATAAAAGCTTGAGAACTTGACCTCCTGTGTGGTGTCCGTTTGTAGTGTGGTGATTACTCTGCTGTACGATCCTAAGAGGGGGCCCTCATTCAGGAGGCCTCTCGGTAACGCTCGGCTACTTCTCGACGGAGGGGCGGACCTAGGGGTGGTCAGTCAGACATCTTCTGCCTCCCCCGGGTGGCCTTTCTAACAGCGCATGCGGTTAAGCAATAGGCAGAGTGGAGCTGCAGGGGCTCTTAGAAGGGGTGAAACAACAACAAAGCCTCATTAACATGCAAATGGTCTTTTAAAGACCTGTGAGGTGCTCGGTGCGGCTGTGTGTGTGCTCGGGAAGCTGTCTCATTCCGGGCTGCCAACCACGACGGGGCGGGGGGGAAGTAGGAAGGGGGGGGGGCTGAAGCCCTTTGTGTCCAATGGGTGTTGCGCGCCTGATCAGCATAGCCTCTTTGGGTGTTGTGCTGCGTTGTGTGTATTTTTTAAAAATCTGGCCCACACAGAGGCAAATTACTACCAGTGGTTAATTTGTAAAAACAAAAAAATAAGTGCCAGGGCTCTCGTCAGTAGGCAGCTTGCACCAGCATAAAACAGAACCAACTACTTAGCATGGAAGTGGGGAGAAGATGTTGCTTAGTTGCCAGAGCTGCTGACTTCGAAGCTGAGGAACCAAGTTCGAGCCCCAGCTCAACATCCTGTGATTCTGGGCAAATCACTAAATCTCCCCTTGCCAACCATAAATGAATGTGTCTTAACTGGTGCTCATAAAAAACGTAGGAGTTGATGATTATGTGCCGGTCCTGAGCACCGGAAACCACTTGCTCAAATTAAGCACTTATAAGTACCCTGTATTTCCGAGCTGTTCGGTCTGAAGCTATGCAGTAAACTCCAATATCTTTTGAGTTAATCTATGTGCTGTAGATAGTACAATGTAGAGAAAAATAAGCAGAACCTATGTGCATCTGTAGTCCTCATCGAACGGCATCATGATGCAGCTCCAATAGAGAAGGTCATTGCTTGGGCTGTGCATATGTCCCACTCACAGGCACACACAGCACAAGCAAGAAGGTATCATCTGCCGCCATGATGTTTTCTTTTAAACAGTGCTTAATTTGAACCAGTGGCTTCTGGTGCTCAGCCCAGGCACTTTATTGTCAACACTGGCTTTTATGACAGTCTTCCACATGGTGGTGCTGTTTGTATAATTTACAGATCAGAACAACAACAGTTGTTTATTAATACAATATACATTAGGAATGACAAGTACCAGCATCCAGGCTATTACTGTTTTTTTGCCTTTCTTGAATATTCTGAACTGTCACACTTCTAGAAATGTGATGGTTAGTAATTGTGTTGGTAATGTCATTGGCAGCGATGTCAGGGGCAAGGGGTGGTGCAAGCTGCAGTGGCCTCCTGACAAGGGCTCTGGCACTTAATTTTTTTTTTTAAAGCAGTGCTTAATTTATAGAAAATTATTTTGTGGAAAGTCCGCTACTTATGCACACGTGCAGGCATATATTCCCTCTAGTGCATATGCACATCTGCTGGGCTGTATTCACTTCTCACAGACACCTCGAGGAGGTGTGGGCCCTCGGGCCAATGATAAGGGGAGAGGATGTGGTGTAACAACTAGAGCTGCCGACTTTGGAACTAGGGAACCGGAATCAAGTCTCAGCACAGCTCAACATCCTGTGATTATGGGCAAAATGTGCCCACAAAATATGAATTGATCCTCCTATAATGGAACTAGTGCTCATGTAAAACGCTCCAATAACTTTGGGTCGAGTTCTCTGTAAAAAAATGCACACCAAAAAAGGTGAACTATGACAAAATAGTTGAAGTCAGACACTCAAATAATCATTCCAGGCTAGTGCAGCTGGTGATTGCTCTGAGCCTTTAATAACCAGATTTTATTGCAGTTGAAAAGCTTTTAAAAGGGTGTAAGGAATCCCGGCAAGTTAATCCTGTAAATTTGGTGTGTACGGCACGTGGTAGCGCGAGCCATATCGAAAGAAGGTTCGAGACTCTGGCACAGCTGTGCCCCTTCCCTTCAACAGCGCAAAGTACATTACTTGGTAGACTGCAGGCGTGGTGGTTCGGTATGCATTAAAAAAAATAGCAAGACGTAATGCACAAATAAAATTAAAAAGTAAAATTAAGGAATGAAAACCCAGCTGACCTCTGTCCAAGTCACAATACATTACGCACCTGCTCCCTCGCTCCCCATTATCAATCCGAAAAGTACAATTTCTCATCAGTCACTTTCTGAAAGAAGACCAGAAATCAAATGAACCAATGGAACTCTTCACCACATTTTGGCATAGTTTGGATGGTTCATGTTTCTTTGTCTATGACGAACTCACAAAATGCATTTTACCCAATTTAACATTAAATTTTCCCTCTCTAGCGTTAGCTGTTACAACCCAGATGTCTTACAGGTGCTGATTGTATTCTGCAGGCATCCTACCCCGCAGACCTATCTCATCTGGAAAGGAATGTATGACGTGCAGCAGTTGCCCTGACCCTTTTATTTATTTTTATTTATTTATTTTATGCGTTTTTATATAGCGCTGACTTTACCCGAAGGTGTCAGAGCGCTTCACAATAGGAACGTTAATGATACATGAGGAGAAAATTACAAGTTAACAAATTACAAAAGCAAACATTAAGTTACATGGTGAAAGTGACAATTGTGAGGAAACAAAATACAAGAGGTAGCAAACGGTACATTACAGGAGGAAAAAAGTGACCCGTGCAATTTACAAAGGCGTACATAGTATAAGTAGAGGTATAATACTGCAATAAATGGCAGACACTCAAACACAAGAACAAACGTTACGTAGGCAATGGTGGCACTTGTGCAAGTATCTAAAGCAAACAAAATGAAGGAGGTAGCAAACAGTGTGTTACAAGAGAAAAGTGACGTGTGCATGTTACAAAAGAGTACCAAACACAGGTAGAAGGATAATACTTCAATAAATGGTCTATGTTACCTGCATGTAACATACAGATCTCCAAGTTGTACTTTGTGTGTGTATGAGTTTTCGAATTTGGAATGCAAACACTATCAAATCACACAGGAAGGTGTGGTATACTATGTAACAGGAGAGGCTGTGGCAGGGTAGAGCTACTGTAATAACAGGCATCTGTCAGAGTTAGAACATTCTAGAAATGTGGACAGGACAGGCAACTTCTCTCCTTGCTGCATCGACTTCAGTTGATCCCCCCCTCGTTCTTTTCCACCTCTTTGAGTTGTTTAATAAGTTCGCTATTGTGATTGCTTAAGTATTTTGGTTCCAGCCTCACTTCATCTATCTTTTATTTATATTTGTCCTTGGGCTCCTTTAGCATGATGTCCAAATACATTTTAAACTGCAGTGAAAAATATAAAACAAAAAATATGAATGTTGACATGCTATCCTCCTTATTATCCCATGATTCCTAAATAGTGTTTTTAGGTTTCGGCTACCGTCCCACTGTGTAAGCAGTGGGTGGGCGGAGCCGAAATCTTTTGTTAGTAGTATGGGGGCCTGAACACGCCCCTCTTCTCCATTGGCTGGCCTCGTAAATGCTGGCCAGCCATTGGAGGAGAGGAGCGTCACTGAGTTCAGGGCCCGCCTTGACGCGATTCGGGGGCGTTTCCGTGTCTTTTTTTAAGTCACGCCCTCTCCTCTTCCCATTGGCTGGAATTTTACCTTCCAGCCAATGGGAAGGGGAGAGCACGCCCCCGAATCCCTACAGGACGCTGTGCTTTCCGAGCAGCGTCTACCGGAGCCTCTGCCCCCCTGTTTCTTGTTAATTGTTCATTGTTCATTGGCTGCACGTTAGACTAAGGGTTAGAACCCTGGTTTATGATTTGCTAGGACGAGTAAAATGTTTATTGGCTGAGGGACCACGGAACTGCATTGCCACCTGTTGATTGGTCAAAGAACGGTTTGTTAATTGTTCATTGGTTATGGGGCCTGGAAACTACACGTGCCTGAGGCACAGTATTTACCTGCTGCACGTCTCCGCCTCCAGTCAGTGGGCGGTGATTTACAGCACGGTAATAGATATATTTACTACTGGTATGAATGAGTGTTTGGCTAGGACAGCTGCAATCCGGCCACCTCTAGCCTATCCGCCCTAGTGAACTAATGATATTATTGTAAGACGACACGGCAAGTCATTTGAATGACGTTAACGCTAGTAGGTTAAGGCAGAGCCAGTGTACACAACCCTGCCGAGCAGCAGCTTCTGTGACGTTATCAACCAGCCACGAGCCACCCGGCGTGTACCCTCTCCACGAGCACGTCATCTCCTGCTCCTCCCATCTGGTCTGGTCCAGACCTCGGCAACTGTCCGGTCCCAGGGAGTCTATCTGCACCCTACCTTGTGCTGCCTCTGTGAGTGTTCCTGTGTGCGCAGCGCCCCCGCTGCACTAAGCAAGCTTGTCGGAGTTGTGTCAGAGTGGGGGTGGGAGAGATACCACCGGCACCTACCCTCGGCCGCCCACCCTTCAAATATTGCTGGGTGCTGACTTGAGTTCTAATGCCCGCATCCCTCCCTCCCGTGCGCCCCCGCCGGCTGCCACACTCCTACAGGCCACAGACAAGTGCGCCCTTCCTGCTTAGGTAACTCTCCCTGAAACAGCTGTCTGGGCTTGTGAGGTTTAAAGGAGGTATTCCGCGTCTGGGAGGTGCGGTGGCTGTCTGCAGATGACAAGACAGCAGGCAGGTGTTTACCTGGACACCTCGGGCTGTGAGACGCCTCTATCAACCATTCTGTTCACTTTTCTTCGAAAAGCCTGTACACTTTTAAAGTGCTCTGCACTCCTGTCACAGTCCCGTCCCTTCTATAAAGCAGTGCATACACCTTTCTTGAGGACTGCTCATTTTGAAAAGTAGGCTCACATATCAGTGAGTTCTTCAAACTTTTGAAAGAGTTTAGTAAACGTTTTCAAAATATCTGTACGCTTATTAAAGGGATGTTTTTGCTCTTATTCAAAGAGTTTTGTTGGCATAAACTGTTCAGGTCGGTTTTTCTAACAATGATTTGCTCATTTCTGAGACTCGTTTTCACTTTTCAAAGACTTCTTTATACGTTTCCAAAGAGTTCTGCACACTTATTCAAAACTTTTGGTGTCATTTTCAAATAATTCAGCACACTTAAACAGAGTTGTGAACAATTTTTCAAATATTTCAAAGCATTTTTCTGAAAGACTTGTGTGCACCTTTGACATTTCTACCCACCTTTTCAGAATGTTTTACCCAACTTTTCCTCATATTTACACTTTTGGGAAAAGGTCTGCAACATTTTTTCAGAAGATGCACTTCATTTTTTAAAGTTTAATATTGACCCCCACCCCCTCACCTCGAGGGTCAATGAGACTTCTTAACAGAGACCACAAGATTTTTCTATCAACATTTTAAAAATTATCAAAATGTTTTCTTGGACTTTTTTCAACCTATTCTGCACACTTACAAATAATTCTATGAATATTGGAAATAGTTTAGCATCATGTTTAAAACAGTTTACTGTATCTTTTTAAAGTTATGATTTTTTTTATCTAGAAGTTCTACAGAATATGTGTGTGTGGGGGGGGCTCTGGGTGTGGCTGGCTCTGGGTGTGTGGGTCTGGGTGTGTGTGTGTGTGTGTGGTAGTAATTGCTGTCTGCTGAGCTCGTCCGTAGGGTACACTAGTTCTCACATTTGCGAGATATTAAGCTATTGGCAATGTAAATGACAATGCCATTTATTTATCTGTTTTCAAAACCAGCACATAAATACAAATTTTGTCATTTACAATGTCAATAGCTCTAACTTCTCCAAAGGCGAAACCGTTGCATTGTAAATGCTTGTTTCAGTTTAGCTATCTACACAGTTCTACTCGTTCTCTCATACTAACCAGCACTGCAGTCTGTATTATGTATGTGGTATTCCGGTTTCTAATAGATCTGGAACTACCAGGAGCAGGCTAAAATTAATTCATATTTGTATAAGTACTAGTGCAGTCATAGTGCTTGTTTAAAAACAAAAATGTACCACACACACACACACACACACACACACTCAATCTCACTAGTTGGGGGCTGCGCACTCATCCCAGTCGCGCTTGTTCTCTTGTTCAGGTCCACGCATGCCCGACATCTGCCTGCCAAGTCTAGACTGTTTGCTAGGCTGGTGATGTCACAGCCCTGAGGCCTGTGAGATCACCAGCTTGCAAAGCCATAGCCTCAAGGACCAATCTCCACCCAGTGTCGTCTTAACACATGGGGACGCTGGGTAGTTGCTCGGGGGGCCCACGAGAATGGGGGCTCCATGCAAACCAGAATTTAACACTCATTTTCCATTAAGAAAAATTATTCCTGTGAGTGGCTGTGTAAGGAGGCCCCAGTGCACTGCTTTGCCTGGGGGCCAATAATGCTGTTAAGACGGCCCTGTCTCCACCCTCCGATGACATGGTGGTAGAGTTAGCCCCGAGTGTTTCAGGCTCAAGCTCTGTAGAGCCAGGGCTTCACGTCAATCAAAAAGTATAGAACATTGTCACCCCACTCTTTCCCAAATCGTCACAGGGTGTGGTAGGGTCAGTGTCCATCACTGACCCCACCTCACCCTGTGACGAGTTGGAAAAAGAGTGGGGTGGAGGCTGCAGGCAGGAAGCCGAGAAATTGAGTCTGCGCAGTAGATCATCATGAGTTTTTAAGACCAACTGCACAGACTCGAGGTGTCTGCTTCCAGTACTGCATTTAGTGAAGGACGCCATTCCACTGCCAGCAGACTGGTGTGATTCTGAGTGATGTGCATGCCAATAGACCCAATACAAGCAGGACACACCGGATTTTTTAGGCCAAAAATGGCTTTGTTTTGGATGTCTCCTGCCTGAAATTGCCTCTCCTTCAATAGAAGCCTATGGGATAAATACACTCTCCTGAATAGCCCACTTTCCTCTTCCAAAATGTTACCATGTATGGTCAGTGAGTGCAGGCTGTGAGTGTGCAGCTCAACAATGGAGCCTATCTTCTTACCTAGATAGTGCACCCCACCCCAGTGTTTCTCTCATAGGTGTACAGGAGGAGATAGAGAAAAGATTCAGTGATGGGGACTGCAGAATACTGTCTCACTTACAAATCACTTAATTAAAGGGTATAGGGATAGTAACCCTCCCTCCAATTGACCCACATTTTAAGTAATTTTTAACCATTCCAGTGGTACCCAAAAATAAGGGATACTGAAATAACCACAAGGTATTTTTAATACATACTCTACCCATCAGGATTAGATCATTACCCAAAGTGCTCCCTGGAAGATGGTTGAGCCCACCCTTGTTTATAAGGACCAGGGTGCGACCCAATGATGAAGCATGACACCAATAGGGTGTGTGAGGGTCCATAATAAAAATAATTAACGTTCCCATGGGAGCAACAGGGCCAGATAATCACTTATTACCTTGCATATAGGGTTTTAGGCGGTAAAAAAATCAGCTTGTCCACCGAGTATGCGACTCGTTCGTCCTTATTTGTTTAAAGCAGGTGAGTATCAGTTGTGTACAATATCTTCTTCATCCTGCTGGCTGTATGGACTCTTTAAAGCTTCCTGCAATTTGCATTTAGTAAAAAAAATCCCTTCAGGATGTAGTTGAATTAAAATATTGATCAATAACTGCATCTTATACTTGGGGGCATTAGTATCTTAGGCCTTTTTGTCCTGACGATAAGACACACCTTTCAGCAGTCTCCTCTTCCTTTTTCTCAGCCTACAGCTTGGCTCTCTTCTCCAAATCTTTCAACACACACCAGTGTATTTTTGATCTATGAAGAATTAGGTAAAATATTCAAAATGGTTTATCCGTCAGTAAATATTAATGCCTCAATTGCGATTCAAATATAGCTGTGTGATTATGAGTTTCATTAGCTGGCTCTTAACTCGATCTCTTCTCCAAGAACAGGTTGCCATAATCTTGCAGGACTGAGCTTCACAAGTATGTTCAAGTGTTTTAATAACAATGTAGAAGTGTGCCATGGACCTGGTGTCAGCAAGGTAATTAATGATCCCGGGTAGGCCTTAGATGAATGCCTACCTTAACCCCTTGCATGCTGCCGCGATTCTGCGCCTATGCGGCAAAATCACGAGTGGGCGGGTTCATGACGGCCCCCAGCTGTCATCAGCACACGAGCACCGTAGTGCATGACGGATGGGGGCAGTCATCAGCATGCAAGGGGTTAAGGCAGCATCGCTTTCTTGATGCTGAATGCTTAATGCCTGGCTCTTGATTGAGATGCCTGTGAGTAAAAAGGAATGAGAATGGCAGCGCTTAGTTTGAGCCGGTGGCAGCAGCGCTTAATTGTCAGCACCTGCTCTAGTGACAGTCCACCACATGGTGGCACTGTCTGAGATGAGCAAAACAGCCGTGTTTATTAAGTCAAATGGCATTGAAATTCAATAATACCAGCCTCTCACTCCATTATTATAGCTTTGTGTGGCCTGAAATAGTCTGCATTGTCACACTTGAAGGAGTGTGATGGTTAGGTGTTATGTTGGTACTGTTATTGGCAGTACTGGCTGGGGCAATGTGTGATGCAGGCTTCAGTAGCCTTTAAAGGAGGGCCCTGACACTTAATTTTTCACAAATTAAGCATTGGATGTATTCTTTACTGACAGTCCATGGATGCGGGTGCTTCTGCTTGTTAGAAAATAGAACTGTAAATTTATTTAATTGCTTACTCAGATTTAAAGACTATTAGGAAACCGTAAAGACTTTAATTGACAGAATCATTTACGACTTCATAAAATTCGGGAAAAAATGTGAGCGTGGTACCAGTTGAACAGTGGAGTGCGTCCTTCTAATGAAACTTGTAAAAAAGGTTTTTCAATAGGCGCAATCTGATTGCATACTATAACATATATGTATATTTTGAAAGCGATTGTTTTTGCACATTTTGCAGCAGTTGATCTTATGTTGTGTGTAAAACATTTGTGAAACAATGACTTGTAAATTCACAATGTTTTCAGTCACAGGTTGGGAACTTGTGGCACTATTTCACTATTTCCCCACTGCACCAATCGGTTCCATAATTAGTTATAACAGTCATCTGCAGTGATTGCATGTTTCTTCTATTTGTAGTCAATTAAATATTATGAATAGGGCTCCCGGTTTTATGGTATTTATTTTTTAAAACATTTACATCTGCATTTATCCATATTTATTTTTTGCACATTTTATTGGTATTTATCCCATATTTATTTTGTTTTTTTCAGAATAAAGGGAAATTTGTAATGGTATATTTCCTCATTTATTTAACGGACAAACATGCACTCATATGTTGATTGCTCTCATATTTTAGCAAATTAAGCAGCCAAATATAACAAAACACTATAGCCAGAGGTCAATATTAGCATTATATCCAAATGTATTTTAACATATCTCTGTATTCAGGAATATCTCATCTATTAATTCCCCAGGCTGTCCTACCTGTTCACCTGCTGGCCTGGAATTCATGAAGGACAGCATGGAGAGTCACTCGCAAGAAGCACAGTTTTCAGTTTTTTCCCCGCTTTTATAAATAAATACAGACAGGAAACACATTGTGTTATGTCTGTAAAAATCAGTCAAAACTGAAAATTGGAAGCCTTAATTATGAATGTTGGGAAGCAAAATTCCCCTTCATTGTGATGGGCATGTATCCCTGCCCTGAGTGGCCAGCTGCAACAATATCTGGATTCCTGGTACTGATTTTTTGTCGTGGGTGAACATGGGCTATGCTTGTGTGGCATTCCAGAGACCTATCTTTTGGTAACGCAGCTTGTTTACACTGGGAGGGACTCACCAGCAACACACTGGAGAAGGTGCAAGGCTACTGTCCTTACCTGCAGTTAAGGGGCACACGCAGGGTGGTGGCAGCATACTCATTTTTGTTTTCAGTAAAATCAGTAGCGTGAACAGGCCTCTTTACCTGTGCCAATGGAGTGGCGTCTCTTAGGGCGAGTGCAACTTTGATTATGGTCCAACCTTTGTGTTTTGAGAGAGCATAACACATAAGAAGAATCTGTATGCTAAAGTGAAACTACATTTTTAATATAGAGTCCACAGTAAAGAATGCAATGGAAAGGATATACAAATCCCCACGGAATGCTGGAAAAGAATATTGGTGTTTAAGTTCACGATAGGCTGCCATTTTAAATGCAAATACAGGTTCTCTGGTGTGTTCATCTTTCTAAGTTGGGTCTGGTGGCTCAGTGGACTAAAGCAGCCACTACAGAGACCTGTGTTCGACCTCATGGTCACAGGTTCAAATCCCGGTGGGTCCACTCAGCCTTTCATCCATTTGAGATTGATAAAATGAGTACCATTGAGTTGAGTAACAATAAACATCTGTTATTCAGCGCTAGGACACCTTCGGTTAATCGTGCGCTTTACAAATACACCTGTTATGTATTAAACTTAAACCTTTTATATTTTATTTGAATCATTCAAATTGAGTGTAATGGTTAATGGGGGAACTAATCCACAATAAATAGAATTTCAAAAGTTTTTTAAGCAAATATTAATGCTGGTAGTCTCAGTGCTTGAAATGGAAAAATAGAAGAGAAGATACCTTATACCAGAGTGCATGCTTACTTCTGAAAAGATCCAGTACTCTCCAATTAAAATTATTACACCTCTGATTAGCCGCGTAGGTAGTCTCGCACTCCAGATAAATACTTGTAGGCATTAAGTACCTGCCAGACCAGCCCATTTAAAGCACTACACTTATTACTGCAAACGTTTGGCTTCTTCCATGGCTTTCACTTTTCTTGTCTAGATAAGAGAAACTGCAAGCTTTTCAAACAACTCCCATTGCTGCTGAAGTGCGCCAAATCATTCAAATATAGACTACAGCGCTACATTGCTCATGTAATGTACCAAGACTGGGTGCCATGCTCCCAGGCCAAACCGTTTTACAAGCCTGTGTTTTCGTAAGCAGCAGGCTGAGCCGGGTTGGAGCAGGAAATTGTGTCTGTTTTGCTACTAATTGTACCCATAGGCGGGAGACGAAATTACACTCTTTATTCTTCCTTAGCTTAGCCATAAACATAATTTTTTTTTGTTCTGTAAAACTTTTACATCTGTGGGATACATTCATATTTGTATTGGTATTTAAAGTAATAGACAACATTTTCAGACGTACATTGATTCTGTCAGAAAACGCAAACTGCACAAGCATTGGCAAAGCCAATAGGTCTTGCCTTGTAGAACACTTGGCTTTGTAATGCAGTACAGCATTGGCAAAAAACACTTTTTGCTGGTGCTTTGCAGCATAGGACAAAATAAAAATAAAATTGGCGCAGTGACCAGGCTTTGTTTTGTAGATGCAAGCATGATAAATGACATATGCACCCACACATATATTGTATTGTAATTGCATTTATATAGCGCTTACTACCCCTGACGAGTCATCAAAGCGCTTTTTCGGCAAGTAGCACGCTACTCCAGGATCTATAAAGGATTAGTGTTGAATTAGTATCGTGAAATATGAAAGTAATTAAAGAGGTAGATAGGTAAGTCAGTTATTTGGATTCGGAAGAATAGTGGAAGGATAGAAGAGCTCTGCCTCCACGTGCTAGCATTCACCCATATCTTCTGTCCCCCTCGTGGTCCTCCTGCTACATTATTCTAACTTTTTTTCTATAGCCTGGCAGCTTCCATTTGCTGCCCGCCGTGCCCGGCTCTAACGAGTGCTTTTGTGTGACTCAAATGCTCCCTTGCCCCCTGCTCACACTAATTTGCTTCACTCCACCCCCTGTACCTCTGCTCCTCCACCCCCTCATAGGCATTTTATTTTTAATTTTTTCCATCTTATTGGAGATTCGGGCAACAGACATTTACTGACGGGCGCTCTGCTAAACGAAAAGCTCTTCCACATACATTTTGTTTCCTTTCACTGCCCCCCAGTATCTTCTGTCCCCCTCGTGGTCCTCCTACTAAATTAATCTAACTTTTTTTTCTATAGCCACACACACAATCACACCCACAACCACACACAACCACACATCCACATCTACACACACACCCATAACCACACCCACACAACCACACCCACAAACAACCACACCCACAAACAACCACACCCACACACAACCATGCATCCACACACACCCACACACACCCACAGACAATCATACACACACACAACCACACACACACACAACCACACACACACAACCACACTCAACCACAAGCACACACAACCACAAGCACACACACACACACAACCACACAACCACACACACAACCACACATACAACCACACACAACCACACACACAACCACACACACACAACCACACACACAAACTCACACAACCACACACACAACGACACAACCACATACACAACCACACGCACAACCACACACACACACACAACCACACACACAACCACACACACACACAACCACACCAACCACACAAACAAGCACACACAGACACACAACCACACACACACACAACCAAACACACACACAACCACACACACACACACCCAACCATACACCTAACCACAAGCACATACACAACCATACCCACACCCACACAACCACACACAAACAGAGCACAACCACACACACACAACCAAACACGCAACCAACACACACAACCACACACACACACAACCACACACACAACACCACACACACAACCACACACAACCACACCACACCCACAACCACACAGACACAACCACACACAACCACCCAACCACAACAACCGAACCACACACACACAACCACACACACAACCACAAACACAACACAACCACACAACCACACACCCACAGCCACACACACAACACAACCACACACACAACCATACACCCACAACCACACACACAACCACAACCACACACAACCATACACACAACCACACACACTCACAATACCACAACCACACATACAACCACACACACAACCACACCATCAGTGCACACTTTCACCAGACACAGACACCATCAGTCATCAGTGCACGCTTTCACCGGGTGCTCTGCTAAACGAAAAGCTCTTCCACATACATTTTGTTTCCTTTCACAGCCCCCCAGTATCTTCCGTCGCCCTCGTGGTCCTCCTACTAAATTAATCTAACCTTTTCTCTATAGCCACACACACAACCACAACCACACCCACAACCACACCAAACCACACATCCACACACACACACACAACCACACCCACACCCATAACCACAACCACACCCACAACCACACCCACACACAACCATACATCCACACACAACCACACACACACCCACAAACACCTACAGACAATCACACACACACAACCACACTCAACCACAAGCACACACAACCACACACACAACCACACACACAACCACACACACAACCACACACAACCACACAAAACCACACACACACAACCACACACATACAACCACAACCAACCACACACAACCACACACACAAACTCACCCAACAACACACACACAACCACACACACAGCCACACAACAACACAGACAACCACACACACACACAACCACACACAACCACACCCAACCACACAAACAAGCACACACAGACACACAACCACACACACATACACACTCAACCACACACAACCACACACACCTCACACACATACACAACCACACACAACCACAAACCTAACACACACACAACCACACACACACACAACCACACACACAACCACAACCACACACGCAATCACACATACTTCCACACCTACAACCACACACAGAACCACACCATCAGTGCACACTTTCACCAGACACAGACACCATCAGTCGTCAGTGCACGCTTTCACCGGGCACAAACACCACCAGCTGTCAGTGCACGCTTTCACAGGGCACAAACACCACTAGCCGTCAGTGCACGCTTCCACCAGGTACACACCACCAGACGTCAGTGCACGCTTTCACCAGGCATACACACCACCAGCCCTTAGTGCACGCTTTCACCAGGCACACACACACCACCAGCCGTCAGTGCACGCTTTCACCAGGCACACACACACACCACCAGCCTTCAGTTCACGCTTTCACCAGGCACACACACACCACCAGCCATCAGTGCACGTTTCCACCAGGCACACACACACCACCAGCCGTCAGTGCACACTTCCACCAGGCACACACACCACCAGCCATCAGTGCACAATATCTACAGGCACACACACCACCAGCCATCAGTGCACACATCAATTGTTAACGCGTCCACAATTAACTATTGTAGCAATCGCAGTATGGCGAACTTTACTTTTAAACATATTCATCTAAAGCGCAGCATGCCACCATTGCTAGAAAATTAAATACACATTTATTTTGCCTACAATTTAAAGACTTTTGTTGCAATATTTAGCAATGCCAATAGCTCAAACTTAATTAATGCGAGACCTATTGCATTGCAAATGCTTTTTTTTTTGGGTAGTAGCATGCTACTCCGGAAACCCATAAAGGATTAGTGGGGAATTAGTATGGTGAAATATGAAAGTAATTTGAGTGGTGGATTTTAGTCAGTTATTTGGAGTGAGAGGGATAGCGGAGGGACAGAAGGGAGAGAAAGGTTTGCATTCATATAGCACTTATTACCCCTAAAGGGGTGTTGAAGCCCTTTTCTGGCGAGTAGCACGCTAATCTGGAACCTATAAAAGGATTAGTGTTGAAAATTTGTATAGTGAAATATGAAGTAATTTGAGTGGTATATATGTTATGGGACTCTGGTGATTTTCTCCCCTGCCTGGCGCTCTTTTAAAAATCCTTCTGCAGTTTAATCCTAGGCACACTGGGAGGCTGTGAGTTACCTGCCTGACTACGAGGAGTTTGAGCGGGCGCCCGGGACTGCGAGGACCAGCATTCCACCTACCATCCGCAGCTGGTGCCTCTTCCCGGGCGTGCCCCCACCTCCTTTTTTGAAATTAATTGAGTTCTCCACGCGCATCGCGGGACACGCGCGGGACTCAGCCCGGGTCTAAGCCCGGGCAAAGGGCGGGCCGTTTGAGGCCGTTTGAGGCCGTTTGAGGCCGTTCGAGCCCGGGAGAGACCGGACCGGGCCACCTCTCTAAGTCCGTGCCCAGCTGCCTTGGTCTACTTGATTCTAACTTTTATAATCTGGTCTGGTCTTGTGCAAGCAGAAATCGATCAATATGGCAACGAGGGAGACGAGGAGCAAAGCGGAAACCCTGGTAACAGGCACTCTGGATAGTTTTCTCATTAAAGCAAATACTATGGTAAACAACGGTCTCACAGCCCTAGAAAAACAGATAGCAGAGGGGATTGAAAGTTCACAGCGAGTTTCCCCGGGCTCAACCACGAATGCTAGATCACCTGAACTGCTGGATGTTACCCATTTATCCCTTCTGGACAGCATCGATCAAACAATTGAATCCGTGTTACAGCAGCTGAGGACACCATCAAATCCACAAAGAGAGCAAGACTCACTCATTATTATCCAAGAGTCTACGTCTCCCCCAATATCCCATCTAGTTCTGACGGGGGAAGAGGGGAGTGACTCTAATTCATCACATACACGGGGTCTCCGGGAGGGTGCAGTCTCTAAAAGAAAAAGACCGAGGCAGTCAAAAGGTGTTAAGAGGGCAAAATTGGATCACATCCCAAACACCACTGATAACATCACCGATATCACGGAAACTTCTTCCGCCGTGATAGTCAATGAAATGGTGAGCCCAATACACCCTGCCCACACTCACACGCCACTGCAGCCTGGCCCGTTTATTTTTGGAGAAGGATCTTCTAGCAGTATGGACCACTATCCATTCTCTCACTAACATCCCTAAAAAATTGCTAGAACCTCTGCTGGTTAGACTTGACTATATAGATGCTAGACTTTCAGCCATAGAAAAAGCAAGCGGGGGTAGGGCTGTCCACCAAGGACTGTGAATTAGCAACCAAGGAGTAAAAGGGATAAATAGTGGGATCTCCCCTCCACCTAGTGCTCCTAGTGCTGTGATTCCAACTCAGCTTACTTCTGCTGCCACTGTGAATGTTTCCACAGCTACTCCACCGCAACCCAACCCATTACCTCTTCCAAGGAAACTCCCTCCGGTGCCTCTAGTCAGGAAGTCAAAGTTGCAGATTCCATCTACCGCAACGAGGCAGGAAGAGTTGCCCAACGTAATGGCTAACCACCCTAACCGGACTGGCAATAGCCTAACCCGGCCAAAAGTAGTAAATTTACCTCCAGAGGCGGCGGCACACACTGTAATTCTGACTGGGGTATCTGAGCTCTCTAGCCTTGCGGTGGAATCTTTTGACTCCTTACGCAACAAAGTTATCAGCTGGTTGAATGTTCACAGGCCTCTACCACCAAATCTGAGAGGGGAAGTATTGATGGTTAGGAGGGTTCCATGGGTTGGGCACACTGTAAAGAAAATAGGGGGTGATTGTATCCTTGTAAGCTTCAGGAATTCCCAGATTGTCCCCCACATTTGTAATTGGCTCGGGAGCACAGGGAATACATCTATTGAACTGGTCCCGCTGTCGGTTTTTTACCCAAGACGCGATGACTCGCGTCTGGGGGCAAACGACGCCTGGACTAGGGTGGGATTTGCTATTGATGGGGCAAGGTATAGGCCCCTAGGTTATGACACACCTACATATAGTAACTATGCCCATGCTAACAGATACAGCTGCCTTGATCAGGTTGACTGACTCTCGATGGTTGTATATACTGGGGATAGTGAAGGGATGGTCCCCCATACTGCTCTGCTTGGGACAGGGACAGAGGTCACTGACATCGCCAACTGTAGCCCGGTCCCATCTTTACCTGAGAGGTCAACCACCATCAGTACCCAGGGCTTCCCTATCAACCAACTGCTAAGATCATTTCACCATAACCTAACATCTCAAGATGTAATTGATCTGGGGTCCAAGAGGGGCAGGTCTTTTCGGTTAGGTCTCCTCCGCCATGCACAGACAATGTTGGTGAGAGAGTGAGGGGAATGGCATTTAACCCAGGTCCGGGAAGGTTGAAGGTCCTTTCATGGAACGTTGCAGGCATCGCCAATAAAATAGATTCTAACGACTGGGGGTCCCTAGTAGATAGTAATGACATCTGTCTCTTTCAGGAGACTTGGGCTAGGGAACTCTATCCCAGGGCAGGTTATGCAACCTTCTATGTCCATGCTAGGTGGGACGGCAAGAGGAGGCCTTCCGGTGGACTCGCTGTCTGGGTGGCTAGTTACATTGGCTGCACAGCGGAGATAATACCAACTCACTCGGAGGACATACAGTGTGTTCTTCTTAAATGGCCAAACGACTTCAATCTGGGGATTGTGAATGTGTACTCGCGCCCAGTGAGTGTGTCCATGGAATCATCCACTTTGGATGATCTATCCTCATTCTTGGGACAACTACCCGTTGATTGTAAGATACTGATGGGTGGAGACTTTAACTGCCACTTTGAACCACTGAAAGGTTTAAAGGAGGGTGCCCTAACAGCTGAGGATGATTACTGGGGGATTCCCCCCTGTCAAACCCCAAATCCGAAATCATGGACCCCTTTAGCGGTGCAGATTACGTCCCTAACCTTAAACTACGGCCTGAGGGCCTGCAATGGGCGTACTCCCTCTGATACCCCTTCATTGTGTACTTTTAACAGGAAGGACCATGAGTCGCGTTTGGACTACATTTTTGTAGATACAAGCATGTGGTCCAAGGTTTTGGACTTCAGGGTAATTGAAAGAGCAGACAGCGACCATAATGCTCTCTGCTTGGATATGGTCCACCCAGTGCCCGAAGAAGGGACGCCACTCACTGACCCAAATGAAGACACAGGGAACCTAGTTTTATCTAATAACAGACGCAGGGTTAGATGGGGGAAATTAGTAAGTTCAACAGAGTGCATTACGAAAATTTATGATTTGGCACTCCCAAAGTTAGTTGAAATGGATGAACTGATTAATAAACCCAGAGCCACTGATTTTAATGAGAAACTAGCTCAAATTCATGCAGACCTAGTGGGAAGCTTGGGAGAGGTTTTCTACCCTGAGACAGTGAGTAGGAAGAAGAGGACACCAGCCTCATCTTGGTACAATTTCACATGTAAAAAAATAAAAACCGAGCTGATGCTTATGATCAAGTCTGGTACCGATAAGAACAAAGTATGTGAACTGAGACGGAAATACAGGGAAGCCATCGCCCTTGCAAAGTCAGAATGGGATTGGGATAGATGGCAGGACCTATCTTTGGCACTGGAAACCAGGGATTCAAGAACATTTTGGTGTCTAGTCCATACAGGTACAGGCGAGCCTAAATCAGCTGTGGAGCCAAACATCGCTGCCTCAGTATGGGAATCCCATTTTAGTAAATTGTATCAAGATACTTCTGTAATTCCCACACAGGCCCTCGACAGCCCCCTTGTGCCCGAAGAAAAACTAGAACTGACACTGGATGAGGTATTAAATGCTATGGAGAGATTAGCATTGGGGAAGGCTCCAGGTCTCGACAAACTCCCCGGAGATTTGTTTAGACACCATCCAGAGATCTGGGGTCCCTACTTCCTAATTCTTTTCAACTCTATTTTAGGAGGGATGGAGATCCCCTGTACTTGGCTGGGGGCAGAGATAGTCCCGATTTTTAAAAAGGGCTCTCCTCTGCTCCCGGCCAACTACAGGCCGATCAGCCTTATAGTTGTACCCCAAAAACTCTTTGCCCGTCTTTTGTTGGACTGTCTCCTTGACTGGATGGAGGACAATGCGATCCTTAGTCCGCTCCAGGCGGGCTTCAGGAAAAACACGTCCACCATGGACCAGATTTTCCGCCTCGTTCTCCTCTACTGGAAAACGGTGGGGATCGAGGGGGGAGTCTGTACATGGTGTTTGTGGACCTGAAGTCCGCATTTGATTTGGTACCTCGCAAAAAATGATGGGCGGTGCTCAGGGAGCTAGGTGTTCCTCCACAGTTGTTACAGGCAATAATTGGGCTCTACGATGGAAATTATGCCCAGGTCAGGTGCGGGAGGGATGGGGCGCTGTCATCTAGATTCCCAGTTCTCAGGGGGGTAAGACAGGGTTGTGTTCTCGCACCGACCCTGTTTTGCCTCTTTGTTAACGGTGTCATATCCCACCTCGATAATGTCAGGGACAATGATGCCCCTAGGCTGGCAGGCAGGAGGGTTCCGGCAATTATGTTTGCCGATGATACCCTCCTGCTTTCCAAATCCCCGATGGGGATCCAACTGATACTAGATGGGTTTGGGGATTTCTGCAGGGTGCATGGCCTGGAGATCAACGCAGAAAAAACCAAATTCATGGTATTCAATCCATCTACAACAACTAGGCCTAATCCAACCCTGGGATCCGAAAGGCTGGAAAGGGTTAGAACGTTCCAGTATTTGGGGGTAACCCTACATGAAAATTTATCCTGGGGTCCACAGATAGCAAGATCCCGTTTAAAGTTATCCCAAATGGTGGGGGCTATTTTGAAGGTTTCGAATACATCAACCTTCAAACCTGTTAGCCCAGCTTTGGAGATGTACAAAACCCAAGCCAGAGCAGCCTCATCCTATGGAGGTGAGCTGTGGGGCCATAACGCTGGGACAGAACTTGTTAAGGTGGAAAACAACTTCCTCAGACGCTTGTTGGCTCTTCCTCAAGGTACACCTTTGTTAACATTGAGATTAGATTTGGGGCTTCCTTCAATAGGGGATGAATTGGCTCTTAAACCGTTGAGGTTCTGGCACAGGCTTTGGTCCACTGGTGAACTCTCCTATTACAGGCAAGATCTTAAGCACGTTCTGAACCTTAATTACCGTGACAGAATTCCATGGCTGGCATATGTCAAACGAGAACTCTACCGATTGGGACTGGCTGAGCTGTGGGATGACCCCGAAAGAGGCTGTCTAGGGGTGTCCCGCAAAATGCTCACCAAGATTTACAAGGACAAAAGCCTAATTTCGCTCATCTGTGCACCAAAAGTCGGCACCCTTACCGAACAATTTCTGGCCACCAAAAGTTCTTTTTATTTTGAAGGTTATATGGACATTATATTTCCCATCACTGCAAGGAAACTTTTTATTCAGTGGAGGTTTGGCAGACTGCCCCTCAAAGCTTTCACAAGTAAATGGACAACGTTGGGCGATAAAATCTGTCCTGGGTGCAGCACGAATGAGGAGGACGATTTGCACGTGCTGTTTTTTTGCCCTGCTTACAACAGGCCGAGAAAGTACTGGTTAGCACCACTGTGTAGGAATTTGGGCATTAGAAACTATTTACAATCATACAGAATCCTGAAGTCAAGTACCCTGCACTATATTGTTTTTGCGGTAACCAAGTATCTTATGGCCATGTGGCAGATAAGGGGAAAAGTACTGAAAGGATAACTTCTAACTAAACGTGTAATGGATAGAAATGAACTGTAGCTAATTGGGTCCTCAGTTTCTCTGGATTCTAATAGGCACTGAATTAACTAGCCCTCCGCTCCTTGCCTTGTTTTTACACTGTATGTTTTCATGTGTTTTATATGTTTTTAATGTATCTTTTATGGTCTCAAATGGCCGAAATAAAGAATTTTTGGATTGGATTGGATTGTTATTAAATTATTTGGATAGAGAAGGGTAGCGGCAGCATAGTAGAAGGAAAGAGGTTTGTATTTATATAGCGCCTGCTACCCGTGATGGGGTTTGTTCCCTCTTCGATCCCTCCACTACCTTTCTCTATCCAACTGATTAACTCATCCACCACTCAAACTACTTTCATATTCCACTATAAATATTTTCAACACTAATCTTTTATGGGTTCTGGATTAGGTGCTACTCACTAATAAAGAACTTCAACACCCCATCAGGGTTACAAGCGCTATATGAATACAAACCTTTTCCTTTTTTTTACCCCTCCCTAACCCTTCTCAATCCAAATAACTGACTAGCATATCCACCACTCAAATTACTTTCATATTTCACCATACTAATTGAACACTAATCCTTATGGGTTCCAGAGTAGCGTGCTACTCATCAAAAAAAGTGCTTGTCATCATGCAGGCACTGACATGTCATCATTCAAGCTTATGTCATCATTAAGGCTATGGCATTACACATGTGCATGCCTATAAAATAACGATGGCACCAATTTTGTTGTGGAAGTTCAGGTCTCTCCTCGGAGACTTGTACTTCCACCTCGAGAACAACAACGACACCAACTCCACCACCCTGATCGACAACCTCGGACTCAGACAGCTTGTGACAATGCCCACCCAATCCGCCGGCCACACGCTTGACCCCATCTTCTCTGCAAGCTCCCACGTCTCCTTCAGCCACACCTCCGAACTCCACTGGAACGACCATCGCTGCATCCACTTCACCTTCCAGAAACCCACCACGCACCACCGCACCCAACAGATCCCCTGCTGCAGCTGGAGCAAAATCACCAAAGACCAGCTAAACACCGCCCGAAGCCCAAAGCCCACCCACAGAACCCACCGACCCCGCGCCGCCACCAGCAACTTCAGACGCTGGATCGACGACTGCGCCAACACCCTCGCCACGATCAAGAATCCCTCCAACAGACGCACCAACAAGAATGCCAGCTGGTTCACCGCGGACCTTGAGACCTCCAAACAAACCTGCAGAAAACTGGAGAAGAAATGGCTCCACGATCAGACACCAGAGAACCAAGCAGCCCACAGGAACGCCATGCGCCAACACCATCACCTCATCAGATCCGCCAAAAAGACCTCCTTCAAGGACCGCCTCTACAACAATGCACACAACAGCAAAGAACTCTTCAGCATTGTGAAGGAACTCTCCAACCCCAGCTCCAACACCAACGACATCCCACCATCGCAAGACCTGTGCAACTCCCTTGCCTCCTTTTTCCACCGCAAGATCGCAGACATCCACGGCAGCCAACGACACCTCAGACCCCCACGGCCACCACCCACAGTGACCCCCTGCTCACCTGGTCTAACATCAACGACGACACCATCAAAATAATGAGCAGCATCCACTCCGGCTCCCTGTCAGACCTGTCCCCTCACCACATCTTCAATAAAGCCAGCGCCACCATCGCACCCCATCTCCGCAAGGCCATCAACATCTCCTTCAAGACGGCGACCTTCCCGGAGAGCTTGAAGCACGCCGAGATCAACGCCTTGCTCAAGAAACCCAAAGCAGACTCGAGGGACCTCAAGAACTTCCGGCCCATCTCCCTGCTCCCGGCGTAGGTCATCGAGAAAACCGTCAACAAACAGCTGACCCACTACCTCGAGGAGAACAACATCCCTGACCCGTCCCAGTCCGGGTTCCGCAGCAACTACAGCACCAAAACGGCCCTCATCGTCGCCACCGACGACATCAGGGCCCTGCTGGACAACAGCGAGACCGCGGCCCTCATTCTCCTGGACCTCTCAGCCGCTTTCAACACGGTCTGACACTGCACCCTACACACTCGCCTCCATGACGCAGGAGTCTGAGGCAAAACACTGGACTGGACCACCTCCTTCCTCTCCGACAGAACCCAGAGCATCCGTCTCCCCCCCTTCCGATCCGAAGCCTCCCAGATCATCTGCGGCGTACCCCAAGGATCATCCCTCAGCCCGAGATTGTTCAACATCTTCATGACCCCGCTCGCCCACGTTGCCAGACTGCACGACCTCAACATCATCTCCTATGCTGACGACACACGGCTGATCCTCTCCCTCACCAAAGACCCTTGCACCGCCAAAACCAACCTCCACGAAGGAATGAAAGCTGTCGCCAAATGGATGAAGAACAGCCGTCTGAAGTTGAACTCGGACAAGACGGATGTCCTCATCCTCGGCTCCACCCCGTCAGCCTTGGACGACTACTGGTGGCCGACTGCCCTGGGAGCAGCACTGACACCCACCGACCATGTGCGCAACCTAGGATTCATCCTTGACTCAACACTCTCCATGACCAAGCAAGTCAACGCCATCTCATCCTCCTGTTTCAACACCCTCCGCATGCTCTGAAAGATCTTCAGGTGGATCCCCACCGACACAAGAAGAACGGTCACCGAGGCTGGACTACGGAAACGCCCTCTACGCGGGAGCCCCAGCCAAACTGCTGAAACGACGGCAATGCATACAGAACGCCTCTGCACGCCTGATCCTCGACATCCCTTGCGACAGCCACATCACACCCCACCTGGGAGACCTGCACTGGCTTCCCGTCAACAAGAGGATCACCTTGAAGCTCCTCATCCACGGACACAAAGCACTCCAAAACACCGGTCCGACATACCTCAACAGACGACTCACCTTCTACACCCCGAACTGCCAGCTTCGCTCCGCCGACCTCGCCCTCGCCACCATCCCCCGCATCCGAAGAGCGACAACCGGCGGATGTATGACGTTACAACACATGCTTTTACCACGCATGCTGTTACAACGCAAGTATTACAACGCAAACCTTTACAAAGCATAGCGCTTTGGGGTGCTGGATAGTGAATAGTTTAATTTACTATTCCAACTCCAGTCCCCGTGGACACTAGAGAAGGTGATGGATAGTAAATTAAATCTATTCCCTATCCTAGAGCGCCCCCCAGCGCAATGCGTTGTAATGGTTTTCGTTGTAAAACCTGCGTTGTAAAAGCACTGCGTTGTAAAAGTTTCGTTGTAAAGGATTTTCCCCCCACCGGCGGCAGATCGTTCTCCTACCTCGCCGCCAAGTCCTGGAACACCATCCCCATCCTTCTACGGCGGACCGAAGACCTACTAACCTTCAGGATGCTACTCGACCTGGCTATTCGAGCAGTAACAGCACCCCCTCCCACCCAACGCCTTGAGACCCTTACGGGTGAGTAGCAAATGCCTTGATTGATGGATTGATTGAAATATAGCTAGTACTTTCATAAGCATGATGGCCTGGCATCAGTTTGTCTGCAAATCATCAATAAGAAAGGAGCAGCAAGGGTTGAGAAGAAACTGACGCACCAGTGGGGGAAGCAATGAAGAGTGGGCATGAGGAGGATATAAAGATATATAAAATCAATTGGGGGAGGTGGGCACTACACGGGACAGAGCAACATGATGGATGAGGAAGAAGCAAATGAGGGAGAGAGCAACACGAAGGAGGGGGTGGATATTTGGCAAGAGGAGAAGAATACGAGGGAGAGAGATCAAAAACACATGCCCTCTCATAAAGTGCTTAACCAGAAAGAAGAAAATAGTTCCCTAAAACTGAGCAGAGGAATAATACGAGTCAGTCAGTCAAATGAATAGCAAAGAGAACGTGCTCCTGGGAGGAAATTACACAAGAAAAGGAAGGCAAGCCATAAAATAAGAAGCAAGCAAATGTGAGTGACAAAAATCAATAAGTGGTAAGCACTGGGAGGGCTGTAAGTCCACTGTAAGTTGTTTGCAAGTCCACAATAGGTCTTTCACAACCCGGAAACTTGTGCCGTCTGGTAGGTAAGACCTAAAAAGGCTATGGACCTAAGGCATTAATTATTGTTTGCACTGCTTAGCAATATTTACATATGTTGGTATAAAAGTTTCAAAAATGTGTTTGGTAGTATAATTAAACTCTAATCTTTGGTGCTGTGTGTAACGGGTCTTTAGGTCCAGATAAGTCTCTTCTTTGAAATAGCACAATCAGTATTCTTTTTTTATTTTAGAATGTGTAGCTGTATGTGAAAATCAAACATGCCCTCACTCCTGATTTAGGTGGGAGCCACCTTGTTTTTTTGTTGTTGTTCTTACCAAAAAGCATGCCATTTTAGCTTTTTTCTCACTTAAAAATCCTCTATTACGATGGAAATAAATAGGAAAATAACATTCTCTTGATTTCTGTATGTAAATTTGCTTCCCGCATACCTACTAACTCACTCTGTGTCACACAGTATCGGCTCCCTTCCAAGTGGTCATCCGATGAGGAGCAGATATCACACAGTGGCAGAGAAAATGAGCTGGAAACCACTGCAAAATATCAATTTTCAGCTAGTCTTTCGAGGCTTTGAGCAGAAGATGTCTATTAAGTTGTGAAAACACACCGGGACATCAGAACACACTTTTTTTTAGGAGGAGGGGTTTGGTGGGCGCGATGGCAAAAGAGCTTCAAGTATTTTACGCAGCGAGGCTCACCCCACCCCTTCTCACACGGTGAATTTGTTTTTGTTGACAGTCCACTCCTGTGTTTTGCAAAATATTGGCATGCGTGAACTGTGCCGCAATAATTTACTGGCGATCTTATGTCTGCCAAATTCTTGTCGTTCTCCCCACAGTTTACATCATGAGATAGTCCTCCCCCCAAAATAGATAACCCTATGTCTCATAATTGGAAAGAATGATGTTTTCTATCTATCCAGATAGTGGCCCCAGTCCTTCCTCCCTTTATAACGTGATCTATGGTCCCCAGCCAAAACCCCATAAAATCAGCCTCGATGCCCCAGCTAATAAATAACAGAAGGATTCACTGGAAATCCCAGCAATGGTCACTCCTCCAAAACTTACTAGACAGGTTTACAGGACCAGCTATCCAGAATACCACTAACTCTAAACCTCATATTAAAAAGGAAAGTACAAGACCTCCAACACTCTCACTCGCTTAACACTACACAATTTCACAAATACCCGCAGCTCCACATACCTAAGGGCACCAGGCGTCCTGAGTTCAGCCCCCTTGAAGTGAAGATACTTATGGGGGAACTGGGTCAAGTAAGAGTCTCCCGAATTTACAAATCCCTCATCTTAAACACCCCCACCTCGCGTGTTTGCATACAAAGTGCAGTGGCGGAGAGTGAAGGGATGCAGAGTAGAGTGGCCTAGAGTGCAGTGGCATAGAGTGCAGTTGAGTGCAGTGGCGTAGAGTTCAGTGGTGGGAGTGCAGTGTTGAGAAGTAGAGTGTCATAGAGTGCAATGGTGTAGAGTGGCGTAGTGTGCATTGGCATAGAGAGCAGTGGTGCAGAGTACAGTGGTGCAGAGAAGAGTACAGTGTCCTAGAGTGCAGTTGTGTGGAGTGCAGTGGAATAGAAGGCAGTGGCAGAGTGGAGTTGTACAGAGTAGACTGGCATTGAGTGCAGTGGCATAGAGTAGATTGTTTCAGAGTACTGGCATAGAGTAGAGTGGTGCAGAGTGGAATGCAGTAGGGTAGAGTACAGTAGCAAAGAGTGTAATGGCGTAGAGTAAAGTAGTGTGGAGTGCAATGACATAGAGTGCAGTGGTGAAGAGTGGAACAATCCAGAGTAAAGTAGAGTGGCATTGAGTACAATGGAGTAGAGTGGAGTGGTGCAGATTAAAATAGAGTGGCACAGAGTGCAATGGCGTAGAGTTGTGCAGAGTAGAGTGATATAGAGTGGTTCAGAGTAGAATATAGTGGCATAGAGTGGAGTGATGCAGAGTAGAGTGGTGTAGAGTACGGTGGTGTAGAGGGCATTTGCACAGAATACAGTAGTGCAGAGTAGAGCGGTGGAGAGTTCAGTGGCGTAGAGTGCTGTATTGCAGAGTAGAAAGTTTGAGAGCGCAGTGGTGTAGAGCGGCATAGAGTGCATTGGAATAGAGTGCAGTGACAGAGCGGAGTGGCATAGAGTGCAGAGGCCTAGAGTGTAGTATTGCAGAGTAGAGTGTTGTTGAGTACAGTGGTGTAGGGTAGCTTAGAGTGCATTGGAATAGAGTGCAATGGAAGAGTGGAGTGGTGTTGTATAGAGTAGTGTAGAGTGAATTGGGGCAGAGTCAAGTGCAGTGGCTTAGAATGCAGTGGAATAGAGTAGAGAGCTGGAGAGTAGAGTGCAGTGGTGTGGGGTGGCATTGATTAGAGTGGACTGCTATAGAGTGCATTGGGTTAGAGTGTAGCAGAGTCTAGTGATATAGAGTGCAGTGGCATAGACTGCAGCAGCATACAATTCAGCTGAATACAATGCAGAATCGTAGAATGCAGTGGTGTAGAGTAGATTAGAGTGGCATACAAAGGATCAGAGTAGAGTGCAGGGGCGTAGAGTTGACTGTTACAGAGTAAAGTGCATTGGCAGTGAGTGTATTGGCATAGAGAGCAGTGGCGTAGAGTGGAGTGTTGAGGAGTGGCATAGAGTGGAGTGGTGTAGAGTGGAGTTGTGCAGAGTGGAGTTGTGCAGAGTAGACTGGAGTGGCCTAGACTGGAGTGGTGTAGAGTGCAGTGACGAATAGTGTAGTGGTGTAGAGTAGGGAGACGTAGAATGAGGTTGTGTGGAGTACAGTGGAGTGGTGCAGGGCAGAGTGCAGTGGCATAGAGTAGAGTGGCATAGAGTGTAATGGCGTAAAGTGGTGTAGAGTGCAGTGGCATAGAGTGCAGTTGTGCTGAGTAGATTAGAGTGTGGTACAGCGGATTGGTGTAGAGTTGAGTGTTACAGAGTAAAGTGCATTGACGTAGAGAGTATTAGCATAGAGTGCAGTGGCGTAGAGTGCAGTGTTGCAGAGTGGCATGGATTGGAACAAAGTAGATTGGAA
The DNA here is from genome assembly GCF_964261635.1 of Lissotriton helveticus. NCBI lineage: Eukaryota > Metazoa > Chordata > Amphibia > Caudata > Salamandridae > Lissotriton > Lissotriton helveticus. The sequence goes on along the minus strand of NC_136061.1, from coordinate 1,753,328,167 downwards.
TGGCCTAGATAGACTGAATTACATCTAGAGCACAGTGGTGAAGAATGCAGTGGGGTAGAGTGGCATAGAGTGCATTGGCATAGAGTTATGCAGAGTAGAGTAGAGAGGCATAGAGTGAAGTGGCATCGAGTGGAGTCTAATGCAATGGTGTGGAGCGCTGTGGAGTATAGTAGAGTGGCGTATGCATGGTGTGGTAGCACACTGCCATTACATACAACACATTTTCAATTGAAATGACCAAAACTATACAGCGCCCAAGTGATAATGTGTGGTAATCGCATCACCTGGTGTACTGATTCGTTTGGATCATAATCAAGTATTTGAATTAACAAAAAATGTGCTTCATTTGTTTGTTCCTAATTCGGATATATTCTGAAATACTTGCACAGTTTGTGTGTTATGTGCTAGAAAAAAAACGTACCCACACCCAGCATCCAGGAAGATTGTAACATAAATGCTCTTACATTGAAGTCAGAGAAAGAAAAGTAAACACCAAGCTCCCAAAGAAGACAGAACCTGACATATGACCTCTGTCTTTGAATGCACAACAAATGTGACTTGATAAGAACAATATTTACAGGCCTGTTTAAAGAAAGGAGCACTCTTGGAAGAATACAAGGGCAATTGATGTGCAAATCCTTTGTTCCCTCAGTGATGAATGCACCTGGAAGCAGTGCTTAGTTTGTAAAAAATTAAATGCCGGGGCTCACTCAGGAGTCTACTGCAGCTTGCACCACAGATTGCCCCTGCCAGCACTGCCAGTACTGCCAGTGATGGTAACAACTCAACTATTAACCATCACAATTCTACAAGTGTGACAATTTGGACTATTTCCGGCCCCAAAGCTATAAGAATGACTTGGGCGGCAGGTAAAAGTCATTTTTGAAATATATTGAATTAATACTTAACTGTTGTTGTGAGCATCTCTCATATGGCCAGACAGCGCCACCTTGGGGCCGTCTCTCACAAGCATCGGTGCTGACAATGAAGTGCCGGTGCCGAGCACCGGAAAGCACCAGCTCAAATTAAGCACTACTGGACAGCCTAAAATATAAAAAGCAGCATATAGAATGCCAGAAAATATGAGTTACGAGCTAAAAAGCCAATGATAAGAAACTGGCAGAATGAATTCCTAGGGAAATGTTCTCAATGTCCATAAGATGTCTTTAGCAAACAAGGCATTTGCGCTGTGTGGTAGGCTTTGACCTAAAATTTCAGAAAGGCATTCGTTGGTAGGAATACTTACTCAAATCTTTCAAAAAGGCGATGGAGAAGTAAAAATTCTGATAGTGATAGAAGCTGGCAGAGCACCAGGAAACAAGTCTCTGAATCTACTGAATCAGGCCTTGCAACACAGCGCATCCTCTTTTTTTTTTTTTTTTAATATTTTTATTGGCATTTTGATCGTATTAATATGACATCAGCATGTATCTTAAAAGTAGTAAGTTGTACACCCTCTTATTTCCGTTAAACATCGCCCTTTCTAAACAGGTTCAGATGTTGCTAATATTTTGCGTTGTTATATGGCACGTGAAATAACCCCTTGCTTTTAATGAAGGGGGTATGTGAACATCACAACATTACAATGAATGCACATTTAAGGGAAATTGAAATGCCAGATATGTAACGGGCAATAAAAAAAATACTCACAACAAACATAAATACAGATAGGCAGATAGACCTTGCACAGTAAATTAAAACAGTCAGCTTCAAATCGCCAGCCCTGAACTTTAGTGGGTATTGGCCACCAATCGGCATGGGTGTGAGTGTGGGGGACAAAGACTGGGAGGTTCCCTCCTAGTAGCAAGGCGGGCTTCTTGTATGTCCCAAAGTATACCCTCTGTTAAGTGGGCCTGGCAATTCAATCTTCAATCAGCGTCTTGTCCACACAGTACACTACTCCTAAGGCACTATAGAGGGATATTGTATCTCCCCAAGGACACTCCCATTTCCTAGTCTCCCAGCTCCCCGTCCACCTCGTCTTCTAGTGGGTCACTACTGTCCCCAAGGTCCTACTCCTGCCCAATCTCCGGATGCTTCCACGCCACCTAGACTTCAGTTCGTCGGTCTGCTATAAGGCGAACCTGTACACCCCAGGCTTCTTCTCTGGCCAATGCCCTTTCCTCAGCCATCGCCCATTGGGTAACATACTACCTCCAAGTTTGGACCTGAGGGCCCCCAGCCGATTTCCAGGTCATAGCTATTTGTCTTTTAGCCAGCAGTAATGCCAAATCCATGAATCGTGTACTGACTTCTCAGGGGGGTCAGACTTGGAACAGGCCCAGAACCCACACTTCCAGGGAGCATGGAGGGGAAGGGCCAATTGTTGCCTCCAGGGCCGGCCCCATTTCCGCCCAATAAGGTTGGATTGTAGGGCAATGCCATATCGTGTGAGCAAAGTCAGCGTCTAAGTGACCACATCTAGGACAGGGGCGGCGCTTGCCTCAGTATACCACCTAGAGTTTGTGTGGAGTTATGTAAGTCATGTGTATAAAGTTAAACTGGGTGTATTTCAGCCTGGTGTTCCTGAAGATGTTTCTAGGGGAGGCCAACATGTTTTGCCAATCCCAGTCTGATAGTTTCCGTTCTAGAACACTCTGCCATCTACCCCTCAAAGTCAGTAAGGGAAAGCGTACCATTGCCGCAAGGGGGCGATAAAACCTGGTCACCAGGTGTCTGGTTGATCCCAGGTAGGCCAATAACTGCAGTATGACATGAGTCACAGATTCATCCCGATCCACCGCTCACATGTCTCGCAATGTCCTTGTGAGTGCCTCATACGTAAGGGATTGTCCTGGCAGCAAGCCATTTTGCTCCATCAAATCATCTGATGGTGGCAGGGACCCTGATGGTAACAATTGCACACAGTAACAATCCCAGCATCTGTCCAGGCTGCCGTTTACCCAGCAGTTAAGTGGGTTACGGGGTCACTATGAGGGAGACCCAGCAAGGGCACAGCCAGCGCATATAATGGCGTCCACTCTTTCCTGACTACGCATCTACGCCAGCATTTCAGAGCTACTCTAAGTAGCATCCGTGGGTGCAGGAGGACCATTAGTGGACAGAGTAACCTGGCCAACTATAGTTCCCTATAGCGTGCAAGGCGGAGGGGAGAAGGGTGCAAGGCAGAGAGGAGAAGGGTGCAAGGTGGAGGGCGAGAAGGGTACAAGGGGGAGAGAAGCGTGCAAGGGGGAGGGCGAGAAGGGTGCAAGTCGGAGGGGAGAAGGGTGCAAGGCAGAGGGGAGAAGGGTGCAAGGTAGAGAAGGGTGCAAGGTGGAGGGCGAGAAGGGTGCAAGGCAGAGGGGAGAAGGGTGCAAGGTAGAGAAGGGTGCAAGGTGGAGAGCGAGAAGGGTGCAAGGCAGAGGGGAGAAGGGTACAAGGCAGAGGGGAGAAGGGTGCCAGGCAGAGGGGAGAAGGGTGCAAGGCAGAGGGGAGAAGGGTGCAAGGCAGAGGGGAGAAGGGTGCAAGGCGGAGGGGAGAAGGGTGAAAGGCAGAGGAGAGAAGGGTGTAAGGCAGAGGGGAGAAGGTTGCAAGGTAGAGAAGGGTGCAAGGCAGAGGGGAGAAGGGTGCAAGGCAGAGGGGAGAATGGTACAAGGTAGAGAAGGGTGCAAGGCAGAGGGGAGAAGGGTGCAAGGTAGAGAAGGGTGCAGGGCAGAGAGGAGAAGGGTGCAAGGCAGAGGGGAGACGGGTGCAAGGCATAGGGGAGAAGGGTGCAAGGCAGAGAGGAGAAGGGCGCAATGCAGAGGGGAGAATTGTTAAAGACAGAGGGGAGACGGGTGCAAGGTAGAGAAGGGTGCAGGGCAGAGAGGAGAAGGGTGCAAGGCAGAGGGGAGACGGGTGCAAGGCAGAGGGGAGAAGGGTGCAAGGTAGAGAAGGGTGCAGGGCAGAGAGGAGAAGGGTGCAAGGCAGAGGGGAGACGGGTGCAAGGCAGAGGGGAGAAGGGTGCAGGGCAGAGGGGAGAAGGGTGCAAGGCAGAGGGGAGAAGGGTGCAAGGTAGAGAAGGGTGCAAGCAAGAGGGGAGAAGGGTGCAAGGTAGAGAAGGGTGCAAGGCAGAGGGGAGAAGGGTGCAAGGCAGAGGGGAGAAGGGTGCAAGGCAGAGGGGAGAATGGTACAAGGCGGAGGGGAGAAGGGTGCAAGGCAGAGAGGAGAAGGGTGCAAGGCAGAGGGGAGAATGGTGCAAGGCGTAGGGGAGAAGGGTGCAAGGCAGAGGGGAGCAGGGTGCAAGGCAGAGGGGAGAAGGGTGCAAGGAAGAGGGGAGAAGGGTTCAAGGCAGAGGGGAGAAGGGTTCAAGGCAGAGGGGAGAAGGGTGCGAGGCGGAGGGGAGAAGGGTGCAAGGCAGAGAGGAGAAGGGTGCAAGGTAGAGAAGGGTGCAAGGCGGAGGAGAGAAGGGTGCAAGGTAGATCCGAGAATGGTGCAAGGCAGAGGGGAGAAGGGTGCAAGGCAGAGAGGAGAAGGGTGCAAGGCAGAGAGGAGAAGGGTGCAAGGTAGAGAAGGGTGCAAGGCAGAGGGGAGAAGGGTGCAAGGCAGAGGGGAGAATGGTGCAAGGCAGAGAGGAGAAGGGCACAAGGCAGAGGGGAGAATGGTACAAGGCAGAGGGAGAAGGGTGCAAGGCAGAGAGGAGAAGGGTGCAAGGTAGAGAAGTGTGCAAGGCGGAGAGAAGGGTGCAAGGCAGAGGGGAGAAGGGTGCAAGGTAGAGAAGGGTGCAAGGCAGAGGGGAGAAGGGTGCAAGGCATAGGGGAGAAGGGTGCAAGGCAGAGAGGAGAAGGGTGCAAGGCTGAGGGGAGAAGGGTGCAAGGTAGAGAAGGGTGCAAGGCGGAGGGGAGAAGGGTGCAAGGCAGAGGGGAGAATGGTGCAACGGGGAGGGGGAGAAGGGTGCAAGGCGGACGGGAGAAGGGTGCAAGGCTGAGGGGAGAAGGGTGCAAGGCAGAGGGGAGAAGGGTGCAATGCAGAGGGGAGAAGGGTGCAATGCAGAGGGGAGAAGGGTGCAAGGCAGAGAGGAGAAGGGTGCAAGGTAGAGAAGGGTGCAAGGCGGGGGGCACTAGGTGGCGCGCCAGCAGATGGCCGCTCTGTAGCGAGCTCCTGCCACCTGGCGACATTTATCCTATAATTTATCCTTTTTCTGGCCAACCTGGTGAACCCTGGCACCCCTAATCGATGGTACTGACCTTTCTGCGTCTGGGGGCCAAGTCCCGATTTCTTTGCTTGTCTGGTGTCCTGGAAATCGGCGGAGAGAGGTGTCCCCGCCTGATCGCGACTCTCCTGACACCTGAGGTCCGGCCATGGAGACTACCCTCCGCCGGGGCTGCAGCGCGGCTGACTATGCCGCATCGCCCGCATCATCAGGCCACGGCCTGCAGAGATTGGACCCTGGTGCCCGCGACTTCTCCGCTGCCGGTGGGCCTCTAGCGAGCGTGACCTGAGTGAGCCCAGCCTCGGAGGGCAGTGGTGAGAGTGCGCGCCTGCGGCTGTTGCTGGACCCTGGCTTTGCTGCGCCCACCACGGCGTGCCGACCTGCGCAGCGGTGTCTCCTTGCTCCTGGACCCCGCTGTGTGGCGCGACGCTGCCCCCGACGGCCCCTGCCTGAGAGAGGCATAGCGATCCTTCCGGCGGCCACGGGCTGCCGTTGCTGCCTGCTGACCGTGCCTGGATGGTTGTGGCGCCGCACTGAGGGAGTTGAACCACCCTCGCCATTTTGTATTCCAGCTTTGCGGTGGAGTCTGGAGGCCTGATTTTGTGCACTGGAGTGTGTGGTGGGGGTGCGACGGCTGCCCTACAGGGAGTTTTGGACATCTGTCAGAACCACGGGTGTTAGAAAGGCGACCCCGGGGGAGGCAGAAGATGTCTGACTGACCACCCCTAGGTCCACCTCTCCGTCAAGAAGTAGCCGAGCGTTACTGAGAGGCCTCCTGGGTGAGGGCCCTCTCCTAGGATCGCACAGCAGAGTAACCACACACCACAAATGGACACCACACCAGAGGTCGAGTTCGTAAGCTTTATCAGGCAATAAAGGCCGCTGGTTCCCAGCGGTATGTACAAGGAGACCGAGGGGTCTATAAAGTCTCGACAAAGGGGGATCAGGGACGCGGGACAGTCTCGGTTGGGGTGTCTGAAGGGATACCCTGCGCACAGCTCTCAATCCTCGAGCCGGGGGTTCCGAGAGGTTGAGCCGCGGCAGCGCCAGCAGGCTCTCAATTTGGTTCGGCAAAGGTGGGCCGCGGCAGCGCCGGCAGGCTCTCAAGATGGTTCGGCAAAGGTGGGCCGCGGCAGCGCCAGCAGGCTCTCAAGAGGGTTCGGCAAAGGTGGGCCGCGGCAGCGCCAGCAGGCTTTCAAGATGGTTCGGCAAAGGTGGGCCGCGGCAGCGCCAGCAGGCTCTCAAGATGGTTCGGCAAAGGTGGGCCGCGGCAGCGCCAGCAGGCTCTCAAGGTGGTTCGGCAAAGGTGGGCCGCGGCAGCGCCAGCAGGCTCTCAAGCTCTCTTCAGGTTCCAGGAAATGAGTTCTTCTGGGGTCGGCCGTGACAGCGTTAGCAGGGCTTTCCAGTCCAGGATACAACTGACGTTCTAATCCAGGGCTGGCCCAGATATAGGACTGGAGTCCTTTGATGTCCGGACCCTCGCGCCTGGGGGTCAGAGGGGCCGGGATGATGGTGTCCAGACACCCAGCAGGGGGGTGGAGCCAGCGCCCAGGGAGGCCGGAGGGCGATCGAAACCAGGCGTCCGGGGACGGCTGGAGGGCCATCGAAACACCCTTTTCTCCGGGATCTGTCGAGTGGCCACTCGACCACCTGGGTGGATCTTGGTGCCTCGATGTCTGGGCTGCGCTGGGGCCTGGGCCGGGGCCGAGGCCACGTGGTCGTGACGTGGTGGGCCCAAGATGGAGTCGGGCGCGGCCTCGTGCTTAGGTCGTGAGGGGCCCACGCTGGAGCCAGGTCGGTAGTGGGGGTCCGGGATGGTGGCCGGACCAGCAATGTTGGGGCGTGCAGTGTCGGGCAAAAGGGCTGCCCGATGCTGGGTGGTGGGCCGATGTTGTCCTGGGCCCGCCATGCAGGAGGGGTAGGACCACGCCATGAGGCCGGGTCCAACAACGGGTGAGAGCGCACTTTTCTGGTCAGCACAGCGCGTTTGATCTCCCTGCTGCCTATTACCACCATTGCTTTTTCGTCTGCCCCAGCTCTCTGTGGCTACATTGGCGAAGCGGAGGAGTCGACTTCCTCTCTGCACACGGCTTTGCGCTAAGTGACTTGCCACAACCCGGCTGTGCATTTCCCTGTGCGCTGTCAGAGCGCGACGTCAGTGACCCCTGTGATACTCTTTGGGCGCAATGGGCAAACCGGACGCGCGCCAACCCAAGCTTACCTTCGATGCCGCCAAGAAAGCACACCGATCTAGTCAAGGCGATCGGGAGCAGGCTGGGAGCAGTGCGGATGGACTGCCGAAGTAAAAGATATCCTCCGTGAGGTTAGGCAAGGATTTGCCACCATTGTTGATAAGGTGGACAGGCTGTCGTCGCGGATGGATGCCATCGCCCACAAGCTTAATGGGCATGATGAAAGACTTAAAGAAGCAGAACGGCGTATCTCGGACTCGAAGGACGTCACCGCCACCCACACATCCCAATTGTCCCGCATGGACAACCTGCTCCGCACCATCGCGGCGAAGAACGAGGACTTAGAAGCACGTAGCCGGCGCAATAACATCCTCCTTATTGGCATTCCGGAGTCCACCAATACTGGGCGCATGGAGGACTATGTGGAGAAGTTGCTCCTGGAGAAGGTGGGAGCTGACGCCTTTTCCGCCCAATTTATTATTGAACGTGCACACCGTTCACTTGGGCCTCGGCCCAAGCCCGGAGACACCCCTCGTCCTATAATAGCACGTCTCCTGAACTACAGAGACCGTGATGTGGCCTTGCGAGTGGCACGCAGCAAGCGAGAGCTGTCCCATGAAGGAGTCACATTTTCCATCTATCCTGACTTCACTCCCATGGTACAGGAGGAACGCCAGAAGCTTTTAAAACTTTGTTTATTAGCATTTTCAAAGTAAATACAATGCATATGACATATTAGAAGCATAGCAACTGTTGTTACAGCATCAGTCAACATATGACAGTGTGACATATATGAAATGAACTAATCATAGAAATCGTGTGAACCAAACAGATATCGGTCAGTGCAGCTGTGAGATTACAGTAATCTAGGCATTTTAACCGTCCCCATTCCAAAGTGTCTGATTACATAGTCATCAACATGGAAGTAAAAATACAAAGAATCATCGTTTGCAAGTCGAGAGGGAGCTTCATGCAGGGAGTATAGAAGTACTTGGCATTTCAAGATACAAGGTTATATGTCTAGTACAAGTATTCAGTTTACATGACATATTAGTGAACATACAGTCTAGTTACACCACTTTCTCACTTAGGTTGTGTATTTTGTGAACCACTAGGTTTCACTTGTTTTTCAGCCCCCGTCTCTGAGTGGTCAGATGTAGGGGAGCCCGCCCTCCCTCGTGCCCATTGCAGAAACGGCTACCAGGGTCTAGACGCAGAAGGCATCAACTCCCAATAAATACCGAGATGTGTGTGTCCATATGTAACATCAGACAACCAAGCTGCAAATGTAGGCAATTTCTGACGACCCCATCTGACAGCATTCTGTCGTCTAGCATATAATAATAGAAGTGCATGCAGTTTGCGTCTTGATGGTTCAGTGTCATTCACCAGTCCTAGCAAACACAGGTGCGGGGATGGATCATCAGACCTCCCAACTATTTGATTAACCGCATCAAAGATTTCATGCCAATAACCAGTGAGCCGGGGACAATTCCAGGCCACATGCAAGAAGGTAGCATCGTCAAAGCCACATCTCCAGCATTTAGCATCTTCTCTCAGATGCGTTCGGTGGAGGCTAATAGGGGTTCGGTAGTATCTATGTAAGAATTTAAAATGTATGAGACATAGTTTATAGTTAGGGGAGAGTTCCAAAAGCTGTTTACAGCAGAAGGACCATTGCACATCAGTTAGTGGTGGGATCAGTTCCCTATTCCAAAGTTGAATGGAGGTTCACTTTATGATCGGGGCTTGGTCCTGCATGTTAGTGTATAGGCGAGTCACCAATTTTTTCGGGGAAGCCCGAGCTAGTACGTTTTGGAGGGCAAGCAGTGTTGGTGGTTCATCAGGGAAACCCTCCCAGAATGACCTGCATGCCGCCCTCAATTTGTGATAGGCGAACAGTTTCCTGAACGTAGCAGCTGAACTCTCCTCCACCACCTGCGGGTCTCTGAACGTCCCGTCAGGGTATATATCAGCGAATGTGCGCAGTTGGGTGCCTCCTAATGATATTTCACCTCCGCTCTCCTCCAGACAAGGTAGCATTGGGTTGTGTCTTAATGGAATAGCAGGTGCATACAGCAGTGGAAGGTGAGCTCTTCGTTGTAATTCACGCCACGCCCATCATAGCTGAGTCAACATCAATAGCGGGTCTTGGGGTTTTTTGGTACAGAGCCACTCCCACAGGCATAGGAGCTACCGAGTCAATTTCCACCGCGGTAAACATCCTTTACAACGCAACTTTTACCACGCAGTGCTGTTACAACGCAGGTTTTACTACGCATACCATTACAACGCATTACACTGGGGGGGCGCTCTAGGATAGGGAATATGTTTAATTTACTATCCAACACCTTCCCTAGTGTCCACGGGGACTGGAGTTGGAATAGTAAATTAAACTATTCACTATCCAGCACCCCCAAGTGTAATGTGTTATAATGGTATGCGTAGTAAAACCTGCGTTGTAACAGCATGCGTGGTAAAAGCATATGTTGTAACGTCATACATTCTCCACCGCCACGTGTGGCTGGTATGGCGTTAGGTAGGCCCAAAAATGTAGGAATTGAGCTTGCGCACCTGGTGCATATAGATGCATGTCCGGAGCTCCCAGTCTGCCATGTCTTAGCGGTAAGGTTAATAAATTCCAGGAAGTCCTGGCTTGGCCACCTGCCCACACCAGGGATAGGAGCTGGGATCGCAGGCGACTGAAGAAATGTTTCGTGGGCGGGATCGGGATGTTTGCAAATAAATAAAGAAATTTAGGTAGGATCACCATTTTTGATATGGCCACCTTTCCAGCGATAAAGAGGGGTAATTTTGCCCATATCGCCACCTTGCTCTCTAGCCAATCGATGGCTCGCCCAAAGTTTAAGGATCAAATATCCTGGAGGTTACGACTGACCCATAGCCCCAGATATTTGACTTCTTCTGCCTCCCAGCGGAGCCGGAATTCAGACTGCACCTCAGGTGTGTTGTCTGTCAAAGGGAAGATTACTGATTTAGCCCAATTTATAGATATTCCAGACAAACCACTGAATTTCACAAATTCACGCAGCAGGGGGTCAAGATTATCAGCGGGGTTTAAGACTTATAGGGTGACATCATCCGCATATAGGGAGATTAATAAACTGCGTGTACTAAAGCCTATCCCACGAGCCGTGTGGTGTTGTCTTATTCTGGCTGCAAGCGGTTCCATGGCGATAGCAAAGAGCAGAGGAGACAGGGAACAACCTTGTCTCGTTCCCCGGGAGACAACAAAGGAGTCAGAAATCATGCAGTTTACCCTCACCCGTGCAGTCGGGTTTGTGAGGAGCAGTCTCACTTGAGTAATAAACATCCGACTAAATCCCATGCGCTCTAGTATGCAGAACAAGTATGGCCACTCGAGGAATCGAATGCCTTTGTGGCATCCAGGAAGACGGCCGCAGCATGTACAGTAGGGTGGAGATAATGTAGCACTGAGAATATAGTTCTAAGATTATGGGATGTAGAGCAGCCCGGTATGAATCCCGATTGATCTGGTAGGGCCACCATCGGGAGGAGGGGCTGTAGTCGGTCAGCTATGATTTTAGCGTAGATTTTTACGTCCACATTTATTAGGGAAAGGGGCCTATAAGAGTCTAATTCTTTTTCATCTTTATCTGGCTTTAGTAGCGTCATAATCAAAGCTTCCCTCATTGAGTCTGGAAGAACCCCACGCTCCAACGATTCTGCACATACAGCATGCAATCTTGGTGCCAGCTCCTCCACATATATAAAATGCTGTGGTAAGTCCATCTGGTAATCAAATACTGTTTTATCCTCGTGCACTCAATTGAACAAATGTAGTTTATCTGGATTTTCAAAAGTAGGGTTGGCACCACATCTGACGTACGGAGTCTGACCGTGCCTTAGAAAACGAAAGTGTGGTGTGGGAAAGGATGACCTGCCCACTAAGATGCGCGCTCAGTTTTTGTTGAAACACATGGTTTCTTCACATTCTTAAGTACATTAATCCAATGACGTTATAAACGACTTTCAAGTGAATTTCTATCCATTTATTAATCAAATGTTTGATGTATTCATAATCAATTTCTTATGTTGCACATCATTGTTTTATAATCCTTCTTAAACACCCAATGCATTTCGGGTCTGTCAAAGAAGACCCTTCGTCAGGGGTCTGTGAAAATGAAATGATACAGGACCAAATTAGAAACTCCACTTTCTGATATATAACACATAATGCGATGAGTTCGTTATTTTAACTGGGTACATTATACTCTGGTGCCTATGGAAAAGAATACGAAGTTAGAGTGAGGGTGACGAATATAGAAACTTAAAAGCTCCCGGCGTGATAAGAGTGGTATGGTGACTATCGTCACATTTAATGTGGCTCGGTGTTTGACTCGAGTGCTCTTAAAAATTCAAAGGTCGAGGTTCTGTCATAGAGATCAAACAGAGAAGACAATTCACATAACAGCGTGCAAACAAAATGGATGTAAAAGAAATAGATTTTACAGAACTTACGGAAAGACCGTGCTAGCCGCGTCTCAGCGTTTCCAGTGCTGTGTAGGGATACAGAAGTGCCCCGGTGGTTAACCAATAAGATTTAACGCATGAGCGTCAGGTTCGAGTCACGTGATATGAGGATATCAGCTTCCAGGAATTGTTCCCCGATAGAGGTGCATAGCATCAATAAAGTTCAAAAAATGTAAAAACGAAAACATAAAAGTGAAATAAAAGTGAAATGAAAGTGAAGATAAAAGCGTGAATCCGGTGATATAGTGAGAAATGTTTAGTGGAGTGGGTATATCATTTAAACATGAAAACATAGCTACTAGTCGTAATTCTTATGGACAACATTAAACAATATGCATATATGTTAGGAGACAATTGTAATTATAGGGAGAAAGAATAATAGATCAGCCAATGTCAAGAATGTATTCTAAGTTACAAAAAACATGAATATTCAATACGATCATTCATCCCCACCGGTTGTAGGGAACTTAATCTTCACTTTCATTTCACTTTTATTTCACTTTTATGTTTTCGTTATTACATTTTGCTGGGCTAGTCTTTTTGTTCTTCGCCTGATAGCTGTTCAGAGCTAGTGACTCTGAATAATTACTTTTAAGCCTCTCTCTTCCATTCTCTCTCAACTTTCCTTCTTTTGTAAACACTGATTGGAGGATTCTACCTGGGACCAATCATGGCGTCCAATCTAGGTTTGGCTTATGACGAAGCTGAAATACAATCAATCCTTGACGATAATCCAAGCATGCTTGACACTATACAAAAACCTCAAAACACTGGGGAAGAAGGGTGGCCAAAGGTTCTGATACTTAAGAAAAGTCACTCTCGCATCTGTATCCATGGGATTACCATGGCCGAATATCTCCGAGGGAACGGTGCCCCTACGGGCCTGGTAGTTAATAACTCTTCACGACTTTTCTTAGATGATGATGAGTTTATTAGAGACTGGTACCTCATTGCATGGAAGTGCACGCGAGATTGGCTCGTTTTAATAATCAAAACTGCCAAGAAAACTGCCGATAAGATCATGGTAGAGATTCAGACACTAGAGGGCCAGATAAAAACAACCATCTCAAGCAAGATCTTTACTAAACAACAAGAGCAAAGTAATAAGTCTAACAAAGAGTTCAAAGATACCATTTTGTTCTCTAAACTAGAAAAATGTAAAAAATATCTAGCTAAGTTCTCCAAGGAGAAGATATATCCTTACACTAGTGCCACATATGTTCCCACGCCCTTCAATCAGAACGGGAGGAAAGGGGGATCTACTTATGGTACGTCCTCATTGGAAAATCTTTCAAGTGATTCCGATTCTTCTAATCAAGGTAACCCCACAAATTCCAACAGGGGCAAGGGTAACCGTAGACCATGGAGAGGGCAGAATTACAATCAAGGCCATTTCAATCCGTGGTGGGCCCTGAATCCATGGTTACAAGGACAATTTCCATTCCCACAACACATGGACCCATATGGTCCTGTATTCTTCCAACCAGGCCAGAATCTGCCTGCTTTTTTAGGGTTTGGCCGCGGGAGGTCACGCGGAAGACGGCGAGCACCACAAGGCCAGGTACAGCGGAATCTGCCCCCACAATCAATGGATTTACGGAACGGCAAAAAGATACCCCAGGACCAAGCCGGGACAAGCACGGGGACAGCCTCATAGTCAACTTGAGCTCACGTATTCTTACGGCTGACGAGGAGAGAGTACTTAACGTGGTTTGGGCTTTGTGGCCACAACCACGGGAGACCCTTTTCAAACTCAGATTGAAATTTCCAAATTCTTCAGGAAAGTGAGACTCCACTTTTTCTTCTCAAAGAACGAAGAGAGTGACAGGACTGAGAAAAACACAGGTCTTAAGAGGCCATCCACGTTCACTCCTCTTCCTAGTAATGTTCCAGCTAAAGTTACTACATTTGAGGAAGCAGTACAACATGATATTCATAATCTGTTTCAGCAAACACATAAACCCTTTATGAATATACCAAAAGTGGAACAAAAGGCACTGAGAGTATTGATGGCAGACCAGTCAGTTACAATCAAACCGGCCGATAAAGGCGGAGCTACTGTCCTTATGGACACCACTACATACAGGGAAGAATGCTTACGCCAACTTGGAGACACTCGCTCCTATTTGCCCTTGGAAGAAGATCTTACACCAAGACTGTCCACAACTATTGGACATATTGTAGAAGAAGCACTTGCTGAAGGGTGGATCACAACTAATGAGGCTCTTTTTTTGCAAACTCTGTATCCAGTAAGACCATATTTTTATGTACTTCCCAAAATCCACAAAGTACAACGACCTCCTCCAGGTCGGCCAATAATTTCTGGCATTGGATCCTTACTGGAACCATTATCGACTTTTGTCGATATTTTTTTGAGACCACTAGTCAAACTCATGCCAACTTATCTCCAGGATACTAAAGATCTGCTTAGGCTGTTACCGGAGATTGAGTTTGACCCTACAGTAGATCTTCTTGTGTCCTTTGACGTGGAGTCATTGTACACCTCTATCCCCCAGAATGAAACTCTGGAGGTGATTGAAACACTATTAGGTGAACAAGACCTGGACTCCATCACGCCTATCTCCTTGATCATGAACTTGGCTACAATAGCAATGAAGGAAAAAAATAATTGAATTTGAAGGGCAGTGCTACCTACAAACATCAGGGACCAGCATGGGCAGTATTTTTGCCCCGAGCCTGGCGAACCTTTATATGCACAAATTTGAGCAAGATCATGTCTTACACACCACAAACCCGTATCTAACATCAGTGCGGGTTTGGAAGAGATATATAGATGATATCTTGGTAGTGTGGCGTGGTACTGTACCCTCTCTTCTGGCCTTCCACGATTGGCTAAACAGTCGTAACATTTTCCTACGATTCACCGTGGAACATAACCAACACTCACTGGCCTTCCTTGATCTGCTGATCACTGTTACATCAGAGGGTCTCAAATCAGAGCTCTACAGGAAGCCGATGGCACGTAACTCGCTATTGCAGTACGACAGTTGTCACCCTAAATCACTACGTGATAATCTGCCCTTTGGACAGTTTCTGCGGATTCAGCGTAATTGCTCCACTAAAGAGACTTTTAACAAGCATGCCCAAGACCTAGCAGAACAACTTGAAGACAGAAACTACCCTAAGAAATTGATCCGGAGCTCTAGAAAAAGGGCAGGAAACAATAATCGAGAGGCGTTGTTGGAGCCAGCACCACCTAAAGCGCAGAACCAACGCATGACCTGTGTCAATACCTTCAGCACGAGATCCAATGCGATACAGCGTATAATTAGGAAACATTGGAAGATCCTGAACACTGGATGTGACTCCCTTGAACAGCCCCTGTTTGCTTTTAAACGTGGCAAAAGTCTTAAAGATCAACTAATACATACCAGACCACTGACAAGAGAGGTACACCAAGTAGGTACACTATGGGACATGCCGCCAGTAACGGGACATCACCCATGTGGGAACTGTGCAGCCTGTCCACAAACAAAGCGCTCCAACAGTATCGATGTAGGAAGCGGCCGCCCATGGGAACAAAGGCGATTTACAAATTGCAATAGTAGCAATTTAATTTATCTTATCACTTGCCCCTGCCTCCTTAGGTATGTCGGGATGACAACTCGCAAAATCAGAACTAGAATTTCTGAACACAAAAGCACGATAAGGTGCAGAAAACAGGCAACACGACTGACTAATCATTTTCTACAAGTTGGGCACAAACCCACAGATTTTGAATGGACTGTACTGGAACAACCAACAATTCCAGTACATATAACTGACGTGTCCAAATACCTGTTCAAAATAAAACAGAAATGGGTATACAAATTGAACTGTGATAAGGCTGGCCTTAATGAGGACATTCCATGGATGTCACTTTAAATAGTGTCCGCGATTTGCCCTTTTTACTAGAGCACAGTGAAAGAATCTTGGAGACTATGGTCTATTACACTAAACAATTTATTGTCTGGGAATGGCTAATACTGTTGACTTTGCACAACACGTTGAGACCTGTAACACCTATCTCTTGGTTGTTTCTTATGCACCCAGGGCTTCGGTAGAGTCAGACTCTTCCTATGACCAATATATCCCAACTAAATAGGTCTAGTTCCACTATTGATGATGACAGGTTCACGAAGTGCAATAACTACTGTTAAGAGTGAGACTCTTCCTAGGATTGATACATCTTGAACTAATAGGTATAGTTACATTGCAAATGATGATAGTTTCATGAAATGTAACAGCTACTTAAGCAAGTCTCAACAACTCAGAAAAACTGGTCCCATAATACTACAATACTACTAGAGAGAATATCAAAACTGAGATACCAACAAATAAGAACTCTAAAAATTTCTTCTACAAGATTCTAACTAGTAGAGAAGTGACCATAGCGAGTTGTGACTCTGATGCATACAAAATATCACGGGCTTGTTTTACAAACTACATTTCCCATGATCCTCTGTCGAGGTCTAATGATGTCATCTTTATCCAATCGGATGACAACAACAAGAAACAAAGATGGCCACAGACTTGGTTCGATACCTCCCCATACAGCCCAGCAAGCTGCAAGGAGTACCGACGGACAGGTTAGTGTTATACATGGCTATATTGTTCTCTCTTTAAAATCGCGATAGACTGCACGCGATCAATAGCGGTTCCTTTCCACGTGAGCTAATTAATTGTAATGCGCATACATATTGGCATAATAATCTCTGCCTTTTCCTAGCCGGTTGTCAGCGGTTAGACACCTCAGGAACATAAGCGACTGCTAAATAATGGCGTTGCCTCATAAGAAGACCGAAATTAGAATGGCTTCGCCCGATAGCAAACGGCTTGCACATACGTGGTGGGCTCGCTCTCAATTACACTTGCACATATGCGGTGGGCTCGCTTTCAACTACACGCAGGCGAGCGGTAAACATTTTAGGAATATAAGCAACCGTTAAACAATGGCGTTGTCTCATAAAAAGACCTAAATTAGAATGGTTTCGCGTCATAGTAAACGGCTTGCATATACACGGTGAGCTCGCTTTTAATTATACTTGCATAGATGCGATGGACTCGCTTTCAACTACATGCAGGCAAGCGGTATGTGTCGGTGTTCTAACAACAATAAGTGGAAGTGCACCGCGACTAGAACAATTTCTTGGGCATAAAGAAACTATAAGAAATGATGCCTTTGAATGTGGTGCGCTTACATTTAACAACGTGGTGAAAAGGGATAACTCTTGACATATAACAGAGAATAACTAATGTGTACTGCTGAATTTAGGAGTGGTGTCAATGTTAAAGTCTTAGGAGAGATGACATCATCTGCAGATGGGCTTTTCTCACTGAGAATCTAACAGAAAGAGATGGGCTTACGGTTTTTATAGTTTTAATCCTACTCACTAACAGAGTTTACATCTGTTCAGTGGTCGCGAAGACAATTATGACTGAGTAATTTTTCTATACCACAGTGCGGTGCCCCATTATCCTGAGCTGCTTGACAGGTGAGGAGAAGAAAGGTTCCTCTTGCATCAGAGGTGAGCCCGAGGCCTAGATTCCTTTATATTTGGGATAAGTTTCACCCAGTTAATAAGAGAAATCATTTTACACAATGTTGTAGTCTGTGATAACTTATATTAATGATGCCTTTGTTATCCTGCCTTGTTTTGTTTCTTTGTCTATGTTATGTCTGTGCCTTGGTGCCTCTGTGCCTTTGAAATCTGGATATCCTTTATTCAACCAGGAGGATTACCAGGAGTGAACAGGTGATACTTTTGATCATTATTTATGTTCACTTCACTTTTACACATATTATTATTCTTTTGAGCAGTAGCAAATATGTATTGAGTCCTGAAGAAGCGGTAGATACCCCTGTGGATCTTTAATTCCCGCAGAAACATGTCGACCAAAAGATCTAGTCAGTAGTCATTTGTTTAATCTGCTGACCTATTTGCACTTAATTGTTTTTATTCTCTTGGAAGTGGACGGCTCCAGAATAAAGTGAATATTGTGTTCACTCTCCAATTTTAACAAGAGCACTTTTCTTTTTCTTTTTCACTTCATGCACTGCTTTCAGTTACATCACATACCTTCAACTGACCACTTAAGTCCTATTACTATCGTAATTAACCATTTTACAACAACCCTTTGAGGTGGTTACGGCATGGACTCCCCAATCTGTGAAGTGGTCAAGATGATGAAAGGGCGGTATAGTATGAGGAACTGATGGATACTCTTTCGCACTGTGTAGAGATCCTGTTGTATGCTCCATACTTGAGACACACACAGAGTCATTAAGGCACACATAGACATTTCTCTACTTTAGACCCACAGTCACTCTTGTTGTAGTATATATCTGTTCCTTGACTGCCATGCCGGGTGTCGTGAGTGCTGCTCTGCCCTTATATGATTGCATTGCCGCAAGTTGCCCTTTATATGTGAGGGTAGGGGTAGCCACCTTCATGAACGCCTTGAAATGCAGTCTTTTCTTTGATGTACCACTTTTTCTTTATTCAGGTTGCGGGTCTTTTCTCGGACGCTCTATTTGTGTCAGTCGCATTGCAACTATATGTGTGAGTGCCTTGGGTGACCCGGTGTGTGCCACATTCCTTAACGCCGGGCACCTCTGTCTGCATGCTCGGCGGCTTCGGCTGCTGGCTTGTATGACTGGGGTGAGGTTGTGTCGCCACCTAAGATGGCCCCCAAAGGGCATTTCCCCGTTCTGGTCCACTACATGAGCTTAGTGCGACCTATATTGTTGTTGGGTTTCTTGTTTGGGGGTGGGTGGGGACAGGGGGCAGGGTGTATGGTGCTAGCATATTTGGTATGCTTCAGTGGGTGGGGGTCGAGGGGGGTGTTGAACGGCGTGAATGTTGTAATGAGTGGGTGGTTGCATTACATTACGCTCTTCTTGTTCCTGAGACTACACTGCCTGTGTGGATTGATGCTTTCGACATTGCACATGGTGGTTTTCAATCTGTTTGCACACACTGCACTCTTGCCTGGTTGGGCATGTTCCTTTCTTTTTTCTTTTTTTTTCTTACACACATGATGACTTATGAGAAGACGCCATTAAACATTATCACGTGGAATGTCAGAGGGCTGGGGAATCCTCGGAAGAGAAAGCAGATTATAGCTTACCTGGATCGCCATCACGTTCATATAGCGATGCTGCAGGTAACTCATCTCAGCCCCTTGCGGGTCCCTGCTTTCGCTTCCCGGTGGTCAATGCACAGGGTCTTTTCTTCTTATTCTGCCTACGCCAGGGGTACCGCCATACTGATTAAGAACAATGTGCCTTTTTCTGCGGTAGGTTCCATCAATGATGAGCAGGGGAGGTTTTGCCTTACCTGGGGGCGGTTGGGTCTTGACTCGGTGACACTCTTGTGCTGTTATGGCCCCAACACAGATTCTCCTGACTTTTTATCTTCCCTATGGGACAAGGTGAGGGAGGTTGGCTCGACTTATGTTATTTGGGGGGGGGGAGGATTTTAACGTCACCTATGCTCCTGCTGTGGACAGATCTAACCCTGCACCGCACCAAAGCTGCCGCGACGCTCCATGACATTCTTTTTGATAATTGTTTGCTAGATGCTTGGCGACACATCCAAACACACCGGCGCGAGGGCACACATTTCACGGCTCACGCCGCCTCTTGGGCGCGGCTGGAGTACTGGCTTTTATCTCGTGGCCTTGGCCCTATGATTAGCACGGTACAACACTTAGCCAGGACATACTCTGACCATGCACCTGTCCTGCCCACGCTTTTTTCCGCGACCTTTGGCTGCCCACGCAGCGCATGGAGGCTGAACACACGTATGCTGCTTGATGAGTGGAGAAGCGTGGCTCAGTGGTTAGAGGCGGCAGACCCGGAAGCTGAGATCGACCGTGGACCAGGGTTCGATTCCCCACCTCGGCGGGTCTCGGGCTCAAAAATTCCACGGACTCGACAATTCTCGCTCCGGTGCCTACTCGAATCACGGGGTCACACTCTGCAACTCTGGGCAATAGCTTGCTTAATCTCCACTACGGCCCCTCGCGGCGGGGTGCCTGGCTTTCACCTTGTGGACACCCTGCCGGGGTTTCTCACAGGGGAATACCAGGACGGGTTCCCTAAGCAAGCGCCAGGATGCCCTTTGGGTGACAGGTTTGCGCTATATAAGTACACCTACATTTACATTTACATTTACATGAGGTATTCCGAATGGAACTCAAGGATGAGATCAAGGAATTATTTAAAAAAAATAAGGGGTCTGTGAAGAGTGTCGAAACGATTTGGAAGGCATTCAAGGTCACCATTAGAGGAGTTTGTATATCTAAGGGAGCGGGAATTTTAAAAAGCATCACTTCTTCCCTCTCTAGATTGGAGCAGGAGTTCCGAATGCTCGAAGCCCAACTAGCAACACATCCAGATGGGGACACTCAGGGCAAGTTTAGAGAGACATTAACTGAATATATGGCAGAAGCGCGCAGGGAGGTGCACTTTCGTGGAAAACATTGGGTGGCGCGTATGTATGGGGAGGGGGAGCGCCCCGGCAAAGCGCTTGCAGACGCGATTAGACGACCACGACACTCCAGCTACATTATAGATTTAGAGAAATCGGATGGTTCGAGATGCTGGGATACCGCCAGCATTTTAGATGAGTTTACCAACCATTATGCCACTCTATATATGAGCATTGGCCGGCGCGATCTTGATTTGGATTCCTACTTGGGCGATGTCGCCTTGGGGTGGCTGAGCGATGTGCACCGCGAATTCCTATGTGCGCCATTCGAACTTGATGAGGTCCGGGAGGCCATCATGGGCATGCAATCGGGCAAGGCTACCGGCCTGGATGGCATCCCGATTGAATTTTACAAAACCTACATAGATCTGATGGCACCTATCCTGCGCGAGGTCTTTGATGAATCTTTGGATGTGGGTATCCTTCCGCCATCCATGAGAGAAGCGCTTATTGTCTCCCTCTTGAAGCCTGAAAAACAGCCTCAACTATGTGGCTCTTACCGCCCCCTTTCCTTGCTCAATTGTGATGCAAAGATTTTGGCGAAACTCATTGCCAATAGACTGAGTTTACTACTGGATCACTTGATATTGCCGGACCAATCTGGGTTTGTTCCGGGGAGGTCCATCTCCCATAATCTGCACACCCTTTTCACTGTTTTGGATACAATCTCCCCGGATCTTCCTTAGGCGGCGGTCTTTCTTGACGCCACCAAAGCTTTTGATTCTGTCGAATGGGATTACATATTTGGTGTTATGCATCGGATGGGCTTCCCCCCTCTCTTTATTTCCTGGATAAGACTCCTGTACTGTCAGCCGGGCGCTAAGGTACTTGTTAATGGGCACATGTCCGCATTATTCCCGATCGCCTGGGGTACCCGACAAGGATGCCCCTTGTCGCCTCTTTTATTTGCATTGGTCACTGAGCCGCTGGCGGCACGCCTGAGGCAACGGCATAACGACATGGATCTGTGTTGCCACCTGCGGCAGATTCTTATATCTATGTATGCCGACGATATCACTCTGTACGTCCGGGATCCTTGTGCCAACCTCAATGTGCTCCTCCGGGAGTTTGTTGTATTTGGTGGTATATCCGGAGTCCAAATTAACTGGGGGAAATCATGTCTCTTCCCTCTAACGGACTCTGTAGAGCGCTTCCCCCTAGATTATTCACTGGAATGGTGCGATGACGAACTTCGCTATCTGGGGATTGGTATCACACGAGATAAAGAAGAACTTATGAGACTTAATTATGGGGTTGCGCTGTCCCGTATCACCGACAATGTAACCCGCTGGATCAAGCTCCCTCTATCCTTGGCTGGACGGGCGTCCTTGATTAAAATGGTCATACTCCCGCAACTACTCTACCTCTTCCTCAACATCCCGTACACACGGGGCGACATTTTTTCGCGTTATTGAAAACTGAACGGATTAGATTGGTGTGGTGAGGGGGGAAGCATGCTCGCCTTCAGTGGGGGATTCTTACCAGGCCTTATGCCGCGGGTGGCTTTGGCATCCCGGACCTAGAATTCTACTATATATGCGCTCAGGCCCATTACTTATACTATTGGATACGGCGTCCCCGATTTATGCCGCAACTAGCCGCCAAACATTGGCTTGCACACCTGATCCCCATAGAAGGGGTACTATTTGCCAGTCTGCAGACCCGTGAGAGCACGCAGAATACTGTGAATGCCACGATCACTGCGTGGCGACGCATTGAGAAGCTCTTGGGGGCAGATTCGCTTTATTCCCCACTTTTGCCTTTGGTCTATCACCCTACAATGCCACTACTGCAGGAGACGGTCTTTCATAAACTTAAAGAGAGGGCGACTCTCGTTACCTGGGGTGATCTGTACGACAATGGCCAAATTCGCACGTCGGACAGCCTCTTTAAAAATCTGATCCGCACACCGCTGGACAGCTTTCTATACTTGCGACTCCAGCATGGCCTCCGAGCTTTACACGCTACTTTTCCGACAGAGCCCCACGCTTGCACCCCTCCACTTACTCCTGCAACGCGA
The DNA here is from genome assembly GCF_964261635.1 of Lissotriton helveticus. NCBI lineage: Eukaryota > Metazoa > Chordata > Amphibia > Caudata > Salamandridae > Lissotriton > Lissotriton helveticus. Next base: position 1,753,305,814 of record NC_136061.1, on the reverse strand, counting down.
AGCTCCTACGAAACTGGTCTCCCTATTGTATCGTACTGTCCAAGAGCAGCGGGATGTACCGCCTCCACAGTCCCGAGCGCAATGGGGGGAGGAGTTGGGGATTGCAATCACTGACAACCAATGGGAGTTCTGTTGCCTCCAGACTGAGCGCATACCGGCTATTAGTAGACTGCGCGTCATACACTACAAATACCTCCACAGGTTGTACTACACGCCGGCCAAAATGCACCAATATCGGTTACGAGACTCTGATACCTGTGATAGGTGCCATGCGTCCAACGCGGACATGCTTCATTTAGCTTGGGATTGCCCAGCTGTCTGGACCTTCTGGGAACAGGTCTTTGTAGCTTTGCACCAGATGACTGAGATACATTTAGATAGCACCCCGCTGTTGGCCCTACTTGGATATGTCCAACCCGTACCGCCGGCATTCCGCAAGTATATAGCTTTGGCGTTATTGATGGCAAAGAGGCGGGTGGCTTGCCGTGGGGCAGAGGGAGGGCACCTAAGTTTAAGGAATGGCTAGATGATATGATTTATTGCCAGGAACAGCTCTCCAATTATGCTGATTTACTACCTAGCTCCTCTAGACCTCGCGACATCTGGTCGCCTCTGTCATCCTACCTCTCAGCCAGAGCGACTGATACTGGTGACGCGGATTCGGCGGCTCATGACTCATGAGGGTTGCTTGCGGATTTTTGGCACCTCTGATGGCCATGTTCTTAGTGCATCGCCCCACAGCGTTGTGCGTGATGCTCTTTATCCCCTGATATGCCTTTGCGCACCCACTCGAGTGAATTGCTGTTGCTGGTGTTGATTGATGTGCTCTTGAACTGCGTGGGTGCTCTTTTACCCTAGTGCCTGATGGTTGATCTCTTATATGTCCCTCCTTAGAGGATCCTGATTTATATACTTCCCAGTATTGCCATCCCTGAGAGTGCAATACCTTTGACTGCCTGCTTGTTTTCTTCTCTTTTTAAAACATTTTTTTTTTTTTTTTTTAATTTGTTTTCCTTTTTTTTTTTTTTTTTTTTTTTTTTTAAAAACCTTTATTGGAGTAAGCAAGAAAATACAAGGATGGGCCTACAACCACACGGGCTGGCCGCTAAAGAGGAGTCGAAATACAAGATACCTGCCCGCAGAGGCAACAATCGACCAACAATGCAATACTCCCCACGAAATACAGGACAAAACAGATTTTATTTTATATGAAAGAACAAGCACACAAAAAGGCGGAAGTATAGTACTGTCAGTCAGCCCAAAGGACCTAAAGGGGGTATAGCAGCAGGAGAACATAAACGGAGCTCCAAGCTCCAAAGAGATCGGGGGGGGTGGGGGGAGGGGCGAGGAGATCAGAGGGGAGAACCGGAAACACCAGTACAACCCCTATATGAAAGGTTCCAGGAACGCTCGCCTAGGGAGACAGGGTAATCTCAGCAGTGCCTACAAGGGGAGGAGTACAAATGTCGCCACGGTAGTCATTCCATTGACCCCACACCTTCGTCCACGCCCTGGGTCTGCCCCTGGCCACATAGACAGTCTTCTCACGGAACATGGACCAGTCCATATTATCCTCCCATTTCGAGACGTCAGGGGGCCTGGAGGCCCCCCAGAGTTGCGCAACATCCCGCTTCGCAACCATATAACCCAGGGTGGCCCATCTGGTCTGGGCCACCGAATAGTCGGTGGGTTCCCAAACATTCAAAAGACAGCGACGAGGTTCCGGACGCAAGGACACACCTGTCACCACAGCCATCACTTCAAGCACAGCCGCCCAATAAGCAGCCACCATCGGGCACTCCCAAAGAATATGCAAAAAAGTTGCACTCAAACCACAGCCACGCTTGCATAACCCGTCGGAGGAAAAGCCCATCACCACCAGACGGGGTCCCGTAACGTACACCCGATGAAGGATCTTAAGTTGAACCAGACGGAGACGAGCCGGAATAGCCACCTCCTTCGGGGAGGAGAGGGCCGATTGCCAGTCCTCATCATCAAGTTCCAACCCATCGCCCACCCACGCTTCCCGAAGTCGGACCAGTAGGTCGGCCCGATTATTAATCAACTTTTTATAGATCAGGGAGATAGTGCTATCAGGAAGATGCCCGTCAAGGATACGGTCTTCAAGGGGGGAAGAATCAGGCGGAATCTCACCAGGAGCAAATACCGAAGCAAGGGCGTGTCTGACCTGTAGATAACGAAAGAATTCCCGACCATTCAGGCCATAGTCAGCCTGGAGGGCCTGAAACGACCGCACAGAACCCTTAGAGTACACATCCCCCACCTTACAAATCCCAATCACATCCCAACGGTCGAAACCCTTGGTAGACCAGAGACCGCCCAGACGTTCCGAAGCATAAAGCGGTGTCGCCAACATCAAGCGATCTTCCCAGCCCAAGCTCACATTCGCAGCACGCCACACAGTCAAAGCAGTCAATGTAGGTCCCACAAGATGGCGCCCAGCGGAGCGAGAGTAAAGCACTCTGTTAAAATCACCTCCCGGAAGCTGAAGTTTATCCATCTCGAACGCCGGATTGCGACCCGGCGAAAACATAACGTGATTGATAGCAGACAGGTGGGAGGCCCAATAATATCTCTTAATGTCGGGGAGCGCCATGCCCCCGTCATACCACGGGATGGAAAGTTTCGCGAGAGCAATGCGCGGACGCCCATCCCAAATAAGCTGTCTCTGAAGGCTCTCAATCTCCCGAAAATAGGTCTTAGGGATAGGATCATAACAGTTCTGGAGAGCGTAGAGAAATCGCGGCAATGACATCATTTTAAACAGGGCCGCCCGACCCAGGGGAGATAAGGGAAGTTTACGCCAGCGGGCAACGTCCAAACGTAGTCTAAGCAACGGGGGAAGGAGATTACGATCAAAGCGAAGGGACGAGTCCAAAGTAACAAAAATCCCCAAGTATTTGAAGCCATCCTGGGCCACCTGAATGGGAAGTCTACTCGGCAACGGAGGCAAGACACCAGATAAAACATATACACAGGACTTGGTCCAGTTAATTACAAGGCCCGAGTTAGCACCAAAGGACGCGAGAACGTCAAATAAAACGGATAAAGACTTACGAGGGGAGGTAAGATACAAGAGGATATCGTCCGCATAAAGCGAGACGCTGTCTTCGAAGTCCGGGGCCCAACGAATCCCTTTAAGGGACGGTTCCCACCGAAGCCAGGCCGCCAATGGTTCAAGAGCAAGTGCAAACAGCAGCGGAGACAAGGGGCAACCCTGGCGGGTGCCCCTGCCCAAGGAGAAGGGAGCCGACACCCTACCATTCACCACAACTTGCGCCAGAGGTTCCGCGTACAACAATTTAATCCAGCTAATAAACTCGCACCCGAATCCGAATTTCTCAAGAGTCGCCCATAAATAGGGCCACTCCACAGTATCGAAGGCCATAGAGGCATCCAAAGACGCCAAAATGGCCGGTTCCGTCAACAGCCCCGCCCTCGCTATCACGCCGTGAAGGCGACGTAGATTCAAAGCAGTGTTGCGATGCGGGATAAAGCCAGATTGATCTGGATGGACCAGGTCACCAAGAACCGACAGAAGACGGGACGCCAAAAGTTTCGCCAAAACCTTGGGTTCAACATTTAACAGGGATATAGGCCTATACGAGGAACAAAGGTCCCGTGGTTTACCATCTTTGGGGATGACGACTATCGTCGCCAGACGCTGATCGTAGGGAAGGATGTTCCGCTCTCGGGATTCTAAAAACATATCACGGAGATACGGCGCCATCTTATCGGGACGTAACTTGTACAACTCAATAGGCAACCCGTTCGGGCCCAATGCTTTGCCCGAGCGGAGCGAACGGATAGCAGTAGCTATCTCATCAACCGTAAAAGGGGAGTCCAAAGCAATACGGTCCAAGTCGGAGACACAGGGCAAAGTTATATCACGCAACAGAAGGCGAGAATCAGCCACATCCCTCACAGACACGGGAGCATACACAACACGGAAGTATTCGGCAAAACGGTCAACAATGGCAATCGGGTCAGTCACATTCTCACCACTCGCAGACTGAATCACGGGCACCACACGATTAACTCTTTCTTTCTTGTCCAACCACGCTAGGAGTTTACCCGCTTTATCACCCACATCATATAACCTGCCTTGTTGTTCTCGAAACATCACCTTTGCAGCGTCCGTGACCAGGGATTTATAGGCAAATTGTTTCAAACCCAGGGCGTGAAGTTTCTCAGGCGTGACACCAGAGTCCAGTTCGTCCTCCAAAGCCGAAATCTCCCCCTCAAGGTCTACCACCTCCCTCTTCCCGGCTTTCTTAGCTTCAACAATCAAGGAAAGGGCCTGTCCACGAATCACCGTTTTAAAAGCTTCCCACAGGGACACAGCCGAAGAGACCGACCCCTCGTTGTCCAGGAAATACGCATCCATGGACTTGAGCAAGAGGCTACGGGTCTCAGGGGAGGAAAGGTACCATGGGTTAATGGGAGCTACTCGGCCCGCTGCCTCTACCCCAACCTCAAAACGAAGCCAGAGCGGCGAGTGGTCAGAGATACCCCTTGGCAAATGCAAAATCTCACTGACCGCCGACGACTGGGCCGCGGGCATCAGGAAATAATCCAGCCGAGACAAACTGCCATGTGCCCCAGAGTGGAATGTGTATTGAAGCTGAGTGGGATGCAACAGTCGCCAGCAGTCCACAAGGCCAAAGGTATCTAGAAACCCACCCAACCACTGCTGAGCAGCCGGAGTATCCCTAGGGGGATGGCGATCGTGAAGGCCGGAAAGCACCGAATTAAAATCACCGGCCAGGAAGAGAGTACTATTAGGGAGATCTAACAAGACGCGGCCCAAATCAGTGAAAGTAGAAGTCTGCAAACCCGGGGGGACATAAACATTGAAGAGAGATAGGGTGCGGCCCTCATATCTACCCACCAAGACCGCATATCTCCCTCGGTCATCTTGAATCACCTCATCAATTGCCAGGGGGAGGGAGGTTCGAACAAGGATACCCACACCCCTGGAACCGGAGGTAAACCCCGAGTGTGCCACAAGGCGGTAGCCCCACCTATTCATTGCATAACAAACATTTCCAATCAAATGAGTTTCTTGCAGGAAAACAATGTCCGGTGATAAACGTCGTATACATTTCAAAACCACACTGCGCTTAATACGATCTCCCAGACCGTTAACGTTCCAGGAAACGAATTTTAACTCTCTACCCCCCATCCCATCCACCCGAGCCAAGACCCCACGTCCTTGAGCACGACATCAGAAACAGCAGCAAACACAGGAGCAATCCGCCTTGAAAACAACACACAGAAAAGAAAGAACTTCCCAACCCCCCTCCCCCAAACTGAAAAGGAACACCCCCCACCCTGCACCCCTGCAAAAAGCTAAAGAGCCACCCCAACCTGCAGTGTGCCTGTCGCCCTAGAACCCCTATTCTACACAAAGACCCCGGAGGAGGAAAGGCCCCCGTCCCACCCGCCCCCCGACCACACCAAGAACGAAAAGGAACAAACTAAAGACAAAATAATTATGCTGTAGAGGAACGCCGGCCAACACTCCTGAAAACGTATTCAAAGTAAGACATGAGAGCCGAACAGTCAGATCTCCGCACCACCTTCGGCACCACCAGGGTGAGCGGCGGGCTCAGTCTCAGGAGGACGGTCAGGCAAGGAGTCCAGCTAGTCATTAACAACATCTGGTCGATCAAAGAAAAGGGTACGCTCGTTATACTCGACCCGAAGCCTGGTGGGAAAGAGCATAGCATAGCGTAGGCCCCGGTCCCGAAGACGTTTCTTGGCACCACGAAATTCCATCCGTTGTCTCTGAACTTGTTGGGAAAAGTCCGGGTAAAAGTTCACCGTGGCATTTTCAAAGGCCACCGGGCCCTTCACCCGCGAAGCCTGCAGGATAGCGTCCCGGTCTCTATAGTGGAAAAGCTTCGCCACAATAGGTCTCGGCGGGGCTCCCGGCTTACATTTGCCCCCCGGAACACGATGTGCACGTTCCACTGTGAAAAACTTAGTAAGACCAGAAGGGGCAAGATGGTTCAAGACCAGATCTTCAACCAGGAGATCCACCGAGTGGGGTTCCGGGTTCTCCGGTACACCAACCAGACGGACATTGCAGCGACGTGCCCTATTTTCAAAATCCTCCAGGCGTCGGGTCATGAAGTCGTTCACCCGACGGAGATTCCCGACCTCCGTCTGGAGCTCCGATACGTCGTTCGTGAGGCTGGATGATTTAATATCCAATGATTGTACCCTTTCATTCGTCTTGCCGAGATCAGCACGAATCAGATTCACTTCAATAGCCACAGTGTCAAGTTTATGGGCCAAGGCCTCGTACTGTAGGCCGATGGATTCCCTCACGCCCGAAATGGCGCCCATGATGTCCTGCAGGGAGGGCTCCGCCGACTCCTCCAAAACTCGATCGGACGCTGTAATAGGACCAGGCAGGGCAGCTCCGGGGGATCCCTTAGAATGGGTATAGCGGTCCATAACATTTGATTGAACCGGAGCTCCACGCAGAGGTGTTTTCGTCTTGCGCGTCTCCCTGTCCCCTCTGCCCGCCATTTTGAAGATGCGTCACAAGGCGAGCCACCAGGGTCAACGGGCCCGACACCCAAATCGCAGGACCAAAGGTTCCAAAAAGGGCCCCACTCGGGTAGAGGTCGCCAAACCAGCAAATAGTCCACAGGAAGGCCCAACAGCCGATCTGCCTCCAAGTATCAGCCCCTGCACGACACGCACACTGTCGGCCCAAGTCGAAACAGAATCGAAACCGAAACTTAGGAGGGGGACCCACAAGGCTAGTTCTCCTGCCGCTGTTGTTCAATTCCAGGACGGCCACAGAACCGCACCCCGTCCCGGGCGCACCTCAAGGGCGGAGCCCAAAAGCTCAGATCACCATATCTCAGGAATCCAATGTCCAAATCGATTTCTGAAAAGTGCCAGGGTCATCAGCCAAACGTCCTCCACATGAATTCTTGCAGGAAATCAGGATTCAGTCAGGATAAAATGCCGGGAGCGGCGAGGGTCCGGAGAGCGCTGTGCTCAAGCGGCCATCTCGTATGCCCGCCAAGCTCCTCCTTCTTGTTTTCCTTTTTATTTGTGCCCACAGAGTGTAAATGCAGACACGCCATCAGTTCATGTTTATGTATTACATGCTAAAGTGATGTGATTTTCATTGACTGTTTCACAAGGCCGGCCCGCTGTGGTTGTAGGCGACTTGCTGTGTATTGAGATGCTACTTTCCACCTATTTTGATTTGTTTTTCATACACGGCGGCAGGCCACTTTGTGGATGTAGGCTATGGAGCTTGTGTTTGTTGTACTGAACAATAAAACCCTTTAAAAAAATTAAAAAAAGAGAAGGGTGCAAGGCGGAGGGTAGAAGAATGCAAGGCAGATGGGAGAAGGGTACAAGGCAGAGGGGAGAAGGGTGCAAGGTGGAGGGGAGAATGGTGCAAGGCAGAGAGGAGAAGGTTGCAAGTAAGAGAAGGGTGCAAGACAGAGGGGAGAAGGGTGCAAGGCAGAGGTGAGAAGGGTGCAAGGCAGAGGGAAGAAGGGTGCAAGGCAGAGGGGAGAAGGGTGCAAGGCAGAGGGGAGAAGGGTGCAAGGCAGAAGGGAGAAGGGTGCAAGGCAGAGGGGAGAAGGGTGCAAGGCAGAGGGGAGAAGGGTGCAAGGTGGAAGGGAGAAGGGTGCAAGGCAGAGAGGAGAAGGGTGCAAGGTAGAGAAGGGTGCAAGGCGGAGGGGAGAAGGGTCCAAGGCAGATGGGAGAATGGTGCAATGCAGAGGGGAGAAGGGGGCAAGGTGGAGGGGAGAAGGGTGCAAGGCAGAGAGGAGAAGAGTGCAAGATAGAGAAGGGTGCAAGGCAGAGGGGCGAAGGGTGCAAGGCAGATGGGAGAAGGGTGCAAGGCAGAGGGGAGAAGGGTGCAAGGCAGAGGGGAGAAGGGTGCAAGGCAGAGGGGAGAAGGGTGCAAGGCAGAGGGGAGAAGGGTGCAAGACAGAGAGGAGAAGGGTGCAAGGCAGAGGGGAGAATGGTACAAGGCAAAGGGGAGAAGGGTGGAAGGCAGAGAGGAGAAGGGTGCAAGGTAGAGGAGAGAAGGGTGCAAGGTAGAGAAGGGTGCAAGGCATAGGGGAGAAGGGTGCAAAGCATAGGGGAGAAGGGTGCAAGGCAGAGAGGAGAAGGGTGCAAGGCAGAGGGGAGAAGGGTACAAGGTAGAGGGGAGAAGGGTGCAACGGGGAGGGGAGAAGGGTGCAAGGCAGAGGGGAGAAGGGTGCAAGGCAGAGGGGAGAATGGTGCAACGGGGAGGGGGAGAAGAGTGCAAGGCGGAGGGGAGAAAGGTGCAAGACAGAGGGGAGAAGGGTGCAAGGCAGAGGGGAGAATGGTACAAGGCAGAGAGGAGAAGGGTGCAAGGCAGAGGGGAGAAGGGTGCAAGGCAGAGGGGAGAAGGGTGCAAGGCAGAGGGGAGAAGGGTGCAAGGCAGAGGGGAGAAGGGTGCAAGGCAGAGGGGAGAAGGGTGCAAGGCGGAGGTGAGAAGGGTACAAGGCAGAGGGGAGAAGGGTGCAAGGCAGAGAGGAGAAGGGTGCAAGGCGGAGGGGAAAAGGGAGTAAGGCAGAGAGGAGAAGGGTGCAAGGTAGAGAAGGGTGCAAGGCAGAGAGGAGAAGGGTGCAAGGCAGAGAGGAGAAGGGTACAAGGTAGAGAAGGGTGAAAGGCAGAGGGGAGAAGGGTGCAAGGCAGAGGGGAGAAGGGTGCAAGGCAGAGAGGAGAAGGGTGCAAGGCAGAGGGGAGAAGGGTGCAAGGCAGAGAGGAGAAGGGTCCAAGGCAGAGAGGAGAAGGGTGCAAGGCAGAGGGAAGAAGGGTGCAAGGCAGAGGGGAGAAGGGTGCAAGGCAGAGGGGAGAAGGGTGCACGGCAGAGGGGAGAAGGGTGCAAGGCAGAGGGGAGAATGGTGCAATGTAGAAAAGGGTACAAGGCGGAGGTGGAGTAGCGTACAAGGGGGAGATGGGTGCAAAAGGGAGGGGGAGAAGGGTGCAAGGCAGAGGGGAGAAGGGTGCAAGGGGGATGGTGATGAAGTTAAAAATGTGCCCCCCCCCCGGGAACATTTCTGCGGACGCCCATGGAACGCACACTACTTTGTGAGAGAGAGTGGGGGAGAGTGGAGAGAGAGTGAAGAGAGAGAGAGTGGATAGAGAGAGAGTGGAGGGAGAGAGTGGAGAGAGAGTGGAGAAAGACAGTGGAGAGAGAGAGAGAGAGAGAGAGAGAGAGAGAGGGTTGGGAGAGAGAGTGGAGAGAGAGTGGAGAGAGAGAGTGGAGGGAGACAGTGGAGAGTGGAGAGAGAGAGTGAAGAGAGAGAGAGAGTGGAGAGAGAGACAGTGGAGAGAGAGTGGCGAGAGAGTATAGACAGTGGAGGGAGACAGTGGAGAGAGAGTGGAGAGAGAGAGAGTGGAGAGAGAGTGGGGAGTGAAACAGTGGAGAGAGAGTATAGAGAGAGTGGAGAGAGAGAGTGGAGAGAGAGTGGAGAGTGGAGAGAGAGAGAGAGAGAGAGAGAGAGAGAGTGGAGAGTGGAGAGTGGAGAGAGAGAGAGAGTTGAGAGAGAGTGGAGAGAGAGAGGGTGGAGAGAGAGTGGAGAGAGAGAGACCGTGGAGAGAGAGTGGAGGGAGACAGTGGAGAGTGGAGAGAGAGAGTGGAGAGAGAGAGTAGAGAGAGAGTGGAGAGAGAGAGACAGTGGAGAGAGAGTTGCGAGAGAGTAGAGAGAGTGGAGGGAGAGAGTGGAGAGAGAGTGGAGAGAGAGTGGGGAGTGAAACAGTGGAGAGAGAGTGGAGAGAGAGTATAGAGGGAGTGGAGAGAGAGAGTGGAGAGAGAGAGAGAGTGGCGAGAGAGTGGAGAGAGACAGTGGAGAGAGAGTGGAGAGAGAGTAGAGAGCGACAGTGGTGAGAGAGTGGAGTGAGACAGTGGAGAGAGAGTGGAGAGAGAGTGTGGAGAGACAGTGGAGAGAGTGAGAGAGAGAGGAGAGAGAGAGAGAGTGGAGAGAGAGAGAGTGGAGAGAGAGTGGAGAGAGAGAGAGTGGAGAGAGAGAGTGGAGAGATTGGAGAGAGAGTGGAGAGAGAGTAGAGAGAGAGGGAGAAGAGAGAAGAGAGAGAGTGGATAGAGAGAGTGGCGAGAGAGTGGAGAAGGAGTAGAGAGAGAGGAGGGAGACAGTGGAGAGAGAGAGTGGAGAGCGAGTGGAGAGAGAGAGAGTGGAGAGAGAGAGTGGAGAGGGAGAGTGGAGAGAGAGAGAGAGAGTGGAGAGAGGGTTAGAGAGAGGGTGGAGAGAGGGTAGAGTGAGGGTGGAGAGAGAGTGGAGAGAGACAGTGGAGAGAGAGTAGAGAGAGAGAGAAGGGAGAGATGGTGGAGAGAGAGAGAGTAGAGAGAGAGTGGAGGGAGACATTGGAGAGACAGTGGAAAGAGAGTGGAGAGAGTGGAGAGAGAGTAGAGAGAGAGAAAGTGGCGAGGGAGACAGTGGAGAGACAGTGGAGAGAGAGACAGTGGAAATAGAGTGGACAGAGTTGAGAGAGAGTGGAGAGAGACTAGAGACTGACTGACTGACTGAGAGACTAACTGGCTGAGAAACTGACTGAGAGAGAGAGTGAGAGACTGGCTGACTGAGAGAGTGACTGACTGACAGAGAGAGAGAGAGAGAGACTGATTGAGAGTGAGACTGACTGACTGACTGAGGTAGAGAGATACTGACTGACAGAGAGAGACTGACTGACAGAGAGAGAGAGGCAGAGACTGACTGACTGAGAGAGATAGACTGATTGACTGCGAGAGAGACTGACTGTCAGTCTCTCTCTGTCAGTCTCTCTCTCAGTCAGTTAGTCTCTCTCGCAGTCAATCAGTCTATCTCTCTCAGTCAGCCAGTCTCTGCCTCTCTCTCTTAGTTTCTCTCTGTCAGTCAGTCTCTCTCTCTCTCCCAGTCAGTCTCTCTCAGTCAGTCATTCTCTCTCTACCTCAGTCAGTCTGTCTGTCTCTCTCTCTGTCAGTCTCTCTCTCTCAGTCAGAGAGAGACTGACAGAGAGAGAGAGAGAGAGAGAGAGAGAGAGAGAGAGAGACTGACTGAGGTAGAGAGAGAGAGAGACAGACTGGGAGAGAGAGAGACAGACTGGGAGAGAGAGAGACTGACTGAGAGAGAGATTAAGAGAGAGAGAGACTAAGAGAGAGAGAGATTGAGAGACTGAGAGAGAGAATGACAAGAGAGATAGACTGACTGAGAGAGACTGACTGACAGAGACTGACAGAGAGAGACTGACAGAGAAAAAGAGACTGACCGACAGAGAGTCTGACTTAGAGAGACTCACAGAGAGAGACTGACTGACAGAGAGAGACTAACAGAGAGAGTCACTGACTGAGAGAGAGAGACTGACAGAGAGACTGGTTGACTGCGAGTGAGAGAGAATGACTGACTGAGAGAGACTGACAGAGGGAGAGAGAGACTGTCTGGAAGACTGACTGAGAGAGAGAGACAGAGAGAGAGACTGACTGAGAGACTGACAGGGAGAGAGACTGACTGAGAGAGAGAGACTGAGAGAGAGAGAGACTGACAGAGAGAGGGACTGACAGAGAGAGAGAGCCTGACTAAGAGAGAGACTGACTGACTAAGAGAGAGAGACTGCCTGACTGTTCTACTCCACTGAAAGGCAAAGATGGTTAAAGGCATTACTAAAACAGGGAGGTTGGAGGCAATGTCGTCCTGCTTTTACATATTTGCAGATGTTGGATAGTTTTTATTGTATTGGTTCCATGGCGGGATTCCTATAGAGCGTAATAAGGACCAGGAAAATAAATAACCAGTGAATTCCGGGAAGAGTCCATCGGACAAATCTCTTCAAAGGAAGCATCATATGTTTATTATTATATCATGAATTTACCAGTATAATCATGCGAATTGTTGTATATAGATGCATTTTTATCGTGATATTAGAGGATGAATTTTTCTTCTTCTGTATGTATGCTTTTATGATTTTATTACCTGAAATCGAACAAAGCTCGTTTTGATTTGATTGATTGACTGACTGACTGAGAGAGACTGATTGAGAGAGAGACTGACTAAGAGAGAGACTGACTGACAGAGAGAGAGAATAAGAGAGAGAGACTGGCAGAGAGAGACTAACTGACAGGGACTGACTGACAGAGAGAGAGAGACTGACAGAGAGAGAGACTGGCTGACTGAGAGAAACTGACAGAGAGAGACTGTGAGAGACTAACTGACAGAAAGGGAGAGACTGACTGACAGAAAGAGAGAGACTGACTGAGAGAGAGACTGACAGAAAGAAAGATAGAGAGACTGACAGAGAGAGAGAGAGACTGACAGAGAGACTGACAGAGGGACTGAAAGGGAGAGAGACAGACTGAGACAGAGAGACTGAGAGAGAGATGAACTGACTGAGACCGACTGACTGACAGACCGACAGAGAGAGAGACTGACTGACTGACAGACTGAGAGAGACCGACTGACAGAGAGACTGAATGACAGAGAGAGATAGACTGACTGAGAGAGAGACACTGACTGACTGACAGAAAGAGAGAGATAGAGAGACTGACTGACTAACAGAGAAAGACTGAATGACAGAGAGACTGACTGAGAGAGACTGACTGACTGAGAGAGACTGAATGACAGAGAGAGATAGACTGACTGACTGAGAGAGAGAGACTGTGATGGAATTGGGGTCAAAGTGTTTATGAAGCTATGCAACGCCTCTTAAGATTGCTATTGTCTACTAATAAAAATGTATTATCAAAATGTGCTCTTTGTAGTTACATCTGCTTTTGAAACACTGCATTGTCGCATTGTCTAATGTTTTTAAACGGAAACGAGAAGGAGCAGTGGATGCACTTTTGTCTAAACTGAACGATGAGTGGGTCCGATGTTGTATATCATGACAGGAGTCTGCATCAGGAAACCCACCTAAAATTGGTCAAACTTCCCCAGCCTACTGATGGCAGGGACCCTGTAATGAATGGACCACCACCTATGATAGCCTGCCGGCAGACTAAGCCCAACCTATAACTCCACCATCCAGTGTTACTTATAACGGCTGTATTGGTGACAGTGGCGTAACAATAGCCCCGCATCCCCTGCAGTATGGCGGGTCGCTGGCCTGAGAGCTCTAGAATGGCATGCAGAATGGGGGTGGCCTCCATGTAGTTTGCAGGGGGGCCCCCTCAAGTTTCATTACGCCACTGAGACAGGGGCCCCGACATTCCCATCTAAACAGCACTGGGAGGCCTGCGATGGCCAGAGCGAACAGAAGTGGGGACAAAGGACAAACCGCATATTGTGGGGATATTGTGGAGCCCGTCTTCACCTGGGCCGTTGTGGCAGTGTATAGTAATCTGACCCAACGAACCCAGTTCTCACCCAAGCCCATCTTGTGCATCACTTTGAAAAGATAATCCAAGCGCACTGTGTTAAATGCTTTTTCGAGGTCCACCGACAATAGCACTCTATCCCGGTTTGCCAGGGCCTCAGGGTGATGCATCACGTGGTAAAGTTGCTTAAGGGTTTGGGATGTGTTGCGAGTGGTGATAAAGCCACTTTGATCTTCATAATTGAGAGTCTGCACATGGGGGAACAAGCGGAGGACAAATACCTTAGTAAGGGCCAGATGTACTAACATTTTTTGCGTGTGCAAATGGGTTTTAGACCCGTTTGCGACTGCAAAAAATGTGTGGCCATGTACTAATCCTGTTTTGTGAGTCGCAAATCAATTTGCGACTCGCAAAGCAAGATTCGCGACTCGCTATTAGGAAGTGGCTTTCCAAGGGCGTCTCTTCCTAATAGCGACTCCTGAAGCTATGTATGACTTTTTTGCTACCACAATTGAGGTTGCAAAACAGTCGCAGTTAACCACCCTTCACAGAAGGGTGGTAAACCACTTGCAAACTGGAAGGGGTCCCCAGGGGACCCCTTCCCCTTTGTGAGTGGCTTGCAAAATATTTTTTACGGTCAGGCAGTAGTCACAGGGACCACTGCCTGTCCTTAAACAAGCATTGGAAATGCAATAGGTCTCGCATTAGAAAAGTTGGAGTTTTGGTTTTGTAAATGACAACTTTTTTTTATGTGTTGGTCTTGAAAATAGCAAAATTAATTGCTTTGTCATTTACAATGCCAATACTTTTAACTTTTTCAAATGTGACACCTATAGCATTTGTAATGCCACATGTTTTGTATGTACGTGACTTACATGTATTCATATAACAAATACAAATGGCTTTTCATTTTCAGCCACGCTGCGATAATATGAGTAACTGTATTGGTCAACCGTTTTTTTTAATGCATTTTGCGGTGTGGTTCAGAAAATTCTGAACTCGTGAATAAAACTTTGTCGTAGCATGACGAATCTTATATCAAAAGACCGAAAATGGCTAGTACACTATGTACAAGCATTTTCGTCATATTCCAGTGACGATTTCACCTCGAAATCGTCATTTTCGATCTGAACCCTTGGCTTCCATTTTGTGTACGGCAGCCATTTTTGTAAGTTGCCCTTTACATAGGCTTATAATATAGCTGAATTCGATTCCAAAGGACACGTACACCTAATTGACTTCCCTGTGACCTGTGCAAGTTGGAACCATTGCCCCAGGCTGAACCTGTTTGGTCAGTTCCTCTCCCAGTGGCCGAATGAGAAAGCATCAAGGCTCACAGGCCATAAACCCCTTTTCATCGTGCACACACCCTGCCGAATCTTGCTCACACCTGTCCCTGCTCTTTTCTCCCTCACTTGCTTTATGATGGGGAGGTGCCCGTTTTTATTGGGGGTCCACCAGTATCTGATGGAAATGTTGGGCCCTGCTGGGTAATTTGTTATGGGCTGGACGAACAGAAATGTGGGCTGTCATCATGACTCTGTTTTTCCTTTGTATTGAAAATATGTCAATGGTATACTGTAAATTCGAAGAATGTTTGCCTAAAGCACAATATTTCGTATAAAAAGAGAAGCCTGACTTTGTGAATTTGAGCAGTCTCCTGAGAATATACATCCCGTGTGTTGTACTTCTAGGACGCTTGTTTCTTGGTTGCAGCCAATAAAATCGATCCTTGACTTCACCTAGAAGACTCTGAGTTTCTGTGGTCTGAATCAGGAAAGTACCCGAGGTCTTTAGGTGTACCCTGGCACCGCTGGGTTACCGGTTCGGTACCGGTTCTGTAAAACCCAGTACCTCAGTTGGCGCCCAATGTTTGGGGCGATACCAGCGGTACCGGTCCAGCCAGAGGTTCGTGAGGAGCTTCGTGTGAAAATTCTGGAGGAAGGCCATCCACTTCATCGACCCCTGCATGTCGACGTGGTCCGAAAGTCTTTGCTGCGAGGTTCCCCGCTTCCCGACGGCTACAAAGGACTGCTATCGCCCTGATTTGGACCTGTTGGAAATGGGATCCCCGGCTGGCCAGGGCTTTCGCCAAGGTCAGTCAGAGACCACCACCCCCAAGTCAGGGCAAGGGAGTTACACGCCAAGATAACCCCTACTCACCCTCTAGGTAACGTGGCGCGAGCAGCAGACTGGTAAGGCAGTTTCTACCACCCCTGACTTCTCAACCTGACCACACTTGACACAGGTACCATTACTCCAGGGCAGGGACGGGGGACACATGCACTGGACACACGTATGCTGCCACCACTGGATCCCACCCTTCTGGTGAATCCAGAAAACACACTGCACTTAGGGGGATGATCTACCCTCCCGAGCTAGGGACACCTAACTCAAAGTGCACAAGAAACACATTTCCACAGAAATGACATTTTCAGCAAACTTAAACAATAATCCCGAAAATGTTTTTATCTAAAATGCAGAGTTTTGTGGTGCAGCCAGCTGCCACTAAGGTACAACGCAAACACAAATCCTTATCCTCACCGCTTGCCGCCAATGTTGGAAATGGGATCCCCGGCTGGCCAGGGCTTTCGCCAAGGTCAGTCAGAGACCACCACCCCCAAGTCAGGGCAAGGGAGTTACACGCCAAGATAACCCCTACTCACCCTCTAGGTAACGTGGCGCGAGCAGCAAGGCTAAACTTGGAGGCGATGTAAGTTAAGTATTTGCGCACGCACCCCAGCAACAACACCCAAAGGCCCACCACAAAGGAAACACCACACAAGGTTATATAAAAATAGCCTTTGTATTACACCAAAACACATTAGATAAAACACACTTTACAATGTGCCAGAGGCACGGGCAGAATTTACAAGGGATTATTTACAAGACAGGGCCACCTGGACCACTGTCAGGAATCAGCACTTTTAGAAGTAACAATACAATACTTGTAGGCCTAGAACTTAGAACATAGCCTATCAGACAGTACCTTCCGTCCTGGTTGCACCGGATAATGCGAGTGACCTCCTTAGTAAGCTTGAGCGGGCGACCCAGCGAAGCGGCGCGGCTCAGGGGAGAGCGGCGCTGCTCGAGGCTTGGACGGGCTGCCGGCACGGTACAAGCGTTTCTCTGGGGCGACCAATGTGTGCGGCTCAGAACAGGAGGGGGAGGCAGGATGCGGGCGACCCAGCGAAGCGGCGCGGCTCAGGGGAGAGCGGCGCTGCTCGAGGCTTGGACGGGCTGCCGGCACGAGCTGCCGAGGGGAACGAGCGAGGCACACTTCAGCGAGGCCCCAGGGGCCCAGGGAGATCAGACAAGTCCCAGCAATTTGGCAGGGAAGGCACCATAGAGTCCACTGGTCCTGGGACTCTGGTCAGGGGGCAAGCTTAGTATCAAGCCCTTGGGATCACTTATAACAGAAGATCACTGTAACACAAAATAGGACATAAAGCACACAACCAGTACCCACTGGTAACTGGTAAGTCCCCCCTACGCAATCCTAACCACCCTAGGAACAGGTCACGCAGGGAACCAGGACCTTACTAGCACCACCTGCACTAGCAAGAACAACCACCTCAGTATCACAATACAAGTAGGGGCATAGACCTGGGGACAAAACACATGATGCAGAACCTACATTCAGCGGTGTAAGGAACACATGACGCATCAACACACGTTCAGCGGTGTAAGGAACAGGGCACATAATGTATCAACAACACATTCAGAGGTGCAGCAAAGAGCACTTTGCAGAAATCACAGTAACATGAACTTACATCAAAGTCCAGGGTCCAGGTTGCGCCACTTGCGCCAGAACCTAAACGTAGCAGCTGCCCACTACTTGCTGGGCAGCTGAGGGACAGGACAGGGGGGCCTAAACGCTGCAGCTGGCACTAAGTGCTGCGCAGCTGGGGAAAGGCCAGGGATGAAGGAGTGCGCCTCACTCCTAAAGTCCAGAACATGTCCCTAGGGAAAGAAAGACCTACACGGTGCAGCTGCCCACTAATTGCTGGGCAGCTGGAAACAGAACTGCGACAGGGGCCCTCACTGGCCCCTCAGGACAAGGACTGTGCCCAACTGAGCCCTCTGGCTCTAAGACAAAAAAGATGCAGCCTCTCTGGGCTGTTTGGGGTCCCTCACGGGGGACCCGAGAACGAATATGCCCCCTGAGCCTCTCAGGGCTCGTGAATAGGGTGGGGGGCCTTCGCTGGAGTCCCCCCTCTGGGGACTCGATATGGCCAAATGGGTCAAGAACCTCTCAGGGCTCGGGTAACAATGTGGGGCCAGGGGAGCCTCTCGGGGCTCGTGGGCAAAACGGGCGGAGTCCCTCTCGGGGGACTTAGCATCGCCGGAGGCCTCACGGGCCTCTCCACACCACAAGGCTCGCTCTGGAGGGGAGGGGCGGGCACCGACGCCCCTCCTCCCCTGTAAGGCACTCACCGGACTCTGGCGCTTGGCGGCGGTTCTCCTCCTCCACCGGGGCTTTAGACGCGCCGGTCTCTGCCTCACCCGGTCCCCCATCTCGGGACCGGGCCTCGACATGGAGCCTTCGTGGCTCCTGGATAAATCAGTATCCGGGGCTCCCTCCTGGTCACGGGAGCCCCGCAACGCTCGCACCACTGCCTGCTTCCGCCTCGCTCCCCGGCGGGGGTGGGACAGGGGAATCCCCTCGGGCCGGCAGCCAATCACGGCGCGGCCTGGGGAAATCGTCATCAGGGCATCCCGGGCCGGCCAGCCAATCACGGCGCGGCCTAGGGAAGGCGTCATGAGGAGGCTCGGCCGGCTGGACCAATCACAGCGCGGCCCGGGCGGGCGGCTGCTTTCCCCGGCTTCTCCTCGACCCACGGCTGCGGCGGTGATCCGGGGACCATACCGGGTGGGCACCGGCTGACGAGCATGAAGTGCTCAGGGCGCGACAAGGGCGACAAAGCGCCAAGGTGCGCTAGGGGCAAAATAAACGGTAATTTGCGGCGTGGGCAGCCGCTAAGGAAAAGGAAAGCGCTCCCAGCGCTTTAGCAGGAATTACAGCGCTTCCAGGCGCTAGGTGAAAAGTGAAGCGCTCCTAGCGCTATATGTCAAAATAAAGCGCTCCCAGCGCTGCAGGAGAAATCAAGCGCTTCCAGGCACTTGGAAGCCCAGAAGTCCAGCAAAAGTCCCTCTGGCATCCAGGAGCTGGGCAGGGCAAAGAAGCCCCACAAGTCCAGGGACAAGCACAGCAGAGAAAAGTCCTCCAGGGCATCAAGGCAAGGCCGAAAGACCCCAGAGGGAGAAGGCATCCAGGGGCTGGGCAGGGCCCAGGGGAGGCAAGCCTTCCCCCTGGGCCCAAGCAGCAACACGCCCCTGGTAGTTTCAAGTTGGCAAACAAGAACATTTTCCAAGAGGTCACAGCCTCTTTTTATACAGAGCAACCCTTTGTTTGTAGGTGCAGGGTGGGGGCAGAACCAGTTGCAGCTGGTTCTGGAGCACTCTTGATGGCCCAACCACCCATTCTATTCACTGGCAGGGCTTGGGTCATCAGTCACGCCACAGGGGGGCGGAGCCAGCATTGTGTGGGGAAAACCCAGCCCATCCAGGACACAGGTACACTCCTCCCTCACATCACTCATGCTAATCTCACACTCACCACCGGGCAGACCCATCCAGACTTCCTGGAGCCTGGCATGCCAGCCAGCTCCAGCCAATCAGGCTCCAGCACCCTCACAGCACACATATCTCAATGTCCAGAAGTAGTACTTCCCTTCTAGACACATACAAGCCACACATACCGTTGCGCAGCATTCACTCCCACGAGTTCACACATACCAAACTCGAGCCTGCACTCCCCACGCATCAGGAACTACCAGGGACACATACATTCCCCATGTATTCCTATGGGAGGGCAGGCCTATCTCACACACGCACTCAAGGAGCGCACACACTTTACACTGCGCCACAGTGTCAAAGTGCGCAAAGACCAGAAATCACTATAATTGAAGGCAAAAAGTTCAGGGGTGAACCTGCCACAAGGCCCAAGTCCAACAGGACCCTTGAAGTTTGGTAGAGCGAAACGATAAGACGAGTCTTCTGGTGACGTCATCGATATTTCAGTTAAGTATAAGTGGAGCGTCTCCCAGTCCTTAGTTGGTCTTAGTTTTGGGTATCCCTTTGGGATCTTTAATTTGGAACTTGCAAGTGCCAAAGCCAAAGGACTCGTGTATTCACGAGAATATCGTAATCGATAATCCTTTGAAGTTTGAAGCTAGACTAGAGAGCGAAGATGCCTGGTCTTAGCAGACTTGGAAATTTGTTTTGTCTTGGTTGTAATACTAGGGATTCCCGATTGGAGGAATCATGTCCGGTTCCTCCGGTTGGAACTCCAACTTATGAATTATATGTAAAACATGGAGTAGGTCCCATCACATACAACGAAGTGTCGATCAAATACACCAGAAAAGATGGTGTTTTAAAATGGCCCCAATATGGTAGCTTTGACACAGAAATTTTAGACAATCTCGAAGTTAAACTTTTTAAAAAGAAAGCCCGGCCGGCAATGTTTGACACTTTCCGCCTATGGCGTAAGGAAGCCAAACAGAAGGAAATTAAATTAGCGAAGAAAAATAAGAGAGAAAGGGGTATTTTAATAATGCAAGCTGCTATGCAGTTTAAAGACAATGAAGAAGAACAGATGAGTGAGCAGTTGCACAGGCAACGTAAAATGGTAATAGATAAATGCTATCCAGGTTTGCCGCCTCTTCAGCAAGATGCAGCAAAAGAGCTTGGAAAAGATCCGTTAATGGCGCATTTATTAAGTTCGCCACCCCCCTATGCGCAAAATGCCACGGCACCTCCGCAACCTTTAGTTGTGCAACCTGTGCCTCCTGTTCCTCCACAGCACCCACCAGCTGTTCTTCAGCTGGCTCCTGCTCCTTCGGTGCAGCCTCCTCAAGGCCCACCGATCACATCTGCTTCACCTGTGCTTTCTACGACTTTGCCTAGTACACCTTCTATTTCTCCTAATGATCCCTCTGCTATTGCCTCTGCCCCTGCCTTATCTCACCCTGTTTTTCCACCCGTTCTTCCGTCAGTTTCTCCTTCCGTTGGACAGAGAATGGCCAACACTGTTACTAATCTTTTCTCACCTTTTTTCGGGTCGCCTAATACGACCCCTAACATTGAACGAAGACAGTTGCGAAGCCAACTTCCTGACTATCGAGAGAGAGATTTACTGAATCGTTTAGCGCATAAATGGGTTATCGACGCTGTAAGGTATGAAGTAGAGTCTGTCATGGAAGTCTTCCGTCAATGGGAAGCACCGAAGCAGAGATATGTTTTTGAACAAATGTGTGTTTTTCTCTGTGAGGATTTGGAAGACAATGATCTGGAATACAACCCGCCCAAGTTGTGTCGTGTGCGGTTCGAGTTTGCAGAGGGCATGATCGTAGGTCCCGATGTCGAGAGAGCGGTTGAGACATTGTTGTCATATCGGAGTAAGGGCGGCACTTCTCAATCCCTATTTCAGCATGACGCATCCGGTAGGAAAAAGGCGCGACAGTACCCCATGAGGGAAGTCCCTCCAGTATGGAAGGAAGAAGTAGCAGCTGGTCCTGGTAATGTTCCACCACTTGTGCCAGCACATTTTCAGCGTGTATGGGTACATGTTCCTTGGAAGCGAGCTGAAGTTTTGGCCCTTAAACAGACATTGCCTGATCCCCGTAAAAATCCCTCAGGGTATTAAAAAGAGTTGTCACAAACTGCTGGGTCATGTATCATGAATTTAGCAGACATAGACATGTTGTTTGGGAACGTTGTTCCACAGCCTTTGTGGGGAAAGATTCGTCATGCAGATCATGATCAGGAGTTAGGTGACTCATGGGCTAATATTACTGCAGCAGATGGCCGACAGGTTGGTGATGTTGGAATGTGTGAAGACACGATAGAGAGTGTGAAGTCTATTCAAGCTGAAGCTACAGAGAAAGAGTTGAACATGTGGAGAGAAAGTACGGGTAGAATGGATGCAAATGGTTGTTGGGTTGAATTGTCAGAGCATCAGAGATGGTTGTTACCCGATGCATATGTGCTTGCAGTGGTTACAATGGCTCATGGAATGGCTCATATCAGCGTGAAAGGGATTTGCAAGTTGTTGGCTCCAGTATGGCAAAATTCAGGAATTCCCAAGTGTGCAGAGAATGTCGTCAAGAATTGCATGGTGTGTCTGAAACACAATCCTGGTAGGGGAACCCCAACTCCAGCTGGTCATTTTGCACCTCCTACGTATCAGTTTGAGGTTTTGCAGCTAGATTTCATCCACATGGAGAGGTGCAACAATTTAAAATACGTACTCGTTGTTGTTTGTGCCTTCTCAAGATGGGTAGAAGCATAACCCCTAAAAGACAATACTGCCTTATCCACAGCTAAAGCCCTTGTGAAAGAGTTCTTCCCCAGGTTCGGAATGACTAGAATGGTGTGGAGTGATAATGGGAGTGAATTTGTGGGTCGAGTGATGAAGAGAGTATGTGAAGGGCTAGGCATTCAGCAAAAGTTCCACGCTGCAAATCACCCCCAATCAGCTGGATTAGTAGAATGTTATACTGGCATGCTTAAGTTGAAACTAGCCAAAATTCAAGCGAGCACAGGTCTTAAATGGCCTGATGCTCTACCCTTAGCACTCCTATCAACCAGAATGACTGTGCATTCACGAGTGAAACTTAGTCCCTATGAGATTGTTTTCGGCCGCCCAGCCAACATATGGGGAGTGCCAAGACCCACTAAGTTCAGCGAACTCGAACACCCTGTTTTGCTTGATTATCTGTATGAATTGACGGCTAAATTGCGTGTTTTGCATCAACAGGTTCACGACACCCTGCCTCCGGTCTCTGAAGCTCCAGGACATCAGATCGACCCTGGATCCTGGATGCTGGTCAAGAACTTCCAGCGGACCAAGAACGACCAGCCCAGGTGGACCGGACCGCACCTCGTCCTTCTTTCCACAAGATCAGCTGTTCGAGTGGAGGGGAAGGCAAACTGGATCCACGGGATCCATTGCAAACGGATCCCTCTGCCTCTGCCGTATGACCAGTGGGTCCAGAAGGGTGTCGCCGACTCAGAAACTGAAACTGTGCCACGTTTTCTGCCTTTCAGTGATGCACGAGTAAAAGGAACACTTACTGAACAAGAGAGCGATAACATTTTGCAACCAGTTGTATCACCATCAGTCCGATTTGACACTACAGAACCTGAACTCCTTTTCCAAGACAATACTATACCAGGAAAACAACGGTATAATTTGAGGCCGAGACCTATGGACAAATAAAAAACAATTTTTTTTTATCCTGCTATTTTTGAAAGTGCAGCTCTCCCATCTGAGAATCTTGCTTATTTTTGTTTTTTGAACCGCCATCCGGGTTCCGCTGCTAGGGCCGCGATTGCCCAAAGTCTTTGGGGTGCATCTGACGACGTTAGGTCGGCAGTTCTGGTTGGTCTAAGGGAGTTGCCCTAGACTGACAGAGGCACTCCTTAGCAGAATCAACCTCCCATCGCGGGCAGCACTTTAGAGAGGATGGAGTTTTCCGAGATGGAGAGACCTGCCAAAAGAGTGAACTTTAAAACCAGGATCTGTAAAATAATCACAAAAAAAAGCTTTTTGATATTGTGCATTTTTATGTTATTCAGTGTGATGATATTTTTAATAAGTTATGTATTATTCTCTTTTCGAGTAACATTTGCACCCACTACATCGCCTATACCTCCTCCTTCCACTGTTTCCTCTCATTCTTTTCAACCCCTTCCTGAACACGAATCAGCTCGAAGATTAGAGTTTATTAATAACTCCTTTGTTCAGCTCTTGCACCAACACCAACTTGTAATGAACACGACTAACTGTTGGGTGTGCGGTCTTATGCCTCACACAACGGATAAAGGTATCCCTTATCTGGTCCTGCCATTCAGCCACAATGGTTCTGTGTGGGCATACAGAACAATGTTCATATATGCACGTGAAGTCCACCCCCTACGTTCTGTAAAAGACAACCCTAAGAATAGTGCTCTAGTTAAGGGTATAGTTGACATGATTAAGGATGATATTTCTTATGAAACTACCCCCGAAGATGAGACACTTGCCTATATAGGATGGAACGTGACCGGATATGGAGCTACTCTGAGTGAGAAACAGCAAGCTAAGAGATCTTCCCCGATTTGGATTGTACCCCATCAGGGTCACCTGTGTCTGCAAGGTACTGGCAAGAATCCCAGAGCTCAGTTAGGGAAGAGTGTCTGTACTGAAACATATGTTTTTGGGTCTCAGACTTCCCCTGCGTTTTTAGCAGCTAAGGGTACCTATTTCATCTGCCATGATAGAGCCTATACATGGTTGCCCCCTGACTTTTCGGGCACATGTTTTGTTTCATTCCTGTTGCCTCCCACCTACACAGCAGCGGCAGATTACCACAAGACAAGGATAGTTAGAGGTGTCTTGAGTAAAGAAGACACTGCAGGTCAAGAATTTGGGGACTTCGCAAAGGGTTTTCTGCCGTTCTGGGGACCCATGGTTAACAGCAGGAACATAAGGCAATTGACAAGGGTGGTTGAGTCCACCGTGATTGAAACTGCTGGTGCCCTTAGTAACTTGACTGCTGAGCTCCAGTCGGATCGTCTTATGACCCTTCAGAACAGGGTCGCTTTAGATGTCATACTTGCAGACCGAGGTGGGGTATGTAGATTGATCCAATCGAGTTGTTGTGTTTTCATTCCAGATAACGCTCCAACAGTGTACCAGGCCATCTCCAAACTGCATAAGATTTCCGAATCTATTCATGTGGATAAAGGAGATTGGTCGTTAATGGGATGGTTCTGGGAACTGATATCCGCCTGGGGATGGAAAATTCTGATGGTCATTGGGATGGTCTTAGCCATTCTTTTCCTGTTCTGTCTGTGCGTGCAGTGTGCTCCTGCAATATGTGGCCTCTGTGTTTCATCATGTGTAAGGAAGCCTGTATCGAGAGACGAACTAAGTACTAGAATGATGTTACAGCAACATCTCAATGACTTTAGGAATATAGACCTGGACTCAGATTAGCGTGAGATTAGGTTAAATTGCCTATGTAAGGGCAAAAGGAGGGTTTGTGGTTCGGAAAATTCTGAACTTGTGAATAAAACTTTGTCGTAGCATGACGAATCTTATATCAAAAGACCGAAAATGGCTAGTACACTATGTACAAGCATTTTCGTCATATTCCAGTGACGATTTCACCTCGAAATCGTCATTTTCGTGCTGAACCCTTGGCTTCCATTTTGTGTACGGCAGCCATTTTTGTAAGTTGCCCTTTACATAGGCTTATAATATAGCTGAATTCGATTCCAAAGGACACGTACACCGTAATTGACTTCCCTGTGACCTGTGCAAGTTGGAACCATTGCCCCAGGCTGAACCTGTTTGGTCAGTTCCTCTCCCAGTGGCCGAATGAGATAGCATCAAGGCTCACAGGCCATAAACCCCTTTTCATCGCGCACACACCCTGCCGAATCTTGCTCACACCTGTCCCTGCTCTTTTCTCCCTCACTTGCTTTATGATGGGGAGGTGCCCGTTTTTATTGGGGGTCCACCGGTATCTGATGGAAATGTTGGGCCCTGCTGGGTAATTTGTTATGGGCTGGACGAACAGAAATGTGGGCTGTCATCATGACTCTGCTTTTCCTTTGTATTGAAAATATGTCAATGGTATACTGTAAATTCGAAGAATGTTTGCCTAAAGCACAATATTTTGTATAAAAAGAGAAGCCTGACTTTGTGAATTTGAGCAGTCTCCTGAGAATATACATCCCGTGTGTTGTACTTCTAGGACGCTTGTTTCTTGGTTGCAGCCAATAAAATCGATCCTTGACTTCACCTAGAAGACTCTGAGTTTCTGTGGTCTGAATCAGGAAAGTACCCGAGGTCTTTGGGTGTACCCTGGCACCGCTGGGTTACCGGTTCGGTACCGGTTCTGTAAAACCCAGTACCTCAGCGGAACTGTTGCAACACTGAATTGATGGTACACGAGTGCAGCCTGATTTGCAAGAAATGTATCTGCAAATACCTACCCTGCTTAAGAATTGGTATCGTTTTAGATGAGAGTTTGCACAGTTCTGCTTGGCTTTCAATGGGATGTGTAAGTTGAGATGCAATATCGAAGCAATGGCACTTTAACACCGCTCATTTACAAGCATCGGCAATCCAAGAATAGGTTGGAAATACACACGTGTCTCTGCCGGGCTACTGTAGTCATGACATACGGAGAGCAGCATTTCTCAGCTGTTTAACAATACTGATCCTATGTGAGAGCAGGCATGTCTCACCCGAGTTGTAATACTGATTAATGATTCACCATGTTGCCAGAAATAAAAGAGAAAAGTCACAAGGAGAGAGAGATTACTCCGTAGATGAGCAGCCTCAAGGCTGGGCTGCCCTCCTGCAGGGAAGAGTTATAGAGTCAGGAAGGCACAATTAACAGGTTAGGAAGGAATTTGAAAAGATAGAAAAAGGGAAAAATGCGTCCGTCTTGGCGCAGGGAGAGCCTCCTGTGTCTTCGACCGTGGGAGTGCCGTGAATCGATCTCGGAGCGGGGTGGGGGAGACCTAAAACAAGCATTGGCGGCCTAAAAAAAATAATCGGCCGCGAAATGAAGACAAGTTTAAAAAAACAAAACACTGGGGGGGGGGAGGAGAAACACGAGAGACGGCCTGCGGCTGTCAAAGTGAAAGTACGAGGAGAAATGCGACACGGCGGGCAGGGGAGGGGGCGGAGCGGGGAGAGCGGCATAAGGGTGTGAAGCAGCAGGGGCCTGAGACGCGGCCGCCTTTGATGTGGTAATGCGAGGCAGGCAGGCAGGCGGCTGGTGGCATTGTGCACGCGCTTTCACATGAACTGCAACAAATCGCCAGTGGAATCGCCAGTTAGGTAAACTCTCGATAAGCCCCTATATATCTCGCTCCCTCTCAATGCGCATGCGCATTGAGATAGGTCGCTCGACCTAAAAATGAAAACTGAAAAGTTTCATTTTATTTTTTAAATGCATCCTGTTTTAATTTAAGGAAAATGGACTGCATTGAAAAAAACTGCTTTATTTAAAAGCAGTCCCAGACATGGTGGTCTGCTGACCCCAGCAGGCCACCATCCCTGGAAGAGCCAGCCCTTCCCAATGGGGCGCAAAATGCGACAGCCTCATTAATATGCATGAGGCATGCACTTTGCGACCCTATTGGAAATTGCAAACAGTATTCCAGACACTGTTGTGCATCCCGATTTCCGAGTTGTAAATTGGTGGGTCATACATCTGGCCCTAAGTATTTTAAAGTCTATGTTCAACATAGAGAGAGTGCGGAACTCTATAACCGGGTGTCACGCCTGCAAACATTCACGCCCCCAAGATGGCTGCTTCGCACCGCGCAGGTGCGAGGAAGTCAGGCACATGTAAAAGCCTGACTCTCACTAGATGCGACGCTTCGCGTTCTAGTGCACGACTTTGCCGTCGCGTCACTTCCGCTGCGCCGCGTCACCCTTTCCTGTCCCCGGCGTTTCTCCTAGCGTCGCTGGAGAGTTTTTAACTCCCTCCGAGTTCTCTCCGAAATCCATCTACGTTTCTGTCGGCTCCGTTTGGAAGGAGTCTTTCGCTTTCCCTGTTCCCAGCTTTGGACTGAGCGTTCTCGGTCATATCCCTATTTGTTCCCTGTTTCGTTGTTTGCACAGGCTGCCTCCCTTCCAAGTTCCACGGGTGGCTGGCCGGACTTCAATCACCGGGTTCCGTTCACCGGCCGGTCCTTCTGACCCGTCGGTTAGCCGGACTTAGGTGGCAAGGTTCCACTACTACTTCCTGGGACATGTTGGAAAATGTAGTCCGGTTATCCGAACCTTTATTTTTGGACTCCCTCTGTTTCCCGGCATCAGACACCCTCCTGAAGTCTACACTGAATATCTGGTAAAGGCGCCTTGCGCACCCTTTTGTATTATTGTGATTTCCAGTGTTCACCATTATAAAGCTGTGTATTCTGTAATTGCAGTGTTCATCAAATCACGTTAGAGCAGTGGGAGAATATATATAATCGTGTACAGACCCCATATAGGGTGAGAGCTCATCACACTTTTGGGACACAGGGGGTCAGGAAAGTACCCCTATATATCATCTATCTTATCTTTTAACAGCTTCCATTTCCTCTTGGATCCAGCTCTGGATTTCTGTGATATACTTGACTAGGATCAGGAAAAGACTTTAGGTAATCACATACACACATCATCAAAAGTTAGAGGATAGTGGCTGGTTAGTATGTATTAATGTTGTTCTTGTTTTACAGTACCGGTGTGTTGCCAGACAACGTAGAGATTCAAAGGATTCACCTCCCTCTTCCTTCCCTTGTTTTGTTCCCTCCTTTCCCTCCATATCACCAGTGTGGTCTAGTGTCTGATAGACGCATAAGGTGTAGGAGGGAGGGGTTGGGCCTGTCTTCAGATCCGGAACATCCCTGCAGAGACTACACTTGGATCCTTACACCGGGGCTTCCTGCGTCTTGGTTTTGGGAAGCAGAATGACCACAGCCTCATTTGAAGACTTCGGGAATTCACCATGGTGCCATGAGTCAGCATACAGCTGAACCAATCGAGGGATCAGAGTCTCAGCATAAGTCCAGTAGAACTCGATTGGTAGGCCATCAGGACCTTTTGTCTTACCTCTCGTCATATCTTTACTAGCCACTCAGATCTCCTGCGCTGTTATAGGTCCTCCCAGATCTCTACTGCATTACTCTGGGATGGAGGTCAGGGGAATGGCCGCTAAAAAGTCCAATAGGTCTGCCACCCAGAGGGGCACAGGAGCAGCATACAAGCCTTTATAAGAGTTATGATACTCACCATTGATAACTGCGGGTGAGTGTAAAGAGTGACCATTTCTCTGTCGGATGTGCGTGGTAGGGGCCCCCCGAGACTCCGGCCAGATGAGCCATGCTAACAACCACCCGCTTTGCCCTCTTCATGTGTTTTAGTAATGTATTGTTTATAATCATGACTGCACATTCTCTCTAATATGGCTCCATGTTGTTCTCTTGTCTCTTGTATTTCCTCCAATACTCCTATTTGGGTGCGTAGGGCCCCATCCAAGACATGCAACTTGTCTTCTAGTGTTTGGAGTTCCCTGTCAAGTTCCCCCTGGGTGCCTACTGTCAACCCAATACAACGACCACGGACCACCACCTTAAAAGCCTCCCACTCTACTACATTCGAGGATGCAGAGCTCTGGTTCTGAGTAAAATACTCTGAGATTACCTCTGCAAGAGAGTTGCAATAACACACGTCCTCCAGAGGCTTTTGCTAAGTCGCCACAAAGGTATAGGTGGGCATTCCCCCAATAGCTCAAATCCATGGGACTATGGTCAGATAATGTGTGACATGAATATTCCGAGTGTACACTTTGGTGGATATGTTTCTGAGAACACACAAATCTATCAATCCAGGTATGAAGATTATGGATATGGGAAAAATATGATAAACCTCACTCCTCCCCATGCTGAATCCTCCAAATATCAACCATTTTCCAGTGTTCAACCCAGTCTCTCAAACCTCTCGGCAGCTTACCCGCCCCAGTGCCCATCAGAGGTGGTGTTGAGCGGTCTAATAACCCATCCATCGCACCATTAAAATTGCCACCTATCAGCAGATTATCGATTGGGAGGCTAGCCATACGAGTGGAGAGTGAGTGGACGAAGGTAATCTGGTCCTGGTTTGGTGCATAGAGGCACCCCAAAGTAATCTCTTTTCCGAAGAATCTCTCCTCTACAAAAACAGACTTACCTTCCTTGTCTATAATGGAATGCGTGAGCTCAAAAGAGACCCCAGACCTGATCCATATTAAAACCCCCCTGTGTAAGCTGAATGGTAAGTGGCAAAGTGCTGACTTCACCATCTACTCCACAACCAATCTATCTCGCTCCCTGTGAGGTGGATCTCTTGGAGCATGGCGACCTGCACCTCACTCCGACTGAGGTACCTATGAATTCCATGTCTCTTTGAGGCTGAACCCTTCCCAGTAATGTTCCAGGACCTAAACTTCAGGGTTGATCGTTGGTTAGCTATAAGTAATTTTGCCAAGATACTCCAGCCACAGCCTCCAATAATCTCCCCACCAATCCCACACAACCCCTTATGCCACTGTGCAGTCTCTGTATGCACAAAGAAAAAAAACATAAAAAAGAAAAGATAAGGAAACAGGGCATAAACTGACCCAACTTGGAACTTCCTGCCCCAAGGGCAGCGCGGCAATGGCCAGCAGTCCAAACCAACCACTTCAACCATGTCCTAAGTAAATTCCTCCCCAGTCAGCTAAGTTCACCCAGGAGATCATTTTCCTTTCAAACGTACAGAGCAATATGAGGCAGACCAGGAGTCCCCACCCCCCGGTCCCCAATCTTTATTCACACTCGGAACACAAGGCCCCTCAAAAGAAAGGATATCAAATCGGGTCATCTTCTGTCCGAGGAGTGACCACTGAAAGTCCAATCTCGTCTCCATGGGAGGACATAGAGTCAGATAGTATTTATTTTCGGTCCGATGCAGTGTCCGCTTCTGAGACCGTTGTGCGCTCCTGTACAGTGTCCACTACTGCCTGCAGTGCTGCTGCACCTTCCAGTTTGGTTTGTGAGGGCAATGGTTTGCTTTTGGGGCCCCAGCGCAGGGCCCAGCTTGAACACCTCTGCTCTGCATCTAGCTGTGCATATCTTCACCCTTCTGAGGCGGAAGCCGGGAGGTTCTTACCCTACAAACTTTCTCGAGCATTTTTTAATGTAAAATTGTTTGTGGCTTGATTTAATAAGCGTTTGTATTTTACTCATGTTTGGAATTACAGCTTGATTTTCGAAGCATTCTACCTGCCAGACACCTCTCCTCCCTCTTACACCACTCGGGCCACTCTCAGCTGAGTATAGACGCTGAGAGATCGGTCCCGAGGAAGACGCACTTTCCATAGCGGCCATATTGGGGGTGTTTAGCGCTCTGACGCGCTCTAGTTTAGTATAAAAAGGGAAGTGCTCCCTCCGCGTAGCGGACGCGTTTTGCGGACACGCCGGACTCACGCCGGAGTCATGCCAGAGTCCTGCCCGTCTGCGCCCGTCGGCGCTAGGGGCCCTGGACTCTGCATCTCTTATGTCTGCTGGTGGTCCGTACACAAGGGAAGAGCTACTTAGTTTCCGGCAGCTGCCCTCTCATTGTGAGCATTCTTCTCTTGATCCACTTTGCGGCCTGTAACTTGGGCGGGACCGGGGACCACAGGGACCGAAGGGAAAGGCAGCAAACGTGTTCGGGTTACTACGGGTTTTATTGAATCAAACAAAATATCGGAACAAGTCTTTCTGGGCAAGGTTGTTCTGCGTGGAGACCGACTCCGTGAACTCTTCTTATCACGGGCTTCGGCTGTCCTGGACCTCCGATAGCCGATCTGGCTTCGTCGGGGATAGGAGTCACCCTGATCCGTCTTGGCGTCTCTTCTCCAAGTACCGGAAGAAAACAAAAGAAAGGCAGGGTGTGAGGGGAGTATCCAAGCAGTATCAATACTCGGGGAAAGGGGGTGAGGAGAACTTCAACCTGTGCTCAGATGCTATTTACAAGTGCGAGGGAAAGGAGTACTCAGGGTAGGTAACCAGGACAAGGGGAACCGCTATTACACAACGGGACCGCCCTTCCGTCCCACCCAGCCCCGGATCGTCTTACGCACCTGAGCAAGCCACATACCTCCCCCGGGTGGGTGGCTGGGCGGCTCGTGGGACCGGTGGCCTCCAGACGTCTCCTCGGTAGACAGGACCTCTTCTCCTTGCGTCGCCTCGTTTCTCCAACTCGTCTCCTTCTTCCTCCAGTCTCTCTCTTCCTCGCCACTCCGGGTGTACAAGCACACCTCGTCTCGCTGTGCTTCCGCCTTTGACGGCGTTCCGTCGTTCTGGAACCCCGCCCACTCGTCCTCAGCCTGACAGTTAAAGGGCCAGTCCCTTTCACCCTCCGTGTATGAAGCAGTCTCGGATACGCTCCCTCGGTAGTCCATCTGCTGAGGGAGACAAGAGGGGGTGAGTGATGGTGTACTACCAGTTCCAGAGTTCAGTACAGGGTTGTTTCCCACCCTGGGCAGCTGATACGGGGACACCCCGTTACACGGCCCCTCTCAGTGCTCTTGTAATAACTTTGTGCTTCCATCTCCCGTTCCTATCAGCACCTTTACTAAGCCTCTTCATATAGATCCCATGCCCCCTAAGTATGCGGCTCACTGTGACCTAAAGATCTGGCATCTCAACGTTAGGTCATTAGTCAAACATCATGCCGAAATCCATGACCTTGTTCTGGATGAGGTCCCTGATGCCTTTTTCATGACCGAAACTTGGCTGCACGATGACGCCATGGTTGAGATGAACCTAGCGCTCCCTCCAGACTATTCCATTTACACCCATAGTCGCAATTCTAGGGGTGGGGGCATTGCAGCAATAGTTAAATCATGCTACCCTTGTGTCTGGAAGAAATTAGCTATAGCTGGTTGTGAGAGTGCACAGTTCGCCATCTCGATCAATAATCACTTTACCTTCTCAGGTCTTCTGATCTATAGACCTCCTGGCAGTGATGTCACTTTCAGAAAGGCTTTCCCAGATATAGCGAGCTCCTTGGCTGTTGGGTCTGCCAACTTCAGTGTCTTTGGCGACCTCAATCTCCATTTCGAACTTTGCCACTCTCCTGCTATTGGTAGCACACTCGCCGATCTAGAGGCATTGCAGCTAAGACAGGTAGTTACTCACCCCACGCATGAGGGTGGACATACCCTGGACCCTATATTTACTAATCTGACCGGGGCTACGACCCTGCCGCCAACCCCGTTGGCCTGGTCCGACCATCATCTAGTGGAATTTCAACTTGTTATTAGTACCCCCCCCTTTCAAAATCATAGACAGGGTCATTCTCAAACGTCCATGGAAGAAGTTAAAACTTGAGGACTTCCATCGCCTGCTCAGCGAACATCCGCCTGGCCCTTTTAATGACCTTGAATCTGGCTATGATATTTTTTGCGATTGGGTCTCTCGGGACCTCGATCTCTTGGTCCCTGCAACATGGAGTAAATGTCGCCTATTCGAACCAAGTCCCTGGTTTGATAGCGCCCTCCTGCTCTTAAAAAAATCATGTAAACAAGCAGAAAGAGCTTGGCGTAAAACCTATGAGACTGAGAAAAAAACGTTATACTTAGCTAAAGTTAAAACGTATCATAGAGCCATCTGTAGGGCTCGTGCGGCCTACTACGCCCAAGAGTTTAAGCGTAGCTCTAATCCCACCAAGCTGATCTTTAAAGTCCTTAAGACCTTCAATGCTACAGGAGATTTTCCTGGGTGCTGAACTTTTCAGATTTGCATGCTTCATGACGAGCTCAGCTCGTCATGAGCACACGAGCAGTGTACTGCATGACGAGCTGAGCTCATCATGAGCATGGAAGGGGTTAAAGACCTGACTGCCAAAAGAGCCCCAGCAGCTGAGATCTGCTCTGAGTCTCACTGTGAGGCACTCGCTATTTTCTTCTTGGATAAGGTGCAGACCATCTATCGCTCCTTTCCTAGTGTTGCCCTCTAGAGTGAGGATCAGAGGCCCAGCTCCACCACTAGCGTGGTTCTATCGGTACTTCCTAGTATTTCTGAGATGGAGTTGGACAGGCTGGCGGCGAAAGTCAAATCTGGGTCTCTGGCGGATCTGCTTAGACCTGTGCAGTTGAAAGAGTCGGCTGCTATGTGCCTTCCCCCTATCCGTGATCTTATTAATCTTTCGTTCTCTTCTGGCATAGTTCCCACCAAATGGAAGCAGGCCTATGTCACGTCTTTATTGAAGAAACCTGCGCTGGACCCACTTAAATTGGAGAATTATCGTCCAATTTCTCTTCCCCCATGGGCCACTAAGGTCGCTGAGGCCCATGTGAATGAGACCCTGTCTAAACACCTTCAAACTGCCAATATCCTTGACCCTTGCCAAAATGGGTTTCGGCCAGGTCTCCTTGCTATGACGGAACATCTACGTACCGTGTTGGATTCCGGTCAGACTGCGGCACTGGTGTTACTTGACCTCAGTGCCGCGTTTGACACGGTTTCACACATGATACTGCTGCGTCGTCTAGGAGAAGCAGGTGTCTCTGGGAGGGCACTGGATTAGTTTTGGTCATTTTTATCTGATCGCACCTTCCGGGTCACCATTCCCCCATTTGAGTCCAAGCCCTATTCCATCGAGCAGGGAGTACCACAGGGGTCGGCACTCAGCCCCACGTTGTTCAACCTGTATGTGCAGCCGCTGGCTGCGGTCGCCAAGCAGAGGGGCCTGAATATGTTATCCTACGCTGACGACACGCAGCTGGCCGTTGCCCTTAGTGGGGATGCCGACTCCGGGGCCTCCAGGTTTAGAGATGGTCTGATAGGAGTGGCTGGCTGGATGACGGCGAACTGTTTACAGCTTAATGGAAAGAAAATAGAGGTTTTAATCGTGGGCAAACACAGCAACCTCTGGGGCGATCAGTGGTGGCCCTCTGAGCTAGGTCCAACCCCCATTCCAGTATCTGAGGTGAAAAATGTGGGTGTTTGGTTGGATCCCGCTCTTAGCTTCTACGGACATACCAAAAAGGTAGCTTCTACCTGTTTTGGTATATTGCGTGAGCTTAGGCCAGCCCTGAAATTTTTTGATGCCCCGACCAGACAGTTGATAATTCAGGCCACTATACTCTCGCGATTAGATTATGCGAGTTCACTCTTGTTGGGGGCCAATCAGGCAGAAGTTATTCGGATGCAACACGTACAGAACGCTGCGGCTAGAGCCCTGGTGGGCCTACCTAGGTTTTGTTCAGCGAAAGCAACCATTTATAAGCTTCATTGGCTCCCCATTGCTCAAAGGATTGAGTTTAAGACTCTCTGCCTTTCAATTACAATTCTCAAGCTGTCTTCCCCCCCAGATTCTGGCGCATCTTCTCACCACCTATGTTCCCTCCCATTCCTCAAGGTCATCGTGCCAAAATCTGGTGACAGTTCCACGGTTCAAACGAACTCGGGCTGGAGGTCGGTCCTTCCGCTACCTCGCGGCCATGCTCTGGAACTCACTACCAGCTCATATCCGCGCCCTTGAGGACTTGTCTGCTTTTAGGAGGGCCATCAAAACATTCCTCTTTCCTCCTTGTCCATTATACTGCCCCGGCCTTTCCTCCTTGCTATTGCTCAGTTATGTATTGGTATTTTCTTTTGCCAGCTAAAGCGCCGGGACGCCCCTTTGCTGGGGCAGCTGTGCGCTATAAAAATTACAATAACATAACATAACATCAGATAGCTCATCTGTAGTGCATGACGGCCCTCAGTGGACCATTTCCATTACTTTATCACAACAAGCCTAAGCTTTACAGAACAGTACTAAAAGTTATGCTCCCTCATGTACGACTAACAGGGAGAGGCAGCCATGAAGCTCTCTGTTCTACTCAAACAATACAACACTACCAAGGGTACTTACCTAAGGGTTCATTGGCTGTGGAAAACCTCCTGATTGGCTGCTTAAAGCAAAGAGGCTGGGCTCTATTGTTGATGCAATTCAACAATAAAAGAACATGGTATTAGGCTGTCACATGGGTTCCACTGATATGCAGGATTAATTTGCCTTTTGCATTGATAGAGGTATTTTATAGTTAGTGTTAATCTAAAGTGCCGAACTGGGCAGGGTTGTTTTAACTGACAGCATCTTGCATGCAGTAATATATAGACCCATTCTAACAAAGATTAAAACAAAACTATAAATCCTAGAATACAGTTAATGTTGGCTTATAAACCTGTCCTGGGTAAAGATTTCATACATCGTAAGGGGTTACTTGGCAGCTATGCCACTCCAGTGCTAGCGCCAGCAAAAAGCCTGTTCCAGTATAAGATGTTTGTTGTGGTAACGCAAAAAATGTCCTAACGTTTTTTAAGGGAAAATCAGGAGGCTTAGGAGTTTCCAACATAAAATACAGCTTAGACCGGAAGCCATACCGTGCATTCACAAGGTTAGAAATATCCCTTTTTTCTATTAAAGAGGAGGTTGAAGTAGAGCTATTTAAGTAACAAAAGAGCTGGCATAATCGAGCCAGTGGAGTCAGCTGAATGGGTGGCACATTTGGTCATAGCCAAAAAGGCCAATGGAAAGTTGTGTTTATGTGTCAACCTTTGAGATCTTAACAAGAACATTTTGATTGATCAGTTCCCTTAGCCAAAAATAAGTGAAATGTTAACACGCACCACTGGGGTCAAGTGGTTTTCGACTATTGATCTCACTGCAGCGTACCATCAAATAGCGCTGCGTCCTGACAGCAAATGTCTTACCACGTTTGCGATGCCTTTTGAGCGATTGCTGCCGCCCGACGGCGGCAATGTAGAGCGGGGGCGATTGCTGCTCCAAGACGGCAGGTAGGAGGGGGAGGATCCATTGGTCCCCAAAACTCGTTCCCCCACTGCCTCCCCACCCCGCTACACCACTTGATTGCGAAGGGTAAAAGCCCTTAACTTGGGCATGAGATCACTGGGGAAGGTATTAACCCGAAAGAAAATAATTGTTGGCTGCCATCAAAGATGCTCCCTCACCAAGCCACAACAATGATGTAAGGGCATTTTTAGAGTTGGTGGAGTTTTACACCAAGTTTGTGCAGGATTTCTCTACTAAAACCTATGATCTGAGACAACTTCTTCAATTGAAGAATAAGTTTGACTGGCCTGATTTGTGTGAAAAGACATTTAGGGGGCATCAAAAAAGATATTTGTGTTGCATCACCCCTGCAAGGTTTTGATTCCACCTTACATAGTGTGGTAACCACGGACCCCAGTGGGGAAGGAATTAGTGCAGTGTTGACCCGGAACAATTTAAAGGGCTTTGAGAGGACCATTGCTTTTGCGTCTCCCTCATTTACACCTACTAAGTATAAATACTTGGTCATAGAGCGGGAGGCACTAGCTTATGTCTGGGGTCTGGAGCATTTCAGACAGTACATTTGGGGGTACAAAATTACTCCACGGAGTGATCATAAGCCGCTCATGAAAATTCTAACCACTAAGGAGTTGCATAGTGCCTCTCTCCATCTTGCATGTATGTCGGTAAGATTGTTGGACTATAAATACGAGGTACAATACATGTTTGGGATTAAGAATATTGTTGCAGACTTTTTTAGTCGTATGACTTTACCTTTGATGGAGGGATGTGAAATAGATTTGAAAACTTTCTGTGTTACAAATATTCTGGAGGAGGTACCCACCATTTCTCATGAAGAATGGTTACTACTTCAGAATGCAGATATTACAATATGCGAGGTTGGCAGGAGAATCAAGGAAGGTTGGCCTAAAAAGAAATTTGTTCCTAAGAATTATCGCACATTTTGGGAATTAAGGCACGAGTTGTCTTTGGAGGGAGGTCTAGTGTTGAGGAATGGTAAAGTGATACCTCCAGAATGTCTTGGGTCCAAGATTTTGGACATATGTCAGTTGTGACACCATAACTTCAGAACATTTATGGACTAGGAGGAGATTCTGCCAAGAAGAAGCTGGAGAAGCTATAGGAGGGGAACTGCGACTCTGCTTGTTGCAGTGTTGTGCTGGCCTACAGTTTGCTGCTTCTGTCTTGGGCAGTAAAAGGACTAGCCTTTGCTTTCTGTATCCTGCTTGCCCAGGTTCTCCAAGGGCTTGTGTGTGCTTACCTCCTGTTTAGAAGTCTCAGAGCCATCATAGACTTCATCTGCTGCCCCTGAACTCCTCTGCTCGTACTTCTGACTTGGCAAGTGGTGGCAATTCTAGTTCTGGGCCCTTGGAGGTGGTTTTGCTGCAAAGGACTCCAGAAATTCCATGAATCGTTCTCTAGTGCCTGTTATTCCGGACACAGCCGCGGTGCGGCTGAAAAACCAACGTATCACCACGGTGTGGCTGAAGAATCAATGCAGCGCCTGCCGTGCAGTTGAAAGATCACCGAAGCACTGAGCACTCGGACTCCGACACAGGTTTTATTGTGCGGCTGAAGAATTTGCCGCATCACCTGCTTCACGGATGAAAAATTGACGCAGCGCCTGTCTGCCACTGCCACATCAACACCAGTGCATCCAAATTTTCGACGCATCGCACCTGTGCACCAAGTTCTTAATCGACCTAGCCCTGCAGTAAGGAACGGAGGCCGCTTGTCCAGAAACCGATACATCAACTTCCCGGGCAGTAAGGAATCTATGCATCACCTCCCCTGCGAGTAAGGAATCGATGTATCGCTTTCTTTTCCGGCACCTTATCTCCCCTGTGCCTGTTTTCGTCTTTGATTTTGATGCATCCCAGGTACTTTGTGATAAAAGTAGCGCATTATAAAGGTCCTAGGAACTGAACTATTATTAACCTTTTAAAAATGATATCTTTACTTTTATATGTTGAAATGTTGTCGTTTTCGTCTTGTTTTTTTCAGATAAATATTGGTTATTTTTGAAAACAGGTGTGGTGTATTTCAGTAGTGTTTACACTGTGTTACTGTGTGTGTTTGTACAAATGCGTTGCACATTGTCTCTGAGATAAGCCTGTATGCTCGTGCCAAGCTGCCAAGGGGGTGAGCAGGTGTTATTTTAGCTGTGTAATACCATTACCCGGACTAGAATAATGGTTCTTACTTGGACAGGGTGCAAGCCACTGCCAACTAGAGACCCCCATTTCTAAAAGTAAGAGTAAAAAGGGGTGGCATTTTGAAGAAAGTCCAGAGCTATTTTCTGCAACCATTGGTGGTCGAAAAGATCTTTTGCAGTTTTGCTGAATGGTGGGAAAGTATGGCATTTCTCTGCTTTGTCGTGTAAGGGGGAGGAGAGGCCGCATCAGTGACACATCACACATCTACTGACAACTATAAGATTGACTGGCTGACAGAGAATGGCTGCAGTCAAGGAGTACTGCACATGGATGTGGGGGACATTGAAGATCTTACAAGGGGAACCTGTAGGGCAGAGTGAGGGTAGGGAGTGTGTTCGACGTTCTAACGAGGAGTTGGTAGGGCAGGACGCCTGTGTTGGATTATGTCTTTGTGTACACTTCATTTTTAGTCTCCTGTTTTTTTTTGTAATGTTCTATTTTGTACCACTTTCCTCTTGTAACGTAACTAGCGCTATTGTACAGCGCTCTGACACCTTCGGGTAATGTCTGAGCTTTATAAAAATGCACAAAAAAAAAAAGAGCAATGAAGACCCACAAACTGTTGTGCAATCTCACAGAGAACAAAGTGAGTAAATGTGGGAGATAAGTGACCTGCCAGGTTGCGAGATTTTGTTTGCAAATAAGCATTGTGATTTTTCCACTGAGTACCTATTTGGCGCATCCTTTCGTTCTATACTGGAAAGTTTTAAGAATGGGAACACACATTATAGATGAAAGAAGATTTATTAAGTTAACAGGAACTGATAGAGATCGGGGGTCACCTGACCAATAATTTCACCATATAGTTTTCGGGCCCATAAATTTTAATTCACCATATACATTAATCAGGCGACCTCACAATTCTACCATCAGCAACCCTGAATTCCCTCCCTTTTATTCTAGTGTACCCGACTTACCAATCCACCGTTACGGGTACCTATGACCACAATGGATCAGGGAGCTAGCTGTAAAAGAAAGGCAGGCAAAATACAAACCCAACTTCATAAACTATGATTTTCATAAAATGACCACGGACAACTGAGAAGTTTTAAAGGTTTTATCTAGAAATCAGTATCTGCGAGTATTAGGCTTACAGTTAAAAGGCAATCAATAATCAAGATAACAAAAAGCACGTAACCATACAAGAAAAGTGTAAGGGCAATCATTTAAGTTTGTAAATAGGGTGACAGGGAACACGCTAAGATGACTTTAACAGAAACTCAAGAATGGACATCTATAAATGAGCAAGCTTATTTCCATGTACTAAAATTATGCTATTGGGACGTACTTCATGAGAATTTGAAACTTATACACCTATAGAAAGGGTAAAAGGTGGAATACCGCTATAATTCTAACATTTATTATTATTTCAAGAATAGAATTCAGGAGAAAAATATAAACCACATCTAAAATCATAAACAGTATGGAGAGAATTGTGCTCTAAAAGGTAGGGTAACATAGAAACATGCAATGAAAAATGCAATGATCATTCAGATTTTGCGAAAAACATGGAAATTATAACATGTGCAAGGTATGTCTTTATTGAAGCAAAGACAGAAAATAGAAAGGTGCAGTATAGAGTTCTCAGCCTTATCTATATATTTACCTAGAATGGTGTGAAAACCAACCCTGGCCACGGATCAGTCAAGGACAGGAAATACCCCAAGGAATAGCAGTCATCAATGGGACAGCAGGCCGAGGGCGACCACTGTGCCCTCGGCCTGGTTGCCCCCTCGCTCCCCGCCTGCTGCCTGCCACTTACCTGCTGCCTGCCTGCCTGCTGCCGATCCATCCCGGCGCCCCAGCCGCCGCAGGGCCGCCCGCCTTGATCGCCGATCCACCCGGCGCCCCAGCCGCCGCAGGGCCGGCCGCCTGGATTTCGCGCCGGTTTTTGACGTGACCCCGCCCCCCCGCCTACCGATAGGCCCACGCGCTCCCCGCCTCCCGCCTGACTCGCCCTCCCGGATCCCTTCTTAAGGGGACACCGACCCCATACTTGCAGCGACCACTGTGCCCTCGGCCTGGTTGCCCCCTCGCTCCCCGCCTGCTGCCTGCCACTTACCTGCTGCCTGCCTGCTGCCGATCCATCCCGGCGCCCCAGCCGCCGCAGGGCCGCCCGCCTTGATCGCCGATCCAGCCCGGCGCCCCAGCCGCCGCAGGGCCGGCCGCCTGGATTTCGCGCCGGTTTTTGACGCGACCCCGCCCCCCGCCTACCGATAGGCCCACGCGCTCCCCGCCTCCCGCCTGACCCGCCCTCCCGGATCCCTTCTTATGACGCCCCCTCAGCGACCGCGCAGCGGACGCGCGCAGCGGGAGCACCAAATGAGCGCCGAAGGTGCGCCAAAGGTAAGCCCGTCTGCGCCCGTCCGCGCCTGGACCGCGCCCAGTGCCAGGACCCCTGGCCCCCGCAGATCCCAGCCCACCCGCCGGACGTACGACGCCGCCACCCTCATCGCACTCAACGACGGACGAGCCCCGGGATGCTACCGTGCCACCCTGCTGCACCGCCTGCAAGTTCACCTGCATCCGGACCTGCCTCGCACCAGCACCCGCCAAGACGAACACCAGCAGCAACCACCTCAAGTGCATCCTGCTCAACACCCGCTCAGTCCACAGACACGCCATCGAACTCTGGAACCTCATCGACACCACAGCTCCTGACGTTGCCTTCCTCACGGAGACCTGGATGAACGCCTCTTCAGCGCCCGACATCGCCATCGCCATCCCGGACGGCTACAAGATCATCCGGAGGGACCGCACCGCCAACCAGATGGGAGGAGGCATCGCCATCATCCACAGGGACACCATCCG
The DNA here is from genome assembly GCF_964261635.1 of Lissotriton helveticus. Lineage (NCBI taxonomy): Eukaryota > Metazoa > Chordata > Amphibia > Caudata > Salamandridae > Lissotriton > Lissotriton helveticus. The sequence goes on along the minus strand of NC_136061.1, from coordinate 1,753,265,022 downwards.
CATCACGACCCACACCGACGACATCCTGACTACCGCAGAACACCTACACTTCCAGATCCACACCGACCCGAAGACCACCCTCAGAGGCACCCTGATCTACCGACCCCCGGGACCACGCACACAATTCAGCGAGGACATCGCCGACTTCGTCAGCCCGCATGCCCTCCCCTCCGCTGACTACATCCTCCTGGGGGACCTCAACTTCCACCTGGAGAACAACAACGACTGCAACACCACCACCCTGCTCGACAACCTCGCCAACCTCGGACTCAAGCAGCTGGTGACCACCCCCACCCACCTCGCCGGACACACACTCGACGCCGTCTTCTCATCCTGCAAAGACATCGCCTTCAGCCACGCCACAGGACTCCACTGGACGGACCACAGCTGCGTCCACTTCACCTTCAGAAGAACGAAGATCCACCACCACCAGCAACAGGTCGCCCGCAGAAACTGGAGCAAGATCACAGTCGACCAGCTCGCCGCTTCCCTGAGCCAGCACCCTCCCGCCAGCTCAGCGAACCCCAGCCAGGCCGCCGACAACCTCACGAAGTGGATCAGCAACTGCGCGGACGAACTCGCCCCACTGAAGACCCCGCCCAGCAGACCCGGCAGCAAGAAGGCCCCATGGTTCACCGACGAACTCAAGAGCTCCAAGAAGAACTCAAGAGCCCTCGAGAAAGCCTGGAGAAGGGAGCCAACACCGGACAACATGACCACCCTCAAGCTTGCCACCCGGAAGCACCACCAGCTGATCCGCGACACCAAGAAAACTGCATTCAAGGACCGACTGGACAACAACGCACACAACTGCAAGGAACTCTTCAACATCGTGAAAGAGCTCTCCAACCCCAACGCCGGAAACAACGACATCCCCCCATCGCAAGAACTCTGCAACTCCCTCGCCTCCTACTTCCACAACAAGATCGCGGACATACACAACAGCTTCAACACCCAACCGACGAACGCCACGTCCGACTCAACCGAACCACCGCCCCCCACCACCACCCTCCGCGCCTGGACTACTATCAGCACCGAAGACACCGTCCGCACGATGAACTCCATCCACTCCGGATCTCCGACCGACCCTTGCCCTCACCACGTCTTCAACAAAGCCGACGCTGTCATCGCACCCCACCTGCGGGACATCATCAACACCTCATTCGACACCGCCACCTTCCCTGAGAGCTGGAAGCACGCCGAACTCAGCGCTCTACTCAAGAAACCAACAGCGGACCCCACCGAACTGAAGAATTAGCGCCCCATCTCGCTCCTCCCGTTTCCAGCCAAAGTCATCGAGAAGACCGTCAACAAGCAACTGGCCGCCTTCCTCGAGACGAACGGATCCCTCGACCCCTCACAGTCTGGCTTCCGAGCCAACCACAGCACCGAGACCGCCCTCATCGCAGCCACCGATGACATCCGAACCCTGATGGATAACGGAGAAACAGCGGCCCTCATCCTCCTAAACCTCTCCGCGGCCTTCGACACCGTCTGCCACCGCACCCTAGTGCAGCGCCTCTACAACGTCGGAATCCAGGAGAAGGCACTGGAATGGATCATCTCCTTCCTCGACGGAAGAACCCAGAGAGTCCGCCTACCTCCGTACAAATCAAAGGCCACCGAAGTCATCTGCGGCGTACCCCAAGGATCCTCGCTGAGCCCAACCCTCTTCAACGTCTACATGAGCCCCCTCGCGGCCATCGCACGCCAACACAACCTGAACATCATCTCCTACGCCGACGATACCCAGCTGATCCTCTCCCTTACCAACGACCCCACCGCCACCAGAGCCAACCTTCACGAAGGAATGAAAGAAGTAGCCGAGTGGATGTCGACCAGCCGCCTGAAGCTGAACTCGGACAAGACGGAAGTCCTCATCCTGGGATCCTCGCCCTCCGCCTGGGACGACTCCTGGTGGCCCCCCGCACTGGGAACTGCACCCAAACCGACAGACCACGCACGCAACCTGGGCTTCATCCTGGACTCCTCCCTCTCCATGACCAAGCAAGTCAACGCAGTCTCCTCGTCGTGCTTCAACATCCTGCGCATGCTACGGAAAATCTTCTGGTGGATTCCCACCGAGACCAGGAAGACTGTCACCCAGGCCCTCGTCACCAGCCGACTGGACTACGGCAACGCCCTCTACGCCGGAACCACCGCCAAGCTCCAGAAGAGACTCCAACGGATCCAGAACGCCTCGGCCAGACTCATCCTCGACATCCCACGACTCAGCCACATCTCCGGACACCTAAGAGACCTGCACTGGCTCCCGGTCAACAAGAGAATCACCTTCCGTCTCCTCACCCACGCACACAAAGCCCTACACGATCAAGGCCCGAGCTACCTCAACAACCGCATCAACTTCTACGCTCCCAAGCGACACCTCCGATCAGCCAGTCACGCCCTCGCCGCCGTCCCCCGCATCCGAAGAACGACAACAGGAGGAAGGTCCTTCTCCTACCTGGCTGCCAAGACCTGGAACTCCCTCCCGACCGACCTGCGCCTGACCCAAGACCACCTCGCCTTCAGGAAGAAGCTCAAGACCTGGTTGTTCGGGCAGTAGCAGCACCCCCCCCCCCTAGCGCCTTGAGACCCTCCGGGTAAGTAGAGCGCTCTATAAATGTCTATGATTGATTGATTGATTGATTGCAGAATGGACACCCCAGGACAGGACAGGAAACCCAGATTAGGATCAGGACAGGACCACCAAGGCACGACCAGCACCCGCAGTTCGGAAGCAACGCCTGCGCTCCACCCTCTCTGCAGCTATCAGCCAGAACCCCGATTGGGTTAGCGAACTCCTCAGCAAAGTGCTCCGCCAGCACTTAAGGTTTAGTAAAACCTTTAAAGTCTATGGTCAATTTCGGACAGAGTGCTCCGCAGCGCTCTGTAAATTCAGTCACCTATTGAGTGCGTTGGGTCAGTGACAGGTCAGCTATTCAGACAAGTCGGACAAATTCTATAGCCAAACCTAGGCTAGATATACTGTTTTCGGGTCAGTGTACCACCCCCCAATGTTGCAAAGTGTCAGAATCCACAATTTCGATTGGTCCCAAAGTAGGCTAGGTTAACACACCAATCAGAATTTACTTCTACAAGCTCACATTTGCATTCTTGGGTACCGCCTAGCAAGATTGGGGTTCCCATGAGAAGTCGCACTGAATACAATAGGAAGAATACAATGTTAATAAAGTAACAGTTTTCAGTTTCTCTGGCTGGGTGAAGGTGCATCTTCCTAGGCACATCTTGGCAGCGACTTTCTCTTGGCGCTGTGTCAATGCCACCTCGCTACTTCTGCTTCTGCGCAGTACTGCACTCCAACATCGACTCTCAAGCACCCCATCACCCCTCCGTACCGAGGATACATGAAAAGTAAGCGAAAACAAATTAAAACATAGAAATAAATGAATCAACTACATAACATGATTGTGTACTTATGACTTATCATTATAAAAATATACTATGCAGTTATATTTTAGTGCAATACACAATAACACGAGAGCATCTGCACAAGCTTCACCATATTATTACACAAGCAGCCATCTTGTGGCTATTACGCATGCGAACCCTGACCCTCCAAAATCACAACTACGTCATGTCACGTGAGTGTGACTAACGCATGCGCAGAAGCAATATTCTAAACGGCGGCCATGTTAAAGACACAAATTAATCGTATTAGTAAAACACATAGGCAAGCATCACTAGGATACATGTATAGAGTAAAAATAAAGGAAATTAGTAAGACGTACGATTGGATTACAGAGTTATACATGAATCGAGGGTCTTGATTTCAGCAAGTCGCGTAATATGCGAAAACTTGCTTCATCAGAACAACCCATGAAGCACTCCTCTCTTGGCAGCAACTGTCCCAGCTATGGCCAACCTTTCAGAACATGGAAGGCTCACACATCACTAGGATACCACAAAGTAATCATGTTACCAAGATACAACACATCTCCATTTCCTACAATGCAACAATACACTAGTACAAAGAATACAGAATAAAAATATTACAACAGCAATTTCCAATAATGTAGCAATAAAGCAAAACACACAATACAGAAGAAAGAAATAATAATTATGATGTAAAGTACTAAATTTGATGTTAAGGATGAAATGCACAAAATGCAGAATCAATCACACTCAATCACACACGTAATCATTGAGCCGTATAGGTCACCTCCTGACACGGGTCTCCATGGCTTGTTTATCATTATCGGTTGACCTGCCAGATCTGGTATATGGTTGTGACTCCCACTGGCAGGATTACTTCCACTGGCAGGACAGGCAGGATTACCATCAACAACCTCCTCCCCTGAATTGTCACACAAACCTTTCTAGGTCCAAACCTCCTTTTCCAGAGGATGGCATAAAGTGACTCTGCACACATTCCATTTCTTACTGTCTGATAACCACAGGTTGTTGCCAGTTACCTTAGTTACACACTTAGGTGCAGACCACTTTGACATCTTCTGAGTCCCCAAACTATTAGTTCTGACCCAGTCACCCACACTGAATATTCTTTTGTTTTTCTTTAACTTATCATTGTGTCTGGCGATGTACTTAGATTGACTTTTTTTTTACTCTTCGCACGAGAAAGTCCTTGTCTACAGGATGGGTATGACCCTTGAACATCCATATTGGAGACACTTTGGTACCCGGCTGCCTACCCTTCAAAAGCATGAAAGGAGTTCCTAGAGTAACTGAATGTGGAGTGGTGCGGTAGCTCCAAAGCATTTCCCTAATGGCATCCTTGCAATTGCACCCACTGCCATTATTCAGTTGCACACACTTCTTCAAACCAAGGTTGAATCTCTCAACTAGGCCATTCTCCCTAGGATTGTAAACCGATGTGGTATGATGTCTGACTCCCATCTTAGATATGGAATTATTAAACGCCTCAGCTACAAATCGAGGACCATTGTCTGTGACTAATGTGCTGGGACACCCTTCTCTGTGGAACATTTTGTCACAAAACTCAATTATATTAGAATCCTTAACTTCACTACAAAATGCCACTTCTGACCATTTAGAATAATAATCAATCATGACAATTGCAAATTTATTAGAAATGCCTTTAGCAGAAATGGGACCACAAATATCCATGGCCACCCTTTCCCAAGGTCTGCTTGGAAATTCAGTGGATGTAATGGTAGATTCTTCAACACGATGGGACTTATCACTGCACATGCAATCAATGCATCCACGTACACATTCTGCAACCTGCTTGTCTATACCAGGCCACCGGAAGTCATTCTCACTCTCCTTTTCAAACTTGACATCCCATTGTGTCCTTCATGTAACAACTTTAACAATCGAAGACACAAACCCTTAGGTAAAACTAATCGGTTACCCCTCCCTAGCACCCCATCTTCAACAGACAGCTCATCCCAAACAGTCCAAAACTCACCACATTTTTTTAAACAGCATATTGGGTAGGGAGGGACACGATAATTCCTTCAACAAGTCAGATAATGTCATCCTCCTTCACAGCAGATTTCCATTCATCTACAGAGATGGCACCCTTGCAAGCTTTAGAAACTGCAACTACATATTCCTCCTTAGACTCATCTTCATCATCCATGCATTGCAATTGAGACAAGCAATCCGCATTGACATTACGGATGCCAGGTACATAGTTCAATGAGAAATGAAATTCTTGCAGTCTATATAACCACTTGGCAATTCTAGGGGTGGCTTTCCCTACACCTTTGGTGGTTAATAGATCTATTAAGGGTCTATGGTCTGACCGAACTTCAAAGTGAATTCCCCCACACATAAGTCTTGAAATGGTCAACCCCCCACCAGCATGCTAACGCTTCCTTCTCTATGACCGAGTATGTAGGTTCAGATCCCTTAAGAGTACGAGAAGCAAACGTAACAACTCGCTCATTCCCCAAATGTCTTTGCATTAGAACCGCACCTAAACTGTATGCACTTGCATCAACTGCAATAATTGCCTGATCACTTGGGTTGAACGGTTTAAGTGCAATGGCCTTCGCAATGTGTTTCTTAATATCTTCAAAATCATTATGACATTCCTCACTCCATGCAAATTTGTTACCCTTTTTCATCAAAATTCTTAAAATGTGCACTCTGTCCACAAAGTTTTGCACACATTTAGCATAGAATTCTGCCAAACCCAAGAATGATCGTAATTGTTCTTTGTCTTTAGGAGGAGGTGCATCGGCAATGGCATCTAATAATTTTCTTTAGGGTTTAACACCTGTCTTGGATAAAGTGTGACCTAAGTAATTATTTGTTCTACGCCAAACTTACACTTGTGCATACCCACTGTTAAACCAGCATGTTGTAATTTGCTCAAGGTTTCATTTAAAAACGAGTCATGCTCCTCACGGTTTGAACCCCACACTAGTACATCATCTTGAAATACCAAGACTTTGGATATATACCCTTCAATATTTTACACATCACTCTCTAAAACACTGCAGAAGCAGACGCCAACCCAAAAGGCATTCGGACAAAACAAAAAGCACCCTCCGGAGTTACAAAAGAAGTGAGATGCTTTGATGCAGGATGCAAACGAACCTGGTGGTAGGCGCTGGCTAAGTCGATCAAGGAAAAATATTCTGCATCAATTACAGATGAAACCATTTCATTGATGTGTGGAAGAGGAAACCGGTCAACTAAGATATTGCGGTTGAGATTTCTAAGGTCGATACACATGCGCAAATTTCCATTCGGTTTTCGTGCCAAAACTATTGGACTAAGCCATTCAGATGATTCAATAGGTTTAATAATTTGTGCATCACATAGTCTTAGTAATTCTTTCTTCAATTGTTCCCTCAGCATAAAAGGAATATTCCTGGCCTTATGCACACAAGGTACACTGTTAGTTTTTAAAACAATACGATGTTCAAATTGGCTGAAAAAACCAAACTCTTCCTTAAACAATTTAGGAAACTTGGCTCTCCATTTATTCTTTTCAGAGTCCTCAGTCTCTAACACCTGTTGGGGGTGATTAGGGTTAAGCATTATGCCCAAATTTTTCTGTTCACACCATCCCAGTAAGGATCTCCCTTTTTCCACTACGTATACTTTGCAAGTAGCCTCTTTGTCTTTAAATGATAATTTGCATATAAAAAAAATAACAATGGCAACTTAACGCCACAATACCCAACTGGTTGGACATCGGGTGTGTCTAACTTGTGTTTGCCAATTTTTCCCCACTCTTCCTTATTAATTATAGTGTATGGTGAGCAGGAATCTGCCCACACTGAAATGTTGATGTCATTAAAACCTAGTGTACACTTGGGTGGATTATAACCTTCCTGAATTTCATTAATAGTATCAACACCGTTCACTAATATCTCAATTTCATCTGCAGATTCATCACTGTATTCTGTGATAGCATGTACTGACGGTTTCCAACTACTTGGATTGCCAGCTTTACACATACGTGCCAGATGGCCCACTTTTTTACATTTGTAACATCTTTCTTTGAGTGCGAAACACTTGTCATAGTCAGCAGTATGTTTTGTGCTACCACATCTAAAACAATGACGGTTGCGTTTGGGGTAATTTTTTACACTAGTCACTTTTGACACTGTGATCACCTTTTTTAACATTTACTGCAAACACTTTGGTATTCTCTATCTTGATACTGATGAACCAAGGTGAGGAACAAGATTTTGTTCAAACTTGCGAAGTTAATCTCCCATAATAATAATTGAACTAATTGGCATGTGGTGAAGTTACTAATCAACTTAGTTTAAGTTTACATACATTGGAACACATGGGGAAAACTAATGTGCTTTATGTTGCAAACGCAAAGAGAAAAATAATGTACTAATCTTGTCTATTGTCTTTGTCAGTATTAAACGCGGCTGATTAACTAATGGCATGTGCTTATTTATGTGCTTATGTTATGTCCTTTCTGTGAGTTTGAGAGATTCCCAAAGGAGAGGTGGATATAAAAGCTGCCTGTTTGTGCTTTGCTAGGTAACATAATTAACGGGGTTAATTAGAAAAGGGGGTGGGTAACAGAATGGGTCTCAATTCTTTAATTAATTGATGTCTTGTGTTTGTTTAATAATAGTTTCCGAGGTGAGGCCTAAAAGATGATTTAGAAAATGGCTGGCAGAACTGCAGTCGTGAAAACTTGTCCAGAGTAGAGCCCTGCACATGCGCAGATGTGGAGACTTTTACCACGCTGTCATCATTGCTTTGGTTGTGCTGAACGTGCTCTCGGAGAAAAGACTCAAGGACAGGAAACCAGTATGTCTGCCAAGATTAGGAAGTAATGTTCTGAACTCGGGAGAAAGTATCACTTTCGAGGAAGCTAAAAGGATGTAGAAGTTAAGAACAATAGGGCTTATAATGAAGCCTGGACTTGTAAAGAGTGAGAATTGAGGAGCACTAAAATCTACCCTCGTCATAAATATCTCTTCATGTGAACTATCCAAAAAACAAATGATGATTCTGAACAAAGGTATGTCCTTTGTTCCCACCACTGACACTACATCTTTGGAAACCAGTATTGCGTTTTTCAAATTTATGCGCAAACTCAGATTATGCCATTATTTTAAGAATGTCATGGAATGTCAATCTCAAACAGATCAATCACTGGAAGAGTCCAAATTTAAACCTAAAAGCAAATACATGGCTCCCACATCCCACAAGATTCTTGATTATTTTGAGGACACAGTCAAGAAAGACTTGTCTAAGATTCGGTATAAATCCATGAGACAAAAAAACTTCACGGTTCATGATTACCACACGGTTCAATCTATCACGCAACAGTCTCAACTTACCCTTAAACCAGCTGATAAAGGAGGCGCTTTGGTGATTATGGACACCAAATACTATCACAAAAAAGTCAACGAGCATGTACAAGATCTGCAAACCTATCTACCACTGGCAAGTGACCACACCATTTTGCTTCAAAATGTTTTATCTGAACTACTAAATGAAGCATGTCAAGAAGGGATCATTACTGAGCCACAAAAAATGTTTCTCACTACACTTAATCCACGAAGACCATCTTTGTACATGACACCCAAGATACATAAACACCCCACAGATCCCCCATTTCGCCCAATTGTATCTGGGTGTAGCTCCATTTTCGATCCCATCGGGAAATATTTGGATTATTTCTTGCAACAATTTGTGCAATCGTGGTGCTCGTACATTAAGGATACGACACATTTTCTAACCAAACTAGAATCCATCCAAGAATACTGGCACAAGGACTGGATATTGTGCACGATCGACGTGACAGCGTTATACACATCCATCAATCATCATCAAGGGATGGAAGCAGTTGAATGGGCTTTATTGCAGATGAATCTTCCCCAAACCAAAAGTGTATTCATTCTCAAACTGTTATCCTTTTGTTTGCATAACAGCTACTTTCGGTGGCAAGATCAATTTTTTGGACAGATGACAGGGACAAGCATGGGATTCTCAGGGGCTCCATCGTATGCTAATATTTTCATGTCCCATTTTGAGCATGAATACATTTTGATGAAACAACAATGGAATGAAGGACTAGTCATCTATGGGCGATATATTGATGACATCTTCTTGGTATGGTCCAAGAGTCAGTCAGAACTTGTAGATCTCATCGCTGATCTTAACACTAAGAACCCAAGAATTCAGTTTACTCATTCTATTAGTTCAACATCAGTACATTACTTAGACGTCCTTGTCAATAATGATCAAATCAACAAAAAACTCACAACAGACATCTATTCTAAACCCACTGATAGGAACAACACTTTGATGTTTACAAGCTTTCATCCCAGAAGTCTAATCATGAACTTGCCATACTCTCATCTCCTGAGAATCAAAAGAATTTGCACTACACAGTTTTTATTTGAGAATCAGATTCATAAGCAATGTCAGAAATTTGAAGAACGAGGATATCCCAAAGATATCCTAAATCAAAGCCTAGACAGACTTGCAATAATTGACCGTCAAACATTGTTGAACCCCAAAACTAGATCTAGTAAAAATACTTTTACATTTGTGTCTAAATTCTCAACAGCTACTAGGCAAATCAAACAGAGTATTTTAAGGAGATGGGAACTTCTTCAAAATGAGAGTGAATTCAATGGTATATTTCAAGAGAAACCTATATTTGCCCACACTAGGGGTCGTAATTTGATGGATTTATTACGCTCACCTCACAGTTCTCAAATTTCTTCTGAATATAAAGGTACTATGAAATGCAAAAACTGTGTACATTGTAATAACATTATTGTTGGCAACAGTATTACCCACCCTATGACAGGTAAAAAGATCAGTCTTAAGCACACATCAGACTGCAATAGCACTAATCTAGTTTACTGTTTGAAATGCCCTTGTGGCAAACTTTACGTGGGAAAAACAGAACGTAAATTTAAAATCAGACTCACAGAGCACAAGAGTAACATTAGGACTAAACAAAAGAGTTCCCCTTTAGCCACGCATTGGGACGCAAACCATCACAATTACGAGGACAGATTTTAGAATTAGTACCCAAGAAAGAAGGTCAAGACAACTCTGCCAAACTATTACAACGAGAAACATATTGGATAGACTTTTTATGTACAGGAATTCCTATTGGTCTGAATGATAGGCTAGATCTAGGGTGCTTTTTATGAATGCGTGGGAAAACTTTATTGTATTAATGTCCTATTGATGCAAAGCTAGCCTTACCCTTTGTCATTCGGATGATGCATTGCTATATAATGTGTATTTTTCTGTTTCTATTCTGTTTAAGGACGTTTTCACCACTGTACATTGCTTTTCACAAAAGGTTTCCAGGCGAGTCACTAATCTATGGATTGCCCCGTCTAGTAAAAATGTTAGACTATTTAATGTTAGGAGTCTCCCTTCAGAAACGTCGTGGCAAACTTCTGAGAAATTAGGATGAATCCTAATAATATTATCATTTTTTAGTTCATCTCCCCGTGCACCAGTTTCGAAATTTGAATCGACATGACCTGTTTTAGAGACAGCTTACAACTTTAAATGATACCCTTGCAGTCATACATTTGAGTTCAATGCCATAAACTACATCTGGCGTAGTGACTACATTTCCCAGAGTTCACTCCTCTAGGGCGGGTCCAAAGGAACTCTTTAAATTGTTGTATGGTATCCCTGCGCGGTAACACGGTTTCACCTGACGAGTAGACTTCCAGACAGGGCTACGCTCCAAGCATACAGGTACATTATTTTAAGAATAAACAGAAAGATTCTCGTGTTGACTTTATTCCAGTTATGGACTAGATTATTTTTTTACGTTTTTCCCGTGAGTTTGGTAAACTGTAAGACAAGTTTACATGTATGTCCCCAATAGATTTGGCAACGGCACGATTACATAACCGCATACTGCAATTGTCTATTAACGTGCAAACTCTCTGCACGCTACCAGCTAGCAACTATTAAGGTACATTCCCTTTCTTCTATACTATTTACAATAGTCTTGTTTGGGCGTTCATGCTCAGGACTTAAGTGACATATTGGCATTTATTTTTACAGACTAGTAGTCTGGACGAGTTATTCCTTAAAGTTAAATGGTATCTTCAGATTGTCATCGGTGACTCCTAGAAACTGACGAAGGTATGCAATTTCTCGTTAACTCTAAGTACATGGTAGGGAACAGGGTCCACCTTATAATCGTGATTTTTCATCTAAATCCCGTTACTGTTTTCGTTTACGTAGTTGGCTCCTGAAAGATTCTCCTCCCTGCTTTTATTGGATTATTGTGGGTACCTTCAAGTAACTTACCAGTATTAGGAGGATCACAACGATTCAGGTGATTTAAATATTATTAATACGTCATTGTGTACTATTTTCAGTAATATTCCTACGACAACAGCACCTTTTATGTCCATTTTTCCCTAGATTTACAGCCCACAGGCTCCTAGATTAACCTAGGGTTTTACTTGAGAGTATAGGACATTGTCTCTCAGCGGCATAGCAACACATAGGTATGTGACGTCAAAATGATCGTAATGGGTTGATAATAGAGGTAGATTAATAGTGCTCAGTTGTGCATTATGTACAGGGTCATTTATTCATTTATTTCGAAAGTTACTTTTGATTGTATGGTACTTTTTCGTACGTTTCAGATGTTTATGTTTTTATAGCAATGTATTAAAAGTAGGCGCACATTGATAAAAACTTGGGAGACACATCTATTCACATCGTTAGTATGTTTAAATAACATTGTACCATCACATGTACTGATGAATGATATGTTTTCTGCATTTACCTCGTGTTCCATTTTATGTACTACTACAGATAGATGCACAATTGCATGAATTTATGAATACCGGGTTACCCCCCTGTTCCCCCTGAAGTGTCTGTGAACTACCATTTGATTGTTAACTTCTGTTATATTATTCTGCACCTTAATCTTACATTGATCGATTGTTTGTATATATTCTAGGATTTTCCCCTGATGAAGGGTACCTCCTGGTCCCGAAATGCATTGGGCACCATGTCGTGTGAAAAGTGAATCAACAGTTTTATGAGTGATTAATAATCCTGTTTCCACATCCGACTAAGAGACGAGTCAGCAAAACATATGGTCTACAACTTATGAACTGTGAAAAGACCAATTTTCATTTATTGTTTGTACAAAAAGATATTTTGAAAGAATATAAGATATGTCATACAGATATGCTAGAATAAAACACTAAATGTGTATGTGAACATTTGTGTACAGTACTGATTATTAGTAACATGTTGTTGTAGCATTGGGAAAGGGTTTCTTTTCCCCACAGGAACAGTGCACTCTACAAGCAGGTTTTCCTGCTTGCCTTCATGAGTGAAGCCTGGACTTGGTCAGAATTGGATGACCTAACGGTGGACTGACATGGCTCAGCCAATGGCAAGCCTGGATTTTCAAGAAAGAATGCAAAATGTAGATAGTTTAGCTAGAAAGAAAGGTATAAAAACTGCCACAGAGGGCAGGGAAAAAACTCTTGCTTTCCGATTCCTGATTGACGTGACATGCTGTCGGACTTTTGGCGCACGTAAGGACAGCAGACTTTAAATGATTTTTCCTTTCTAGGTGGAGAGAGAATTAGACAGGGAAATAGGGTTTAGGGAATGGAAACTGTTATTCTGCTAATAATTCATGTTTCTAAGCTTGCCTTCATAATGTCAGTATATTAATTTGATTCCTTAATAAAATGCTGCTTTCTTGATTGCTTATGAAATAAAGACTTTAAATCTTTAATGCTATTCTTATTTATGAATAAAGCTAATAAAATTAGATACGAAATGACAAGCTGGTCTTGTTTATTCATGGTCTAGTTTCCATCAGTTGATCCATTCACCTTTGTGACCTGATTAATATGATAAATGCTTAAAAACCATGGTAAGAATAGATAAACTGCAGTTGTATATATATGTGTAAATAGTTTGTGAATAGTTTAGTTTAATCAGGCCACATGATTCAGACGCTCAGAAATTGTCTCTTTAGTGATATGGGCCTAATTTGTGTTTCATGAATAATGGTGAGTATAGTGGTGATAGACAGCGTTGGTGAGACAGTTTTTCAATCAGAGCGCTGGATCAATACTCTTATCAGAACGTTGGACATTTTTTAATTATTTGACAGATCTGGAAGTATTTTCCATGCGCCTATCTATTTCTATGGTTTTATGTAACAAAGGATCTTTTAACTCAAGCAACCTTTCTTGGATTTTAACGCTATTTGTTTTATTGATAAATTGATCCCTGATTTTTTCTTCATGTAATTCCTTAAATCTACAAGTGGATGCAAGTGTTCTAAGTACAGAAATATAATGTTCAACTGATTCACCCATGTTTTGTGCCCTGGAGAAAAATGTGTGTCTCTCAACAACTATACTGACCTTTTTACCAACATTTTCCTCCAGTGCCTTAATTACTTCCACAAATTCATCAGTGTTATCCACACGTGTCCCTCGGAAGTGTCACATTCACCAGCTTTGTGAGATATATGCGCAATGGTAGCAATAGGTAATGTTTTAAGAACTTTCCTACCTTCAATCTCCGAATTATGTTTAAGTAAAGCAACCTTATGGGAAGCTACACAATCCTCCCCACCAATAGCTTCTAAATAAGTCTCGAAGGATTCTAACCAGTCTTCCCAAGGTATAATAGGTTCGCCTGGATTTTGTAGGAATTTAGGAGGGGCTATGATGGTAGATAAATCCATTTCCTTCTTTTTTTAAACATGTTACACAATAAAATGCAATTCCCCCCAAACAGTAGTTACAATAACCGTCTTAATATAGGTGAATCAAAGTCATTGAGAAAAAAAAAAATTATAATAATTAAAGTTGTCACCGTAGTCAATGAAAATGTGAAGAACTTCGTTAAACAGTAAGGTGACTTTCAATAATGTGCACTGTTACTACACATCACCAAACAGAAGAAGAAATTCACAGGTCTCCTGTAAGAAAAACTCACCGCAAGGAAAATATTTTGCGAGGAAACATAAATTATACACTCTGCAAACACGCGTTTCGTAACGCTGACGAAATCCAGCACACTGCACAAACGACTTATACACTTTGCTGACGCGCATCTCGTAACACAATGATGAAATTCTGCATGCAGCAGCAACGCAGACTCCAGTAGCTAAGCAACGTATACTCCTCACTCAAAGACTTCATTTTAATGACACAACGTTGTCTCCGGTTGTTAAGCAACCATGTTGATCACGCACGTTGATCACGCTTTCGCCTCGCTCTTCATGTTGTTTCCAGTTGCCAAACAACCACGTTGGTCAGGTTCTCGCTTCCGGCTCACACAGGAATCACCGGTCACACTACCACCAGTCGTGCTCCTCGGCCCACTCAGAAACCGTTGAGAGAATAACCATGAGAACTTGAATGATAATAAGTTGGTTTTTTTTTTTTACTCATCAATGCCGCTTTGATGTTGGTTTTGCCCGTATATGTGACCAATACGTTAAAAATGTTGACCGCCAGAGTTTTAGTACAATTTAACCAGAGTTTGGTCCGAGTAACTGGTGATCTGCTGTCAATGCCTTGTCAATCTTCTCCACGGTGTGGCCGCAATCCCGACACAGGCATCCTTTGAAGTAGGTTAAAGTAATCTGCAGACACCTTCAGAGGAGATTCACATCCAGCTGGGTTAACATTTTTTTTTAACGTCTCTCAAATTTTTGTAATAGAAATTTCAGGGGTTAAATTCCAAAGCTGATAACAGTAGATCCAGGAAATAGTAGTTTCATCTCATAGCTTCTTCATCCCATCCTCGTCGCCATTTTTAAGAATGGGAACACACATTATAGATGAAAGAAGATGTATTAAGTTAACAGGAACAACCCCTGAAGCACTCCTCTCTTGGCAGCAACTGTCCCAGCTATGGCCAACCTTCCAGAACATGGAAGGTTCACACATCACTAGGATACCACAAAGTAATCGTTACCAAGATACAACAGAATAGAGTTGTATAACAGTCTTTTGCTTTAGTCTCAAAAGTATTTTTAAAGCTATGAAAGAAGTTTTTTTTTATAAACATTCGCGATTTCCACTTTAGGATTTCCTTTGTGAATGTAAAGTTTTCTACCGAAAAAAAAGATGTGTTGTGATTAACTTTTATGCTGACCTGTTTGACCATGGGGGACACTGTCTTCCTAGGGGGGCATGCACAAGGCATTGTGATGTGTAGTTGGGTTCCAAGTAGCACCTTGGGCAGAGGCGGCGGTAGGCAGTTGGTTCTTTTCTTGCTTGCCGGAGGGGCGTTTCGTTCTCTGTACGGTGTCAGGACAATAAAGAATAAAGGCACTTCTACTTCACCAATTCAACACGGGTTCCGAGGCGACCGCTAAACTAGGTTCGATGTCTTGTAGTCTCAGTCTGCTTTGACGGAGCTAAGATTAGCTGGCGCATGCGCATTAGCGAGCGAGACGCTTGCCCAGTTCAAAGACCGGCGCATGCGCACTAGCGTATGAGGAATGTTTCCGGGTCAGTGTGTCGTAGGTGGGAAGTGCCGGAGGTCGGAGGGAAGAGTAAGAGCTAACGCCAAGGATCCATGAGAAGATTGATGGGAGCTCTGACTCCCTCTCTTGGAATGGCTGCGAGATAGGACGCTGAGCTGGTGAGTCTGCAAAGGTATTGCACAGCAGATTGCCCATGTCTCCGAGACTGCCACCGGGAACTTCTCCTGTCGCAAACCCCCAGGAGACCCCGTCATAACCCTTCCTCTTAGACCTCAGCAATAGTCTTCGCCTGTAGCATCCCCAGGAAAGTAATTCAAAGACCCGGAAGACTCTGCCGTCTTTCCCCCGGTACTACTGTAAGAGATTCCCTACTCCTGCAGGGGCACCGTACCAAAGCTCCCCTCTCAGAACTCGACAATTAGTCTATTCCCGGAGTTCTTGGCCCCAGTGATCTTCAGGAAATCTGGGCTACAGCTATCGCAAGAAAGTCTGGTAGAGCTGCGCGTCCAGAGAATCACCCACTAAGCACACCCCGAAGGACCCAGAACTCCGCTTTCATCCCTAAGTACTGCTGCTGCTCTTCTAGGAGACCCAAGGCATAACCCCTTCCCCAAAGCCGCCAGTCATAGACACTCCAGAAGAATGCGGACACAGCCGTCCCCAAAGAGACGCCACAGATAGGATGGTCAGATTTTTTTAAGGCACAAATGTAGAACTCTGTTGGCACTCATAGTGGTCATAGGAGAAGTAAGGTGCCAGCAATCGCTGATACAGAGGAAAGATACATATGCATCTTGCAGGATACCCTGCATGCGCGTAGAGCTCTCACAAGCAGCGAAACATTTTACAAATGCGGTGCGTTATAAGATGTTTATTTTGGGTTGTGCACGATGAGTTGCTGAGAGTATTTTTGGTGTTAGCTTAAACTCCTCACTATCGCTACCCCAAATGAGCCCGGTGTAAGGATATTGACCATAAATCGCCAAGTTCCCCCAGGAACCAGAGGAAAACTATCTTCTCTTATCTTAACTTCGCGTATCTGCTAGCACTTAGAAACTTGATCATTTCAGTAAGGGAGTGTTATTGAAAACATTGACAGAACCCACAAGAAGGTGGTCAAATCACTGGGGTAGGCAGTGGGATGTTGTACATTATATCTTTGTAAGAATTGCCATTAGTATTAAGTCTTTCTTTTAATTTACTCTTTATGTAGCCTTCCAGAATCTCTGTATATTCTAGTGTCTTGCCTCAGCCAAGCGAGATTCCAGACTTGACAGTTAGGGTCTGGTCAGCTGGCAAGGTGCATGTTGTTTCTCTGCTCTGTAAATAAATACTAATTACTTACTAGACGTGGCTCCCAGAGGTGTACTTTACACTTACATCACAGGACCTTTCCAACAATCAGATGTGATCTAGGGGCTAGTACCTTTTATCCATGAAACTATGCCACTGGTCATTTAATCCAGAGTTTACCAAAATAAGATGGTAATAAACAATACTTTAAAAACCTGTGCAGGTTTCCCAACACAGTGGTATATCCCAGGGATACCAACCCAGTCCCCAGTTGTGAAGTTGCGGGCAAGTTGGAAGCTCTAAAAACAAATTCATCTGTTTTTAATCCTAGCCGCTAAAGCAACCAACTTAAAAAAAATATTTGTCTGTTCCTGTGTTTTGCAAAGCTTGAGATAATTTTAAATAAGGCTAAATGGTGACAGCAAGTGTATGATAATAAAATTGGTTCGGAATGCTCTAGACATAGAATATTTCTTTCTGGGAGACTACCAAATATTAGGATCTATTTGCTAAAATGTGGTTTGACCGTAAACAAGTAGTCGTGCATTGTATTTTTGGTTCTCCAAAGTGACCAAATAATTTGAACTCAGATCAGTCTTGTTCTTTCTGTTCCTTTATCCCGTGTTTCACTCAATTTAAGCACTTCAAAACGACCTGATACAGGAAATGAGCACAAAGGAACAGGACATTTTATCAGAACAGGCCTCTGGAGCGGATTTCGTTCATACACAATGATTTCATGTGTTTTGTGGGTAAAATTAGGTACTTGCCCAGCAATAATTAACTGACCCACTTCTGCCCACGATTTATTAAACACAATATCACATTATTTAGGCTCTAGTACTGGTTTTGCTTTTACATTTTGCTACTGTTTAGAAGTCTGTTGCCTTGGTGAACATTTGCTCAATGACTAATAAATAGTTACAATTAAGTTAATTGGAAGTATCAAATATTCCTGATGTAGTTATCTTTTTAAACCTTAAAATTAGTTTAACTTATTAACCGCTGAACCTGTTCCCAGAAAAGTAGTTTTAATGGTTGTCTGGCTGAATGTTAAGTCAACCTGGCTAATATAAAAACCCAGAGCTGTAAAAAATAAAGTATATTGCAAGCTGGTCTATGTCACACATGTTGCTCATCTAATCAGCTTTTGCTTGTATTTTGGGTCTTCATTTACAAAGCTAAAATAAAACCACACGTGCCAGAAAGTATAGGACAATAACAGGTCTAGATATGCTTCAGTATATGTTTCTGTGGGACAAAGGTTATAGAGAGATTGACATCACCCCAAAAAACAAATACTTCATAGGGCTAACACACCCAATATAAAGTATTGAAACAAAACTCATTCAGGTGAAATCAGGAGCTAGGCTTTAATACAGGAATAACCTTCCTCTGTAACTCCACCTAGTTACCCATCTAACGTGATACATTTATGTTAATCTTGAGAGTATCAGTCCAATATGTTCGGCCACACCGCAATCAATTGTAATAAAAAACATTGACGTTTTAGCTTAGAATGTTTTTTTTTGTGATGAACTGTCTTAAGGACAAAATATACTATTAGAGAATTTATATCTATAGACACATAGAGGGGCTTTGGGTCAGCCATCTTCATCCAGCGGTTTGTTAGCTTGGCAGTCTTATTTTAGTTCCTCCCACTCCCCAAGACAACCTTTCCTCATGCTGCATAAAGCATGGGGCAGTGGTCAGCAGGACTTAAGCCATTGACTCCCTTGCACTGTGAGTGGCAGCATTTTACCTGATCATGTGCTTAAAAGTAGTACTTTTCAGTACTGGGCTGGTGGTCCAATCTCTCTTGTCATTTCTTTCGTTATTACCTATTTTCTTGCTTACTTTTAAACGCCTTAATTTGTATTGCATATTTTTTGAACAATTATTGAAAAACATTGCAGGCTTGCTAAAGCGAGAGACATTAGCTTTACCAATGCTTGTCATCCTTGTGAACACTCCAGATTGCAGCCCATCCGATTCGTCACCAAAAGACGTCACGCTCTGCAAATTTAGCCTATTTAGCAAGTTATTTACCAGTTCCATATTTTCATTTGAAAACAGTAACCCTGTCTATGTCAGACCCGTCAATTGCTGTTATTGTCATACTTAGGCAGTGGTAAAGCCTTCTTCGCATGTGTCTAGCACTTGTGTTCGAGATAGACTATAAAGTTGTATGGTTTCTTCCAGACGTTTTCATACATATGCATCTTATGTAATTTGCAAACTGCTTTCCTAATCACGGCAACCAGTGTTCCAGATTTGAGGAAGAAGCAGGTGTGTTGAAAGTGGCTAAGTAGTGCTGTGCCTCTTTCCTAAGTGACACCAGCAGGAGTTTGCTGGAGCAAGGTCTGACCATGGTTCATGTTTATTACCGTTAAATCGGCATCTTCTGTCAAAAGGGAATTGATGTCCATAATTACGAAGATGACACACACATATCGTTTTGGCTCTCTAAGTGGTAGGGGCTGGAGCTTCCTTTCAGGCAGTTGTTAACAAATTAAGTGTGTAGATAAATGTAAAAAAACTGCAATCTTAAAAAAAGCACGTTTTTGCCATTTGGTTCTCGTCGAACCTGCATAACAGAATTATTTTTGGTAGTTAGTTCCAGCGTTATGCTTGCTGACAAAACAATTGATGTCATGAAATCTTTACATGGATACTGTTAATGCAAGTGAATAAAACTGTTGCTTCTTCTAACTACTTAACTGCCTTAAATTACTGAGACGGATTGGTCATATTTTGTCTTGGGTTCCCAGGGCCATTATTGTAAGAGCCATCTTTGGGTGGAAGATTGATTACTGCAGTACACTTCTGTCAAGTCCTCCAAAAAAGAACCTAAGGAAACTATAAAGCTCTCAAACTCCAGGGCGAGGAGTGGTTACTTCTATCCCAAGGTGAGAACATATGACTCCCTACTTGTGCATACTTGGCTGGTTCCCTCCTTATGCTTAAGTCCTATTCAGTGCATTCATAATTGGCCTTAAAGTCGCTTGAAACTCATATTAAAAGCCTATAATTCCATCAACACCTTCTTCTGTAAAGGCCAGTTTGCGTTGGAGATGCCTCCTATAACTGGGTGAATTATTGGCGTATTTATTCTATTCTCAAGCCTGTCAGGCAAACTATAGAGATCACTCATTCTTTCATTGGTTGACTCAAGTCCCGTTCTCCCTTCCACGAAGTAGACTAAGTTTCGATAGTTCTTGTTTTATCTCTTTATGTGTATGTATTCTCTGCTTGTTTGCCCCACATGGTTAGTTCAGCACGTTGCAGAGACATGATGAGGCACAGTGAGGTTTTTGCCACTTAACGGTTTTTACCCTCTGTCTTTGGAGCTTATGATTTTAAGGAAAGCTGCAATTAGATTAAGGCCTTCCAGGTCAATGTTTTAATATTTGATTCCTGACTTATGTTGTGATCATATATAAGGGCTACCTTAAGGCGTGTATGAACCACCAGAGTAAATCCATTTCTTCTCCCATATTATAAGTGTCATTTTATGATAATGTTAAGGTTTGGTATGCATGCATTGCATAACATAACATACAGATGGGCTGTCATACATATAATTAATGAACGTGACATACATTAGAAATTTGTGTAGGTGCCCTACGTATCTACAGAAAACAAACCAAGATTCCTCCAAACTTCAGATCCCTCTGTGATTAAGGTGCTTTATTCCTGATGTTTTCATTAAATGAGTCTATCCATACATAGCTTTTCCTAGCATATGAAAGTCACCCATTGAATGAAACTTTTCTAAATTTAAGTGTACGCTAGATTTGAAATGGTTCAGCTGTACTTGGGGTCTGGGTCTGATTTTGAACCACTCACTGAAAGCAGGTTATTTATTTATTTATTTTTTCGTAATTTCGTAGGTTCATTGAAGTGGGTCGGGTACGAAGTGGTCCTCAGGCCTCGAAAAATCTACTCGCCCACTCGCTATGGCGAGTCATATTTTATCAGGTCGATCTATTTTTAGTACCTACTGGTCCGTGAACTTAGGCTGCAAAGGAAGAGGTTTTCTGTTAATTCAGAAAGTGAATGGGCAATAAAGATGCCTTTAAATCTTGTTTTTATTTTGACCTATTTGCTGGCCCTTTGTGGACAGGTCAAATGTCAGTTTGTCTTTTTACTTATTGCTGTTTATCTTATCCTTGAAAATGGTGGTTACTTTTGTTTCTCTTACTACAGTTAAGAGTATTTTGTCAAGAGTTGTCTGGCGATCATAGTGAAACAAAAGACTATAAGATGTCCGTTTATTTTCTAACATATCATTTAAATAACTTGTAAATGAATAGTATACATTTCATGATATATGAGGAATAACTAAAGCACATTTTTTTGTAAATCAGAAGTGTGATGCAAACAAAGATTTAAATAGGAGCAAAACAAAACAAATTAGAACACTTTACTTGGTGATGTGCAAATGATAAATATTTGCAGAAACCGAATTCTAAGTCAGGACTATAGGCGAGGATTATGCTCTGCTTTCTTCCTTTATTAGGTCTCGCCTATTCTATCACGTAAGTTATAAATAGGACTAGTGTATAGAGGCTCATCCAAGCTAAGAAACCATTGCGGATTTAGTCAAGTGCATGTGCTCGTGCACGCGCTCCCCGAGCCGCATGCCTCCAGAGCTTCACTTCAAAGGGCTCCGCTCCACCGCCCCCTGCTTCACACTTTTCACGGCCATGTCTCGCATTTCTCCTCCCCCTCCCCACAGCAATGCCAAGCCAAGAGCTTCCCTGCTTTCATTTTCACGGCCGTGAACTTCTCTTCAAAGGGAACAAAGGAATGGTCATTTCCCGGAGCTTGCATTTCCAGGCCTCTTTTCATTATTAGTCGGTGAACCTTTGTCAATGTGTTAATTGGCACAGACCACATGGGTGCTGCTGCAGTGGACATCACACATGATCACAGTACTTTAAAAGCTACCAGCAGCAGTAGACCGTGTGTGCCCTCTGCACTTCTTTCTATTTACTGTTGATGTAAAAATATTGTTCCTTTTCCCGATACCCGGCTAAAAAACTCCGAAGAGCCATTGCCGTGCACAGCCAGGCCCAGTCACTGGGACGGCACCCGCGTCCCATGATTCTCACAAAGAATCCTACTGTAAACCTGCACCTCCCCCCTGCCCTAGCGCAGCTTTCACATTCACAGCAGCGACAGAGTGAATCACTCAGCACCACTCAGCACCACCACAACACCACCACAGCACCACCACCACAGCATCACTCAGGGGCACCACAACATCACTATGCGCTACCACAGCATCACTGAACGCCACAGCATCACTTGTCGCCACCACAACATCACTCCGCGCCATCACAGCACCAATCTGTGCAACCATTCAACAACAACTGGTTCAAATATGTTCTCTCAATGTTTCAAGCTTTATTACAAATGTCACAAAAAGATGTTAATATATCACTTCTGTTCTTGGATGTTCGTCACAATAAAATACACTGAACATAAACTTCACAAAAGTTATTTACAAAAGTTTAAGCTATTGCCATTATAAATTAAAATCACTTTTATTTAAGTACTAATTATTTTAAAACATTAAAAGCCATTGTTATTTGTAATATTAATACATCTCAGTCACGTAAATACAAAACATGTTGCATTACAAATGCTATAGGTGTCACATTTGTGAAAGTTATAACTATTGGCATTGTAAATGACAAAGCTATTAATTTAGCTATTTTCAAAACCAACACATAAATAAAAAAATGTCATTTACAAGACCAATAGCTCAAAGTTTCCTAATGCGAGACCTATTGCATTGTGAATGCTTGTTTCTATTCCAGCAGACTTAAACAACCATGTAAAAACACTAGCTTTCCCAGCAGGAAATGGGAAAGGAACTACAACATTTCAATCAATCAGCTATCAGTCCAATGAATATAGGGAGACGTCCACCGATTAGTTTCCTCTTTCTTTCCTGCTTCCAGCAGATAAGTACCTTTACATTATTTTGGCTTAAAGTATATTGAGAGTATTATTAATCAAGAATTTGGTGCTTAACTGTTGCTTTTGCCTATTGTGTTGTCTCCACCGTGGGAACGTGTCTCAGCTATTCAGTCGTGGTGCCACTGTAGCCTCTCAAGTGCGGTGAGGCCAGTTGGCCAGTACACACTGCTCGCGCAAAGTAGACACGGGTTGTTGCTCCACTGGGCACATGCTCTAGTCGATTTCACTGAAACTGAGGAGCCTGCGCCTCTCCGATCCGCTTAGAAGCCACTGACACCTATGTTTCATGTGTCTGTATTATTTCATAGCAGATCAGCCACTTGCCCTTGCTGCGGGTCAGTACAAGCCATAAGGTTAATCCCTGCATTTCTCCTCACAACCAATTCCACTGTCAGGGACAGGGCCCATGCGTTGACAACCCGATATAGCTGATTAGGTGAGTCTGCACCAGGGCATAGACCCCCTACAAGCTCCATGTCACTAAAACCAAGGCTGGGTCACCCAGCGTCATAATAGCTTTGTGCTACCATGAATATTGGCAGTTCCTTCGCGCCCAATTACACTACTGACGACTTCTGTTGATTGCATTTTTTCACAAGCCTTTCCCTGCTATCATTGCATTGTGCCCCTGTGCAATTGATCTATTTGGGCCCCTCTGCACTCTCAGGCCAACAGTGGAGGACAAGTACATTGAGGAAGAGTCCCTGCAGGTCCATCCCTTAGATGATTAATTCTGTGAGACAGTAGACTCCTCCATCCTTCAGGCAGCGGCATCTGCAATGGAGGCCCTTGAACGCCGGCTCATGGAGTTGGCTTAAGCCTGCCTTGCCCTTCTCAACTTGATTGATTCCTGCCTCGTACTGGGGCTGTTCTCATTCCCTAAGCACGCTTCTTAGTGCAAGAGCGATTCGGTTGTAAATCTGAGCACTTTAAAGTGGGTCCCCTTGCACATAGTTGCCAAATATGTGACGGCCTGCCTTATGAAGCCATTAAAAAAGGAGGTGCTTGCGCACCTGAGGGCATAGTGTCATCGCCCCTCCCTCTCAGGCAAGGTGGCTCTCATGTTAGAGTTAGATACCAAAATGGCCACCTTCTTGCAAAAATATATACGAGACTCCCAAAAAGGGTATAGAGAGGTCCTTGAGATTCTGCCAGGACAAGCTCCTCGACATCTCAGGTCCCCTCACAAACATTTTAAACCTGGCAGAGGATCCCAAGCCCTCCGGTCTCGCTGGAGGATCTCTCAGGCTGAGCACAGCTCGCAGTGATTCTTAAGGACTGCTACCTTTCCCTTCCCACCGAGAGATGCAGCTCCCTTTTGCTGAAGGTTGATCCCAAACTTGGAGACCTAGCTTCCACTGAGCTGGTTCTGTGGTGCAAGGCGGACTCATTTGGGAACTTCTCATCAAGGAGTGTGACAAATTTGTTGCCACCTTTACGTCCTTAGATAAGGCGGGGCATCAATTGGAAAGATTTTTCACCCCTGAATTTTTGTCGTGGCTGGCGTGGCATTGGATGGACCACTTCTATGCCCAAGGCCCTCAGAGAGGCTTCAGGAACAGTCCAGATCAGGGGAGTTCTTCCCCTCTAGCCGAAACCAACGTGGGCGCGACAACAGAGGCTCCTCCAGAGTACATTTTCAAGATCAAACAGGTGAGAGTTTGCCATTCTTCCCAACAAAAGGGGTGGGGGATTGGGTGGCACTATTCAGTCACAGTTGGGAGAGGCTTACCTCCAACGCGTAGGTCCTGCAGACCATCCAGGGCTGTCACATAGAGTTTTACAGAACCCCGGTCCAAGACTCCTGCCCATGCTAGTTGGTTTTTGCAGAGGATCAGGCAGCCTTGATACACCAAGAGGTTGCAGATCTCCTGCAAAAAGATGCTAATACCCGATCTTGCCTCCACCCCAGCTGTTTTCTCAGCAATATCTTTTTGGTTGAAAAGCAAGCTGGGGAGTAACAGCCAGTGATCAATCACAGAGAATTCAATGCGTGGCTGATCTAACGCAACTTTAAGATGGGGCGGGGGATCCATCTTTGATGAGACCTGCTCCACCCTGATGACTGGATGGTGTGCTTAGATCTCAAAGACACATACCTGACGGTTCCCATTTCTCCTCCCCACGCAGATTTCTGCAATTCCGGTGGCAAGATCGTTAGTAAGTTCACAACTCTACCTTTCGAACTCTCCTCAGCCCAGTAGGGTTTCACCAAGGTAATGAACCAGGTGGTGGAATCCCTCAGGGCTTTCGTTTTTGTAATATATTTAGGCAGCCACCACCTCACAGACCAATGTCCACTGCGTTTGACGAAACAACTGCAAACGACAATCAACTTGATGGAATCCTTGGGTTTGTCATCAACAAGCGGAAGTCCCTCCAAACAAGAAACATTTCTCTGTTTTATTATCAATTCAGTAGAAACAACCTTAAGCCTCCCTTCCCGCATGTGGCCAAGATCCGACCAGAGCTGAACAGGACGCTGTCCAGACCACCAACCTTCCTTCGACAGGTGGCACAAGTGGTGGGCCTTCTGTCCTCCTCAATAAAAGCGATCTTCCTGGGCCCTCTTCACTGCAGAGCTCTTCAGCGCTTCAAGACCTTTCCCCTGCGAAAAGGTTTGCACTACTCAGAGCAGATTCTCCTCACATAGGAGGTCAGTTAGGAAATGCGATGGTCGTTGGCCCATATGGAGGTTTCTAATGGGAGGGCCATGTTCGGCTTCGATCTAGATATACTATTGAATGTGACACCAGGAAGTCTGGTTGGGGAGCTCGCTGCGGGGAATCCTTTACCAACAAAAAATGGTCCAGCAGGTTGGTTTGCAATCCAGTGCTGGACAAAGGACAAGATGAATTGCAGTGTCCTACTAAAGATGCACGGCTGTTCGGTATATCAACCCTCTGGGGATACCAACTCGAAAGTCCTGGGGAATCTGGCCATGGAATTCTGGGCCTATTGCCTTTCCCACAATTTTTGGGTGTCAGCAGAATAACTTCCCGAGCCCCCAACCTAGTAGCGGATTGGTACTCCAGAGAATGGTCCAATATGAGTCTGTGGCAACTGAATCCCCAGGTCTTCAGAAAATTGGAAGCCCTATGGAGACCCTTCAAAGTGGACCTGTTTGCCTCCCAGTTAGACCATCAAGTCCTGAGATACTTCAACTGGAAGCCGGATCCTCTGGTAACGGCCTTGGACGCTTTCATGCAGGATTGTTCTCTATAAGAGGGATATGCCTTCCCTCCATTCGTGATGATCATACCATGGCGCATGCAGATCAGAAGGCAAACGTAGTTCTGATCTCTCCGATTTGGAGGTTGCAAATCTGGTTTCCAGTTTCTCTGGAACTTTCTTGGGATTCTCCAATTCTTCTACCCCTTACTACAGATCTCCTTTGGGATACTGTAGGCAACTGTCACTCGCTAGTCCTGCAGAGACGCATGCCCCTCATAGTGTGGTGGTTTTCAGTCAGTGCTGGCGAGTCCCAAGCCTTTCACAAGAAGCTGAAAGAATCCTGGCTGCAGCGTGGGCAGATGGAACCAACAAGCGCTATAGATGTGCATGGTCCAGATGGGTTAGTTGGAGTATTCAAAACAGTCAGGATCCCATGGTGTACGAGGTGGTCCCTTTCATGAATTTCTTGGCGTCCCTGGCATACTAAGGTTTGGCCTATAGGACAATCAACATGTATAGATTTGCCATTTCCGCAGGCCATGTTACCATATTGGGGTCCCAGGTGGGAGAACTCCCCTTGGTGTGCAAATTGATGAGGGGGATACGCTTAGCGCTGAGCCCAGATATATTCGTCATTATGGGACATTAATAGAGCTCTGTACCTTTTTCAGTCATGGCAGAGAAATTAGTTTTTGTCACACAAGGAACTGTCAGCAAAGCTCGTTTTGCTGCTATTCCTGATGTCCTGTCGAAGGGTGTCAGGCGTCTGAGCACTGGCTATCCCAGGCAGGGTTTTTACCCCCAATGGAATTACCCTTCACATTTCCAAATGCACAAAGGCTCACAAGTGGTGTCATACCTGGCTTTTAATAAAGCTCCAAAGTTATGTGTGGTACGCTGCCTGAAAGCTTATGAGAATATGATGGAGGAGTTCTGTCCCCGTGGAGAGTGGCAGTTGTTCATCTCCATCAGGAAACCTTACAAAGTGGTCACTCCTCCCACCATAGCTCAATGGATCCTTTGGTTCATGCAGGCAGCGAGCTTTGATGTCTTGCAGTTTGGGGCCCATTCAGTTGGAGGTGCGTCTAAGGCATTCTCTCTAAGGGCTCACCCAGAAGACATTATTGATACGGTGGATTGGCCTTCGGACTCCATGTTAAAACGGTTTTACTTCAAACTGTTTCTGGACATGCATGGGTTCATACGATCTCTGTTCTGGGTTCTTTCAGGTTCCGAGAATAACTAAGGATAATGCAAAGGGATGGAATCGCTCCTATTGCAGTCAAGAAAGAGGAAGCGATTCAGGGAACGTCTGTCTATAGTCATTGGACAGATAGGTGATTGGTTGAAATGTTGTAGTTCATTTCCCATTGCCTGCTGGGAAAGTTCGTTTCTTTTACATGGTTGTTGAAGTTTGCTGGACTAGAAATGAAGGAAGATAGCAGAGCCTAATCCTCGCCTCAGTGTCTTTAATAGAATTGAAACTTTCTTCATGTTTACAAGGCCATTTTTCGTTTGCAAACATTGTTTGTACACTGTATAGTTTTATTAGTAAAACAGCATGTCAGTGGGAAATTTTGTGGCTATTTCAATGGAAAATATGCTGATTGCAAATAAGGGTGTACTAACACTTCATGCTTTAGTTATTTATTTATTAAAAGTAATAGTTTTCAAACATCATTTGAGCAACATTCCTGCCCTCGTCCTGATGACAATGCTGTTAATCAGGTGTCATGTGTATACTATATGTGCATTTATATATGGAGCTAAAGTTTAGCCTATTAAATAAACAATAATTTTTTGTACAGCAGACATGTTGAACTCCAGTATTCTAAGGTGCTCTCATATGTGATAATGAAGAAAATAGCAGCTCCGTGAATTAAAATATTTGCCCAGGATCACATAATTTGTAACCCGTTTATGGATCAAGAGCATTCCAATTAGGTCAATTAGATTATTTAAGTCACTAGACCTGCAAGACTGGTACTGTTTTAATGCTTTTGTTGAGACCTGGTCCCTATAACTGTACTTAGTGTGCTGCAGTTACCCGTCTCATATATTTGTAGTTTTCTTTTAGTGTGTGTATTTAAACCTTTTTTTGTCCGTTTTTCTAATTCTACATGACTGATAAATAGCACCGTACGTTGGGGTTCATAGAAGGATAACATAGAGCATTTTCAATGAGAGAGGTACTCTAATTGAAGTCCAGTTTCTCTATATTTGAGGTCTCCATACCTCCCTCCTCTCTTTGGTGTCCTGGTCATTTTGGTACAGTAAATATCAATAAAACCGCCCCCCCCCCCTATTGCTATGAACGAACTCTCCTCCCTCCCCTGGTAGTGCTTGAACACTTATCTACTCGTCATTGAGCAGTCTGAGACGCATCGGGTATTAGGAATGGTTCCAATTCGATTGCGCTGACCCTAAAATGCTGTTTGTGTATCCGGATGTGTATAGTCAGGAGACAGAACTCTAATTAAAGCTGGAAGAGATGTAGTTCTCGTATGGAAGGTGGCCATACTGCCGAGGGGAGACCGCTCAAGAGAAAGGAAACCAGGGGGCCCCAAAACCCAAACCTAGCCCTGAAGCCTAAAAATACCCCTGTACCCCATAACCCAAAACTATATCTGAACCCTTAAAATACCCAAACACCCCCAAAACATATACCTCAGTACCCCAAAACATATACCCCTATACCCATACTTACCTTATCCAAACATTAAAAAAAACCATGCTTTTACCATTCATGCATTTACAACGAATTTCGTTGTAAATGTATGCGTGGTAAAAGCATATAAAATGTAATGCCATGCGTTATAATGGCATTGCGGAGTGATGGTATGCGGGAAGAAAGTTGCGGAATAATGGGTGTTTACCCTCCCCCGGTAAGTACATTGGTGGCACGGCGGCCCACATCTCCAGCAACATACTCATATTTTTTCACCACCCATTTGAAAAATGCATAGGTCTCTCTCATTGATGGCCAGCACCTACATACACTTTTAGACACACCTCCCGCCACAAGTTCTAGAATTGCGAACTTTAGAGCTGGGGAGCTACGTTTGAATCTCGGCATCAGCTCAACATCCTGTGATTCCAGGCAAATCGCTTTGTCTCCCCCTGCCTACCACAAATGAATGTGTTCTTCTGTAATGTAAATTGTGCTCATGCCATGTTGTCGAGTTCGCGCTATATAATATTGCAAGGAAAAATAAAGTAGGGAAACTAGAGTTCACACACTACTGAACGCGCACTCTTAAGTGCATCAACAGTGCACTGTGAATCGGAGCGTTTCACAGGCCTGTCACAGATAAGAAATGCTATCTAAACGAAATCCTACAAAACAATATACTACTGGCCGGCAGCAATTCATACCCGGACAACGTCGGGACGTGCTGCTAGTATATCAATAAATAGGCTTGCTCCTGAAGATACTTAGTACTCTAGTAGAAAACATGGTATTCAGTTGAGTTCAAACAGATCAAAGCTAAATGCAGATGTAAGGAGTGCATTTGGAGAACAGATTATAGTGTTAAACATAAAAAGGACTATAGTTTGACCTTAGAGGAATACAATGTAGCAATAAAAAATATTAAACCTATATATCTTACCACTAAAATCCAGGTGGCCAAGAACTACTCTAAGGAGCTTTTTGTAAACTGGGATAGCCTTATCAAAGTGTCCGTAAGACAGTCAATTCTCGCCCGACCAAAATTTTGTGAACAAGATTGCCTCCTTTTTTCAAAACAAAGTAAAACAGTTTATAATGAACTCCATAAGACAGCATTTGATCCTATGGGGAACAGTGAAGATCTGTTGGAGGACATCTCAACACATTGTAGTCTGTCAGGTTTCTCTGTTCTCGCGGCAGAGCAATTTGCAGATTTGCTATTTCAAACTAAGTCTGGCTCACCCCTGAACCCCTGTCCCCCTTACATACTGCATCTGGCTTCCAAGGAGGTCAGTGCTCACTTGACTCCCCTATTAAATGAGGTCACTAGTTCGGGGGTCTTTCAACACTCTTGGAAAAAGGCCTGTATCAGGCCTATCTTGAAAAAAGCTACTTTGGATCCCACGGAGGCGAATCATTATCGCCCGATATCCTGTCTTCCACTACCTTAAAAAATCCTAGAGAAAGCTATGAACTTGGAACTGACAGATTACCTGTCCTTGCAATAACATTCTTGACCCCACCCAACACGGCTTCAGATCTCGGCATTCCACCGAGTCAGCCTTGATCATGGCCATAGAAGAGATCCTTAAAGTGATGGATGGAAGGGAAGGGGGAGAGCCGTTCTCATCCTGCTTGACCTGTCCGCTGCATTTGCTATCGTAAACCATGCGGTACTGTTACGGCGGTTGAAGGCAGCAGGTATTCGAGTTAAGGCTTTAACCTTACTTACAGCTTTCTTTGCATCCACGGAACAGCTGATCCTTAAGTCAGGTAATTTTTGCCTACTGTGTGGAGTCCCACAGGGGTTGGTTGGCCTTGTCCCTAAAACTGTTTAATTTGTGTGTCACCCTTAGCAAGACTAATTTAAGATCATGGTCTTATGCTAGTGTCGTAAGCGGACGACACCGTTAGTGGTATCGGTCACTCAAAGTGTGGACATTATAGCTGTCAGGTTCCGTAATTGTCTTAATGCTGTGATGGCATGGATGAACTCAAATCTTTTAAAGCTCAATACAGAGAAGACTGAGGTCATCGAGTTTAGTAAAAAGCCCTCTATATGTAGCCAACTATGGTGGCCCCGTGAGGCTGGGAACGTCCTGTTCCCGTGACCAAGGCTAGGGATCTTGGATTTATGTTTGACAGGGACCCCAAGCTCACTCAACAAATTAACCAAGTATCTTCTGCCTGCTTCTTTACGCTGAAAGTCACGCGCAAAATTCTGCCGTTTATCCCACTAACCATCAGGAAAACAGTAGTCAGAGCCCTGGTTCTCTCCAGAGTCGATTACTGCAATGCCTAATACTTGGGTGCAGATGAAAGGCAGATTACAGGTACAGATAACTTTAGTCATTGCAGAATGCGGCTTCTCGGGTGCTACTTGATCTACCCACACATCCCCCCCCAATTCTGGCAGCATTAAACAGCTTCATTGGCTCACACTTTGGCAGAGCTTTGATTTTAAGGCCCTCTGTCTTGTACATAAGGCTCTGTATGGAGGAGGAGCTGTGGATATTCAACATCTATTCCCCAGGTATTCGCTGTAACGCTGCCTCGGGTCAGCCAATACAGGACTGATCCTGGTCCCCAAGATAAAAACAGCCAGATGGGGTGGAAAGGGCTTCTCGTATCAAGTTGGGGTGGGCGGAATTTGCGTATTCGCGCTACCCAATGATCCGCAAAATGGTAAAAAATCTCCACGAGCACACAAGTTCAGCGAACACGCTGCATTGCTTGTTCCGCCCATTCTATATGCTTTCTGCCTGTTCACGAACACTGTTTGCGTGCTGCAAAAAAATCTGAGAAGCCGCAGATCACGGAATTTTTGGCAATTCCGCGTTCTCTGCAGAACGCGATATTACCCAAATTCCGCAAGTGGAACGGAATTTACCGCCCAGGCCTAGTATCAAACGGCCAAACTGTGTGACTCCCTTCCCACTCTGATCAGACTACAATCGAACAGGGCTCTTTTTAGAAAATTGATAAAGACATGGCTCTTTCCCTAAACTCGAGAATAACTAGCATTTGCTCCGGTATCCACTCGCCTCAGCACCAAGATGCCTCGGCAATAGTGCGCTCTATAAGATATCAGTCAGTTACAATAAACAAGTATTTGGAGATGAAGCTGAGTTGTGGATACCTAATGCATTGTGATGTAGTGTTCTTTAAAGAGGTGAGTTGTCAACTGTCCTAAATTGGAGCAGCGTTGAGGCAGTCCTGATGGATACAGGGATGTGGTTCCAAATCCTGGCCTGCTGTCTTGTTTTTTCTTTTTTTACACTACTTATTCTGCAGAGATGGTGTCATGCCTGCAGATGTGTCCCGTGACACCAGTGATGGTGAGCATATCTGCAAGATAAGTGGGAGTTGCTAGTTGAGATAGGTTTGTAAATAATGCTGCTGGTTTTTACAGACGGTACAGGCTGGCAAGGAGAGCCAATGGAAGTGATGTGATCATATTTTTGCAGGTCCTGGATAAGATGTGCTCCAGTGTGTAGAATGCTCCTAGTAGGCGCTAGAATTGTGTTTGGGAGGCTATTGAGTAGAGCATCCATATTGCTTGAAAACAGAAACATGTTTAAAATCCTTCCATAAATGTATTTTCTGATTACATTTTCAAGATGTAGTTAATGATATTCAGATATTTATTTAAATGAAATCAGTACTCTTTCCTTTGACAGCACAACCTAAAATAATTCCTGTTGTACTCACGCATAAGAATTCATCTTTGTATAAAAACTTTGCAGTGTCTGTTGAAAATGTGTTCTGTATTTTCTGAATATTATTTTGTGATGTATTGATTTCATTCTTCACTGAACCTATTTTTACATTGCTTGTTGTTTAAATACATGATGTACAGTGCATTAGTTGACTAACATTTTAGTGTGATCTCCTGGCAGATATGTATAAGGGGCTAGAAAGCAGCCTCCTTAATTACTGTTTATTTCTAGGCTGTTCATGAAAAAATGGCCTCTCCGTTCACCGGTCCGACTGCGGTAGCTGATGTAATTAAAGACCTAGACACTCAGATAGCTGTAAGTAAGTAGCCTGCGCTAGCCTGCAGTGGGCATGGACGAGGTGTGTGGCATGCACAGCGGTGGGCATTGGTAGCCTGGGTTGCCCAACTGCATTTTATCTTACAAATCATATTGCACATTTATCTATTTGATCTATTTGTATATTAACAATTACTCCTGCACCTCACCCTCTCTCTCCCCAAAAGATGTTAAGCAATGGCAGATAGCGTAGACCTTGAGAAGCATTTACACAGTTTGCAAGTTTAAATTTGTTAGTCTCCTTCTGACTATTGCTCAGTCATAATGGTTCTTGTTGAGCACCAGAGAGATTAGCCTTTTCCATAGGCAAAATCTTATTGCATCTCCTTATTAGCCATCTCTGATAGTACTTTATGTCATTTTCTTTGGTGAATCCTTTTGTTTCTTTGATTTATTAAAACAAAAAATTATAATTTTAGCGACCAAAAGAAGGAAACCGGTAGCGGCTTATCAGACTAACGTTTCACACCAACGCCTGTATTGCCTAATAGTCGCTCGCCCTGATTCCTTGTTCTGGCTAAATTACTTGATTCTTATGGAGTCTTCTGTGAATCTTTGTCCCATGCTGTGGTTTACAACTGTTACTTAGTAGCATCTTTAGTGGGTCTGCCATGACTGTGCTACATTCTTCCCATACTTTATTGAAAAATAGGTCATTGTTTCCGGCATCAACTTCGCTACGCTCCTCCCTTCATTGTGTTAAAAATTTAAAAAAATGTTTGCATGGAGGTGAAGGGAACACCCTCCAGTTTGTCTTGATCCTTTCACTTTGGCTCCAGTAATTAGCTACATTTTGGTGAAGGTTTCCAAGTTCTTGATTTAGGGTTTATGTGCTACATAATGCAATCCAAATGTTAAAAGTTGCTGATTTCTATCATTTCTTAGCGAGTAAACCAAGATAATCAAAAGTGTAAAGATATTTGACTTTTTATATATTTCTGGGCTTCTAATGAGATTGAGTAAATTATTGTGTGATGTTAATTTTCGAATTCAGACTTATTTCATCTTACATCTCTTCAGTGCCGTAGTTGAATTTGCTAAAGAAAAACATGTACTACCTACTTCCTTGAGTCATTGAACTCAAGATGTAGTCATGAAGCACCCACCATCCAGGACTTGATATATCTTAACAGCATTTTTACACACAAAGAGCACTGATGATGGAATTTAGCAGGAAGGTAGCTCCAAACAATAAGCCTCATATACAGAAAACAACCTATCACCTTTGAGGACATTGTAAAGTTGGACCCAATCCCTAGGTTTTTATCCATTGCAATGCAAGAATAGTTCTAGGCCCTATTGTCTTTAAAGTGTTTTTTAATCAATCATGTGTATCTGGTTTGTAGATATCATTTGTTTTATTGTCATGTAATTTTCTCCACAAAAAATATTTCCTTGGTTGTAACCTCCTTCTAGCAGGATTCTGACCCAATCATCTTATCCATGTTGGTGTTTTATGGTGAACCCTGTTCCTAGCTTTGCTTGTCGTAGGTAGAGACATGCAGACTCTCCATCTCATGACCCGCCTTCCCAGTGTCTGCTTAGAACACCAGTCTTCTTTTTCCTGTCTCCTAGACCATTCCACAGGCTCTTTCAGGCCCCCTCTTTCTTGCTCCCTGTGTTACTCGAGGGATAATGTTCTCGGTGGTCTGAAACCCACCCATCATCTTTCCTGTGCCTCACACTGGTCTCACAGGGGTAAGAGCCCTTACTTTCACGCATTGTTAGGACATATTATACTAGCTTTAGTTTATACTGTCCAGAGACAGTTTTTTTTGTCTTTTATCTACCCAGCGTGTGACATTCTCTACTTCCTTCAGTCCTCGCCCAGCAGCATGAGTCATGCTTACCGAACTCTTTTTTAAATAAAATCTATGTAATCACATTTCCATTTTGTATTCTGGTTCAGTTTGTAGTTCAATCATTGCGTCGGGTGCTTGAAATATTGAGGATAGGTAATTCTTTACACCTTGTGATTCCAGTCTGTTCTCAGACATGCAGGTTCAGCATTACTGGTGTATGGAATCCAGGTTGCACCCATATTCTCAATTTAGTGCAGGGCCCATCACCAGCCTCATGTAAGTTTCTGGGATCCCACCAGTGAGCCGTATGTTTTACCATTGATGCTGCTAGCATCCACTCTTACCTTCCAGTCATTTAGTGATCCGCCCAGTCCTATTCTATTCGCTTTCAATTTTGCTACTTCAAGCTGGACTTTTAATATGTTCAGGGGTGTGCTGGGATCTTGTAGCTGAACACTCACCACTCACTACTAGAAGTTGTCAACCAAAGTGCTTCTTTCGAAATTGAGTATGTATCTCCTGCCCTGAAATTCATTTACACCCTCCTTCCCAAGCCTTGATTTAACTTTGAAAGTCCTAAAATTGAAATATTTAATGTGTTAATTGCAAAATGTTGTTTCCTGCCCATCTGGAACTGAATTGGGTCCATTTTTTTTCTTCATAAAACATTTATGTTGCTTCCGCAGAACAGCTGACAACTCATTTTTATCTTCCGACTTGGATCATAAAGGAGGCAGATTCGTGATCGTGCCTCGGGTGCTATACATACATAACTCCGACCAGCTGGATCCATTGAGACTGTAAGGAGCACTGGTGACACCAGTCCAGTGTCCTATTCCTAATATGTCCCAAGTGTCGAGCCTCCTTTCTTTTGAAAAGTGTCTCCTAGTGTTCTTTAAAGTCTCAGACTTGCAGTTCTGAATCAAAATGTTTTTACTTCGTTGATCAGAAATGTTCTAAGAAAAAGTAAGCCAAACTCTAAAAACGACTATGGTGCTGTGTGTGGTCTAACAAACCCGGATTGCACACTAATGATGTCTGATTCTTACATTGTCTTTTAGTGATTTAGTAAAATAAAGCCTGAATTCTGATGATAAAACTGAAGTGGTGCTAACTATTTGTTTTAACGGTCCCTCTAGTCCAGTGTAGGCCCTTTTGGTCTTGTGTCAAACATTTATAGGTTGGTGGCCTTTGGGCGCCAACTGCACTGAGTGGAATAGAAACTTCTGCTGTGCCACAAAATCCAAAATAATTGATTCTGCTGTTTTGTTAATGTAAGATGGAACCCTTAGTTCAGGCTCATCAGTACTGAGGAGGATAATATGGTTGGGCAAATAGCAACCCCTTGCAGTTTGGAAAGTTGGCCAGCCCCTTTATCGTTTTTGTTTCCTACTTGCACAAATATTAAATTACTGCTGAATTTGAGAAGCTAGTGTGCAGATAACCATCCCTGCTCTATACAGTTTGTCCCACTCTAGGTGTATCAAGGAAGGTGATGGTTCTATCATTTCTTCATGTAAATCACACACTGGGCCTTCCACTTGTGACATTCTTCGCTGGGAATCTTCTTGTTAACAGCCTTTCTTTATTTATTACTAACAAAGACATTTCAATCTTGCCTGCTGGTTTTGGTGCAATGTGTTTGGGGTGAGGTTTTTGTATTGTTTATGACTGTGTTGTGTCTCTTGCCTGCACTTCATAGGGTGCTATGCAGGAGCTGCGGTTAAACCTCTGTTGCGCCTCATCTACAGATCTGTGGCCTGAAAAGGCTCTGTTCTTTATTCATTTTTGCTTTTCAAGAAACTTTTTTTCTATCTCCCTTTATTTCCCTTTCCTTTAGCTGATCGGTCTTGGCCCACATACCCCGAAGCAGAAACAGGACAGAGAGAAGCTCTTCGACCTCAAGGCCAAGGCCCAGCAGATTATGAACCAGTTTGGGCCTTCAGCATTGATCAACCTATCAAACTTCTCATCAGTGAAGCCGGAGCCTGTCAGCACCCCACCACTGAACTCCATGGCCAGTTCTCCTGCTGTGGCCAAGATGCCCGGTGCTACAAGTGGAGGCGGTGGCCGCATTAGTCCTGAAACCAACCAGGTACATTTGCATGTAGTGCATGTTTCTACTTGAGTAGGCTTTTTTCCAAGAATCCTACCAATAGTTCTAATAAATGGGAACTCGTTCACATGGGTTTTGCTCCAGGCTGCATATTAGGCTGCAAATACAAGGATGGGGATGGAAACACATTACAAGCCTACTAAATAATGTTCACCTAAGCTTATCACTCCTGATCATCGGTCCTATTTGTCAATCCATGACAGTCTTTATTTGCCCCCAAACTCTTTAAGTTAAAAAAAATGTTCTGGCCAACTGCCTCCTCTCTGTTTTTCTTAGCACTTTCTCCTCTGCACACAATTACTTATTATGTGGAAAGAGTGTGTGAGTGAAGTTTACTGTGCATCCTTTGTATCCTAAATTACCTCTTATTAGCTCCAACCCTTACTCTCCTTTCAGTGTCCGAGCATTTTTTGTCATCTGAACCATTCTTCGTATTATCTGAACTCTAACATTCACAGGACGGCCCCATACATGATGATGCCGTCTCCAAACTAGTGTTCCTTCTCACCTGTCCCTCATTAAATTCTTTAAGGAGTCTCTAAATCTGCAAGTAGTAGAAATATTTGCTCTGTAACTTCTCTGTGCAATTTGGGTTGTCTGTGATCTCACTGACCAAGG
The DNA here is from genome assembly GCF_964261635.1 of Lissotriton helveticus. Lineage (NCBI taxonomy): Eukaryota > Metazoa > Chordata > Amphibia > Caudata > Salamandridae > Lissotriton > Lissotriton helveticus. Next base: position 1,753,227,383 of record NC_136061.1, on the reverse strand, counting down.
CTCAGTAACTCATGAGTGGCGTGCAAAGGCCTGTTGGCGAGCAAAGCTTTATTCTGAACAGAATGGGGGTAAACACCCCTGTCAATCAGCGGTTGTAGTCCTAATCCCTTGACATCCTTAATTTCATCTATCTTTTCTTGTAGCAAAGGAAATGCTTGCTACCGCTTTTTGGGGTACCTTTAGTATAATCCCCTTTCCAATGAAGTTTCTGTGGCTTAGGAATGTCCGCCTGAAATTCACTAAGGTGTACAAAAAAGTGATGGATGGAATGCACGGATTAATCTCTGCCACTGGTAGTTTTTTGGGCCGCATCTCAGTCCATCATTAGTTTTGCACACCGTGCCACCTCAGTTTGGACCCAGTCATCTATAAATCATTCATTCTCAGCTCCAGTGGGAACAGTCCAGCCCAAACTGGTTGGCCAGGTCCTCCATAAACTGAAATACAAGAAACCCAGGAATGGTTTTGCCCTAGTTAAGGCTCCCTTTTTAACTTGAACTTGAACTATTCCAGTGACAGTGTGCATGGGAACCACACTTGCCCATGCCCTCCTCACTTAGGTGCAGCACACACTGAAGTTTACAAAAAAGTGATGGGTGCAATGCTGGAATGTCCTTGGTTGCTATGTTCCAGTTCAGGGAGGACTTGGCCTGGCAGTTTGAGCAGGACTGTTCACGCTGGTGCAGGGTCAAGCCATTATACTTGTAACCGATGCCCTTCTGAGAGTTCATTTCACTGTTTTTCTCTGGATGTTAGGTTCTCACTAAGAAGAAGTTACAGGATCTTGTACGAGAGGTGGATCCAAATGAACAGCTGGATGAGGACGTTGAGGAGGTAGGAAGTGACTGGCTGATCTGAGGGGTCGGAGATTCAGGCTGCGGGGCTTGAGCACGAATGCCAGTTTACCTATATTGTGAACCTAGTGAACAAGTTGTCAATCGTGAATTCCCTTCAACAGTGTATATATTCTAGCCTTCAAATTAGAGTTCTGGTCCTGGTTACAAGTATCTTTGGGGTGCAGTGTGCATTTGGGAAGCACACAGCATTATTTGAAGGCTGCATTTGTGCAGTGTTTTTTAAACTGCTGTGTTCTTACCTGGCATGGGTGTTGCTTTAGAGCTGATACTTCCTCTGCTTTAACACTTAATGATTGGGCATAAGTGCCCCAGCATGCGGAAAACATTAGTATGGGTGTATTCTGTAATTTAAAAACCCAAGCCAAGAATTGCACGTCCACATGAAGGTTGCTCCATGTGCAGGGACACCTAAACAATCTTTTGACCTGTGTGTTCTTGCTTGCGTTTGAGTGAAGTTTGTATTGGTGTAACCCACACTGTGCTTTACCTCTAATAGAACATGTAAAGTGCTGCTGCCCTCGATTGAAGTGTTGTGTGTGTGTTTCTCTGTGGTATGTATTTTGAGACATATGTAATATTTCAGCATTTATTGTACCACTGAGTGTGAAAGAAGATGGCATTGCTATCCCGTATAATGCATGTGCTCTGCATTGGAGTGAAACTTTCATTTCTGCTGCTTTTTTTTTCCACTGCCCTTTTCTCTTTTTTGCCAAAGGTTGTTCTACTACTACCTTTGTTGTGCTTTTTCTGTGTATTAGAAACCCTTGTTTTTTGTGTGTAAGAAATGTTTGCGGGACTTCAGCGAATGCTGTATCTGTATTAGGTTTGAGAGTAGCTTCTGTGGGGCAAACATGCTCTCCTGTATATAAACTAACTTACAGCTGTTTTTGTCAGTGCATAGTTTCAGTTATTGCTTCTGTCTTCTAACAGATGCTTCTGCAGATCGCTGATGATTTCATAGAGAGTGTAGTGACGGCCGCCTGCCAACTTGCACGACACCGCAAGTCGAACACTCTGGAGGTGAAAGATGTGCAGCTGCACCTTGGTAAGATGTTTTCTACATGTTCTTATTCTGTCTTCAGGTCTCATGTGTTCCTTATGCATGCCTGTTGTGCTGTTCGCCCTTTAAGGGGCTAAAGGCTCCAGAAATGTAAGATGCATCTAAGCTAGTCCTTTTCTAGATATGACTAGGTCCGATGGGGGTGATCACAGGGATTAATAGTTTTTTTATAATGAACAGCCTACTTTGCTTGATGAGATGATAGCAGCTTTGTGAATACATTTATTAGGGCAACTGATGGTTTTTGTGAATAAAAATTTGTAGCTAATCTATTGGAAGGAAATAACACTTCTCATACTACAAGACATGAAGCGACTGAACCTCTGTTTTTTTTTTAACACTGAAATAAATTACACAGACCTGGTGACTACCTTGTTCCACTCTGCTTCAGATCTCTTCCCTGAAAAATCTAGTTTATCCTTCAAAGGTAATGGTAAGCACTTAACTGTTTGATCCAGTGCAGGATCCTGGAACACTTTTTTTTAGAAAATATTAGCCACTGCATTAGTAAAAGTGACGAGAAAAACTTGGTCATAAACAATTTTAAAGTTAAAGCTTGCCAATGTATCCAAATAGGCTGCACCACAAATATGGATAATTTCGAGACTGAAGGCATATTGTCCCAGAAAGAAATGTCCTACCTCATAAATCTGCCAGAACTCAGAGTGGTTCATCTCTCACTCAAGTCAGCTTTTTTTCTGGCTTTGAAGACCGACCAGCTCCCTTCTGGTCTTACGGACTAGATAACAAAGCTGTACAACCTGAACAAGCAAAAAGGCACCAGTAAACATACTGGGGATCCAGGCAATTGAAGTTGCTTTTTGCCAGGAATACCGAAATCAACACTGCTTATGTCCCAAGCAAAATAGAGAAGGGGGCACACACTTCTGAATTTTCAGAGGCATCATGATTGGGACTAAAACAGATGTTTTAAAAGACCTCTTCTTCAAGTCTGTTTTTCCTTAATTAGACTTCTTTACATATGCCGAAAACAAGAAATGTACAGACATCACATTTTTGTACAACCAACCGGGGTTGACAGGAAATGCCCTATTTATAGACTGGTCATGGAAATTCTTTACACATTCCTGTGATCCTGGTGGGCATATCCAGACTGAATTATTCCACGACCAGAATAATCCTTATTGTCCTAGAGCGGACAATATAGTGATAGCTCATAAATCTTTTTTTACCCGTCAAAACGTCCACATTGAGACTGCTGTGCAGACCTGGTATACTTCACAAGTTCAAGGTTTACCATTCTTAAACTTGGCTCCTCAATTCATCCAATATAGTCAGCCGAGTTTTCATGAAAATTGCATTCGCATTCTGAGAGAAATGAGATGCTCATCCACTATGGAGTGTAATTCTTTGGGGCAGCTTTCAGAAAACATTGACTTGCCAAAATGCCAGGAAGAAGGGGTACTACTTCGCTGCTGTACTTGGCCAAGTATGAATTGCAGTTTTCCTGTCACTAAGCTCATCCTGCATCCACAACAGATTATAGAAAGTGCCCTTTAATGGGATTAATTTCCCAGTCACTTGGTACAGTCCTCCCCAAACTAATGGGTTCTCTATTTGAAACAGTGTTTAAAGCTTGATTACAGCAAGTTTCATGGAAAGCTCCTTCCTGGTTACAGTGACATCTACGTGCATCACATGCAATCCAAACCCCATGCTCTTTTATTTCGCTGCACAGTATTCCATAGGAATAAAGTGGTTGTGAGGATACGTGCACCGTTCTTACGGAAAGTTGCTTCAGACTTCATGTTAATCAGTCTACAGCTTTTCCAACATTCTTTCACAATTTTTCCACTTAATCAAAAAGGTCTCTGCATACTTTAGATGTTCATGGGGGTGTATGTTAAGTTTAAGTAGTTGTTTTAGTCATTCACTCTCTGTACAGGTTTATTCATTTTCAAACAGTTCTTTTTCAAATGGGTTGTATTGTGTGTGGTTTTTTTTCCCCAGTAGTTTCTTTATTAAGCTTCGCAGTGTAGCATACATACAATGCGTGGGTGCTTATCCCAGTATGTGACAAAGCTTATATTTTCAGTTAGAAAGTTTAATAATCAGTGAGACACCCCAGCCTCTCCCATACACACTACCATGGGCATTGAGCAGTTAAGCATACTGTTACACAGTTTCAGTGGTACGGATTGAGCATAGTCTCAAGGAGGCCATACGTCCGGGGCGCCGATCAGTACGCGTGACAATACCTTCCAATGATTGAGGTCCTCTTGCAATTTATCATCAGTACTAGTTAGTGACATTTTGATTTCTTATGCAGTTGTCCATTATGTAACGTTCTATAACCAGCTTTGCATTTCAGTGCATTGCTACACGCCGCTTTGCCAGAAGCGTGAGCTGTGCAAACCTCTTCTTGACTTTAAACTTCGTTTTAATAACATCTATGCCTAGCAAACAGGCATGTGACACCAATGGCACAGTGAGGGACATAAGCGTTGAACATCGCCCCAGCACCTCCTCCCACTTGGGGCATTCCCAGACCAGATGATAGTATGTGGCTTCTGGGTCAGTACACATGAGGCAGTGTACCAGAGTATGTGGCGGTGTAATGTATGTGTGATGCACGTAGTTAAAGTTGGGCAAGCGAAGCCTGGCATTACTTGACACTTCCTTTATCAGTAGAATACTTTGTTTCCACGGTGTGTGTATGAAAGACCTGGTTCCATTCTGTCTCCCATTTTGCACGTGAACATAGTGGGTGCTTAGGTGAATCCTTCCTAATGGCCATTTAGATTTGTGTTATGATTTTGCAGACACGGTCCATCTGGACTGGTATTTCCAGGGTGGCAGCTCTCGTGGGGCAGTTTGTCTGTCTGACACACAATTCAAGCATTATTTCCTTAATGGCTCTATGTTGTAGATGTTGTCTGCTAGTAATCTGCTATTGACCATGTGCTGTCTTGAAGGAATCCATTGCAGTGGTCTCCCATATGCCAGCTATTGTAAGACAGCCCCCCTTTTCCATTCTGTCCTATCCATGTTACATTCCAGGTGGGCAAAGCCCTGTATACATCACAGCTGTAATTCTACAGCATGCGGCATGTGTGCGCGCCCCATCGCCTATGATATCTCTGCCATAGTTGTGCCATGTCTTGTATTACGCAGGGAGCATTGCTAAGGGTCCCCTGTGCCATAAATAGATAGTGGAGTGGTTAGGTGCCACTCCTCAGCACAATCTCGCAGCAAGTCCCGTCTGCTGGCGCCCATGTTGAACCAGCCAGGTGCAGACTGTAATTGCGCTGCCAAGTAATAAGCCTCTACATCTGGAACCTGCATACCCCCTCTTCATTTTTGCAAATAAGGGTGTACATTTTTACTTTGCTTCTCTTCTTTCCCCATATGGGTGTATTTATTAGGGACTGGAGCTGCTTGATTTATGTCTGGGATATAGTGTACAGGCTGCACTGCAATAGGTTCAGGACCTGGGTAGCACTTAGTAATTGCCATGCATCCAGATACCGATACGGGGGTGGCGGTTCAGGTGTCTATGGAGCTTTTTATACCTTGGATTTGTGTGAGTGTTCAGTTTGTGCCATTTGTGTTCTGAGATGGTCACCATTATGCCCAATATTGGAAAGTCTTTTTCCGATGGTATGCTGAAGGTCGAAAGTTGCAGGCTTGTTAATGTATAGAGATGCAAGGTGTTTCAAATGACCCACCTCCGTGGTCCAGGTCGACGTAGAGTGTGTTTTACTACGCTATTAGAAGGCCACCATATCTTTGCTAAGTAAACAAAATGCCTACTGCACAAGAGATCAAACTGTTAATGCTGCATTGTTAAGAAACATCCACTTAGCAGAAATGTGCAAGTAAGCTATCTTGACGTCCGTGGATACCTTTACAAGGCACTGTCTTGAATTTGACTCTTGTGCTGATGTCTAAGATGATCATGCCAAAGGTTCTTCTTTGTCTCTCTTTTTCTACACTATCGATGGGAAGGGCATGCTACTCTATTCACTGCTTACCATTATCAGTGGGAATCCCCTGACGTAGAACACAGAATTACTTGTAATCCTACCTCTCCTTTTGGGGAATCTCCATTGAAATCCTAAGCAGCCCACCATTCTTTTCAGATAAATGATAACAAATAGCTAAACTCCACAAACAGCTATATATTGCTGTGCTTATATTTTTAGGTCGAGGATAGCAGCGTACATGCGCTGCTCTGCTAGGCATGCCGTATCTCCTCCATGGGCATTGATCACGCCCCTCGAGTCTTATTGGTTCCTTTATGTGCTTTTGGAAAATCCCTTCATTTCTGGGGATAATTTTCACATTTGTTTCCCTTTTCACATTTCCCATTCATTGGGTGGCTCCCGTGCCTGGCGACTGGCCATGTAATGTGTATTATTGCTCTTCTCTGTAATTCCTTACGTTTTGTTGCACTTCTTTTTCTGTTTCCTTGTGAAAGCCCTCCTTTCAGCAGGGTTAAGCCTTTTCTTAGCGACACCTAACTATCATCCTTCCTGCGCCAGCTGCTGTGTGACTCACTGAAACAGCCCTACTTTGAGTGTGCACCGGGCTCCATTGGAGACCAAAGCCTCCTCCCCCTGCTGCTGCTGCCTGTCCTCTGAGACTTCCAGTCCTGGGTGACAGGCCTGCTCGTGCTCTCTGGGTCTTTCAGGTGTTTTCCATACTCTATCCAGTGCATGGCCCGGGCACTGACTGGAGCAAACGCAGCAGGCTTGTATTAGTTATTGGAAATAGACTCCATTAATATTTTTGGGACGAGCATGGCCAGCGCATGCACTGCTCTGTGAGGCATGCTGTATTAGAGTATGGACTTAAAGCTCCGCCCACTCTCCGCCCATATTTGTCATTGGCTTTTGTCATTGTCCTTTGTAAATGCTGCCTTCTGATTCGTCCATAGACTTGTTAGTCCCTCCTTAGGACTGACTTGTCTTCATTTGTAAACTCCCATGAGGGCTATCCCTTTTACTTCTGTTACACAGTATGTCTTATTTCATCTGTAAGCACTATTTTCTCTAACGAGTTTCTCCTTCAGCAGGCATGACATTCTTTCCTGCAACATTCAGAGCACCATGCACGCTTTCCCTTTCCAAGCAGCCAGGGACAATGGCAGACGCTTCTTTGAAATGAAATAGGTCTCGCTATTTGCATTGTAAATGACAATGCCTTTTATTTATTTGTTAATTATCAAAACAGAAAAATAAAAGGCATTGTCATTTAATTGCAAATAGCTTAAACTCTCGCAAATGCGAGACCTATTCCATTGCAAATACTTGTTTTGTATTAGTACTGTGAAAGCTCTACTGTACAAGGCACACTGTCCCTGTCGCAATCTTTGTGGCACCGTGTGGCACCCAACCTTACCTCCGCTCTATTTACAAGAAAACCTCTGTTTCTGGGTCTCTTTGGCCGCTCGGAAACACCTACTCCTCAGTAAGCATAGCAGTGTGTCCTTTACTACGTTCTCACCGAAAACCACACTTGCCGCATCCAACTCTTTACTTCAGTCCACATCACAAAGCAGCTAATTAAAAGGGGGTGCCCCATATTCACAGAAAACGCATGTACTTCACCCAGGAACCTGGCTTAGCAGCGACAGTAAAAAAAAAAAATACTAAAACATGACACAGACATGCCATATAGCTGGAAACCAACAGCGGTTAGTTGAGAGACGGTAGCTGAAGTGCCTGGTGTCCACTCACTTCACAGGCAGTGGGAGTGTGATTGAAAACAAGCCTGTAATTCTTTTTGGCAGTTTCCAATGCATGTTGCCTGCTCGTGTTTGCAAGCTTTGCTCCGTATCTCGGTATTTCTGGTTTAAAATGCCCCCAAGCTGTCACTCTCACCTCTGTGGGCTGTAATTTGCTTTCTGGAATATTTATGCCCTACATTGACTGGGTTCTCAACTATGTGTTTGGCATGTCAACGTGTTTTGCTTTTTTGATCCACAATAAAATAAATGCATGTGCAGTCTGGTCACTAGATGAATACTTCTACCAGGTTTAATTGTTGTAGCCATTTCCAGGGATATTTCACGGGAGCCATTTCTATGCATAATATTAATTAAATGCCAGTCCCAAACTGTCACACATTAGGAAGATGGCCCATTTTTGTTCCCAGTGTTTATTGCACAGGTCAGCTTGATTTGCTCTCCGTTTTCAGTCAAAAAAAAATTTCTTGAAACATAAGCCTACACCTCTGCCAGCTGCATTTGGGCACTGACCAGGCTAATAAGGAAGATTGAAGGCGCATTGCTCAGCCTTCACTGCTTGTAAAAAGATAAGCATGTTATATACATGCTGTCCAGGTTACTCTAGGACTGAGATAATGGGAAAAGGTCTTGGTAGGGAAATGGGAAAGTGACAAAGACTCTCTAAAACAGCTGTACAAATAGAAAGCGTATTGAAACTGGTTTAAAGCTGAAATGAAGTTATGTACAAGTAGCTGAACTCTCACACGCTCTCGGAACCTGCTCAGTTGTCAAGGTTTTAGTTGTAGCAATCGCTTTTGTGTATTTTAAACAACCCATTTTGCCCATAAGACTTTAGAATTAATAATATGAGGACAACAGATAAGGCACATGATCTGATATATATGAACTGGAAAACACAAATATGGTTAAATGATTTGTAACACTGCCTCTTAGATGCATCCACAGCTGCCAAGAGCGCCAGTGCAGTGGCAATATCGTGAGAAGGAGCGTGTGTCTTAGCTAACAGCAGCTCACATACAGGAACATGGAGGTTTACTTTTCAGTGTATATAAGCTTACGCCAATGCATTCTGGCATACATGCTGGTAGCTTACATTAAAACACACAGAGAGGACATGCTGAAGGTGTTGCACTTGACAGGTCTAATTGCCATATATTAGTGTTGAAGGGATTCGGCACATAAACAGAACTATGCACAGGAAATGGGAGCTCAGTGTATAGGGGCTAAGCCTTCCCACCACCTTAGTGCCCACGAACCCAGGACCGACTAGCTATAGTGTCTCACTTGCTCTTCTTCACACTCATGAGGAAGCAAATGATTAGACACCCCAGAACACAACACTCCTTGGTCTCTCAGGAATCGTGATAACAAGACACACATTTGCGCTCACACTCTTGTACCTGTCCACGATAAGAACTGACCGAAACACAAATAAAGTTTAAAATGTTTATTTTAACTATTGTGCTCTAAAATGCAGTATACAAGCCATAACCAACAGCAAAATGCATAAGATAAATACAGTTCGTATTGCAGCAAGGCCATATATCATAAAGGGGGAATGACATCATATAAAGACCGTGGAGAAAGGACTATAATGCCTAATCACCCTCCCCTTGGCAAAAATAAGTATTATTATATAATAAAAGATCTCCGGGCTTTGTCCGCAGACCCCATACCTTAGTGCTTAGATGGTATATCTACATCATAGGAGCCGCATTGCTCTTCACCCTTGGAAGCTCCTTCTCCAAGTGTGTGTTACCTAAACATGCTCCCCAAGCATGAGTTTCCAGCAGCAGCTGTGTTAGCATGTTTTGTCTAGGTGCTAGGGACTGACCAGAACGGAATAACAAGGGGAATTGTTTATCGACCTTGCTCGCAGTGTTCAGACTAAACTCCAGGAACAGGCAGAGAACGACTAAAGCAGACGGTTCTCATCTGAAATGCATAAACGGAGTCTTTAAAAAATAAAGCCATGTAGTAATGTGCACAAAAGCAGCATCATGGTTGCTAGGCTCATGCTAACTTAGCGATGACGACAATGTTCCTATCGGCCACGTGACACCCTCATCGTGGCCAGATCGTAGCACATAGAAAAACTGAGTTCAACGTTAAGCAGAGTCAAAAAATGCTTGTTTAAGAGCCAAATCAGAAAGATGTAAAAATCACGTTTTAAAACGTGTATAAAACTAGTCCGGAAATTCAATCGGATCACGTGAACCAAGGAATGCAATTCGTTCCAAAAGGTCATCCCTGTCGTTCATAGCATCCAGTTGAGCAGTCCGAATGAACAAACGTGCTCATCATAATCCGAGGCCTCCAGGAGCATATCCGGTCAACTTGCTTGATATTCGATGAAACTCCGTTGCAAGAGGCGCAGTGCTGCCTCACAGGTATTCCAGTCTGCCAACACTCCAAGTGCAGCCGCACAAATCAAATGACCGTCCCCAGAACAGGCCTGGTCATGGGCCAGTAATGGACCCATTAACAGATCATAATCTGTGTCAGTGCTTGACGCACTAGAGAGGCATACCAAGGCCCAATAGAAATGGCACCGTCAGCAGTAGAACACAGGTTGCACGCAAGTGAAGTAGGCGAAGCGAAAAGTAAGTCCATAACTTACACCAAGCATTGCCAAAGGTAAACATCCAAAAAGTTGTTGCAGTTGGTCATGGTACAGTTGCAATTGGCCTGGTCTGTGAGTACCACAAGATGGGCTGCCATTGTGCAACAGGAGCAGAAGTACCAGCACGCCACCCTCAAGCAAGAGAATCAGTGGGAACCCTCTGAATGCCTTGGAAAAAATAGAATGAATAAATGCTGGTCATACTACAAAAAATCATCTGAAAAGAGGACAGAAGGCCGGAACCCACAAGTTTAAAAAAATGAGCAAGGCCTCCAGTATCAGATGCATTGAAAATTTAGTGTATTAATTCTCCAAAATGTAGTGGGAGATTGGTGTTTAATAGTGAGTGTATCTCACTTGCGGTTCTCACCACCTGTAATTCGAAGGTCTCTCGCGCTGATGTGAGAGCCACTTCTTATTGAAACTATAGCGCTTTGAGTCTGCTTAGTTTATTGAAATCTGTTGCGAAACCGTTACTATATACGGGATGCCGGTCCGTAAGCCACAGCAGTTGTGGTTATTCAAAATAAGATAACTGCCATTTGAAAGCAATGTGAGCGCTGGAATAATAGCTGGGATGGGCGTACCTTTTATAAAAAAAAAAAACAAGCCAGATCAGGTGCTGACACGCTACAGGCGCCGTGCAATTTAACTTGTTTACAAACTAAGGAATGTCCTACTGTGGAATCGCAATTCTCCAATGTTAGGAAAACCTCCTTATCCGCGCACTGACCTCTGTAGGTGAAAGGCAAGGACCACACTTCATGGATCAAAACACTGCCCAGGGGCTCAAAGCGGCCAACCGGGATGTGTTTCATGCAAGATGTGAACTGAAATAGTGAGAAGGACAGCGAAATAACTCCATGTATTAACCACACAGCTGAATCTGTCTCGGCCACAGAAAAAGGCAACCGTTCTAATTGTTCTATATTTAACAGTGTGTAAGTTGCATCTTTCATAGACATACATTTTTGTCTATCAGTCAGTTTAAATGGTAAACATAGGGCAGAAGCATTCAAATAATCCCATGGAACTTTTCCCGTTTTGAGCGTTTGTAACGTCCATGCAAATTGCATTACAGGGCCTAGTTGATTCTGACAATGATACAACACATATAAATCATTCTGTACAATATCAATAATAGAGGACACAATATTATCCAAGGTGTAAATAAGGGATGATAATGTATTAATGCTGTTATCTACCACTTCAAGAACTTTTTCAAAATTAGATTGGTCAATTTGGCGCAGACGTACCGTACCGCAGCTTCCATCTGCGATAGTTTCTATAATTCATTATATGCCTCATAAATAAATTGTTTTTTCCAAGGTGATTTACGACCTAAAATAAAATCAGCCAAATTGATCTCACTCGACAAAAGTGACAGGTGTTGTTTTACTGACAACAGTGTGGAGTGTCCTAACCATTGCTGACACAACTTCCCAACCGAATACGTGGGAATGAAAATGTGGGAATCGTGGATCAGGTCTAGTTTGAATGAAACCTGCTGTTACATTAAGAAAACACAGTTGACATGCATTGGAACTTGTTGGCCACAACAACCATCCCAAGGGGTCGATGTCAGAAACATTTATACTACCATTTTTTACCAGAGAAAGCAATACATCAAGCGTATGATTGGTGTGTGTACGCCACGTATTGTCCTCAGCCAGTGAAGGAATAGAAGGAACAGTCACATTTTTGGCTGTAGCCAAAAAAAACAAGTAGTCTGCTGTACCATGTCATTTAAAAACTACATTTGAGTCGGAATTAAACCCCCGTGATGCAGAGCTTCAGTGCCATGGACTTGCCAACCTTTAGTCCCCCAAATTGATTTCAAAACCATGGTTTCTTTCCAATGATAGTAACCATGTAAGGACAAATCAGTTCTAAAGGAATTAGAATTTATCAACTTATTTTGAGTCAATATTAACTTGGATTGAGACGGCAAGTTTAACTTATAGAAATAGGACTCTGGATTGGACGTATTATAATCGGAGAAGTATGTGAACTTCCTCCGTGGAGCATTAGAACTCCCCTGTAAAGGTGTCGCACAATGCTCCCACTGAGTAAAATTCAAAATCGGTCTTAGCGTGTTTGTTTTATGCAAGTAATGATGACCATAATGTTGGTAACAGAATAATTCTGCATAATTGTCCGAATACAAATCTTCAGCATCAAAAGCAGCATAATATTTGAAATTGGAAAACAATGAATGAGCTGCCTGAACATACCAGTTGTCTGAATGTATGTCCTGCGGTACCACATCTAGTGAAAGGCGGAACAAGTATAGAAAGTTCAGGACCTCCTTCGGACCATGGATATCAAATGCAACGTTATCCCAAACCATGCTATCAGCAACAGGGAAGGCCGAAATGTTCACGAGGGCTTGATCACGTTTCATGATATGGGACGATGTATGAGGAGCCATAACTCCATCAACCAACTTCACAGCAGAGCTTTCTGGCAGATAATTACCATTGACTAGCAAGAAGAACACTGTTACAAACCCAATCCACATGACAAGCAAGATAACCTTGAGCACCATCCAGATGTATGTCCAGGGTGGAACCAGGTAAGTCTTTTTGAAGCAGGTAATGAAAAGACTGGCATGCGTCGGTGGAGTTGACACAGATACGGACGAAGAAGATGAATCATAGGAGAAACTTGTACGATCCATGTAATAACCGCTTGCTCCCAAACGCAACATTGGAGGCTGTGCAGAATCAGATGGATGATGTATAACTATGTCAGGAACGTCAATGAGGACCTCAATGGGAGGAGAATCATACTCAACATCTGTATTAGCGGAAGAGAAAGGTACAACAGGCAAGAAGTCAATAGAAGTTTCTAACTCCCCCTACATAACATAGGTACTAGTCGAGGAAGTTGAAGCCATCGGATTCAGTGAAACAGCTTGGCTTGTAATACTGGGAGTCACGCTATTCAGAATTGGCCATATGTTGTAGCTTGACATTGTCAATTGAAATAAATCTGTTTTCCTTGCGTCCAGGCAAAGGAGGTAAAATCACTGTACGTGTACCCTTCAATCCAAAAACTGGGACAGGTGTATGATAAGAGGGACACAATTCTTTTTTGTTCTTCAGCTTTTCTCGTACCAGGTCACAAATTTTAGGAAGTCAGCTGGTAACCGAAATCTGCACTGCTGTTTTAGTGGACAAGGGTGGATGTTCATTAGCCAGCGTGTCACAGGTCTTTTGTAGTTCATGCAGCATAGTAGAATGGTTATCTACGTCAAACGTTGCGGCATCCACCACGACATTTAGACAATCAAGGTCTGACACAAATATTTTAATGCCAAAGAGCATTTCGTATGAAGTCCGCCCACCCGGAGATCTTCTTAGGAGATTTACTGCACGTTGAACTCCATCAAATGAGTCCGCCAACCCCTGTCAGTACCTAAGACTCTAGCTGTCAAAGATTGCTAAGTCACAGTTCATTCGCTCCACTATAGAATTGCCCATGGCCTGTATGGAGACGAAAACAGCACCAGCACCCCCAATTGCGTCCTTGTACGCCTTAGAGGCAAACGCAGAACTTTGATCAGAATGGAAGGTGCCACAGGCAAAAGTCCAGGCGAAGAATCGCAACTTTCTAATGATATTTCGAGCATCAGCACTGCGTTGTGGCCAGACCCAAAGGAATCTATTGCAAGAATCAGCTGCAACTAAAATATGTGTATATGCAGTGTTGGAAGTCAAAGGACCGCAGTGGTCAAGATAAATGCAACCAAATGGTTGATTTGAAATGTATAGCTGTGTATGTGGCGGGCGTGCAATCGTAGATGGTTTAATCTGTTGACAAATGTCACAAGGTAGTACATAATTACGAGCTTGCCTGTATAAACCAAGCTACCAATAATGTTACTGTAAAATAGAAACGGTTGCAGAAACTCTGGCATGTGCAGAAGCCATGCCGTCATGTGCGGCTATGATCAAAGGAAGTCTGCAGTCCTTGTTGGTAATCAGCCGATCCCCAACGGACGGTATAGTAGCAAATGGGACTTGCTCAGGTGACAAATGATAAGAATATTTAGAAGGGAAACCCTGTGGGAACTCTGTCCCAGCAATCGCCGCATGAATATCATTATCAATTTTAGTCATGGACCTTGTAACTGCTGCTACTGAACAGGTGGCTACTACAGATTTGGCTGCCTCATCAGCCAAGGAATTACCAATAGCATGTGCTTCCACACGCTGATGGCCAAGAGTATGTATAACCTGTGTGAGCTGTAAGCTTTCTTTAAGTTCAGCCACTCGGAAACACAGCTTTTTATGCTTTATTGTGATACCTTTAGAGTCTCGATAGTCATTCTGAGACCCAAATGCCTGCACACAGTAGTAGGAATCGCACACTACAAGCGTGTTCACATAGGGATCCTCGAATTCTAGAGCTAAAATCAAAACACGCAGCTCCGCCAATTGAGCCGTACAGGCTCCAAGTGCCTTCATATGGACTATAGAAGACTTAAATTCACCATTGACTATTGAGCCAGCTACAATAGTGCAAAGCCGCTTAGCATGCTTTGACCCGACGGCCGGTTGAGCATATCCGTCGGTATAGATTATACATTTATACTGATCCAAAAGAAGCAACGACGACCGGGGAGGATGAACCTGTTCTTATTGTAAAAATGTATGTCTGCAACAAGGGATCAAAAATGAACGTGACATCAGATGATGTCAAATAACTTGCCCATTGTATCCGATGGGGATGTAAGGCTTTAGAATTCGATCCACTCGCCTTGGTCACTGCTTCTAAAGTAGATACTGGCGAAACCATAAGAATGCATGTTCCCTGCGCCAGTGAGCGTTTCTTCAGAATCGCCATCAGGACTGCAGTCAAAAAAATTTCAGTTGTGGGAAACCACATTTCCGCTGCTGTAAACTGATGCGTTTTGTATGCAATTGTTACTGTGTCGCCTTCATTGAATGTCAAATAAGTGAAACCTATTGTCCCTTGCACAAATCGTATGACCAAGTTTGTAGTATTATCATGTGTTAGCAAAATTTGATCGCAAGCAGATAAAGACTGCAAAGACCGAAGAATCATGGTATGTTCCGGAAGCCAGCTGGCAGACGAAAAAGCGGGTTGTATCAACACATAAAGCGGTTTGATAGACTGAGCATAATCAGGAATATAAGTCCTCCCGAAATTCAAAAATCCCAGCAAAGATAGTAATTTTTTCAATGTAGACGGTCGCTGCAATTGTGCACTCTTCTCCAGACAGTGGGAGGCTAACCCCTGACCTTCATTATTGAGCTTATAGCCCAAAAAGAGAACAGCTAAACTAGCGATATGTGACTTGGCAAAATTTAATTTGTATCCCAAGTCTGCAAGAGAGAGGCAATGCAATCCACTCGCACAAGATGCAGGATCAATTTGTCATCTGTCAAATAAATGTCATAGACTTATGAGAACGCATCCGGGTCAATCTTATGCAATGGAGACACAACACACGCAGTAAAAGCCCCGGGACTGTTCTTATAGCCCATAGGCAAACGTGTAAAGCACTTTTGATTGCCGACCACGGTAAATGTGGTCAAGTCACAGCTACCAGGAGCCAAATTGTGACTATAAAAACCATTGGAAATATCCATTGTTGTTTTGTATTTTGTGTGAACAATATTATTCACTAACGCAGAGCTGTGTGTGTTTTGTATTACAAATGTACTGACGTGACTGTTTAAATGTCTGTAATCAAAAACTATACGATCGGAACCATCCGGTTTTGATATTGGAGAAAGAGGATAATTCATGGATGAAACACAGGGTTCGATGACACCCTGATATTCCAATTGGGGCAAAATTTCACTTACAGAAGCTTTTGCTTCACGCCTGATCGGATATTGAGCCTGCGGCTGTGGCATAGACCGTAAAGGTTTTTCATGTGCCGACGAATCATTATCCCAGCCCACTTGACGACGATACGCAGCCGGTACTAATACCAAAGCCCATTCTACAGAGTAAGCAAGTTTAGTCTCTTCAAGGACGTAACAGTAAAAACTCGGGAGTATCACGTCTACCCCTCAGGAAGAAGACAAAACAAATGGAGGAGGCCAATCTCGCCAGCAAAATGTCATAAGAGGAGGTAAGGTTGTCCCAAAAGACTCCCTTAATGGTACATTTAATATCACCTTCAATTTGGAGGTCTATTTCAAAAAGCCTATCAGCAGGTGCAACTCGTGTGTCTGCTGTTTCCACTGTGATGAAAGTATCAGTTGCTCTCGCCTCTAGACAAGGATGGAGTGCTTCCCACACTGTGGTAACTTCCGCTGCGCTGTCGAGGAGCGTCACCGCCCATCTCCATTCAAGGAGCAGGGTTCTCACCTGCATACTTTGCTGTTAAAGCGGCAACTTTCTTCTTCTGAAACAGGGCTCGAAAAGGAGGTAGCCCCGCCGGTTTGGCTTTAACGTCAAACTGGCTTGGTGGATCAAGTCTCTGCTGAGTGGTCTTGCCTTGTCTGCGATCCTGGCGCTCTCCACCACCGAACTGTGTATCTGATGAGTCCTGTAAAAAACGAGGAGAGCGCGGATCAGGAACTTGAAACCTCCTGGTGTCTTCATTTTAGAGTAGTCACGCAAATCATATCTACGCTCAGAAGCTTCAGGTGTTGGTGAACCAGCATGCAACCCTTGCTTCTGTTGTTGCTGCAGCTGATTCCTATTCCACGTCTTTTTAGGAAAGACGGGACGCCCGTCCTTCTCAGACTGGATCTTTTGTTGCGTCTGTGTAAAAGGCTTAATTCCCAGATTATTGCGCCCTCAGGATTTATATATGTTAGTAATCAATCGATCAATCAAGCCATTTGTATAGCGCACTACTCACCCGGGAGGGTCTCAAGGCGCTTAGGGGAAGGGGTATGCTACTGCTCGAATAATCTTCGGTAACTTGAGTTGCTTATCGACGTCTGCAACCACCTCTAGGCTCTGACTCACCTGTAATCTAACTGCTTCCCCTTTTACATTAGCAAGGATCATATTGGAAACAATAGGGAATACCCCCATCAATCTCATCCCCAACTCCTGGGCAGCTTCTGCCCTGTGTTCATCCTGAACCTTTTTAAGTACGGACCGAAGAACGGTCAGGGGGGGAAAGCACAGCGAATATACCGCCGCAAACTCTTCCCCCAGGTGCTGCAATCAGCCATATTGGGAAGAAGTCCTTTAGGTAAACTCATGGTAAGGACCCTGTGTTTCTTCACTGGTGAAGTAAGTGGAAAGACAGCTTCAAGTTGCTAAAATATTTCTGCAAGGCAGTAAGGGAAATCATCCCTATTCTGGGGATGTTTACCCACCACTGAATTAATGATGATGGGACTAATAACGAGACCACCACCATGTCCTGGTGGTTGAGCAGCGGCCCCAGCCGGATCCACTTGAATATTACGTGACATAAACTGTATTCCAGCTCTATGTATATGTATCAACGATGTATGCAAATGTCTCATCTCTGCGATAGAAACATTAAGGTAAATTGGATGAGGTGTAAACCCAGCCAAAACGGGCTACATGGCCACATCGACAGATAAGGTGCCTAAACGGACCACAGAAACAGGGTGAGGAAGGGCACCATTAAACTAGATAGTAAGGGCACCATTAAACTAGATAGTATGCTGCCAAGCCGTTAACGGAACTTCAACTAATCGAGAAAGGCAATATTCCAGCGGGACCGCGGAGGCAGTATATTTGTGAAACAAATGATCATTTCCATCCACTGCCCAAAAGGTAACCCAAGAATAGAAAACCTTGAAGCGGTATGCTGCATCTGCCTCAACTACAAAATTAAAATCAGCCCCTCCATTAGAGACTCCCATGTTGAGACAAATGTGCTGTGACTGCTGTGCAGTTCGGGTCGCAATAGCGGCCGCTATAAGAAGCGCAGTACAAGATGTAAATGAGCGGTAGCACAAAAGCGGGTCAATATAGAAAGAAGAACCTTTTAAAATTCAAGCTCGAAAAACCTACATAAATCAAATATAGGAGGCTAAACCTTGACACCACAGATGTCTCCAGAAACTGGTCAGAGGATATTGTGGACAAGCGCTAGCACTTCTCAGGGGTCTCGCGAATAAGTACCAGACCAAACGTTGGTGGCGCCATGTTTCAGGGATTCTGCACATACACCGAACTATGCACAGGAAAATGGGACCTCCATGTATAGGGGCTAAGTGACACCCCAGAACACAACACTCCCGGATCTCTCAGGAATCGCGGTAACAAGACACACTTTTGAGCTCATACTCTCGTACCTGTCAACGATAAGAACTGACAGAAACACGAATATAGTTTAAAATGTTTATTTTAACCATTGTGCTCTAAAACGCAGTATACGAGCCACAGTCAGCAGCAAAATGCCTAAGATCAATACAGTTCCCATTGCAGCAAGGCCATATATCATAAAGGGGGATTTCATCATATATAGACCATGGAGAAAGGACTATAAGTCCTAACTAGGGTTGGGCGGAATTTGTGTAGTCGCACTATGCAAAGCTCCGGCAAACAGTAAAAAATCTCTGCGAGCACGCAAAAGTTCTGTGAACAAACGGAATTGCTTGTTCCGACCGTTCGCGGTGCTTTTTTCCTGTTCGCGAACGTTGTGTGCGTGCTCTGGGAGATATATCTCGCAAACACACATTTTGAAAGCACGAACTAGCAAAAAATTCAGCAAATCCGCGGATTGTGGAATTTTTGGCAATTCCGCGTTCTCCGCTGAACGTGAAATTACCCGAATTCCGCAAGCAGAACAGAATTTACAGCCCAGGCCTAGTCCTAACCACCCTCCCCTTGGCAAAAAAGTATTAATATATGATAGAAGATCTCTGGGCTTTGTCAGCAGACCCCCTACCTTAGTGCTTAGATGGTATATCTACATCATAGGAACCGCATTGCTCTTCACCCTGGAAAGCTCCCTCTCCGAGTGTGTTTTACCTAAAGATGCATCCCCATAATATCAAAACACGAGTTTCCAGAAGCAGCTGTGTTAGTATGTTTTGTCTTGGTGCTAGGAACTGACCAGAACAGAATAACAAGGGGCCTTGTTTATAGACCTTGCTCACAGTGTTTAGACTAAACTCCAGGAACAGGCAGAGTACGACCAAAGCAGACATTTCTCATGTGAAGAGCATAAACCGAGTTTTGCAAAAATAAAGCCATGTAGTAACGTGCGCAAAAGCAGCATCATGGTTTCTTGGCTCATGCTAACTTAGCGATGTTGACAATGTCATTATCGGCCATATCGGTGACATTAGCACTCAGACGTCTGACTATTAAATTAGAAGAAGAATTATCCTGTGCCTCTCTCGCAGAATTGTATCTGCTACCTGATGACTTCAACTGTAATTAACTTATTGTCACACAAGTAAAAAGGGCATTTGTAATTTAATTTCTGTTTTTCAGTAGCCAATCGCAAAAGATTACTGCAAAATGCTCTCAGAAGCACATACGTATCCCATTCACTGTGCGCAGTGCAAAAGATAACGTCTCCTTTCTGTTCGGTGCAGCAGAAATAACAGGGTGTTTCAAAAGATGCAGTTCCTTCCAACAGCAAACACATATGCCATGAAAATAACAAAGCAACAAGTAATTACAAAGCCGCCAATTTAAAAGCAAGCTTCTGTCATCTCCTTCTGTCTATAGTTACAAATTCTGAGGTTGACATACAGTGGAGTATTGTTAGCAATATTTTGAAAAACATAAATAAAAAGCCAGATCATTGCAAAACTGCTAAATGATTCAGTTCCACAGAGAGAGTTCATTTAAACATTCATCAGGGCCAAAGTTTAAAATCTTTTGTCTGTTTTGTCTGTGGCTGATATTGCGTGTTTCTGAAATTAGTTTTGGCTCACTTATATCACTGTTGCACTTGTATAAAAGTAATCGGTGCCACAGCTCTTTGCGCCAAACATGGCTGCCAGGCTGCAGCTACGTTTTGTCCCCGTTTCCCTGGAGATCACTGTGCCGCAAGACGCCTTGATATGCTTCACACACTGGGAGTTGGTGTCGCAAGGCTATGGATGTATGGGGACCGGGGACAGGATAAGTAACCCATTCTCCTTCTGCAGTGTTAGTGCTTCCACTTTTGTTAGTTTGCAACTCCTTCTGCATTATGTGACCCTCCCTTGCATTGGTAGAAAATATAATTGATATACTCCGTTATAGGCTAATGTCCCCTCAGATACATTGGGAGTGAGTCCAGCATACATTTAAACCTTTATCATAAGCATAACTGCCAAGCTTTCATATTGTTTGTGTTGTCTGTGGTGTAGTACTTGACCATTGCAGTTTGTTCACTCTCTTTTGACCCAATGCAAGCCTCTCCTGGCTTGATTGGCAGTTCAGGCTTCCACGTTCACCATTGGCATGTGAAGTATCAGTAGATGTTGTAGCACCCAGGATTATATGCTGCATGCCTAAATACTTTTCAGGCCCCAAAGGCGAGACCTATTGGTTGTGCCAGTACTTGTTTTCTCTGCTATTTTTCCCTTAGGCCACTGGGGAAGTTTCACTTTAAGGCCTGTGATCAGTAGAGGAATTTATCTATAGCCACTTTGAGGGCGTGCTATACAATTTAGCATAAATATCTTCCTACCATTTAGCTATCATCACATGGACTTCGTATTGGTAAGATGTGCTTTTATGATAATAAACTTGTCTCCTGGCATAGATGACTGCTGTTTCACCTTTCATCTCAAATAGCCGTATTACCAGCATTTGTATGGTGCACATCTGCCATTGATATGGAGCTCTCTTGCTGCTTGCATGTTTCTTGGCTTGCACACCCAGGTCTGTATCAGAGCAATTGAGTTTGGTGTCCTTTTAGTGATTGATCATTGTTGGATGTTTGGAGACTTGGAGGTCAGAGGTGTGGCTAATGTATCCTTTTTAGGTCGAAGCCCACCCAACAGCGCAGTTTTCTGGTTTGCTAAAGACATCTTGGGGACATTTGGAAAACTTCCTTGGGAACGCATTCTGCCATTGCTTTCCATTGACTTTGTGGTCTGTAACTCACATTTGCTTGCTTTCTATGTGCTGACTCTATTTGTTCGTTCTTTCTGATGCCTAACTAAATATACTGTACTCTTTCACCAGTGCTCTATTCCTGTAAACTTGTTCTTAACTTGTCATATTTGCTGTGCATTCAAAGACCGCGATCAGATGTCAGTTTCTGTCTTCCAAGGAGCTTGGTGTTTACAGGGGTGTGGAATTTATTAAAATATCTACTTGTGCATGGGGTAGGTTGCTTCATAAATCTACTTTTCCTGTAACAAAATCCACTTGCCCCTTTGGTGCCATGGAGTGCGCTGACAATTTTATGATAACAATCTCATTATATAAGAGCTCTGATATAGCCTCTCTGATTATGCCAGGGCTCATACCACAATAGTGTTTAAATACTAGCAATCCCCTTGTGTTGCCACATTTCCGCAGATCTACATACTGAGGCTGAAGATAATTGTAAGCAATTCTTCCAGAGTTGGTATGCCCTTTTGAATTTGTGCAAACATTCTAACTTACATGTTTTAAGGGTTTTCAGCAACTCTTCTCTAATCTTTTCCCATACTGAGAAATGTTGGAAATTTACTCCTAACAATGCAGACGTAAACCTTCTTCTAGAGTTGGGGGGGGGGGGGGAGTGATTGGACGGAAAGTGAACTTGCAAACACTCAGATTTTCACATGAGCAAATCTACACATGCCGATTTGCTCATGATAAAATGCAGCCACAGCCAATCTGATCACTGTCCCCAAGTTTAAACTTGCCACCAAGGGGGGAAAATCATTGGCAGTTCTTGGGGCTAAGGCCTGGAACACACTCCCTACAGACCTTCGTCTAATATCTTCAGAACAGACTTTCAAAAAATCTTTAAAAACATGGATCTACGGACTCCCAGAATCAAAATGCAAAACGTTGGTCTAATTATACTCAAACTTCCCAAACGCAGTCGAAACACCATACTACCTGTCAGCAATGAAGATAAAAGCGCCAGGATGCTCCCTGGAGTGACAGAGCGCTATATAAAAACCACAAAACATCAAACAGTTCACAAATATTTTCTAGGAGTACTATTTCCTGCCCTACTTCTGTAAATTCTTGTGAATTCACAAAAGCCGTATAGCTGCACTTAATGCAAGGACATATGCCATTGGTGCACTTTTGAGACTTTTTAAAAAACTGGGCCCCTAATTTGGTGTGGCTTTAACCATGACCTACGCAGCATCCACTGGTACCAGAACGCAGCTCCTATCGCACTGAGGGGCGTGATTGCAATTGCGCCAAAGGACTTCGCACCACTTTTGGCGCTGTTGATGAGGCTTGGGACGGAAGGACCGCAAACAGAGGACACTTCCATTTGAGAAAGTGGTAGACCACACCTCATTGAATCCCCCTGACATGGCCGACAACACGCAAGTCATGGAACACGCCACACGCTCCAAATCACCTATTGCTTCACTGCTGTAGAAAATTAGGGCTGGATTCAAGTCCCTTGACTCTCGTTTCGACGCTCTGGATAAGAACATTGCAGATATGGGGGACAAAATTCAGGTTCACACATGGCGGCTGGGCGTAGCAGAGGCCCGCATTTCAGACATCGAAGACGGGACCGCGCAGTCCCTTAAGAGACTGAGGGCGAATGGAACGGCTACTAAAGGAAGTAGCGATAAAGATTTAGAAGCCCGAAGCCGCCGCAATAACATCCGCATTATGAGGGTTTCCGTAGACGACAGCCACGGGCCGATGGATCAGTTTGTGGAGAAGTTGCTCACTGAACAATTTGGCTGAGAAGTTTTCACGCCTGGCTTCGTGGTTGAAAGGGCACAAAGATCCTTTGGTCCCAGACCTAATCCTGGCCTCCCCAGGTCTCAAATATGGCATGCTCTATCCGGCGAGGCTGAGGGTGGACATGGATGGCAGGTCCCATATCTTTGACGTACCGATAGAGGCACAGGACTTCTTCAGGAATTACAAACAGAAAAGTAAACCTGCAACGGGGGGCGGATCCCTGTCCTCCCCACCACACAGCGGCTCAGATGCAAGTGCAGACCTCTTTTCTAATTCTGGCACCGGTTAATATGTTAATCTGTTTTGACTGTTTATATATATTTCTCTTGGGGAACGTTTATTGCATTCTTCATTGCTATTACATTTGGCTTGTCCGACCCCGTGCTGCCGCCCCCCCAAGGTGTATCCGATTAGTGGGTTCATTTTCCCTTGGGGGCTCTTTGTTGGCACTAGGTAGGCGCAGCAGTTAGTTCCTTTGTATGACGAGTTGGAATTTTCACTGTGGGTTGGCCTCTTTTGGGTTGGAAGGCGGCTGGGTGGGGCCTGGGGAGGGATATGGTAATTTTCACCAGTATGTTTTCACACCTTTATTCAACCCAATTAGACTCATTCCAAGTACATTGCAGTTCCGATAGAGCAAGATGCACACTTCCCTCTGATGGCACGGTTAGGTAATATCGTAGGCCCATCTGCGCTCACCCTGATGTCTTGGAATGTCAGAGCCCTCAACGACAATCGCAAGCGTAGGCAGGTGCTGCACGATTTACTCCGGCATAACACAGATAAAGCGTAAAAAAAATGTAAATGAACTCTGCAGGTCTTTCAGAATATAACCAAATTAGAAAACTACAAAGGAAGCACAATTTTTGGGAATTCTGTAGTGTGGTGGAAACAAATATTTGAATACAATCAAAACAATCAATACACTTAGGGCCTGATTACGAGTACACGCCATGCTCTTAGTGGTGGTCCGACCATTGCAGGTCCTCTTGCAGTATTGAGAGTGTGGTAGTTGGACCACCACAGGACTGTTGCCTCCTCCGGGAACCCTGAATCCCACACCGGTGGCGCAGAAGAAAGCAACAGGAATATGCTGGTGGTGCTGCTGGGGCGTCGCAGAGCATATTGAGTTTTCCACCGCCCTTTCTGTGGCGCTGAGCCTGCCATGAAAAGGGTGGCAGACATGCAACAAAAAGGCCCTAACGGGGCCCTCTGCTGCTTCTGGTCATGAGGGTGCATCCCCTCCTCCCCCCCCCCCCCCCCCCCACCCTTCCCCCCCTCTGGAATTGCACCCTGTTTGTGCACTGTGTGGCGTGCATGACATGGTACATGCCACACTGTGCAGGAACATGCTGCAGCATCTGTCACAGCGGCAGGCTGCTGTTAAGTATCTCCTATGAGTCTTAAACAGCTGCCGCAGTGAGACCACGGCAGCACTGCCCGCACGCCCTCGATTCAACTATGAATCGGGCTGGCGCTAATCGTTCACTGCAACAGGAGCAGGAGAGGGGAGGGGGGACTTGGGGACGGGGGGGGGGGAGGAGAATCAGCATGAATGAATGCGAGTATTTTGCCGCTACTGTTTGAGTATTGTTAAAAGTTATCTTATTGTCCAAAGTTTAGATAACTGTCATTTCTAGATGCATGGTTATAGCGAAGTGATCCACCACACAAGTGTACTATTGTGCTGGACTGAACTAGAGACTGTCATGAACACTTGCAGAAGACGTAGGACTGAGCCTCATGAGTACTTGTCAGACCTATGCACACAGACCCCGCCTTAGTGGTGCTGTCAGCGTGGAAACATGATCCCATTTCGTATTGCTTTGAGATGTTTGTTTGTTAGAAAGGTGGGAATGAAATGTCATGTCGAACTGATCATCCTTCAATAATGTACATTGTAAAACATAAAATGCTAATAAACAGATTTCACTAAAAAAATTAATCGGGCTGGCGCACCACGACCTTGGCGGTCCTCTTGAGGGCCGAGCGGTGGCAGTCCTACAGGAGAACCACCAAAGTCGTAACACTGCGCTATGTTGTGACATTTCCCCACATGATCATGTGTGAGCTGTATGCTTTTATCGCTATAAAACTGTATGTCTGTGCAAATGTAGTGACCATTTCATTTGAAAATGTGTTGTGTACAATGGCAGAATGCTGCCACACCATGCATACTTCACTTTACCCCCACTCCACTGTACTCTCCACCACTCCACACTGCATCACTCCACGCCTCTCTACTCCACTCCATGCCAATGCTTCCCCACCCTACTCTACTCGCACCACTGCAGTCTTCGCAACTGCACTTTGCACCACTCCACGCTATTCCGCTCTACACTGCACTCTGTTCCGCTCTACTCTACGCCAGTGCACTCTATGCCAGTCTGCTCTACGCCACTAAAATCTACCATGCGCCACTCTACCCTGCGCCACTCCACTCTACTTTCAAACAACCTACTCTATGCCACTGCACTCCCCTCTTAAACAACCTACCTTACACCACTGCACTCTACTCCCAAACAACCTACTCTACGCCACTGCACTCTACTCTCAAACAACCTGCTCTACACCACTGCACTCTGTTCTCAAAGAACCTACTCTACGCCAATCTACTTTACACCACTTCACTCTAGGCCACTCAAGAACACTACACTCTACGTTACTCCAGTGTATGGCGTTCTTGTCAACTAAACTCTACTCCACTCTTTGCCACTCTCCAACACTTTACGCAACATCCTCTGCCACTTTACTCAACTCTAATCTACAGCACACTACTCTACTTGATTCTACAGCACTCTACTCTGCTATTCCACTATACTCCGCTACTCCGCTGACTCGCCACTCGACTACACTTTCTGCCCTTCCTCTCTGCGAAACTCTACTTCCTCCACAACCCACTACACTACACCCCAACATTCCATGACACTCCACTTTACTCCATAACACTCCACTTCACCCCACGCCCCCTAACTCTAACCTACTCTACACCACTCCATAACACTCCACCCTACACCACTTATGACGGACTATAACACTCCACTCCACTCTCCCTTGCACCACTTACTTTTAGCTTTGCTAAACAGCAGCCAAGCCACTACATGGCTAAAACATATTGGCAATGCTAATAGCTCATGCACAGACCTATTGGCGTTTCTAGTGCTTGTTAGTGTTGTTAGTTGTGTAGTTTTGGGTGTACTATTGACTGTGTGTGTGTGTGAGTGCGTGTGTGTCAATTCCAATTGCATGGGCAGGACCATTGGAATTGTCATTCTGTAACTACAATGTTTTCTGCATAGTTGTGGATCTACCACATTTACCATACCACCTACTATCTGCTGCATAAGTTGCAGATTTCAACGACAAAAAATGGCTTTCAACCCAAATGGGCGGGTTGAATGGATCAAAAGGTACTTTAAAAAAAACCTCTTATTACTCCATAGTGGTGGACTCACTGCATAAAGTGCCTTTTTTGCCACATACTTTAGTCATCCTTAATGCATAATTTGGCACTTCATTACCACACAGGTCCTGTGAGCCTAGGCATAGGTTTGATTGTGTTGTGGGTGATTGAGGCATCCCCTTGTGTGCAACTGCTGTTGAAGAGCATCCCATTGTAATTTTACCACTATCTGTGCTGTGTAGTACACATGAAAGTGTGAGTTAGTGTGTTCTGGTGAGCTAGGAATGGGAACTGTTGGACATATCACATATGATTGGTGAAGTGGGGAGTGTATTTACAGCTGTGGATGTTGCGTGTTGAGGCACAGGTTTGATTGTGTTGTATCTGATGTATTCTTATTGTGCTTTTGGTGGGCATTGTTTTCCTCTCTGGAAGGATGAGCTGTTGTATATGGATTATTATACCTTGTATGTTCTGTAGAATATGGGTTGGTTGTGTGGGGAATATACTTGCCAATGCAAAGTGTTCTCTATTGTGTTAGAAGTCTTGATTGAAACAAAGGTCACTGGTGTGTTCTTTTGCTTTTGTAGTGAATAGGATTTTGACATAGTACTTGCAACCTAGCGCCTAAGGCAAGCCAGTCTGTGCCTAGGGGTTCCCCTGGCTGTGGGTTCATTGAAGGGATGGAACCACTGGGTTTTGACCAATTAGTTAAGGTACAGACTCATGAAAAGGTTCATACTTTTGGACCTGGTATGGGCCACTCAGTCAATGACCAGGCTAACAGAGATTGAACCCTTTGATTGGTCAGACAATTACCATATCAATTTTATGGTTTGCCTGCTCACCCAGGGTGTTTGTTGTCCACCAGTTTGGCGTACAATTCGCAGTTGGTCTAAAATTGATAATACACCGTTGGTGGCCTCCTTAAGGTCTGTGATGCATATCCCAAGTAAGGGAGAGGATGCGAAGCAAACAAGCATTTGCAATGCAATAGGTCTCGCATTTACGTAAGTTTGAGCTATTGGTATTGCAAATGAAAATTCCTTTTATTTTTGTTTTCGTTTTTAAAATATAGACAAAAGGCATTGTCATTTACAATGCCAATAGTTTAAACTTGCGTAAATGAGACCTATTGCATTGCAAATGCTTGTTTTTACTGTTTTACTGACTTGGACTAGAACTGGAGGGGTAAAGTACCCTTCAGGTGGCAAACCTACAAACAGCCCGCTGCATATTGCCCAATTGTAACCCATGTTTTGCTGACAATCATTTTTAACAAATCTGTGAAAAAAATAGTAGAGTCTTTTTTCCATATTCACATAATTTCTATCACGGATTTTGGGTTAATGTTTTAAAAAGGAGATGGGGGTCAAAATATGTATGTGCCCATTCCAGAACAAGGGCATAAAAATGTATACCACAGATCTTGAGGGCAGCACACTCACAAAAACATGGCTTCTGCCTTAGCACGTGGCATCAAAGTATGCTGCAGCCGGCTCCCGTTGACGAGCATTAGCTCAGATTTTTTAGCTCTTGTACCACTCACCCCACTGGACACGTACGAGAATTTAAATAATCTACAATTTGAGTTTAAAAGTTCTAAAATATATTTTGGAGAATGCGGGCATCGATCCCGCTACCTCTCGCATGCTAAGCGAGCGCTCTACCATCTGAGCTAATTCCCCGCCTAAATTCGCTTGACACTGAGCCCCCTCTACTCACGTTCAACACAGGCCTTCATTCCATATGTAATGGAGTTGGTGTTTTATTTAATCCTTTCGGTCTGCCCATCGAGATAACCAGCTCATCAGCAAACATGTTTTCTTACCTCAGTAGCCCAACAGAAAACTATGCTGACATTTATTCCAGTATAAAAATAAAATGTTAAAAACTGATCGGCATGAATTCTGACCCCTGTTATATGACAAAGAAGCATGCTGCCCCTCGATAGCTTGTTATAATGTAACAATGGATCTAATTGTATCTCGCAAACTAACAAGTTCAATTCAACTCATCAAAACCTTAATCAGCGTCCTGCTGCTCGAAAGAAAGCGCCTACAGCGGATGCGCCTTAAGCAGACCACGTTTCATGGCTTCAGCCTCGTCAGTGAAGAGAAGTTTGCACTTTAACGTAGTTTCCCTGGTCTTTATCACCACCGTACGTTGTCGAATGAATGCTAGGAGAAGTATTAACTTCTGTTCCCAGATGAGGCATGTGTAAGTTAGCAATGGGGCGAGGGTGTGGCGTAACGGCCAGCGCTACCCCACTAGATGCTGGGTTCGAGTCTTGGCGTTAGCTCAACATGCTGGGATTCTGGGCAAATCACTCAATCTTCCGTGCCTACCAAAAATGAATGTGTCCTTGTGTAAGGTAACTGATGCTCATGTAAAGCGCTCCAATACCTTCGAGTCGCGCTATATCAAACTGCAAAAAACACAAGCAATGGTTGGGGTAAGGCAGAGAGGAGACTGGGTGGACACAGGAGAAGGTATTAATAGGGACGGGGGTGTATTACCTCACGACGGTAGGGGAAATAGAGATGGGTTCAATGGAGCACACTCTTGTGATAAGCCCGGTATTCACACTTTCCACTACAATGAGATTCGGCTCACGGGCCAAGGTCTCCAGCTCTTGCTGCAGCGGTGAAGGGGTGGTGGGTGGCGGCTGGGACCGCGGGGCTCCTTTACATTTTTGTGGTGTAAATGGAGTATGGCTGTAGTCTAATCTTCTGCTTACTGCACTCCCTGTTCTCTTGTCTGCCGATGCTGCTTCTGTGTGTCTAGCATGACAGAGTTGGTATTTTCACTGTAGTGATGGGATCGATGTGTTAATGAGTGTCAGTGCAGGTGCTTGCTTCTGCGTGATGGCTTTAGTGGGTGCTTGTGAGTGTGCGCACAGAAGTCGTTGTTTGAGCCTGTGTGATAGTGCCCATGTGTGAGCTGGCTACCTGGTGCTTGCTATGCATGCACTTTAGTGCTAATGTGCGAGTACATAGGAGCGATCTGTGAACTAAATACACAACGGCGACGGTGTGAGCGCGTCCACTGGAGAGATGGGGGGAGTGAAGTATGGGTGCGCGTGCGATTAGGAGAGGTGCGAGTGTATGCTTGGTACGTAGAGTGGTAGAGGGCGTAGCAGATCATTAAGATGATGGAAACGCTTACGGTGGGTTCACTGAACAGCTGATATAAGTGCTGTATATCGTTAGTGCGTGCTTGTGTCTAGTGATGAGGTAAATGCCGGCTGTTCGAGCGCCAACTCTGTATAGTGGAAAGAGATGGGCTGAGTGCTAGTGAGGTTAAGAGTGCAACCTGGCCATTACAGTAAGTAACCCATGTGCCCCAGGGGGTTGCGGTCTACTCAGCAGCTACGAGCAGGGGGAGGATCTTGCACCCCCTAAACAGAGATAGGAAGGGGTTAAGGGAGAACCTGTCCTGCATGTGTGAGCTGGCTTCCTGGTGCTTGCTGTGCGTGCACTTTAGTTCTAATGTGTGAGTACATAGGAGCGATGAGTGAACTAAATACACAACGGCGACGGTGTGAGCTCATCCACTGGAGCGAATGGGGGCAGTGAAGTACGGGTGCGTGTGTGATTAGGAGAGGTGTGAGTAAATGCTTGCTGTGTAGAGTGGTAGAGTGCGTAGCAGATCATTAAGATGTTGGAAACGCTTACGGTGTGTTCACTGAACAGCTGATTTAAGTACTGTATATCGTTAGCGCATGCTTGTGTCTAGTGTCGTAGAAAGGCTGTGTTTGCGGGGAGAGAGGGGGGAGGTGCTGGTGTGGGAGGGGGGAGGTGCTGGTGTGGGAGGGGGGAGGTGCTGGTGTAGGAGGAGGAGTGCTGCTAGGGCAAGGCTGTGTTTGCGGGGAGGTGTTGGTGTGGGAGGGGGGAGGTGCTGGTGTGGGAGGAGTGCTGCTAGGGCAAGGCTGTGTTTGCGGGGAGAGAGAGGGGAGGTGCTGGTGTGGGAGGAGTGCTGCTACGGCCTGGGGGAAGCTGGCTGGGGAGGGGGAGGAGAAATGCTAGTTTATGGCCCAAAAGCGCGTGCCTGTGGCCACGTGAACTTCATGAAAACGCCAGCAAAAAGCTGGTGGTTTCATGAGGATTTTGAGCACTTGAATTCTCGTTCCTCAATGCGCTTGCGCGCATTTAAGGTCACGAGACCTAAAAAGTCAGTGGGTCTTTAATTGAATTCAGGACACTATGGACATGGTGGCTCAAGCACATAGGTTAAAAGTATAGGATGTGGCTATTCATGCCCCTTGGTACAACCCCTCACTTCAGGAGAGGAAGCAAATGCTTTGTCAGTGTAATTCCTCAAAGCCTTTGGATCATAGTGTTTCCGCCACCTCCTTTTACAAAGCTGAGTTGGGGCGCCTATAATAGAGCTATCATGGTTACTAAAGCAGCCTTTCTAAGCATAGGATTGATGTAGCCAGTGACGTGCAGAAAGCGAATTTTAGGGTGCTCAAAGAATTGAGCCAGATTAAGGATATGTCCCCGGTGGCAGATCCAGAGGACTGCAGTTGTATGCAGGATGTCTTTATGAATAACATTGGGGATATTCAGCATGGAATAAGACGTACTCTGTTGTATCCTTGCTCTTTGCCACTGGTAGTTGGTTCCCCTTACTTGGGCCCTCCGCTAACTGCATTCCCACTATTGGATCTGGAGACGTTGGCCTCGCTAGTGGGGACGGTCAAATCTGGTACGCCGAAGGACCTCTGCCTACTAGAGGTTTTTAAAGCAGCCCTCCCAGTAATGGAGGGTGAGCTTTTATCGCTTCTGAATGCCTCTTTGGCGACGGATAAAGTATCCTCTAGGTTTAAGAGGGCCATGGTAAGCCCTCTACTGAAGAAGTCGGGGACGGATCCTAAGAACCTAAAGAACTAACGCCCGGTATCCCTGCTGCCATTCCTGGCTAAGATTCTGGAGTGGCATGTCACCAAGACCCCTACAAAATTTGCGGAGGATCAGTAACTGATCCACCCTCGACCGTCTGGTTTTAGACCCATCCTAGCAAAAAATTAGTAATTTGTTCCGTGTTGGATGAACTTGGGTTGGGGGCAGATTAGAATAGATCTACGGCCCTAATCTTTTCAGATCTCACAGCAGCATTCAATACGGTCAATCATGATCTGCTAGAGCATCGGTTGCTGCCGTGTGAGATTACAGGGTCTGCCCTTTTGTGACTTTCATCGTTTTTGAATGATCGCTGACAGAGGGTACAAATGGGTGGTCATGTCTCCAAGGCAAGGGCTTTAAACTGTGATGTCCCTCAAGGATCCGCGAAATCCCCTTCTGTTTAACATCTATAATCAACCTTTGATTGTAGGTCTGGCACAGCTGGATTGCCAACTGTTCAATTATGAGGATGACACTCAGTTGGTCTTGTGGATTGAGAGCTCTACGTAGTCACAGTTGAACGTGCAGACTATCTTGTGGTTCACTGTTAACTGGATGACAGCGAGCAAACTCTCTGAAGATCACTCCAGAAAAGACTGAAGTGCTGGCAATCACCACAAAGGGGAATTCTTGGTAAGACCGGTTTTGGCCACTGGAGTTTGGCCCTCCCACGTGTTCCATACCAGTAGTCAAAAAGGTTGGCATTAAGCTAGGCAGCAGCCTGTCAATGTCCAAACAAATGGCCACAGTATATAGGAGCTGTACAGCTCTTCTCAGACAACAACGGAAACTGGTTTTAGTTCTTTCATTTTCAACTATGCGGACAGTGGTAGCAGCAATGACCTTGGCAAATCTGGACTACGGGAGTGCCTGGGAACATTGGTCTCCCAATAAGGTGGTGGGCAAACTCCATGTGACTATGAATGATGCAGCATGATTGCTGCTTAAATTGCAGAGACTGGCGCATCCCACTCAATTGTTGCTACAACTTAATTGGTTGCCAATTAAACAGAGGGTCATGTTTAAAGGCCAGTCTACATCTAGGAGCGCCTGAGGCACTATCTACCTGATCGCTATCTATGATCCTCTGAGGCAAATTTGTTGACATGCCCGAGATTTAGTAAAGCTACTTTGGGCAGTCTGGCAGTCTCAGTCTTGATCCCTCCGATTTGGAATGGATTGCTGGAGAGTTTGAGGAAAGGAAGAAAAAGGACATTGCCACTAGCCCTTTACACATTGCTTTTCCTACCTCTCCAAATCCACCAGCACCACCCTCACACTCCACTCCACCACCCGCTTCACCACACCAATCTGAAAAGAAGGCTATTTCTTACCACATTCACCAATATAAGATGACAATGATATGAGAGGACACGCATCCTGGGGGCCCATGGAATGTCTATGATAAAGAGCCGCAAAAGGATACAGATCTCTATCCTGCACACCCATCCCCACCAGCTTCAACTTATCAGGACTTAAAAGCCAGAGCTGCAGCATACCACCCGGTGCCCCTCCATAAGGACCCTATAGAGGATGACTTCCTCTTTGAGATCCTCACTACTGCTTTACGAAAATCTCAATATTTACCAAAGCTCAAAGGAGTGCTACGTTGTGAAGATGACATTTTTAAAGACCCTGTAAAATCAAGAATAATCACACCAAGGGTTGACAAAAAATATAAGGCAGCACCATTTGACCCTAGATATATATATATTAAAGAACAGTTAATAACGGACTCCTTGGTTGTAGCCAATGGAAGGAAAGGGGCTAACACTCAAACAACTGGGGATGCACCTCCCCCAGACAGGGAGTCAAAACTCATCGATGCCTTCGGGAAACTGCTTGCAGCCCAATCCGCAGATCATAGGCGAATTGTTTTGGCATGCTATGACAGGGCCCACTAGGGCGAAATGGAGGAGCTCCTCCAACACCTCGCAGAGGAATAAAAAAAAGGGGTTATAAAATAGTTAATGAAGTTAAATTAATCACTAATAACTCCCATCAAGTTAGCGCCAGATTCCGCAGACCCTGCAGGAAGAGGCATCAATACCAGCTTCTTAACCCTAAGCATGCTTGGCTTTGTGTCTCAGTTTTTAAACCTGAAGTACAGCAAGCAATACTTAAACATCCATTCGACAAGGCGCACCTCTTCTGGCCACAAGTACACGCAACCCTTGGAAAAGATGGAAAAAGACACTGATGTGACAAAATCTATAAGGTCCCTCCAAACTCCTTCTATCGTGGGTCTTTTAGTTTCCACACTTTCAAACAGGTTGGCAGCTCTGCCTCTGCGGACTCTACAGGGTCCTCTTACAAAAACCAAGGTCATTGATCCACCTCTAAAAGCTTCTACAGAGTCTCATATAGAGGCAGCAATTACAAAGGAAATTCTACCTGTACCACACATACAAACCCTAAACAATGACTCCTTCAACATTCCCCCGAACATCTAACAACTGTTGGGGGGCATTTTCATAACTTTCAAAAGCACGGAAAGCCATCGCAACAGATCAATGGGTGTTGGACATTATCTAACATGGTTACTGTATGGAGCTCATAACCACTCCTCCAAATATCTCACCCTGTAAGCACAAACTATCCATACACCACCAAACCCTCCTCAATCAAGAGATTGTAGCTCTCTTACTCAAAGGACCCATAGAGCCAGTTCAACTTCTACATCCAGGAACAGGAGTATATTCACTATACTTTATCATTCCCAAAAAGGACGTCTCACTTCGACCAATTCTCGACCTCAAGCCTCTAAATCACTACTCCCTGTCGGAACATTTCCACATGACCATGACCTTCAGGAAGTGATACCATTGATGCAAAAGGGTGACTTCATGGCTGCTTTAGACCGGACTTCGAAGTCCCAACAGCACCACGGGTATTCACAAAATGCCTAGCAGTATTGGCTGCACATCTGCACCGGCAAAACATTCACGTATTTCCTCACTTAGACGATTGGCTTATAAAGGCAAACCACTCATGTTTACAGCCAACTACATCAACTAGGGTTCACTATTAACCTGCAAACATCCCTCTACAACCATCCCAAATACAACTGTATTTAGTAGCTACACTCATTGTGCACTTGGGGTTAGTATATCCAAATACAGCCAGATTAAAAAACATTCTGACCCTAGTCTAAAAGTTGCAAACTGGGCTTCAAGTCAGTCAGGACAGTAATGCGCCTTTTAGGCATGATGACATCCTTCATCGCAAAATTCCCTCCTGCCCATTTACATATGAGACTGCTGCAAGAATGTCTCCACGCCAATGGACACAGTCAAAGGGTCAGCTACACCATCTAGTGTTGTTATACCGCCACGCACATCCCTTTCTGCAGTGGTGGAACTCACAAAACCTGTCCAAGGGGTGGCCGTTTCTAGCCCAGATCCCCAAGCCATTCTAGCAGCGGAAATTTGTCTTCTGCATTTAAATTGGCCCCAGGGATGCATTCTACACCTAAAATAGCATTAAGTGCCTCATTGGCAGTTGAAGTAATAACATGTAATTGTTTTGCAATTGTGTGTGCATGTTGCATTACATCTTTTGCAGAATGTATGCAGATTTCACCCAGCTTAGTTGTGACTGTTCATTTAGGATTTTATCCATTTTAATACAGTGCCGTGGTTACCTGTCTATTAGTTGGTGATTATCTATGTCAAATACTCACAGTAGAGCAGCAACACCATTTGTCATTCTAGATTAGTATTAAATTCGTGCTTACTGCAAGTCTGAAACTGTTCTAACTATCTCATAGCAGACTTTATTGCTCAGTAATGAATAGGATTTGAGAAAATGCTGCCTTTTCCTTAAGTGTACCTAGGAAAAGGTCTGCTTTATTTATTTATTTATTTATTTATTCAAAGTTTTATATAGCGCGAACAAGATCCTTACAGATATCAGAGCGCTTCACAAAGACAGGGTAGGGACAGTAGGGCTGAACAGAGATAATGGAAGCAGTATAATAGTCACTAACATGGTAGGATAATAATAACATGCATAAATCATATCAATATACAATCAGGTAAACAAGTAATATAAGATGACACAAGTCATTGATCCCACTACAGAGGTGTTCAGGTACACCTTGGGTGTGTGGATGGCTTATACCAATGTTTTAGTATAGAGAGAACACTGAGTGGGGGCATCGGGAGAGTGAATCAGTAAACCAGCGTGTATCATATATTGGTCGGTAGTAAGAAAGTAGCGTAGTAGTGACCCCATCAAGTAGAAGTATAGTGCCAAAGGACAGGTGAACAGTGATACAGAGCAATGCAGAGTCTCTGATCCAGCACCTATAAGGTTCAGGAGATCTTGGCCAGAAGGATGTTTTTCACCTCTTTCTTGAAGATTGCAGTGGAGGAGATAAGCCTGGTTTCAGGAGGGAGCGCATTCCAGATCCTGGGTGCCATTCCTGAGAAGGAGCGCTTGTATGTTTTTTCCTTCCGGAATCTCCGAGGTTTCAGGAGTAGGTTTTTTGTACTTCTATTGGATCTCGAACCTCCTGATATAGACAACTTTTGAGCCAGGTAGTTGGGTGCATTGTGGTGCACGGCCGAGTGTGTCATAACTGCAATTTTTAGCTGTATTCTGGCTTCAAAAGGCAGCCATTTTAGGGACTTTAAGTCTGTGGATATATGCGAATGTTTTCTTGAGCCAGTAATGAGTCTCGCGGCAGCGTTCAGGGAGGCTCTTAAGGGTGCTGTTGTGGATAGCGGGAGTCCGCTGAGGGCCACAATTCCGTAGTCTATTCGAGGGATGACTAAAGCTTGTACAGCAGTTTGGAAGTCTTCGGTAGGGAGGAAGGGTTTAATTTTCCTCAGTGTGTTGATTTGGAAATTAGCTGCTTTTGTGGCTTTGCTAACGTGCTGCTGCATGTCGAGCTTGGCGTCTAGTGTGATGCCTAGGGATTTCGCCGAATCGACTATGGTAGGTTGGACATTGAGTGCTGTTAGGTTATTGAGCCAGGTTTGGGTGGTGGAAATTTTCGCCGGGGGTGAGATGAGTAGGAACTCAGTTTTCAGTGCATTTAGTTTGAGGTGATTATCGGCCAGCCAAGATTGAGTGTTAATAAGCGTGGAATTCAGATGTTTGATATCTTCCGGGGATTGTAGCTTTAGGTAAAGTTGTGTGTCGTCAGCGTACATATGGAATTGGACATTGGAAGCATGGAGCAAGGTGGCGAGCGGTTCCATGACGAGGTTGAACAGTGTGGGGGAAAGGGAGGATCCTTGTGGAACACCTAGATCTGCAGGCACAGGAGTAGATAGCACATTGTCGATCTTGAACTTCTGAGACCTGTTGTGAAGGAAGGACGAAAACCATTTGAGAACAGTTCCCGATAGACCCATTCTAGTGCTTAGCAGCTCCAGCAAGTTCTCATGTTTGACCGTGTCAAATGCTGACAAGAGGTCAAGAAGGATGAGGAGGCAGGACTCATTGCGATCAAGAATTTGGAGGGCGTCATCAATTATGTGTGTCATAGCTGTTTCCGTGCTATGTTTCGCTCGGAAGCCTGATTGATGAGGGTTGAGGAGGTCAAATTGGTCAATGTGTTTTGTTAGTTGGAGTTGGACACATTTCTCCAGCAGTTTGGCCAGGGTGGGGATATTGGTGATGAGCTGGTAATTGTTTAGGTCAGACGGATCAGCTGTAGGTTTCTTGAGTATAGGCGTGACTTGCCCCACCTTGAGGGAGTCTGGAATGAGGCCTTGTTGCAGGGAGCTGTTGATGATTTTGGTCCAGAGACGGAGGAGCAAGGGGATGAAGTCTTTTACAGCATTAGCAGGTAGAGGGTCTGTGAGGTGATTAGAGGGCTTCAAGGTGCAGAGCAGTTTGTGTATTGCTTCTTCCGAGTAAGTGTCGAAGTACTGCCAAGATGCCTTGTTTTTAGGTTGAGTGTTAGCCATTCTGGTGTGGTTGGGGAATCGGCTTACATCCATGACGAGGTCATTTCTTATGTTGTCAGTCTTTAGCTTAAAGAAAGCAGAGAAGGCTTCACAGTGTGGGGTGTCGCTTGTTGTGCTGTTTGATTGTAAGGGTTGTGTCTTTGTTTGGGTCTTGATTAGTTCGAACAGCTTTCTAGGCCTGTTTTTTGCTTGGTCCAACTGGCGGCTAAAGAAGTCCGACTTTGTGCGCTTTATTTTCCTGAAGTAGGCATTTCTCTTGTTCTTAAGCCTTTTGAGGTGCAGTGCTGAAGGGTCTGATCTCCAGGTGCGCTCTGCCATTCGCATAGTACGCCTGTCGTCATTGAGTCTATCATCATACCAGGGGTTAGAAATTTTGGTGGAGACTCTTCAGTTGCAGTGGGGCGACTTCATTGATTATTGTATTCATAGAGTCAAGGTAGTGGTCGATCAGTGATTGAACATCCGAGGCACCTGAAGGGGGAAGGGGGAGATTGCCGATGTGGGGAGGCAGGGTAGAGGGGTTAAGATTCTTCATGTCCCTTTTCCATGTTTTGGATTTGATTGGTTGAGCAGGGTTAGGTTTAACTTTTTCATTGATAAAGAAGGTGATAATGTGATGATCTGACCAGTCGCAGGGTAGAATCGCCTCCAGTTGTGTAGAGTTCTTTTTGGCAATGATGAGATTGAGTATTGAGCCTTTGTCGTGTGTTGGTCTATCGCATATTTGGGTGAGGTCAAGCGCATTAAGGAAAGTTTTGAGACTATTCACCACTGTGTCTTTCTGATCGTTCCAGTGGAGATTGAAGTCACCCAGGTAGACTTGGGTGGTCTGCCGACCGGCATTGGCAGTGATCATGTCCATGAATTGTTGGGTGAATATGTGATTGTCACCAGGCGGGTGATAGATGAGATGTAAAGCACAAACTTGTTTGCCCTCGCTGGTGATGTCGAGGCAGAGGAGTTCACAGGAGGAAAGGGAGGGGGAGGTGACTTTAGTAACGGAGAGGTTGCTCCTAAAAATGCATGCAATTCCCCCACCCGTCTTGCCAGGAGACCTGTCCAGCCTAATGATGTGATAATTGGGGGGGGACTAGTATGTCCATAATCGGGGTAGAGGCTTCAGTAAGCCACGTTTCCGTTAGAATGGCTAGGTCCAGATCCATAGCTGTGACGAGATCAGCGATGTCGGAGGAGTGTCTCTGGGCCGATCTGCAATTGAGTAGGATGCATTTGAGTTTGGGAGAGAGAAGGGTGGTCGAGCTTTCTAGTGTGAGGGGAACTTTTCTGAGGTTGTTAGGGACGGAACCTCTGTTGTTGAGTGTTGGGAGCCTCAGAGGGTTTGTAAGAATTGTGGGTATGGGGATGTGTGTGTTGGATATGTGTTTTACCGGACCTTGGCCATAAGAGCGTAGGAGAGAGCATAGGTCGCGGTCCGACAATGGGTTGAGGGCACGCCGGGGGCGGTGGGAGTTATTGCGAACGGGGATAGTCGGCCAGCGTGGGTGTCGTTGGAGGCGAGGGTATGTAGGGAGGGTGCGTCGCTTGTAGGGTAGAGGGATGGTGGGAGGTAGACTGGGCTGTGAGGAGAGAAGGTCTTTGATTGCGTGGACATCGTTTTTGATTTGTAGAATATCCTCTTTGACTTGTTGGAGGGTGGATAGAGTCAGGTCAGGAGGTGCATTGGGGATGGGGTTGGTGGTGAGAGCCATTGGTGAATGGTTGAGTAGTGAGCTGGAAAGCGGGCAGGGTATCGAGGGGGGGATATACTAGCGTTGTTGGAAGGTTCTGGGGTGCTAATTGCAGGGATGGCATTCAAAGTGTGGGCGTGTTTGTGGGCGAGGGGTGTGGGTGAAGTAGGTGAAGTAGGCGGTGGGTGGGAGGCATAGGTAGTGTCGTCGATGGGAGACGGTGCCGGTGAGTAGAAGAGTGAGTGAAGGCTGAAGACAGTGCGGGAGACAGGAGGGTAGTGAGGGCTGAGAATAGGAGGTGGGAGACAGGGGGATGGTAAGGTAAGGGAGGCGGTATGTTCTGTATCTTTTGTTGGGATGGTGAGAGTGTCGTGGGTGGGGGTGGGGAGGGAGCTGGGGAGGGAGAGATGTCCGCCGTGGGGGGGATGGGAGGGGGGGTGGATAAACTCCGAGTGGTGGTGTGTTCACATGGTGGCGTGTTATGGGTGAGAGTTGTTGTCAGGTGTGAGAGACTCGTGGGTGAGAGTGGGGAGGGAGCTGGGGAGGGAGAGGGGTCTGCCGTGGGGGGGATGGGAGGGGGGGTGGGTAAACTCCAAGCGGTGGTGTGTTCAGATGGTGGTGTGTTGTGGGTGGGAGTTATGTCAGGGGGGAGAGAGGTGGAGGGGGTATGAGTGGGGATAAGAGGGGTCATGTTAGAGGGGCGTCTAGTATATGAGGTGGAGAGATTTGTGACTGTCCTTGGGGAGTGTGGGGCGTTAACAGCAGGTGGGCCATTTACTGGGGTGCTGGGGGTAGAGGTGTTGTAGGTGGGGGCTGCGACGTCAGAGGTGATAGTGCTGGTGGAGTTCTGGGTGGGGGTCCGCAGCTTGGAAAGGTGCTCTTTGAACTTGGGGAACAGATTGTCTAGTAGTTCCAGGTTCTTGTCCGTGGATTGAATTAGGACAATCCCGTTATTGTAGATAGTAATGGTAGTCCTGCCAGGGAAGAGGTGGGAAGGTGTGATAGAGAGAGTTAGGCCATGAGTTGTTTTCCTGGTGGTGGAGACGGTGAGTAGGGATAGGAACGCTTTTCTCCATTGGGCTCTGCGTGAGGTGTGGAAGATATCATCAGTATTCAGGGCTCCATTGCCCGGTGAGAAGTAGGTGTCAGCAAAGGGTGTTTCAGGGTGCGACCTCAAGAAGTTGTTTAAAACGTTTAGTGGCTTTTTTGGTGAGTGTGGAAGGGTAGTTAATTCTAAAAGTGTGCTTGCCGTTGAGCTCCATTTTAGAAAGGCTGTGATGTTGGGTGTAGGAGATAGGACGACAATAAAAACTGTCAGCCACTAGTTACAGGGCAAAGGAATGACACTAGTGAGTGACCAAAAGTATAGGAGGTAGAAGTCAGTGCAATCCAAGAACAGACAGTGCGTAGGTGCAGCTTTCCTAATGTATCCTATATGCGAGGTAGTAGTCAGCTTACACCATGTACAAAATATGAGAGGTAGAACCAGTTAGGTGGAATCAAATTTACACATCAGAATGTACTAGGTAGCAGCAGTGTAGTCTAGGTGTAGAGAGTGGCTGGGTGCAGCTTACATGCCTACCGACGGGATCCAAGCTGGGATGGCGGTTTAGATGGGTATGAGGGGATGAACTAAAATGGTACACGTGTGCAGAAACAGATGCCAACAATAAGTTACATAAAGACAAAAGTGATACTAATGAGCCATCAACGTAATCAAATCACAATCACATTATCAGAATATCAAAATACAGTAAGTAGTGGATGGTGCAGTCCAGGCCAAAAGTGGGATGGGTGCAGCTTACAACAAGAACAAGAAAAGAGGAAAAATCACAGAAAGATATATAAAAATAACAGTAAGAATGAAAATAATAATAATAAAAGTATGAGGTAGCAGTCGGTGCAATACAGGAATAGAAGGTGATAAGGGTGAAAAGGGGTGCAGCTTATAGCAATGTACAGTCTATAGGTGTCATGTTGATGATACTCTGGACCAAGGTTCAGGTATGAGTGAAAAGGGAGAAAAGGGAGTGAGTGTAGCTTACAATAAAGAGAAAGAAAAAGAGAGAAGTATACAAATATGAGGTAGCAATCGGTGTAATACTTAATAGAAAGTGCAAAGGGTGCAGCTTATGACAATGTACAGTATAGGAGTATAAAACTCATGATATACTGGAACAAATACAGGTACACACAAAGAGCTAAATGAGTCAGAATGAGACTAGAGAGCAGCTAGATATATATGAGCTACCTATCGGTGCCTTAAATACAAGTAGAGGTATAAAACTGCAGTAAAAGGCAGACAATCGCAATAAAAAGTCAGACAATCGCAAGTTGAAAATAGACTATTCGGGAGAGGCCAATTCTCAGGTTGTGGTCTTAAATACAAGTAACGGTATAGAACTGCAATAAAAGGAAGAATATCGCTGTTTGAGAATCGTCTAGTCTGGAGAGGCCAGATCTTAGAGTGTGTTTTTTATATTTATTTTATATATATATTTTATATATTTACTTTATATTGGTCTGTAGTTTGCTGAGTTGGTTGTCAAGTCCTGGTTTCTTTGGTATTTGTTTAATGAAAGATTTCTTCAAGTCTCTTGAGAATGAACCTGTTTATAAGGAGGAGTTGATGACCTCTGTTGCTGAGTGGAAGTAGATGCTTCACGGAGAATGGTTTTCAATATGTTTGGAGGACATGTGATCTTCTGGGGGACATAGTTTAAGATGTGTGTTCGGGGTAGCCGATTTCAGTTGTGAAAGTAGTTTGTGACTGATGAAATAAAATAAGAGTGGCATTAAAGAAAGAAGGGAAAGAGAATAGAGTAATAATGAGTGGAATTCAGGAAGACTATGACAAAAAAAGTATGAAAAAAGATGGAGAGAGGACAAACTGGATTTGAAAGAGTGGTAGAAGGAATGAGCTATAGAAGGGACAGATGAAAGGAACGAAGCGCAGGAAGAAAACACATCTATGACCTACTTATCAACTGTAGGATAAAACAATAATCCTTGCCCTTAAGGTCTGCTTAAGCCTTACTGTGTTTTCTTATCCATGTCTGACTAGCTATCTATTATTGTACTCTTCCCACTTATTTAAAAGATGGTAATCGCTCTGTAGCTGATGAAAATGGCAGGGAGTTTTTCGATCCTGAACATTGAATTGTTTGCAGTGCACTGTTTGCTTTTCTGAGCACTAGCAGCCCATGTATGATTAGTGAACATTCTGACAGGTGGGATTGATGGGAGACACCTACCTTTATGATTTGAGTAAAGGAATCTAAAATCATGCCACCTTTTTTAGGGTGCTTTGTATGCCACGCCTATGTCATAAAGCAAGCACACCGTAACCACCAATCACTGGAAACCCGAGTGGGTTCCTTTTGCCTTCCAAGTTC
Organism: Lissotriton helveticus; assembly: GCF_964261635.1. Lineage (NCBI taxonomy): Eukaryota > Metazoa > Chordata > Amphibia > Caudata > Salamandridae > Lissotriton > Lissotriton helveticus. Next base: position 1,753,185,012 of record NC_136061.1, on the reverse strand, counting down.
CATGGTTGAGACTGGCAATGCCTAAAGGTTCTCCACCTTTTGCTGTTGTGCATCATGTGCCAGACCTTCCTTCCCCTCCCCCTTCTTTTTTTTCATCCCTTCTGAATTAGTCTACCAAATGTCCACACTCCGCGCAGTTGCTGCAGTCCAGCTCCAGGGTCTGAGTGTTAAACATTCCCAATGTCGTGACATTTGTATGGCACACACGTTCCCCATGTGCCCACTTTTAGATTTCTCACACGACATTGTGCTATTAAGCACCCAGCTGTCATTGGATTGGCTGGAGGTTTGGCCGAGGCACACTGACCTACAGAGAGATCTCTTCTGCCGAAAGCCCAGCCAGATGAGACTACTGAGGTACTGGCTGCCTTGATGGGGCTACAGATCTGTTGTTCGTTCAAACACTCCCATAACAACAAAGCAACTTTTAAAAAGAAACCACCGCAGATGCTTTAAAAAGTCGGAAAAGCACCAGCACCACCCAAGCCACATACTTCCTTGTCATTCACAGAACTATAATAAGAAGGCATGTCAAACGGCTAGTCTTTCACTTGTGTTAGTTGTGAACATCATTAAGTAGTGAGGGAAGATATTCACTTGTTTCCGGTGAAACTCAAAGTGATAGATGGAGAAACTTGCCACATCTTCACCACGCCTGAGGATGTGTGGACATGGCCTTACGAGAAAGGCTTGGCTCCGAAAACCATGGACGCACAGCCGCCAATTACTGGGTGGTGCCTAGGCACCAGAATGCGTAGGAAAGTCAGGGCACATCCTACCCAGGATCAAGTGGCGGCTAAACAAGAGCAGAGGTGGCGTCGCAACCAGCGCAAATCCCTGGGCTACCTGGGCATTTCTGTTTATTGTTAACTGACTTCAACAGCAGGCCTAATAATGAGATCCAGGACCAGCCGCTGGAGAACCCAAGCTATGCACAGCTCATGCTCTATTTCTGTTATTATTGTTTGCAAGTTGGGGAATTATGGCCGTGAACTCAAGAGTCCACTGACTTGTGGAAGTGTTCAGCCACTTATGCTGACCAATGTTAGTTTGTTTCTTTCAAGGAGGTTTTTTGAGTATACTGTCCATCATTACTCAATCACAGGGAGCGACTGGCAGAGAGGGGTGGGTCCGATAAGCGTCAGTTGCCACCCACACAGAATGTTCCACCCGCGCCCCACATTCGCAACACATTTTGTAACCACTTACAATGGGAACACACAACATGCAACCTACACCACAATATAATATCCTTACATGGAAAGTGTGCAGCATGGCTACATTAGACAAGCGTTACCGCATTTATACACCGCCACACGCACGTGCTAAAAGAAACACATCTTACATTGGCAGTGCTCCATAAGGTCCAGGCACGGTGGAGGGGGCAGGTATACACACTACTACATCACTACTACTCACTTTTGGGGTGCTTCTCTGTATTGCCCCAGGGGTCCTGTATGTAGCGGAAAATCAGAGTGCGCACTAAAGGGTGTTTTGGCATCACAGAAGGACACCTTGATGGGGCTCCCCTCACACTGTTGGCAGTGTATGCACCCAACACTAATCAATCCCGGTTTTTGGACACCATACTCATGCAATTTTTAGAGATTTGGAATCACCAGGATTATGGGGGGACACTTTTTTACTGTGTACCGGTCATTGAATGTGACCGCTCTATCCCGCCACTGCACTATGCCACCTGCATCCGCACAACACAATACTTTTGCAGTTGTCTCACTTAACAACACTTGCACATCGCATGTACTTGGTCAGGCAACCACTAAATTGTGGATTTTCGTTCTACTCCCCAACTCATGACCTACATTCTAGGTTGGACCTCTTTCTTTGCACCGAACAATTGGGCGCATACTTAGAAATACTTGGCGTGTAACTTCTTGGGTCACTACCCCCGACAAGTGTCCCCACAATGGGGAAGACCGTGCCCCAAGATTCCCTCTTGGGTGCTGTAGACAGAAAGTGTTCTTGGTCCTCCATTTCGGGAGGACCTGGTGCAATGCATTGCCCAGTACTTTGAGCTAAATTAAGGGTCAACCCGGTCCGGGCGAACGAATGGGTCATACTCAAAGTGGTGGTACTGGGTTACTGCATGATGGCCATGTGGGGGTTGCGCAGACATTTGCAGGAGGAGCTAATGTCCCTCGAACGGGAGCTGGGCCCTTTGGTGACGGGTGGCAAACTAAATAGCGACTGTCGAGCAGCTTCAGCAGCTGCGTAAACAGCACAGCGAGGCTGAAACGCGGCTAGGGAAGCATGCTTGTAAATCTCACCTCACGATGTTGCACACAATGTGGTCTCCCTCTGTCCCTTTTTGCCTTTCTGGCGATCGCTGCCTCTCTCACCGTTGGGCCGGGTGGCAATAGCCAAAGTGTTGGTACTACCCCGCCTCTGTACGTTTTCGCTGCACTCTCAATTATGCGCCCCTGGAATTTTTTCTGTGATCTCTATGGCTTTCTGTTGAAATTGTTAAGTGGCAAAGTCTGGCGATGGGTGGCTCTTGTCACTCTCCAACGCTCTTTGCTTGAGGGTGGGCTAATTTTAAATTGTATTACACAGCAGCGGAGCTGTAGTGGCCAATGGGTTGGCTGCAGCCGACCCCATCCCCTGAACAGGACTGCACCAGACATCCATTCTGCTAGGCACTGCAGCAGAGATCTATTCTGCTAGGCACTGCAGCATGCCTACATTACACAAGGCACTGCACCAGTCATCCATTCTGCTGGGCACTGCACAAGACATACATTCTGCTGGGCACTGCAGCATGTCTACATTACATTGGGCGTTGCACCAGCCATCTATTCTGCTGGCCACTACATCATACATATATTCTGCTGGGCACTGCGTCAGGCATCCATTCTGCTGGGTGGTGCACCATGCCTTTGTTACACTGAGCACTGCACCACACATCCATTCTGCTGGGTCCTGCGGCATGCGTACGTTACACTTGGCACTGCACCACAAACAGCAATGGAATGTGAAAAATGCTAAAAAGTCCATCTGTTGAGCTTGGCTTTTCGGACATTTTTCTTTAATGTCACTTTATGTGGCTACTTGAAAATCCCTCCAGAGGCAGTACTAGCCAGGACTGCTTAAGAGCAGCCCAAATATATGCAATTCTTTTAAAGTTTGGAGGCCAATGAATCTGTAATTGGGCTTAAAGGGGATTTTCACATTAAATTAATGTGCTCTTGTGTAATGTGACTGGTGCTCATGTAAAGCGCTCCAATATCCTCAGGTAGAGTTTGCGCTATATAAAACTCCCCCAATTTTTTTTTTTGTGCATAATCATCATTGCTTTAATGGGGCCGGCACTCACTGGTACTGAGTACTGGCATTTTTTAGGTCGTGCATTGGCAGTGCATGCGCTGCTCTGCGAGGCATGATGTATTGGAGTATGGACTTGAAGCCTCGCCCAATCTCCACCCATATTTGTCATTGGCTTGTGTCATTGCCCCTCGTAAATACTGGCTTCTGATTTTTTAATAGGCTTGTTAGTCCCTCCTTAGTACCGCCTTGTCTTCATTTGTAACCTCCCATGGGGAATGGCCCTTTTACATCTGTTGTTACACGGCATGTCTTATTTAGTCTGTAAGGACTATTTTCTTTAAGGAGTTTGTCCTACTGCAGGCACAACATGATTTCCTACAACATTCAGCTCACCATGTGCGCTTTCGATTTCCAAGCAGCCCGGTACAATCGCAGCTGCTTCTTTGAAATGGAATAGGTCTCGCATTTACAAGAGTTTGAGCTATTGACATTGTAAATGAAAATGCCTTTTATTTATGTGTTAATTATCAAAACAAATAAATAAAAGGCATTGTCATTTACAATGCCAATAGCTTAAACCCTTGCAACTGTGAGACCTATTGCAGTGCAAATGCTTGTTTAAGATGCCGTTAGGGCGGTGCCCAAAGGGTTGTCCTAAACATCAATGTGGGGTGTTTGTTGTTACCCCGTCTCCATCCAATGGGGCAGGTAATCTTACTGCTGTACCTTAAAATGCTAATTTTACATACATTTACACTAAACACGATTTCGTAAATTATCCCGATAACTCTTGACAAGATACCTTAAAGTTGAATCGCTGCGCACATTGTTAGCTGCACACACTGTTCCAAAATACTGTCCTTTTGCTACACACGTTTCAGAAAGCTTGTTACCTTGGTACTACTTATGGACGTAGCTGAAGTTAGCACCGCAAATGAAGCATCTCCAGCATCATGGGGTTTATCTTGCACCTAAGTTATGTCTTTCGTTTACTAACCAACCAGGGTCCATGGATATCTTGATTGCTTTAGGGCTTTTAGAACCCCTGTGTAGTGTTCATGATTGTAAGCATAACCACTAATGAGAATGAATGTGCATAAAATAGTGGATGTATTCCCTGCGGAGATTATAGATTAGATGTGACTTTTTTGCCAGATTGTGTTTTATGTGCAAACAACCTATTCTCCCAAACACTGTCACTATTTGTTGTTTTCTTCCGGTCTGTTTTTCTCTTCTTCATTGAATCTTTATATCTCCTTTGTCTGTGCATCGGTGTCATTTATCAAATTAATATGGCATGACTTCAACTGGGTGTTTTAAAAAAAATTTATTTTGTTGTATATGGTAGAGCGACAGTGGAACATGTGGATCCCGGGCTTTGGAACAGACGAAATCAGACCTTACAAGAAAGCCTGCACAACAGAAGCTCACAAGCAGGTGAGGCCTTGTCTGAGAAGAATATGGCACTAAGGAGACTGGGTTTGTGTGATCCCCATGACAGGTGGATTAGCAAAGCAGCACTGAATCCTATTGTGTTTATTTTTTTGGTGTTTTAATATTTTATTTGGTTTATTTTTTACGGTAAGTAACAACTATTTACAAAAGCACGTTCAGTCCTTTCTGAGAAATACTGCTGATGACTTCAAAAGCCCAAATTAACTTGGCAGGCCCAGAGTCCCAGTTCTTGAAGTTCTCTAATCATCATCTCTCACTACAGTGAGCAGCTCTCAGGCCACAAATGGACCTGTGCTTGCAGAGAGCAGTGGGCATTGCTATTGTCATCTGTTTATATGTATAAGAAAGAGAAGTAAGTTGGCAGTGACCATGCTTCATCAAACGAAGGTGCAGGGAATGAGCACTAAAGATGTTTTCAGACAAGAGTTGAAAAGTAATAAATCCACTTCCTCCTGAACACTCAAAGTCTTTGTGTTCTAAGCTAGGTTTGATAAACTAAAGTGAAAAGGGGGGGGCAGATTCTGGGGTTAGGGGAAGACACTTCAAACAGGAGGGAATAAGGCAATGGAGCATTTAATGTAACGCCTAGTCACCACAAATTTAGAAACTGCCACAAGATCGATCCATTTTGTCTCTCCTGGAAAGACCTATTCTGTCAATTGAAAGTGTAGACTTTTTAAGTTGGCAAACATGTTCAAATAAACTGCCATTTATAAGAGTTGCATCTTTTGTAAGTATCCTGTGCTCTTCATAGTGATGGCTTTCACCTAATAGCATGCGTTGATAACAAAGCATAAGGGCGTGTGCCTATCGCAATTAAACAACAGTTTTTTCATCTGGCTCGGTTTATAGAAGATTATAAAGGGAACAGTTAAGTTGGCAGTAGTCTGTGGCGTGTGAGCTGCACCTCTACATTAAAGCCTTGATTTGATGTATTAATTTGTAGCGCACACTGTGATCTCACGATATCCTACACACGGCCTTACAATTAGAAGCCACATTGTAAAATAGGTTGGAGGAGAAGAGCCAAGCTTTTAACTTATTTAGGTTTTCGTAAATCATCACAGGCTTTCAGGCTAACTGGAAGGAGTTCAAACCCTTAACAAAAGTTGTCTGACAATTGGTCAGTGCTAGATGTGATCAAGAGGAAGGTTTGTCGAGGTTAACAAAAAACGGCTGTCTTTTCAGGGAAGTTGCCCATCCCGCAGAAGTGCTTTACGTAGCCCTCCAGCCTGCATGGAAACATCAATCCATAAGACACCTCTGTCGGGGCAGATAAATGATAAAGTATGTGTGGTATGAATGTTTTAGGAAGACTGCTCTTTACTAGGAGGACACTGATGAGACGTCCCATTCAGTTATTGAATGATCCGCATGGAAGTGTGGTGCATAGCCGGTGTGTTCCAGCTTTTGCTTGGCCAGACTACAGCTACATCTCAATCTTTTCAATAATGTAGTTGGTAAGAAGAATGGCAGCTGCTAATAGACAAGACGTGTTCAGTGTGTTAACTTTACCAGTCCAGACATCACTACATCTAGCCAGAAGAGGTGAAAGACCTGCAGAACCACGCAGCTCTTTTCCACAAATGTGTGCAATAACAAAAATATAATTTCATTTGGTTGCCTCTATAAATCTTCAACTTTTTCATTAAGACAACTCAATTCCATTGCCTGTTAAAGGTAAAGTTCTGGAAGTATATTTTGACTCTTTTTGTACATCACACTTGACCCATCAAGCTTGCATTATCAAATTTTGAAGGCGTGTGCTACAATCAGTTCGGACAAATTTACAAGGTTCTGCAAGTCTCCATTTGTGGAAGTGTGCCGTATAAATGCCAAATGCATTAACATTGTCAATGGAACAGCAAATTGTTGAAGTCGCCAGAATCTTTGCGTATTTCCTAACATGAATGTGCATTCAAACTCACACGATGATGCTGCAGCTTTTCTACAAGCAATCTTTGGTGCCAAGCTGAATCCTGGAAAGCATTGTACTACTCTGGTCTTTCGAGCTGAGTATTGGCGGAATATTCAAACCACCATAGCGAGAACAGCCACTAATAGTGCCTGAAAGGTGCCAATAGCACTAGCCCCGTGTAAACTGCATCGACTTCCAATTAGGAGTGAAATCAAACTCAGGATGCATTACCTGATGACCAAAAGTTCATAGTAGTTCCCCTGCCTACATCAGGTATGTTGAGCCGGTATGTCCCATGGCGTTAGTGGGGATCCTTGTGCAAAAAACCACTATGGTTGTCAGTGGCCAGAAGCTGCTGACTCAGGAGCTCGGGATCCTGGGTTTGAGTCTTGGCGTTGGCGCAACATCCTGTGATTCTGGGCAAATCACTTAATCTCCCGGTGCCCTAGGACAGTACATGAATACCCTCACAGGTGATAAGCCGCACTCAATCTATCTACTTTAACCAAGGTAAAAAGAGCTCGTATATGGCGTAATTTCCTTTGCATATCATACTATAAAGCTCTGAATTCCGCATATTTGTCCTTTTGCATTACTTCCAAAAATTACAGATCCTGATCCATGGAAAGTATGGAAAAGCCAATCCTCTTGTAAAGCAAATGGTGTGTTCCCATGCTTGCCCCATCTTGGCTGCTTTTCATACTCAAGTCTGTGACGCTAGCAAGGATAGCACCATAAGCCAAATGTTTAACGCTCGAAAAACGCAGTGATCAGTAATACACAAAGCTGAATCCCAGCAAGGCCGACACTGCCTTCCATCCTCTCAGAGCGAAGTAAATTGAGTACCATAAGTGGACTATAGTTACATCTGTTATTTACAGCACTTGGAAATGACAGAAGTGTGGTATGAAGAGCGCTACAATAACCAGTTGTTGTTATGCCACTGGTAACCAGACACCCTGTCTTAAATACAGGAATACCAGCGAAATTAAAAGATTGTTACTGTTGCACTCTAACAATCCTCTATTTATGACCGTGTCAATCCATCTCCGAGCTGTGCAACAAAAGGGTGTTGGGTTTATCCAATGGCTGAATCATGATTGTTATAGGTGCTAGCTAGTATCTGCAGAGGCCATGTTTTAGTGTTTGTAAATGGTGTAAAGTACATTTAAGGTGCCATCATATGGGTGCCAGTAATGGGATGTTGGTTGGTTATCCTAATCCAAGGGCTTGCTAAATTTCTTTTTTTGTAATCTGTAAGGGGGGAATAGAACAGTGACAAATCCTTGGATGATTCTGAGATTGCCCGTTAAAGTAATTTGCTTTTCAGGAAGGGGTGGGCTGCTTGACTTAATTGATCTTTTCTTCATAGACAGTCAAGTGGAGTGACCAGTGACGTGGATCAAGGGGATGTTTACCTCCTCAAGTGATTCAGAGCTACATGTAGAAAAGATGATGCTCTTCAGAAAGTCTTCATATCGAGACTGTCCCCACTCTGCTAGAGACTGTAGGCATAGATGGTTAAAGTCACCTTACTCGTCAGTGTGTCAAAGGGTGTGCCTTACTGAAGTAAATTACGTCATGGTAAAGAGGGCCAAGCTATACAGCGGACAGAGTGCATGATGTGGGAGGCCCACTTTTATGAACCGAGGGGGCGTAACATGAAGCCCAGGTGTACGTGGGTTGAGTGGAGCATGACATGCAATGCTTCGTTCTTCATAGACCTGCTGTACGACATGCAGTGTCTAGCTCTTCATGAACCAGTGGGGGCACGATTGAGGCCATGCTCTTCATGGAGCGAGATGTGAGTGAGGCCATGTTCTCGTGAACAGAGAGGCGCACATGAAGCCTAGCTCTTCGTGGGTAGAGTGACAGTCTTTTTGTAAGTAAAGTTGCATGAATTGTGATGTCCAGATCCTCTTCAGTAGAGTGGGCCCAGCTTTTCGTAGACGGGTGCATGACGTGTTGAGACCTACTTCTTCATGGACACTTGTGCATGATGTGGAAGGCTCAGATCTTAATGGACAGATGGTGGCTGTCGGATACTCAGTTCTTTGTAGACATAGGGATGTTTACTATGAATCTAGAAGGGCCTTTGACTCTCATGTTGTGTGGTTTCCATAATGTACACCTTTCTGCCCGGCGAGTTGGGGGGAGTTGGATGGGGTTCACAAGTCATGTAGTCCTCTCTGTAGACTAGTGGTCTCCACCATTTTCAATAGTGACCATTACTTCTGATCAACGAAAACTGCCCTAGCTACTGCCTAATTGATATATTAATTAAGAATACATAAAGGCGAAGAGACAAAGGCCGAGCCCCTGTTCTGCTTCAGTGAGCACGCCAATTTAATTCCCCATGAGCTGTATCATGACAGGATTATCTGTGAGGTGTCCCAAGTGCAGGTTTTTGTCCTTTTACTATTGTTTATGAATTACCTTTGAGAGTTGACAATCTTCCCGGGATTTGTGGTCTCCTGCAATACCTCCAATCCAAAGCTCTGGTTAAAAGAGCTAGTACCCGAAATACTTCCATAAACTAACTGCCCTAAAGTCCGTTGGTTGATGTCCAGAAAACTGGTGTGTCTTGGTGGTAGGAACATTACAAGGATTATTGGCAAGCCCAGTCCTAGAGTTTTCGGTACCGGATGAGAAAACGCCCATGTACTTCTCAACATGCATAAATTCACACAATTAAATTGGTTATTCTCAAACATGTACCTTGTACTAGGACCTTTAGCAGTAGGTATCTGCAGGTTAGCTAGCACTTGACAAGCAAACGTATCTGCAGCCATCCCCTACCCTTGAGTATACCAGTGAGGCAATGTGACATGTACATTAACAAAGGGAAAGATTGCTGTAGGAAGTTAAGTACTTTTAACAAAAGGAGAGGATGGAAAAAGGAGAGAAAGAAGGTAAACATTAGTTTGAATGGGAGCAAGAAAAGAAGGAAGGAGTGAGAAAAAAAGGAAAGCAGGGCGAATCATGACAGAATGAGGACTTGATGCGAGAGAGGATGGAAGTGCAGAGTGAGCGGAAGGAAAGATAGAAAACAGGAAGGAATAAAAAATGAAAGATAGCGGGGAATAAAAGTGAGGCTGAAAAATAGAAGTAATGAAGAAACAAAGGGAAAATGAGATGTAAAGGGAAGAAGGAAATGATAAATGAAGAAAAGTAACAAATAGAAGGAAATAAAGAATGATGGAAAGGAACAAAGGAGAGAAAGAGGGAAGGAAAGAAGGATCGAAGGACAGTAAGTAAATAAGGAATAAAAGAAAACGGAGAAAGGGAAGACGTCATGGAGCTGAGAAATTGGAAAGGCAACAAGGAATAAAGGAGAAGAAAGAATGTGAGATAGTGACAAGTAAGACAGGAGAGAATGAAAGAAAAAAACAGACGAGAAGAGAAGCAAATTAAAGAAGGGGAAAGGAATGAGATGAAGCAAAGAAAAAAATGATAAAGGTGTAAACAGACACAGGACCGAGATAAAGGAGAAGTTTATGGAAGCATTATTTTTCTCGGAATGATTTTCCGAGATTTATTGAACAGCATGCTCTGATCTGGGGTACTTAGCAAGCTTCTTAACCGTTGCAGGGCGATACTCCCGCATTATCAGCAGTCCTCTGTTTTAAAGTCCTGAACTCCAGTCACCGACCGAGAGCTACTCAAAGACAGCCTGCGAGGTAGCTCGTGATCAGCACGACAAAGAATCCTGCTGTTCTAGACTCTAGATTAAGAACACCACAGGCAGGGCTCAGCTGTTCATGGACACATGGGTGTACGTTATACAGGAGGCCCAGCCCTTCGTGGATAGTGTAGTGCATGATATGAATAGACGAGCTGTTTTTGGACAGATGGACCTGATTGAAGAGACCCATCTTTTCATGGACAGGGATGTACATGGCATGGAGTATTTAACTTCTCATTGTCAGAGGGGTGCCCAGCCCTTCGTGAACAAGTGTGTGTGTGTGTGTGTGTGGTGTGTGTGTGTGTGTGTGTGTGTGTGTGTGTGTGTGTGTGTATAGATATAGATATAGATATAGACAGATAGATATAGACAGATAGATATAGACAGATAGATATAGACAGATAGATATAGACAGATAGATATAGACAGATAGATATAGACAGATAGATATAGACAGATAGATATAGACAGATAGATATAGACAGATAGATATAGACAGATAGATATAGACAGATAGATATAGACATCTAGATATAGACATCTAGATATAGACATCTAGATATAGACATCTAGATATAGACATCTAGATATAGACAGATATAGACATCTAGATATAGACAGATATAGACAGATAGATATAGACAGATAGATATAGACAGATAGATAGATATAGACAGATAGATAGATATAGACAGATAGATAGATATAGACAGATAGATAGATATAGACAGATAGATAGATATAGACAGATAGATGTAAAAAAAATTAAGTATGTTATTTCATTTTATCACTGTGGAGTAAAGTGTATCCCTAATTTCCGTCTACTTTATCGCTGCATGCAATCAAGACAATTTCTAAACGGCTGCATCAGCATTGAGATGTTGCCATGAGACAACGTGGCACCAACACAAATGCATTAATAAACCTTTTTGGAACAATGTTCACCAGATGCACTTGTATCCATTCCATTTTAAAGGCATCCTCCGTATTGTATTACTCATCTCTGTGTGGAGCGAGGAATATCCACGAGCAATGGTTCTTCTCAGTGACAATATTATAGTAGTCTTGTGTTAAGCATAGAGAGGTCCTCCTGTGGTGTCCATAAATCTGTTGCTCCTGTGAAGCCTGTTTGTTCAGACTTCCTGCATCAATGAGTCTTCCCAGCTGTACCTGTCTCTGTGCGCTATTGCTCATTGGGTTAACACAGAACTTTCAGTTGACTGAGTCAGTCTCCTCTGGAAGGTCTTGCGTTATATGTAACTATTTCTTTCTCCTTTTTAATTTCAGAGAATGGCTTTGATTCGCAAAACGACAAAGAAATGAGGCCTGGGAATGACTGGGAGAGACGTTCACAGTGCAGTTTGCGATATCTGACTCTGACGCAAAAACTTCAGCGGCATCAAAAGGACCTTCCTGTTTTTTGGTTAATGCTTTACAGAAGAGCATATAGTTTTGACAGCCGCAGCAGCAATACACTTCATGAATTTTTGAGCAGATCTGCCAAAAAAAACACTGAATGCCTCCTCCGTTCCGGAAATGAGGAAATGCAATTTGAGAGATGAAGACTCTTATGCGAGACATTGCAATTGGATTATTCTCTTTAGGTGATTGCTCATTGGGGACCACGGCGTATGCGTGTGGTCTTGTGTGGTGAGAGTATTTGATGTGACAGTAGAGGGTTTTTTTTTGTCCCCCAATCCTTCCCCCGCCACTTCTCCCCTTCCACCTCCTCCTTCAGACTTTGTATTGTCGGTGTTTATATAAATACGACTTGCATTTGTTTTTCAAGATTAAAACAAGTTATTAAGCCAGAGGCTGGCTGCCTTTTTCAAGACCAGTGTCCACGGGGATTGTGACACCTTGTTACCAAAGGAACTGAAGCTATGTTCTGTGTGCTGCTTTAGTGTTTTTAGGTCTCGCTTAGGCGGCGCTTTTGCTGTCTCTTTGAGACATGCTCTATTCAGGATATGGGCATGAAGCTCTGACCATTTTTAGTTCTCGCGCGTAGCGTTGCAGTGCGCAGCAAGACTTCATGTAGGGGCTTCAAGACACTTCAGAAAGCTGACCACACGCTCGTGCATGTGCTTTTGTTATTGTGACAGGCTATTGGCTTTTGTATGTGTCTTTTTACCAAAGACAGCACGCAATTGGCCAAAGGCGGGCGCATTGCTCCGCCCATGGCCTATTGGTGTCGGTTACCCGCACGGTGGGCATGTGATTTCAATTATCATGCCCAGACACGGGCGCGATAATTGAAACCAGATGTCTCGCTGTGGTGCGCGCACCACTCACTGCCTTGTTTTTTGGGGAACCATTTCACAGGGAAGCAACTAAATGAAAGAAGGAAAGAGGTTGTGAACCGTTTCTTCAAGTTACGGTTTTCAGTAAGTTTCATGTGTCTTTACTTTCAGCAGTACAATGGCGGCTGCGCAGCTTGCAAAACTTTAACGGCTGCCGCTCTTGTTCCTACAATGATCTATTTAGATATTCGCCTCGGAGTGCCACTGAAATAGAGAAGTGACGGCCTCCGGTCCCACCGTGCAGAGGAAGCAGGCTCCAGAGGCCGCCTGCTTGCACCTTGCAGAGTGCGTTGTTTGTTTCTAGACACACAATCTTGGTGTGTGGCATCTCACACCCGGCAGCCTGCGCACACAACTGTCGATAGACTTCTCCAGAAAAACGCTGGGCAGTTTAGGAACCGAGCTGGTGTGCGTTTGCTGCCTCTATTTATCTCCTTACTGACTGATGGCTTATTGGATACATACAACCACTTCATGTGCGGACAAAGGCTATTGTCACACATCCAACTAAACAAATACCTCATCCCCTCAGGCTGGGTCCCTTTAACAGCTGCCGCTCTTGTTCCTACAATGATCTATTTACATATCCGCCTCTGAGTGCCACTGAACTTGAGAAGTGATGGCCTCTGGTCCCACCGTGCAGAGGAAGCGGGCTCCAGAGGCTCTTGTTGATTGCATATTGATACATTGTATATCTATAAAAAAAGTTGTGGAGTTATTTATCAAGCGCAAAACTCTGTACAAGAGACGAGGGGCATGGATTCAACAGTGTGGCAAGTATACTTTGCTCATTGCCCCCTTATGTTGTCCTGCCATGTGCGGGAGTGGGATTCGGTTTGCATGCCGTGAGCCCCCCTAATCCCTAGTTGTTCTGATTATTTCGAAGGAGAGCAGATTTAGCCGTTATGCCTCATTGGCTGCCTTTGCCAATGCTTGTTTTATTTCAGTTTACTCTTGTCGCCAGAGGTGCCTGAGGCTGTATTGCAGAATGTGTTTGTCTGCATGGAGCAGATTCTGTCGCAAGGGGCAGTGCTGATGACACAACACAGTGATCATGCACTACCAGGGTAATTGCCCAGTCAGCTGGCTGCAAGCACTGCATGTCTGCGCGAGAATCAAATGCACAGCACAGGAAATGTTTTGGTCTATTATATTATTTTAAGGAATGGCTCCTTAAACAGCCAATTGAGCAAAAAAGAATAACAGCTTATTGATGGACAGAAGGGCCTTGTGTTCTCTCTCAGTTGTTGCTCTATCAGCAGTTCTTATTCAAGCATTCTATACGTCTTTCTGCAAATGAAGGAAATGGCACACCTTCTCTTGAGAATGGCTGAATCTCTCAGGGCAGGACAAAAATAACCTGTTGTGGTGGGATACATACTACAACTCAGCAGGGTGTACGGTTGTTCTTGAGGGTGCTTCTCTTTAGGCAACTGGAATTGGATGTTAAAAAGGAAGTAAAAAATATAGCTTGAAAATAATTGTATTCACAGCCGAATAAGGGGGTGGAATAGAAGTCATTTTTAAAGAGAATTTGTAGTCGTTTTTAGAAGTGCAGAGTTGCAATTTACTAACAGTCCCTTGTTTTTCCTCTGTTTTGCTTTCTTTTGGCCAACATCACTGTATGTGCCCCTTCCTGGTGTCTAATTATTCACTGTCCACTATGTTCAGTGAATGTCGGTGTACGAATTTCCCTGCCCTAAGGCCATAATCTCCGTGGTCTCAAGGTAAGTGCCTCCCTGCCTCAGAGTTAGTGTTTTCTGTGTCACATTGTTAGGGTGATCCTGTCCTGGAAATGATATTGTCCCTGCCCCAGCGCCGCCATCCCCTGGCCCCATTGTATTCCTTGTTCCGCTGCTATTTCATTAAGGGGTGATGGCACAGGCATAGTGCTGGTTTGTGGATTTATAGAGCTATTTAAAAGAAGGAAATACAGGATTAAAGGAGCATGTACTGTGGACATAAGATTTTCAGAGATCTCACGTTGCTCCAGGTGTGTATAGTTTATTCAGACATAACTGGTATGTGGGTATTGCGAATACATTCTCATTGCAGATGTGTGCTATAGAAATTCTATTACACTATATAACACAACATAAGATTAACGCCACATAAGAACACCTCTCTGAGGTTGGCTACTGACGCAGGACAGATTGACTCCTATCATTCAGTATTGCCATCCTGGCTCCTCTACCAGTCCCATGTTGTGTATTCACTAGCCTTCTCGTTCCCGTCGTACAGTCACAGTTTCAATACATTAACTTCTAAAGGGGGAGAATGGAATCCGCTTTTGTGAAAATAGCAAGTAAAGTATATCCAACTTCAGACAACATTTTGTTGTTGCAACAAACAAAAGGTGATTAAAAGCGTGCTTGAATTAATTTCAGCCATTTGGATCGCTCTGGGCCGCTCTCCACACTATCATTTTGCACCCACTATGCCACCATGGATGATACCTGTATGTGAATCAGTCTTGGTCCTGTTTCACTAGAAACATCCAGTGCGAACTTCTGAGGCCTAAGAAGGCATGGGTAGTTATTTTTTGCATCAATTTACGCTGTGTGGTATATTTTGTGTTGCTCTGTTGGTTTTGTATTTCTCTCTAGTTTGTTTTTTTGTTGCACCTTGTGTGGGTCTGTTCTTGTTACTTAGTGAAGTCTGGTAGTTTTTATATTGTTCTAAAAGCTTCTTTACTTTTACGTTGCTCTATATTTGTATTTGTTGCTTTATATTGAGAGTGATTTTTGTGTTGATCGTTATTTTTGTGTAGCTGTCTGTTGGCAATAGGCCTTGCATTACTAAAAATTAGAGCTATTGGTGTTGCATTATTATTTGCAACGCCAAAACCTCATACTTTTACTAATGCGAGACCTATTGCATTGCAAATGCTTGTTTTAATTGGCTTCTGTCACTGTCCTTTTTAGGTTTCGCCTGCCGAAGGCTGCGCTCTGCGCAGCTTTTCGGCGCAGGCGAAATCTATTGTTTACCATATGTGCTTCAGGAACGTCCCCTGGCTCCCATTGGCTAGCTCCATAAATGGAGGCTAGCCATAGGGAGCCGGATCTGTCCGTCAAGGCCGGACCAGATTCGGGGGCGTTCCCGCGATTTTTTCGCTCTCCGCCCCTCTGTGCGCGTCATCTCGGCGGTGGGCGTGTTGGGTTTTTTTTTTCTGTCAGGGCGTGTTTTCTCATTCCGCCGAAGATGGCGCCGGGGCTCGTTGACCACTGTTTCCCATGCTCAATGCTCAGGTAAGCAGCATTTTTTTTTAAATTGTGTTTTTATCCCGTTCCCCCCCCCGCTCTCCGTGTGCCCGTTCCCGCCCCTACCCCCCTCCCGCTCTCAGTCTGCCCGTTCCCGCCCCTGCCCCCCCCTCCCGCTCTCTGTGTGCCCGTTCCCGCACCACTTTCAAATGCTTGTTACTATTGCAGCATTAATTGGGACGGAGTGAGGGTTTTGTGGTGAGACGGAGGCTGTCTGGAGGACTTTTGTTGTAGTGTATGATTTAACCGTCTATCCCCGCCCGCCCAGTATCCCAGACACCGAGTTAGCACATTTTGTCTCTATGCAGGAAATCTTCCGAAAGCGTTTCTCATCCTTTATTAATGGGATGTCTTAAGACTCCCGCAGCCCCGCTTCTGACACACTTTTGGGGAAGTATTTTCAGAATGTTAGCAAATGGCACCTGCGCTGTTGTTAGGGGCATACTCCCCGGCCCACAGCATGTTTTTCTGTATACACAGTTAAAAGATGTATAATGCAGAAAACAACTTGTGTGAAGCACAAAGAGGTAGACCGATGACACAGCTGTTTTTGATAGCATGAATTCGGACATTGGCCTCCTGTGGTGGGATTGTGTGAGGGCAGTGTGCACGACACCTCAGCACCTCGCCCCTGGCTCCAGTTTTATTCGTTCGTGCAAATATCTGCCCACCATGTTGTCCTGCAGCCGCGTGCTGCATTTTGGCTGCCTGGCGTTTCTGCACTTGGATTCGTAATTTGTGGCAGCGAGGCTCACAATTGCGTCCTAAGCTCAGGAGTGAAATGATCTGAAGCAACAGGGGGAATTAATTTGTTCTTTGTTGGCAAATGACCGGACGCCCTTGTTCCGTTTCCTGTGCATCCTGCCGCCTACTTTACCTGTCGGGTCACTTTTTAACACGACTCTGCCCTAGTCCCTAAGAAGAAGGCATGACAGAAAAGGACTTGTTGTTGCAAGTGGGCCGCCTCGACCTGGTAAACGCATGTTCCGGTGTTTGATGCATTTTTAAAAGCACATTGAACGTGTTTTAACATAGGCAAGCCCGCTTGGTTTCTTTTCTTTTCGCAAACAGTATTTTTGTTTTAAACTATGTGCAGACATGCCAACATTTTAGGGCAGGGAAGTGGGATATTTAAAAATAGTAATCGGGTGAATGTAACTTCCCCATTGATTTCTATTGCAGAAAATGCAATTTCAGGCGGGAGACAGCTAAACGAAAGCCATAGGGTTTTTTTTTACTTGAAAAATCGGGATTCTCCCGCCGGAATCGGATCTATATGCATGTATGACTATATGCATGGTCTCTTAATCCCTCTGGTTGAAGTTCTGCGGCTTTAATGCCTGAAAGAGAGCTTTAAGATGCGTCAGAAGCGCTTGTTTATTTGCATGCAGTGGTTTACAACATCAAGTACGTTGCATATAGGGTGACCGGATTTTGAAAACAACTGGAATATTTCACAAACTTATGAGTTTACTGAAATCTGCCAGGACAGATGATTAAAAAAAAGGGCTTGCCATCAGTAAATCCGGGTTGCTTGGTCACACTGTTTAATTTGTTAACGGTTTTCATAACGGATCACATTTTTCTGTGTTTTCAGTTTTGCTCCCCTTCCCCCAATCTGTTGTTTAGCTTGCCCCATCCCTCCTGCATTGTGTTGCTTGCCCTGCTAGTGTTGGCCACTGCATTGAGTTTTCTCCCCTAACTTTCAGTCATGCTGCTAATCAGCATGGCTAAAAGACATTGACAAAGCCAATTGCTGAGTGCTAGGGAGTGCTAGAGAGTGCAGAGTGACTAGTGAGTGCTAGGGAGTGCTAGAGAGTGCAGAGTGACTAGGGAGTGCTAGAGAGTGCAGAGTGACTAGGGAGTGCTAGAGAGTGCAGAGTGACTAGGGAGGGCTAGAGAGTGCAGAGTGACTAGTGAGTGTTATGTTATGTTATGTGACTTTTATATAGCGCACGGCTACTCAAGATGAGTGTCCCGGCGCTTTCCACCTGCCACTCAGAGTAAAAATAACACAACACAGCGAAGATAAGAAGAAACAACAAAGGAAAACAATAAAAGCAATAAACAGTGCAAACAAACTAGAGATTAAAAAGCCAGGTCTTCAGGCTCTTCCTAAACTGGAACAAATTAGCAGTGCTGCGAAGCGAAAGAGGAAGCAAATTCCACAGCTGGGGAGCTCTGCAGCTGAAGGAACGCCCTCCCACACGGGCCTTCCTCACCCACGGGACCACCGCTTTAAAGAGAGATTCCGAGCGCAAGGAGCGGACTGGTCGATAGAAAGCCAGTCTCCGCCGCAGATATCCAGCCCCTGATCCAAACAAGGCTTTATGCATCAAAGTCAGAGATTTAAACTGGATCCGCTTCCTAATAGGCAGCCAGTGTAGCGCCTGAAGCAGCCCGGAAACTCGAGCTCGTCTGCGCAGGCCAAAAATAGCCCGGGCGGCAGAGTTCTGCACCACCTGTAAGCGCTGAACCAGGTAGTCAGGGAGGCCAAGAAAGAGGGCATTAGCATAGTCTAACCTTGAACCGACAAGAGCCTGCACAGTAATCCTCCTGTGCTCCTCAGACAGCAGAGGCAGAAATTTACGGAGCATTTTCAAGATTCCGTAACAGGTGCCAGCTAGACCAAGAATATGAGTTCTCAGTGACAGCTGGTTGTCTAGTTTGACACCCTGATTTTTGGCCACCAAGGAGGACTGTGCCGGAGGGCTCATGTCGGGCGGCCACCATTGCTGCCACTCCGGATCGGCGACGCAACCAAAGAATAGAACCTCAGACTTGCTTGGATTGGCCCTCAGACTGTTCCGCTGGAACCAGTCGAAGACCAATTGCTAGGGAGTGCATAGTGACTGCAGAGTGACTGCTAGGGAGTGCTAGGGAGTGCAGAGTGACTGCAGAATGCTAGGGAGTGCAGAGTGACTGCCGAGATTAAGCTAATGGCAATGTAAATGACAATGCCATTTATTTATCTGTTTTCAAAACCAACACATAAATACAAATTTTGTCATTTACAATGCCAATAGCTCTAACTTTTCCAAAGGCGAAACCATTGCACTGTAAATGCTTGTTGTAAAAGGTGGCTTTTCATTGGTCTATAGGCTTAGTAGTTCCTCCTTAGTACCACCTTGTCTCTTCTTGTAACCTCCCATGAGGACATCCGCTGTTACATGTGTTGCTACTCGGTACGTTTTAATTATAGCCTCGGGGCACTATTTTTTTAAATGTTCTCCTGCCTGCTTTTGCTGGCAGGACGAGCTCGCCAGTTACGTTTAACATATATATATATATATATATATATATATATATATATATATATATATATATATATATATATAACCACGCTTCAGCTGATATAATGGCGGCTGCACCTTTCTTTTTCTTCTTAATTGCCATTGCGGAAGCGGGCCATGCCTTTTTTCCTATTTATTTACTTTTTTTACAAGGCGGCATCCGTGCTTTAGCTTTAAACTTCTTAAGCTAAAGCGCAGGTGTTGCGATTGCTTCATAGTAAAGAAAAAAAAAACAAAGGCAAATTTTTCCCCCTATATTTCCTCACTTTTGAAGCAATTGTGGCACCCGCGCTTTAGCTTAACCCTTTCCATGCTGATGACGGCCGGGAGCCGTCATGGCACACAGTGCTCGTGTGCTGATGACGGCTCCTGGCCGTCATGACCGCACCAGCGATCGGAATGTGCCGCGCAGAATCGCGGCCGCGCACAAGGGGTTAAGATGTTTAAAGCTAAAGCACTGGTGCCAGCATAGTAACAAAAGTACACAAACCGGGGGAAAAGTGTGTGGCTGCCATTTGTTTCTTATTTGTTTACTTTTGTTACAATCGCGGCACTCACGCTTTAGCTTTAAACATCTTACGCTAAAGCACGGGTACCGTGATCTCTTCAAAAGTAAAGAAATAGAAAAAAAAATGTCTTTCTATGTGCACTTTATTTTTGGCGTTCACTTTACATCACGGTAACAGTTACACATAAAATGGCTGCATACCTTCCCTGCAGCCTTCCTCGTTACTACTGAGCCGGAGAAGGACTATGCGCCTAATCACACAACCACCCTTCCTCCACCTGATCCTACGCATCACACACACAAAGTGACCCCACAAAGTGCTACCATCTGATCCGTAAAAAATACACCCATACAAACATCGGAATGACAAGTGCTAGGTTAGTGCCTCTTGTGGGCCTGCTGCTCTGGTCTCCTGGGTTCGATACGTTCCGCAGCAAGTGGTGCGCCGGTTCGGCGGGAAGTGCTTCTGGTTTGCCGTCAGCTGCTGGATGCAATCACTGGTTCTACAGGACTGCGTGCTTCTCCACTGGCCCAGTCAGCTCCTTGGCAGCAGCTTCGTATTGGAACCAGAACAGCTTCCCATGCACTGGCTGGTCTCGTGCTGCTGGCAAAGGGTTCTCTTCCTCTGTCTCTAGGATTCCCTTGACAATGGAGGCTTTGCTCTCGCCGACTGCCACAAATACCACAGTATGTGCTGCATTGAGAACTGGTAAAGTCATTGTTATCTGCTCCGGCGGTGGCTTTGGTAAATTACTGATAGCAGCAACTATTTTCTGTGTCTCCTGTAAAAGTGGGTGATCTGGAAAAAGGGAGGCAGTATGTCCATCTGGTCCTGTACCCAAAATTAGGAGATCAAAGACAGGAATGTCTTGGCCAGGGAACTCCTCTTTTAGCTTCTTGCTGTAATCAGAGGCAGCCTCTTCTACTGGCAGCGAGGGGTTAATCGTTAGCACCTGCTTTTCAGGGATGGAGATTTTGGGCAGGGGATGAGTCAGGTACTGCCCGTGCGTTGTCTCGGGGTCCTCAAAGGGCACCCGGCGTTCGTCTTTTTTTGAAGCAATCAGGGTACCCACTCTTTAGCTTTAGATGTTTTAAGCTAAAGCGAGAGTGCGGGATCCTTTAGCAAATCCAGCAGAAATAACTAACAATTGGCAACGGTGCGCGAACAAATCCAGGCATAACAAGGAAACAAAATATGATCCCTTTGATCGAGCAAACCTCGCTGATTAAATACATTTTAGCTGCAAGCATTCCTTCAGGCTCTCCGTGTTGAAGCACAGTGAAGCCCTGCCCCACAACTCTAATTGGCTGCACGGCACAGCCCTGCTGCCCCGCCCAGCTGCTGTGCACCCCCTTCCTTGCGGCACTTCACGTATTTCCAAAGCAACATAATGTAGGATGTTGTGCCGCAGCGTATATCTGCTGCCTCACTGAACGCTATGATTATGTGAGGTCGATACTGCTATGTGAACGGTGGCTGGTGCCCTGGCAATAGGTGCCTTTCACCAAGTCAGCCCAATTTCCTGTGACATCTTTGCACACTTGGATTTAGCACCGTGGGCCAAATTTACCAATAAGTTTTGGGGTTTAGTAATGTTTTTGAAACCTATGACTGAATACGTGAGTTTACTTACTGCGTGTGGTGTAAAAATTTGACAACAAATGTCCTTTTTCGATAATTGGTGTTGCTTTTAACTAGCGAATACTCAATGCTATTGTTTGGGGGAAACTGCCTCCCCATTATCTCGCAAGAATTTTCATTTGTTTAGTCTTCCAGGGCGACTTTAATATTTCGGAGTTTGCACTTCTCTTGCATCCCGTAATCAGAGTAACTCCCGATTAGGTGAGGATGCACGTGGAAAAACTGGATTTCTGGCATTCTGAAACCAGCATTACAAATGCAGTTGGTCTTGCATTTGTTGGAGTTCGAGTTATTGGCATTATAAATGCCAATGTGTTTTACCTAGCCATGTTGCAAGGTGCAGTACTATATGTTGCCAAAAGTGGTCCCAGAGCAACATGGCTAGGAAAACAAGTATTTGCAATGCAATAGGTCTCGCATTTGCAAAAGCTTGAGTTATTGGCTTTGTAGCTGATGATGCGTTTTATTTGTGTTTTGAAATCCTGCAAGCGGTGCATAAACAATCACTTTATACTTATAGTCGTTGCATATGAGAAGCAAGATTGGCAGTAACTGTGCCTCAGTCTGTGCTAATGATTCTCAATGGCATAACTGAGCCGGAACATTTTATACTGAAATTGGGTCAAATAATGACGACAAAATACAATCGGAAGTGAGAGGAAATTAACCAGACTACATCATTAGGAGGCGGCCATGTTAGCTTAGGAAACATTTTGATTTATTTTTTTAGATTGTGTTTTTATCCTATTGTCAATTTGCTGGAGGAAGATGTGAGTGCCGTCAATGGTTAAGATAAACCAAAGATAGTCCTGAAGTCTCACTTCCTGCTAGTGAGGCGTTCACATTTTGGTGATATTATTGGGTTGAGCTCTCGTTCACTGCTGCTTTTCGTGGGATGGTAACGCTACCTTCAGCAAAGCAAAAAGAGCCTTTCAAATATGGGAGCAGGAAAGAGAAGGATATTCAGTTTGCCGGGAAGCCTGTTACAGCAAGGAGCTCACTTCGGAAGAAAGGCTAGTACTATGCGCTATACAGGTGCTAATAAACAATATCATCATCAAATAGTCAATAATTGCCTGATGCAAGCTTTCAGAGAGAGGTTTGGATGAAGTGAACAAACCTGCAGCTGCTGTCCGCCATGTTTTCAGGGGCTCTAGGGATCTCGGAGACACGTCCAGTTCAGGTGCACAGGTCTCGGCAACACAACAGCAGAAGCTGGCGAGCTGCTGACAATAGGCACACTGACGCCATTGTTAAACTTGAAGCGCATCGTTTTGCATTTAAAAAAATATATATATTTTTTTGTTACTAATGCTCAAGTTAGAGCAGAGGAGCATGTCTGGCGAGGTGTACTTTTTAAAAAAAAAGAAAGGCTGTGTCCACTATTGTCTACTCTGATGAAAACACTCAGCCCGCTCACTAATTGGAAGGGGGAGAGAGAGGGAGAGAAGAGCATGGGATGGAGAAGTGCGGGTAAAGACACGACGAAAGCAAAACCAGCTTGGTGCTCGGAAAGTGACGCAGCGTTGCTAGAAAGAGCTCATATTGCAGTTCTCTGTGGAGGACAGGCAGCTGCAAGGGGCAGGTACAGAAAGCAGTGCCCCCTGCTCTGAGGTAGGTTGCAGCACAACCCACCCTCTCCGTCCGTCTGGCTCCAGTGTCCGGCTGGAGCCTGCTAACTGATTGAAAGGGAGGGAGAGCAGAGACACTGGGACGGAGTGGGTGGGGGGGGAAGACCTTTGTTGCGCTTGTGAAACTGGTGCAGTGCTGAAAGTATATTCACAATTATTTTTAAAAAACAGAGTGAGGGCGGGAGGGAAGTGCACAGAACAGGCGCCCTCCAAATGCCTCCGGTGATAAGCAGGAAACAAATGCTGTGTGTGTTAGCTGGGAAGCAAAAAGTGTGCCTGCAACAGCAGGTAGGAGAAAGTCATTTAAGAAAATAGTGCTGAAAGTTTGTAAATAAAGCATACTCTGTAACAACACATGTAAAAGGGCCAGTACTCCCTGGGAGGTAACAATACAAAAGAGGGAGGGACTAATACGCCTATTCACAAATCAAAAGCCAACTTTTACAAAGGACAGTGATAAGCAGCCAATTAAAAAGATGGGTGGAGTGTGGGCGGAGCTTCAAGTCCATACCTGAATACAGCATGTCTCGAAGAGACAGTGCAAGCGCTGCCTAGGCGAGACCTCAAAACATTGGCATTTATAATGCCAATAACTCCAACAAATGTGAGACCTATTGCATTTGCATATGTATTTATTGCTGTTCCTGCGTAATTGGGAACTTTGAACGTTACATAATTTTCCAATTATTTTTACTTTGTAACTTAGATAAAGAACCTATTTCTTTACCTTTACCTTTATCGTACCTGTGAATCTCCTGCATTTGTAGCGCTTCTTGACACGACTTTGCAGCGCTTCCTGAGTCTCACTGCTTGTGTGCCATTTACTGTATTGCATTGAACTGTATTTGCAGCGCTTCTTAACCCATCTTTGTAGCGCTTCTTGACCCTACTGCGTGGCTGCACAATCCGATCGCTTAAGGGAACTTTGCTCAGAAACAGTGCCAATCATCCTAGCGCTCGTGAGCCCTCCATTGCGCTTTACTTTCGCAAACCTCTGCTGCATTATTCCCACCCCACAAGCGGCATTACCCCGTCCTACCCTGCAGCATCTGTGTTGTTACAGCCATTTTGAGCTCGTTTGTTTGGCCGTCCACACACACCTCCCCCCCACCGCGCTCCCGCCTCCCAGCTGCCCCTCCCACGCTCCGCCCCCTCCACTCTCCATTTAAATCATATGAACCAACGCGCAGCGTCCACGCGCTGCGGCCACGCCGAAGGTGCGCCAAAGGTAAGCCCGTCTACGCCCGTCCGCGCCTGGACCGCACCCAGCGCCAGACCCCCTGGCCCCCGCCGCTCCCAACCCTCTAGAGTCACATACGATGCCGCTACTCTCCTCGCCCTCAACCCCGGACGCACCCCACTATGCTGCGAAGCTACCCCTGGACGAACCCACGGCCCATTCTCCTGCCTCTCCTGTAAGTTCAACTGCTTCAGGACCCTCACCAAACACACTTCCTCCACACACAGCTCCGAACCCAACGACTTGAAATGCATCCTACTGAACACCCGCTCGGTCCACAGACATGCAACCGAACTCTGGGACCTAATTGACACTGCGTCACCTGACATCGCCTTCCTTACTGAAAGATGGATGAACGCATCTTCTGCCCCCGACATCGCCATAGCCATACCGGACACTTACAAGATCATTCGAAAAGACCGCACCGATCAAACTGGAGGAGGCATCGCCATCGTCCATAGAAACACCATCAAAATTACAACCAGCTCTGACGACAATCTTGCAACCGCCGAACACCTCCACTTTCAGATCCACACCGACCCCAGGACCACACTTAGAGGAACCCTCATTTACAGGCCCCCAGGCACCCGATCTCAATTCAGCGACGACATCGCTGACTTCGTCAGCCCGCACGCCCTCGCCTCCGAGAACTACATTCTTCTAGGAGACCTCAACTACCACCTTGACAACATTCTCGATAACAACACCACCACCCTTCTGGACAACCTGTCCAATCTCGGACTCAAACAACTTGTTGACACCCCCACTCACATAGCCGGACACACGCTCGACCCTATCTTCACCTCCAGCAAGCACATCTCCTTCGATCACACTACAGCTCTCCACTGGACGGATCACAGCTGTGTTCACTTCAGCTACAAAACAACCCTGACCCACAACCGTCCACAACCCATTCCCCGAAGAAAATGGAACAAAATCACCACCAACCAACTCCTCGCATCACTCAGTCAAAACACTCCCACCCTAGCAACGGACCCAGACCTAGCGGCCACCAACCTCAGGCAATGGATTACCCACAGTGCGGACGAACTAGCACCCCTGAAAAAACACCAGCCGAAATCATCCAGCAAAAAAGCTCCCTGGTTCAATGATGACCTTAAAAAATCCAAGAAGACATGCCGCACCCTGGAGAAGAATTGGAGAAAAGAACCAACCTCAGACAACATGGCTTCCCTCAAGACAGCCACCCGCAAACACCACCAACTGATTCGATCCGCCAAGAAATCAGCATTTAAGAACCGTCTCGACAACAATTCTCATAACAGCAAGGAACTCTTCAATATCATCAAAGAATTCACCAACCCTCCCGCAGCATCCAACGACATCACTAACTCCCAAGACCTCTGCGATGCGCTATCCTCCTTCTTCTACAACAAAATTGCCGACATCCACAACAGCTTCAAGAATACTCCCAATGACCAACTCATCCCACCCCTCCAACTAACTACCTCAACTCCTGGAACCCAATCACCATTGAAGACACCATTCGCCTCATGAACTCAATCCACTCTGGCTCACCTTCTGACCCCTGTCCCCACTACATCTTCAACAAAGCTGACTCCATCATCGCTCCCCAACTCCGCGATGTCATCAACTGCTCCTTCAACTCCGCCACCTTTCCAGAAATATGGAAACACGCCGAACTCAGCGCCCTTCTGAAAAAACCAACAGCAGACCCCTCAGATCCGAAAAACTACCGACCCATTTCCCTCCTCCCTTTCCCGGCCAAGGTCATCGAGAAAGCCGTCAATAGCCAACTCGCAGCCTTCCTTGAATCCAACAACTCCCTGGATCCCTCACAGAACGGCTTTCGAGCCAAACACAGCACCGAAACTGCCCTCATTGTGGCGACCGACGACATCCGAGCACTCCTGGACAGCGGTGAAACAGTGGCCCTCATCCTACTCGACCTCTCCGCCGCCTTCGACACTGTCTGTCACAACACCCTCATACAACGCCTCAACTACATCGGCATACAAGGAAAAGCCTTGGACTGGATCATCTCGTTCCTTGCTGGGAGAACCCAAAGAGTCCGACTCCCCCCTTTCTACTCAGAGCCCACCGAAGTCATCTGCGGCGTACCTCAAGGCTCCTCACTCAGTCCCACCCTCTTCAACGTGTACATGAGTCCCCTCGCCTCCATCGCACGTCAACACAACCTCAACATCATCTCCTACGCCGACGACACCCAGCTAATCCTTTCCCTCACCAAAGACCCCAACACAGCCAAAAACAACCTTCACGAAGGTATAAAAGAAGTAGCCGAATGGATGAAACAGAGCCGCTTAAAACTCAACTCAGACAAAACGGAGGTGCTCATCCTAGGATCCTCCCCCTCAGCTTGGGACGACTCCTGGTGGCCTTCCGCTTTGGGATCTGCGCCCACACCCACAGACCATGCACGTAACCTTGGCTTCATTCTAGACTCCTCCCTCTCAATGTCCAGACAAGTCAACGCCGTATCGTCCTCCTGCTTCAAAGTCCTTCGCATTCTCAAAAAGATCTTCCGCTGGATCCCCCTCGAAACAAGAAAGACTGTCACCCATGCACTGGTCACGAGTCGACTGGACTATGGCAACACACTCTACGCCGGAATTACAACAAAATTGCAGAAAAAACTCCAGCGCATCCAAAACGCATCAGCGAGACTCATATTAAACATCCCGCGCCAAGAGCACATCACAGGTCACTTAAAAAACCTCCACTGGCTTCCCGTCAACAAGAGAATTACTTTCCGCCTTCTTACCCACGCACACAAGGCCCTTTATAATCTTGGACCCGAATGTCTCAACACCCGACTGTCCTTCTACTATCCCACCCGACAACTAAGATCATCCAACCAAGCCCTCGCCGCAGTCCCGCGCATCCGAAAAACCACCATGGGTGGCAGATCCTTCTCCTTCCTGGCTGCCAAGACCTGGAACTCACTCCCCACCCACCTCCGCCTTACTCAGAATCACATCTCCTTCAGAAAAGAACTGAAAACATGGCTATTCGATAAACAATAAACCCCTCCCTCCAGCGCCTTGAGACCCTCTGGGTGAGTAGTGCGCTTTATAAATACATGAACTTGAACTTGGGAGTTTCATTATGGAAAACAGGTGAGGCGCCTCCTGATTGAAAAATACTTTTTTTCCTATTCTAAATGAGATTGGTATTATCTGAAATGCGCTGCAGTGAGGATTCCAATGGATGGTGGGGGTAGCTGTATTGAGGGTAATTCACTGCATGGGGACCCACCACCTTCCGGCTGAGAAATTTCCACCCAGCTCCTCTGTGGGGAATCTCGTGGAAGTGGCCATATAAAGTGTCATCTGACCTTATTCTCACACGCACATAAAGAAAGCATTTACTTTGTGTAATTCTTATCTGCCTGGTGGATCAAAATTACTGCCTATTTGTGGGGCGGTAGCAGTAACAATGTGCTGTTAAGCCTTTCCCTGAGTTGTAAGATTCAGGATAAACCACATACTCTTTCAGCCTCAGTTCTCTGTCACTAAAACTGGGAAGACTCAACAAATGGATAACCCTTATATTAGAAAAGTGCATTACCCATTGATCCAGACTTCCATTGTCCTACCATTCCTTAACATTCATCATCTTAATGTGGCAGCTGATCCAAGTAGCAAAGAACCTTACCTCATTGGGGTTCAGAAAGAAAGAAATTTGAGACCATTAAGTCTGTATTCAAATAGCACAGATTATTCTTGCAAGTGACTGTGTATGGTAAATCGGTGCCCATTAAAAGGAACTGCTTACGTTACAGAGTAAGTGCGAAGATTCTACCATTTGGATGAAGGGTACAAAGCACCTGGTTGGTATATGTTCTGTGCGGGCTATTGTGATGAAGCTTGTCTCCCAGGTGTGGGTGGAAGCACATTACTTCTGAATAGGTGATGGGAATCATTTTGCCAGCTTATTTAAAAAGAACCAGTGGTTCACTCAAGTCAGGAAAGAGTGTTTATTTCGACCAGACTATCCAAAAGCTCGTACAGCCATTTCACACCCTGTACATATAAAAATATAACATATGTTCCGATAACATGACCGTGTTTTTCATTAGATTACATGCAACTTAAGAAAGTACATATTGCTCCAAAAATTACAAGAACTAAAGAGATATCCCGATGTGACGCGAAAGTCATGATAGTGTAGCTCAGACGCCCCAGGGCACTTCTTTAATATATAGCCGCGTTTTATTTTGCAGCTAAGGAATGTAGAATTCTTGTTCAAAAGGAAAGTGAAATTCTTAAACAATTGGTCTAGGCTCTAGAAAATGATGACTCATTGATTGAGAATTAGCAGAGATACAAAACCAAAGCTGCTGGCTTTGTTTCTGTCCTGAATCCTTCCATCTTGTAGTGGGAGAGGAGAATGACCGGATCGCTGACCTAAAGCAGGTGTTCTGAGGGAAAGCTCTGACTTTTTATGTACCTTGAAAAATTGAGTAATTGGAACAGCAAACCAGATCCTTAAAATGGAGGCTCTGGCTAACTGAATCTGAGTAACCAGTCAGTTGCATATGAGATGCCAGTATTGAAAATTGTCAACATTCGTAAGACCTGCCATATAAATAGGCATTACTTTGACTGAGGCCAGTTTTACAAGTTAGCCCATCCACCGACTTTGATGTCATGGGTATTAACCTAAATTGCTGCCCTCGTCAGCAGCTGCCTCTTAGGAAGCCTACACAGTCGCACACCATTCACCTTTACTTTGAGGTGACTCCACTCCTTTAGTTGAGGGAGACGGTGAACTGCAGTCGTGGAACCTCTTCTCTACATCGGTATTAGGGAATTTGTGACCCACTTGGTATTCTATCTGCTGATGAATTCCTGTAGGTCTACTGCCCTCTCAATTGTTTGTTTGGAACTTAATGTATTCCACCTACATCACTCCAGCATTTTTTAGGAGCAGTTTCTGCTCAGTCCTCCTCCATCACATGATTCTCTCTGATATCCATCCATAAACAGTAGAATCTCTTTGAACACTTATTTTTTGATAATGTTGAATTCTGTGATTATTAGGTAACATTTCAATGCAAGTACATTTTAAAATGTCAATGGCAATTTTTTTTGTAATAAAACACAAACGAAACGATTCAACATTTGATATAGTAATGCTAAATATTTGATTATAAATTGTCATCATTGAAGCGTACAGTCGATATCTCAATTTTTATACCGAAGGGAACTTAGCAGTTCTTCATTAAAAGCTTCAACATTGGCCCTAGAGTAGCGGCCTAGATGCCCCTACTCTCTGTCTGGGGTTTACAGCTCCGGGCACTGACAACTTTTACCTGGGTTTAGGTTCCAATCTATCCCGCCTCCCTGTGGTGCTCCTGCAGGACTACTAAACTGTCTGAGCCTCTGACTAGGCTTCTACCGGGGATTTATTCAAGACAATGCTTTTTTCTACTCAACCTCCTCATGACGCCTTTGCTGCGCCATGTGAATCTCACCCTGGACCAGAGGCTTTCTGAATTTGAATCTGTTACAGAAAGTGACCGCCTTTCAGAAGACTATGGCTATCAGAGTCAGGACCAGACGTAGGGCAAGGGGGTTGTTGGAGGAAGATGCCTTTTACCGGCCTTTATCTCAGGATAAGAATTGCGGAAGACATAACAGGCTTTTTGTCTCTGATTCAGATCCTATTCATATAGTCCGTATCTTTTATGACAGCAGTGAGATCTGTCATTTTCTTTTCACTATGGGCACAGGTAGAGGAGGTGGTTTAGTCCTGTAGAATTCCAGTTGGTAGGATACCTACCCTTAGGTGGCCTTGGAGTGCATGTTAAGACCTCTGCCATAGAGTAAATTGTCTCACTCACAGCTGGCCTATGCAAGGCCATGGAGCTCTGTGAATTACCTTTGCTTACAGAAATCCTGCTAGCGGCATCCTCTGCAGTGGAGCCATAGCTCTCATTCAATAGAGCCCTGATGGGACAGATTTTGGTCACCTGCAGAAAACCAGCTGCTACTCCTACAGTGAATCGCCATGTCACCTGTTACCATTGCCTGGCCATGGTAACTATTGCTTTTTGGAAGCTCACCCTTCTCCATAGAGTCTTGTTGTTAAGGTTTTCTTTTCCTTGAAATACAACCATGACTCTCTCTTTCCGTCTCCTTCTACAGATAGGGAGTTGGAAAGGTTTGAGGCATTGGGTACCGAGGTAGCCTTTAAATGGAGCCTTGCCTGTTGTTCCATGAATGCGTTTTACCTTCTGCCCTGTTACTCCAATGCTCAGCAAGAATTGGCACAAATGATTGTTCTGAACGTCCCAGACCTCCAATGGGCTCATTTTGTAGAGGTTGTGTGCAATAGGCAAGGCACAGGCAAATGGATCCTCCACTCAGGCCTGGGTATGGTGGTATGATATATGGGCTCCTCTGCAGTCATCCGCAGCCATGTGTGGGTGTGTTTCACCAGTTTTTCTGGTGGCATCCAATCCTCCTTATAGACATGCCTTTTAATGGAAATGCCTTGTAATCTAAATTGCTACTTTGGCAAGAAGTCTGACACAGGACTGTAACGTTTCAAACAGGGTTGGTCTATGTCTCGATCCTTGGGGATTACTTCCTCTGCTTGCTACTCTCATCCTTGGTACTCTCTCATCCATAGTACTGCAAATTCAGGAGATATTCTCAAGGCTCCCCTTTAGGTGGTACTGGTCAAGCAGCTAGTGCAGAAGTCCAACAAGTGTTTTCACAGCTACAGAGGGTGTAGCGGTCTTGAACTCTTCGAGGGTAGCAGCAGTTCCCTTCCTCCTCCTCCCCTCCTGCACAAAGCTATACCTCAGCCTTGAAGTAGCATGTGCAACTTGGAGGATGGCGAGTGCCCTTTCATTTACTGTACTAGCGATTTATCACCACGTACCAAACGGTAGTCGTTGCACATCTTCACAGGCTGGAGATCTCTGTATTTCGATACCTCAATGACTGTTGCTGAAGGTGGGATTGCTGCAGCTTGTCAGGCCACATTCTTCCAACTCTTTAACTTGGGTTTTTTGATAATCTTCCCTAAGTCACACTGCCGGCCCTTCAAAGTCTCCTATTCATTGGGCAGATATGGAAACTGCCTCTCTTGAGGCCCTCTGCCTCCCCAGTGCATATGGTGCATTCAGGATAGGATCCTTATGTTTCGGAAGGGAGCTCTGCTTCTGGCCCTGAGAGTCCTCCATCTTTTGGCCACGCTCGCCATTTGCATCTTATTTGTGCCCCTGCTCTATGGCATATGTATGCGCTCCACTGCAGGCTCTGTTTTCAGTAGGTCTAGAACAGGGCAGCCCTGATGGACCATATTCAGATTTCCCAAGAGGCAGCTGGAGACCTGTGGTAGTGGCTTATGTTCGAACATCACGTTCAGGAATACCTTCTGCTCCTTCTTCGCCTCCCACTACCCTCACCAGCAGTGGTCACGATATTTACCGGTGCCTCCTCTTCGTTGGGACAGTCATCTTGGTCCATTGGCGATCAGAGGCCTGTGGTCCCCCTTGTAGTGGAGATCACATATCAACCTCCTTGAGATTTGGGCGATCAACTTGGCTCTCAATGTGTTCCTTCCATCCGCAGTTAAGATCAAGCCCTGCTGGGCAATACAGCTGCTATATAGTATGCCAGGAAGTACGGTGTACAGGCTCATGTCCCTGGTGTTGTAATGCACTGAAGCTCTGGTCTTGGCCTTAGGCTCACAATATCTGGCTAGTTGTGAACTATCTGACAGGCTCCCTAAACATGCGAGCAGAATATATCAGTCAACATCCTCTCCCTGATCACAAGTGGGTTAAATCCAGACATGGATCTTTGCACCCTGGGATCCACTCCAGTGGAACTCTTCGTCACTCAAGAGAACACACAATGTTCACACTTCCTGCATCCTACAGTTTCCCTCAGGGGACCCATGAGATGCATTCTAACAGAGGTGGGGCTTCATTGCCACGAAAAGTTTCCACCCACCCCTCTAATACCTTGGGTTATAAGCAGTTGTTGAAATGGAAAAAAATAAGTGCAGGTACTCTTTAGCGGAGTTTAAGAGAGAGGTTACCCACTTTCACCAGGGAACAGGGCACAAAAGACCAACAGTCAAAAAGGGATCCCTGGGATGTATTTACTGGACCTTAGTATCTATACCCATACAGTTATACCTTGGTACCCGACTTACAGGTTACCATAGGTAACTGTATAACAGGGTGAAATTTGTATAGTGATTCCCACAAAGAAAATGTTTGTTAACAATCTGAATTTTTATTAAAATGAAAAAATCATTCACATTAAAAATACGCACATTTAAAATTTCAAAGGAACTTTCCCTGAAAAGTAAAAGTTAATTTCTATAATAACACGAAACAATATAAAATAATAAGACATGTAAATACATTATACATCACAAATTTCAAGATTGTATTACCAAAGACAATATATAGCATAAAGAAAAAAGAAAAAAGACCCCTATTAAAACGGTGGCACTTGAGTATTGTTACCACTATAGATTACTTGATCCACTAGCTACAGAAAATATGTACACAAAACCACACATGTGACAAGAATATATGTACATCCAGTGTGTTTGAGCTTAAAGTGGATTCTCATATAGGAATGCGTCGACGCGTTTCGGTGCGAGACACTCAATAATGTGGCACTTTCTTCAGGACTTCTTAGCAGGGGTTTTCCATACTACAGGGGACTTCACTCTCCCTATGTAGGGGGTAAAATAAAGTCATATCAAAGTCTATTCACCCTGGGTGTATATTCACATTCATGGTAATCACAGCTTTTGTATTACAACAAATATCAGGGTGAAATAGTCCATTGAATCACTAAACAGTTATTTCTAGTTGCATGGGTATCTAATATTTATACATATTAAATGGATGGTGTCTGAAGTTAGTTCATATTTTGAGGCTTCCATACTCTATTATTACACCCGACATATACATCTTTATGTCTCAGTTAATTGCACTCTCCCAATCAAAATTTAGTATAGCCCT
The DNA here is from genome assembly GCF_964261635.1 of Lissotriton helveticus. Classification (NCBI taxonomy): domain Eukaryota; kingdom Metazoa; phylum Chordata; class Amphibia; order Caudata; family Salamandridae; genus Lissotriton; species Lissotriton helveticus. Next base: position 1,753,151,788 of record NC_136061.1, on the reverse strand, counting down.
ATATTACCTTCAAACATTTTTCATATGTGGAAATCATTATTAGGGGGATGCTTCCCTCAGGGGTGGGGGATATTAATATAATATACAAAAACGCTGCAGTCTCACCCGAATTGGGTAGTGTTCACCACTTGGATTCTCCCAGGTTAATTCTATGTACACAGAGACTGTATTGGCCTGGAGGTAAACAAATACATGGCAGGTTCTTAAATAACGGAGAGTATGGACAATTCTTCTACCTATAGGTAATATGAACGTTTTATACCTCTGTGTTTTAATAAGACTCCTCTAGTGATGTTCTTTTATCTTCCACTTTCTTTTTCTTAGAATATGGTATCTGGTTAGAAGAAAAAATAGGTTTATATCCCTTTCTATCACTAGGCACTTGGTATTTTAGTTTAATTAAACTATTGTCATTCTTACCTGTAATATTTTTAAAACTTGCTTCAAACGGGCATATGTTAGGGGCCTCGCCGGAACTGGATATGTTCTGGTGGGGTCAGAAGAACATATGGTTGGTGGAAACAATCACGTCTATGCTATCGTATGTGAAATTATACCGTGCAGGATTCTATTCTATCATTAGGGTGATCACCCGAAAAGCCAAAAAGATTCCATACCGTTCGGGGAATTTCTTCGCTTAAGAAGAAACTGCACAGACCTGGCAGACTTCCATAAGCATGCTGGAGAGATGAAAAAGAAGTTCAGGGAGCGTGGATACCCCAAGAAACTTATTGAGCACTCATTTAAACGGGCTCGCTACTATGATAGGGAAAGCTTACTAATGAAAAAAGAGAAGAAGAGTGTACAGGATAAAATAGTGATGGTTAGCCAACACTCTTCTATAACGAACCAAGTAAAAAACATAATTAACCACAACTGGAAAATCCTCAACAACGGATCTGATATCAGTATATTAGAACGTCCGATGTTTGCATACAGAAAAAACAAAAATCTACGATCGAACCTAGTACACACGTACAGGGATGATGTAGTAGAAAACCAGATGACACTCACTGGCAATAGAGCAGTGGGCAATAATAAATGTGGTAATTGTAGCATTTGTGATCTCTGTGTAGTTACCAAGCAAGTGGAGCACAATGGGGCAACACACGATATCACAACACTGAATAACTGCAGAACGAAAAACGCAGTATACATGATCCTGTGTCCGTGTGAACAAGCCTACATTGGAGAAACAGGCCGTGAGGTGAGAATAAGGATCACCGAACATAAATCAGCAATCAAAAACAATAAGGAAAATGCCCCCCTAGTAGCGCATTGGAAAGAAAAAGGCCACAATGAAAAAGATCTTAGGTGGATCATTATAGAACGGATAAAAGAGCTAACCAGGTTAGGGGATAGTACCACGAGAAGGAAACAGCAGGAACAGTGGTATATGATTAAGTTCAATACCATCAAAAAAGGCCTTAACTCGAGGGAAGAATGGGAAGCCCTCATCTAAAGTACGATGGGGATACTATCTGAATCCCAAGACATATGAACCATCTGTAATGAAAATGAAATAGAACAGCAAGGAAGGGCTACATATAGGGTAAAAAGAATTACATCAAGGAGATAACTCAGTTCTCCAGTATTAGGGGTGTCTTTCATAGATTCACATGCTTGAATATTCCCCGTCGTCGAAGTGGGAGTCCCACGGTATATAAAAAATAGCAATAATGCTAATATAACATAAATGATAATATCATATAATAATAAAATAGAGATAATACACTGTAAAAACCTCTACAATGGTAACTTCCATAGGAAGACAGTATAAGAGAAAAAACTCATTTGTAACATATCAGTGTCATTATGTTGGTCCAAACTGCAGCCAATCAGGCTCACGCACCCTCTAGAACCTTCTCCTCAGAAGCTCAAGCCCTCAGATTTTCTACCGCACGTCGTGTGAAGGGAGTCTCCCTGAGCTCTGCTCAGTTTTCTTCAAAGTTTGTCTCTTCAACTTATTTTTCCAAGAATGTCAAGTAAGAAGTCCTTGTTTAGAGCTTGCTCTTCATGTGGGAAACTACGTTTGTTTGAGAAGGACCCCCACCAAAAGTGTATTTACTGCCTGTACCCTGACCACAAGGTGGATGAATGTAAAATCTGTAGAGCTCTTCCTTCTAAGACTCTCAGAGACAGGGAAGGTCGCCTTCTTATATGGTTGAAGCGCCTCCAAGATAAAGAAGATGTTCTGTCAGACGCAGTAAGTCTTCAGTCAGGCTGTTCCACTGTTCCTTCCAAGCGTGGGAGTGTTCAAGACTTGCCTTCGCCTTTTCTTCAGAAAAAGAAAAAGCTGGCCTTGCCTGTGGCACAATCTTCACATTCTATGCCTTCAGTGTCAACGCCCACGAGACCTGGCTCTCAGGCGTCTTGCCCAGGCTCTATCAGTATTCTGACAGTCCTGACACCCAGGTCGTCGACGGGCTCGTCGACGACCGTTCCGTCCACAAGATTGGCTTTGCTGTCTTCGTCGACGACCTCTGTGACGACGACGTCTGCTTCCTCGTCGTCGACGACGGTGATGTCGACATCCTCGTCGTCGACGAGAACTACGATCCCGTCGACGATCCCTATTGTCTCGTCGGCGACGAAGTTGCCGTCGACGAAGAAAACCTCTTCGACGTCGAAGAATTCATCGTCGACGAAGGTCCCGTCGACGTCGGCCTCTCCGTCGACCACCTCGTCGACGTCGGCATCGTCGGCGAAGAAGGCAACGATGGTTCCGACGACGAGAGCCCCGTCGACGTCGAGTGCTCCGTCGACCAGCTCCATGACGACGGCGTCGTCGTCGAAAAAGGCGACGCCGGTTCCGTCGACGAAGGTACCGTCGACGAAGGTACCGTCGACGACGATACCGTCGACGAAAGTATCGTCGACGAAGATACCGTCGACGAAGACACCGTCGACGAGGCTTCCGTCTCCTCAGATTCCAGCAAAGACGGCTCCGTCGACGCACGTTCCGTCGACGACGATACCGTCGACGACGAATCCCTCAGTGGGCCCTATCTCGTCGACGATGGCGATTTCTTCAGCGGCATGTTCAGGATCCTCGTCAGGATCGGGTTCTTTTGCCACCATGCCTCTGGTACCACTGCCTTCCTTGACCTCTGGCAGGGATTCTTCTATGCAGCTGCCGCCTCCTGATCTTCAATTACCCTCGCCTTTGATGGCAACTGATCACGAGACTGGATCTATGGGGGAAGATGATGACGATGAAGCTCACAGTCCATCAGAATTGATTATAAAATGTCAAGACTCCAGTTCTGACCAGGAGGACGTGGAGGAAGTGGTCCAACCGGATGACCAAATTGTCCAGTTGCCTATGGCATCTTTTCCAGTTTCTTTGTTTTCAAACCTCCAGCATATGCTGGATGACTACAACAGAAGGTTTCCGCCTACCCCTCAGGGTACTCCAAGCCACGCTCCGGCGGAGGACTCCGGCCCTGCCACCCATCCACAGTCTTTGGAGCAGCCTATTTTGACAGAGCTTCCCCGCCCTCACCACCCTCTTCTTCCGCAACCTGGTGCGCACGGGGTGGATGAGTCGGACAGTGAAGAAGGGGAATTACACCAGGATACTGACGATGATCAGGATCCAGATATGGCGGATTACGACGACTATCGGATACAGACACCTTCTCCGCAACAGCCAGAGGCGGGTGATGCGCCTACCATTGATACAGCAAGCTTCCATGTGCTAATGAATAAAGCGGCAGACCGTTTTAAATTGCCGAGAGAACAACGGCAAGAAGATTGCTTTCTCTACGATTTCAAAAACAAACCATACAAACAAATTCACACCATACCAATCATAGAATTTGTATGGAAAGAAGGGATAAGAATTATGCATTCTCCTAACTCCTTGCCGGCACAAGTCCCTCGCCTGGAAAAGAAGTACAAGGCTCCTGCGGGTTCACCTGCTTGTTTGTTGTCGCATCCCAAACCGGACTCGGTTGTCACACAGGCGGCACAGCGACGATCCCGTAATCCGGCGACTCCTCTCACTACTCCACCTGATAGAGAGGGTCGACGTTTGGACGCCATTGGGAAGAAATTTTCCACCATGTCCTCTACATCGGTACGCGCTGCAAATGCGTTGGCCATTCTAGGTCGCTTCGACAGGCAAATGTGGTCGGACATTTCCGCATTCGTTTCTCTAATTCCAGAAGCGTCCAGAGCGGAAGCCCAGCAAGTTCTCCAGGATGGCATGAGGGCGTCAGAGGAAATGATTGACTGCGCGATTGATGTGGCGAGTACGGGATTTCGCATCCTCGCCAGTGCTGCGGCTCTCCGCCGCCAGGGCTGGCTTAAATCCACTTCTTTCCGGCAAGAAGTCCAGTCGAAGATACTCGACATGCCCTATGACGGTGAATCTCTTTTTGGCGCTCACATTGACGAGGCGCTTGAGTCAATTAAAAAGGACACCGATACAGCAAAATCGCTAGTCTCCTTACAATTTAAGAAGCAGCCCTTTCGTGGCGCCCGTGGAAGAGGTTCATCTTCCGCGAATTTTCGAGGAGGACACACTCAGTACCGCCAATTCAACCAAGGCAATCAACGTTACTCCTCTCAACAGTCTAATCGCCAAAATCAGTCACGACCCTATAAAGGAAAACCTACTTATAGGGGTGCCAACAACAAACGCCAGTGACTCTCATGTCACGCAAGGAGTTGGAGGGAGAATCTCGCAGTTTTATTCCCAATGGTCTCTGATAACATCGGACCAATGGGTATTGGACATTGTTCGCAAGGGTCATGCCTTGGAGTTCACAGAGATTCCTCCTCATTCTCCGCCATCAGGCCCGCCACCTCCCCATTTTCTAGAATTGCAACATCAAGTTCGTCTTCTCATTCTAAAAGGTGCAGTCGAAGTGGTTCCTATATCACAACAAGGGACAGGTTTCTACTCACGTTTTTTCCTCATTGCCAAGAAGACGGGAGAGTGGCGGCCTATACTGGATTTGAGGGCGCTCAATTTCTTTCTGAAACAGCAGTCTTTCCGCATGCTCACATTGTCAGAAGTCTTGCGGCTTCTCTGCAGCGGAGATTTCCTGTCCACGATAGATCTGCAAGACGCCTATTTTCATGTGCCGATTCTGCAACAACATCGCCAATTTCTGAGGTTCAAGGTGGGCACTGTCCATTACCAATTCAAGGTGCTGCCTTTCGGCCTGCGTTCGGCACCTCGTGTTTTCACGAAGGTCCTGGCCCCAGTCATGGCTTATCTACGTCTTCAAGGAGTGCAGATTTTTCCTTATCTGGACGATTGCCTTCTGAAATCTCCGTCTCCTCTTCAGCTGGCTCACGACACAAGTCTCTGCCTGCGGACTTTCGAGTCACTGGGGTTGACCATCAACGTGGACAAGTCACACTTAACACCATCACAAAGAAGGAACTTCCTGGGTGCCATTCTCGACACGGAATTATCAAAAGCCTTCGTTTCCCAAGAACGACAGGTGAAAATAGTACGTCTGGTCACCCTCATCCGTTCAAAACAGTCAGTTTCTGTGCGCATGTTGAAGTCCTTTCTGGGGATGGCGTCGTCCTGCATCGCTCTGCTTCCGAACTGCAGGCTCCGCACTCGCCCTATTCAGGAGGAACTAGACCTGCAATGGCGCCAAGTATCAGGATCCTTCAACGATCTAGTGAGAGTCTCGTCTCGCATGAAAGACAGTCTCCTTTGGTGGAGAGAACCATCCAACCTAAACGAAGGAGTTTCCTTTCTGGCCCTTCCTCCGGATCTGACGCTGACCACAGATGCATCCATGGAGGGTTGGGGAGCTCATCTCCTAGACCTTTCAATCAAAGGGAAGTGGACACCGTCACAACGAACATGGCATATCAACAGATTGGAGCTGCTGGCGATCTTCCTTGCTCTCAGATCTTTTCTGCCAGTAGTGCAAGGAGAGTCCGTGCTGGTTCAAACGGACAACACAACCAGCATGCACTACATGAACAAACAGGGCGGCACAAGATCTCAGCCCTTGTCTCGGCTAGCTCAGAAGATCTGGAACTGGGCTCTTCATCATCGAATCTCCCTGACGGCGGTCCATCTGCCGGGGGTTTCAAACATCCTAGCGGATTCGTTGAGCAGGTCCACATCGTCTACCCACGAGTGGGAGCTTCATCAACAAACTCTGGACATGGTGTTCCGCCGTTGGGGTCGTCCCCTGATGGACCTTTTTGCCACTCCACTGAATCGGAAGTGCCCCGCCTTTGCGAGCTGGCATCCTCATCCGGGGTCCAGCGGCAACGCCCTTCTCATGGACTGGAGCGGCCTGTTCGCCTATGCGTTTCCTCCCATACCATTGGGGCCGAGGACGTTGTGGAAGATGCGCAGGCAACCCTGCCACTTGATACTGATCGCACCTCGTTGGCCCAGACAGGCTTGGTTCTCAGAACTTCTTCTGTTGTCCCAATGCACGCCCATTCGTCTGCATCCACGTCCAGATCTTCTGTCCATGGACGAGGGCCAAGTCTGCCATCCAGACCCGACCACTCTTCAGTTATGGGCATGGAACCTGAATTCCTCGAATTCGCGAATTTAGAGATGCCCCAGGAATGCAGAGAGATTCTGGCTTCTGCTAGAGCTTCCTCAACGGTTCAAACGTACAAACTAAAGTGGAAACGGTTTTGCCATTGGTGCGCAGAAGCAAATGTCCACCCACTCACTTCTGCCCCAGAACAGCTGTTGCCCTTCTTTCTAAGCCTTGCTCAGTCTGGCCTCTCTCATGCCACCTTGAGGGTCTTTCTGGCAGCTATTTCACGTTTCAGGCATGATGGCTCAACCTCTCTCTGCTCATCCAGAATTATCAGACAATTCTTTAAAGGTCTCTTCAGGAAGTTTCCTCCTATCAGACGCCCGCCTCCGGCATGGCAGCTCAACGTGGTATTGTCACAGCTCATGAAGCCTCCTTTTGAGCCAATCCACAGAGCAGACAACAAGTTTCTTACCTGGAAGGTCGTTTTGCTTTTGGCCCTAACGTCTTCTCGCCGTGTCAGCGATCTTCATGCTTTCACAATCAAGCCTCCTTATTTGCAATTCAAGCCAGATGGGGTGTCTCTTCGGACCAATCCCTCTTTTTTGCCAAAAGTGCCTACAGATTTCCATCTGAACGAACCTGTCTTCTTGAAGACTTTCTTTCCGAATCCACAGTCTCCGGCAGAACAACGCCTTCATTCCTTAGACATCAGCCGTTGTCTAAAGTTTTACATTTCAAGAACTGCCCCCTTCCGCAAATCAGATCAGCTTTTTGTAGCATATGGAAGAATGCGAAGGGGACATTCAGTGACAAAACAGACACTTGCAAGATGGCTCTCAGCAGCCATATCCTACTGTCACCAACAAGCTGGCAAGCCTTTACAGGGTCCTGTGAAGGCACATTCGACGAGAGCGATGGCGTCCTCCACCGCCTTGTTTGCCGGAGTGCCTCTGCACCAGATTTGCCGGGCGGCAACGTGGTCGAATAGGCACACCTTTACCAGACATTACTGTTTGGATTCCATCAACGAGGCGGATACCGCAGTGGGGCAAGCAGTGCTTCGCCATCTCTTTAAATAAGGTGAGCCTCTGTTCCCTCCTCCTTTCTCTTCTGTGATTGCTATATGCTTTTAAGCTATGTGTTTACTTCTTGTGAAGATGCTTGCAATCCCAGTGCTAAGGAGTTACTGCTATCTATTCTATTCAAGCATGTGAATCTATGAAAGACACCCCTAATACTGGAGAAGAACTATTGTTACTTACCTGTAAACAGGTGGTTCTCCAGTATTGGTGTCTTTCATAGATTCACATGCGACCCACCCTTCCTCCCCTCAGAGGCTCTCTTCTCCTCATACGCTATTGTTACTAGTGCTACGAAAATCTGAGGGCTTGAGCTTCTGAGGAGAAGGTTCTAGAGGGTGCGTGAGCCTGATTGGCTGCAGTTTGGACCAACATAATGACACTGATATGTTACAAATGAGTTTTTTCTCTTATACTGTCTTCCTATGGAAGTTACCATTGTAGAGGTTTTTACAGTGTATTATCTCTATTTTATTATTATATGATATTATCATTTATGTTATATTAGCATTATTGCTATTTTTTATATACCGTGGGACTCCCACTTCGACGACGGGGAATATTCAAGCATGTGAATCTATGAAAGACACCAATACTGGAGAACCACCTGTTTACAGGTAAGTAACAATAGTTCTTATTTATGCATACTAGGCCGTGGCAGCAACGTGGGGGGATACCATATCTAACTATCATATGATGTTGTACATCCATATCATTTATACAAATATGTATCCCCAAATCGCGGCACTTAATGTAGTTTATAAAACTCAGTCGGGAGTTATAAACTATTCAATGCGGTAAGAGAATGTAGCGCCCCTGCAGACACAAGTAAGGTAAACAACAGAAAATCTAGCATTAGACATAAAATAATAGATTTAACACTTCGAACATGTCTAGCAGCAGTATGTAAATAAAAAATATGCTTTTCACGAATGCAAAGCTAATGTGAATCACAAAAATATTGTTTAACATCTATGAGGCTCCTAACATGATAGAGCGGCATCAAAGTGCAATAGCGTAGCGTAGACATAAAATAATGGATTTAATACTTCGAACATGTCTAGCGGTAGCATGTAAATAAAAAATATAATGCTCGGCACGAATGCAAAGCGAATGTGAACCACAAAAAAACTGTTCACCATCTATGATGCTCCTAACACGTTAGAGCGGCATCATTAAACCAACAAATTAGAGTATACAACACCTATAGTCAGATCCGGTAATAATACTAACGAGTAGGTAAAAACATCTATAAAAACACCAAAAGAGGATTTTGAGCAAAGTATAATAGCGTACTTTCAAAAATGATAACAACATAATTGAATCTGTGGCTGTACACTGGACTCAGAGCGATGTAAAACACCATTCCAAGATGGCGCCACCTCTAGCGCAGTTCGCACGCCTATTAGGATCAGACTATCCCAGCTGCGAGCAATCTACGAACCCTGGGCTAACATAAAAAGCCGGGCTCTAAGTATTCTCGGTAGACAGCAGTTCGAACGAGGCAGAGGAGAGGTGCCGCGGAAGCAAAGGTAAGAGCTATGGAGCCCCGTTGCCCTTAGAAGAATGAGGGAATACCGAGTAATTGCGGTACTTTCACTCTACGGACCCCTGCACAGGGTGGTCCATCTTCCGCCCGTCCAGATTAGCGGACATGGGAGCCCAAGCACGCAGCATACTGTAGAGGCAAATACGACCCGTTATATGCATTGCAGCATGTAAGGGAGCGGGTCCCCTTTGGTTTTTAGAGGGAAAACTAACTGGTGATAGGTAGTCGTATGTGCGTGTCTAGCTGAAACCAACGTAGAAAGTGTGGGCAGAGCGTACCGGCGGGGTAAATATAACCCCAGAAACAATAATATAACAAATAATAACAGCCTTCCTTGGGTGTAGAGAAGGGCGGGTGATTCTGGGAGAACCCGAGTATGTTTTAGAAAAATTGTTGTGCCTAGATCCGTAGAAGGTACAGCAAGGATCACCCTAATGATAGAATAGAATCCTGCACGGTATAATTTCACATACGATAGCATAGACGTGATTGTTTCCACCAACCATATGTTCTTCTGACCCCACCAGAACATATCCAGTTCCGGCGAGGCCCCTAACATATGCCCGTTTGAAGCAAGTTTTAAAAATATTACAGGTAAGAATGACAATAGTTTAATTAAACTAAAATACCAAGTGCCTAGTGATAGAAAGGGATATAAACCTATTTTTTCTTCTAACCAGATACCATATTCTAAGAAAAAGAAAGTGGAAGATAAAAGAACATCACTAGAGGAGTCTTATTAAAACACAGAGGTATAAAACGTTCATATTACCTATAGGTAGAAGAATTGTCCATACTCTCCGTTATTTAAGAACCTGCCATGTATTTGTTTACCTCCAGGCCAATACAGTCTCTGTGTACATAGAATTAACCTGGGAGAATCCAAGTGGTGAACACTACCCAATTCGGGTGAGACTGCAGCGTTTTTGTATATTATATTAATATCCCCCACCCCTGAGGGAAGCATCCCCCTAATAATGATTTCCACATATGAAAAATGTTTGAAGGTAATATAGGGCTATACTAAATTTTGATTGGGAGAGTGCAATTAACTGAGACATAAAGATGTATATGTCGGGTGTAATAATAGAGTATGGAAGCCTCAAAATATGAACTAACTTCAGACACCATCCATTTAATATGTATAAATATTAGATACCCATGCAACTAGAAATAACTGTTTAGTGATTCAATGGACTATTTCACCCTGATATTTGTTGTAATACAAAAGCTGTGATTACCATGAATGTGAATATACACCCAGGGTGAATAGACTTTGATATGACTTTATTTTACCCCCTACATAGGGAGAGTGAAGTCCCCTGTAGTATGGAAAACCCCTGCTAAGAAGTCCTGAAGAAGGTGCCACATTATTGAGTGTCTCGCACCGAAACGCGTCGACGCATTCCTATATGAGAATCCACTTTAAGCTCAAACACACTGGATGTACATATATTCTTGTCACATGTGTGGTTTTGTGTACATATTTTCTGTAGCTAGTGGATCAAGTAATCTATAGTGGTAACAATACTCAAGTGCCACCGTTTTAATAGGGGTCTTTTTTCTTTTTTCTTTATGCTATATATTGTCTTTGGTAATACAATCTTGAAATTTGTGATGTATAATGTATTTACATGTCTTATTATTTTATATTGTTTCGTGTTATTATAGAAATTAACTTTTACTTTTCAGGGAAAGTTCCTTTGAAATTTTAAATGTGCGTATTTTTAATGTGAATGATTTTTTCATTTTAATAAAAATTCAGATTGTTAACAAACATTTTCTTTGTGGGAATCACTATACAAATTTCACCCTGTTATACAGTTACCTATGGTAACCTGTAAGTCGGGTACCAAGGTATAACTGTATGGGTATAGATACTAAGGTCCAGTAAATACATCCCAGGGATCCCTTTTTGACTGTTACTCTTTAGCGGAGTACCTGCTTGTTTTTGAGAAGTGCCGGTACGCTCCAATTAAAAGTATAGCACTTCTCTTGAGAAGTGCCGGTACTCTCCCTCTCATAATAATTAAAGCACTGGTTATAAGCAAGTTGCATCAGGAGCATGTGCAGATGATCTTGATCACACCTGACTGGCATGGTACTCTGATTTGCACCGCTGGGCCCTGTGTCCTCTTCGGCTCAGGGTGGACTCTTGCAATGAGAGGTGCAGATCTCCACCCAGAGGTTCAGACCCTCCACATTCAAGCTTGGAAATTAAGCGGGGCAGCCTAAGTTCCTCTGACATGCCTGCAGAGGTGGTTTACATAATTCTATTAGCTTGTCACCTCTCCACTAAAACCGTTTTCTCTGGATGTTGCCACTGTTGTTTGTTTCTTGGTGCTCCGAGGAGAAAGTTGATACCCCCTCAAGGCACATTTATCTGATGTGTTGCCATTTGTGCTTTCCTTGGTCTGAAAAAGCTTTGTTGTTGGTGCTAATAAAGGTTATCTGTCAGCCCTTTTCGCTTTTCTTTGCTAGATCAGCCATCGCTGCTCAAGTCTCCTACTGTCAAGCGCTTTTTTGAAGGGGTGGGAGTTTGGATGGGTTCAAGAAGTCCTCTTCAGCCTCGGTCCCCATGACTTAGAAATAAGCTCCTACCAGGCCATTTCTTTAAATAAAAATCCACAACGGATCTTTGTATACTTAGCAACTATTGATCTATTCCCCTTCTCTCTCCTAAAATCATTAAGAAGATTAATCAACAAATTTTAGCCGCCTATCAAACCAGATGTATACCACATCATAGTACTGAATCTGCCCTACTTCCAGCCACTGAAGTTCTCCGTGCTACTCACGATCAATATGTTAAGGCTGCTCGTGTGCCAATGTGCAGTAACACAGGTTGCAGCACTTTTAGTAACTTTTGATCTGGTTGAGGTAGAAACATTTAATTTTTTGTTAAGATCTGTAAATTATGCAGAAGATGATGGATTATGTGTCAAATATTAATGCAGAAGTTACCAATGCCACAAAATCGCACAATTCCCTTAGTCCTGCAGTAGTGTATGCAAGACATTATGATGGCTGCAGCTACCGTTTTGTAATGCTCTAGATGACACATTGATAGATCTTTTGTGAAACATTCTAATAAAGAAGAAACAGGAGGAAGTAACTGTTGATTTGCAGAGATGTGGCAGTCAAATTTGGGAGAGGAGTTGGCATAACGGCTAAGGCGCTCGACCTCGGACCTGGGGATCTGGGTTCGAGTCTCGGTAACGACGCCAAAACCTCCTGTGATTCCGGGCAAATCACTTAATCGCCCCGTGCCTAAAAATAAATAAATTAAAGTGTGTGTTCTCATGTAAAAAACGTAACTTGTGCTATGTAAAGCGCGCTGATACCTGATTCGGTTCGGGTCTAGTTTGCGCTATATAAAAAACTCTACCAAATATGACTCAAGATATTTACCCAATAGTGCTGAAGTAGGAACTTGGCCGAGTTAAGAGAGCTGCCAGCTGGAAGACCAAATGTCAAGGGAGGTTCTTCAGAAAGAAGGGCCTCAATTTTTCTCTCCATTTAATTTGAGGGAGACGGAAGCTATCCAAGTGGCACCTTCAACCGTACATGCAGGGTACTTGTTTGTAGAGCTGTGGAAGTCATTAGTAATTACTATTGTGTGCATTGGGACAACATAAATTTAACACGAAAAGTGCAGATGAGACTTTCAAGAAGCGAAACAAAGATTAAATAGGGTGGGGAGGAGAAGCGCTACACTTCCGGACACATGGCAGAGAGGGAAAAGGTGGGAAGTTACATTGCCTAAGTGCATTGAGAGTGACATGATGACGACCAGTTTAAGGCACTGTTTCGTGTTCCTAAACGAGAGAGATTGCAGAGTGGTGATCCCTGGCACATTGTGCTGAAGAGTCAATTCCTATTGTGCAAGCACCCAAAGGATTTTCAACTCTGTGTACGCTGGACAAAAAGCATACTCTGTAATTTCTTAATATACAGCATGGTGACACCACCAGTTGGCAATAGAACTGTACCAATCAAAGCAAGCATTTGCAATGCAATAGGTCTCCCATTTGCGAGAGTTAGAACTATTGGCGTTCTAAATGACTATGTCTTTTACTCATATGTTTTGGTTTTCAGTGGAGTGGATGCATAAAAAACAAGAAACAAAGGGTGGGTACCGTACTGAAAAAGGAAGTGCAACGCCTGTATAGATAAAAGCTATGTGGGTGGGGTCCCGTGAAGCAGGTACCATGATGACTAAATAAACGGCGAACGGAACTACCAACAGGCGCCCACAGTGTAACATGGCAAAATCAAAAGGGATGAAGGACGGAGTGTTGAACATTGCAAGCACTCGCCCCCAGTCAACTGATCTGGGTTTAATCCATCATCATTCTTTAGCTCACTCCACCACCCCAGTTCAGACATGGCCATATGCAAATCAGTCTGACCCTGTGCCTCATGGGAACAGTCAAGCCCGAACTGCCAAGCCATGTCTTCCTTGGACCGGAAACAAGCATCCTGGGACCGGTTTCTGGCTAATCAGCCGTCATCAGCCTGGCTAGCTTGAATCCAGTGGCAAAGTGAGCAAGGGACCCACGTCTGGTCATACCCTGCCAATTTAGGGCGAAATTAGCAAAACCAAAGGGGATGATGGACGGAGTGTTGAACATTGCAAGCACTCACCCCCAGTCAACTGATCTGGATTTAATCCATCATCATTCTTTAGCTCACTCCATCAATTGTGTGTCTTTTGAACAGTGTAACATGAGCAGGAAATAAAACAAGTAGTCCCCAAAGGAACACCCAAGCACCTACAGTGTAAGGAAACTGTAAGTGGCAGTGATCCTGAGTGAAAAACAGAAGTGATGTATCGGGAGCACCAACCAATGAGGAGCCAGCAAAGAAGACTGGTGCAGGAGTGAACCAATGGCAAGCAGCAGGGGGGGATTACACTCCATATAGTGATTACAGCAGGTCTTCCACAAAGCGCATGCTGGACCTAAAAATAATGTATAAACAGGCCACTGAAATTATGCAGCAGACTTTACTAAGTTATGCAGCATGAAAATACAAATAATACGGCATAATGCTGCACATTCTTTGAGCGTATCAGCTAATTATTTTGTCATTTTTACATGTTAATACTGTTGGGTCAAAGGTTTCACCGTATTAGTTTGATGCCCAAATATAGCAATATGCAACTGAAAGGTGAACAGTCAACCTTTGTGAAGTGTTTTTCGCTGCACAGCAACAAGTCACTGCAGTTTTAGTAACGTTTGGTCAGTTTGAGCTAGAAACGATTTTTCTTGTTATGATCTGCAAATTATGCAGCAGATGATGGATAGAGTGGCAAATGTGGCAAATTGATAATTATGCCAGAAATGCCACGGCTGCAAAGTCCCATAAATCCGGTGGCCCTACATATAAAATATTTGCAATGACATGGACGTGATTGCGGCGTAGTGAGAGTATTCTTAGATGTATATCCAGGAGACCTAGGCTCAAATCTTAGGGGCAGATTTACAAGCCCCTTGCAACACTTTTACGCCACTGTTGCGTCACTTTTGTGGCGCAGCGGCGTCGTTAACAATGCGGCACGTTGCGACACATGTACAACGTGACGCATCTAAGAAGATGCGTTGCATTGTAAAGCCCTGCGCTACAGTATACCCGCGTCAGGAATAATGTATGCAGGGTGGGCGTTCCGACGTAAGAAAGCCTCATCAAAGTGAAGCAGTGAAATCTGCAAGATTACACTGTCACTTCTACGACGCCACTGCAACACAACCTTACGCCGGCGTGAAGCAGGCGTAAGGAGTGACGCAGCATTATAGGAATAGGCATTCTGAAGCATTGCTGGAGTTGCGTTGTTCTAGCGACACAACTCCAGCAATGCGTTGCCTTTACCGCAACAGATGCATTGCGCATCTGTCAATCCTTGCACCACGGTGCACCGCATTGTAAATGCGACGCATCAATGGTGGCTCAAGTGTTTTTTTGCGTGATGCAAATTAACTGACGCATCTCTGCTAATATGCAGAGATGCATCAGTTCTTGTAAATCTGCCACTTAGTTTTAGTCCTTTGCAAATAAGGTGAGATTCTGGGTATAACTTAAGCTTCCTGTACCTTACTTTGTAAATATTTGTAATGTAGATGATGCTGAAATACGACTGTGCTACTGTCTCCCATCTTCCTGTTACACTCGTCATGAGCTGGATGTCCTGCTGCAGTGTAAATGTTTTCTGCTTAGTGCGGATGGACAGATGGTCGGTCTTTATTTTTGATGTGCCAGCACTACACATCTCTTTTTAAGCCGTTAAAAGCAGTAGTGCCCGTGTCATCCTTTCATAATTCTGAGGTCACTACTATAAGTACCATTGGAAGTGGGCATTAATACCACCCATCAATCAAGCACTTCATTCAGTTTGTGCTGTGCCTTTGTCTAGTATTAGAGAGTGCAATGCAGGTTTTTAGCAGGCTGCAGTGCCTGAGCGGTGAGCCACTCTCAACGCAGGCCAGCACAGGCAGCGGCCACATACACAGCAGGCGGCGTTGAGGAAGTCGTATGTCCCTGCCTAACCCCTGAAGGCTTTCCTTGTATACTTTGCAGTTACACAAAATTACTGTTTTCCTACAAGTGACTGGCTGTGAACAGCCTGTGTATGTGTGTAGCATCAATTCCGTGCATGTTTTGGGAGGCCGGCTGTGGGCTGGAAGCGTGGGGCTGCTTGCTTGTCGCTGGCAGTAATGCAAGCTGTCGGTGTGAAATTGTTAAGGTGGCTGGATTGAGGGTGTGCTGTAGAGATCTCTTTGTACATAGCTGCCAATGTTTTAGATTGCCGTGTGTGACATTTTCATAATTTCAGTGTAATTATGAGTGATATTTCAACGACTATGAGTGACACTTTCTCATGAGCAGAATCCAGCAATGAAGACGAAGAACCACCACACTGAAATGCATTGCTCTTACGCTGATGCTTGGTACTTGGCAGGGCTGCATCATGGAACAGGAAGACGGACTAGAATTTCTGTGATGGGACACTGTTGATATTTTATCTTTCTTGCGAATCAACATGCTGTGCACTTTACTGATGTTAGATATCTTGTAGGTACTGAGTTACTACTTTTAAAGGCAGAGCCTAATTCCATCTACATGGACCAATTTCTTCTTATTAAATTCCTTTCCTTTCTGATGAATGTATTCAATAGATTATCCATCCCCCAATCTCATTTATTATTGTTGTGAATATAATTTGACCTCAAGAACTCTCCCTTTTGTCGTTCACCCGTAAACAAACCTTACTGCGTAAGCTTCACTTATATTATTTACTTGTGCGAGCAGCTTGGAGCCAATGGCAATAACTGGCCTGTGGTCTTTTGAACCCATAGAAACCACCGCGGTCCACTCCCTAGAGACCCTTTCTTTTTTAGGTCTCGCCTAGCGAACGCAACACATGCGCTTTTTCGCCTTGGCGAGACTATGGTCGTAGCTTTGGTTTGCAAAGGGAGACAAACCATGTGCGCGCCTGGACAGGCGATGTGCACGCCCACGGCGTTATAGACACTCCGTACGCGTGTACATCTCCTGTCCCCGTGTAGGGCTAGGGTTGCACAGCGCACTTTCACTCTCTCCCCCCCTCCCCAGAGACAGCTTTAATTTTATAGTTGCACTCGATCCTGTTTTTAAACTAAATGTGACTATTGTCCCGGCGGAGCTTCGATGCACCTAGACTCTGCCAATTCCTACCTCAAACCTATTTTCATTCCACCTTCCTAACTCCATTGGCCCCTTTCACACATGCACCTCACTGCTTACAGTTACACTCTGGATTTACGTCAATGTCTTTTTCCTTGGTTCCTGGAAGCAGTGACAGAAAAATAATTTTTTTCGTTGCACTTGATCCTGTTTTGAAACTAAACGTGACTATTGTCCCCGCGGAGCTTCGATGCACCTAGACTCTGCCAATTTGTTGCTCCTCCCTCAAACCTATTCTCATCTCACCTTCCTAACTCCACTCCTCTTTCCACTGGCCACTTTCACACACTGCTTACAGTTCCACTAGGGATTTACGTCAATGTCTTTTTCCTTGGTTCACTGGAAGCAGTGACAGAAAAATTCATTTTTTCGTTCTTCAAAACCTAGTTCCAGAAGATTATTGGCTTTTAGATTTGACGCTTTCATTTATTAATATGTCCTCAGTACACAATTACGGTTGTTTTGCTGTTTAGCATTTCCAGAGGAAAGGGGTTTTGCAGTGAAAGCTTTTCCCTCTTGGATGGTCAATTTACTGTCTTGAGACAAGCCTCTCAGTGTGGTCCCTGATAACATGTATGGTAACCCATGGCAGTGGGATTCTTAAGTTGTGGTAATGGAAGGCGTTCTGCCTCAGTCCAGCTCCTTACGCACACTGTCCCCAGAGCTGGACTTATCAACTACAAATGATGGATTCTGGTAAGTCATAATTAGTTCAATGGAAGCAAAGCAAGACTACAACACCAAGCATGCATTAGTCTGACGCATAAGTCCAAGACTACAACCTGTGTACATTGTTACTTGGAGGGAGGGTGTGGTCCTATATAATAGCTATCTGCTACAGTTTTATTTGAATTTTTAATCGGATAGAATGTGTCACCTATTCTCAGCCAGAATGTTACAGAGTCTGTTTATCCCCAAAAAACATTCTATTCACAAAGTCTTGTGAATATTTGCACTGTTGCTGAAGATCTTGCGCTTGACTTTGATTACTTGGTAGATTGTGTCAAAGAATGTCCTACGGTCTTCTCGCTTAATATTTGCAGTTGATTTTGGTGTTAGTGCTCATTTGGACAGGACGATAGGAGGAAGGAACACTTTCATCGGAACTCCCTACCGGATGGCACCTGAGGTCATTGCATGCAATGAGAACCCAGATGCTACGTATGATTACAGGGTAAGCGTGCTGTTGAACTTCAAACTTTTTCCCAGGCGAGCACTGGACGTAAATGTGATTTTATCTCTCTCTCTCTCTCTCTCTCTCTCTCTCTCTCTCTCTCTCTCTCTCTCTCTCTCTGTGTGTGTGTGTGTGTGTGTATGTATGTATGTATGTATATATATATATATATATATATATATATATATATATATATAATTTCTTAGTGTGAGGAGTGGCCTTTATTTACAAGAGGCAAAGTCTTGATTGAGTCATGATGCTTCTCTACTGCCTCAGCAACGAGAATAGCAAGCATTGCTAAAGGTAGTTGGTCTCGTTTTTTTGCCCTAATAGCGTTGCCAGTTTTTTTGCCAATGCTGTGTAGCATATGCAAAAAAAAAAAAAAAAACTTGCTGAGAGTTGTCCGCATCATTCCATAGCTGCCCACATGAAGTTATCTAAGCTTACACCTGAGTTACGAGGATGCATGAACAGTCTGCGTTGTTACACGGGCACCATTTTATTTTGTTTATGTACCAATTCAAGTTGGCATTTGGATCACTAAATTGAAAAATTTTAAATGCACATTTAGCAATGCTGAGCATTCTGGCAGGTGCCGGCTTGCAAACAAAAATACAACTAGGTAAAGGACAGCAAAGGGTTTTAGGGAGCAACAGAGGAGTGAGTGGGGGCAAGCAGTGGGGGAGTGGGCAGGGGGGCGAAGGAGCAACTATGGCAAGTGAGGCTGGGCCTGGAAGAGGCCAAAACCAAAAGCCAGTTAAGGTGTGGGAAATTCTATGAATAAGCTTGTGGGAAGGGATGAGTGAGCAATGTGGACACTGCGTTTGTGGGGTAAGAGAAGGCGCACATGAGGGAGAGAGACCAGCATTTGCAATGCAATAGGTCTCGCATTTACGCGAGTTTGAGCTATTGGCGTTGAAAATAACGCCTTTTATTTTTGTTTTCGTTTTAAAAAGATAAAGAAAAGGCATTGTCATTTACAATGCCAATAGCTTAAACTTGTGTATCTGCGAGACCTATTGCATTGCAAATGCTTGTTGTTGTATATAGTTGAAACATACCACGGATACAACTACTTATCTTACTGTTTTCATTTTCATTGCTTCTCTCCTTACTCAACCCCCTCCTCTCTTCCCCCTTTTTTGTCGTTTTAGATTAGACCAACCCTTGGGTCCTCTCAGTGGCACCACTTCAACTGATGAGGCCACTATACCCACACTTTTCTCAGACACCTTTAACACCCCCTCATGGTCCTGAAGAAGCACAAAGGATCTCCTCCTGAGACCACATCAAAGCACAAAACATGTCGACCATATGCATTTCACTTTCATAAATACGCACCATATATTTTTAGCTACTGAGGGGCATAACTACCCTTGAGCAGCACCGAACCTATTGGTTGTTTAACTTATGACAGAGGGATCTCCTTTATTAAATTGACTCACCCTAGACACCCTCTAGTCATTTTTTTATTCCACTATTCACGGAGCACTGACCCGCACACACCAGACTGCTTGATCACCAAAAGATCTCCAATAAAATGACCCTTCGGGGGACTCGTAGGGCATTGCAGCGCCGGCCCAACGAGCAGCACAGTCCCATGATGGATGACATCCGTTGGGGTGCTTGAGGGCATCATGCAAAAGTCTCTCTGACTTTTTACTGCTTTTCTCTAAAACGACTTCTCCCACACTCTTCTCCGGAACAGTGACTCTCCTTAGTGAATTATCTACTATTCGGGAGCACGAGCCACTGGACCTACATTCATCTCCCTGTCCCCCCTCTTTTCTCAACTGTAGTAATATAGTAAATATGCAACTGTAATAAATGTGTAAAAACTCAAATTTTCTTTTATGACCTCAGTAGTCACCTAAGCATCAATTGGACAAGTATTTGGGAAACCTTTCGCTATACAAATACCTAGTAAAATAACATAATCCCTTTAGTAAGAAAGTTACAGAACTACCCTATTGTAATGTTATTACAGTTGTAACATCACAGTGCCAGTGTCAGAGATCATTAACAATGTGAAAGGGAGACCACTGATCGAAATTACAAGTGCTGGTTAAACGAAGAAAGAGATTGTCAGCTTTGTAGTTCTTTTTCGTGTAAATAACCCCCCCCCCCCCCTCACCACCTCCTTGGCCCATGGCCCATAAGATATTTGTGGGAGTTAGTTTATCTATGAAACTGCTAGAGTTAAATGTAAATGTAAATGTACAGGAATTTATATAGCGCAAATCACCAAGCGGTTTCTAAGCGCTTGCTTAGGGAACCCGTCCTGGTATTCCCCTGTGAGATAACCCCGGCAGGGTATCCGCAAGGTGAAAGCCAGGCATCCCGCCGCGAGGGGCCGTTGTGGAGATTAAGCAAGCTATTGCCCAGAGTCGCAGAGTGTGAACCCGTGAATCGAGTAGGCACCGGAGCGAGTATTGTCGAGTCCATGGACATTTTAGGACTCAAGACCCCGCCGAGCCGGGAATTGAACCCTGGTCCCGGGCTGACTTCTGCTTCCAGGTCTGCCTCCTCTAACCAGTGAGCCACACTTCTCCACTAGAAGAACGCAGGAATCTATCTGCAGGTTACCACACATTCAAAACTATAGCTAATTTTGACAATGGTTTACATTAAACTGCTTAACTAACAATTACATCTGGAACGAGTTATAAACTGCACGTTGGTATGTTTATTTTCACAGTACAGATTCCATATTTGTTCTACATATCAGCAGGCAGATGAGGTCTGTCGTAGAAAGTGAAAGGATTACAGGGGATATTTACTAATGGTTGTGCAAATAATAAGGTGGCACTGAGCCGTTTTGTGGTGCACCGCTAGGCATCTATAATGGTTAGTATATTGACACAAAACTTTGCGCTACATGAGCGGCCTTGCAAAATCTTACAAAATAACCCCTTAAGAATGTAGAAGACAGTAAGTGGGGGAGGGTGTGTATAGGAGAATGAAATAGCTCCTGTGCTGTATTATAAAGATACAGCAAGTCAAGTTGACCTTGTGAAAGAACTCTTACTTCTGCTTCGTTCTTCTACATGGTCACTGAACTCCTCTGTGATTTGCAATTAAATTGTAGCATAGCATATTTTAGAGGGCACTTGATAGTTATTGGGTGCGGCTGACATGCTGTTCCTCGACCATATAGGGCCTACTTTAATCTGCCAAGTGTGCAATGAGCTTTTGACTCGCTGGACAGATTTATCCCCTTCTCACCATCATGCAATGACCACATAAGAGTGCTTAATGTGGAATATTGTTCCTCTAAATTAAGACTAGCCATGACGTGGACCTGCACGCCTGACTCCTGGCTGGGCGGCACGAGGGGGACTGCGGAGAGGAGGTATCGGCCGTCGGTTCGGGCGGCGAGGGCCTGGTGGACTGTTCCCCCTCCTTGTCCCCCACTCTTTTCCTCTTTCCTTCTCCCCTGCCGTGGTCCGCCCTGGGACACCTCTGGAGCAAAGGGGTTCCCCCATCTGCCCGCCCTCCACCCAAGCACCAGACCATCGCATTGATCACCAGCCTCAGACCTGTGGATAACGTGGGCCTCTGGACCGATTGGCGCTGCAGCGCCCCCCCCGCCACCTGGCCTCTTGGGTGACCGTTGGGCCTCCCCGCACCCTGCTGCGACCGTCGGGTAGGCTGGCGATGGGGCTGCATTGTGGGAGACTTGGACGAAATCAGCTGCACAGTCATCGGTCCCTGGGCCGGGTGCTCCCGAGGTACTGCATGTTCGCCGGCCATATGGAGTAGTGGGGTCCGGCTGCCTCCTCGTCTCCTGTCCCGAGCGCTCCCTGTTTCTTTCCTGCCCGGGCTGGATGCAGTTGGCATCCCGGCCCCACCTGCTGAGCGGTGACCATGCCATCCGTACCTCCCAATCCTCGGTGGAGGGCAAGATCGAGGAAGTCTGGGTTGACATGACTCTTATCCGTCAAGACCTCTGCAACGCCACGGCACGTATCAAGGAAACGGAATCCTGCATATCCAGGGTGGAGGATGACGTCTGACAACTTAAAACTCGGGTCACTCGCCTTCAGACTCATACCCAAGAACTACACAGACGGGCCGAAGATGCTGAAAACAGGTCAAGGCGAAACAACCTCCGCCTGGTGGGGTTTCCGGAGGGTGCAGAACAAGGCCGGACATCTGACTTCACTGAGCGCTGGCTGCGCTCGTGGATACCCGAAGGGTCCCTCTCCCTGTGATTTGCAATTGAGCGGGCACACCGATCTTTGGCCCCCAAACCACTACCAGGTGTGGCCCATAGGCCGATAATAATGCGGATCCTTAATTTTAGAGATCGGGACTCCATCCTGGCTGAAACACGCACGCAGCAAAATCCCAAGTATCAAGGCCAGACAATCATGATCATTCCTGATTATACCCGCATGGTCCAGGGCCAACGTCGCTTGTTTGGAAATGTCAAACAAAAGCTGCGTGCCCTCAACATCCAATACAGGCTTATCTTCCAGGCCCGCCTCGGGGTAGTGTTCCAAAACAGTACCCTTTTCTGCGACTCCCCTGAAGAGGCCTGGATGTGGCTGACAGAGGAGCGCCCCTTAACACTCAGCGGCTGGAGTACTTCACCCAAGGACCGTACTGGAGGTACCCGCCAGGGCCTGCCTGGCCCACGGCCGCAGCGCTCCTGCTCACACAGGAGGCAATGCCTGAGGCGGGCAGATCGGACTTGCCGCTGGGTCCCTCCCGGCATCCAGAGAGGCCCGAGTGATCTCCTCACCTCGCGTCGCCCTGGCTCCTCGAACAGCTCGGACCCAGGGGGCATCTCGTCTGACCATCGCTGCTGGACCTAGCGGACACAGACCTCTCCCAAAGCCCGACCCTCCCCACGGGGCTACCTTGAGCCCACCATAACCTTCTGGCTATAACCAGTCCTGAGGCCCATGGTGCTGCACTTCAGCTTATCGTCGCTTCTATCTCTCGATGGATACTACCACAGAACATCCTACTATGAGGAGGGTTCCTCCACAACTCCCCATTCCCAAGCATTTTCGTTTGGTTCTCTTCTAGTTCTTCTTTGTTAGGGTCGACAGATGCTTCCGTTCCTGAAGTATAGGGAGGGGGTAGGGTTGGGGGGGGACCGTTGTCCCGGTTATTCGTTGTCCCAGTTATTCGTTGTCCCATGTCGTTCACTACATTCGCGTCTTGACCAACAGCATAGCAAGCTCGCGCACCCTCAGCCTTATAGAGATAATCTAGCTGTCTTCTCCTGCATCCATGACTGACATCCACAATGGGAAGGGGTCGCTCCACATAATGTCCTGGAATGTCAATGGGCTAATAGATAGGGTCAAGCGAACAGCGGTCATGCAAAATGCACAGTGCCACACTGTTGACTTACTGCTACTCCAAGAAACCCACCTGGTAGGTAATAACTGCCCCTTCCTGGTGAGGTACGGCTACGGTGGGGTTTGGCACTCTGGCTTTAATCGGGGTCGAGAGGTGTAGCTATCCTTGTACGCCGCGCCCTCCCATTTACTCTACATAAGGTCACTACGGACCCTCATGGTACCTACGTCGCCTTGGAAGGAGCCATAGGGGACCGATTCCTAAATCTGCTGTCAGTATACTCACCACCATTGCTGATGGCCCCCACACTCAAGCGCATTGTGGGGTTGATTGCCGCCCTGCCCCCAGGTATGACCATTATTGGGGGTGGGGGGGACTTCAACGCAGTCAGGGACCCTGCCCTTGACACAACTGGATCCGCCTCGACCTCTAGAATATCTCAGGCCTATCTTTGATCAAACTTGGCGACCGCCTTGGAGATGTGTGTCGCCTGGAGACTTTGGCACCCCATGGTCTGACACTACACCCACACCTTGGCATCCCACCATACTCATGCACAACTCGACTACATTTTCAAGCCAGCCCCGGATTGTCGGATAATCAAAGAGATAACCATCCTCCCAGAGGTATATCCAACCACTCCCCGCTGGCACAGCGGGTGGGCGACCTCCCGGAGTCTTTGCACCCGATTTGGAGGCTGAATGCCTGGTTTCTCCAGGACAAAGATTTTAGGAACTTGGTGGGCAGCGAGCTTCGTCATTACTACCAACTGGGGCTCCGTTCCCTCCTCTGTCACCCTATGAGAGGCTGGTAAGGCCATTCGTGGCTTTGCCAAGGGCCAGCTCAAACTCAAACGGATTCCCCGCTTACCCTCATAGAAGCTCAAGTCACCCTAATTGAAGGCTGGCCGCCTGAGGAGAGGACCGAGGCTCTGGACAGGAGACTGGCATTTCTGAGAGATGAGATCGGACAGACCTCCCTGGAGGCTGCTTGGCTGCTATGGAGGACTTTGGTAGCACAGGTTTGCGGGTGGGGAGACAAAAATGGGAAGCTCCTTCATCGGCTGGCCACGTACCAGATAGCCAACCGCATCGTTCCCGAAGCGATAGCTCCGGACGGCGAAGTCCATCGGTCTCCAGCGGCAGTGGCCCAGTGCTTTACTGCATACTACACCGCCCTCTATGCCGCACAGATTCCCACTCTCTCACTTGCGGAGCTGCTTCATCGGAGAACGGATCTCTCTCCCACGACTTAGTGAGCCAGAGGCGCTGGACCTCCCGATTACTGGAGAGGTCAACGATGCACTATTTCACATGGCTTCTGGTAAAACCCCGGGGCCCGATGGACTCCCACAGGAGTTTTACGCAGCTTACTGGGACACGCTAGTCCCCCACCTTTTGGAGTTGTATGCTGAGGCGACTGACAAGGGCTTGTTTTGCACCTAAACCAATATGGTCACCATCGTGGTGATCCCTAAGTCTCAGCCTCCCTTGAAGCACTGCTCCGACTACCATCCCATTTCGCTCATCAACTCGGAGCTCAAGGCGTTTGCCTCCGTCTTGGCCAATTGCGTACGACCGTACTTGGCCAAACTAGTCCATCCTGATCTGTGCAGCTTTATGCAATCGCGGGGCACCAGACACTGCCTCAGACGTCTCCACCTAGCTCTAGCGAACCGCCAGCGTGTGCACCATTCTTATCCCTTCTTCTTGCTGATTTCGAGAAAGATTTTGATTCAGTGGACTGGCGGTACCTGAAAGCGGTGTTGGAGGATATGGGATTTGGGGCATACTTCTGCCAATTAGTGAAGACGCTTACTACCGGCCAAGGGCCATGAGTACTGGTTAATGGAGCCCTGGTGCAGTCCTTTCCCATCAGAAAGGGTACGAAGTAGGAATGCCTCCTCTCGCCCCTCCTCTTTGATTTGGCAATGGAGACCCATGTTTCATACGATCGGACGAGCGAATTATGGTGTGGAGATGGCCTGGATTGGAGGAGGAAAAAATCGCTCTCTACGCGGATGACGTCCTCCTATTTCTGCAGAGCCCGCGCAGTCGGGACCCTGGTGCCTGTGAGCGCTGAGTCTCTTTGAGCAGACCTCCGGCTTTCTACTGAACTCCACTAAGTCCGTCCTGGTCCCCTTCACTTCTCTCAAGAGTGCTTTGAGTGGCAGTCCACGATCCCTCTTCGTTGTCTGTCCTCCAAGTATCTTGGGATTTGGGTTGCCCTCCTCCCGGACCTCGCTTGGGAGCTCAATGTAAGCCCACTAGTGAAGAAAGCTCAAGCTGATCTCTTCAGATGGCAAACGCTGCCAGTGAACCCAATGGGCAGAATAGCCCTATTGAAAATGATGATTTTCCCCAGGTTCCTCTACATGCTTCAGAACACGCCCATATCCTTCTCACGTGCTTTGTTTAGGGAAATGGACAGTCTGGCCATCAGGTTCCTATGGGGGGGGTCGTAGAACCTGTATGGCCCTTACTCCGTGCTGGATCCCGCCCTCTGATGGCGGCCTGGGGGTGACGAACCTGTACCTCTATTATTTAGTTACCCAGCTCCTTACCTTGCATGATAGGTTCAACGGTGGCTGGTCGGACCTGGCATATTGACTGGAACTACACGCCCTAGGTCTACCCAACATTCAAGGGATGCTATACAGGAACACTGTCCCCAGAGCCCTGCCGGAGGTCACGCATGGGTTACTTCTGGTGGGCTTCTCTGCGCCACACCCACTGGTCGGGCAAATTGACTCAATACACCCCACTTTGGCAGGGCGCCTTCGGGAGGCACCAGCTTATCTGGCTTTACAGCATGGGATCTAATTGGAATTTTGCAGTTGGGGGACGTTTGGAAAGGGGGCAATATACATACTTTTCATGACCTTCAAAACCTGTATACCCTGCACACCTCACAGTTTTACCGCTACCTGCAGCTGCGCCACGCTCTCCACTCGCACATCGCAGAAGGCACATCTATACCCGAATGTAGCCCGCATGAAGCCCAGATTATGACTGGCAACCTGGGGAAAGGGGGGATTTCTCGTATCTACCGCTCCCTCACAAATAAGACCCCCAACACACTTTCCCGGCTCAGAGACAGATAGGAGGGATGGCTTGGGTCCTTAGACGATGATGACTGGAGGGATGCGCTAATGGCCCCTAAAACAATCACAGCCTCAGTGCGGCTTCGCTTGGTCCAAATATACTACCTCTACGCTGCTTATCTTACACCGCTGCGCCTCCACCGTGACGGGCTCCGACCCAAGTCACCCTGTCCCCGCTGCACCCACCCACAGGCTGACTTCTTCCATATGGTATGGCTTTGCTCTGTAATCGCACGCTTTGGGGAATCAGTGGTATGGGAACCTAATGAGGTCCTAGGCTGGTTTGTTCCTCTTAACCCACTGAATGTGCTCCTGGGAATCACCGAAGGGCTGAATGGCTCTAGAGCCGACAAACTTTTTTTGAATACAGCCATGAAGGTAACTAAGAGACATTGCGGCAAACTGGCTGAACTCTAATGCCCCCGCCATGACACGGTGGCGCAGGGGGGTGGACTGGTGTGCGGCGCAGGAGTGGCCCTTTTACGAGGCATGGGGAGGCCCGAAGAAATATCGCAGGGTACGGGGTAAATGGGTGAGGGTGATAGAAGACTGACGTTCTCTTTGGGCACTCGCGGGATGTGGTGAATGTTATCATACTTCTTCCTTGTCTATCAAGATCATGTACAACGCCTTAAGGTCATCATGTATATGCGCTGAGATCTGCACTTGTTGTTGGTGTTCTGTCCTTTTATGTATGCTTCTCACAAAAGTAATAAAGTTGGTTATCAAAAAGAAAATGAAGACTAAACACCACTTCAGTGACATTTCAGTACTTTAACATGGCTAACTTGCCTGAAAAGAATACCTGAAAATATTTAATTTTGCTCCCAGCATTTCAGTACAATATTTACACATCGTGCACTCTCTCGCGCACAAGCCAAAGGTTGATCGCTCCATGTGACCGAGTATGGTATTAGTAGCATGCTCAGTTTCCCCAAAATGTATCCTGGAGTTGAGTCAAAGGAGAGCCAAATACCAAACAAGAAGAGGAAGATACAAGTCGAGCCTAAACGTGATGTCTCCAGTCCTGCACTTTTCTTTTACAAATTATTCTCAGGTCTGTCAACCCAATTGGTATAACTGAAGGTGAACCAAGGCTGCACCTCGCAGAATGCATTTATTTGTTAAATGAAAATCTTAGGCCAGAATCATGGTGTCACACACATGAAGGGATAAGGCAACACTCCTCAAATTCACCCACCAACTGCACTCACAGGCACCGGACAGGAGTATATCCTAGACTACAGCTACATCTCTATCGACCTAAGTGTCGTAAAGCCATAGTGAGCGCCTCAAGAGGACATGAGAATATAGAAAAACTCTCTAAGCTTTTAGGTCATGTGGCCATTTCATGTTTATTGTTCTTGCGCGGTGAGTTTACTACAAGAAGCAGGAGGAAGTACATCTGTCCGCGAACAAATTTTAGCCTAGATTGTAGTCCACTGTGTGTAGCTGTTCTGATTCCAAGAAGAGTTTCCACCCATCCTTTTCTAGGCTTGTAGGTTTGCTCAGATCAGCAAACAGTGCTCTTGAAGTGACCAGTAGAACTCCCTTTTAGCCAATCTCAACAGTTGGACCAGAGAGAAGTCTTAACTCGCTGGCCATGTCCGCAAGCTAAGATGTAGATTTTGAACAGAGTTTCACTTTGGGGGTATTCAGCGCCTGGAAACCCCTGCGGATGACCTGCGCTTTATAAATCTGCGCTTTATAAATCCTGTTTGATTGATTGATTATTGCTAGTCCTACCTTGCATCCTATAGCACATGTTGTATCCTCATCAATGTTGTTCTTCTGCCATAAGTTCCTGTCTGCCTAGACAACCCTATTCCTGTTACATTACTGTGCCCCATGCGTCTCTTCTAGTTACTGCAACCCTGCTATCATGATATTTGTCTGGTTGCACTTTGTAGGGCATTTTTGTTAATGTTGGGGTGCCTCCTTAAGCCTCCCATGTAATGCTGTGGTGTCCCCCTTGCTCCATCTATTACTTTTTTTCTAGTGCCTTATCAGTTGTACCACTGCAGTGTTTGGACTGGCCACTCACTAAATCCACTGTTATATTGATTTACCAACTTAATCTCATCGTTGCCATCCTGGGGTGCTCACTCAAGCCTAAGAATGTCTGGGAACTTCCTTCAGCATACTACTCGCTGCTGACATGGCTGCAAAGCTGCGCTGTACACATCAGCTCTGCCTACTGGGCGTTGGCCATTGCTGATGGTTTTTTACCTAAATTTTTCTTCAATTCCTCCTCCTTAATCCCAGAAGAGGGTATTGGATGTTGTCACAAGAACAGGCCTGCTCTTCGCACCATCTCAGTGCCCTAGGGTCAAAACAAGCTTTTAGGGAGGTTTTCACCCTTGTGTTTTCACCAGCATTGGCACTTCCATTTTCTTTTTTCAGAGCATTTGGTGATACCTGTCGCTAGGGGTTCCCTTTGAGTCACACTGTACTAATCGCCCCGGGTCACCATAGGTTGTTCCTCTTTGCGTTTTTACCAGCATTGGCACTTCTGCTTCTTTTCCTCCTGTGCCAAGGATAGGGAATTTGGTGTGACCGTTGCTATGGCTACCCTGCTCTTCACCCCGTCCCAGTCCTCTTGGGGCACCATCTGCCCATTTTGCACAGCCCCGTAGATCTCGCGAGTCAGCAGTTCGAAGGCGGCCTCCACGTTGCTGTTGGTCTTAGCTGAGGTTTCCAGGTACTTCAGCCCCAGTGAACTGGCCATCTTTTCAGCCTCCTCGCGCCGCACCTGTCGTTCGGCCACAAGGTCACTTTTATGGCCCACGAGGACGAAGATGGGGCTGAATGGTTGAACTCGTTCACTGACCTCCCGATGCCAATCCCGGATGCTCTCCAGGGACTTCCGGTTGGTGAGGTCAAACATCAGCAGACCGCCTGCGGAATTCCGGTAGTATGAACGGGTCACTGACCTGGTGCAAAGAAAAACAAAAGAGAAGGAAACATCACATATCGTACAAACTGATATTGGCTTATATCAAATCAACATAGCTACTCTAAAAGCTTAGTGGGTTAATGTGACTGTTGCACAAATATGTCAGAAATTTAAAATCTCAGAGGAAACAACATAGCCTTTCAAAAATCATCAAATTAGGCAGTAACCCCTGTTACATAAAACACTAGGAAGTTGCAAACTCTATATAAAAACCAAGCACTGGCAAAGTCAACAGGTTCGCTTTTTGGGCTTACTGACTTTGCCAATGTTTTTTGGTGATGCAGAACAGCATCGGCAAATAGCAATGCCTCTTCCCTCTGCTGTTTAGTACTGGAAACCAAAAAGGCACGAGGACACGGCAGTTGGCGGTCTCGTCAATATGTAGGCGCACATGCACCATTAAGCGTGCGCGCACCTACAGAATGACAAAGGAGACATATTCTTTTACTTTTTATTAACTGATCTAAGGTGGCAGTCACTACTTAGATGGGCCAATAAAAAGAAAACAAAATTGTTAGTACATGAAAGCGCTTTTGCAGCGGGCCAGCACAGTTTACTGTTTGGCCCTCCAATAAAAGATGTATTTTAAAATATATATTTTAAAAAACCAGCAGAGGCGGGGATGACAAAAAGGCGGGTGGACGGAGCAGAAAGGGGGGAGAGCAATGAGGAGTGGACGGGGCATGGAGGTGAGAGTAACACAAGGGTGGGGGGAGAACACAAAGAAGACAGCAATACAGGGTTGGGGTAGAAGCACACGAGGGAGACAGCAACACACAGCGCGGGGGTATGTAAGGGAAGAAGTTGATGGGAGAGCGAGCAGCCAACCATGAGAGAGAGGAAACACAGAGCATGGGGCGAGTATTTGAGAGGGTGATAGGAAAGAACTTGAAAACACATGTACTCTGATAGAGTGCTTAACCAAAAAGAAAACTAGCATTTGCAATGCAATCGGTCTCGCCTTTGGGATCTTATATGTATTTAGCTATGCAGCACATTAGCCTGGGTGCGGAAACATCTACTGTTCTTTAACATGGAGGGAAAGTAAGCTCCAAACTGCGTGATATGCCAGGTATGAGAGCACATGGAGAGAAATATTGCCTTTCAGCGGGAAATGGTATAGTCCAAAGCTCTGTTTTTAATACAAAATCAGAGCCTTCGGTGGTCATTTCACTGAAAATACAAGATTTGAATATTATTGAGTACGGGTGCGAGTGGAAGACAATTTCTATGGACTGGAATCTAGAGAATGCTAAACTGATTCCGGTATTTTACTGACTTCTGCTGGTCGTTTTCTATCAAAACAGTTAAATAGAGGCAATTGAACAGAAAAAGAAAGTCCCTAAGCGGAAGCATATAAGTCCTAGGGCTGATTTATCGCGCCCACAAAGTACATACACATATAAGAATATACTAAATTATATACAAGAGGTCTCGAATGCTAGACCTAAAAATAGTTCCCTAAAAGTGAGCAATGGAAGGACACCAGTTAACCAGTCAACAGGGTGGTCAAGAGGATATGCTCCAGGGGAGGGACAAACACAAGCTGGGTAAGGAAAGCCATCACATAAGAATCAAATAAGAGTGGCAAGCTCAACCAGTGTTAAGCAATGTAAGTTTCTGGTGAGCCCCTCAATAGGTCTTTCACAACCAGATAGCTTGTACTGTCTGGTAGGCTACGGCTAGCAAGTAATTATTGTGAGCCCAACTCCATACCTGCCAACTTGAATCTCACTGTGTGAGGAGGGGGCGGTGCCGTGAAGGGGCGGGTCCTCGTGCCGAGAAGTACCTACAAGGCACTTTTGAACCCCAGCCTGCCCCCAAGCCCCCCCCCCCATAAAAACAGCTTGCTTAGGCTCCTACCAATGTCCTGAGGTGATTTCATACCCCTTAATGGACGTCAGCAGTTCAAAGCCTCAAAAAAACACTATTTACAGTGGTTTTCAGCTTGTTTTCCCTGCCACTGTGTAGTATCAGCTCCTCGCCGGGAGACAGTGTAATGGGAGCCAATATCAGGTGTCACCGTGTGAGTTGGCAGTTATGCAACTCTTCAGCCCAGATTCACTAACACTTTGCACCGGGAAGCGCTAACTGTTGTGCCATTTACATTCCAGCGCAAATCATAATTTGCATCAGAAAGCTGTCTAAAGTAAGGCAAAGTAGTTATATGCTCCCAAAAGATAGACGAAACAGTGTAGAAAGTTTAACTCTTCACATTTTTCCAACTTTGCATGTGAGCTGTGTTAAGTTAGATTCCACAAGTCTTTATGCATTTGACTACTTTATTCGTAGGCTCAAACCCAGCAATGGCAATGCAGCACTCCTCTCCAATTGCCTCCCTTCTTCACAGTATTTACCCAATGTTCCCACATCCCGACCCTGCCTATAAAACATTCTAAGCATCTTACATTCCCATGTTAACCCCCCCACCCCCGATGCACAATGCCACTAAACACTACATACTGTACTTTACAGCACACATAATAAGTGGAAAAAGAATTAAAGCATAGTTCTTTTTTTAATGGACGGATCGCCATCTGTAGGAAGGTGAAGTATTATGTAGAGATGCTGATTAGGCTTCACTAAGCAATACTCACAGTACTCTCCAAAGTTGGTCACAATAATAAATCCTTAGCTCAGTCCTAGTAGAGTGGGAAAGAGCAGTCAGGCTTTACTAGAGGAACATGTGTTAGGTATTTCAGAGTATCAACATGGACGAGAAGTAATTGACACGACTGGAAAGAAATCCAACACCAATTTATAAAAATTAAGCAGATTTTTATATCAATGTAGACTCCAAAACGAAGTAAATCAGTAAAGTACAACCCGAGTTATGGATTTTAGAAGCAATAATAAATCACTGCAAAACGTTCGCATTGTGGTCAATGGGAAAAATCATTAGTGTCAATCGGTCAATGGCAGGTCGAGTTGCGTGGAACCAAAGGAGGGTAAAGGTCCCAGGACCAAGCCACGACAGTCTCTTCGATTTTACCTTGCTTGAGAAGCCCAGGTGCAGAGTTGACCTGATTGTCCATGGTGCTGAAACGGGAGCCGCTGGGGAGCTGGTTTTACTGCTTACATGATGCTGGTGAGGAAATGGGTGCAAAAAGTCGACAACAAAGCCACTGCTGATGTCTGATGAAGTTTTTGTGGTGTTCCCTCGAGGTGCAGTGTTGAGTAAAGGTGGTGGTTGCCGGACTGGCCACCAACAAGCCTTGGCAGCGGTAAACTCAGCAGAAAATTATTTTGACAGCCAAGGGAAAACAGCAGCTGCCAGAAACTTGCTGGAGGTCAGGACTACATTTCCCACAATGAACTAAACTAAACCATCTACTTTTGGGCTCTCCCCTGCACAGCCTAATGGCCAGTGATTCTTTGCTTTCAGTATGTTGCTTTTTCCTGTGATGTTCAGGGTGCTAGTGTCACTAGTCCCGGGAAGTCTGAAGTTGCCTTTGGCTCTCAAAAGGGGTCTCTCTGTCTAGGGGAACCGGCCTTTAGTCCAGGACCAGTCGTGCAGTTCTAGGAAGGTTACCACATGTGTAGAATATCACGCCTGTGCTTTGTGCAGATCCTGTTGTCGCAGACACGGACCTCATCTTTGTCCTTTGTTGCAAGTCAAATCAGAAGGCAAATGCTACTTACCAGTATGCATCTGTTCTTGGCATGTAGGGCTGCTGACATTCATATTGTAGCATAGATCGCCGCCTAGTGTTGAGTCCGGATGTTTGCACCTTGTTGTCTTGGAAGAGTCTTCGAAGTATCAGGAGATAGGTGACTCATCCCCAGGACTACAGTGCGCATGGGCATCTTCTCCATATTCATATTGTTTTTCCCCATTGTGGCAAAGATGGAGTATAGGAAAGTAAGAGATTACCATGTACATGTATGTAAGGAAGATAAACATGCAGCTGTGACAGGCACCGGGGAGGAGGGTGGGTATATGAATATCAGCAACACTACATGCCAAGAACAGATGCATACTGGTAAGTAGCATTTGCCGTTCGAGGCATGTGGGCTTCTGAATTCATATTGTAGCATAGACTGTATAGCAGTTTCTCCTCTAGCGGTGGTCACCTGTATCAGCTGCAGTGGTTTGAAAAAGAGTTTTAAGGACAGCCTGGCCCACAGCAGCTTGTTGCTTAGCTTGCACGTCAACACAGTAGTGTTTGGTGAAAGTGTGTATTGTAGACCATGTAGCTGCCCTACATATGTCTTCTAAGGAAATATTTCCTAGGAAAGCCATGGATGCCCCTATTTTACGCGTTGAATGTGCTTTTGGGGGAACTGTTAAAGTGAGCTTTGCCTTTTGATAGCATATTTGAATGAATTTAACTATCCACCTGGCTATTTCTGCTTTGGAAATGGGATTACCCTTATGTTGTGGTGAAAAAGCGACAAATAGTTGCTTTGTCTTTCTGAATGATTTTGTTCTGTCAACGTAAAGTAACAGAGCTCTTTTAATGTCTAGTGTGTGAAGAGCTCTTCCAGCCACGGATTGCGGTTTTGAAAGAAAACTGGCAATTCTATGGACTGATTGATGTGGAAAGTGGATATAACTTTTGGCATAAATTTAGAGTTTGTACGAAGCACTACTTTATTGTGGTGTATTTGCATGAAAGGTTCCTGAATGGTTAGTGCCTGTAGCTCACTCACTCGCCTGAGGGAGGTAATAGCAATTAAAAATGCCACCTTCCATCTTAAGAATTATAGTTCACATGAATGAAGTGGTTCGAAGGGGGTCCCATGAGTCTGGTAAGTACTATGTTTAAGTTCCAGACTGGAGAAGATGGATGCTTTGGAGGGATAATTATTTTAAGTCCCTCCATAAAAGCTTTGATAGGTGGGATTCTGAATAGGGACACATGTTGTCTGTTTTGAAGATATGCTGCTATAGCAGCAAGGTGTAGCCTTATGGATGATTATGCTAGATTACATCTTTGAAGATGTAGCAGGTAACATATTAAATTTTGGATGGAGGCATCCAACGGATTGATTTGGTTATTATTACAATAAATAACAAATCTTTTCCATTTAGCTGTGTAGCATGCTCTGGTAGTGGGACTCCTTGATTCCTTGATAATGTTCATACAGTCTGGAGGCAAGTTAAGATATCCGAACACTAAGACCTCAGGAGCCAGATCGCTAGGTTCATCTGATTGGGATCTGGGTGCCTGATTTCTCCATGGTTCTGTGTTAGCAGTTGTGGCGAGAGGTGCAGTCTTTGGTGAGGCACCACTGAGAGTTCTAGGAGCGTTGTGTACCATGGCTGTCTTGCCCATGTGGGAGCAACCAAGATCATTGTGAGTGACTATTGTCTTAGTTTCCGTGCCACTAAATGGAATCATTGGGGTTGGTGGAAAAGCGTACGCAAATCTGCCTGACCAGTTCATCCATATCGCATTGCCTTGTGACAACAGGTGTGGGAACCTGGCGGCGAAGGACAGGCATTTTGAGTTTTCATTTGTGGCAAACAGATCTATGTCTGGATGTCCCACTTTTGGAAGAATGGTTGGAGAACTTGAGGATGAATCTCCCATTTGTGTACTTACTAACTGTGTCGGCTTAGTAGGTCTGCTATCTGGTTGTCTATCCCTGGGAGGTGTTCTGCCAGGAGATAAATGTTTTGTGGAATTGCCCACTTCCATATGCTCTGTGCTAGGTGAGACAGTTTTAGAGAGTGTGTCCCTCTCAGTTTCTGGATGTAGTACATGGCTGTCATGTTGTCCGTCCGGATTAACACAGCCTTGTTGTGTAAGTATTTCTGAAAGGCTCTCATTGCTAGGAATACTGCTAGGAATTATAAGTGGTTTATATGTAGTGTCTTTTGTTTGACTGTCCAGAGACCTTGGACTGTATATTGAAGGAGATGGGCGCCCCAACCTGTCAGTGATGCGTCCGCTGTTAGTATTACCTGTGGAACCCGCTCTTGGAACAGTCGCCCCTTGGAAATGTTTTGTAGGTTTCACCACTGCAGAGAGCGGAAAGTGCGACTGTCTACCAACACTAGGTCTTTTAGTTGTCCTTGAGCTTGGTTCCACTGGCGTGCTAGGCATTCCTGTAAGGGGTGCATCTGAAGCCGAGTATGAGGGACGATGAATATGCAGGAGGCCATCATGCCTATAAGCTGCATGAACACTCGAGCTGGTAGGGAGTGTTGTGGCTGAAATTTTTGAGTGAGAGATTGTATTTTGGCTATCCTGGTTGGAGTTGGATATGCTTTTGCTACAGAGGTATCTATTGTTGCTCCCAGATATTGCTGTAGGTGGGAGGGTTGTAGATGAGATTTTGGGTAATTTATTGAAAATCCTAGACTGTAGTAGCTGGATTGTCTGTGAGGTGTGGCTGGCACGCTGTGCCTTTGAGTTGGCTTTTATGAGCCAATCGTCAAGGTAGGGCAACACATGGATGTGTTGTCTTGTGAGGTGTGCTGCTACTTCTAGGCATTTTGTAAAAACCCTTGGTGCTGTAGTTACCCCGAAGGGGAGAACCTTGAATTGATAGTGCTGACCCTCTATTGTGAACCTGAGGTATCTCCTGTGAGCTGGATGTATGGGGAAGTGAAAGTATGCATCCTTGAGGTCTAATGTGGCAAGGAAGTCGCCTTTCTGGAGTAGTGGGAGTACCTGTTGTAGAGTGATCATATGGAAATGATCTGAGAGTATATATTGGTTCAAAGGTCTGATGTCTAATATTGGTCTGAGTGAGCCGTCTTTCTTGGGAATGAGGAAGTATAGGGAGTATACCCCTGTCCCTTGATGTTGTAATGGGACTGGCTCTATGGCACCCTTTTCTAGCATGGATAGCACCTCCTATTGTAACAGCATGACGTGTTCTTTGGACATTGGCCGGTGTTTGGATGGTATGTTGGGTGGAGTAGAAGTGAGTTCCAGGCAGTAACCATACTGGATAATTTGTCTCACCCACCTGTCTGAAGTGATAGTGTTCCAGACTGGTAGGAATTGTGTTATTCTGCCTCCGACAGGTGTTAAGTGGTCTGGAGGGAGTGTGAAAAAGTTACAGTTTGGTGGCGGTGGAGGCTCGGGTGTTATTATTACCACGTCCTCTGCCTTTGTTATTGTTCCCTCTAAAACCTCCTCTATTGGAGCCTCTATTAAAGGTGTCTTGTGTAGTGCTCTTGAATGATGAAGAAGTTTGGCATGTGTTGCCTCTGCCTCAGCCTCGAAAGGAGGGGCGACAAAAAGAGCTCCTAGATTGTTGAAATTGAAGTGCACCCATGGACTTAGCGGTGTCAGTAACTTTTTTTTTTATAAAACAGTTTTATTGCAATAGGTACAGCATACACAGCTGGGTATTGCCTACAACCCTGAGGCCGGCAGCGTGCAGTAGTCACAAGGAAAATAAAATATTACACGGCCTGTGTGCCGACATCCCGGGGGCTCGGCGGCGATCACATCTCTAGGCGTATTGCTATGACCAAGTAGACAGTTGTAATAGAGTGAAATCAACTGTTTGGCATTTTCTTGTTTTTTAAACCAGTGATAATTATATAAAATGAACATATGATTAAAGAAAAAGCAGAGTCAAATAATAGTCACAATTAGAGCATCATATAGGAATCAATATCATAATTCAGACGTATCACATATTAGCGCAGGAGCCGGCCCATAGGTCTATTACGTGACATAGCTAATGCAGCAGTTGGAGAGTCATAAAGTTCACCCCTGTAAGCATTCCAATGGCCCCACTTCTTGTCCCACACCCCAGGGCAACCACGCACCTTGTATACTGTCTTTTTAGCAATCATGCCTTCGGTCCATCTCGGCCACCCAGCCCACCACCAGCGGTCTGTCTTGGGAGCCCATTTCATTGCAATGGAGCGCTTAGCCAGCAGAAATTCCAGCGCTGCCCATTGCAGTTCTTGATTGTTGAGGTCATTGGCCCCCCATACATCCAGGACACAGGGCTTAGGCAGTGGTGAGAGCGGCTTACCCAAGGAGTCACACATTTTGCTGAGAACGCCACCCCAAAACTGCTGCACCCTCTGGCAATCCCACAGTATATGAAAGAAGATGCCAGGTAAATTGCAGCCTCGCAGGCACAACGGGTCAGGGCGTCGTCCAATTTTCGCCAAAGTAGGAGCGGACATGTATGCCCTATGTAATATCTTTAGCTGAATCAGTCGGAACCTGTGGCAGATAGCCGATTGCCTAGGGGACATGAGGGCTGAGCGCCACTCTTCCTCGTCTAACGGGCCCAGGTCTGCTTCCCATTTGGTCCGCAACAACTGGAATGAGTTGGGGAGATTATTACACAGTTTACGATAAGTGTATGAGATAGCTTTCTCAGGGAGTGGCTCAGATAATAGTCTGTCTTCTAAGGGGGAGATAGGAGGAATGGAGGAGAGGTCAGGGATGGTGGTCTGGATGGCATGCGAAATTTGTAGATATCGGAAAAATTCTGTGGATGCGAGGGAGTATTTAGTCTGGAGAGTACTAAAGGACAGGATGGCTCCCTTCTGGACAAGGTCCCCTACCTCAGAGATCCCTATCATGTCCCGTTTGTCGAATCCCTGGGAGAAGCAAAGGGAGCCTAGGCGCTGCGACGACCACAAGGGGGTAGCTTTAGAGAGCGTGTCTGCCCATCCCAAACTCTTGTTGGCTCTGTGCCATAGTGTAACTGTGTGAGCCATGGGACCAACGTATCTATGTTTAGCGGGTTTACTGTAGAGGGCCCCCAGGTACCCCTCCCGCCCGTTTGGCATCTATCAGAAGGAAGGCCGGATTGAGGGGTGAGCCATGTATCCAATGGTTAACAGCTACCAACTGCGACGCCCAATAATAGAGGCGGAGGTTGGGTAGGGCAATGCCTCCGTCGTACCAGCCTTGAAAAAGTTTACACAAGGCAATCTGAGCGGCACCACCGTCCCACAATAGGAGGCGGAGTTCACTTCCTACCGTACGAAAATAGGAGTCAGGGATCAAGAAAGGACAATTCTGCAGGGCATAGAGAAAGCGCGGAAGAGCCAACATTTTGAAAAGCGCCGCCCTGCCTGGAAGGGAGAGCGGGAGGGAGCACCAGTGGGCAACGTCGCTGCGGAGTCTGCGCAAGGGGCCTAATAAATTATGATCATGAAAGACTGTCGAGTCAGGCGTAATATAAATACCGAGGTACTGGAAGCCGTCCGTGGCTATCGTGATGGAAAATCCTCGGGGCAACCGGAGAGGGGGGCCATGCAACATATATAGTGTAGATTTAGACCAATTGATCGAATAGCCCGAATATTTCCCAAAGTTAGTGAGGACATGGAACAAACTGTTAATGGAAGATCGGGGGGAGGATACATAAATCAGGATGTCATCGTCGTGGAGGGAGATTTTGTCCGTTACATCGTCATTCCACTGGAGACCTCTGATAGAGACATCTGTGTGGACCCAGTGAGCGAGGGGCTCAAGGGTAAGGGTGAAGAGCAACGGGGAAAGGGGGCAGCCCTCTCTGGTACCCCTATGGAGTCGAAATCGGTGAGATGTGTGGTCGTTGACCCTGACTTGAGCGAAGAGGTCCGTATACAGGAGCCACACCCAGCTGATAAATTAGGGCCCAAAGCCAAAGCGGGCCAGAACCTCGAAGAGGTAAGGCCATTCGATCGAGTCAAACGCCATTGTAGCGTCAAGGGATAAAATGGCCGCATGTTGCTGGATAATGGATTGACGACTCATGACATTGTTGACCCTCGGTAGGTTCAATGCCGTATTGCGACCCGGAAGGAAACCGGATTGATCATCATGTATGAGGGAGGGAAGCACGAGGAGAAGACGGTTAGCCAGCAGCTTAGCCAGGACCTTCGCCTCCGCACTGATCAGGGAGATCGGCCGATAAGAACCACAGTCAGTGGGTGGTTTAGCTGGCTTGAGTATTACCGTAATGGAAGCCAGTCGCTGGGCAAACGGGAGTATACCGTCGTCACGGCTTTGTATAAACATATTTCGCAGATGAGGGATAATTTCTCTGGCCATGCCCTTAAGGAATTTGACAGGGACCCCGTCTGGGCCCATAGCTTTGCCAAAGTTGACGGCGAATAGTGCCGTAGTGAGTTCCTCCACCGTGATCTCAGCGTCAAGGGTCGCCCGATCAGCGTCAGATATGACAGGAAGACGCATCTCCGCCAAGAGTTGTCTAGATTCTTCAGGCGTATAGCAGGGACCAGCGGTGTATACGCACTCCAAGTGATCGGCAAAGGCTTCTGCAATATCTTGTGGGTCTACCACAGCAACTCCGTCCGGCCTAAGGATGGAGGACACCTATCTGGAACTCTGGTCTCGTCGCTCCAACCACGCAAGCATTTTACCCGCAGTATCCCCGAACTCATAAACACGGTGGCGTGTGTGGAGCAAGCGGGCCTGTGCTTTTTCCTGAGTCAGCGCTTTATAAGCCAATTGCTGAGTACGGAGGCGGGTAGCAGTGCCGTCGGTGGGGGCAGTGTTATGTGCTGTTTCAAGGTGGAGAAGGTCAGACTCCGCCTGGAGGATCTGTTCATTATGTTTACGTAAATAGCCCGTTTTTAGTGTTAACGCCTCGCCCTTCACAACCGCCAGATATGCCTCCCAAAGTGTCACTGCCGAGTCAACTGAGCCGACATTTTCAGTGAAATAAAATTCGGTGCGTTCAAGAAGGCCGTCTTTAATATCAGGGATCTGCATGAGCCAGGGGCTAATAACAATAGGACCTCGGTGTATGGGCGGTGATAGGTCAGATCTACAAGGAGAGGTGAGTGATCGGATATGCCCCGTGGAAGACCCTGCAGTCGGACGAAGAAGCCGAGATCAGTGATAGGACAGAATAAGTAATCAATGCGGGACATGCTTTTGTGTGTATTTGAATAGTGTGTAAAATACGATGTAGTCGGGTAACAGTGGCGCCATATGTCTACCAGCCCCATGGCGTGCGTGAAATCGGAGAGATCTGAGCGCGACCGATAAGAGCTGCGCTTAGGACTGCGATCTAAGTCATCACACATTGTGTTGTTAAAATCCCCGCTAATCAGAAGTGTACCAACAGGGAGGCCCAACAGACGTGTGCCCAGCTCCCTAAGGGAGTCTTGGACTAGCGTCGGTGGAATATATACGGAGAGTAAGTTCAACGGACGGCCCTCCCAAGCAGCCTCGACAAGCGCAAAGCGGCCCAGGGGGTCAGCCCATGTCTTGGAGTAAGTAAGTGCGAGGCTCTTCTTAATCAGGATCCCAGTACCGCGGGAGCCAGAAGTGAAACCTGCGTGGACCAGTAACGTATAGCCACCCCGTTGAAGAGCCCGACAAGTGTTACCCACTAGGTGTGTTTCCTGCAACAGTACGATATCGGGGGAGTGGCGTCGAAGATATTGGGGAACCACACCTCTTTTAACTTTGTGCCCTAGCCCATTTACATTCCAGGACAGGATTGTGAGGGTTCTAGAGCGGGAATGTGTCATAGTTATGGACTAAATGGACCATCTGGAAGGAGAGGTGAAGGCGAGGCTGGCGGAATCGCCAGGGCGGCAAATCAGAGCAACACACTGGAATAAAAAGCCAGCAAAGCATTAGGGGACCAGGCAATTTCTGGGGTGAATAGCCAGTCAGCACGTAACCCACAATGGGCCGAGAGTCAAGACCAATGTGACAAAAGAGGACTCAGCAGAAAAACAAAAAAAACAATGCAAATGATAATACAATAACAACGAAACAAACCCAATCCTCCCCACCACCCGTTCCCACCCCCCTCCCAGCTTCCCTGCCCGCGGACTTTAAACTATCCACACCCCAACTAGGCAGAGTGCCTGTCGACCCCCCAACCATGTCGGGGGTATCCGGTGAGCCGATGCCACCACCCGCCTGACACAAGCAGTGAAATGATTAACTTCCATGAATATACAAAATATAAACAGTTCCCAGTGCAATATTCACATGGTAAAAAAGAGTACCTGTTAGGAAGTCAGCATGTCCCGGCACAGGGCCGGAGGAGGCACTCTCCGAAATGAGGAGCGATCAGGGCGCGGAGGCCCAACGGTCAGTGCCGTTTCAGCAAACAGTTCCCAGAAAACAAAGACCAGGTCCGTGGAACAGCGGGCGAGTCTTAAGCAGACCAGACATCTCGTAGCGAGGGGCATCAGTCTCCAGTAGCATTGACACCAGTAAAGAGTTCCTGACTTCCCGGCATCTGATCGTTACGGTTGTGATCATCATGGTCATCACAGGCGTCACGGTTCGTCGGAGATCTCCCAACCCGGCGCCATCCCTCCATCCAGTCCCACACTTCATCCGGTGAGAAGAAGAACCACGCCTTTCCGTCCATTTCTACGCGCAATTTCGCTGGGAAGAGCATGGAGTATTTGATGTGTTTATCTCGTAGGGCTTTCTTAACCTCCAGAAAACTACGTCGCCTGGCCTGAACCTTCATGGTGAAGTCTGGGAAGAGCGTAATACGAGCATTTTCTAGGAGGAGAGGCGGGCCCGTCCGGGCAGTTTGGAGAATGGCATCACGGTCTCGGAAGTTGAAGACCCTTGCGATGATGGGTCGGGGAGGGGCCCCCGGTTTAGGCTTCCCGCTGGGACTCTATGCGCCCGTTCGATGGAGAAGTAGCCCGAGAGTTGCTTCGGCCGGAGATCTTGCGTGATTAGATCTCTACAAACAGGTCCGTGGCCGGCGCCGCCATTCGCTCCGGAACACCCAAAATGCGAATATTGTTTCGTCGCGCCCTCCCTTCATAGTCGTCCAGGAGGTCGCTCATCTGTCTTTGTTGTTGCTGGGGTTGGGCTACTTGTTGCTGGAGGGTAGAGGTGTCTAAAGGCCGCAGTTTTAACTTCAACATCTTTGACTGTGGAGTCTATTTTACGCAGGTCCGCCCTTAGCAGTGTCACCTCAATGTTGACCGAGTCTCCAGGGAGGATCTGACTCCAGCTATCGCCTGCATGACGTCTTCTAGGGTCGGAGTCCTCGCTCCCGGCGAAGGAGATGCAAGGTTCGGAATCTCAGGGGAGGTCGCAGTCTTATTATCGCCCTTCGTGCCCCAGGAGTTCTTGTTGAGCTGCCTCTGGTTGGGAGGCCTGGCCCCCTTATTTGACGCCATTAGGAACAGTGATGGCGAGGTGGCAGAGGATGGGGGGCCACAGAGGGTGACAAGTTGTAGCGATGAAAGCAGTCCCCAGTATCTGAGCAGGGAGCCCACGCCTGTCGGAGGAGGTGAAGCGGTGCGGGGGCCTCCAGCACCCAGGGGACAGTAACCACAAGAAGAGTGAACGTCCACCAGCACCCTCAGGGGCCACAAAGGTACACAGAGGCACCAAAGGCAGCAGGCGGGCAGAAGCAAGGGGCAGGACGCACTACGGTGTGCAGGGTGGTATATCAGGGGTTCAAGACCACCTCGGCAGGCAAGGGCGGATCTAGCGCAACAAAAGGCAGCACGAGGCCTTTGCAGCTTCCCAGGAGGACGGGATCACGAACAAGGCCCGAGATGAAGTGAGCTCCCCAGCAGGCCGCACCGTTTCCGACGTGTGAGTTTGGGACGTCACTCAAGCAGCGTGGTAGCGCGAGTGAAGGTATCAATAAAGCTGTGCCTCGATCTATAGCGGGCCCCCAATGGCGCCAAGGGCCGCGCTGATGCAGTGGTCTGGTGTCCCCCACCTCTTGATACACGGCGTGGGACACACATTCAGAAGGGCTTCTTCGTCGTCTCAGCAGTAGGAGCCGGGTCGGCTCCGGTCTCACAGCAGGCACTGGGATGCAGCACGGGGCCCCCCTGAATTTGAGGGGTGTCCTGGTCATAAAAGCGGATTAATTCGGCGGATATGCAGGCGAGGGTCGGGAGCCGCTCTATTCAGCGACCATCCCCGCCGGCTGCTAGCCACGCCCCCGTCAGTATCTTTTTTCATCTTTTCTAAGATTTCTAAGATTGTATCAACCGCAGGTCCAAATAAGATGCTTCTAAAATCTTTGATTCCTTGTCAGGAGTCGGGGGCATCACCTGTTGTTTGTGAATTAGCTCTCTTCCTAGCATTAGATACAACTAGGGAGTCTAGTGGTAGCTGAGATCTGATATAAGCGGGGTCTGTAGGGGCAGGTTTATATTTTTTCTCAATTCTTGGATTGAGGACAAGCGCTCTGGCTGGGTCTTTAAAGATGCCTGGTGCGTGCTTTTGTACTCCTTTTAGCATAGGTAATACCCGTACACTCTTCTCTGATGTTGGGACGGTGTTAAAAAGAAAGTCCTCCTCTATAAGGTCAGTGTGCATGTGTACGCCATGATACTGAGCTACTATGTCCACTAGTTGGTTAAAAGTGACAGTGTCGTCAGTAGGAGATGGCTTTGTGGAGTATGGAGAGGGATCGGGTATGGGTTGTGTATAATCTGTGTCATCAGGATCATTATGGTCACTCCATGTGTTATCCGGGTTTCCTTGATTGTCCGGTTCTATAAAATC
The DNA here is from genome assembly GCF_964261635.1 of Lissotriton helveticus. Classification (NCBI taxonomy): domain Eukaryota; kingdom Metazoa; phylum Chordata; class Amphibia; order Caudata; family Salamandridae; genus Lissotriton; species Lissotriton helveticus. The sequence continues at coordinate 1,753,107,993 of NC_136061.1, read as the reverse complement.
ATCCTGAGAATCTACACCCATGTCTTCTTCCTCATCATAATCTACAGGTGGAGGAGAATAGGGAACATAAGGCATGTTAGGAGTGAAAGGAGGAGGTGTAAAAGGTCTTGAAGGGGATGTGCCAAAGTCCTTTTTCTTAGGAGGAACAGGAAAAGGGGCTTCAGTGTCCAGGCTTTCTTTTGTTTTTATTGTAGACTGTTATATGTCCTGTATCAGGGTCTATATACAGTCTTTGTTGTTCTGGGTACACTGCATATGGATGGAAAAGCTCTTCCTCTACTGTCCGTGGCTTCGGCGCAGAGGATTTTGGGTCGGTCGCCTACTTGTTTTTATTCTTTGTTTTCGGGTCGGACGTCTTTTGTATGATGGGCAGCCTTCTTTGGCTCGACGGCCTTTTATGGCTCGCGGCTTTTTTTGGCTCGACGACCTTCTTTGGCTCGGCGGCCTTCTTTGGCTCGGCGGCCTTCTTTGGCTCGGCGGCCTTCTTCGGCTCGACGGCCTTCTTTGGCTTGAAGGCCTTCTTTGGCTTGAAGGCCTTCTTTGGCTCGAAGGCCTTCTTTGGCTCGAAGGCCTTCTTTGGCTCAAAGGCCTTCTTCGGGTTGACGGCCTTCTTCGGCTCGACGGCCTTCTTCGGGTTGCCCGCCTTCTTTGGGTCGACAGCAGTCTTCGGATCGACGACCTTCTTGGGGTCGATGCCCTTTTCCAGATCTGCGACCTTTTTCGGGTCGATTGTCTTGTTCGGATGGACGACCTTCTTGGCGTCGACGGGCGTTTTTGGGTCGACGGCCTTTTTATAGTCGACGACTTTTTTGAGTTGAGTGTCTTTGGCCACTTTGGAAACTGTTTTGCTCGTTCCCGGGGTACCGGAAGGCTTGTGTGTGGTCTTCGGAGCTGAGCCGGAAGGCGGGGCTTCTGAAGCAGTGTTTCGGTCACGGCTAAGGCTTTTAGGCGATGCTTTGACCGGAGCCTTGTGTGGAGGTGGAGGCGGAGTAGGGGCTTTGGTACTCACGGTTTGCCACAGTGTGATCTGGTCATCGGAGTCCGATTGGTCCTCTACGGTGACTATTTCCAGATCTTCGGAGCCCTGCGCCTCTGGGAGTTCATGTTCGTCGTCGACAATGTTTTCCGGTTCTGGTGCCTGCTGCTGCATTTCTTGTCGAGCAGCTCTTCTGTTCCAGATAGTTTTCTTTGACCGGAACAGAGCACAAGCTGGACAGTGTTCCGGAGATAGGCACCTGTTGCATACTCTATGCTTGTCGCTGTGTGGAAATTTGGATCCACACTCTGGGCATTTTTTAAACGGGGTCCTTTCCATTAGCAGGAGGCCCACGTGGCGTCGAAAAGGCCCAACGGCCTGCGTCGATGACTGGATAGAAGTTGAAGTGTTATCTAATCGAGGGATACCGAGCGGAAACAATACAGTCGAATGTAGAAGGTTTTGGCCTTAGAAAGTTGGAAAACTTCGGTCCCGAAGTTGGAGCTGTCGACGTACATCCAAATCCAATGGTGGAAAAAAACAATCTGAAGATGGAGAAGATGCCCATGCACACTGTAGTCCAGGGGAGGAGTCACCTATCTTGTGATACTTCGAAGACTCTTCCAAGACAACAAGGTGCAAACATCCGGACCCAACACTAGGCGTCGATCTATGCTACAATATGAATTCAGCAGCCCACATGCCTCGAACCTGAGGTTCTGGCACCCCGGTGCCCCTTCAATCCTAGATTTAGCAGTGTGGGTGCAAGTGACTACTAGCCCCAGCAGCTAATCCACCCCTGAGGTGACCACATCCGGGTGTGGGTCACCTTTTCTACCCAGAACCCTCTATTCCACCACTTTTAAAACCTTCCTTAACTGTATAGACCAGGTAGACCACTATAGAGGTGTGGCTAGCCTTCTGGGGTGTACACCTCTTGACTACATAATGTTCCTGCCTGCCTGGGTGCAAATGTGCTTGTGGGCAGGAGGAGGGCTTTTTCCTCCTTTGGGAGGCAGCCTGCTTGCATATCACAGGCAGCGTAAGCTTTGAAGCTCACTGCCTTAATGTGCCACTTTACTAGGCATCCTATCAGGGAGGGGAAGTGTGACCTCCTTCTCGCCCAAGCCCTTGTTTTTCACTCCTAGGAGAGTTCACCCCTGCTGGCAGAGGGTCAGAGTCCGGTCTTGGCGGCAACAGCTGCAAGCTGGCAGCCAGAGCACAGGGAAGGCTGGGGCAACTGGGAGGGACACCTCTAAGGTAGCCAGCTGGGCGCATGCCACATCATCCTTGAAACAAGAATCATGTCAGGGGTGATGAGGAACATTGTTTGAAACCAAACGTGACATATTTCGGCTGTACCATAAAGGAGCTGGCAACCTCGAGTTTGCCCGGATGCAGCCCATGTCATTCTGTGTACCGCTGATCACTTATAGCAGCCTTTAATGGAAAAGGGTATTATAGCGACATGTAAGCTTGCACTTATATGTTCACACTTTTAATATAAGGCACCCTGCCTCTTGGGCTCAGGAGGACTTTCTTTGGGGATGACTGGTATGAATTAAAAATAGTGCTTTGAGCTTGCCACACATGGTGAAAGCAAAGTCGAGTTCGAGCAGTTTGCACTGCTCCTGCAGTCTGCAATGGCAGGACTACTGTTATCAGTTTACTTGGGTCACTCAGGGGGGCACATATTCTCCTTCAGGTCCTGGTGATCTCTTTAACTCTCATGCCCTGGGTACCACTGGAACCAGGGACTTAAAAGTGGGGGTTTACATCTTTGCCAATTTGGGTTACCAATTCATATGTATTAGTTTTAGGGAGAGAGCACTGGTACTGGGTTCTGGCTAGCAGGCTTCAGTGCACTGTCAGAGTCAAAAACCAGCATCTAGTACTTCAAAAGGGGGCAGGCAAAAAGTGGGTGGGGACACCAGCAAAAAGCCTGTTTTCTTAACCTATCCAGGACAAAACGTATGCTTGATAGAATGCACACATCCGTACAGGATTGTGCAAGGGTGTGTGGTTTGGCGCATGGCAGCCTAAAGTGTGCCAGCACCAGGGGAAGAGAAAAACAAATAGCATATCACGTGTTTTTCACTGAATATTTGATGCAAAGCAGCGCTGCAACTTTGGTAGGTGTTCTGAAACCTTTATTCTTTATTTAATTCGCCATAATTATTTGCCCCTTTCATGTGATTTTCCACTCATGTTAGTCACATCTCACCTTTTTGAGTAAACAAAGCAAAAATTATTTTTAATGAATTCTTCATTAAGACATTTTTTGCGATGAACATAAAATGATGTCTTCATATGTAGTTGCAAATAACTTTCTGACAAAACATAATATCTACAGATTTTAATAGTCCAAACAACATAACTAAATTGTTTCCTTTTTTTGTTTCTGTACAAGATTTAATTATAACCCAACTCAAAGACACTATTTTATTTATTTATTTATTTTATTTTTTTTAAAAACCTTTATTGTACAGAAAGCGCTCACAGATACGGGCCTACAACCCATCGGGCCGGCCACCACAATAAAGGAAACATAACAGGTAATACAGAAGCTCCCACAGGACATCACAGCAATCCATACGAGAAGCAAAGGCAAAAAGCCACCGAGCAACCACCACGTACAGGATGAGAGAAGGTTGATTTTATAATAGAAGAAAGGGTGTCTCAGAATAAGGGCAATCCGTAAAGTCCAAAGGGCCGTGGTGGGCCGCGAACAAGCAGAAGTATCGAACACAGGAAAATTTAAAAAGAACAGGTACATTTTGGCAAAGGCAGAACGTGAGTCCCACAGTAATAGGCAATTGCAACCGCTGCCCCGCGCCTTCCCACCACTACGAAAACACACAATAATACACAAAACAAAAATTAGGCTTGCAAAACAAAGAGCCCTCTGCCACAACAACCCAGGGGAGGAAAGAAAAAAGGGGGGAGAGGGGAAAAAAAGGGGGGGAAAGGACATAGGAAAAAAGGGGGGAGAAGTAAGAACGCAGCATCACTGCACGCGCCCCACGGCTAACGAAGCACTCAAGAATAGACCAGCACATGGAACCAGTGGTAACAGGAGGAATGAATGCGTAGTAAACCGTGACGGCAGGAATACCAGAAGGCCCATGCTAGCAAAAACACCCCAGGGGGCCACATGCCGACACCGCGTCTCGAAAAAGGGGATACATAAGAGCCATAGAACCAAAAAAGAATGAGGGGAAAACACAACATGACAGACCCCCCCCCACCCCGCACATCCCACCCTGCACCCCTGCAGAAGGCTATGGCCTACCCCCCGGCAGCGTGCCTGTCGCCCTAATCAGAACCCGAAATATAGAAGAGATAAAAGTAAGAAAGAACCAAAAGACAAAAAGAAGAAGGGAAAACAGGGAAAGAACAACGGGAGAGGAGCCATATAATCAAAACCCCATCAGCTCCCACCCTCCCGTCCGAAAATACTCAGAGCCCACAGGAAGATAATAAGCACAAGGATAAACTCCAGGAACATGAAGGAGAATCGAACATAGTCATACAGTTACAAACGGATCATCCGACCATACCGCAAGATAACAGTCCACGAGGCAAGTTCATCTCAACCCTGTCCTTGTTTATCCCAAGCTGTAGTCGTCCAACGCACAAGGAACCAGATCATGTGGAACAGGAGGTGAATAACAGGGAGTCCAATCGGCAATCCACACAAGTCATATCGATTGCGACCCGGATGAGCAGGAAAGGACGGCAACCACCTCAGGCAATGCAGGCACAGTTCCGACGACAATATGAGGGAAGCCGATCCGGCGGAGCAATCACAGGATCTTCGTTCGGCCATTCGAGGCAAAAAAGGAAAGGGAGATCCAACAAGGCCGGTCCGGACGGGACCCGGCCGGCGGACCCCCTGCACAGGGGGGAGCACAGGATGAAGGAGGGCAGCGGACATCCGTACACCCACACCAACGGCAGCCGCCGGGCCCACGACCTCCAGGAAAGTTCCAGCAGCACACAACAGAGATGAAGCCGCACACACCGGTGGGGGCCCAGCAGGCCCGGCAAAATGATCCTCCTCCAGGTCAATGATAGGTGCGGCCATGGGAGCACTCCAGGAGCGCAAGGCGGCGAGGATGTCGCCAAGCGTAGGCTCACCTTTACGGTATTCAGCAAACGTGCCATGCGGCGGACCAGCGTCGCCAGTCTCGGCCAGGCCGAGAGACATGGGGTCGGCCGCCATCTTAGAAGCCCGGCGGGGCCGCGGCAGACTCCGACCCCCGTCCGGACACCAGCGGGGCAAACAGGATACAGCCGACCACCAGCAGAGGCACCACCAGAGCAGGAAGGGGGGCCACCAGAAGAAGGCGGGTCGCCGGCTCCCCACACGCTACCGGCTCCGTTCTCCGAGTCCGGGCGGAGGGACTCAAAATGGCCGGACCGGAGAACAAAGGGGAGACGAGCCACATACACGGTCAACCCCGTCCATGGAAGGCAGCGCCCCAACACCAGGCCGCAGGACCGCCGGATCAGGCCCGGATAGCCGTAATCGGTCTAATTGCACATCGGCCTCTCCGACCGAACCCACACCGCCACCAAGGGCCGGCCACAGCGCTCCATCCCGCCCGGGCGCCGCCAAGGAGTGTCAGGCCCGCTCGCTCCGGAGGCCCCGAAGCAGACAAGGGTGAAGATCAGGATCCGCGGCACCCAGGAACAAACGGATCAAACGGTAAGAGCCTGTGAAATGTCGTAGTTCCATAGTCTATCAAAGAATACTTCCCGGGGCAGGATAAAATACAGGATAGACGTTCCAAACAGGAAAGCGAACGGAGCCGAGCTAAAACGCGGCCATCTCGGACGCGAGCTTGGCTCCTCCCCAAAAAGACACTATTTTAATGCTCTTGGAAGGAAAAAGGTTTAATTTGCTCTCCTGAGATGCCAACCTGTGGCCTTCAGGTAAAACACATGTATGAGGCTTGTGCATGAACCAACCACGCTGTCTTAGTGGCTATTCCACTTATTTGGAATCTTTCTCTTTGCACTGATAATGGCATGCCCATGTCACCTGGTTCGTAGGTCAGTGTCTTTTTGATAATCGGGTAATTATGGCGATTACTACATGTCGTCAGCGAGGGAAAGGTGGAGTGTGCTTGTTTAGGACCACGTTACCTGAACACAGAAAGGATTTCCAGATCCCCATAAACTCAACCTCTGTGCGTGTACAGGTACTGATATCACGCTCCTTCGCTGCCATCTTCACCGCAATGCCGGATCTTTCAACAGCCTTCTGAAATGTACACCATTCAGACTTGGCACCAGCTATGGGCACCACTAGGCTTAGGACAAACCACAGGCACTGCCAAGGTTAGATATATCACACAACAAGAAGCTACCCTGTCTCAGTGTCTGAGTCTTAGTGAAAGATGAGGCACGTTATGCCGATGGATTAGGTGGTGTTGGACATTTCAAAAAATACATATTAAAAAATATAAATAAATATATAAAATTAGTGGTGGAGATTAGGGGGTTTAGTAGGTACTAAACCCCCTAATCTCTACCACTCATTTTTAAATTCGAGCACGCGCTGAGCCATTAAGGATTTCACGCAGTATCGTGCATCGATTTTTTTTATTTATCATCACTCACTCGCTTTTTTAGCACAGGCCCCCACTTAGTTATAGAAGTGCCTCCCTGTCTCCAGGTTGTAGGTCCATCCTTTGTCAAACGTGGTTTTTAAAGGGCGAGGACAGTCGATAATGAAGCATGACACCTGGTGGTGTGTGAGGCCAGTCCATATATTTTTTGAAATGTCCAACACCACTGTAACCTTAGGGGTGTACAAGGATAGAAGGAGTCAATACTGAGGTACAGATATAACCAAGATTTATTTGGTTTTCTACAAATTGCAAGCAGTTCAGTCCTTCTCAGGGGATTTTGTTTTCTTCCTGCTTTGTCTTCAGTACACTTCTCAGGCAGGTCGGTTTCTTTATGTCTCACCGTCTCGCCCGTGTGGAAAGAAGAGAAAGGAAACGTGGCAGTTAGCTCACTGCTCAAATTTAATAGGCTGGCAATGGGGCAAGGAGTGAGGGTAACATTCGTGAGGAGAAAATAAAACCATCACCATCAGAGAACCAAAAAAAACACTAACCCGAGGTGTGTGGTGTAAAGTGCTCAAGGTAAACAGTTGCCCTGAAACGACGGTCCCTCCCTCTCCCTTCGTTACCCGGTTCCCCCCCTTTTGAATCGTAGGAGTTCTTTAAATCGACCCCGTTCCTGGCTGAGCCACGCGTCTTCCTTAGCGTGGCTGGGCGATGCGTGGGGACGGTGGCCTCCTGGCTTCTCCCTCGGCGGTTCTTCCGGGTCTCCCTCTGGGTCCGAAGTTCTGTTGTCAGGTCTCCTCGTCCCGGCTTCTCTGGGTCTTCCATCCGGTTCGGCGTCTTCAGTCCTTCGGTCGGCTTCCTCTCCTCAGCTCGATGTCGCCACGGTTCGCCAACAACTCTGGGTCTTCTGTGTCCGCCTTTTCTTCTGTTGAGGCCAATGAGGACAGACCGACGAACTCTGACGTCAGGGGGTTCAAAGTCCAGGAAGTCCAGGCTTCCCTTAAAGGGCCCGGACCAGTCCTGTAGTGGAGACGGAGAGTCAGTCACGGGGAATATTATAGGTGACTCCGCGACCCCGTGACAACCACCTAATCCATCGGCATTATGTGCCTCATCTTTCACTAAGAATCAGACACTGAGACCGGGTAGCTTCTTGTTGTGTGATATATGTTGGTTGGAGGCCAGCTCACCTTGACTACCCCACAGCCTCCTGTTTCCTCCCCTTTTTGAATAAAGGGTTTCTGTGTGTGTGTATATATATATATATAACAGCCAGGGTTAGGACAAGCATTCTGCAGCACGCAAAGAAAGATGAAAATGCCATCAATGATTGTTTTTGTGCAGGAAGGGGTCCCTTCCAGCACAAAGACAACCATCGCTGCAATGCAGGCATCCTTGCAACCTGACGCAAAGGTGTCTGCTTTGGCACACTGCTGCTGTTTGTGTGCCGGCACAGGGGGAAGGACAGGAATGCACTATTTCTTGTAGATATAGTGCATTCCTGCCCTTTTATTTTGACACACAAAAGCACAGCAGGAGGGCTTGCTACGCTGTTGATCATCAACATATAGTAAATGAGGCCCCAGGTTTCTTAAATTCCCACACAAAGCTGGAATAAACGCTTTTGAATTTAGTCAACCATGACCTAATAATCTCCATGGACACTGCCCTAAATACACGGTTTTGGCAATATCATATTTGTTAGCACATTTTTAGCAAATTGCATCTTCCCACCAAGAGCAAAGGATTGATTCTCTTCAGTTGCTGCCTAATATTACTCCGTAATGGGGCTAAATTGATTTCTACTAGATGATCCAAAGCCTCAGTTATTTTGACACCTAAGTACACCGCTTCTTCCAACACTCGATGATCGTCCAAATCCAATGCTTTAGCGCAGATCACTTGCGTCCCCCATCATTTAATCTATAGCTAGAGAGTGTGCCAAAATACTTAACTTCTTTTTTTATTTAAAGAACAGCGCTTGGGGGTCCACCTTAACTACTATGTCATCTACATAGGACAGTACTTCATGCTCGGCTTGCTCTGTCACTGCAGGCCCTATGAGTTTGTTGTTCTCAAGCAATGTTATAAAGGAATCAATATAGAGGGCGAACAGCAGCGGTGAACAGGGGCAGCCGTGCCTTGTCCCTCTAGTGATCAATATATAATCAGATGTAACTCTCATTATCTGCAATTTCGCATTGGGTGCATGATACAGTGCCTGAATAGATTTACTTACTTAAATTTCCATCTGACGAACCATCCCTGGGGGGGGTACGTATACCGACCCTCCTCTTCGCGGACGACACGCTCCTAATCTCCAAAACCCCTATGGGACTACAGAAACTCTTGGATAACTTCCAATCCTTTTGTACCGACCGAGGCTTGGTCATAAACACCAATAAAACAAAATACCTCGTCCTTAATCCCCCTAAACAGAAAGTGCGCCCCCCTACCTTAAACACCGAATCCCTGGAAAGGGTGAAAGAATTTGATTATTTAGGGATACGCATTTCTGACAAAATGGATTGGACTCCCCATTTAGATAAGATGCTGCTGAATCATAAAAGGATCACAGGTGCCCTATTAAGGGAGCAACGTTCCAGTTCGTTCAAACCAATAGGAACAGTCCTAGAGATCTATGCCGCCAAAGGTGTCAGCTCTGCGCTTTATGGAGCTGAACTTTGGGGCTTTGCATCTTCTCAAGCACTACAAAAATCTGAGAATAAATTCTGTAGGCAAATTATGTCGCTACCTCAAAGTACCCCCCTTTTGCCCTTATTTATGGACCTCGGCTGTACTCAGATCGGCGAAATTGCGAAATTTTGCCCTCTCCTATTATGGGCCCGGATTTGGCGGGTAGAGGAACTTAGTGCCTATGCGAGAAGTTTGGAAGAAATAATGGAGTCACCACACTGGGCCAGAGTCAAATGGTTAACTGATATGAAAAATCTATTGTCAAATTTGGGCCTATTAGACTTTTGGTCCAGCAGAACCTCTCCTCCAAAACAAGTTCTTAAAAACCTCTTTCGGGATTGGGCTTGCTCCCAAAGGCACTCTAGTCCATCCATTGGCAGACTCACAGAGGATTTTTTGATGTTTAAAGACTGTCCCAGGCGAGAACCCTATCTAGACACAATCGGGAAACCCTTTGCCCGGTCTTTGTATTTTAAATTCAGAACGGGTACTCTTCCACTGAACACTTTTACCAAAACATGGAAATCCTGTACAGACAAAACTGACCTGTGTCCATCTTGTTCAGCCCACCCAGAGACATTGGCTCATTTTTTATTTGTCTGCAAGGAATATGCCAATCCAAGAAGGGTGTGGCTGAAGAACTTGTGTCGGCAACTTGGAACTAGGAGCCATGCTGAGGCAACCAGGATACTTGTTTCGGACAGTTATGTACCCTATGCTTGTGCCCTAGCAAAATTTCTATTTTGGGCTTGGGCTATTCGAGCCAGAAAGCTTAAATACTCTGTTTAATTTTTTCTTAAACAATATTTATTCTAGTAAATGCTGTATTTCTTGTTATCAACTGGATATGTATCATTAATTTTATCATTACTTTTAAACTGCTTTTATGATAATGACATTTTATCGAAATAAAGCTTTTTGACTTTGACTTTGACTTTGATTTACTGAAACTCAGGTCAAGCCCTTTCCAAGCTAAAAATGCCCATAAGAAACCCCTCCAGACCAGATCAAACACTTTTTCAGCATCGAGTAATATCAAGCTCATATGTGTCCTCATATCCTGAGCAATATCAAACAGGGCTATTACCCTCTTCACATGATCAACCGTCCCCCACCCAGGAATAAAACCATGTTGTCGTAATGATAACACAGAGGAAATAACACTGCCTAGCCTATTAGCCAGCACCTTTGCGTAAATATTTGCATCTGCATTTATTAGTGAAAAGGGCCTATAGGTTCCATGGCTAAGGGGGCAAGGCGGTGTCTTTCTTTCTAAATATGATGATATTAATTGTTTCCCGTGACGGAAAAACTACCTCTGACTGCGCTTTTAAGAACACAGAAAGGAAGGCCCTACAAAGTATACTAACAAAGGCTTTAAAGAACTTATGGGGTAGATTATCAGGTGTTGTAGCTTTGCCTGACGCAAGTGAATTGATTGCATCCAATATTTAATCAGAAGTGATTGGTGCTTTCAACACTGTGTGCACCTCTGCACCCAGCTTGGCACTATCTAAAGTGCCCAGTAAAGCCTCCGATCGATTCACCGGGGGGTTAGTATCCTCAGTATATAGATTCTCATTGTAATCACTTTAGATCTGGGCAGTATCTGCCAGAGAGGTCACTTTGCGTCCCTTGGAATCACAGATAGCCGCAATAGCATTCTCAGACTGATTTTGTTGAATACGCAACACGTGTAGGCAACTCATGTTCTCCCCGTATTTATAGTATTGTAATCTACAGTAATGATATTTCGCAGTGAGTTCTTTGCTAAAATATTGGGTGATCCTAGCCCCTAGTACAGCAATCCAGTGACTAACCTCTGTACCTATCTAGATTACCACCTATTAAATTGGTCAAGTTATCCTCTAGCAGTGTCAGCTCTTTATTTAGCTGCTGAATTTCAGTGCACTTTCGTTTCTGTTGAGATAAGCTATAGCTTAAGGATTCACCCCTGATGCCAGCTTTTAATGCATCCCACAAAGTATTGTCAGAGACTGTACCCCCTATTAAAGCCCAAAAACTGATCAATCCACTAGTGCATATGGTCTAAATACAAGTCTTCAAGCAAAATGACCAATCCCCCTGTGGTTTGCCAAGACCCTTGTATAAAATTTCCAACACCAAGGGGTTATGATCTGATAAAAGCTCTATGGAACTTTTCAATTACTACCTGGTCACCAAGGTATGTGGACAAAAAAAATAGTCCAAGCATACTAGTTTGTGGTGTGGGTAAGAAAAAAACATGTATCCTTGATGAGGTGCCTTTAGCTTATCTCATAGATTGATAAGCATCTGCTCCTTAATAAGCATCTGGGGTGCCCTGTAGACTGATGGCTCCCTGCCGATATAGGGTTCTGATGCCCCCCCCTCTTTAATATATAAATGTATGTTAAGATCCCCACATTAAATGATTGCCGTAGGCCAGGACGAGAGCTCTATATTCAACTGTTCAAATATCTTGGCCTCATCCAGATTTTATCCATAGATAGTTCACAGGGTAAGAAGTCTCCCTTCGCTCACTCTGCATTCTAAAAATAACCCACCAAACCAGATTGTCAACAGAGCATCGGGCTGTCAAACATCTAGCTTTACTGGGTAGCATCGGGTGCAATGGTCCATTGAATAAAGAGGCGTATTTGCTATTTAATGCTATGGCCGTGGCACGCTTGAGGGTGGCTTGGATCGGAACCACCTACCTTTGCGGTATGGAAAGTGCTTCACTTGAGCAGGTGGTTTCCGGTACATAAGTGTCAACACCGGCACTTGTGACAGTCTGCCACATGGTGGCACTGTCTGTCTAGTTTAGAAAAGAGCACCACAACATTTGTTTATTAATTCAATACACATTAAAAATAACTATTAACTGCCACCCAATCATTCTTAATGTTTTGGGGGCCTGGAATAGTCCGAAGTGTCACACTTGTAGGAGTGTGATGGTTAGTAATTGTGTTGGTACTATCTTTGGCAGCACTGGCAGAGGCAATGTGTGGTGCAAGCTTCAGTGGCCTGCTGAAGAGGGCCCTGGCACTTATGTTTTTTGTTTGTTTTTTACAAATTTAGCCCTGGGTATGGAGGTCCTGGTTTCTGGTGACATATAGTATGGAGGTTAATGTATATGCATGTAAGGAGCCTAATTACCAGAAACGGGGAGGTAGGGTCTGGTCATCTGTAACTAAGTGGATTGATACTATGAATTGTTAATGCCACTTGTACACACACTGGCTCGTATATTTGGTGTCTTTTCTCACTTTCCGTATGGATTGTTTTACTGTTGCATTAATGTATTCAGCACCAACCGATATTCAAGTCTCTTAGCTTGTCGTATATTTATTCTGTATTGTATTCATACCTCTAATGGCTTCTGTAATACGTACATGCCTTATGGATTGTGTATATCCATGCACTTTATTGCTTTTTACACTGATTTTGTACTGTATTTGCTCCTCTTCTTGCTGCTGGGTTGTAATGTATTGTAATATTGGGATGAAGCCCTTTTCCCTCTCATCCTCTCTCCTCTTTGATGAAACATTTAAAAACATGAGATGTGGCCACATTAAATTTGTAATAACAGGTTGGCGATCTTGCTGAACAGATGAGCAGCACCACATATCTTATGTTTAACACTCCTGTTGCGTTAATAGAGTTAGATTTATCAGGACTTTGTGCTGCTGCAAAGTGTCACAAAGTCTTGAAAAAGTATCTTCTTTACATTTTTTTGTGCTAGAAAAGTCCCAATTCGTCAGAGTAAATAGCGCTTTGCGCTGCATTGCACCACTTTGCATGAAGGGTGTGTTACATCGGTGGGACTTGGGTGTTCCTGCACAAGCACCCATGTTTTTTGACAGAAGACCCTAAAATTGTCAGAGCAGGCTTGACGTCTCCTTGAGGCAGTCACAAAAATATGTTTATGCTACGCGGTACATCACACATTAAATGTGTGAAATATTTAAAAACTTTTCTAGGCATAGTGTTTTGTACTGGAAGGATAACCTTCCACTACAAAATCTATGCTTGACATCAAGCACACATCTTTTTGTCAAGGTGCGGGGTGGGAGGGGTGTGCGCAGCCTGTTTGCGTAGCAGGGGAAGACAGCAGCTTACCCCCCCTTTGGCTGCTGGGCTGCACTGCACTGCACTGTATTTTAGGAAATCTACCCTCTGGTGGTCATGTCTGAGTGCAATCTGAATCCATGGGGGATATTTCCAATAAAATGTCGGCGCGCTGTGTTACTCCAAAATTGGCAACCGCGCGCTCCAACATTTTTTTTAACTCACGGATGTGCCGTATTTGCAAAAATACTGCAAACTCCTGCGTTTCCCCTAGCGCTGGGTCTAAAAAAGCTGTCTAGCGCCAGCTCAGACAACCTTGTGCCATGTTGCAAGGGTGCCTGCGCTGCAGTGGCGACTGCTTATGTGCAGGAAGGGACACCTTGAATAATTTCTCTTTGTGTCGCCATCCTAAGACCACATTTTACCTGGCATTAGTTTTAAGCACTGCCCCATCCTTGTAAATATGGGGCAGCGTCAAAAAACAATGAGTGTTGCAGCAGATTGCCCACTGCAACACCAATTGCACCCACTTTCCCGCTAAGTGAAGCTTGAAAAGGGGCATTTACAAGGCGGCGTTAAGCCACGTTAAGTGGCTTTACGCTGCTTTGTAAATAAGGAGAAGGGGATATCGCCACCACTAAAAGTGACGTTCTGGTGGCGATATCCCCTTGCAAATATACCTGCTGATCCCCAACCATTTAATGAACAAATATGGATAGGGAATTAATTGTGTAAAATCAGGAATCAGCTATATGTGTGGGTTCACATTTCTTATACAGCGCCAAAGCTCTGGGAGAGAGAGTCACATGCTACCATCAAGGTGCAGCTCTACACAACGTATTAATAAACCTTGCATCCACAAAGTAGGTGGAAAATATTATTTTATTGTATTTATTTTTATTTAATTGTAAGGCAGGGTCTATGGGAGGTACACACATTTTTTGGAGCAAACTTACGTAAAGTTCAAAAAAATGTACTGGACATAAAAGCAATTGAAACAGAGAGGCGAAAAGTTCACAGTTAAAGTGAAAAGTAAACAAAGTCACAGCACAACCCCGTGACATGACATCACTCAACAGTTGAGCTAAGGAAAAATAAGCTAAAGTTTATGAGCAATGACAATTCAGTCATACAGGAGTGGGGTGATGTTGGCTCATCTCACATTCAAGTTAAAAGGATGGCCACCTTGCATCAAGGCAGCCAGGTGAGCCCTATACATGTGGCACATGGGGCGGGGGTAGATCACCTTCCCAAAGATATCTATCATTTTTTTTATGTGTCTAAATGGTTCTCTATACACCACTGTTTTCTGAATATACTGCCCAGACACATGTTTTGCTAGCTGTTCTAGCAAAGTAACCAGGAGCACTGTTTCTCGGCAGTATCAAATCACATATGTATCTGTAGGGAAACTGTGTGCCCTCAACTCACGGTGGACGAAGGATCCCATGGTCCATTCACAGCTGAAAGCAGCCTCCTGTCTGCCATAGACATGTACTGCCCTTTGGTATCCTACCATTGCACTGGTTACTATTCAACTGGTCTTAGAGGTCATGAAGGCCTCACCAGGCACAGAAAGCAAAACCAGTTAAACTTCTCTAATTTCCACTCCTGCTTCCGCTAGGCCCTCAGCAGCAAAGCCCCAAGTGTGGTACAGTGCCAACCATGCAAATTTTTGGGGCTGTATACAATGGGAGTTTCTATATACTCACTTTTATGCAAAGTATTTTTATTGAGGCCGGAGTGTCCCATGCAAAGTATATGGGTGTGCTCACCTGCCCTGAGGGCCTAACTACATGTGAATCATAATTTTTTGTTTGGTCCTGGCATCATGCTAATCTAATGTGTGTGCAGAGCCCTGGGCCTGTCCATTATAATGTGAGGTCCAAAATCTGTGCTGTCACCTGGAGATCCACCATGCATACCCTCATCGCAGGAGAAGGACTACTGTTCATGCCCTGAGTGGGTTAGGTAAAGCAGCGGTGGCACAATACCAAGTTGTGTGACTCTTTAGTGTCAGAAGACCTTTTTGTCTGTGTAAGAAAAGAGTGTGGTCTATTGAACACTCTTGAGTAAAGTGTCATTTTATTGTGAAGCCCAGACCTTGCACTAACACTCTGTGTGTGTTCAGCATGTGTATGTGCAGTGTGTGGTAGCACATGTATGGCAGTACATGTATTGTAGTGACAGTGTAAGTACTGGGACCAGCGAGATCCACTTTGGATAGCCACTGGTTTAACCTGGCGCAAGTTAGAGGGTGGATACAGCTCCCCCAGACAGTGAAAGTGTTCCTACTACTTTCCTGTATTTGGCAGATTAGGATCCAGACACTGAAGTGCGGCAAGAGGTAGACAGGGTTACACTTGCAAATTCAATAAGGTCCTTAATAGGCTTGCCTTTTTGTCTGTCCCTGATTACTGCTTCCAAAAGGCTGATGACAACTAGGTGCAGTGATCTCACACTTAATTGTGCCCTTGTTTTGGAATACCCCTGCTTGGACCAATAATCAATGCTACTTTTTGTGAGGGCCAATACCTTGCAAACAAACTGAGTCTGAGGAGCAACTCAAACTGGTTTGGAAACCTTAGACAATGGATCCATTTCCCCTGTCTGGAAGATGAGTTCAAAAGTGCAATCAAAATAACACTACTTTTTCCAGTTCCAAATTCTTGACGTAGGAAGGGAGTGTTCCCCTGTGTACCTGTGTGACCAGTGCTAGTGTCTGCATGGCAGCCAGTCTCCCAGAGGTGACCTGTTTTGTGAAGGGGTCCCCTGGTCTGCCAGAGTGGTTCATGCTGTGAAGTATGTCAAAGATTTAAAATGCCATGCATCATCATAATATTTAGCAGTTGGCCTTGTGTGCAAGAGAATGGTTCCACTGCTGCAGACATAAGAGTCCCCTTGTCACTGCCAATATGGAAAAACTGATTGGCAATGATGCCATACCTGCCAAAAAGACACACCCACTGACGGCCAGTCTGGAGGCAGTCCAATATGTTCAATCACCCATCTGCACACAGCCTGGGAGAGCACTACTGCTGAAGACGAGTACTGCTGTGTGGGCCTGCTGTGCTGATTCTGCCCAGTGGCTCAGTACCAAGTGAGGTTGCCAATGCAGCCCCCTGTAGTTAGAAGGGCTGCCCGCCGCAGAAGAAGATACTCTGAACGCACCCATCCACGCCATTTGAACTGTATGTACAGTGAGCAAGTAAGCGCGGGGCCTAACTGTATTTGGAATGAGAGGCTGGAAGTGCAGAAGAACTCTGCTGTACAAACTCAAGACTTTTCCTGGGTGTACTTGAATTGGTGAAAGCTATTTTAACTAATCTGTGTATTTAGACATTGTGGTATGGCAAGTGAACTGCACCTGTGTCTAATCAAAGCTTATGCTCATGCTATGCAGGGAGGGCTGTAGACATTGGGAAACTCCAATTGCAGGGAGAGGGCACCCAAAGGGTTTAGCATCTCGCCGAAGATCAATCAATCAATCACGTGTTTGTTGAGCGCGACTATTCACCCGTAAGGGTCTCATGGCGCTAGGGAGGAGGGGAGGTGCAGGTTCCAGTCCATCAAGGAGGGGGTCTGTCGAAGAGCCAAGTTTTAAGGTTTATTGTTCAGATGGGGAGTGATGTAGTCTGTCTGAGGTGGAGCGGTAGGGCGTTCTAGGCTCTACCCGCCAGGAAGGAGAAGGAGCAGCCTCCTGATTTGGTCTTTCTGGCGCGGGGAACCACGGCGTAGGAGAGCTGGACTGATCGTAGGGTTCTTTGGGGTGCGTGGAAGTTGAGGCGGCTGTTGAGGTATGCTGGTCCGGTGTTGTGGAGGGCTTTGTGTGCGTGTGTGAGGATCTTGAAGATGATTCTAGCCTCGATGGGGAGCCAGTGGAGTGTGCACAGGTGCTGGGAGATGTGGAAGTGTCTCTGGTATGTTGAGGACCAGTCTTGCGGCGGCGTTCTGGATGTTTTGTAGCTTGCGGGGGAGGTTTTTGTTTATTCCGGCATAGAGTAGCGTGTTTGTGGAGTGATCTGACGTTGAGGAGGATGCATTGCAGGGTCTTCGGTTCGGGTGTGCTCTTGCGAGCGGGTTGTGCTGGGTCCGTGTTCCTGGTGGTGCTGTAGGTGTGCTGGTAGCAGTGACAGCTGAAGGGTCCGTGGGTGTCGGCTGGTGATGCTAGCTTGCCGTTGTTGTTGCAGCATGGGTTGAGTGCGTGGAGTGCCGCTGGGTCGTAGCGTTGGCAGTGCAGAGGTCCAGGGTTCCTGGTGCAGGTCGCGGTCGGGTCGCGGATGGGCACAGACAGGCTTGCCTTTGGCGTGCCAGCGGCGCCCAGCGGCCGCTATTAAGTAGGGGTCAAGGAGGACTGGGCAGCCGAGAGGCGGGAGCGGGGAGGTGCACTGGCTTGGGCCGGTCGCGCAAGTCGTGCTGGGGGTGGGGGCCGTCTGGCAGCAGCGGCGGGGAAAAACGGGCGAAAAAAGTGGGAAGAGAGGAATAAAACAGAAAGGTGCAAGAAAAGTGGAGGAAAGAGATAGAAGGAGAGTAAAAGGGAGAGATAAAAATGAGGGTGAAAAACGAGTAAAACGGAGCAGAAGAGGAAAAGCGGAGCGAGAGGAGGAGACAGAGGTCCACTGGACCACCAGGGATGAGGCGCAGGTATTACCTGCGTGTGGAGGAGGGCCACGAACACCAACAAGAGAGTGCAGGGGCTCGAGGGAGGCCTCACTTAATGGTGACACAGCGAGGGTGGGAGAGCAATTTCACTGATGGTGTTCGAGACAGTACCAGCTCCAATTCACCAAAGGCGCTACTCACCAAAATGAAGTCACATGTGTATTTAATAGATGGGGTGAAATCTTTGGACATGGTAGGTGCTGTCAAAAAGAAGACTGCTGGAGAGATTGATAGTTTTCCCAATAGATTGATGCTTCCCAAACGCTTACAGGGTTAGAAAACCGTTGGTCACATCCAGAGATTCAACAGAGTTAGTAACTTAAGGGACAGACCAGTGCCTTAACACGGCTCACCGGAGTGAGAGGGGAGGAGCTTGTCGGAGAGGGAAAGAGTCAGTCAGTCATATGTCAGTGATAGATCAGTGAAGGCTGGTCCAGCAGTGGCAGTCAATGGTGCTCGATAGTCTCATATGTTCCCCTTTTACAATCTCTAACATCTCCATCAGAGCCGCAGTCTCTCCTTGGTCGAATGCTTTTTTGAGGCTTTCAGTTGGCATAATGCCCCCCAAAAAAATAGAATTAGTAATTGCCTCTCAAAGCTCCGTTGGGGTGGGGAAAACAGTTACAAGTCTGGCACAGCTGCTACTTGACTGACTCTCATAGCACCAAACTCACCTTATATACATACTAATAGGGAACTAAAGCAACGCAGTGCAGCAAGTAAAGTTGGTGCTCTACATTGCATGAAAGGGAGAGAGTAGAACAGAGCCATATCTAGTAAGATTTGGTGCTGCTCTCCTCTCTGTGTAGGCACACTTATGACTGCCATGCGCCTACTATGTTTTAAGGCGTTTCCTGCATTATAAGTGTGCTGTACAATGCAGCACACGTGCAAATTGGGAAACAAGGAGAAATTGAAACATTTACCCTCATTACACCTGCTTCAAGAAGGAGTAGAATTTGGGTGCCCTACACCCTCGACCCCAGACACTGCAACAAACACTGTCACCATGGTAGGACATTTCACCTGCACCCACTGCCACAGCACACACACAGCAGCCCACCGACCAGCCCCACCCCGAATACACCACAGACACCACCTGAAAAAAAACATCAACTCGTATGCACCCTTCTCAACACACACTCACTATGCAAATATAACACC
Source organism: Lissotriton helveticus (assembly GCF_964261635.1). Taxonomy (NCBI): domain Eukaryota; kingdom Metazoa; phylum Chordata; class Amphibia; order Caudata; family Salamandridae; genus Lissotriton; species Lissotriton helveticus. The sequence continues at coordinate 1,753,088,859 of NC_136061.1, read as the reverse complement.
AAGGTTTGGATCCTCACCCTCACACAAGACGGCATCTTCTTCACTGATATCTGGCACAACCCTACTTCTGCGCGCAACATCGCCACTGCAATACCCAAAGGTTACAAGATCAACTTCCGCGACGGCATCAACTAGCCTGGTGGAGGGATCGCCTTCATACACAAGGAATCCATCCAATGCACCACCACAAATGACAACATCACCCCAGCCATGGAATACCTCATCTTACAACTCCAAACAGATAGCAAAAACCACCATCAGAGTCACCTTTGCTTACCTTCCTCCAGGACCACGCCCAGTCTTCTGCAACTTCATGGCCGGCTTCATAGCCCCCCTTGCCATAGACTCCAACATTTACATTTTCCTTGGCGACCTCAACTTCCATCCTGACAACCACAATAACATCAAGACCACCAACCTCCTTGACAGCATGAACAACATCAGACATACCCAAATCGTCCATGACTCCACGCACATGTTGACCAGATAACACTCATGGTGAATAGCAATTCCTTGCATGCTATTATCACTCTGCTTTTAATCATACCACCTTGATGGACAGACTTAATAAAATTTTCTTATGACATCAAGATAGGTATTTTTAATAACTTGGATTATGTTTCTTTCCTTCCTTTGTTTCACAATTTTTGAGCACTGCAACTTTGCCCCTCTAGCCTATACTCGGTCATCTGCCTTGGTTGAGGGTTCAACCATTGGGTCCAAGAATTGCTAGCCTCAGGTTTGTCCTGAGGAAGGGCATATTGGACACCACTTTTTCAATGAGAAAAACCCAGATGACGAAGTTCCACTAATGAGTGGGCTGATGGGTACACTTTCCAGCTTAGGACTCTGTACCTTTTCTCCTGATCTCTCTTTTGTATTTATGTTTTTCTTTTGCATTAACATTTTGGTTTTGTCTTCCATGTGGGACACTCTATAGGTTCCAACTAATTACTCTAGCTAATTCAGACTTCCGGTACCTTCCGTGTGTTTTATTGTCTAGTTGGGGGACAAGGTACCAGAAGGTCTATAAAAACATTTCCCCTCAGGCCCTCCACCACTTTTTGTGTTTATTCGGGTGATTTGCCTCCTCTAATGTCAATTTACAGATAAGCATTAGCCCGGCAAGATAACTCAGTGGTTGAGTGCATGCTGCAAATATCTCTGTGTAACCTGTAGGGGCAAACCCAACACTTTTAACTAGGTAGGTAGACAAAATGATAGCCAATGAGTTCAGTAGTAACAAGACCTATATGTAAGCACTGACACACAGCAGTTTGCACTTAGCATTACATACAATAACACGTGCAATGACAGCTGGGCATTACACAACCGTGACGTTACCAGCGTACACACCTGAACCTCTCCTGACCAGCCGTGTCCCAGAACTGCAGCTTGACCCGGCGGCCCGGCTCGACCTCCACAAACTGGACGTAAAAGTCGACGCCCACCGTCTGGTTGATGATGTCCAGGAAGACGCCCTCGGTGTAGCGCTTGAGGAGCGAGGACTTGCCCACGGTGGAGTCCCCCAGGAGAATGATCCGGAACTGATAGTGCCAGAAGGAATCCATGGACGGCAGAGTGAGAGCGGACTGAGGGGAGGCGAGGGGCGCGAGGGGGGTATGGAGGAAGCTCCTGTTGGCAGAAGGCCTCAAGCCTTGGAACTAAGTCAAAAAATAACAAAAACGTAAAGTTCTGCGGCGCCAGGTCGAGCAAATCAAATGGCACGTAGCGTCGACGACACCCGAGGAAGTGCTGAGCCTCGTCGATAGGAATTTTGGAGCTAAATTGGAGTGGTTGTAGAAGGCTGGTTGGGGCATGCAACAGCCTGCTCCCGAAGGGCCCCAGGAAACGACGTGCTGGGCCCGCGTCTGGGCAGGCCTCCCCTGCACAGCGGCAGCACAGCCCCAGCCCCGAGATCCCGCAGACTCCAGCCGACTGTCTGCACCCAACGACCCGGAGAGATGTTTATGGAAACCGCAAGAGGTGTGGACGAAAACCAGAACCATTGTTTATCGTAAACCTGACGTAAGCGGGCCGAATCCCCGCCCTCTCCCCCAGAAGAAAGACACGCTTTATATATTTTATAGAAGTAACAATTAGACACCAAGATTTGCAAAACCGCGGCCCAGGCGCGGAAAGCACCAGCAGAGGGAATTTATAGCCGAGTTAATGTACAACGTTTCCTCATTTCGCGAACGTCTCTGCCTCAAGTAGGTCAGGGAGGACGCAGGCCTCGTGCTTCTGACTGAAAAGGTCGAGCATGCTGTACCCACGCACCGCTGCTTCCCCCATCTCGGTTGGCATCGGGTTACAGAGGAAGCCAGGAACAATGTGCTTTCACCACCCTCAAGTATCGGCTTACCTTTTGGTTGCGAGCATTTGCACTTTCTTGTTGTGATAGAACCCCCCTGTACGTTTGGTAAAGGAAGTTGATAACAGTGCTCAGTGGGTTATCGCCCCTGCTGTGGAGATGTGTGCGTCTCTGTGTGTTCGTCCTGCAGATCTTAAGTTCGCGTGCCAGCGGGGCGTCGATGATTTTTGTGCTAGACTAGAGCCTGCGGGGTTGGTCAAATTGGATAAACATTTGAAGGGCTGCCAAGTTTCCCAGGTCCAGGCGTGATGTACTGCGCCAATTCAGGTTATATTCTTTGCACCGTGGTACTTGTAGTCCAAATCTGCCCGCTTTATGCCCCATATATTACTGAGTACATGGTATAAATGTAATTTACAACTACATAAGGATTTGGTACTCTGTATTAATGTTCGCATTGGGGTTGATCAGGGCACAAGTCCTCAAAAATAAGTGGGAAGTAACCAAGTTAGGCAGTATGCAAGTGACATGACGTATGACATCGGGCACGTGACATCACAAGAAGTGACATCAGATCTTAAGACCTCGCACACATTTAGCAGCTCTTTCATGAGTACATTTAAGCGCATCTACCATTCCTATGTGACTCTTAGAGTATATCCATGTGTATCCGTTCCCTATGTATATAGAGATAACTCTAATCACTAGTATATGCAGTAGACCTTTGTACTATCTACCATGCCTATGTGACTCTTAGAGTATATCCATTCGTATCTCCTCCTTGTGTGACTTTACATCTTGTACATTTGCAATTTTTTTCTGTTTGTATCCTTTATATAACGCATGTAATCCTAAATCCTTATGTTTTTCAACTGGTTCTTATGTAAAGCGCTCTGACACCTTCCGGTAAAGTTCGCGCTGTATAAAATCGCATAAATAAATACACAATTTAACAAGTAAGATTTTGCATCGGGTTGCGCCAAAAAAGTGACGCAATGCAAAACATGGGCCTCAGGTTTTTTTTTTCGTTTAAAGGCTGCCACAAATTGGCAGCAAGGAGGAACGTGGCAGTAAATCTGTGTTGTGATTTAACAAGCTATTTATGTTTTGTTTCCCCTTTACTGCATTTGAATCTAGGCGGGAAGCTCAGATAGTTCCCAGCCAGGATACTCCCTCAAATAAAAGGAGGCCTCATGGCCCCTTAAATTCGGTCTTTGTTTTGGGCCCACCAGGAATCTGAGATAAGAAAACCCCCTCGCCGCCTACACAGTGCAGCTCCGAAGTAAAAAAGTCAACGTGGACACGCTACTGAATATGTTCCGGTGTCTGAAAATGACCCGAGACAAGTTCAGCATATTTCAGTGCCGCCCAACTTCTTGGCAGGGTGGACAGCGTCCACCCTGTGAAAATAGTTTGTGGACGCCATCTTTCTGTGTGAACCCCCGACTTGTGCCTTGGGGTTCTTTGACCAAGCACAATACCTCAAATAAGTTATTGTGCAGTAACTATGAAGATGCATGGATAAAGACTGGGCGTATCAGAAAGTGAAGTTTGTCTAACTGAGTTGTGCAAAGTTAAAATCTCATCAACTTCCTGAAGGTATTTTAATTCTGCACTTCATCGTCAGGAGACATTTCCTGCAAATGAAAGTTTTTTTGTGAGAGTTTTTGCCAGAAAAAACTTTTTCTTTTGTGAGAACTCTTCCACAAAAAGTAGATTTGGTTTTTTTCTCCTGCAAAACCTAAATTTGTGGGATTAATCACCTTTTCTTTTTAGCCCTAGCCATCTTTGTGGTGTTCTTCAAGTTAGTAAAACAAAAAAACACACATGCACCATAACACAACATACATATTATTATGAAGACCGGCCATTGACCCCAATGAAGTGTGTGTTTACTAATTTAACTCCACACATGCTTTGATATTAGGACAGGTTATAAAGTGGACCTAGGTAAATATAACTGCGATAGCTCAAGGTGGTGGCAGCACCTTGCTACATCGTTTTTAAGGCAAGCAGATTGCGAGGGACTCTCCTCTGCTACATCTTTTATCCCGTGGTATCGCGCCACAGTCTTTTTAAAAATAACAAACAATTGATTTAAGAATTGTGTTGTGTGTATATTTTTAACTGTACCTTTTAAAAAAATCCCCCTGAGCACTGCACCCGGTCCCCCTGTGCCCCGTTCCACCGCGGCTTCTTGGTGCCGATTGTTGTGGAGGGCCAGGTCGGGCGCCATCTTGAGTGAGGCCCGGTCCCCTGCGGGACCCGAGTTAGCGGTCCAGCTAAGGGGGGGCTTGGGGCATAAATAGATCCCGTGTTTGTGAGCCTGTGCGATAGCTCAAGGTGGTGGCAGCACCTTGCTACATCGTTTTTAAGGCAAGCAGATTGTGAGGGACTCTCCTCTGCTACATCTTTTATCCCGTGGTATCGCGCTACGATCTTTTTAAAATAACAAACAATTGATTTAAGAATTGTGTTGTGTGTATATTTTTAACTGTACCTTTTTAAAAAATCCCCCTGAGCACTGCACCCGGTCCCCCTGTGCCCCGTTCCACCGCGGCTTCTTGGTGCCGATTGTTGTGGAGGGCCAGGTCGGGCGCCATCTTGAGTAAGGCCCGGTCCCCTGCAGGACCCGAGTTAGCGGTCCAGCTAAGGGAGGGGCTTGGGGCATAAATAGATCCCGTGTTTGTGAGCCTGTGCGATAGCTCAAGGTGGTGGCAGCACCTTGCTACATCGTTTTTATGGCAAGCAGATTGCGAGGGACTCTCCTCTGCTTCATCTTTTAACCCGTGTTATCGCACTACGATCTTTTTAAAAATAACAAACAATTGATTTAAGAATTGTGTTGTGTGTATATTTTTAACTGTACCTTTTTAAAAAATCCCCCTGAGCACTGCACCCGGTCCCCCTGTGCCCCGTTCCACCGCGGCTTCTTGGTGCCGATTGTTGTGGAGGGCCAGGTCGGGCGCCATCTTTAGTGAGGCCCGGTCCCCTGCGGGACCCAAGTTAGCGGTCCAGCTAAGGGAGGGGCTTGGGGCATAAATAGTGATGCACTTCAGGACGCGCAGCGGCCACGCGCAGCGGGCGCGCCGTTTACGCGCCGAAAGAGCGCCAAAGGAGGGCCCGTCTGTGCCCGTCCGTGCTCCGGACATGCTCAGTGCCAGTCCCCCTGTCAGTACTAACAGGAAACTTCACCTTACCTGTCGTAAGTACTCACGCGATGACCTTACTGCTCTGATTGTCATGCCCTGTGGGAGAGATAACCCCTGGGAGGTGGCTGATAGCTCATCCCGGGAGTGCACTGCTTGTAACTTCTGCTTCCACCCCACATTAAGTTGCCAGGTTCGACCCAGTATCGACCCCATGCTGATCAGAGCGGGCTTAATTAACGCCAGGTCTATGGTCAAGCATGCTGCCGATATCTTCGAGCTTTTGGCAGAGAAGCAGCTCGATCTTTTATTTATTACAGAAACCTGGTTAAATGCCTCATGTGCCCCGGTGGTGGAGTTAGCCATTCCCCGCGGCTTTAAAATCACGAGGGCAGACCGTCCGCTCGGCAGAGGGGGCGGCATTGCCGCGATCTACAGGGATCAATGGGTCTTAGCCTGCGAGCCCCAGGATAATCTCGGGGATGCAGAAGTGCTCCATTTCTCGTTTATGTTTAATCCACATTTTTCAGTAGGAGGCACACTGATTTACCGACCTCCGGGTCATGTTGGGAACTTTGTTGGGGCTCTTGAGGAGGTCATTACTCCCCGTGCCCTGAGATATTCAAGGTATCTCCTTCTTCGAGATTTTAATATACACATTGATGTCTTAGACTCCACTGAGGCCATCCGTCTCGGAGAAGCCCTCTCTATGGCCCACCTTAAACAATGGGTTACTTCCTCAACCCATGATGGTGGCCATCTTCTCGACTTAGTCTGCTCTAACTTTGATATTGATATGGCAAGCCCTGAGAGTGTGACTTGGTCTGATCATAAGCTGGTCAGGTTCTCCTGGTCCTTGGATGCTGCAAAGGAGAGCGGCCCCTCACTCGCCCATTCACAGAAAATTTATTTAGTCACTCTGGCCGAATCTCTGTCCCTAACCCACCCAAAACTGCCCCGGAGATTGAGATTGAAGCGGCGGTTAGCACCTTCAATATCTGGGTGGAGCTTGGGTCTGCTGCATCCATCAATAAAGGTTGTATCCGTAGGATGCGGTCTATTCCCTCCAAACCATGGTTCACCCACACCCTACGGGAACAGAAACTGGGATGTAAGAAGCTCGAACGGGTGTGGAGACAATCCTACCAACCTAAAGCTAAGAGCGACCTGCGTGCGGCGCAAAGAAACTACTATGCTGCCATTAGATCTGCTAAGAGCAGCTACTACGCAGGGCGAATCGCAATGCTAACAACAATAGTAAGGAATTTTTTTCAATTGTAAAAAGCTTCCTATCACCATGTGCCGCGCAACCTACACTGCCCTTATCTGAGCAGTGGTGTGAAGAGCTTTCTTCTTTTTTTATTGACAAAATTGCTAAAATCCAAGAAGACCTACGCACCGTCTGCGACGGCTTTCAGTCTTCTCCTGTTCCCCTCCCCACTGCTATGCCGAAGTCAACTGAGCAGTTTGCTTTCTTCTCCCCCCCGACCGTGTCCGACATTACTGCAGTCCTCGTGGCCTTGAAGTCAGGGTCTCCCTCCGATCCCTGCCATGCCAGGGTCCTCGGGGAGGTAGCTGAAACAGTAAGCAAGGAGATTACCCAGATTATTAATCTTTCTTTTTCTCTGCCACTGTCCCATCCTGTTGGAAGCAAGCCAAATTGCTGCCGCTTCTAAAAAAGACTGGCCTTGATCCAGCTGTACCTTCTAATTATCGTCCTATTTCGTTATTGCCTGCCTTAGCAAAAGTTTGCGAGAAGATCGCTTTTAAGCAACTGAATAATTTTATTGAATCCTCTCAAGCATTGCACCCCGCTCAATCAGGATTCTGGGCCGCCTACAGTACCGAAACGGCGCTGGTCGAAGTGTCGGAGGCTATTCGGGAGTGCCTGGACGGAGGTGGCAGAGCAGCTCTGATTTTATTGGATCTCTCTGCCGCCTTCGACACGGTACCCCATACATTACTCCTCACTAGACTAGCGGCCGTTGGTATCACAGGCTCTGCACTAGACTGGCTGACGTCCTTTTTGGATAATAGGACACAACAGGTCTGGATGCCTCCTTTTGCCTCCCTCCCCAAGAAACTCACTACAGGAGTCCCCCAGGGGTCTACGCTGAGCCCCCTGCTTTTTAATGTTTATCTGACCCCTCTGATTTATTTGGCAGAACCATTGGGGGCCAAAATTATGGCCTACGCCGACGACACCCAACTTTTGTTTACCTGGCCTAAGGACAATTTGGACGCGTAGGCTGTCCAACTTTGCCTCTCATCTGTCTTCCGCTGGCTAGCTCTTGCTCAGCTCAAGTGTAATGAAGACAAGTCTGAGGTGATCTTCTATGGCTCCTTTCCGGATAAATTTTGTGATCTTTTATAGCCTCGCGACCTGCCTTGCCCAAAATCCATCGGGCGCCCAGCAAAAAACCTTGGAGTTTGGTTTGGAAATGACCTTAAGTTTGAAGACCACATTAAAAAACTTACGGGGGTCTGTTTTGCCACTCTCAAAGCCCTCCGTAGGTTCTTTCCCCTCCTTCCGAGAAAGGCTAAAGAGACGGTTTTGCGAGCCTTAATACTTTCCAGGCTCGACTACGCGAACAGACTGTTCTGTGGTCTTCCAGCTTTCTTGATCCAACGTCTCCAGGTCATCCAAAACGCAGCCGCAAGGTTGCTGTTTAATCTCCCTATGAGATCTAGTGTCCGTTCCTGTCTCCGCACCCTTCATTGGCTTCCGGTTGCCCATCGGATTATGTTTAAAATTCTTGTCCTTGCCTTTCGTGCGGTCCATTTGATCGGCCCCGTTTACCTGAGGAGAAGGTTTGCCCTGTACATTCCCAATCGATGCCTTCGTTCGGCCAATCAGCACCAATTGAGGGTTCCCAGATTTAAGCTCTCCCGACTAGGCGGCCAGTCTATTTCGGTCAAGGCCTCTAGGGTTTGGAATGCTCTCCCGTTTCATCTCAGAGCTGCTTCGACCATCACGGCCTTTAAGAAGGGGCTGAAAACTCATCTGTTTAACATCATTCTTTAACTCTCCTAATTTCTTTTTGTCCTCTGAATCTGTCTCACCTTCTGCGCCAGGATACTATTTTAGTAATAGAGCGCGCTACAAAACCCTTTATATCTTATCATATCATAACTGCACTTTTTGTTTCTGGATACAGTCATTTGAAAGTACCTAAGTACACTACTGGTGTATATACATATATAATTTTTTTTTTTTTTTTAAGTTTTCCACAAAGGTACGTCATGCACTCGCAGGGTCTTGCTTATCAATTCTTCATTCAAAGTTTCAAAGTTCATAACAGACAATCGAATAACTAACAGACGCGTTTCTCCCTCCTGCGCTTTGTCAATGTCAGTATCCATGATTACACATTCACATTTTATCATGTCATGATTTTATTAGGCAGCAACTGTTGAACAGTAATGGAGAACGGACTACCATTCCTTCTATTTTTCAGGGTACTGGTGTCGGCCATTTTCACATGTAAAACATCTGATTTAGTTCTTATATGCATATAAACGCACATGCTTTTGAAAATATTAAAATCAACACAAATCAATGTATATAATCGTGTGAATGAATACAAATATATACGTACACCAATAAATATGAATTTACTATCCCTTTCTTTAATCGTAATTCCTTTCATATTTATGGGGAATGTTGTTGTGTAACAATCACGCCCTGTATACGCTATCTCCCTAATTCACTGGTGGAATTATTAAATGAAAAAACCATAATATCTCATAATTTTTCAATATGTATTCAAAATTCAGCTTTATAGTAATATGACCTAGCCTTTGGCTTTTTTCTTTTTTTTCTTCTCCCCCCCCCCCTTTCTTGTCCACCAGTAACTTTTGAAAATTCATGTATTATAGGTTAATAGTGGCGTGTATGCATGAATACGTCATATTTTGTTAGATTCTCCACTACTCCGAGTAGGTATAGACCAATCAACACAAACAGTCCAAGGTCGCTCTTCCTGCCTTCCTAACATTCCCCTTGTTCCTTGGGAGGAAGGAATGCGGCTCGGCTCACATTACAAGCCCTGGGCTGTGAGGCGGAGGGCCGCGCCCTGAGCTGTGAGGGCTGGATGTGAGGAATGTCAACAGGCTCCTGAGGGCACCCTCTGCCATGAGGCATCTGCCTGAGCAGGAAGCCCAGTGACTGAGGCCTGCTTCCCTCTGTTAATGCACCTCGGTATGCTTCCCTCGGTTAATGCCCCTCGGTATGCACAGATATTTATGCAGTGCTGCATTGTGCTTTAGCAGGGCCTCTCAGCGCTGTCAGGCACACGCATGCCCTTGTCGCTAGCATTACATCACAGACTGGAGTTTGTTTTCTTTTGGGGTAGAATTATCATGAGTGTGGGTGCAGTTGATATTTCATGTCATATGTCTGGTGGTTGTTGGGTTGGGTGTGGTGCGCAGCTGGATATATGTGTGACATCAATATGATTGTGCTGTCTCGTTCAGTCCACAGTTTCCCTTCAAGTCAGTCTCACTGCGGTTGGTGGTTTAGCCTGTGGTGTTGTCTCGGAGAGGACTGTAGTCCTTGGTGTTGCTGGATGTGTACCCTGCAGGTGACAAAGGAGGATTTGGAGCAGTGTTTCATTAAGGCAACTTTAAGTATCCACCTAGGATTCCACCATCAAGAGGTCAACAGTTTCCCTCTTCAAGAATTAAATATGGAGACAGAGGGTAAATGGAGCAGCAAAATAACATTTTTTTAAAATAAAGGGGCATATCACCAAGGGCCTTATCGCCGCTTTAGCGGAAATTTTTCCCACTAAAGCAGCGATAATTTTATCTCCCTATTACCTAGCTGTCGCTAACACCAGTTAGCGACAGCTAGTAGGAGATAGCATTGATCTTGGGGCCCACTTTGCATGTCAGCGATATTTATCGCTAATGACATGCAAAGTGGGCGTGCCAAGATGTTAGCGACTGGAAACAGTCGCTAACATCGCTAACTCCTATTACCAAGTTTTGGAAATAATCGCGCTAAGCGCGATTATCTCCAAAAGCTAACGCCTGCCCAGAGCAGTTCTTAGCCATGTAATCCAATGGTAGGTGGATAACATGGCTAAGAGCATTTGCTCGGTAAAGCATGAATATCGCTGACTTTACAGCGATATTCATGCATTTCGGCCGATTTTTATCGCTTAGGAGATAAACCTTGATAATTGCAAGGTTTCTAAGCGATAAAAATAGGCGAATCACGGCGATAAAATTATTGCCTGTAACCAAGCTTAGCGATAATTTTCGCTTATTCTTGATAATATGCCCCAAAATCTTTTTGTTCACTTTTATCAGAACATTAAATGCCATGTGTTACTTTCAGTGAAAAAGTATAAGGCATAAAGAAAACGATACAATGAGAACCACTTAATACATGTGAGCAAGAACTGTAAAGAAATTAAAAAACAAAGAAAGACAGTGCAGCAGCAGTATTATGAATCGACACATTGCGTGCAGAGGGATCAGAAGGAATAAGTCATAAACTCCAGGGGGGAAGGGTGGGAGGCAAGAGAGGGTGGATGGGGTGGGGAGATCAGTGGTGGTTCCTCCACCATGGCGGAGGAGCGTCGCCCCACTGCTTTCGAGCAGTGTGAGAAGCAAAAACATAAAAAGATAATAACTTTCAGTTAATATCATTTTATGTGTTATGTGCTGCTTTGCGGATGGGCGGGGCTGCTCTGCGGGCAGGGCAGTGGAGGAGTGGTTTGCCCACTCCTAAGTGCACAGTGAATGGCAATGCACCGACGGGCCAGCACCAATTCCAGCTGAGTGAATCTGTGCTGCGTTTACCTTTTTGGGAAGAGGAAACAGACCCAGCATGCAGTGTCGGATTGCCAATTCTGCATTCACTTTTGTTACTCTGCGTACTTCCTGTAGTACCTCACCCCCCAAAAAGCTGTAACTGTACACATTTCCACGTAACATGACCAAAATATGCCAGGGATGCGCCACAACTGGTGCAGCCAGCAAGGCCATTGGGTAAACTCTGTTACGACGTTGTGGTGTCAGATAAGCTCTGTACAGGTAGTAAAACTGTGCCAGCTTAAATCTGGCCTTGCTAGCCACTTTCCGCTCCTGCGCCCAAGCCACTTCTACCCCCCCGTCCGTGAGTGGGGTCTCCAGCTCCCCATTCAATGACACACACTTTGATTCAACATTCGTCTGTTTGTCGCTTTTGAGAGCTGCATGGCTGCATGTAGTCAGGATATGATACCTTTTAAGGCGTCAGCCTCTAACATCACCTGTAGAACATGGGACTCCCTTAGGTCTTCCGGGAAGGATGTCCAGATCTCTCGGGCCATATGTGACAGACTTGTGTACTGCAAGAATTGTCCCCAACCTATTCCAAAGTGAGTCCCAACTTTCTCCAATGACATAAAGTTACAGTTTAGGAATAGATATTCCACTCTCTGACATACCGTCACCAGCCATCACAAGACGTCCATGGAATCTCATATGTGTATGGATGGGCGCAGCCACCAGAGTGGGAGGAGCTTGGCATAGGGTGCCTGCCTCAGAGCCTGCGTAAAGGACCTCTCCCATGCCTGGGCAACTTGTGTAATAATGTAGAGAGTGCCTGCTGGGAGTCTACGGCCATGCATAAGCAACTTTGGGAGCTTATCTATCACAGTGGAGCCAGACAGAAATATATTTTCCCAGTTGGGACCGTTCCACACCACTAAGCGGCATACTGCAGTAAGCCTTCCAGAAGGTACAGACAAAGATCCTGGAGACCAAGGCCGCCCTCCGTAAGTCACAGTTTTAAGATCGCAAAGCAGACCCTGCTCCTTCTCCCCGCCCATACCAGGGGCACCAGTAACCCATTCAGCTGTCAGAGCAATGAAGACATACAAAAGGGGGTGGTGATGGACGGAGCATCTGAACCAATCAAACACTCACACCCAGTCAAAAGATCTGGGTTTAATCCATCACCGTTCTTTAGCCCACTCTGCCACCCCAGTTCAGACATGGCCATATGCAAATCAGTCTGACCCTGTGCCTCGTGGGAACAATCCAGCCCGAACTGCTAAGCCATGCCGTCCCTGGACCGGAAACAAGCTTCCGAGGACCGGTTTCTGGCATTTCAACCCAGATCTGTTGACTGGGTGTGAGTGTTTGATTGGTTCAGATGCTCCGTCCATCACCACCCTCTTTTGTACCGCTTTGTTCGCCATAAGTTGGCAGGGTATGCTCAGACGTGAGTCCCTTGCTCACTTTGCCACTGGATTCAAGCAAGCCGGGCTGAAAACAGCTGAAATGCCAGAAACCGGTCCTAGGAAGCTTGTTTCCGATCAGCGAGCGAGGTAGTAGAACAATTTAGCTCAAAGCCACTTTTCCCATAACTGGCAGCTGCAGTGTGGTCCAGAACTGACTGGAGGCGGAAAGGCCTTCTATCACCCTTCCCATGTTTAGTTCATAGTGTAGGTGGTGGTCATGTGTCACCTGCATACCAGAACTCTAGGTCTCCCATAGCAACTCCACCGAAGGGGGGTCAGGTACATCCATCCCAGCTAGAGCTGCCAGGAGGAAAAGCACAGTCTTGTGGCGATTGACACAAAGCCCTGATACTTCTCCAAAACCAGCCATTAGCTGCAGGAGGAGAGGTACTGAGGAATCAGGGTTCATTGCATATATCAGTGTGTCATCTGCAAACATTGACACAACATGTGACAAGGCTAGCACCTGCATACCCCATTCCTGCAGTTCGGTTTTAAGATGAATCGCCAATGGCCCTAAAGCAAGTGCAAACAGGAGAAGCGACAGTGGGTACCCCTATCATGGAAGCCTTTTAATATGAAATATGCCAGACACCTCCCACCCGGTGCGCATCCTTGCACTTGGCGCTGTGTATAGAAGTCGCACTCATGATAGGAATTCTTTACCCAGGCCCATCCGCTGGTAGACCTCTCAAAGGTACATCCAGGACAAAGTGTCAAATGCCTCTTCTATATCTATGGCTATCAGTGCCGCACAAATGTCTATGTCTCAAGATATGTATAGCACGTGGTAGAGCCTTCACAAGTTCATATGGGTACCCTTCCAGGGCATGAAATCGCATTGATAGTCCTGGCCCAGATTTGTGATCACTTGTCCCAACCGCAGTGCTAGTACTTAAGTGAATAATTTAACGTCCATGTTGAGCATAGAGAGTGGTTGGTAAAATCCAGGGTCTACGGGGTCTTTGCCCGGCTTTGGAAGCGTAATTATTAGGGCTTCCCCGCATGTGACCGACAATTCGCCGTTAGTGTGTGCCTCGCGTATGGTTTCTAGTAGCAGAGGGAGCAGGAAAGCGGAGTAAGCCTTAAAATACTAATCCTGAGAACATCCGGTCCTGGACAGTTCCCTCTGGCCATACCCTGGAGCAAAATAACACTTTACCTAAGAGACCGAAAATCCTTTCACTTGCTTCAGCACTGTTTGCTAGAGAGGCTGGTGGCAGCGGTACATCTGGGTCAGGAGGAGGAAAGCAAATCCGTGAACCCATATTACTGGTGGCATCTTGACACCTGCTTCATAGAATAACTAGGTTATACACACCGCCACCATCCGAAACAGTGATCCAGACTGCGTCACACTCCTCTATCTAGAAGAAAAACCAATCCCAAATACGGCTTTTACTGAAGCATGTTTAACCCATGTCTAAGTGTTATAAATAAAAAAATTACTGTGGTGGTAATCTTTCCTACATGGTCGTCAGACATGCATCTTTCCCTCATATTACCTAAATGCGAGTGAATCTGATAACCTGACTTTCTTTTGGACCCAACACCCACAAAATCTTGCATGCCCACTAAGGCCTAGACATGAAATTGACCCTGATACCCACAGCCTAGATCTGAGTTTTAGTGGGGACATCAAAAAAATACCCTTGGGCCACACAAGACTGGAGTTTGTGTCTCCGGGACGGTGATGCACCGTTACATCGCAACTTTTACAACGGGAGTCTATTACAACAGAACTTTTACAACGCAGGATCCATTACATCGGATGCCATTACAACGCATGGCATTACATAGCAGATGCTATTACAACGCATGGCATTACATCGTAAGTATAGGTAAGTATTTAATTTTTATTTAATAAATTTAATTAATATTAATTATAATTAAAGGGTTTGGGTTTTGGGGTACAGGGGTGTTTTTAGGTTTCAGGGCAGGGTTTGGGTTTTGGGGTACAGGGGTGTTTTTAGGTTTCAGGGCAGGGTTTGGGTTTTGGGGTACAGGGGTATTTTTAGGTTTTAGGGTTGGGTTTGGGTTTTGGGGTACAGGGGTGTTTTAGGGTTCAGGGTTGGGTTTGTGCTTAGGGCTAATTAAATTATATTTACCATTTATAAATTAATTAAAATATATTTATTAAATTAAATTAATTATATTATATTAATTACATTTTTTAATTAAATTAATTAAATTAAATAAATTATTTTAATTAATTTAATTTAATTACAATTTTAAAAATATTTAAATTAAATTAATTTCATTATATTAATTAATTAAAATTAATTACAATTTTTATTAAAATTAAATTAAATAAATAGATTTAAATCTATTAAATTAAATTAATTACTATTTTAAAATGTATTTTAATTAAATTAATTAAATTAAATTAATTAAATTAACTTTATTATATTTTTTTAAAAAAGGTATACTTACCTATACTTACGATGTAATGCCATGCGTTGTAATAGCATCTGCTATGTAATGCCATGCGTTGTAATGGCATCCGATGTAATGGATCCTGCGTTGTAAAAATTCCGATGTAACGGAATGCGTTGTAAAAAACCGCGTTGTAGTGACACCAATCCCTCTGGGACATGTACAGTGAGCAGTGGTGGTAGCAGCTGAGCACAGTGCCTTCCCGCCCACTCGTGTAAAGTTCTGCTCATGTTTCTTGCCCAGACCTTGCCCTGACATCTCTGCATGAGCGTTGACTGGCTGTTGTACCTTTGTTACCGGCTAACAGCACTCCATGTTGATTGTATGTGTATGTATGCTGTAGGCCAGTGGGATCCATTTTGAACTGCCCTTGGCTCTGACCTGGCACAAGATGGAGGTTTTGAAGGAGCCTCCCCAGGCAGTGAAAGGGTATTATCTGCATTCCTGAGCTGCAGGGTTTAGCCCTGGATACAGAAATCCGGAGGAATGGCGATGGGGCTAACTTTAGATAGTCAATGTGACCTATTTACCAAGGAGTTACTGATTAGTCCTTCCTGAGCACTAACATTTGCGTATTGGTAGGGAAATGTGGGCGAGTCCGCAGATTTTGGTGTTAGTGGGAGAGAAGTTTGTAGGCAACGCATGGTCCTTTTGGCTTCTCCTGAGTAGCCTGAGTCTACACTCATTACACTCATGTTATAAGTACTTTTGCTTGGAGCCAGCATCGTCACTACCTGCTATGGCAGCCATCATTTTACACAAAGAATTGTCTGCACTACAGAAGGAAGATGAGTTTCTGAAAAGGACCCCCCAGATGCATCCCTGACTGGAGCCAGGGGTACTCCAGAAAGTAGAAGAAGAGTTGCCGTAATCCAGGGCTGGTATCACTGGCAGACAGTCTCCCAGAGGCAAGAGGACATTGCCTGAAACTGCTCTTCATACTGGAGAAGCTGTGGGTGTGCCTGAGACCTGCCTGCCTGCTGAGAGGAGAAAGGAGAGAGCAGTGTCCCTGCCCAAGGAGGAGAAGCCCTGCTACAAATGACAGAAGAGGTTCAGCCCAGAAGAGCCAGTCTGTTCAAGGAAAGGTACCAGAGCCCAAAGACCACATTAGCTATCAAGGAGATTCACCTTTGAGCTCACTCCTGCGGCCGCCACAGCGGAAGCTGATTCTACCTTCACTGACATACAAGTCACAGTCTGCGGGAAATCTTCCCCATTTTAGCCATAATGGGGACTACACCTGTGTTTAAATCTGTATTACTGTGTGGTAGGCCCTGTAGATTCCGTAGTGATCATTCTACTAGTCCTACCCCCGTTTCTATGCACTGTATTATGTTTTCATGTGATTACAGTATTTCTCTTTTCAAAAGACACTGGGCTAGATGCTCGCTTATTGGGTCTGATGTGGTATTGTTGAGATCTGAGGGGCATATTAGCAAGAACGTCGTTAAAATGATCGCCGTACTGCCGCTAAAACTGCGATAATGCGCTTGCTAATATACGTTATAGAATTCCAATAGAAGCCCAGGTTAGATGTCCTGCACATCTAACCTGGGCTTCTATTGGAATATTAGCAAGCCCATTATTGCCGTTTTAGCGGCAGTTTCCTGTCGCTAAAACAGCGATAATTTTAACGAGGTTCTTGCTAATATGCCCCAAAGTCTCTAGCCCCACACCCTTAGATGCCTGGGACTGCTCACCCTCACTACCCTGAGAGTCAAGTGTGGCAGGGTGTACTTGGCCCAGGTTCCAATGTCATAGAGGGATGGGCCCCAGGACATCAGTCACAAGAACTCACCCACTACAGTGGGGCCCAGTATTCCTATGTGCCTTGTGGCCCTCGAATGGTTTCTGACACAGGTGCTGTTATTACCCAGTTTTATTGTGCTCAATTTGTCAACCACAGAAGGATGAAAAGCTGTGTTGGTCTTGTGGCGATATTAACTTGTGACTTGCTGGTCATAAAGACATCAGCAGCAAGCCCTTGACTCACTGAGCCTTCTTGCTGGCACCCTCACTTCAGTGACAATGCATTAGTGGTCCTCAGCCCTTCTTCCTGCAGCAATTTTAGAAATCTAGTATAGAAATCGTAACATTCGAAGTCTCAGCAGATGCATGAACCTACCCTACCTATGCCCATGCGAAGTGCAGCCGCCACCCCAAATATAGACATCAGCAAGGGTCGGTGCTACAATAGACTTATTTGCAGTGGCGCAACGAAACCTCAGGGGGCCCCCCAAGGAAAGGTAAGCCCCCAACCCTCATTATCCGTTTCCAGCCTTGCGCTGTATTTTTCTCCTACCAAAATGTACACTCTTTGGAAAATCGATCCTCAAAATAATTTATTGATTTAATGAAAATCTGGTATTCATGATTTTTTCTCGAAAATAAACCCTTTTCATCTGGATGAGGTGTTTTTTTAACACTATCCTACATTGCTTCAGAGACAAGGCTGTCCAGAGAAGAACACCTAAAGCATCGCGACCTTGAGCGCTCTAAGGGTATACCACTGTGATGGATGGAAACAGCCATGTATCATATCGGAGAAGGGGAGGTCTGTAAATAAACGAAGCATTTACCATCCCGAGAGCTGTGTGGTTAAACCATTGTACGTTATTTCACGATATGCAAATATCCAAAACATTTGTTATCCTGAGGACTCCCTGCTGTCACCCATATATTGCCACCATGTGTGCCATATATTATTTTAGGACAGGTATCTAAATTACCAAAAAGCATGCCATACAAAGAACTACATAAATTTACATCAAAATATCCTAGGAACAGGGCCTATATTATCTGGGCGTACATCAATAAATAATGAAATATGAGAGCTGGAATATTTCTAACCATAATGGGGCAGATTTATGTTGGGAATGCGCCACGTTTGCGTCACGCAACTGCGGTGTAAACGTGGCGCATCCCTACGACCCATTTACAACGTGACGCATCTAGGCAGATGCGTCACGTTGTAAAGCCCTGCGCCACTTGTGGGCGTTCCGGCGCAGGGTGGGCGTTCCGGGGCAGGTGCGCCTCGCAAAAGTTGCTGAGTGAAATCTATAAGATTTCACTCAGTCACTTTCAGGCCAATGCTGCGTCAAAACCCTGCGCCTGCTTGAAGCAGGCGTAGGTCTTGACGCAGCATTGTAAAGATGGGGCACCCCGAGCTTTGCTGGTGCTGCGTCGCGCTTGCGACGCAACTCCAGCAATGCGCCACCTTTACGGCACAGATGCGTCACGCATCTGTGCCGTTTTTACCCCATGGTGCGCCGCATTGTAAATGCGGCGCACCATGGGTGGTGGAGCAGCGGCGCAAAATAACTGGCGCATCCCTGGGGATGCGCCAGTTATCATAAATCTGCCCCATAGTGTCTTTGTAAACCATATATTAGGACATGATAACTCTGTGAGTGCCACAGTTAAACCCCCTACAGCAGCAGCGGCCCATGCAGGTCCGAGCGGTGGGGCCTGGTTGGGTGGGGTGTGTGGGGGAGGGGGGGGAGGGGATTGGATTTGACAGACGACCAAGAGGGAAAATTAAATAAATAATTAATTTTCCGTAGTAGTCTGTCAAAATCTCTCCTGGCCTCACCGCTCTTACCTGCATGGGCCACTGCTGCCCTACAGTGCCTGGAATTTAACGGCCTATTATTGCTATGGAGGTTTGTGAACAGGCAACGCCTCTGGCATCCCGTGAGTTGAGAGTATTGACAATCGCAAAGTGAGATCTCTGCTCACATTCTTTTAAAATAAACACAAAATACTTCTCCGGGTCTTGCACCACCTTTCTTCTCTACACCTTTTATCCAGTACATCTCCATCTGGGGTCCATTTCATTCTAAAGAGACAAATTCTGCTTTCAAATTTACAAAACTACAAATTGCTAGGAAACAGTGTCTTACATATAATGAAAACGAAAGCTGGGAATCCAAACTCACTGCCCCAGGTCCCATGAGGCTGAACTCGTCAACTTTCCCATCAGGTTTGGTCTTCCTTCTTTGCTACTGGGGATAATATGCACTCATTACCTATCTGGGGACTCACACAAAGCCTTTGCTGCAGTGTTTAATGTGTAATAAAATAAGAGTAGGTAACCGAAAACTTCTCAGAGGCTTCTACCGACTTCCTAAACTGAAGCTGTACACAGCGTTCATGGACAATGGTCAAAGCTGGATTGCAGTGAGTGAGCAAGCCTTCCTCAAGAGAGTTCAGGCAGAGGTTCTCACCCAATTAAAATTTTGTAAGAATTGGGTTAAATAGTGCATTTTACATAATCGTTTACACTTTAAATTGGTAAAATTATCCTAGACTCTGAAAGAGCACTTTGAAGCTGAAACCTTTTATTTGTTTTAATTATGCAACTTGCAGAGTATTAGAAAAACATACGTGAAGTTGCAACTCACTCAGCTTTGCAAATTTGCACAGAGCTGTCTGCAACATAAGCAGGCTTTTCAGTGGCACAATGAACAGAAGATGTCATGGAATATGAACGTTCCTAGCCCTGATGTTGAATGCTGCTTCCTTAATAAAAAGAGAGACCCAGCTCATTGGCAGCCAAAAACGATAGCATCCTCACCCATTCATTTAAATCATATTTTAACCACTTTCTTGCTTCAACCATCCAAATTAACAGTGCAATTTAATGCCTTCTAACTCAAAAATTCAAGTTGGAATACAACTTCTAGGGTGACCAGTTAAAGTCAACTATTGCTTCCCATCAACATCACAACAGCTCCTCGCTTTTTTACACGTAAATCATTTGTATGGTCCCTTTATTTTACTAAATAATTACCATTTTCCTTAACTTTCGATTCTTCTACCTCACACTGAGCAATCTATTTCAAACCTGCTTCTCAAGCAATATGACTCCCTTTCCCTCCAACATCTTTTTAGGTCGAGCTGCTGTCCAGTGAAGCCTCTATTGTTAGCGACTTGCTCTGGAAGTGGGACATGGGATGGGCACAAGCTTTCGGCGATTTCAGCAGGTGCACGCGCACGTACAGCCACGCGCCGTGCACATCTCCTGTCCCGCTTCCGAGGCAAGTCAGCCACCTACAATAGCATTATTTTAATTAACACAAAAAAAACGCATGCACACACACGTGCACACACACACACGCACCCCCCCACCCAGGCAGTGCACGCAACTTGTCTTCAAACAGCCTGCAAGCTCTCACTTACCGGCTCAGTCCTTGCCCGTCTCTTGGCACGCCGCGGGGCTCTCCTCACCACTCGGGAGCCCCGTGTTGCCTCTGGTGCCATGCAGTCTTCCCCCGGTCTCTGATGGGGCCAGGGACTTCAGCATTGAGCCTGCAGGGTTCCGTACGTTCTCCCGGCGGTTCCTTTCTGTTTCTTTTGCAGGCCCCGCGCACGTCCCAACGAAGGCTGCCTAACTTCCGCGATGTCGCCTCAGTTCTTCAGGTCAGTATGATCGCCATTTCTAATTTTGTTTCTAGTGCTTTTTTTTCTTGAGTTCTTATAATTCTTCCCCCACACAGACAGTATGGAGTGGCGTTCGTATGATATCATCGTCGCGTTGTTATCACATTGCTCCCTACGAGTTCTTTCTCTGTTCTGTTGTTCATTGTGCACTATGCCCGGAAACCACAATCACTTTTTTTTCTTAAACACTTTATTGCTAGTATAATTGTTATTTTTCTCCAGTTCCTGGCACAGCGTTCTTTGTTCCTGGTTACACAACGGTGTGCAATTTAAATGCACTTACAATGCAATATGGGCTTCCAGTGACTCGAGCCTACGCGAAGCGACATTCCTTAATTCCAAAGCTTCATGTGTTGGTATGTTTCAAACAAATGCACATACTTAACAAAAGTAAAAATTCTCAGGCACTAAATTTGTAACATTTCAATGCATTACATTGTGCGACTTGAAACTTTAATGTAGTTTGTAATAATGAGGTATGCACTCCTTTATTTTCAGTCGAGTTTGTCACATTTGCCAGAAGTGCGTTACTGTGTTTTGTCTCAAGTCAATACAAAATTCCCAGTATGATATACTGGTAACACCCCCCTTAACAAATGAGTGATTTTTCTAATTTATTGAGCCGCAATAACATTTTCTTTAGAAACGCTTAAGATCGCAACCACAAATCAATGATCGTAAAGGTGGTTAACATAGATTAGAGAAATAACAGTTGAGGTGCAGAGAAATTGTACTGACTGTTTGACAATGGTTGGTGAAGAAGACCCATATATAACACAATTATTTCTCTAGCTAATGCAGCAAATACATACTGTACAGATTCAGAAAAGAAGGGGCTAGTAATAACTTCTTTTGAGTAGAATTAAATGTACTAATAATGCTATTTTGAACTCTGAGAAGAGGGGTGCCACAGATGTCTGGTAGTTGGGCGGTGCAATGCTTGTGGTTCTAGCAGGTAGAAGGACTGAAATTTGGGCAGAAACGTGATTGTGACCGGAAGGTGTTCTGTTTGGCCAAACTCGAAGTTTGACCTGGTGTGTAATGATACATGGTGTCAGGTAGTTAGGAACCAATACCTTAACTTCTTTGTTTACCAGTTTTAGTAGCTTGTATTTGGCTCTGTTTATGAAAGTTAGACAGCTGGCTTCATGAAGGTGAAGATATCATTACGCAGGGGTATGCCTGAGTAAATTTTAGAGTTCAGCGATCAAAATTTAGTAGCATGTCTAGTGGTGTGACGGGGCTCAATAACTGACTGTTGAAGTATTCTGGTCTACTGAATACTAATGACTTGTTAAATGATTTAACGTGTTTCGAATTTTATGTGTAAGAAAATCTTGCCTATGTTATGAAGGTGGAAAAATGTTTCAGTAGCTGTGTTGCTTAAGAGGCCTTCAGTTCTTATGGAAGTACAGCCCGCAGCAATCTTTTGTGGCCTCGGGCTCAGGAACCAAGCCATGCTTTGGAGAATGGCTGCACCACAGACTTTCCGAAACACACAAACACACACAACACACAACCCCAAACACAACACACACAACCCCACACATACAACCACAACCACACAACCACACACACACACAACACACACAACCACACACACGCACACACAACCACACACAAAACACACAACCACACACAACCATCTATCTATCTATCTATCGCACTCTATCTATCTATCGCCCTCCCTCTATCTATCGCCCTCCCTCTATCTATCGCCCTCCCTCTATCTATCGCATCACCACATCACTATGCGATACCACAGCATCATTGAACGCCACAGCATCACTCGTCGCCACAACAACATCACTTAGCGCCACCACAGCATCAATCTGTGCAACCATTCAACAACAACAACTAGTTCAAATATGTTCTCTCAATGTTTCAAGCTTTATTACAAATGTCGCAAAAAGAGGTTACGCTTCTGTTCTTGGATTTTCGTCACAATAAAATACACTGAACATAATCTCCACAAAATGTATTTACAAAAGTTTAAGCTATTGCTATTATAAATTACAATAACTTTCATTTAAGTATTAATTATTAAAAATAAAATAAAAGCCATTGTTATTTGTAATATCAATACATCTAAGTCACGTAAATACAACACATATTGCACTACAAATGCTATAGGTGTCACATTTGCGAAAGTTAAAACTATTGGCATTGTAAATGACAAAGCTATTAATTTAGCTATTTTCAAAACCAACACATAAATACAAAATTTGTCATTTACAATACCAATAGCTCAAACTTTCCTAATGCGCGACCTATTGCATTGCAAATGCTTGTTTTAGCACCTGTAAGGTGACTGTCAAAGTATCTACACTTGCCTACCCAAGCCCCTTCCACCTCTAAAGAAAAACCTCAAGTAACAACCTACCCATCAAATCTTTCCATCCAGTTACCATCACATTATTTATGTGGCTTTAGGATCTACAGGGGTGTGATAATTGAATGGTGATGCCATCTGAAAGGATTCACAGCTCCCGCGTGCTTGCTGTGGGCAGAGCAGATATGAAGCAACATTTCTTGCCACAAGGCTGCAAGTCATCATACACATTCCCTGCTCTGAAAAATACGGCTTGCACTATAAAACGTTGCACCCTCATCCCTGCCAAGTGAAACAGAAACCTTTTTACTGTGTGAGATGCTGTGTACTTGCGCATCAGGAGCAGCCTGCAATCATGGCCCAGTACATACCCAAGAGCTCTTTTGCTAGTTCTTTGTACAGTGACGGAGCTGGACGCGCTACCAGTCCTAATCCTACTAGGCATATGGTGGGCAAAGATTTACCATGTTTACTCAGGCAAGAAATTGACAGCAATATTAGCCGATAAAATGCACACATTCGATAGAATGAAAGACAAATTAAACAAGCTTTGTCAAAGCCAATCGGTCTCGGCAATGAGTGAACTATGGGCTTGGCTTTGTCAATGGCAAATGTGCTTCAGCATTGTATTTCCAGATGGTAAGTGTTCCCCAGGCAGATGCAGCACCTATGCGCCCTCAGCTGATGTGCTGTTACTCCTTGGTATAACCACAGGCATACAAAGCATCCCAAAACAAGGAGCAAAACACAATATGTAATGTGTCAATTACCTTTGAGTGCTGCAAAAATTACCTAGTAAAATTATGATACTTATTTTGTTTACCTCTCAGAAGGCACCACCTGCCTTAGTGCAATTTACACTTGTGACTTTCAAGTTACACACATGTGCCTGCTGCAGGCACTCAACCCACTGAGCTAGCTGACTAGCTAGAAGTATCACAGGCAACAACCTGTCATGTTCCGCGGCACCTACAGATCTCGGGCTGTCAAAAAAGAACAGAAGACTACAGTTCCCGGCATGCCTCGCGTACGTCGCGTACAACGCGAGTTGCGCGCGCATGCCAGGAAATAAAGGAGAGAAGCCGACGGCGGTGAAACGCCGATAATTCCGTTTTGGCAGGGACGTTTCTGGAGCTCAGGATCTTTAGCGGTAGGACGACTTGTTGTCCCAAGTCCACCGAAACCGTGAGTAGTCTGGCAGTTGGCGGTGTGAGGCGTTGGTTCCATCGATCCCAACAGCACACCGGCCGGCATTTCTTACGAGAGGAAACTTCACTCGGCTGAGTGTTTCCCGCAGTTTCCTAACCTTTGTCTTTGTTCCTGAACGTTGTTTGGCATTGCAGGGTTTTGAGCTACGGAGACCTTGTGTGCGTGCAGTGCCAAGCGCAATCTCAAAGTGTATATATTTGTATATAATTGATTCAGATGCGATGGGACTCACTTGAAACTGACCACTGAGCCTCGCTACGAATAATCCATGAAGGAGTAAACTCTTGATCCTTCAGGTGTATGGCATACTTAAGAAATACTGCAACGTAGTGTGATTTCAACACTGAGTTCACCTCTTAAGGAGCTATATCTCTGTTCTTCTCTGGGAGGTCCCGTGAGGAGCAGAATTCATTGTTCTTTCGTTCTTTCATTTCTACAGGAGACAGGAGGGGTATTGAGAAAGGGAATTGAGGTTTACCCATACAAGTTGACAAGATGCACTATTTATGGTGTGTGTATTGTACCTTTTGATCTACAACAGAAATTACTGTTCCCATTAATCAGCAGACATTGAATGGTGTACGGTTTGTATTTTCAGCTGGGTACAGTTCCTCTTACCTCCTCCAAAACACTGTCTCCACTTGGATTAGATCTTTGTGTATTTTCCTTTACAGGTATTACTCATCTACGGTGGGGTGTTGTTTGTTAAGGGACGTTTAAAGCTGAGTTCCCTATTTAGAGTGAGGGAGATAGGGTGTTCTAAACTCTTGTTATTTGTCGTTACAGATCTCCCTCCCTGCTGTCCCCTTCCTTTCCGGCGCCCCGCTGTACTATCTCGATTGTTCGTTTCATTGCATATTGAACACTGAGGTGGTTCGGTAGGGACGGGTATTGGACTCTCAACACAGCCCCGAGGAAGCCTGAAGCCGAGCCTGACACAACCATCAAAATGCAGAAATCACTGCATGTGTAGATTTAAATTCAGGAATCTTTATTAAATCTATTCACTCCTCCTCCTACATGGTGTTTTGTGTGTCACAGTTGTGTCTATCTGGTTTGACATAAACATGGTATAGTATGACCATACCTCCCTTACAGTCAGTGAATTGGATTTACAACAACCACCTAGATGTCATAGCCATTGCAAGAAAGTGGTAAGCTAGTTTATTAGGCCACTGTACTGTTATCACTGGTTCACGTGGACGTATCCTGGCAGGGCTAACTCGGCCTTTGGATGTTCTGAGGTTGAGAAAATTAATCCTGTTATTTTGTGTAACAGTAACGAATACTTGCAGTACTTCAATATGTTCGCCTCTAAGTATTAAGTGATAGCATGGTATTATTCTTTTACCACTGTTGTCATTCTGGTTCGCATTGGGCTTAGAGACCATGCAAAGTGCCTCTTTGGAGCCCCTGGTAGGCTGCTGTTTCAAAATCTAAAGTAATGTGAATTTACTTGGGTTCTGGCATCAACATTTACCAAATCTTCATCTCAATGCGCGGTGCCATCTGTTGAAAATACCTTTGTTTATTTAATCTTGCAATGAGCCTTTTACTGATCATCTGCTTTTAACCACTACTTCTGCAACATAACAAACTGTGTGCTTGCTTATGTACTGTGTGCTGTATTCTACACCACAAAGCGCTTACTTACACACCTGCACTCCAGCGCCTAGGAGTGCAGCTGGTGGCACGTGGCGCTTTACAATGACCATCCATGCAAATGAAACAAGCACTACCAGCAGCTTGTTTTATTAGAAACCAGCCAGCCTGTTATAACTTGTTCCTGTTTTTTGTAACTATCTCAGGGGTGGGGAGCGGGTGAGATTGAGTGAATGAAGGGCAGCAGAAACGAAGCGGTCATGTGGTCATACAAGGGATTGCTGATGTGCTGTGCGCTGTTTTCTAAAATACAAAACGCTTACTATACAGATAAACTCCAGTGCCTAGGAGTGCAGTTGGTGGCATGTGGAACTTTACAATGACCATCCAGTGAATGAAACAAGCCCTTCCCGCAGCCTTTTTTATTAGTAACCACAGAGCCAGTTATGACGTGTTCCTGTTCTTGTAACTCTCTCAGGGGTGGGGAAGGGGTTGAGAATAAGTGGTGAAGGGCAGCTGAAACAAAGCCATCAAGTGACCTTGGAAGGCAATGGAGACTATGGAGGGAATTGCTGACTTTCTCTCTCCCCACGAATGCTCTCTTGAGATTGAAAAACATGATGTGGCTTGAAATACAAGAACATGATTTACAGTCCTGTTTCATTTCGGTTGGAGAAGCACAGGGCAAGCAGCCAGGAGGGCGCAGGAGGGAACTAGTGACAGTAAGAGGAGGGTGATTGAAGGACTAGATAAGAAAAATGTGGACTTGAGGAGAGCATTGTCACAATAGTCAGAGACGCATAGGGGAAGCAGACATTGGGGTGTGGGATGGAAAAAGCGACAGCAGGAGGAGGGTGATTAGGCAACGGGACAAGAAAAGAGATAAGAACATGATTTACAGGCACGTTTACAAAGCCAGCGCAGCTCTCAGAGCGAGTGAAAACACGACTGGTCCTGAGGAAGGCTCTTAAACAAAGGAAAAAAATTCAGAAAATTGTAATTAAATGGGAGGAGTAGATGGTTAGTAGTAATTGGTCTATGCTTCGGGGAGGGGGCTAAATACAGGAAAAGGCATGCCCTTGACAAATGGGGAAAAAGATTAGGAAAGCAGTAATGGAGCCAGAAAATGGGAAGTCTATGGGTGGGCTGAAGCCCACAAATTAAATACATGTCTCTTACAAGACAGCACATGCATTGTCTAGAGTGAAGACCTAAAAATAGATGGAGCTTGGGGTTGGAGAATGGCAAGACATGTTCCAATTCTGGTCAGAAAGGGGTAGCTACACAAAATGTCTGGATATTCCACAGATTACAAAACAGAAACGAAACTGGCTTAGGTGGCTGGAGGGCCCTGCCAGGGCCATTGGTTATCACCCTTAACTTGATATCTTCGAGGAACTCCATAATTAAATGAAAGTGTGTAACTGTTGCCTCCCCTCCAGCAATTCAAGCCTTTGTGACTTTTTTCTTTCTTCTTTTCTTCTACCCTCTCTTCAAAGAGCCCCTTTCTCCGAGAAATACCCAAGTTTGGTTATTTTGTTTTGACTTGTGTATTTGAAAACGTAAATAAATTGTTAAAAAAACACACACCGCAAATTCAAAAGTCTTGCAGCCAACATCAGACCCATGAGCCTTATCAATGCTTGTTTTACATTTGGTACAAAAGGGGGTGGTGATGGACGGAGCATCTGAACCAATCAAACACTCACACCCAGTCGACAGATCTGGGTTTAATCCATCACCGTTCTTTAGCCAACTCTGCCACCCCAGTTCAGACATGGCCATATGCAAATCAGTCTGACCCTGTGCCTCATGGGAACAGTCCAGCCCGAACTGCCAAGCCATGCCTTCCCTGGACCGGAAACAAGCTTCCGAGGACCGGTTTCTGGCATTTCAGCCGTCTTCACCCCAGCTTGCTTGAATCCAGTGGCAAAGTGAGCAAGGGACTCACGTCTGAGCATACCCGGCCACACTTATGGCGGCCAAAAGCGGTACAAAAGGGGGTGGTGATGGACGGAGCATCAGAACCAATCAAACACTCACACCCAAACAACAGATCTGGGTTTAATCCATCACCGTTCTTTAGCCCACTCTGCCACCCCAGTTCAGGCATGGCCATATATGCAAATCAGTCTGACCCTGTGCCTCATGGGAACAGTCCAGCCCGAACTGCCATGCCTTCCCTGGACTGGAAACAAGCTTCCTAGGACCGGTTGAGATTGGGCTGAGCAGCATGCTGGCTGCTCCTGGTGGGGATGATCTACATATCCTGTAACTTACTACATTAAAACATCTTGAACCACATCTTGCCTGCATGGACCTCGTTACTACAATTATTTGGCGACGAGTTGGAGACTTTCTCACGCTTTGAAGTTGGTCTGAAGCTAATATGGAAAGTGATTCTATCATTTGCCCTAAGGAATATAAATGTCTTTCTGAAGGAAAAGAGCGAAAAATCAAACCCGACATCGTTTTTCTTTGTTACTTCCTTGTCAAAAATAGGAAGTATTCAACCTCTAGAACAATTTTTACAACATTCTGGTAACTTGAATATTGACTGGGCCATAAACGTGTATTTGTTTGAGGCATATATAAAAATGATGGAAGTATTTAACTGTGAACCACAAAGGAAATGTTCCGGATTGAAATTTCACTTGTGCGCTGAAGCCCTCAAATAATTCACGCATTTACCACATTTAGACCATGCATTTTGAGCCTCTGATGTTTATAATTATGTTGTGCGCACAAATACAAGAATCATTTTGGAAATAGACTAATACAGTATTAGTATGCTTAAAATTCTACTCTTGTGCAAAATAAATTGATGTAGGTATGGACAGTTCACTCCACATCATTTTGAAATTAATTACGTATGAGCAATTAATCAGGATTTAAATTCTTATGAAAACAAGTAAGAAAGCTCAAAAGAGACTATCGTCTGCTACAGAAATCGCTTTTAATGCTACTAAAGAGGCAGCTAGAAGGATAGAGCAGTCCGAGAAATACGCAGTGGAAATTCAAGCAACAAATTCTATGAAGGTGAATGCTGTGCTGAAGAAACCTCCAGCAAAAAAATGAAGAATTGGACAAAGCAAGAGAGGTAACGCCCAGAAAAAAGAAGAAAACATGTTTCCCTAGTAGGAGTCTTTCACATTTGATGAATGTGTTATCGCAGTGCACTCAGCTCCACCAATCTTACTGTTTTGAATAGTTTATTGCTGTGCTACCCAGTCGTTGACGAGGTGTCGGTCAGCACTGGAGAACTTACAGCGTCAAGGATGCCAGGTTTGGGAGACCAATCCCTAGCAAATGGGTGCACTTAACATTGAAACTTTGCAGTTTCTCCTCGATTACAATTGTATCTTCCTTTTTCACAGAAAACACTTCATTCCAATTCCATATAGTTGGATAATGATTTTAATACATCATTTTCTGATTCAAACTCCATTTCACAGGTTGTGATTTTAATTGCAATCACTCATCTATCCCAATGCATTTCGGGTCGAGGATTACTCTGAGGCTTCGGCTTCCATTTACTTATGAGCGCGGATCACTTTTTGACACAACGGAGACCCCTGACGAAGATACAATTGTAATCGGAGGAGAAATTGAAAAGTTTCAATGTTAAGTGCACCCATCTGCTAGGGATTGGTCTCCCAAACCTGGCAGTCTTTCACATTTGGTCAGCTATAATTTCTGTCCCACAATGGATAAACTCTGCAACAGATGTGGCCTCAAAGTTCATTTTGGTAGGGTATACATGGACATTAGCCAGTTTATAAATGAATAAGACAATACCTCAGGATATTAATGTTCAAATTGCAATATGGTATTATGCCTAAGTAATGGTACAAAAGGCAAACGGTTGCTTCATTCTAATATCAGTGTTGATGGCAACACAGTGAATGTCATCGTAGATTAATTGAGCTCAAAATCATTCAGACCTTCAGAAGTACCATAATGCGCTCCGAAAATGTTCTTCGAAAACTCCTGACCTCCAATATCGGGCTCTTGTTGGTGGTTGGCTCACCGTTCCCCGGTGGGTGAAGTAACCTTCAGAACACTGGGTCTCAGCTAATAGGAAATCCTCCTGTTCATTTATACTCACGCTCACAAGCTTTTATTCATTTGGAAATCATTTTATCATTCCCATCTCGACTGACAAAACTTTTCTTTCTGAGTTTATGCATTCTGTAAGGGCGGGAGAATTTTGAACTCATTTTTTTCTATTGGTCAGCAAATTTTGAATAGTCACCCAGAGCACAATTGGGAGTTTTTACTCTTTTAGCATTATTAAAGTATTCCTCAGTATGAGTCTGTTGAAACCCTACATGCCTCCCGACCTCAAGGATGTAGGGTTTAGAAACATGGGACAACTTTAAGTGGGATATATCATGAAGACAGAGAAAAATCTATAATTTCAGTAAGTTGCATCCTGTTATCTTTAACAATCGAGTCAGGGAAACCCTCCTTGCTACAGACTTCCTCGAGGAATTCTAAAATTTCTGAAGAGGTTGGTCTATCAAAAATGTAACCTCTGGCTATTTATATTGTGGTTCTGAAAAATCTAGATTCTTTATAGTTCTGGGCCCGAGAATAAAAACTTCGTCGAAATAGGACGAATTTGGTATCAAAAGACCGAGAATGACGAGTACATCAAGTACATGTATTTTCGGCATATTCGAGTGACGATTTCACCTCGAAATCGTCATTTACCTTCTAAACCCTTAGCTGCATGTTGCCCCTTACATAGACCTTAATCCAGTTGAATTTGATTCCACAAGGACACATACTCCTTAATCGACTTCTTCCTGACCCCAGTACAAGTTAGAACCATTGCCCCAGGCCGAACTCGTTAGGTCAGTTCCCTCCCAGTGGCCGAGCAAGATAGCATCTAGGCCCAACCAGCCATAAAACCATTTCAGCGCGCACACCTGCCATATCTCGCTCACATCTTTCTCCACTCCTTTTCTTCACTTGCTTTATGATGAGGAGGTGACCGTTTTTATTAGGGGTCCAGCGATATCTGATGAAATGTTGGGCCTTGCCGGATGATTTGTTATGGGCAGCACGACGTGAAATATGTACATGTCATCATGACTCTGCTTTTCTTTTGTAATCAGTAACCATAAATGAAATACCACGAATCCAAGGAATGTTTTGCCCAAGGCTGAATATTATGTATAAGAAGGGAAGCCTAACTTCGTGAAAGTGTGCAGTCTCCTGAATATACTCGAATTGTACTTCGAGGACCCTGTCACCTTGGTTGCAGCCAATAAACTAATCTTTGACTTCACCTAGAAGACTCCGAGTTTCTGTAGGTCTGACTCAGGAGAACCCGAGGTCTCTGGGTGTTGATCCCCTGGCACCGCTGGGTTACCGGTTCTGTGCCGGTTCTTAAAAACCCAGTACCTCAATTGGCGCCCAGCGTTTGGGGCGATTCCAGTGGTACCAATCAGCCTGAAGATCATGAGGAGCTTCGTGTGAAAATTCCGGAGGAGGGCCCACCACCTCATCGACCCCTGCATGTCGACGTGGTCCGAAGGTCTTTACTGCGAGGTTCCCCGCTTCCCGACGGCTACAAGGACTGCTGCCCTGGCTATCGCCCTGATGTTGGACCCTTGAAGTTTTCGGTAGAGCGAAACGCTGAGACGAGTCTTCTGGTGAAGCCATCGATATTTTCAGTTAAGTATAAGTGGAGCGTCTCCCAGTCCTTAGTTGGACTTACTTTGTGGTATCTTGGAGATACATAAGGTTTTTATTGGTTCTTGCAAGCACCATAACCGAAGGACTCGTGTTTTCACGAGAAATATCGTAATCGATAAATCCTTTGAAGTTTTGGAACTAGACTAGAGAGCGAGGATGCCTAGTCTTAGACTCGGGAATTGGTTTTGTCTTGGTAGTAACAATAGGGACTCCCGATTGGAGGACTCATGTCCGGTTCCTCCAGTTGGAACTCCGACTTACGAACTATACGCTAAACATGGGGTAGGCCCCATCGTTTACAACGAGGTATGGATTAAATACACTAGGAAAGATGGTGTTTTAAAATGGCCCCAATATGGTAGCTTTGATTCTGAAATCTTAGACAACCTTGAAGTTAAACTCTTCAAAAAGAAAGCCCGGCCGGCGATGTTTGACTCTTTCCGCTTATGGCGCAAAGAAGCCAAACAAAAAGAAATTAAATTAGCTAAGAAAAATAAGAAAGAAGGGGGACTTTCAGTAATGCAAGCTGCCATGCAGTTTAAAGATAATGAGGAAGAGCAGATAAATGAGCAGTTGCACAGGCAACGTAAAATGGCAATAGATAAATGTTATCCAGTTTTGCCGTCTCTTCAGCAAGGGACAGCAAAAGAGCGTGAAAAAGACCAATTAATGTTGCAATTATTAACTTCGCCACCCCCCTATGCGCAGAATGCCACAGCACCCCTGCAACCTTTAGTTGCACAAGCTGCGCCTCCGGCTCTTCCACAGCACCCACCAGCTGCTCTTCAGCTGGCTCCTACTTCTTCGGTGCAGCCTCCTCCAGGCCCACCGACCACTTCTGTTTCACCTGTGTTTTCTACGATTTTGCCTACAGTGTTTTCTACATCTCCTAATGCCCCCTCTATGATTTTGCCTAGTACCACATCCATTATTCCTGATACCTCTTCTGCCATCTCTACCCCCGCCTTACCTCACCCCGTTTTTTCATCTGCTTGTCCTTCAGTTTCACCTTCCCTTCGGCAGAAAATGGCCAGCACTGTTACTAATCTTCTTTTACCTCTTTTCGGGTCGCCTGCTACGACCCCTAACATAGGAAGAAGACAGTTGCGAAGTCAACTGCCTGATTATCAAGAGAGAGATTCCCTGAATAGTTTAGCTCGGAAATGGGTCCTGGACACTGCAAAATATGATGTACAGTCTGTCATGGAAGTCTTCCACCAATGGGAAGCAGCGACACAGAGATATGTGTTCGAACAGATGTGCGTCTTTCTTGGCGAAGATTTAGAAGACAATGATCAAGAATGCATCCCACAAGAGATGTGTCGTGTACGATTTAAATTTGGAGAGGGTATGATTGTAGGTCCCGATGTGGAAAAAGCAGTTAATATGCTATTTTCATATCGAAGTAAGGGAAGCAGTTCTGGGTCACCACCGGAATCTAGTGCATCTAGTAGGAAAAAGGCACGACAATACCCTATGAGAGAAGTTCCCCCACAATGGAGAGAGGGTGACGCGACAGCTGTCCCACCTGTCCTGCCGCACTTTCACCGCGTATGGGTACATGTCCCATGGAAGCGAGCTGAAGTTTTAGCACTCAAACAAACACTACCAGATCCGCGTAAAAATCCTGCAGGGTACTATAAAGAATTATCGCAAACTGCTGGGTCATGTATAATGAATTTGGCCGATATCGATATGTTATTCGGGAACGTTGTTCCACAGCCGTTATGGAGGAAAATTCGTCATGTAGATCATGACCAGGAATTAGGTGACACGTGGGCTAATATTACTACTGCAGACGCACGACAAGTTGGTGGTGCCAAGCCTGAGCCTTTGATAGCGGAACTACCTGGTAGAATAGTAGATTACATGAAAACGATAATGCCTGCAATACGCGTAAATTGGGATAAGTTATCTGCATGCAAGCAAAAGAAAGAAGAAACTGTGTCAGATTTCTTCACCAGATTTGAAGAAACATTCATTGACCATAGCGGTCAAGATATGACCACAGAAGGTGGTCAGAGATGGTTTGTCGATAAATTTGTGCACAATTTACTTCCAGATTTGTGTAGGAAATTAAAAGATTCGGAAAGTTCTTGGGCAGTCTCATCTTCAGCCCAGATATTAGCTACCGCACAGTACTACGAGAATAGAGACAAAGATGAGAAAGATAAAATAGAGAAGAAAACTAGAGAACTCAAAACGAAGGTTTTGCTACAGCAAGCCTATCCGCCACATGGTGGTGGTAATAAAAATAATAATGGTCCGAATCACTACCAGAACACTTTTCAGCAGCCTCAGAGAAACTTGCAAAGATTCGATTACAATCAAAACCGCGTAGGTCCCAATCAGTGTTTATACTGCAAACAAGAGGGTCATTACAAATATGACTGTCCTGCCCTACCACAACGTGCAAATGGAATTTCTGGCGTAAGAGGTCGTGGTAGTCAGCAAGCGCCTAGAGGTAGAGGGCGTGGAAACGCCCCTCAGGACACACGTCCCCTCCCACCACAAAACTCTATGAACAGGTTTGACCAGCAAAATAACGTATCTGACAGGACAGCTCAATACTACGTTGACGAGTATTACACAGAAAATGAGCAGTGGGAGAGTAATGATTGCTAGGACAGCCTAAGACAAGGAGAGGGAGTTGTTTCAGTTCCAGTAGATCAGAGTGGACCTTACATTGAGGTGATCACATCGGGTGTGTCAGAACCTTTTCTGTTGGATACTGGTGCTACAAAGAGTTCTATTATGCACTCCAAACTCCCCGGCGCACCTTTGTCTGGCGAAATGAACGTTTCCGTAGGTTTTTCTGGCGCCCCGGTTAGAAATCCGATTTCTGACCCTTTATCTCTTTCTGTTGGTCCTTGTGAATTCGAAGCACCCCTTATTTTGACAACAGGTTGTGGTGAAAATTTGCTAGGATTAGATTTGCTAAAAAGATTGTATGCGACTTTGTACTGTTCTCCCTCAGGAGTACAACTTACTTTAGGTAAGAAAGTGGTTTCTCCCATGTATTTGTCGAGAAATACACTTCCAGCAGAATTGGCACTTCTACCAGATATTCTTTGGGCTACTGGTCCGAATGATGTAGGTCTTTTAGAAATTCCACCGTATGTTGTAACATTGAAGCCGAATGTCAAAATGCCACGAATTCCCCAATACAGGATATCCAATGAGGGCGAAAAAGCTTTGCTAGCGATTGTTTACGAGTTGATTGAAAAAGACGTAATTGAAGAAACACGAGGCAATGTTTGCAATAGTCCTGTTCTGCCTGTTTTAAAACGAACTGACCCTTCTCAGCCACCTGTGTATAGATTCGTGATTGATCTTAGGGAAGTAAATAAGATAGTGGTGCCACAATTCCCAGTTGTCCCCGACATTACAACATTATTGACTATGATTCCAGCATCTGCATCCTGGTTTTCGGTGATTGATCTGAAGAATGCTTTCTTCAGTATCCCGATTGCTGAGGAAAGCAGGGATATTTTTTCCTTTAGTTTAGGAGGTCGCAGTTTCCGCTTTAAACGCGCTCCTCAAGGCTACTGTGAAAGCCCCTCAATATATAGTCAAGCTCTGAAATGTCAGCTTGACACAATGGTTTTGCCCAAAGGTGCCACTCTCGTACAGTACGTGGACGATTTACTCATCGCTGCGGATACTGAGAAAATATGTAAAATGGCCACGTTGACATTACTGCGTCATCTATGTGATCTGCATCACAAGGTGTCACTTTCCAAGCTTCAATATTGCCGACAAGAAGTGACCTACTTAGGTCATCTCTTATCGAAGGAGGGAAGGAAACTGACCCATGAAAGAATTCAGGCAATAGCGAAATTGAATGTGCCAAGAACGCAGAGAGAAGTACGCGCTTTCTTGGGCATCACATCGTACTGTAGACAGTGGATTCCAAATTTTTCGTTATTAGCCAAACCCTTATTGGCACTAACGTGTACAAATACACCCAATCCCATTCCTTGGTCTGATGAGTGTCAGAAAAGTTTTCTCGAATTACGCACAGCATTATGTTCGGCCCCTGTGTTAGGCAACCCCAACTACAGTAAGCCTTTCACATTATATGTCCACGAGAAGGAGGGCTGTGCATTGTCTGTGCTGACTCAGTTATACGGAGATAGACAGCGGCCATGCGCCTATTTTTCGTCAACTTTGGATCCGGTAGCACGAGCATTGCCAAGTTGTTTAAGAGCCACAGCAGCAGCAGCTGTTTCTATTCGACAGTCTGCAGGTCTAGTAATGAATAATACACTAATCGTGATGGTCCCGCATGCAGTAGACACATTGTTAAATAGGACCAAGACACAGCACTTAACTAGTGCTCGACTGTCCAGTTATGAATTGACGCTACTAGCAAGCCACGTGCACATAAAAAGGTGCAGTACCTTGAACATAGCCACATTGTTACCAATTACAGAGGAATCGGATGCTTCAGAACAGCACGATTGTTTCCTCAGAACAGAGGAAGAGACGAAAGGGAGAGTTGATTTATTCGACACTCCTCTTGCTGAATGTGATGGTACATTGTGGGTGGATGGTTCCTGTTTTAAACTCCCAAATGGTAACGTGACTACAGCATATGCTGTCACAACTTTGCACACAATCATTGAAACTGCGCGAATACCACATGGTTCAGCTCAAGCCGCTGAACTCGTGGCACTGACGAGAGCATGTGTGTTATCTAAAGGAATGAAAGTGACTGTCTATACCGACAGCCAGTATGCTTTTGGAGTGGCTCACAGTTTTGGACGATTGTGGAGAGAACGTGGGTTCCTGACTTCGCATGGAGCTAAGATTCAGCATGGTCAGTTGGTGAATGAGCTTCTTGAATCACTGACGTTGCCCCTGAAAGTAGCGATCGTGAAATGTAGTGCACACAAGAAAGTGACTGATGATGTTGGTCGTGGAAATGCATTCGCTGATGAAACTGCTAAGGACACTGCAAAGAATATGATGAGCCGAATGTATGTTGCGAGCCCAGAAAGATGGACTGGTGATGTTGGAATATGCGAAGACACGATAGAAAGTGTGAAGTCCATCCAAACTGAGGCCACGGAGAAAGAGTTAAGCATGTGGAGAGAAAGTACAGGGAGAATGGATGCGAATGGTTGTTGGATTGAATCGACAGAACAACAGAGATGGTTGTTACCCGATGCATATGTGCCTGCAGTGGTTACAATGGCTCATGGGATGGCCCATATCAGCGCGAAAGGGATTTGCGAGTTGTTGGCCCCAGTGTGGAAGAATTCAGGGATTCCCAAGTGTGCAGAGAATGTTGTCAAGAATTGCATGGTATGTCTGAAGCACAATCCTGGTAGGGGAACCCCAACTCCAGCTGGTCATTTTGCACCTCCTACGTATCCGTTCGAGGTTTTGCAGCTAGATTTCATACACATGGAGAGGTGCAACAACTTAAAATACATGCTCGTGGTTGTTTGTGCCTTCTCAAGATGGGTAGAAGCCTATCCCCTAAGGGACAATACTGCCTTGTCCACAGCGAAAGCCCTTGTGAAAGAGTTCTTCCCCAGGTTCGGAATGCCTAGAATGGTCTGGTCCGACAACAGAAGTGAATTTGTGGGTTGTGTGATGAAAAGAGTGTGTGAAGGGCTAGGCATTAGACAGAAGTTCCACGCTGCAAATCACCCCCAATCAGCTGGATTAGTGGAATGTTACAATGGCACGCTTAAACTTAAATTGGCCAAAATCCAAGCGAGCACAGGTCTTAAATGGCCTGACGCTCTACCCTTAGCACTCCTATCCACCAGAATGACTGTGCATTCGCGAATGAAACTCAGCCCCTATGAAGTAATCTTTGGTCGGCCAGCCAACATATGGGGAGTGCCTAGGCCCACGAAGTTTAGCGAGCTGCAACACCCCATTTTGCTTGACTATTTGTATGAATTGACGGCTAAATTGCGTGTTTTATATCAACAGGTTCACAACACCTTGCCTCCGGTCTCTGAGACACCGGGTCACTCCATTGACCCCGGTTCCTGGGTGCTTGTCCGAAACTTCCAGAGGACAAGAAACGACCAGCCCAGATGGACCGGGCCTCACCTCGTCCTCCTGTCTACAAGGTCGACTGTCAGGGTGGAGGGGAAGACCAATTGGGTCCACGGGATCCATTGTAAGAAGATACCCTTCCCTCTGCCACATGACCAATGGGTCCGGAAAGGAGGCACTGACTCAGAGCGCACAACTGATGAACGTGTAAAAGAAGCTAAACGTGATCATAAGAGTGAGAACATTTTCCAAGAAACTGTGCCACCACCAGAACAATTGAACTCTGTGGAACCTGAACTACTATTTCTGGACCAGACAGTACCCGGGAAAAGACGCTACAATTTACGACCAAGAAAAACAGACTAAAGTAGAAGTGATTTATTTTATGACCCGAAAGAAAAACCTGTGGACTAATAAAAAATGCGTTTTTCCCAAATAGTATTTTTGAAAGTGCAGATTCTCCCATCTAGGTAACTTGCTTATTTTTGTTTTTTCTTGAACCGCCATCCGGGTTCCGCTGCTAGGGTCGCGGTTGATTAAAGACTTTTGGGTGCAGCTAACGACGATAGGTCGCTGGTTCCAGTTAGTCCAAGGGAGCTGCCCTAGACTGACGGAAGCATCCTTTAGCAGAAACAACCTACCGCCGCGGGCAGCACCTTAGAGAGGATGGAGTTTCCTGATGTGGAGAGGCCTGCCAAACAAATGAACTTTAAGCAGAGACTTTTGAAAACAATGACGAAGAAAAACTTTATAATAATGTGTATTCTTATGCTATTTAGCGTGATGGTCTTTTTGATAAGCTATGTTTTATTCTCTTTTCACGTGACATTTGCGCCCACTACATCACCCATGCCTCCCCCTACTGTTTCCTCTCATTCTTTCCACCCTTTGCCTGACCACGAATCAAATAGGAGATTAGAGTTCATTAATAACTCCTTCGTTCAGTTATTACACCAACACCAACTTGTAATGAACACAACCAACTGTTGGGTGTGCGGTCTCATGCCCCACACCGCGGATAGAGGTATCCCCTATTTGGTCCTGCCATTTAGTCGCAATGGGTCAGTATGGGCATATAGGACAATGTTCATATATGCACGAGAAATCCAACCCCTACGTTCTGTAAAAGACAACCTCAAGACTAGCGCCCTAGTCAAGGGTATAGTTGACATGATCAAGGAAGTAACTTCTTACGAAGATACCCCGGATGATGAGATACTTGCATATGTAGGTTGGAATGTGACCGGATATGGCACTACATTAAGTGAGAAACAGCAAGCCAAAAGATCGTCCCCTATCTGGATCGTACCCCATCAAGGTCACCTGTGTCTGCAAGGTATTGGCAGGAATCCCAGAGCTCAGCTAGGGAAGAGTGTCTGTACAGAAATGTATGTTTTTGGATCTCAGACTTCCCCTGCCTTTTTAGCCGCTAAGGGTACTTATTTCATCTGCCATGATAGAGCCTATACATGGTTGCCCCCTGACTTCTCGGGCTCATGTTTTGTTTCATTCCTGTTACCTCCCACCTACACAGCAGCGGCGGATTACCATCGGACAAGGGTAGTTAGAGGTGTTTTGAGTAAAGAAGACACTGCAGGTCAAGAATTTGGTGACTTTGCAATGGGTTTCCTGCCGTTCTGGGGAGCCATGGCTAACAGCAGAAACATAAGGCAATTGACAAGGGTAGTTGAATCCACCGTGATTGAAACTGCTGGTGCCCTTAGTAACCTGACTGCTGAGCTCCAGTCGGATCGACTGATGACCCTTCAGAACCGGGTCGCTTTGGATGTAATACTTGCGGACCGAGGTGGAGTATGCAAATTGATCCAGTCCAGTTGTTGCATTTTTATTCCAGATAATGCTCCGA
This sequence comes from Lissotriton helveticus, assembly GCF_964261635.1. Classification (NCBI taxonomy): domain Eukaryota; kingdom Metazoa; phylum Chordata; class Amphibia; order Caudata; family Salamandridae; genus Lissotriton; species Lissotriton helveticus. The sequence goes on along the minus strand of NC_136061.1, from coordinate 1,753,049,543 downwards.
CAGTGTACGGGGCCATCTCCAAACTACATAAGATTTCCGAATCTATTCATGTGGATAAAGGAGATTGGTCGTTAATGGGATGGTTCTGGGAACTAATATCTGCCTGGGGATGGAAAATTCTGATGGTCATTGGGATGGTCTTAGCCATTCTTTTCCTGTTCTGTCTATGCATACAGTGTGCTCCTGCAATATGTGGCCTCTGTGTTACATCATGTGTAAGGAAGCCTGTGTCAAGACATGAGCTCAGCACTAGAATGATGTTGCAGCAACATCTCAATGACTTTAGGAATATAGATCTGGACTCAGATTAACATAAGGATAGATTAATTGCCTATGTAAGGGCAAAAGGAGGGTCTGTGGTTCTGAAAAATCTAGATTCTTAATAGTTCTGGGCCCGAGAATAAAAACTTCGTCGAAATAGGACGAATTTGGTATCAAAAGACCGAGAATGACGAGTACATCAAGTACATGTATTTTCGGCATATTCGAGTGACGATTTCACCTCGAAATCGTCATTTACCTTCTAAACCCTTAGCTGCATGTTGCCCCTTACATAGACCTTAATCCAGTTGAATTTGATTCCACAAGGACACATACTCCTTAATCGACTTCTTCCTGACCCCAGTACAAGTTAGAACCATTGCCCCAGGCCGAACTAGTTAGGTCAGTTCCCTCCCAGTGGCCGAGCAAGATAGCATCTAGGCCCAACCAGCCATAAAACCATTTCAGCGCGCACACCTGCCATATCTCGCTCACATCTTTCTCCACTCCTTTTCTTCACTTGCTTTATGATGAGGAGGTGACCGTTTTTATTAGGGGTCCAGCGATATCTGATGAAATGTTGGGCCTTGCCGGATGATTTGTTATGGGCAGCACGACGTGAAATATGTACATGTCATCATGACTCTGCTTTTCTTTTGTAATCAGTAACCATAAATGAAATACCACGAATCCAAGGAATGTTTTGCCCAAGGCTGAATATTATGTATAAGAAGGGAAGCCTAACTTCGTGAAAGTGTGCAGTCTCCTGAATATACTCGAATTGTACTTCGAGGACCCTGTCACCTTGGTTGCAGCCAATAAACTAATCTTTGACTTCACCTAGAAGACTCCGAGTTTCTGTAGGTCTGACTCAGGAGAACCCGAGGTCTCTGGGTGTTGATCCCCTGGCACCGCTGGGTTACCGGTTCTGTGCCGGTTCTTAAAAACCCAGTACCTCAATATTGATAACCGAGGAGTACCAGAGCATACTGCATGTAAGAGGTAAGTTAGTGACAGGGTCCAGCAATATCAAACTCTAAATGTTGCCTCGCAAATTCAGACCAGCAAACTGGTTGCACAGGGGTACATTATATCTTCAGATTTTTATTGCTAAACAAGTAAACCTGACTCTCTAGGATGTAGTTATTGGCTATCATATCCAATCTTGGCCACCTGAAATGCAACCTACACAAACCACTAAGGGCATACATTCCCATGTTCCCCTTGTGGCAAGAAGAATAAACAGCAAGCACCCATCGGAGGGACACATAAATCATTATGAAAGACAAATCCATTCCCTACACTTCATTCTGAACTCACTTGGGCAAAGGAATGTACAGGACCATGTTGTGACTTGTCTTGGTTACTATACATCCTCCCCAGAGTTCCAAGACCCTGCTGCTCAGCCAGCGAGTGAGGTCATTGGATGGTTGGAATGTTGAGTGTTTGTGCTTGGATGAGTGGACAGTTGGAGTGAGAAGGGCTGAGCAGAAGGGTGCTGCTCCGGGAGGGGCTTTATCTGATTTACCTGTAACCTAATACATTTACATCTTTTATAACCTACAAGACTACATCCTTGGTTGTAACACTGGTGATGGGGATGGGAGTGAACAGGTGAGGCAAGGAGCATTTGACCTGCGGGGTGCTTGTACCTGAACTTAGCGTTGGAGCAACCCTAGTATGAAAGGTGTCTTTGAACTGTTCAACATAATTGTTGCAACAAGTGCTGATAAGGTTGGAGTTTACAGTGTGGTTGGAACCCGGTGTGAACAAGAGGCCCCTGGCGTAATTGAGAGGCTATGCTCAACACAGATTTCTATTTTGGACAGTTTGGCAGCAAACAGATGTTTTGAAGATATTGTAGGGGAACTTAAGAATGTACTTTGATTTCTAAGGTGTACTGTTTTAAAGTAAACTTTAACGATGCTTGGAGTCTTACAGTTTTTAGAGGGGTGTGTGAGGGCTAGTGGATGCCATTCTGGCACTGGGAGGGAGAGAGTTCCAGTGCACGTGGAGCAGGCCGTGCTGGGAGATCGGAGTTGCGTGCATTTTATTTATTTAAAAGGTTTTATATAGCAAGAGTATCATTCATACAGTGACGTCCAAAAGCTCACGTGAGCAGGAAAAGGAGCGCAGCTCCTATAGTGATGGACAGCTCACACGAGTAGGAGAAGATCTGTGGGCATCTGAAGAGGCTTGTGAGGATGCCATAGCAGTTTCCATGGAGGTATACGCGTATGTCACTGAATCATTTTAGGAATTTTGGCTAGTGTGAAGTGCAGCGTTGGGACTATCTTTTCATCTGTGTTAAGAAGTGAAGTTTGATTGTAGGGAGCACTGGACATTATGTTTCTGAGGTACTGTGAGGTACTGTTACTTCATATATCAGAGATTTGAGGTTGATTTTTGGTGAGTTGTCGCTTACTGGAATGTCGAGGATTTGGAGGTACCAAATTGCATTGGAATTAATGCTTTACTGGATGGTATGTATAATTGTTATGTATGGTTAAAAGCTTGTGGTAGATATTTCTGTATAGGTGGAGCGATTAGAAGGGAGTGGCTTTTGTTCCCTGTGTGTGGTATGTTTGGATTGTGTCTATTTGCTCCTTTAAATGTATGCAGGAGAAGTGACAAGATATCCCTGGTCCTGCCAGTATAAGAGGTCCCTGGCATGTATGTGAGGCTGTGGTATGAGTACTTACCACTGAGCATTTGTCGGGTACAGTAGGGGGGGAGGGAAGTTGTGGATGTGCAGTAGAGGATATGAAGTCCCTGGTCCAGCTGTGAGTTGTGAAAGTGCAGTTGAGGGTTTGGAGTCCCTGGTCCGGCCATTAGACTGGATGCAGTAGAGGGTGTGGGGTCCCTGGTCCTGCAGTGTTTAGAGACACCGATTGATATTTTGGCTGTTGTTCTTCGTAAGTGGTTATGGACGTAGTGTAGGGATATATGTATTGCACACTTATGTTAGTGTTGTCCCTCCTAAGTGGTTAACATGTGTTGGACCTTGATGTTATGAGGTGAATAACTTAGGGCTGTTATTAGTTTCCTAAGTTCTACTGAAGATTGCATGATGTGATTATCATTGTATTCTAATGTTCATAGGACTGTTTTTTATCATATTGTTTCATCTCTTGTCCTTGTGATTTAATGTTAATCTAGAATGGATATTTATGGGACTCGTTGATTGTTTTATTTGAATTTTCTATTGTTTCTTCAAGCGAGGGAGATGTGTTTTATTTATTTGTATTTATTTAAAAGGTTTTATATAGCGCTACTGGACCCAAGAGTATCAGAGCGCTTTACAAGGTAGGTAAGCATATCATGACAGAATAACCAATGTGCAGTTTACAAACATAGGATAAAAAATATCAATCAAATGTGAAATGGCGGCAAAGAGACAGAGATCATTTAAGGGGACGAGGAATATTGAGATTTGAGCGATAAAAGAGTGTAGAGAGGTGGAGAGAGAGAAAGAAAAGAGGGAGTAGGGGTGGGTAGAGGAGAGAACTACAAGAAAAGAGTGAGCAGAGTCAGATTCAGTGACATTAATTAATTACCCCAATATTTGTTGAGAAGATAAACTTTAAGTCTTTTTTTGAAGAGAGGGTAGGAGGTGTTGCAGCAAAGATCTTTGGGGAGAGAGTTCCAAATCGTGGGAGCATTACCAGAGAATGCACGAGCTTGGGTCTTTTTACATTTCAGTCTAGGAGGGATAAGGACAAGAGAGTTAGTCAGGGATCTGGTGCATCCTGCTTTTTCTAGTTTGTCAGAAAGGTAAGTGGGGGGTATTTTGGTGAAGAGCTTTGTGAGTGATACATGCAATCTTGTAAGTGGATCTTCCTTCAATTGGGAGCCAATTTAGATTTTTGAGGACAGGAGAGATGTAGTCAAATCTTTTACAGTCACTCTGTTAGTGAGTGAGGCCATTGGATGGCTGGAATGTTAAGAGTGTTTGTGCTTGGATGCGTGGACAGAGTCAGAAGGGCTGAGCAGCAGGATGCTGCTGCTGGTGGGGCTTTACCAGATTTACCTGTAACACGATCTAAATATACATCTTTTATAACCTACAAGACTACATCCTTGATTGTAACAGACCACTTACCACATTTAAGGGGGGGGGGGGACCTTCCAGCACATATTTCTTCACCAAATCCAACTCCCCATCTTCGACTCACCACAGTTGCTTATCTGCAAACATCACCCTAATGAGCCACCATATCATTATCCACCTGGCCCTGTTCGTCTCCATTCTGACATGGCTTGCTAAATAAAGTCTGCAGGTTGATTGGTCCTAACAGGAACATAATGAGGGTCAGACCAATACTCCTGTAGATGAAAGCTTGCCTGTCAATCTGTGCAAAATGTGGACAGGTTTAAGTTCCATTTGGAACTTAAACTTCTTTCCCCAGATGAAATTGCAAAAATGATTGATAGTCCAAACACAAGAAAAGTTCCCCCGCGAAGATAGCATCTCTCTGCTCTGTCACATCAAGGGTCCGAGAGGCAACGGGTACGATCCATTCTTTGCTTCTATGTATTTTGGGATATGGTAACCTCTAAGTTGTATGAGCAGGCACTGCCTTTCAATAGCCTTAAATAGGGAAGATGTTGACACTACATCTTGTGCAAAATTGAGAGCCCTAATGCAGTTTGAATAACTTACATTTTTCAGGAGACAAGGTCAGACCTTTTGTCACTAACACTGAAGAAACCTCATGTAGAACAATTCAATGCGGTTATTAATTTTTAATGATAAACCAAACTTTTGTCTTGGAAGAATACAACATTTTTGTTCATGCCTTTGAAGAGGTGAAAGAAGGCATGCCAAAAAGCAGACGCTAGGTCAGACAGAATTCTGTAGTATTGGAACAGTCCAAAAAGCTCACAGAAGGCATTGAGGGGCTTGCACTCCTCTAAGTTTAACATGATGAAAGGCTTCACTGGTCAAGGGTGGAAAATACCATGCACTAACCAGGAGTGCAAGAATTTCATTATTTCTAGATAAGGGGCAGCTGCCAATGACACTTGATGGCCTCAAGGAAAGAAGATTAACACAGAGAAGCAAGTCGCCATCCTTCTTTTTGGCCAAGACTATGGGGGGAAACTCAATTCAACTATTCAGTCCCTCTATCCACAGACAACGGATATTGCTGAATAGAATGACTCACACCCCTGTATTGGGGGAGGAGACACATCTGGTACTGAAAGTTGGATTGACCTATAGATAAAGTTGGAGGATGTAAGTGAACACAGATGTTGCCTGCGGTTAATAGATATACCTTGTTTTATATGTAACATGCAAAATGTAAACACAAAATTTAAGATCAGTTAGGAACAGATTCTTTTTTTGGAGGGTTGGGGGTGGTTGAGCTTATCTAGCAATTATTTCGTATGCAGACGATACCCAGCTGCTGTTTAACATTGGCCATAACCTCGAGGCTGACCGACTCCGCTTTGCCACAGGAATTTCCGCAATATCAAACTGGATGACCGACAACTGTCTAAAGTTAAATCCGGGCAAGACGGAAGTCATGCTTCTAGGGAAAGCCGCAGCAGCCTGGTCTAATGACTGGTGGCCTTCTCAATTGGGTCCGTCGCCAATGCCCAAACAATGTATCAACAACTTGGGCGTTAAGCTAAACTACTCCTTATCCATGCAAGATCATGTAGCCTCAGTATCAGGGGCTTGCTACTATAGGCTCAGATTGCTCCGTAAAATTTTACCTTTCATCCCCATGGAGCACCGGAGAACCTTGACCCAAGCCTTAGTCATGAGCCGCATAGACTACGGGAATGCCTTACTGGCAGAAGTTGGAATCACATCTCTGAAGAAACTGCAGGTAATCCAGAATACGGCGGCCAGGCTGGTCCTGAACATGCCGGCAGGCTCCCCCTCTTGTCCGTTGCGGAGGAAACTACACTGGCTGCCGATAAAACATGGAGCTTTCTTTAAAATTTGTTGTCTCACTTTCTGTGCCCTACAGGGTCAGGGTCCCGTGTATCTTCAAAAAAACTAAAAAAATATGTACCAAGCCGCCCTCTGAGGTGTAGCACGCAGCAATTGCTTCAGGTACCTCGCATTAGACTCCACAGATCGGGGGGCTTGGCATTCTCCTATCTCGTCCCCAAATACTGGTATAGCCTCCCAGCATCTCTGCGAGAAATATCCACATGTCCGGCTTTCAGAAAACAACTTAAGGCATTCCTGTTCTAAGTCTTCCTTTTCTTTTGTGCTGCCCACCCCATCGGGTCTCTGAGTAAAGCGCCGAGATGCCCCCCGGTGATTCAAGCGCTATATAAAAGAGCATAACATAACATAGCAGTAGTTATAGATAACCCTTCAGAGAAAGAGATATGCCTCTCAACTTTTGCTAGACTGGATGGGTTTGTTCTTATAACTTATTTCGGTGAATGTATCCTTTAAGCTTGCCACCATCTTTGTAGAACATTGGTGGAAATGCTTGGAAAATCTATGGTCCTGGATCAGTTAGGTTGATGGCAAATCCTGGTTCAGCAGCACTCAGATCTAGAGTTTGTGGAGCAACTGTTGATCTTTCCAACCAAGAACACACGTTAGGAGCCTTGGGGATCTTAATTGTAGCCGTACGGTCCTTGAAGACTACATTGCAGGAAAAATACTGTTAGAGTTCTATTTGGCAACCATCAAACGTGACAGCTTTGATTTCCTGCAAGTAGATGGTCACTCTGCTCACCAAGACCGTTTCAAAACATTCTTTAGTATTAATCGTGAATGAGGACCCATAGTAAATCGTTCCTGTAGGACTCGCAACATAAAAATAGTTTGCTTGTATGAACTATCTTCCTTTATTATGCTCACATTTTGTACCACCAGCATATTGTCAGCCTTGTCGCTGGTCTTTTTGTTATAGGTGTCTGGGACTTATAGTATTTATTATCACAATAGACCCTGGAGCAGTGACTCAATCTGCCGCATTTGCTATGTTCACGGTTGAATACTGGACATCACTTGAATGACAATACGTGGTTGCTGTTGCCACAGCGGTAGCAGGCAATTCTATTCTCCTGCTTCTTGCTTTTGTCTTGGTTATGTCTTATCTCGTTTTTACACCACCAACATCATTGTTGTGTTTTTTTTTCAGTATTGTTTTCATTTATCTCTTTGACCCATGACACACATTGTCTTCATGATCTCTTCTAGTGAGAGGGCACTCAGTGCCCCTAGTCTTTCCTGCATTATTCCATTTGTGGTGTTGACAAGGAGTTGGACTCTTAGCATTTAACCACTGAATGTTTCAAAGTTGCATGCAGTACACAGGCGTCCAGGAGCAGTCAAAAATTATCAAAAGTCTCACCGACCTAGGTATCTTTGTAAAGCGATGGTCACTGAAGGCCTGTAGTTAATTTCTAGCCTTAACAATGCTTCCTCATAGTCATCATATAGTTCCCCTACCTAAGATGGCTCAATTTTGAGGTCAGTCTTAAAAATCTCCTTCCCTTTTGAGCCCAGGCAATGTAGTTAAATACATTTTCTACACTCGACAAGCATTTTATTAGCATCACTAGCAACACGGTATGTTAAGAACTCCATCCATCACGCCCATGGACTAGGAGGTTCTCCTTGGCACTGCAGAAATGGTGAAGGCTTTGACTGCATTTTGGATAGAGAGTGGAAGATCAGATATCCAGATAATCAATTACAGCAAGGATCCAAAATGGATAAGAGCAGAAGAGATGCAGGAAGAGTGAGCAGTGTATCGCTATGCTGAGTTCTTAAATTAATTTAATAGCACCTGAAAAGAGACAAAGGTACATGTGGAAAAATTCAAATAATCTGGTGAAAAGTACTTGTAATAAATTATCAAAGATTGAAGAGTCAATGATAAACTGTGCACACTACAAAAGCCTCTGCATGCACTGAAACACGCAAAGCCAGCGACTACACTTACATTTTAAAATGCCCTCCTTGATTAGAAGTGAAGCTTGGTGAGCCAGGCATGCTGAGCAGAAACATGGCCAAGAAGTGTGTAGGAAGGGCCCACCAGCCGTAAGGCGGTAAGTTCTTGAGGGAGGAGACTTGGAATAACACCATTTGATGGGAGTGACGGAGCCAGTCTTTGCACCTCAGTAGAGAACACACAGCTTCGACTGCAGCGACAGGTTAACAGGAATGGCTTCGCTCTGAAGCAGGAACATAGAACATTTAGGAGAGGCACAAGCTGAAGAAGGCCTACTAAGCAGTCATGGGGTGAGGCATGATGCGTTAGAGACTCAGAAGGCATTAAAAAACTCAAAGGCCCAGATGACCACAGAGTGTGCTAGGCTCCGTACGAAGATGGCCGCACTTAGGAGGCCAATGCACCCCACCTAGTCTCTAGAATTAGCCTGTTTCATTAAAGGGGCTAAAATGTGTAGAGATTAATCATGATTTATTAGCATGAATAAATAAAAACTAATAAGCTACAAAGACATCATGAAATGGCGCTGGGAACAGATAAGGATAATTAGAACGTACTTGAGATTCTATGGGCACAACCAAGGAAGAACAGGGGTGGGAAATAAAGAAAAGATAGGGGGATGTGATATAACAGTGTATGATGCTACCCGAGTCGAGTAATTTAACTGACAGAAGATTAGTTAGGGTTCCACCATCACCACGAACAAATGTGCACCTGAACCCATAACATTTAAACTTTGTATGTAAAAGAAATACAGTGTGTAAGTAAACAGGCTTTTTTGCAGCCCCCATTTTTTGCCCCATTTTAACCCCAATGTGATGGCTTTAACTCTGACTAACCAGGCCCAAGTACCAGTGCTCTCCTCCTAAATATGTATGTGAATTGGTAACCTCAATTGTCAAGGACTTTAACCCCCTTATGTTATGTTATTAAGTTTTGTAAAGCGCACAGCTGCCCCAGCGAAGGGGCGTCCCGGCGCTGGCCGCGGGAGGGCACAGACACACAGAACAGTCTACTAAAAGGCCGTAAATACTGTCGCCAAAGCTACACTAAAGGGAAAAGAAAAGTCTTAATAGCTTAAGCAAGCAAACAGTCTATGCCACGAATTTGTTCGGGCAGGGAATTCCATAGCCTAGGAGCGAGGTAGCGAGGTAGCGAAAAGAACGTCCGCCCGCACGGGAGAACCTAGCTCTAGGCATAATCGCATAACTTATAAGTCCCTGGTAAGTGGCGCCAGTGGTACCCAGAGCATTAGAGTTAAAAGGGTCACCAAGTCCTGAAGCACCGATTGTGCCTCCCTGAGTGACACATGTAAACAGATAACAGCATGCATGCCCTTGCAGACTTCATGAAAAGTGCAAACTGCTCAAGCTCAACTTCGACCTCATCACTAGTGGCAAAGTCATAGCACTATTTGTAATTTATGCCAGTCATACCCAATGTCAGGTTCCTGAACCCAGGAGGCAGGGTGCATTATATTAAAAGGTGTGGACATATATGTGCAAGCTTATATGACCCTATAGTATCCTCTTTTCATTAAGGCCTACTATAAGTGTTCAGGGTGCACAGGACAACATGGGCTAGCACTAGGGCACCCCCAGGATGCCAGCTCCATTATGGTTTTAAAGAAAAGTGTCATGTTTGGTAACAAACAACTTGTTTTATCAAATCCTACTTTTTCCCCAAAAGTCAGATTAAATGTGGCTATCTTAGAGGTTGTCCACCTTGCTGCCCTAGCCTTTCCTGTGCCCTGGCTGACAGCCTACAGCTGCTGCTGCCAAAACAGGAATCTGACCCTCTGCCTGGAGGTGTGAACACTCGCAGGAGTCAGAAACAAAGGCGTGCCTGGGAAGGAGGGGACACCTCCCTCCGTGACAGGATGGCTAGTGAAGTGGCACATCAAGGCAGGGAGCTTCAAAGCTTACACCGCCTCCGATATGCATCTAGGCTGCATCCCAGAAGAAACAGTCAACCTCCTGCCCCCAGTCACATTTGTTCCCAGGGAGGTGGGAAAATTAGGTAGTCAGAAAATGTACACCCCCTGAAGGTTAGCCACACCTCTAGGGTGGGCTACCTGGGCTGTACAGACAAGAAATGGTTCTGCCATTTTTTAAAGTGGCAGAACGGAGAGTTTAAGGTAGAAAAGGTGGCTCATCTCCCCCGCCCCCAGATGTGGTCACCTCAGGGTGGATTAGCAGCTGGGGCTAGTATCCCATAGGCTGCATGCACCCATACCCCTAACACCCCAAAATATAGGATTTAAGGGGAACCCCTGGCACCAGAACCTCAGATCTTAATCGACTTGCAACCAAGGACAAAGTGACCAGAGTTTGTGACATCAGGACCTGCACAAAGCAAAGGCATGATATGCTACACCGGTGACAACCACCCTGCAACTGCATGACAGACTCTTCCTGGACAAGAGACCAGTCCCACAGGAAAGGAGGAAAACCTCTGCGAGCCAAAGGCAACCACAGAGCGCCCTTCTCATAGAAGTACTAGGCCCCTGCAGCCAAATCACACACCCAGAACCAAAGAATCACTGCCCATCGGGTCCACAGATGGATCGCCCAATAGTAAATGATCGAGTGCGTTGTGGGAAATGAAGTCCTGACCTCCAGCAAGTTTTAGCCAGCTCTGCTTTCCCCCCAGACTCCAGGACATAGAAGTTACCGAACACTATATTTGCTACTATAAAGTCTTGCTGGTGGCCAGCTCAATTACTGCTGCCTTTACTCGTCGCTGCACCTCGAGGGAACTCCACAACACTTTTAACCAGATACCCCAGTGGGCCCCTTTGTCAAGCTTTTGCACCTCTTTTCTTGCCAGCACTGTTAAAGCAGTAAAATCAGCTCCCACGTTCAGCACCAGGGACAGCCAGCAGCACTTGTCACCAGGGCCCTACAAGCCAGGAAAAATTCAACTGACTGTTTTGGCCTGGGGCTCATATCACATTATCTCCCAGTGGTTTCCACTGGACTCGACCTGCAAGTGACCAATTGTCACTAGTGCTTTTCCCCATTGACTGCAATGTTAAATTTTGCAGTAGTGAATTGCACAGATTTCTTTTTACTTCTGAAAACCATGCCTCTGGTTATATTCACTCGATTATCTTTATTTTGGTGTCTAAATTTATACAAAAATCTGCTTTGTTTTTTATAAATTGGTGATGGGTTTCTTTCGAGTCGTGACAATTACTTATCATCAGTGCCTGAGTCTGGATTCAAACATGTGGCCTCAGATACATTACTTGTTCTCCAAAGCTCTTTAATTTGTAAATAATTTGAAGAGCAATATTGCCTTGAAAATGGCCAATTCGATCATCTAAACAGTAAAATACTTGTTGGATATATATGTAGCAGCCCAAGCATATCGATTTAATAACTTGAGACCCACTGATGAAAAGGATATAATCATTTTTAAATACTAAGATGGAAAAATATGGACCCATATACTGTAATACGAGAATCAAAACCACATTACCTTCTGCTGGAGTAATAATCAGACTTGTGAAAATAAACTAAAAGAAGATAATTCGTTTGACAGAAGCTCAGAGATGTTTTTGTAAATATTTATGGGCATTCATTTTAAGCCTACTTTGTGACTGCGTAAAGAAGCCACTGCCATAACAAGCAAACTAAATCACTATATGCATAAAGAAACAGGCAATCATATCATAGAATTGATGAAATTGTACACCAAGGAAGGGACTCAGATTCTCAGGATCTGAAGCATATGCCACGCAAGAAAAATCGAGTTTACTGCCGCTTACACACAAATCATCCAGGTACCTAAAAACAAGCTTCTTTAAACTACTTATTCCAGAATGGCCTTGACAGTACCTTGTCAATCCAAAGATAAAATAGTGTGCCTGGTCTGATCACATTTCTTGGTCATTAAACTTTTGTATTAAAGAGTCTCTTGGAGCTAAAAACTGCAGCCTCTTTAGGATCACAACTAGAACTCAGCATAAACATCACAGCTGAAACATTATCTGTAAGCCTACCTACCGAATACTACTACCGTTGACTCCTTTGATTAATGCTAAGTAATCTGCTTTTCCACCTTTCTTTGTTCTTCCACATTCAGAGGTGGGCCTGTGTCAGATGGAGCGATGCATTCGGGTATAAACATTTTGGCCTCCTTGGCAATACATTTATCCTGCCAGGAGATCTAACAGCTGAGACGGGCTCTCATGATATCCTTCGGGATCAAGTTTGCGCTATATAAAACTTTATATAAATAAATCATCTATTGAGGACCACAAACAACCAATAGGTTGCGTGAGAGGCTAGGGGAGACCAACAGGCATTGGGCACTACAAGTGTTATTACCAATTTTTGCCATCATGGTGGAAGCAACCTCAGTCTCCAATCTAGGACCTCTGCCCCCCCCCCTCTTCCCAGAGCACAGACATAGATCTGGGTCAGGAGCTCTCCAGTCTTACCCTATTCACTGCTGGAACATTAATTCCATGCATTTTAGGCAACCCTTATACTGGCTGTTGTACTGGCTAAGGCCCTTCTGTGTTTCATATATTGGAGATTGGAAGAACCTCCAAAGCAGTCCTTCAGTGTCTCATTTAAGTCTCCCCCTGGTTCTATGCTGTAGTGAGACGCATCAGCAGTAGGTGGCGAGTAACCCTGTACCGAGACCCGTGATGGATGTGCAAACTCTGACTCCGCTGCATGGCTTAAGCAGGAGGAATTTGTAAAACAAACTCCCCAAATATAATATGGTACCATGGATGGCTGCCTAACAAGTCAACAACAAGAACATGTGACGGAGGCTTAGGCTGATGGGCTTGAAAAGCTTAAAAGATTGGGGAATAGAGCCCTGGGCACTAGAAGACTAGGTGGTCAGTTAGACCCACGTTACAGATTGAGCTCAATTCCGAATCAAACGCAAACTATTGTTTGCCCAGGGATTGAAATTCCGAGATTTGTGGCAAACAACGCATCACAATTTTCCCCAATAAACTTTGGCAGGTCAAACCTGGTGTGATAAATACCTTTCCTGGCCCACTTATAAATCGAGGAATAAGAATAACCATGATGGGAGGAAGGAAGGAAGATGGTGGGAATGGAGCACCTACTGTAACTCCACAAGGACCTAGAAGAGGAACGCGCTCTAGGTCTGGAGTAGTAGTTTCAAAGGAAGTGAGCAGAGCACAGGGAGCGCAGAAGTGAGTGTAGCATACGTATTTCCAGATGCGGTCTCCATCGGAACTCAAAAGTTGGTCTTGTGGTTCATGTGTCAGATATCTCAGAGGAAACTCTTGGTGTAAACAGGGGAGAAGTTTTAGCATGCCCCACATGTTTCCAAACTGATGATGCCTGCTTCACAAAAACTCTCTCAGCTGGTGATTGGGCCTACACATCAAAGCTTATTCTATCCCTTTTCAACAGTATTTTCCACACCAGTGGTGTTCCCTTGCTATGGACCAGTTGTCTTCAACTTTGTTACTCCAAGGCTGAACTTCAATGCTATTCCTTCTTTACTCAGGTCCCAGACACTGGCACCGACATCTGCAATCTCTTGGTTGTAAAAGTTCTCTTCACCTGGGAGGCGACAGCTCTCCTCCATTTGTCCCTTATCCTCCACCGTTGCACAGAGTAGGTTCTGACTGCATCATTAGATTGTGTTTCTCCCTTTGGATAAGAGGGCTACATCTGCCTTGGTCCTTCTCTGCAGCATCTGGCTCCTTCTTCTGTCTTGTTTCTGCCTCCGATCGGTGAGAGTGAGACTGTGCCCACGTTTACGTTCAAATGTACCAAGAAGGTCTCTGTTCTGTCTTACTGCTGCTTTTACACACCATTCCCTTATGAGGACCCTCGGGTTGGCTCTCACACTGATCCTGTTCAATGTATATTTCAGCCCCTTTACCATCCTCATGCACACTTTCTACTTCCATGCAGCCAGGACCCACCACTTTCCACTCAAGCCTTCGCTTCGTGAAGATAACTAAATCGGTACCGTCCCCTCCCATGCCGGAAGCAATGCCCCATTACCCGAGGAAGGTGAACTGCATTTAAGGGTAGCCCTAGATTTGAATTCTTCTGCCAGATCTAATGACCATCACTGCACTCATGTTTGTAATTTCAATTTAACAGGGCAAGTACATCTTTTTATTAGTTAGCAGGGCCGGTCCATTCTCTGGTCGCTTCCCTCGATGAGATTCCGGAGATTTGGCAGGCCTCTGATCAAAGTCGCTAAAGTTTGAACCACCTTAATGTATAGGATGTAGTAACTTTTAGGTGGTTTGGCCTCCATCCAAAGTTATCTTCTGAAAATTCATGTATGGATATAATATACATTCATAAATACAACCTTCTGTGGAGAAATGCAGCGATCCACCAGCACTAAAAACGTTGCACTTTCATTAAACCCACAACCCACCCTTTTCACCCCCAATGCGAATGACTCCAGGGTGACCCAGTTTGTTGCAGACTTCACATTTTACCCAGTGGTTTACAGGTATGGCTTGGTAACCCAACACTGCAGCCTTATACTGGTAAGTGGGGGTACCTGACTGAGCAACATGGGTTGGAGGTTGCTTAGCAGGAAAGGCTCTTTGTTCCCTCATTAAGCTGCCTTCCAGCCATAGAAAGTCGCCCCCACACAGTAATGAAGCTAACTCTTGTAGTAAAGTGTTCTCTAAATACCATTACCTCAGTTTCTTCTTCTAAAAAAGAGAAGATGCAGTTAACAATTGGGTTTTTACTGCTTAGCTTGTTTGGTAGAAGGAGTTACTAAAACAGGTCTCACTACTGCCCTAAGCAAGACCAGACGCGGTAGAGTGTACATTGCAGGCCTTATGCCTTCTGCACTATATCTAATGGTGTTACCTTCTAGCCTAGAATAGTTGATATGAACTGCATTTTTTGTGTCTGCGTGATAAAATGGGTATCATGGACTCTAGCGCACACAAGGAAAAAAGACGAGCCTGCTTACAGCCAAAATAACCACTGCACCTGAACCACTAAATATAACCCCATAAACAGGCAGGTGCGAGTAAGGTACTTTAACAGACAGTAACATTATTTGATCACAACACAGCCAGGCTATGGAAGATTGTAGGTTTATTCGGGAAGATAGTGGATCCGCCACACCATACAAAATTAGATCATTAAAATATACAAACTCCTGTGGTACATCTGTTTCACATTTTAGGACAAAGGAGAAAGAGCAACACAGAAACACATAAAAACAGTCATTAAATATAAATGTTTTGGCAAATAGGATTTTGGCAAATAGGATTTCTCCAAGGGCTGAAAGTTTGTTCACACAACAAAAGAAAAATCACAGTAAATTGATTTGAGCGTCCTCCAAGATCTGTAAAGTCGGGTACAAGCCCCAGGGAAGGCTAAAGAAGGCTTGGAGTTCACAAATGTAAAGTCTATGGGAACAGAGTTCCAAATAATTTGAACAAACCCTTCAGTTGTACTAGTTTGAAGCTTTACTTTAAACCAATGCTACATAGCTAATTGGCCTCTGGTGCATGCGCATCCACCCACACACACGTACATATGTTGTACCCTCAAATCAATGCAACATTATTATTCATACACCCACGATAGGCAGTACAGGCTTTAAATGAAAGCTCACCTGTCAAATCACAGCACAAGCCATCCCTCAGTGTCTGCACCAAATATCTTGCTACTGCAACCCAGTCGAGTCCCAGACAGACAGCCCAGACAGACAACCTCTTGAGCAAGTCACCCCAGCACTGAGCACTCTGCACTCTGCCAAGAACCCCATTCTATGCCAGTGGGGAGGCATCATTAGCACCCCCAGTGTCCTGTTCCCAAGAGCACTAGATATGACACTTCTGGGACATTCACTCAGACCATCACACTAGCAGTGTCTTCAGTTAAACACCCCACTGGGGCCTCACTCCCACCATCCTTCCTGGTTCTCATCCTAGCAGCACAAAGAGGAAACCCCTTTAATTGAGATGGTCCAGCAGGCACGTCGGTGGAAGGTTCTCCCTCCCACTTATATTAAAATACATGGATTGTGGATCCATAAAATTATAAAATAAATATTGAGAACAGTTTATAAAAAATGCTGTAGTGTAAACATCATCCCGACTACACAGGCTTACCCCTCTTATTTATACAGCTGGAGGTGGTCCTGGCCACCTGGATTACAGTTATTGCTATCAATGTTCATTGCCAACTCTTTTCAACTTTCTCTCTTGGCACTACACTTCTTCACCAAGCATCCGGTACTAGCCTTCAATCGAAGTGTCCCTGCATGGTCCCACTCAGCACTGGCACTGGCTTGCAGTCTTTTCTTTCTTGGGAGTGAAGTTATGGACCCTAAAAACCACCTTCACTCCATCCCAGCCTTCAGAAGGGACAACCATACCACGGTCTACAGCCCCATGGGTGACCGCATCATAGATTTTGGTTGCAAGGGTGTGGAATAGGTGGTCTACGTTGAAGTTGCTCTTGGCTGATGTTTCGATGTAGGTCATGCCCAGATGAGCAGCCCAGGCTGCAGCTTCCTCACTAGGCACAAGATAGCCAGAATCCCGGTCGCTTTTCTGTCCCACCAGCACAAAGACAGCCCGTTCAGGAAGCACGTTCATGGCCTCCATATACCAGTCGTCCAAGGACAGGAAGGTGGACCGATTACTCCGATCAAAGACCAGGAGAACACCAACAGCATTACGATAGAAAGACCGTGTAATGCACCTGCAGGGGAAGAAAGAAAAAGAACAGCACGTCATTGGATTTCAACACAGGAAAACAGAGCCTTACACATTAACAACACTACTAACCAACATTGACAAGCCATGGGTAATTTGCAGTAGTGAAAGAGATTTGCCCCATGACTAGAATTGGTGAAAGTCAGAGGCAATGAATTCTCCCTCTCTCCATCGGGGATGGCCTGAAATTAACTGTGGACAGGAAGGGGTTTCTGCACTACAACTGCAGGATCCTCTTATTTCCTACAGCACGGTGGAATGCAACACCATAAGACGAGAAAAACTTGACATTCGAGGAAGCTTCTTGCACTGTATCTCCTCCTACTTATAAGGCAGGTCCAGCATAATTAAGCTCCCCTGTTTATGTCGGCTCCTTTCAGCATGGACCCTGGAGAATATCAAGGTAAGATCATATCACCACTCCCCTACAGACTGTTTCATCACCCAATTACTGGGTCTCGTTAAATCTTTCAACCCAACATGCCACTGCTACACCAATGACACCCGATCTCTTAACACTGGAAAACCAGAAGATCTGCACTCCTCAGGACTTGTCCACTTCCTCCAAACCACCACCAAACAGATGCTTAATAAACACCTTAAACTGAACTCCTCCAAGTCAAAGGCACTAACCTGCAGAAAATGTAAAAATTACCACCCAACAACTATCGATTGGCCGCTTGGAACTCGACCCACAACCAGAGATACACCTTTTGTAAGAAATCTAAAAATAGTCATGACATCAAGCCTTTTCTTTGTTCCAAAAGTGAACCATTTCACGAGAAGTACTTTCTTCAACACGGTGACATTTTCTCTGGCCTACGTTTCAGAAAGAAGATACAAGTCACTATCACCTGTGTCATATCTGTTGTGTCTAGACAACACCAATAGTCTGTACTTCGGGGTCCCACTTTTCCTACTCTTAAAACGGCAAATGATCAAAAAACGCAGCAGCAGGAAATCCCCTTCACTTTAACCCATGAAAATGTATTACAATAGTACTCACAGCAGGCAACTGGCTGTGGCTGACCAGACAGTTCACATGCCAGGCTATTCGCATTGCCCAAAGGACCATGTCCAACAAAAGGCTATACTTTGTCCAGATATGGTTCTGGAAATACACAGAAGCCTCCACTCTAATCTGGGACCCTGGCTGATCATTTCTCCAACATGAAAAAAACCTAGAGCTTAGGAGGGAAACCAAAACCTGCCTCTTCCTGAACATATACTATTATAGCATTGCCCAGGCATCAACTCATCCACATCACCAATGAGATCATGGAGTCAATCAGTGTAACCATCAGTGATATATACCATGGGTCTCGTTGATCTCATTAGCGCTGGTTAGATATAAACAGTCTATAGCCATGGTCAAAAAAGGCCGTGGTAGGACATTGGGATGTTACAGATAGATGCATTAGTCTCCTCCACTAGGAATAAAATGGAACCAAAACCAAGTCAGAAGTGCCTAAGACCTTCAAAGTGTTTACCTTGGCACTGGTCAATGCGAGCCTGTGACTACATGTATGCGTTAGAAGATAAACGCACCAATGTGAAACATTACCTGCTAGCATCAAGCGGTGTCACTGTAGCGAAGCAGTTCCGCTTCAAACATACATAAAGCTGGACACAAAAGTGGAAAAGAACTTGTTTGTTCTGCAGAAATATTATTAATGATCCTAGTGTACCTGCATTTAAACCCAAGAGGAAGCAAAGAAGGAAAGACTACCTAATGGGCACTTCAAGCATGGGACAATATAGCTGCATCAAGTCTGGTCGAGCAGCACTAACATATTGACCTAAGACAGGAACATACTCATTCACGCTACTGACCGCGCATCTTCACCAGCCAATTTAGACGCCACGCTGCAAACTTGGAACTCTTTCAAAAGTCACCCCTGTACAACTGAATGTGCTGCAATATCATATCACTGACAATCTGTACACTATACCAATGAGAGCAACCCAACATGTATGGCCAATTTGGTATGCCTCCAATCAAAGCGCCAACAGGGCCACTTTCTTCTTCACTTGCTTTTAGGGCCTTCAAGTTTGAATCTAGTTTTCCGCGCGAGGCTAGGCCACAGTTTTGCACACATGGATACAGACCTGGGAAAAATATTGTGCTCTAGGAGGGGACTTGCCGTGGGGAAAGATTTTGCCAATTGGGTTTTGTCATGTACAATAAAAACCGTCAAATGTTCACTCAGTCCTGAGGTTTCAACTATGGTGGGGCAACACAAAGGGAGCACAACCTCACACCAGGACACTATGATGATTTAAGACTCTGGAGTACTGCAGCGACAATCCCTTTTATTGGCATTGTGGTGTACTTCCCAAGTTACGACTGTCTATGTTCGCATCTTACGTTGTGCCGTGTGGCACACTACATCCTTTACCAATTATAACAGACACACAAAAACAAAGACACCAAACACCAAACAAGTCTCTAGCCTGTTAGAACTGCTCAAAGTCGCTCATCCTCTAGGAGGGTCTCGGATTTTCCCTTGGCACATAACTGGCCATCTGGCTTCGTGAAACATTGGCCCTCTCTGCTCCCCCATCCTGGGATCCCATTTATGCTTAGGCTATGTGTAGAGATCAATCTAGTCGGTTTCAGTTCTAAAACTCTTGATCCTCTAAAGTAAATAGCTAAGGCACCATGATCCATACAGTTCGGCACCAGCGATAGACTGGCCGCTCAAGAATCCCCCCAACAACCTAGGAGTACAGAACACATACAAATAATACACGAGCCCACGGCAAACCATACAGAAATCCCCCACACATTCTCCTCCTTTAAATGCAAGTCCAAAACATACCTTCTTTTTTTGTTTTTTTAACTCAACACAACCCCCCTTTTAAGAAGAAAAGAAAAATTCTAATTACTAAGAACATCTAAACCTAAATAGCAAAAAGAAAAAAAAAAATTCTACTTACAACCTTCAAAGGTAAAGTCCTTTAACCATTTAGTTGATTTCCTAACCCTTTTATCTTCTGTACTCTCTTCAACACTGGACTGTGATTCCTTACCATTCTGAACATTGCCAGATTCACACGCCAATACCTCTTTAGCATTACCAGAAGAGGAATATGATCCTTCCATAGAATCACCCGATGAGTGAGGCCCAGACGCATCTGTTACTGGACCCTAACCCTCTCCACTGCATTTTCCTGTGTAGCTGAATCAATCATAGTGTCATCCAAATCCAACACATACAAATATTTCCTGTTCAGCATTCAGCCATTCAATCCATTCTTATTACATAAAGCCACACGTTTGAGATTCCACACTTTACCACTGCTCGAGCGAACTGCATTATACAAATTGTCACCACTTCTTACGGTTTGTAAAATGTACTATCACCTTTAGTTACAAGCCCTGGTTTCCTTATGCAAACCTTATCTCCCAACCTCGACACTCATTTGTTCAGTACTATTTTTGAAATTCTAGTAAGATTTGCTTTTTTGGCGTCCCTTGGCCATGGTGTTGCTGACTGTTTCCACTGACCGAGATTTAACATATGTGCTAAACAACCACCAGGATTGTATTTCATCCTAGGATTTCTCCCTTTCCGTATCAAAAAAGGTGAAACCCTGTGGCTTCATTCCTAGTAATCCTATAAGTCCATACGTCTTCCAGCAATTGGACCACCAAACTCTTATTACTAGCACAAGCAGCTTGGAGTACTCCATTAAACGACATGGTTGGATCTCTCAACCATGCCATTGCGACATGGGTTGTAAAGAAAAGTGGTCTTTAACTTAACTCCGATCCTGTCACAATGTTACTTAAATGCACTAGATTCGAATTGCACTCCGTTGTCGCTCAGGAGCTAAGGAAACACGATCTATACAGTTCAGTGCCAACAATAAACTGCCCACTCAAGAATCTCCCTTACATTTTAAGACTATAGAACACATACAAATAATAACAATAGATGAGCCCATAGCATCCCATACACAAGCCCACAACAGAACGCTCTTACTTGTGTCACCTGTGTTCCTGGTCTTTTCGGGGGTTGGGAGCTCGTCATTTTCCCATTGCTGACAGACTTCAGCTACCCTGGCCTCCTATGAGCATGAGTGTGCCAGAGCCTGTGAATCAAATGCTACTAGCGGGCCTGAAGTACTGATTGTGCCACCCACATGAGTAGACCTGAAAAGGTAACTGCTGTGTCGACTTGGCCAGTGCACACACTTGCCAGTCCCTCACCTTCCCTTTTCTTACATGTCAGACACCCCTAAGGCAGGCCCAATGTATCCCTGTGGGCCAGGTGCAGTGTATGTGAAAGGTAGAACATGCCCTGGTGTGTGTAGCATGTTCCGATAGTTAATACAAGCCGATTTCGTTTTTCGCTGTTGCAAGGCTACCTGTTCTCCATAGGACAGAATGGGGAGTTTGTTTATAACATCTTATATACATAACTGGCCCGGGGAATTAGGTTTAAAATAAAGTTTGGTATACCTGAACTCAGAATCTAAAGATGCATCTTTTAGCAAAGGTGATTTTTACATTCTGTGTTTGAAAATACCACTTTTAGAAAGTGGTTATTTTCTTGCTCAGGCATCCTGTGTGCCTCTGCTGGAATGTGGATGGACTGTCTGGGTTTTGGATGACAGAAGGCTGGGGAGCAGGATGTGGCTCAAGATAGTCTAGGTGGGTCAGGAAAGGGCTGAATAGACCTGGGCTGCAATTGGGGATGGAGGAGATTTCCTTGCACCTCAAAGGCCTGGTCTGCCTTTTACCATGCCGTTTCCAACTCTTGCCAGGAAGTCACACCAGAGAAGACAGAACTGGTTCTGGCTGGGCACAGACACACTCTGCCTAAGAGATCAAAGGATTTTGGAATATAAATACTGGGGCCCAGACCCCTGAACTTAAAAACTCTTTTGGGCCAAGAAGACTGCCAAGAAGAAGAGCTGGAGAAGCTGTGAGGGGGAACAACCACACTGCTGTGTGCTTTGCTGTGTTGGCCTGAATTGGATGCTTTGGTCTTGGGCAGTGAAAGGACTGGACTGAACTTTCTGCAATCTACCTATGTGAGTTTCTCCAAGGACTTGTGGTAGAGATGGCCCCCTGTTCAAGAAGTCTCAGGAGCAGCAAAGACTTCAAGCTCTTCTGCCCTCAGCACTGGGGACGGTGTGTTTTGTGTTGCAACAGAAGAAGCAGCAACCTCGACGCCGCTGCTGAATCAGTGCCCTGAAAACACCGCAGAGGGCACCACAGCGGCCCTGGTATCACAGAGTGGGACAAGTATGCTCAGACGTGGGTCCCGTGCTCTCCATGCCACTGGAACCAAGCTATCCTGACTGATGAGGGCTGAAAGCCCGAAACCAGTCCTAGGATGCTTGTTTCCAGTCCAGGGAGGTCCTGGCCTGGCATTTCGGGCAGGACTGTTCCCATGGGGCACTTGTTCAAGACTGATTTGCATATGGCTGGGTCCAAACTGGAATGGCATGGTGAGCAAAAAAACGATGGATTTAGGCTCGGATCTCTGTACTGGGGTGCATGTATGACATTGTTCTGCATTCTGTCCATTAATTGTTCTTTTTGCGCTTGTATCACCGATGGTTTCTACGCTGCTGCGTGCACCGTGGTTCGAGGGCACTGTTCGTAAAGTTACACGACGCACCGCCCTCACCCCGCACCGCAGCCTTGGCCTACCGATGCCGGCGTCATCGACTCCCGTTCGTCAGCCGTTGACAGCGCTTCAGCAAAGACGACGACGCTGCTTACACCGCGACCTGCCATCACCGCGATGAGCACCACATTCACTTTGCACAGTGACCCTACCGTGCCAGCGCTCCTGACTCCAACAGAGAGGAGTTCAATCTGCAACGCGTGTGACTTCGAGGGCCCAAACGACTACTGTAACAACCTCCGGAAAGGTAACCTGTGGACGCCGTGCTTTCGGAAGCTCAATAAAAGGTTGTTGACACCCTGCATTTCCAAACTGTACTGTTTGCGGGTCTTCCCGACACCGTAGCTGGCACGCGACACCGCAGTCAGTCAGAACTGTTTGGATTTGTTTGTTTACAACGCCATGATAGCCTCGGACTGAGCTATCGACATCAAGAACTGTTTTTCAAACATATGTTGATAACTGAGATTTTTAAGTACTGTATTGTAGGTTATCGTTTTAGGTCTGGTCTTAAGTATATAAAAATATTGGATATTTTCCTAAACTGGTGTGGTGTCCTTTTGTAGTGCTTACACTGTATTACTGTTGGTTATGTGCAATGCTTTTCACACTGCCTCTAAGATAAGCCCGACTGCTCTTGCCAAGCTACCAAGGGGGTGTGCAGAGGTTATTTAGGAGTGTAACTCCCGTATCCTGACTAGAGCGGTGGTTTCTGCCTAGCTTTGGCACGTGTCCTAGCCTACCAAAAATAGCTAACGTGCCCACTGGACGGCAAGAGCCTCACAATCAATTTGGGAATCTCTTTCCTCTGTGACCATAGACGCTCGGTCTACTGGCACACGTGACTGGGTTCAAGTGTTCTTCTTGTGTTACTGCAAGAGCACGGCTCCCAGTCCAACGGGCCTGGCATTCACAACCACTTCTGTTTTGGCTCAAATGTGGAAGTAGTGCATTATGGTGGCCTTCGAAATGCCCTCTTCGAAAGCTATTTCATGTTCCTCTGGTCAAGCTCACGCTGTTGTTGACTTGGTAAGGCTGCCAAGACATTGCGACATGGCCAGGGGTTCAAATACGACGACTGCACTTCCTGACTTCCGTGGCTGTTTCGGGTGCTGGTGCCAGTCTGAGGTCTTTAACTTTCTTTACTAAGGACTTTGACCGAAAATACTTATCTGAAGAATTTGATACTTTTCTTCAGCAACTCACATTTATCCCTGTGGAGGTTCAGGCCTTCTTTTCAGAGGCACAAGAGTTGCTGTGTAATCATTTCTTGTGCTCTGCTAGCAATTATGCTTGAATGAGAATGCAGTCACTCAGATTTATGATGTCCATCAGCTCATTTAAAGAATCGTATGTTGCATTATGGAAGATCTTGCGGCTGATGACATCAAATTTCAGCCTTTTGGGAGTGGAGAATGTATCGACTGTCTCCGTCCAGCATTAGTTGCTGGTCTCCGGCATTTAGATCCAACTTGGAAAATCATTTTGCCCTTTTAGGTCAGCCAGGATATCATCATATGCAGGCTTAAAATGTTGTCCTCTGCAAATCGCTATGTTTGGAATCTCTCGTCGAGCTCCACGCTGGTTGTGCTTTGCAGTCACCACCATGAGGAAACTCACGGTGTGGGCCCTGTAACCTTCTTGATCACTCCCCATTTATTGGAGTCCTCCAGCTCTGGTTTCACTTTCTGCCTCAGGTGGAAGGGGAACCTTCTGTGCTGCAGGTGGAATAACTTGATGGTTTTATCGATGTGAAGCTTCAACAGTTTCACTCGAAGAGATCTCAGAACTCGTGGATGATTGGGTTTACTTCTCATGTGTCGGTACAGCGAGTTAAAAGAGCCTTGCAGCTTATTAGGGTGATAGTGCAGTTGTCAACCATGAACAAGCATTTACAATGCAACGGTTTCGCCTTTAATAACAATATAGTTATTATGGACCACACCAAAGTGGCATCCAATAAGCATTGAGCAGACTACAGGAATATAGTGCAGCAAATTCTCTTGCCATCAACCCGGACAAGACACAAATACTTGTAGTCGGTCACTGTAAAAATAAACGAGACCTATTGGCTATGCCAATGCTTGTTTTTATTGGGCTGACGAGTATTATAAACTCAGGTCGAAAAACATAATGAGAAAGAACAGCAGTGGAGTCTGGAATGTTGTCCCTTCTGAAACTTACTCTAAAACAGAAAATGCTAAGAAATCACATAAAGTATTTCAGAGTTGTCTAAATCATTTCTGAGTGATTATTAGAGCAAACACAGGGATAATTGCAATGTAACACACATTCTTTTTAACGTTTAACCACCCTTGTTCCAGAATTGTAAAACGTAAACAAGTGGACACTAGACTATTTTTTTCTAAAATAGGAGACAAACCTAGAAGATCCCGGTTTGTATTTTCTAGGATTTAATACTGAATCTAAGTGTGATTTGACTATAAATGCAGCATAGCCTCGTTGTGGTAATCTTTTCTGAATATATTTGTTTTATTATATACTAAACCAATCGCCTGTATTTTAGTTCGCTAGAGGGACCACGATTTAACTGCAAATGAAACGTTTTCAGCAGTGTAGCATACCGTGGTTTAAGGGGCATGTTTTTTTTAGCCAATAATTTAGTAAATCCTTAACCATTCTTTAAAGTTTCTCGGACCGCTGGTGGCAATTTATGTATTTTGTGCCCTGAGTTCTTTTGTAATGGGCATTTTACGTGATTCGTGAACTGATGTTTTTGGACCGCTTTGCTGAGCGCTCTCACCCTGGCGGTGCTAATCCCAGTGTAATAAAACCATCAACTGACAGCCATCACAATGCTAATTACTGCCAGTCTGAATTATTTTCTGGAAGCTCAGAAGGATCGTGATGGCGAGTTATCATTATAATTGCAAGTTATTATTTGTCATACTTTCAAAAATCTCAGGTAATGAACTTGCATTTGGCTGGTGTTCAAGCAAGCGTGTCGTAGAATACAATCAACAACAACCACAGACACAGGAAGACCTTACACACACACACACAGATATACATGCACATACACAAACAAATATTGTGTCTCTCTCACACACACACGCAAGCACCCAGGAATACCTTACACACACACAGATATACATGCACATACACAAACAAATATTCGGTCTCTCTCACACACACACACGCACGCACGCACCCACACACAAGCATTCAAACACACAGATTCATCCACACCCATGTACACGGGCAGCGCTGCTGTGAAATCACGGGTCTCTCGTTCAGAGTACACTAGCCCTTCCGAGAAGATGTCTGGATGTCAAGTTTGGTGTGCTCCATTTCCTTAAATGAATAATCCCATGAGTCCTGGTTTCATTTCATACAAATCGGCCACTAAATGGGTGTACATTTGTGTCTCCGTTTTACCTCAAACAGTAATGCTTTGATTTGAACTATTTGTGCAAGAGGCGGGGGGCGGGGGGGGGGGGGGGGGGGGTGCTGAAGTCACACGAAAGAGCGGTTCGGCTTGGGCTCCAGCTTCCAGGAGGACCTCGAGCTGAACCACAGCCAAGCATCTGGCTCGAACCTGTGTGAAATTGCCAGAGGCTGGTCCAGTTCTACTTTGTACCCCTGAGGGTGCGGTATGCAGTTCAACCTGGCCCATGCATTAGGGAACCCGCCCACTTGAATTTAGTAGAGTTCTAAAGTCCCAATGGCAGGTGTGCAATTTATCACCTGAATGCCATTGAGAGTCTTCGACCTCTTCCGGTAGACCTCGGGAGCAAATGAGTAGGGGGCCAAACCTAGTTTGCCTCCTGAATGTTCTCCATTTCACGCATCCCTTGGGTGACGTATTGAATCCGTACTTGTTCATTAATGCAACATGCCACAGGCCAAACTGGAATGCCATGCTTTGCATAAGGTATCCACCTATGCAAGGCGTGTTATGTCCAATGTTTGAATGCACTAACGCTCTTCACTCTATCAGCTTGCATTCCTTGACTTTTATGAGACTGGGTAGAATGCGTTTGGTCAAAGTTGACACTGGCATCAGCATTAGTTCCCTCACTGTTATACATGCATTGGTGATTTACAAAATGCTATTTTACCTTCCAGAACGGGCAGTGGGATTCTGTGTGATTGTCACAATCACTCCCATCTGGGAGGGCCAGACAGCATTCCTGTAGCCAGACGTCTCTCACAACCCAAATATGGCGTTGTGCATACATACATATTGTTTATTGCACAGATGCAAGCCGTCATATTTAAATTGAACTCACATACCACAATAGATATAAGGGGTGCAGTCCCCTAGAGCCCCACATTTGCCCATGGGTGGCTGTTCAGAGATCAGTCCGTGTACGGAAGCTGGCTGCCTACTCTTGAATGTTGAATGATGGCAGTCAGTCCCCGCGCGAGACTAAGACAGGCAGGGCCTCGTTCCTGAAAGACCCGCAATGTATGACATTGTCCGCTACCAGGAAGCGTCACCTCCTGCACGTGCAAGGGCGGCGGGAGAAATGAGACAGTACAATGATTAATGCACTGCTCCTTCCCCGGTAAAGAACCAGGGTCAAGTCCGTCTTGGAGGACAAATTAAATATGATGGGTGGCCTCGGTAGAGTTCTTAGAAACCAGTTCACACACCCCGGGTCAGAGTGGGCCTCACGCGCTGATGCGCCGCAGCCTGTGTTTATAACAGCGACTTAAGATCAGAGCGGGTTTACTCCAGTGCATCCACGGCTTTAGGGAGGAAAATGGCAAATATTGATTTCTTATTTCCAGATCAACCGCTCGCTGGCATTTTAGTCAGCCTCACGCGGTGCTGCTCAGCTGCAGCTCCGCGTCCCATTACGGTGCACTTTGAAGGCAGGGAAAAGAACCTATCGAAGAAGATGTGGAGGAATGTTGGGGTTGGATCCGGCGCATGGCATCGCTCTGTGTTATCTTGGCATGCAGGCTGTGGCACGCATCAATGGAGTTGTAAATGAGCCCCTGGCACTGTTGAACTATCTTTTGTCCGGCGGACGCGCGCATTCCCAGGCGCGTGCTCCCCGCAGGGTTCCATTGTACAGTCACACACGCTTACCTGTGCGCCTGCTGTACAGAGGTGGGCTCCTGGGCTCACGCTGGCTGTGGACTCGGAGTGTTGCACTTGTCTGCTGGACTGTGCATGTTTTACTGGATAGGCCAACACAGCCATCTAGAGGACTGAACAGTGCTTGCCACTCAGAAAATAAAGCAACATTACTTTTACAGTATTTTTACTTATTTGCAAATTGGACACAAATTGTGCTGACTCCCTTGGGGTTTGCCTTTTGATTTAGCACCGGCTGCAAGCTGGCGGTAAACCAAAGCACATGACGGACACGGGAACAGACAGAAACATCGCCTGCACGTGTTACTCTCTCCTTCTGGGGGGAAAACGCCGAGGCCTTCATTACGCCTTAACATACAATCAGACACGGTCAGAAACTCCTTATCAGGAATACGAGTTGTGCCACATATAAAAACACCTTTGGGTTTTACACGGAGACTTGTCGCCAGTGAAGGCGCGGTGGGATACCTCTGCAGAAAAGTGTCCGGAATTTGGGAAAAGCCTGAAGGAATTGTTGAACTAGCACCGATACTCTGGCAATTTGCCATTCGATATGTGTAAACCCACAATACTGCATACGGTAATTACCATACCGGAAGTTTTGGAAATTCCTGCCTGCTATTGTATTACTTCATCAGTTTGCACACACAGCTTTTAATGATGATTGTTACATATTAGCATAATTTCCAGCGCACTGTGCCACTGCGCAAACTCATCCATCGCTTTGTGTAAATCGCAAAAATGTTCACATTACCATTTCTACGGTTTGGACATACAAAATCCAAAACAGGTTTACAAATACCAAAAATTGCGAAATTGACTATGTTAAGTTTGTGAAGGCACATTTTAGAAATCTTGGCCTCCCATGCGTAACTTTAAAGCAGCCACGGCTGCACTATAAACAAGTCAGGTCCCGGGCCGCGCTGTGATTGGCTGACGTCACGGGGGTGTCCCGGGCCGGCAGCCAATCACAGCGCGGCCCGGGAATGACGTCACAGGGGTGTCCCGGGCCGGCAGCCAATCGCAGCGCGGCCCGGGACAAAGGGGCGGGGCTTAAAAAAAGCACCAGAAACGCCCCCGAATCGCGTTTTCGTGAGAAAGCGCGATTGACAGCCTCTGTCTCCCAATGGCTAGTCTCCATTTATGGAGCTAGCCAATTGGAAACAGAGGCTGTCCTAACCTCACTATTGAAAACAAAAGATTTCGATCTGGGAGGGGCTTCGCCCCTCGCCAGGTTTCGAAACCTAAAAACATTTTTCACAGGTCGATCATCATGTCGAACAGGGCACTAAAGACTTCTACAATGGATAATGTGTGACGCTGTGCTTTGCTTGAAGTCGGTTTCTCAGATTAGCAGAGAAAGTCCATCTTCTACCAGCTTGCGCCAACCTCTGCATACTTACGCAAAGTGGTTCCAATGGCCTTGATGCACTACGGGCAGCACCTCCTAGATTCATTCATCCTTACTTTGTTTTCTACACCTGTGGGCAGGCACAGGAGGCAGCAGTATCTAGCCATTCACTGGTTTCAGTTGCGGACAAGGACTGTGGTAGCAGGCCTGACGCTGCTGGTTCTGCTGCTGCCTCGTCGCCAATGTCATGGGGCAATACAAGAGAAGCAGAAACTCACACCAGGACACTGTTGGTTTCAGATTCTGGTGCAGTGTCCGCACTGATCGCTTTAACTGACATTGTGGTCTACATCCATAGTTACAACTGTGTGTGCGCATCTTATACAGTACTGGTTGGCACACTACATTAACCATGAGAGCCATGGATAAAGGGGAGTAGTATCTCTTTTCCCAAAGTAGCTAATCCTAGCAGTTCTAAACTAGAGCAGAATACAAAGGATCAGCGTGACGTGGGACCAAGGTGGGGGCGTGGCTATCTGGAGATCCACCACCCGGTGTGGCGCCGCGCACGGGGCGACTGACGCTGGAATCTGGGGACCACGGTTCGATCCCCGGCGACAGGTTAGCCCAGCACCATGTGACTCTGGGCAATAGCTCGCTTAATCTTCCCGACGGCCCCCAGCGCCTAGAGACCCTAACGGGTGATTGTGCACTTTACAAATGTGGACTTTTACCCTAAGGAAGCAGCTGGAGGGGAGCATTACCATCAAGACTTGACAGCAATAAAATGCAGGGAAGTGGACACCCTTAGGGATAAATCAGTGAAACAGTGTGAGTGGTGGGGTACGCGTTCAGGAATTTGCACCCCCAACAGTGGATTGAGGTTGTTATACAGAGAGGGTTCCATGGGGTGTGCAAACCACCCAGGTAATATACGTCCAGTTAGAAGGGCGAATGTATGATTTTGGGCTAAACACGCATTTTCTCGTTCCCCAACCTTCTTTCTCTTAAAACAGCACTAACTTCATTCTCGTGCATGAGGGGTGGGAAAGAGTTTTCGCTTGGGCTTTGAGACCCCTTCTGGGCGTACTCAAACGTTGGCACCATCCTGCACAACCGATGATTTATCACTTAGAAACTGCCAATCACGCACGAGGAGGGTGGGCAACATTACAAAAAATGTAAAAGAACGTAGTTTGATGGGGTAGTTGGGTGCATGATATCAACAGAAAAGGCAAGTCCAACAACCCATTGAAGAGGAGGCTCGCTGAAGGAGATCGATGGATTTAGGCCCAGATCTCTGTACTGGGGTGAATGTATGTCATTGTTCTGCATTCTGTCCATCAACTGTTGTTTTTGCTTTTGTCACCCCGAGTGGGACAGGTATGCTCAGGCGCGAGTCCCAAGCTCTCCACGCCACTGGAGTCCAGCTATCCTGGCTGAAGACGGCTAATAGCAAGAAACCGGTCCTAGGATGTTTGATTCCAGTCCAGGGAAGACATGGCTTGGCAGTTCGGGCTGGACTGCTCCCATGAGGCACAGGGTCAAGGCTGATTTACATATGGCCATGTCTGAACTGGGGTGGCGTGGTGAGCAACAAAACAATGGATTTAGGCCCAGATCTCTGTACTGGGGTGAATGTATGACATTGTTCTGCATTCTGTCCATCAACTGTTGTTTTTTGCGTTTCTGTAATGTTTGCACATTGCTTTGCTCATGGCAGGCAACACAAGTTATGTGGTGGTAACCATAACTGGAGAATTTCATTGCATTTTCTCTGCATGGGCAACTTGCGTCTGGAGTTCCCCACTCATGGCTGCCACAAATCCAATGAAGAATTTCCACTGCTTTTTTTTCAGGCTCTTGGCAGCAAACCTTTTTTTCTTCTAAGCAATTCGTAGTAATGCGGTTCTTGCTTCCTCGAAAGACGGCTATGTAACGGAGTTAGGTTTTAAAGAAATATAATGTTCGGGTTTCCGTCTACTCTGGCATTTTCCAATTGATGAATAAAGGCTTTTTGAATTGATGTGCCTGCTGTATGATTCCTTCCCCTGCCACTAGGGCAGAAGGCTCACACTAAATCGGTATCTTTGGAACACTTGTGTAGTTTATTCTTCCAGTGTATTAAAAGGAAGTGTAAATATGTGGTAAATACTTTTGTAAAAATGACGGAATTTTTACAAAACTGCCAATTTCGCTGCACTTTTGTAAAAATCGCAGCATTTTTACAAAAGTGCAGAATTCGCGGCAAACCACGAAATCCTGGAGTGTCTGATTATCCATCAATTATTTATGAGGGAATCTGGGATATGTAGTTCCTTTTTACATTTTTCAATTTTTATGTGCATTTATGCACTAATTAAAATCTTTACTGGTCTTTCTTAATCAATGTTTTGTGACCTCTTTGATACATAACATGATGCAGTTTTTTAGACTTACCCAATTGCCTGTGCAGCTTGTTATTTTCGAATAACAGACAATTGTTCTGCCTTTTTGTGCACCACTACTCTTTGGTAAGATTTGGAAATAAACTAATATATTAGTTAGATCAGGTGTTCCACAGAAAAAGCGTTTTTGCGTTGCTAATAAGTTTTACACTGTTTGACGAATCTCCACAAAACTTTCTAAAAAAAAGTGCTCTTTTGACTAGTTTGTGCATAGAAAGCTTTGGTGTTATTAGTCAACGGTGCAGTTAAAATAGGCGAGGGTTCTAAAACACAAAAACCCCAAGCAACCCCTCTCCCCCGGACCCAAATGGAAAACAAAAAATGCAACTTTTGCCTCGATCCCCCCAAAAAAAGAAAAACATGCACAAAATGCCAACTGGGGCTGTATGTTTCAATTATATGCCCTGGGGAGCCAACCTGCACTGCCTCATTCTTTAACTAATGGGAGGGGGCATGTGGTTCCCTCCCAAATTGATTATAGGCCCCGGGGCCTTATTTCATAAGGGGGGTGCATGCCCCCCCTACCGTTAACATTATAGGCCCACCACTGGGACTGAAAATTGCAGAAAAGGAGAAGGGGCCGCTCTGACTGACCCTGTAAAGGCCTGTAGGACCCAATCTCCATGGGCCGAAAAGCCTAGAAAGAGGAAGGGCTGCTGGGCCCATCTTCCCGGAGCCCCTAAAGACCTTTAGCACTTTATCCCCAAGCCCCTTCCCCAAGCCATCACCGGCACTCATGAGCCGGTCCAAAATTGCTCCCCAAAAAATGAAGGGGTCAAGCCATCTGCAAGCCTTCCATGGACCTCATCTCCTGGGGCTAGTTTCCCACCCTCAGGACACAGTGGTTTCCATGCTCGTACTGGCAGGGAAGGTTCTGTTTGCTCACGCCTGGCAGGAGCATTTTTTAATCTCCAGCCACGCAGGAGTAAACACAAAGTCTACTCCCAGTGGGCGGGTGCTTTTAAAATGCCCAGTAGCCAACTCTCCCAAGCCACACAGAGCAGTCGCTGTGGGGTTGGCTTTAAACACAGTAATAAATGATTGGTTTAGGTCTTAAAAAATAAGAATAAACTAGAAATTCGGTGAAAAAAGTAAAAGGTTAAATTAACATTTTAGTTAGGTGGGATAAAAAGATCTGTTTTTGTTTAAAAACACCACACCTAAGAAATTCACGGGGGGGGGTGGTTAATAGCAACCCCCCCACACAGAAAAAGTTACCCTCTTGGATGCCAAGGACTGCTTGGAGACATACTAAGCCGCTGTGGTTGTGTGTAGAGACTGCTCAAAGGCATCCTAGCACCCACCCGTGTTGGGTGCACTGGTGCTCCCCTCTTGGCAAACACAAGGAGATGATGGACGGAGTGCTGAAACTTTTCAAACACTCGCCCCCAGTCACAGATCTGGGGTGAATCAATCATCGTTCTTTAGCTCACTTCGCCACCCCAGTTCAGACACAGCTATATGTAAATCAGTCTTGAGCCAGTGCCTCGAACAGTCCAGCCCGAAATGCCAAACTACGTCATCCCTGGACCGGAAACAAGCATCCTGGGACTGGTTTCGGAGTGACCAGAATGATGATGGATTCAACCCATATCTGTGACTGGGGGTGGGGGTGTCTGAAAAGTTTCTGCGCTCCGTCCATCATCTCCCTGTGTACGCTCCCCCACTTGGGCCAACTGCAACATGCCTCAATTGTGGGTGGCAGCAGAAGAGCTTCTGCTGCCTCCCCTGGCGATCTGATGACGCCAGTAGTGTGCTGACGTCATCAGATGGTGTTGGGGGTGCACTGGAAGGTATTTTTTTCCAGAGTGTCTAGGAAGGAGGATGCTTTACGTTGAGTTCTTCTCCAGGAAGGGGGTGAAGGGGGATTATATTTAGGAAACAGATACAGAGGGAAAGGAAATCGTTTATCCTTTCCCCCTGTGCTTCTTTGGAGTGGATTCCTGTTCCACGATCATGGTTAGGGCTGCAATTGTGGAGTAGGAATCCATCCACTAGACCACCAGGGATATACTTATTTGTATTTTGGGGTAGCGACCCCTTAGGCAAGGGTTGCTCTCCTGGGGGCATATGATATCAGTGTTTCCTCCCACCCACCCCCAGGGGGCTAGAGTAGTGATTTGGGCGGTGGGGTTAATGCTTTGTTGTATTCAAGCCAGCCTTGTTGAACTGGAGCACACAAGTGTTCCTGGAGTGGAGGAGGATGTGGACACATTGAAACTAGGCCCAGGCACACAGGTATGGTAGCGTTTTCAAATCGAGCCAAGTGTGTGCTGGGGTGGGTGGTAGGCAGTGTGTGGATCCCAGCACATTTCTGTAGTTTACATCACAAAAATGCAAGGAAAATTTGTGTTTTTATGCAATGTTTCACCTGTGGAGGATATTCTGGGTAGAAAAAAATAAGACAATCCATGCAACACACACCTTCCTGAACAACCCCACATTGCAAAAGACACATTGCATGTCAGTGGGAAAATGTGATGCGTCTATGTTGCTTTTGCCGCCCTTGTGTGTCGTGGGCACTTGCCCTACCCACACAAGTGAGGCACCGTTTTTCTCTGGAGACTTGGGGCTGCCTGCAGATTCCAGGACTTTTCCTCGCAGAAATGCAAGGAAAATGTATTTAGGCAAAGTTTGAGATTTGCTGGAGATTCTGTGTAAAACAAAACAAAAAACCTGGTGAGAGCCACACAAGTCACCCCACCCTGTCTAGTTTTAAAAAATGTGGTGGTTTGGTGGGTTTCCCTAGGTGCCGGTTGAGCTGGGGCCCAAAATCAATAGCTAGCCACCTTGTAACAAATATGCATTTTGCTGGGTGAAATAGGAGGTCTTCTAGGTCATGTTTTGGGACGTTTTGTGAAGCAGGCACAAGGCCCAACCACACAAGTGGGGTACCATTTTAATCACAAGACATGTGGAAATTCAGAATAGTAGAACATTTGCTTTATTACCAATTTAATAGCTCTATGCTTGTGCCTTTCAAATGTAAGCAAGTGTGTAACACAGAAGACCTTTTACAAAATGCCCTCTGAAACACACGCCAGTACAGGTACACATAAATTCAATGATGTACAAACAATCAATGCTCCTAAACACATTATCTGGTATACCTTTGAGATATACAGAGTTTTCCTTCCATTCTTTATAATTTACCATATGAATTGCTGTATAGATGGGGCACAATGAAAAACCATTGTAAAGGTGCAGCTCTGTTGTTGGCTCGGTTTCTTGGAGAACCTACAAGCACTATATATCCCCACAAGCAGAAGGGACCAGCGGACATAACTGTATATTGCTTTTGAAAATCTGCCATTGTATGAAAAGTTAGATGAAATGTAGACACAAATGGCTGCATTTTTCAAACACAACTTAAATTTTTTTTATTTCAACTGTTACTTTTTATTAACCCTGGATGGTGTACTCCACTCCGGGAGTTTGCAGTGTTTTCCACACTTTTTGCTCCGCAGAGCACGCAGAGTTCCCAAAAACTAGGCTCCGTGATGGGGAGTTTTTCCCTCCTCGCTTGCGAACGCCAAGTTAGCAACCGTGAGCCTGAAAAATCCACCTCCCGGCGAGATTTCTCAATGCGAGTGGTCGCAGCAGGTCGCAATCACTCGCATTGAGAAACCTTCCATTTGCATTGAGAAAGCTGCCGGCTGAGTTGAAAATCTACCAGCAGAAAAGAAGCTGTGATTATTTTACAGCGTGGGACAAACACCTGGCGCTCAAAATCACTGTGTAGCGAGGCAGAGGTTTTTGTCACCTCGCAGAGTTCCGAGTAACGGAACTCCGTCCAGGCTTACTTTTTAATAGGACAAAAGCAAGGGATCTACACAAATTAGCCTGTGCTGAATTTAGATTTTTGTCTAGTTTACAGAAATATATAGCTTTCTGGAAACCGCCATGGGTTTCATGCTCATTTCCACCACAAACTTGAAGGAAGTTAAAAGCACCAAAAATAGCAGAAATTGGATATCTCCCAGTATAATGACAAAACGTTTTTGGTTTGAAAAAATTGGTTTTTTGATTCAAGTATGTCAGGTCCTGAAAGCTGGTGAATTTAGGACCACAACCCCTTGGTTGATGCCATTTGAAGGGGAGGGTGGGATGCTTTCTTCTGAAGCACTTTTCCACCAACAAAAAAAAAAAGTATCTATATTTTGGCTAATTTTGCAGTCCCCTACAGGAGGATCCACAAAACCTGTGTACCTTTAGACTACCCAGGACGTTGGAAAAGGAAGCAATTTGGGCATGGATAACTTTCGTTGATAAAAAGTAGTGGAGTTCTAAGGATGAAGAACTCCAAATAGCTTTTTCTGCTATATCAAAAGCGTAGGTGGAACATTCTGGACACAAGTGGCCAACTGTCATCTGCACACAGAGTTACTGTTCAACACAAAGATTCATAATGTGTTCAACACCTCTACAATGCATTAGGAGCACGTGTTTTGTAAACTCTGAAACCAATTAGCTAGACACAGGTTGTACAAAATTACGTTGAAAAGTAATTTGGTAGTTCTCTGCCACTAGGGAAACCTAACACATTATTGAAGGATTCAGGAGTGATGTGATAAGCAAAGTCATATGCCCAAGTTATAGTTAGCTCTGCTAACTACAACTGGTAAATTTCTGTTCAAAATGTTAACATTGACACCGACATATTCACCTTACTATAATATTACTTGAACCTTTGTTCTTTTGTAGCAATTTTTTTTTTACACAAAAACAGATCTTTTATCACACCCAAGTAGAACATTACTTCAACCACACACACATAAGATATAGGTGCAAATATGGACTCATGAGATTTATGGGGCTATACATTTCCTGGTCAAATGTGCCCATCTGCCCAAAACATAAGTGCCCTTATTTTCTACGGTCGGTAGGCCAATCCTTTACTACTATTTTTTTAATCCATTGTTTATCATTTTACCTTTTTTTAGGCCTCCTTGTGTGTTGAAATCGTGTCTTCAGGCTAAGTGATTTTAAGCCAAAAGTCCCCGTTCTTTGTGCCAATAAACAAAATTCCTTGTCGTGTGCATAAAAACTGTAATAGTTTTGTGTACCCATTCTAAATGTGCTTGCCTGCTAGGATGCACAAGTACTCCATTACATCATGGGTCATCCTTATTTCTTTGTCAGCATATGGTTACCAGGTATAACTGGCATGTTTACTCATCTTTTTAAAATGTTTGTGGCTTATCTTTTCAACATGAGAAAAATAAAAAACACAAGCTAGCTAAGACCAGACCTATTGGCTTTTGTGAGGAAGTGAGGTCATATGACCTTTGATCTGCTGTGACTCTCCCCTCAGCTACCTGTAAACTGTATAACTTTATTATTGCTCGCATATTGTGGTCTCTTTCTCACCCCTACTGTTTAGCTTAACTGTGTCTTTCTCACTAATCACTTTATAATACATATCTTCCCGTCTCTCATCTGTCTCGTCTGTTCTGTCTCTTCTTTTACTTCTATTTCATCTTTCTCCTACCTCACTTACTCCCCTGGCTGTTTCTCACCTGTCTCTGTACCAATACCATGTACATACCCATTACGTTTCCTCTTTCTGCCTCCCTTTCGGCTGTTTTTTCTAACCCGTGTCTCTTTCTGAACTGTATAATCACTGTATCATATTCAACTTTTTCACTTTAATCACCCCTCTCTCTATCGTCTCCCTTCCTTGGTCTATCACTGGCACCTGTCCACTCTAACACTCTTTTTAGTATGCCTCTCACATCTGCCATCCCATCTCTCGAGAAGTCTCTCACAGCAATGTATCCATCACCTCCCTCAACTGTCTACCCCACCATCTGATTCTCCTCCTCTTTGAACAAACTATCAGTATTTCCTCATCTCTCCTAGTCGTGGGACGGAGTCATGCATTTACAACGCATGCCTTTGCCATGCATATGCTATTACCGCAAAACGTAAGTATATATATCAGGTAAGTGAAACCAAATTATATATAAATATATATAAAATCCAACTTGCCCATAGCGTGCATGCAGCACAGACAGGTACGCAGACACCAAATAATCGCCAGAGTCAGACTTCCTTCTCAAATGCTTTTATTTTTTCATATTCGTGAAGTGGTGCAAGCCTTCAGACGCGTTTCGGACACGTATGTCCTTGCT
This sequence comes from Lissotriton helveticus, assembly GCF_964261635.1. Lineage (NCBI taxonomy): Eukaryota > Metazoa > Chordata > Amphibia > Caudata > Salamandridae > Lissotriton > Lissotriton helveticus. Next base: position 1,753,011,981 of record NC_136061.1, on the reverse strand, counting down.
CACTGAAAATATATATATGACGGGGGTGCCGACATGCTTTTCACCCAGATGGAACTTTATTTTATTGAGGCAGAAGCGTGCTAGCCACTTGGTGAGAGAACGATTAACGTCCTTGGTGGCAGAATTTGGACTACATTAACCACAATGCCATTGATGACGGCCACTGGGGCGGGACTTTGAATTTGAATTAAAAGCATGTTCTGCACAGTGGGCTTCTCGCCTCATTTCCTGCCAGTGATCAAGAGCTCAAAGCTCGAAACGCGTATGGCTTCGTGAATGCATGGGGCATTCTGTTGATGTTGCCGCCTGCGGTGCAGTGTGCGGATACCCGGAGGTGTGCGACATCCTAAAGGGCAACCTTGTGGCAAAATATATATATATATTTTTACACACGTACACACACAGATGTTTCAGTTGCTGGACATATACTTACATTTTCGTGGTAAAGGTATTGCACGGTAAACACTTTCCCATCGCTCCCACCTTTCTGCCCACTCTTTCGCAGCTGCCTCGTCTTACCTGTCTATTTCAGAGCTGCATTTTCCCAGTTTCTCACCTATCTTCTTACACCTAGGAGATGCCTTCCACCAGCTGTCTCTTTATCACACCTCCCTATCGTTGTGCAGTGCTTACCTATCTTTATCATTTGTCTCTAGATCACTTCTCTCCTACTGTAATCCTCTCACACCGGTTTCCCCCCCCTCTCTGATTATCAGCTGTCACCTTGCAATGATCACCCATCACGATCGCCACCTTATACAACTCTATAACTGTCCTTCACACGTTTTCTCTATTGACACGGTCTCACACACATTCTGTCGCTTGATCTCCCACCCATATCTCTGTAGTTTCTTCCTCCGCTTCCTTTCGTTACTAACAATTTGTTTTAAACTTTTTTTATTTTTAAACGCCCATCCCTCCTCCTATCTCCTGTATGTCTTGCTCCCTCAATGCTCAGGGGAAGCAGGGCACACAAATGCTTGCTTACTAAGGTATGAACCACCTGCAACAATAAATTAGTGTTTTACATCCCACGGGGGCATGGGTCACAAGCACGGTGCTAGGGGGTCGCAGGAGGCAAGGCAGGACCCCTAAATGACTCCATGATGGTGCGTGGTTGTTTTTTTAACACTACAACCATTGTTGTCTTACATGCCTCTGCCCCGTGTGTAAAGTGTGCATTGAGGATCAGTGCATGCGTATGCGTGCACACGAGTGACCTGCTAACGAGATGCACTTGTGCCCCCTTGTGGGATGAAGCGGGTGTGCACGGGGAGCAAAATGATGCAGTGTGGGGGTCCACCGGCGGTCGCGCTCCTACTTGGAGTCACCCCCTGCCCCCATTACATGCCAAATATTCAGGCGGGCGTCTCGGTTTTGAAGCCAAAATTGGATTTATTTTTTAGCAGTCTCCCACCTACAAATATCTGTGCTTTAAGAGGGTAGATAAAGGCCATCGAATTATTTTTCAAAACTCTCCCCCTTTGTAGTGTCTACTCGAAATGTTGCCATGAATGCCCAGCTAAGGCACTGCCCGCAGGGGAGGAAATGCACGTGTGAGCTGAGGTCACACAGAGAAGGCACCCTCTCACCTAGAGCGCAGTGCGCCTGCGCGGAGGATTACACTCGCCTGAAATGTTGCTGCTATGAAAGGTGCACTGGAGCCCCACTCGCCTGAAAAGCCTCTGCTGTTGTGTGCAGTGCGAGAGTATCCTGCAGGTCACACCACTGCTTGTTTAGAGCTGGGGTTGGGAGAGTCAAACACCTGTAGTGCTCCTGCCACGCAGGACTAGGATAAATAAATTAGTGAATTTGGTAACTTGCAGGAGGACAAGCATGCACGGCAGGTCAGTCACTCCACTGAATTGTCCCTGCTGCTATGGTGGAGGGATGAAAGTGTAATGTTCTCATATATCAGTTTTGTTCCTATTGTGAAGCGCTCTGACACCTTCGGGTAAAGTCCGCGCTGTATAAAAATGCATAAATAAATACATAAACGGCGGCTGCGGGGTGGGGAGGGTCAGCCACTCACCTGAAACGCTCCTGCCCCGCAGTGTCCCACATCTGCAGCTTGACCCGCACGCCGGGCGCCAGCGTCAGCATCTTCACGTGGAACTCCACGCCCAGGGTGCACACCGCCTGCTCCAGGAAGGACTTCTCGGTGTAGCGCTGCACCAGCGACGTCTTCCCCGCCGTGGCGTCCCCCAGCAGGATGACTCGGAACTGGTAGTGCCAGTCGGCGGCGCGCACGGGGGCAGGGGCGGCGCGGTGGTGGCGGTCCATGCCTGCAGAGCCGCGCGGGGTTTGTAGTCCTCCCATTCACTGCATGTGGGGAGCGCCGGGGGCTCCAAACAACTCGACGAAGCCCCGCCCTGCCCACACTTCTGGCTCGGCCCACTCTCCCTGTTCCCCATGGCTTTCCACCCCCTCTTCTTCGGTCCTACAATATATTAAGCAAGGCTCACACTACAACTTTACCTACTACAGCCTCGCAAACCAGAGTCGAGAAGTTCTTTAGTCATTGTAAATTTGTCATATATATTTATATTTTTGTCTGTACATTCTGTGCTTGTTGTGTTTAATATTGTGTTCCTTTTGCCTGCGTTGTTTTGATTCTATGGCCTGCTATTTGTGTTTGTTCCATTTTTGTAACAGTTGTCTCATGTAACGTAACTAACTGGTTCTATTGTACAGTTCTCTGACACCTTCCGGTAAAGTCCGCGCTTTATAAAAATGCATTAAATAAGTAAAAGATCACGAGACGCCCGACTCTGCAGTTTGTTTCTAAATAGCGCGTACTTTGCCCGAGGATAGTAGAGGCTTTACCAGATAGCTTTATTTTTTTACGTTTTTAATTCCCCCGAGGTAAGTAAAAAGAGTCCCTTTCTAAGTAGCGCAAGGAACGCATTATTTTTTACTGTGGTAGCAAGTAGCCCATAAAGCTAATAGCTGGACAACCATTTCCGTTCCCTCTGCCGCTTGTTACTCCGACTCCACCATGGCGCGTCATCCCCTCTGGTCAGCCGGGCGTCTCCACGGGCTAAAAGGCCAGGACTGGCTGAGCGTGTTTCATTGCGATACGAGGACAGGGAGGCATCCCAGGGCGCAAGAGGTTCCCCATCACGCGCTGGCAGCATGCTCTCCGCTTTTAGTTTCTTGATACTTGTCCTACATTTAAGTTTAAAGACTGCGAGAGCCAAAATGCAAATAAAAACATGACTGGTTTTGCTATTCAAGCTTATCACCGGGAAAACTTGACATCTACAATAATGATAACACGTACTTTGCGCACAGCCCGGTTTGCCAGATGAGTCGGGGAGTTGGTGTTCAAATCCCTTGGGTTGGTTTCGTTTTATAAATAGCCGAACTGAAACTACAACTCCCAGAATGCACTTTTTAAAAGTTAAATACAATCCCACAAGCCTGAAAACAATAGCAAATGCATTTTCATAGCGTTTCATGTTACTGAGAACACGCTGTAGCGCTTTCGATGTGCAGGAGTAGGAGCTTTTAATGATTCCTATGAGCGCCCTTCTGTCCCAGTTGGGTAACACAATTCCTTCATAAGCGTCATTGCCCACTACCCTACGGCATGGGTTGCCCAGAAAGGCCCAGCAACTGATTGAACCGTATTTCAGATTTTAGGAGAGGTTAGCCCTACAAGTGCCAGCTTCGAAGCACAGATGTGGTGACCAGATGGTTGGATGTCACTAGCACATGCCATTTAAATCCCTGGAGCTTTCCTTCTTCACATATCGCTCGTGATCAGCTGCCTTGGCGCGATTGGTTACATCGAAGTAAGGCACGGTCACATCTCCCAGAATGCAATGGGTGCTTAGACGGATGCCATCGGCTGGAATAACGGCGAATTAGCACCCAATCAAATACGTTATAGTATGGAACGGAGGGAGGGTCGATATCACACAACTTGCAGGTTTCATGCCGAACCCAGGTTCACTTTGTTTCCTTTACTTGGGCAAATCAATCTGCTCATTCCAGCAGAATATTCTTAATTTGTGTCTATATTCTCCGCCCTCCCCCTCCGAATCAAGCAGTGACTACTCCCTTCATGGCTCTCATCCACGTCATTCATCCATGGGGGTGCTCGTTGTGCCCCCCTGCCTCAAATTCTCATTTCCGCTTTCTTCCTGATCTTACTCCTGTGATCACTCGCGCCCTTTTAACCTTTGTCCTTCCTTCCCTCCCCCTCTCAACACGTCTTCCTTCCCTCGCCCGTTTCAACACCCCCCCCCCCCCCCCCCGCTCGCCACCTCTTTCAAAATACATGGGGCTGCCCTGACCGGCCAGGCAGGGCTCATTTTCGGGTTCCAGTGAGCAACTTTTGAAAAGCGGTGGTCACCAGGCGCGCAACACCCATTGGGCTCACGGGGCTTCAGCCTTGTCTGTCAGCCCGGGCGGAGACAGCTTCGCGGGCTGGCGAGCATTTAATTGCAGCCGCACCCGAGGACTTAACAGGTCTTTAAAAGACCATTTAGTTGTAAATGAGGCTTTTGTAGTGTGTTCACCCCTTCCTACAACCACTTTGTCTGTGGTTGGAAGAATTAGCCCTCCCCCCTGAAATTTGGCTCTAGTTGCCCGCCTGGTGGTCACGCATGGAGCGTGCATATTTCGGAGATGAATGTTCTTCTCCCAAGGTTTAACTATATGACGGGGTTAGTTCGAAAGTTTATTTTATGTCAACAAATATCTCTGCACGGAACTACAAATTACGGTTACTGTGGAGGAATGGATGGAGGGTATTCATTTCTAGGGGAAGACCCAGAGCGATTGGTCACCAAGGACGCCTAGTTACAATCCAGTGCATTCTGGGAGTAATAGTCCCAATGCATTGCGGTTAATTCAACTGACCTAAAGAAAGAACAGGAAAACATGATTTATAAAAGAACATAGTTGTCAATTTCTCAGTTTGCTGATTTGACATTTCCCTGTTTACAGGACTTTGAGTGGGAGGAAAATAATGGGTGGGGGTCTCTCAAAGGGGCGTGGTCGATATAATTAAGGACATGGCTTAAAAACACATACGCTACAAATCTGTGTTTAGCATAGTGTGCGCCCCACTGGTATTTTGCTGCTTCTGTATTTGCATCTAGATATATAATACAATTAACATTATACCTACAACAAGCCAGGGCTATTGGCTTTGTCAGTGGGTATTAGTTGCATAAGATAAATAAGCAACAACTATAGCTACACTGTATATCATTTTGAAAATGCTTCTGTTCTGAAGTGATGAGACTATGAAAGAGCTAGAAACTATTCTCTTTGAAGTTACATCAAAGGCAGCTAAGGTTGGTACTGCCTCAGAGTTAAGATGTTTTTTTTCCACCCTTCGGGTGAGGACAAAAATGGAGAGCCCGATAGGGACTCATCTGAGCACCTGCTTTTAGGTCTCGCGTGGCGTCGGGTGCACACATGCGCACTCGAGCTCGCAAGATTTAATGACTTTGAGTAGCGAGGTTAACCCCACCCCTCTTCTCCATTGGTTGGCCTTCTAAGCGGTGGGCAGCCATTGGAGAAGAGGTCCCAGTGACGTTCTTCTTTGGATCTCAGCCCCGTCCTTTTCGGATTGGGGGCGTGTTTTTGACATTTTTTCTAGGCTGTAAACAACAGTCAAAAACACCCCTCCCAGTCTGAAAAGGACAGGGCTTAGATAGAAAGAAGAACCATTTGTCTGTAAGCCCTGTCTTTTTCAGACTGGGGGGCGTGTTTTTGACTGTTGTTTACATCCTAGGAAGAAAGTCAAAAAAACGCCCCCCAATCGGAAAAGGACGGGGCTTAGAGACAAATGGGGAGTTCTTGATTTATGTGGCATCACTTATTTTAGTAGTAGCTTGGTAATATTTGTTTTAATCTTTGTTTTGCTCCTGTAGTTGGTGGGTTTTGTTTTTCTGGTGCTTCGTTTACAAACTTTTAACTTTTACAGAAAAGAAGACAAAAAAACGGGAGACAAACACATAGCAACCCTTCTTTTATAATGAAAAATCACAACATTCACAGTAATTTACGTGTTGAGCTGTAAAAATAAAATACGTACGTGTACCATTGCGTATCTTCTAACGAGGGGGTGCACTGTAGGAAGGATCTGTTTTTCAGTCTAGATGCAAAGTCCCATGCCGCAGGGGAGGGAGCGCGCGGAGTGTGAAGCGCTCCAGCCAAAGGATAAAGTGTCTTTTCGGGCTATACTCGGGAGTGTGACCCCGCCCGCCCTCTTGGTTTGAGCTGGTTCCCGGGGCAGCGAGAGGCCGCTGGGTAGGATGCACCAGACAGGGATGTGGACGATTCTCCTGCTGGTACTGGCGGCCTGGACCCTGCCGGGCTCCCGGGCGGACACCTCCATCTGGATGGCCTACGTGAACTGCACCTACACCAAAAACAACCACACCCGCTCCGACTTGGGGGAGCTGGGAATGTTCGGCCAGCACTCGCCGAGGATGCGGGTGTAGGGGGTGGTGACGGTGCCCAAGGGCGAGGGCTACACTGCCTGCTTACTCGGCGCCAACTTCACGACGCCCCCAGACGGCGGCTGGATAGCGCTAGTCCAGCGGGACTACTGCACCTTCCGGGAGAAGATTGAGAACGCTGCCAGCAAGGGCGCTATGGGTGTGGTGGTGTTCAATACCGAGCCCGGAAACACCATCACAACCATATCCTACCCAGGTGAGTGTGGACCTAAGACCAGCTGGTCATCCATCCTGCTAACAAGCCACACTGAAGACAAAGAGCCCACCAGGAGCTTGAGGATAGCCCCCAAAACTACACGGCATAAACCCGTATTGCAACAGTGTTCAGAGTACATGTGGGAAATCATCACCGGCCCAAAATATAATCCAGTAATCATACCTGCAGACCAAAAGGCCTCACTACGTGGGTCCCTCAGCTAAAATGCAAGTTCCAGAATGCTGTTTTGTTACCTCCTGAGCCAGGACTAGCTCTCAGTGTCACCTCTGCCACAGGTCTACTTGGTAGCTAGGGGTGGTAGTTTCCTTTGTGTCCCAGTATTAGTAACTTAGGCTTTCTCATAAATTCACGAGACATCTAATATATGGGATGGATTACCCTTTTCTCTCTGTGTGTGTGTGGGGGGGGGCTCTATGTCTGTGTGTGGGGCTCTGTGTGTGTGGGCCTCTGTGGGTATGGGTCTGTGTGTTTGTGTGTGGCATTTGCGAGAGATTAAGCTATTGGCATTGTAAATGACAATGCCATTTATTTATCTGTTTTCAAAAGCAACACATAAATAAAAATGTTGTCATTTACAATGCCAATAGCTCTAACTTTTGCAAAGGCGAGACCGTTGCATTGTAAATGCTTGTTAGAACTGCCAGTGCTCAGCACCGACAGGACCCGCACCACTTAACCCTGCTTGTTGACAATGTCCGTGACAATTCCGAGCCTGAAGTGTGACAGTTTATCAATAGTGGAAGCCTGACACTGACACTGCCCCAGTGCTATTTCTGTCACCATAGGATTTCTGTCATTTAGGAATTCCACTGGGGGATTCTCCTGAAGCCTTGGCCCTTCTTCTATGAGTCAGAATCCCTTGCCATAAATCCGTCCCTGAAGGCCATCTGCCGCCACCATCACCGACCCAGTGACATCTTGTGATTGGTCCATCACTCTGGTATCAGTAGCTAACACGAGAGAAATTAAAGTCACACATGCAGCTGTATACTCCCACGCTGGGAGCTACCAATATGAAAACACAAACATACCTAGTGGAAATTATGAAGGAGACATTTTGCTCTAGACTACACATATAAATCGCACTTTGTTTCATTTCTGGTGCAAGTAGTTGATCTTGTGCACAGTTATCCATCACACTTTTATACTTGGAGTTTTGCAAATATATTAGGAAAAGCAAAACCACACGTACCAGAATGCAACACATACGAATAGGGGCTACATCTGACATGCAGCTACTTGAAATCTGTGCTTTACAGTCCTCAGGCTTGTATATACTATTCACTGAATCTTTTCGTGTGAAGCTGGATCGATTTAGTTTGACTTCCTTTTTCTGAGAAAATAAACATTGTGCTTGCAAACATTTGTGATGTTTACGCTTTTACGTACAAAATACATTGCAGATATTTTTCACCCAGCAGAGTTACGTTGTTATAACTTTTCTCATTAGAGTTATCAAAGAATGCCAGTGAGAAGTAAAAAAAAAATTGCTCACTCCAGAACATTTTTTAAAAATTGGAAAGCTTATTGAAATTAACAGCATTTAGCAATTAAGGAATATTCTGTTGCTTCCTTTTATTGTTGATTGGTAATTGACAACAAGACAGGTTAGCAAGCTGTCTCTGACAAGTTGCTATTTATTATGTGTGACACCGCCAGCCCCAGGTTTTTAACCATCATCACATTGCATTCTGGAACTTGTAGTTTCACTTTTATAATTAGGAGTTTGAGTTTAAACATTCCAGTACGTACAGCGATATTTGCCAAAATAATGTATGCTGCTGACAGATAGATGGTGTCAAATAGGACAGTGGTACTGGACAGCTCTGACAATCCAAGTTAGAGACTGCCAGCATTGTTGGAAAGGTCAGCTGAGCTCCTTATTCCCTTTTGACTGGAAGTGCTACGTTCTTTCGGCATGCTCCACACCAATTGCAGTCTTGGATGAGGGGCAGATTCTTTCCCCTCTTTGTTCCTCCTTTGTTCGACTCCTTAGGAACAAGCACAGAGTTATATTAGGATACATGTAGGAAGAAATATATCTGCAAACTGGAAATTCCTTGAACTATCACTTCAAAATTTAGGCCTTTGATGGATCCCTTCTTGAGGAAATTATACCATATCCCCAATGATCTTAGATGAATGAATCCCTTTAATTCTTCCTCTAGCGCGAGGACAGACTTTCCTTATTTTCACCTTGCCCTGAAGAAGTCCACATGTATGTGGACAAAACGCGTTGGCGGAACCCTTTTGTTCTATATATTGATGATGCAACAATAAAGAGAAGAATCTCAACGCCACCAGAATATTGTGGATATATTTGGGAATTGGATTCATACTTGTAGAAGTGGTGCACTGCTGCTTGCTTTGTTTTTGTTCTCGCCTAACCTAGGTTGGCATTCTTTGGGCAGAGGGTGTTGGCAGTGTGTGCACACATTGGTGTCTTTTTCAAATTATTAGATCCAACACATTTTGTTGTGGGAGACGAGCGGTATGTGCAGCACCATTTTGGTCCACTGCTTGTTGTTTTGTCTTACATGAGTTTATTTATTTATGTGCAATTTTATACCAGGCAGACTTAACCCAAAAGCATTAGAGCACTTTACAAGAGAGCAGGAAGTACGTTCTTGTTAACAAATATCATAAAACGACTTATTAGCATCAGCAAAGCAAGAAATGGATAATTAACAATCATAATGAAACAGTTGCAGAGTACCAAGTGAGCCGACTGAACACACATTTCTTAACAGATTTGATCAAGTCAGCAAAGGGCGGAATGTGAGCAGCAATCCCCACTTTAACCAAAGTATCTCTCAAGAAGATTTTGAGTTCCCTTTTGGATGTGAACAGACAAGATATTGTGCGAAAGGTTGGTGGTAGGGAATTCCAAAGCCTTGTTGCTACCAGAGAACGCCTGTCTCATGTAACATTATAGCCTGAATGTCAGAGGTTCAAGCTGTAGGGATCTGGCGTTTCTCAATCCGTGGTGAGCTCCGGAGACTTTCAGTTTACCAAGCAGCTTGGTGGAAGTGGTGTTGTGGAGGACTTTATGGGTAATGCATGCAGTCTTAAAGTGGGCTCTAGTATCGATGGGGAGCTAGTTCAGGTTACAGAGAATAGGAGAGCTGTGGTTGAATTTCTTGTGTCTTGTCACAAGGCAGGCAGCTGGTTGGAGTACCGTTCTCAGAGGAGCTAAATGTTTTTAAGCAAACCAGAGAGAATAGTTTCCATAATCCAGTATGTAAAAAAAAAAACAATACCTGCGCCACAGCTTTCAAGTCTTGCTCAGGAACAAACAGGCATTTGTTTGGGTGTAGTCCTAGCTGGAGGTGTGCACTTTTGCCCATGGCCATTTGCTTCTGGAGGTCTAGACAGTTGTCCAAGATAAAGCATAGCAATTCGACATTCTCCCCTATGACTGCCTTGCAGTTCAGGGGATAGGAGGATTCCAGCCACTCTTCGACAGGGAGGTTGGATTTATTTTGGGGAGATTAATAAAATGTAAGTTTTTGTTGGATTGAGTTTTATAATAGTGGTTAGCTATCTACTTTTTAATCCTGTCGGCTGCGGAGGAAACTAGGCCATTATCCTCAGGGGATGATATGTCAGATAGATCTGAGCATCATGTGCATTGTGATAAAAAAAATTCTGTATTTTCTCAAAATATCCCCAAGTGGTTCAACACACAGATTAAACTGGATTAGGGAGAGGATACTGCCCTGTGTAACCTCATGTTTTAGGTTGGTTGTGCACGAGACAGAGATCCCTATTTTCATTCATTGTGAACGGGTACACAAATAAAAATCATATCAGTTTAGGGCTGTCCATTCATTGCCCATCTGTTGCTTCAGGATGCTAATTACAGCTTGTTGGATGACTATCAAAAGCAGCTAAAAGGTCCAGAAGCACAAGCAGGCATGAGTCTTCTGAGTCAAGGATTCGAAGAGTCATCCACAAATTGGAGACATGTCTTTTCTGTGCTACAACCCTGTCTGCATCCACATTGGAGAATGTTGAGGAGGTTACTAGCCGGACTGTGGAGCGATCGTTGTGAAGCCACAAAGCTTTTTGACAACTTTCTTAAACAAGCATTTACAATGCAACGGTTTCGCCTTCGGACACGAGGCATTCAGAAGCGCTGCACTCACCTTTATCGAGCTAAAAAAGACGACTGAAGCCACAAGCCAAACACGAGCACACATTCACAACACCGGGCATTACGTGTTAGGAGCATTCTGTGCAAAAGTAAACATTCAAAACACGGAATTACAGAAGCGCTGCACTCACCTTTATCTTGCTAAAAAAGACGACCAAAGACAACATGAGACAACCACTTCGGCCAAAGGCTTTTACAAAATAACGAAAACATCACGGGACAAAAAAAAAAAATACACGCCCACCGCCACATGACGTCAGAAAAGAGGCAGGATGAGAAAAACATTGCCGGAACGCCCACGAATCGCCTCGGTGAATGACGGACGCCTCTGTCTTCCAATGGCTAGCCTCCATTTATGGAGCTAGCCAATGAAAGACAGAGGCAGGACTAAGCCCAAACTGTAGGAACATAAGATTTCTCCTGGGCGGAGCTAGCGCTCCGGACCCAGCCGAAACCTAAAAAGACAAGCATTTACAATGCAACGGTCTCGCCTTTGCAAAAGTTAGAGCTATTGGCACTGTAAATGACAAGTTTTTTGTTTATGCGTTGGTTTTGAATACCGATAAATAAATGACATTGTCATTTACAATGCCAATAGCTTAATCTCTCGCAAATGCGAGACCTATTGCCTTTGCAATGCAATAGGTTACGTATTTACGCGAGTTTGAGCTATTGACATTGGAAATAAATGCGTTTTATTTATGTTTCAAAAACCAAAACATAAATAAAATGTCTCTCACACTGCTGTCTCTCCCTAGAACACACATATGCTGTCTCTCACACTGCTGTCTTTCTTACACACAATGCTGTCTCTCATACACACTGCTGTCTCTCACACTGCAGGTGTGGGTTGTGGGATGTGGGTTTCCAGCTCATATCTTGAGGGTGGGCGCTGCAGCGTTTGTGTGTATTTTTCTTTTACATACTCTCCAGAGCATTAGTTGTAGCTTCAGAAGCTTTTGTTTTGGGGGGAGGGATGTTGGGGGTCAGATCTCAGTTTAAAGCCCGACCCCTCTTCATGACCTTGTGCCCTCATGCCTCGTTAACACAATTGGCTTATGATTTTGCCCCTTTATAGACATATTTTCTTTAAGATCCTCCCCCCAACCCCCTCCCTCCATTGTGAAATGTATCTGCAAGTTGGCATTCCTGGGCAGTAATTTTGTGGCAGTCAATGTATCACAGCAAAAATGCAGCGTAAAATTCATTCAGAGTATTAGTAAAGTGTGAGTAGTAGAGTGAGTAGTAGAGAGTTGTAGAGTACTAGAGTGAGTAGTAATGAGTATAGTGAGTAGTAGAGTGGGAGTAGAGAGTAGTAGAGTGAGTAATAGAGTGAGTAGTGAGTACTATATCAAAGCACTGGTTTATTTAAAAGAGGGATCTCCAACATTTTCTGTAGTAAGAGCTACTTATATTTAATGAAAATCATCAGAAGTTACTAATATAGTGTTGTTATAGTGACCACATTAGACGGTTACATTAATGGAAACCATATTCATGAAATCCCACAGTGTACATCTCAGTTCATCAGACAGGGATGCCAGCAGTATTGTGAACTAGTAATACAGATTGCAATGGCTCCGTGACCCTGCCTGTGAGGGCAGGTTCAGTAGCCCTAAGGGTAATCCGGGGTTACTGGACCTCCGTTAGTACCACATTTCTGAATGGTTAGCATGTCCCAGGATGCCCTGAAGCACAACTCTAAAGCACTTGACTCTCAAGGTGAAGATGGCAGTGGAGTTTCTAAGGCTCTGTTATGAAGGTAATGTAGGTTGGAAACTGAGATTTTAATAACACTCAATAAATCAATGCCCTATCAGAGCTTTTAGTTTAAAAAAAACTGCGTTGATACACACAGCTAAAACTGATGGGTAAAATTAGAAATGTATATGCGGAATATATAGTTGGTAAATGAATATGCAAAAAAGTAAACAAGCTCCTCTTGGTGGCCATTAAGCTAGAACAGATTTACTGTCGCAAATGTCTTGTTTTTCTAAATAAATGTATAAGTTGATTGTCAGGCTGCTTTTCAAGCTCTGCCATTCGCGTCTCTACCCGCTTTCCTCTGTCACACATTGACCCCCATTTTATGGGCTCTTAGATTAATTTTCTCCAGTTCCGGCACTGGATAAAACACATCGTATTTAAAGGTGCAGTGGTGACGTTCCACTATTAGTAAGAGCCCTGCGCTAAGAGAGGATTCAAGAAATTCCTGGGCACCGACTCCCAAACCTTCCAACTGTGCATCTCGGTTCTGCTCAAGCAGTACACCAGAGTTGTGCTGATTCTGTGGAGCATCATAATTTATTTTTACAATACACGAATTAGCATACTATCTTCCTCCACAAATAACTCTTCCCAACCGTGCATACATCACCTCAACTGTAAAGCTCTGGGTAGATGTGTTTGAAAAGTCAGCCGTGGCAGGACCGAGGGGGTAGAGGTGGCGCTATACACGGAGCGGCTAGGTATAGAAGCGAATCAATTTGCGGTGATCCTGCGCAGACGATTTGGTAGTCTCGGAGTGCCACAGACCGGTGTGTGGGTTAGAGTGATAAACGGAGGATTGAGAGGAGGGGGGTTCGATGTGGAGTCGGAATGGTGCATGGGAGTTGGTTGAGGTGCACGCGAGTGGGAGCAGTGGGGGGCTGCTGAGGGAGCCTCGGCTCGGGAGTGGTGTATTGGGTGGGCGGATGCAGGAGCGAAGGGGCCCTGGGTTGGGAACTGCCGACGTTGGAGCGGGGGAATCATGTTTAGATCTTGGCGTATGATCCTGGGCAGATTATTAATCACCCACAGTATCGAAAAAGATAAATTCGGCCGGGGGTGGAGAGGGCAAAAGGGCGCTGCAAGGTCTGAGGCAGGGGAGCGGCGAGGTGCGTGGGGGCCCTCGTTGAGGGGTTTTAGGGAAGGACAGCAAAGGGTCGGATTACAAGGTAAGGCGGGGAAGCAGGCTCCGCATGGGCAGATAAGTATGGACTGGGTGTTTTAGAGTAATTTGGGTGTGCCCGGCAGCTATCACCTTTTTGTGGTTACGGAATCCGGTGCAACACCAGCAAGAAAATCAGAATGTACCATCGGCGTGGGCGAAGAGGTCTGACCAGAAACGACCACTATGTCTATATAGGGATGCATTTTTATCACAGTCCTTGGGAAATCAGTGACGCTGGTGATATAAATAAAGCTGCCCCTAGTCTACACCTAAAAAAATACAACAAACAGCCAGCAGTACACACTAGGGGTGCCGGTCGCACAAACTCTGCGCTATCCGCTAACACACCAACCTTCAGGGTCGAAGGTCACTTGTCATCAGCAGTCTATGGCACACACAGGGCTGATCTTTGTGTTTCGAACCCACCCAGCATAGCGCTGACATGTCGCGAAGTGTGACTTTGTAACAGCTGCTATCAAATGACATCACATGGACCTGGACCCTGAACAGAGGGATCCAGACTTCAATGACGTCACAAGTCATAGCAGCTGCAAAGTCGGATGACATTACGATGCCTGGCAGCTCCAGAGTCCGATGACGTCACGAGTCATAACGGCTCCAGAGTGGCATGACGTTACGGGGCATAGCGGCTGCAGGGTCGGATGACGTAAAGAGTCATGAAGACATGATGGTATTCACCAGTGACTCTGCACGGTGGCCAGTGTCAGGGTCACCCGCACAGCTCTTCACAGCCGCAGGGGAGTGTCCTGGTCAGTACCACCAGCAGCTGATGTGTGATCGGCGCTTCGAGGTGCTACAGCTGTCAGGGCGCTGCTTTCATCTCTTGACAGACGTCTTTGCCCCCTCCTCAGCAGCAAGGGGGTCTCAGACACACCAGCAGCCCGCCTGCTGCCCCAGCAGGGCTGCACACACGCCGGGGTGCTGCTAGTTCTTCACACGCCAAGAGGTCGGCGCTTCGAGGCGCTACAGCTGAAGCTGCCCCTAATCTACACCTAAAGAAATACAACAAAAAACAGCCCGAGGTACACACTAGGGGTGCCGGTCGCCTAAACTCTGCGCCATCCGCGCACACACCAACCTCCAGGGTCGAAGGTCACTTGTCATCAGCAAATGTATTTGTGAACTGGTGGTCTCTCGTCTCTGTAGTCAGTCTATCCAACACAGTTTAATTAAAGTGTATTCATTGAACCATAATGTTCGTGCGTGATTACCTCAGGAAACAAAAGGGCACGGAGTTAATTAAAGTATCTTTGAAGTGCCGTCTAAGTTCCAACCCTTAAATGCCTAACAATAAGTTTTCTCGGACTTAACTACTGAAAAATATGACATCAGTGCCTGCAGCTGTCTCAACAAAAACAACTCCACAAAGGTGGCCAATGTTAGTGCGCAAGAGATTAACATAACAAAGCTGCACTTGTACCCTTGATTTACACAGCGCAGCAATTCCACTTCCATCTAGCACTAAAGCTGTACTTCCACACTTACTTTATTTTACGCTGCAATCCCGGCTCAATGTAATAAGAAAGCTACACGTCTCACTACTTCAAGCTCGGCGCATTTTTATCAGGAAATCGTGGCTTCCCGACGTCACGGTTACAGATTTATCATTCAGACATTTCCAATCGCTTCCTTTCAGGAACAAGCCGAGGCAGCTGGAGAGGGAGGGAGGGGTGGGGGCCCCGGGGAGCGGCAGAGTGAGACGGAGGAGTGCTGCGGCAGAAGGGGAGGGAGGGGTGGGTGGGGGGGTTAGACGAGACTCCGGGAGCGAGCGGGGGGGGGGGGGACCGGAACGCGGGGGTCTTCAGAGGGGACCGGGAGGCTCATCTACAGGGTCGATGCGGCCCCGGCAGGGATCTGCCCACAGGCACTTAATTGATCCCTGCGAAGCTGCTGTTTTCGAGTCACCCCGCTGTCAGCTTCCGCTTAATTGTCTACACCAATCCTCGGTGTCTCTTTCGTGCTTCGGCTGAGATACAGCCACATATTCACTTGCAATCGCCTCACGGGATAAGCCTTTAAAAAATAAATACACATAAAGCCTTAATAGCATGAAACACACATTATCATTAGCAGTTACTAAAAGTAAATAATAAGTCAGGTCCCGGGCCGTGCTGTGATTGGCTGACGTCACGGGGGTTTCCCGGCCGGCAGCCAATCGCAGCGCGGCCCGACACAAAGGGGCGGGGCTTAAAAAAAGCACCAGAAACGCCCCCGAATCGCGTTTTCGTGAGAAAGCGCGATTGACAGCCTCTGTCTCCCAATGGCTAGTCTCCATTTATGGAGCTAGCCAATTGGAAACAGAGGCTGTCCTAACCTCACTATTGAAAACAATAGATTTCGATCTGGGAGGGGCTTCGCCCCTCGCCAGGTTTCGAAACCTAATAAAAAAGGTAAGTGTTGAAATCGGGTGAAAGTTGTTCAGGTTATTGGCCTCGACGTTGAAAATTAGCCAGGTCTCTCCCACCCCAAAAAAGCACAAACTGTTGCGGAAAACATCTTGTTGAACGAAGGAGTTAACCAGGGAGGTCAAGTATGCTAGCAGCAACTTGGCCATTTCTTTGTTTAGAGCCAGGAAACACTTTGGAGAGGTGATTGCAAGGGTTGACCTCCGTTATAGGTTCAAGTAACTCTGGCTCAGAGTCTGTGATATAAGTCGACATGGTCAAATGGGCTTTGCAGATCGGAGTGCAATCATCAGGAACAGTGTACCTGGGTGGAAGTGACTTCTCAATGGACTTTACTTTCTTTGCAAGGAAGATCACTTATTCTTCACATTTTAACACTGTTATGGAGATTTAAGCTTGTGGAGGACTGAGAGTTCAATTGTTTGATGATATCTGTGAGAAGGTGGCTCTATATATACTGGACCATAAGGCAGTACAGTGTGTATCGAGTCCACAAACCCCAAAGGTTTAACAGAGGTTAAAGTCAGAACTGACCGTACTCTCTAAAGTGGTAGCTTGGTCGAGCAGTAAGGCAGTACCAGAGGACAGTGTAAAGCATTTGTTGTACACAGTCAGCAAAAGGTTTCACACACTCAAGAACTGAACTCCGTGTCAATGGTTATTATATCCTTCGATATAGTTGTTTTATTTTTTGAACCTACAGTTATAAAAATATACTTTCGAGATACGAGTACTCTCAGGTAGATACTTTGCAGAGGAGCAATACGTTTGTACACACAATAATTACAGGCTAGCTAATAGCAATACAGTTCTGAACCACACTGTAGCATTGAGCTCAATGGGTTTTCATAGGAAAGTACAGTTGATTACGCTATGGATTACTTTGGTAGTTCCAGGACTATATCTTGGATTCAGTCCTGGGGTCAAAGCTGAAACCAGATTAGCAAAAACGTTTTAGTTACAGTGATGATTTTTCCTGAATATAAAGATGTTTTAAAAGTTCACACTTAGAAACTTTTCGAGGTGATTCTCACAATGTTATTCAACGGGAGGAAATTCAGGTTACAGGTAAAGTACGATCGCGTTACTTTTGTAACCCAGCACTAGTCTCCTAGGGCCAGCACTAGGAGCTTAACTTTAAACAGGTAGTTAATTGCGTTTCAGTATTTCGTACGATTTTTGAAGAATATTTGCAGTTTTCAAAAGTAGACACTTAGAAGAAATTTCATAGAAAAGCAGACAATGGGTTCCTATGGAGAAAAATACAGGTTACTAGTAAACCCGCTAGGGATTACTTTGGCAGTTCAGTACTGGGCTGAAAGGTACAGTACTGGCTTCTCCCCTGATCACAGGTGAGTATTTTCGAATTCGGACTTTGGCTGATTTTATAGGGATATTTTCAGTTTTCAAACCTTCACACTTAGAAAATTTTGAGTCAAAATGGGTCAATGTTATCCAATGGCAGGTAAGTGAATTAACGGCCTCCAGGTGAGTACTTGGTTGGTGAAGGTAAGGTTCTGGGCACAGACTCAGGGCCCCCCCAGGATCAGGTAGGTACAGTTAGTACACCCTCAGCGGCACAGGGGCGGCTGAGTGCAGAGGTAGTTAGGCCCAATGTTATCAGTGAGAGGCAGGGGGGCCTTTGGTTGGTGGCGGCTGGCTAGCAGGCCACGCGGCTGTGGGAGCTGGGTTCCGGGTCACTTGCTCAGGGCAAGGGGAGAAGTAGATTAGGACAGAGAGGTCACAGCCAGCGGTACTCGGGCGGCTGAGTGCAGGGTGCTTTTGAGCCGTCGGGCGATCAATGTTATCCAATGATGATCTTGACAAAGGAACAAAGGCTGCAGGCACGGGGACGGTGACTCTCCGGGGGCGACCAGCACTTCGAGACGTAAGTTGGGATGTTGGAGCACAGGTAGGTACCCCAAAGGGAGGCACAGGGGGCTGCAGGTCGCAGGGTGTCTTTGGGTGTTGGAAAAGCTTACCTCGGCTGGTCGCGGTTGGGGTGGCCCCTGGTTCTGAGTCTGCAGGCGTTGGCTGGTTCGTCGAGGAGGGTCTTTGGGCACTGGACTTCGGGTCCCAGGCGCCGGGGGGACGTCCTCGTGGTCTTGGTTCAGGTTGGCCCCGCCCGGGCTCGGCTGGTGCAGAGTGGGCTGGTCTGGAGCTTCCTGGTGGGCACCAGGTGGGTTTTTGCAGCAGAGCCTCTGCTGATGGGAGTCCCAATCTTCGAGAGGGTCAAGGCAGGCATGTCCTCTGGGTGCCCCAAGGTTGCTGTCCGCGGAGGTCGCCAGGATTAGGCAGGAGCAGGTTCCAGGATCAACAGGCCGGTAGGGCTGGGGCCAAGTCAGTTGTTGTTGTCCTGTTGTTAGCAGCTGCGTGGCGGGTCTTCTTCTTCTGGATCTTCTTTCTTCTTGTTGGTATCGGGAAGGAAGGTTCAGGGAACCCCTAAATACTGAATTTAGGGGCGTTACAGGTAGGGCAAGGGCAGGGACCAATGGGTCCCTGTCCTGGGGTGAGTACACCCCCTAGCCTGCTCCTCTCCTGTGGGAGGGGGGCAGGAGCCTAGCTGGGATTTGACAGAACTCCCCATCTACAAGATGGCCGGGGTCCGGGGTCGTGCTTCACCTCGCCTCCTCCACCTGAGGGGTGGAGTTGGCACAGGTTGGCACCCCCCCCTTCCTGACGTAGTTCCCCCACCAGTCTTCCCGCCAGGGTGGGGGGCTGGTTGCTGGGTACAGCAAATGGTCTGGAGAAGCTCTCAGAGGCGGTACGCCTTTGAAGCTTCCCCCTGTCCATCCTGGGGGAGGAGACATATCACCTCACCCAGGATGTGCATTGGGGTCCAGCAACATGTCTGCTGTGTGGCAGCCTCTGCAGCCACTCAGCCCAGACGTGGATTGTAGGTTCGGGTTTTGGAGGGCATCTCTAAGATGCCCTCTTGTGCATTTTAAATTAAATCCCACACTGGCATCAGTGCGGGTTTAATGTGCTGAGAAGTTTGGTACCAAATTTGTCAGTCTTCAGTGTAGCCATTATGGTGCTGTGGAGTTCGTAATGACGACCTCCCAGCACTATATACTCTTAAATGGCATCACTGCACTTACCGTGCCCAGGAATGGCCCTGGGTACTGTAGGGGCACAGGGCTCATGCCCCTGTGCCCTCATCTCTGGCATAGGGCACCCAGCTAGAGGGGTGACTGAAGTATGCCAGGGCAGTGGGTTCTGTGGGCATGGCACACAGGTGAGGTTCTGTGAATTCTGAACCCGTGGGTTCCATTTTGTGTATGGCAGCTATTTTGTGGTTGCCCTCACACAGGCCATGATTGTGGCTGAAACTAGTCTTTTGAGGACATGTACACCTTAGCTCGAGTTCATGCTGACTCCTGTTTGACCTGAGTGAACTGACCCTGTTGCCTGAAGCTGACCTTGTTAAACCAGTTCCTGCCCTTTAGCTGATCAAGATTGAGGATCAAAGCACAGGCCATTGTAGAGTTTGGTATGCACACACACCCCCCTTATCCTGCTTTCTGTTCCTTCTTTTATGGTCTGATTATGATATGGATTGTGGTCCTTTTATTATGGGTTTGTCCGGCTTGTCTAAAGAAGAATGTTGGGTTTGTTCAATGATTGATTATGGGCCGGACAACTGTAAAATGGGTTTGTCATTTGGCAGACCTTGCATGTCCATGTTAGGCATTTTTTGCATGCTTGCAAAAGCTAGGACTGCCCCTTACTTGTATGCTGAAGTTTGTAACCCTAAGCATATAAAAGGCCTCTGTTTTCTGTATTCCTCAGACTACCTCATTCAGTTGCTACGGCTTCTGTGTGACATGGCCTCACTTATTAAATTTAATAAAGATGTCTTTTCATATTTTCAGCTTCTGTGCCAAGTTCTTTTTTCTAATAGTAAGTAGTCCCTGAGCATGAAGATTTCAGTTCTTCACAGGGATGTGTGCCATGTCAACTCTTGCTTTAGTTCTGTACTTAGGCACTCAGCCTGCAAAGGCAGTGTGTGGGTGCCAGGGTACAGGGTCCCTGAGGGTGGCACAATAAGTGCTTCAGCCCTCAGAGGTCTTCTCTGGTCACCATGCCCTGGGTACATAGGGTACCATTTACTAGGGGCAGACAGGTGGCCAGAGATGCCAATTGGGTGTTTTGTTTCAGCATAGCTGTTCTTTGTAGGGAAGGAACACAGGCCCTGGGTACCTGGTTGGCAGGGACCCAGGGCACACTCAGTCAAAGTACATCAGCAGTTCAGAAAAAAGCGGGGGCATACCAAGGCAAGAAAGATGGCACTTTCTCACACAACACCCCCCCACCCCCAAACGAAAGGTGATGAGACTAACCTTGCCCTGGGGAGTCTTCATTGTCTAAGTGGAAGTACCTGGAAAGTCCATCTGCAATGGCATGGGCAGTCCCTGGTCAGTGTTCCACTTCAAAGTCCATACCCTGTAGGGAGATGGACCATCTCAGTAGTTTTGGATTTTCCCCTTTCATCTGCATTAGCCATCTGAGAGGTCTGTGGTCAGTTTGAACCAGGAAGTGAGTCCCAAACAGGTAGGGACTCAACGTCTTCAGGGACCGAACCACAGCAAAGGCCTCCCTCTCAATGGCACTCCAACGCTGCTCTCTGGGGAGTAGCCTCCGGCTTATAAAAGCAACAGGTTGGTCTTGGCCTTCCTCATTGATCTGGCAGAGGACTGCTCATATCCCCAGCTCTGATGCATCAGTCTGCACTATGAACTGCTTGGAGTAGTCTGGTGCTTTTAGAATGGGTGCTGAGCACATTGCTTCTTTCAGGGTGTCAAAAGCCTTTTGGCAGCTAACAGTCCAGTTCACTTTCTTGGGCATTTTCTTGGAGGTGATTTCTGTGAGGGGAGGCACAATAGACCCATATCCCTTCACAAACTTTCTGCAATATCCAGTCAAGCCAAGGAATGCCCTGACTTGAGTCTGGGTGGTTGGAGCTGCCCAGTCCAGGATGCTCTGGATCTTTGCCTGTAAGGGTTGGACCTGGCCTCCACCAACAAGGTGGCCCAAGTACACCACAGTGCCCTGCCCTATCTGGCATTTGGATGCCTTGATAGTCAGTCCTGCAGATTGCAGGGCTTGCAGAACCTTCCCAAGGTGGATTAGGTGATCCTGCCAGGCGGAGCTAAAGACAGCAATATCATCAAGATAGGCTGCACTGAAGGATTCCAACTCAGTCAGGACTTGGTTCACCAACCTCTGGAAAGTGGCAGGAGCATTCTGTAACCCAAAAGGCATCACAGTAAACTGATAGTGCCCATCAGGGGTGGAGAATGCTGTTTTCTCTTTGGCTCCTGGGGCCATGCCAATTTGCCAGTACCCTGCAGTCAAGTCAAAGGTGCTTAGAAATTTGGCTGCCCCTAGTTGGTCTATCAACTCATCTGCTCTTGGAATGGGGTGAGCATCTGTCTTGGTGACAGAGTTGAGCCCTCTATAGTCCACACAGAACCTCCTCTCTCTCTTTCCACCCTGTTGATGAGGTTTGGGGACTAGAACCACGGGGCTGGCCCAGGGGCTCTCAGAGGGTTCAATCACCCCTAGCTCCAGCATCTTGCTGACTTCAGCTTTGATGCTTTCCTTGACTTGGTCTGATTGTCGATAGATTCTGTTTTTGACAGGGTTACTGTCACCAGTGTCCACGTCATGGGTACACCAGCTGGTCAGACCAGGGGTCAAGGAAAATATGCTAGCAAACGGCTGCAAGACTTGCCTGCAATCAGCCTGCTGTTGGGGAGTGAGGGTGTCTGAAAAGACTACTCCATCCACTGACCCATCTTTTGGGCTGGTAGAGAGGAGGTCAGGGAGAGGTTCACTCTCTGCTTCCTGTTCCTCGTCAGTCACCATCAGCATGGTGAGGTCAGCCCTATCATGGTAGAGCTTGAGGCGGTTCACATGGATAACCCTTTTGGGTGTCCTGCTGGTGCCCATGTCCACTAAGTAAGTGACCTCGCTCTTTTTCTCCAGGATAGGGTAAGGGCCACTCCATCTGTCTTAGAGAGCCCTTGGTGCCACTGGCTCCAAAACCCACACCTGTTGCCCAGGGTGAAATTCAACCATGGCAGCTTTTTGGTCATACCAGTGCTTCTGCAGCTCCTGGCTGGCCTCAAGATTTTTGGATGCCTTATCCATGTACTCAGCCATTCTGGACCTTAGGCCAAGCACATAGACCACAATGTCCTGTTTGGGTTCTTGGAGAGGTTTCTCTCGACCCTCCTTTACAAGACAGAGTGGTCCCCTTACAGGATGACCAAACAGAAGTTCAAAGGGTGAAAACCCCACTCCCTTCTGTGGCACTTCCCTATAAGCGAAAAGCAGGCATGGCAACAGGACATCCCATCTCCTTTTGAGTTTTTCAGTGAGTCCCATGATCATACCTTTCAATGTCTTGTTGAACCTTTCTACAAGACCATTGGTTTGTGGGTGGTATGGGGTAGTGAACTTGTACTGCACCCCACGCTCCTTCCACATGTGTTTCAGGTAAGCAGACATGAAGTTGGTACCTCTGTCTGAAACTACCTTCTTAGGAAACCCTACCCTGGTGAAGACACCTAGCAGGGCTTTGGCTACTGCAGGAGCTGTCGTCACCCTAAGGGGAATTGCCTCAGGGTACCTAGTAGCATGATCCACTACTACTAGAATGAATTTGTTCCCTGAGGCTGTGGGAGGTTCCAGTGGACCCACAATATCCACACCTATCCTTTCAAAGGGCACCCCCACCACTGATAGGTGTCTCAGGGGGGCCTTTGGCTTGCCACCCATCTTGCCACTGGCCTGACAGGTACCATTTTTGGTTCATCTGGGGCCAGTAAAAGTGGCTAACCAACCTTTCTCAAGTTTTGGTTTGCCCCAGATGTCCAGCTAGGGGGATGTCATGAGCCAAAGTTAGGAGGAACTTCCTGTACTTCTGTGGCACTACCACTCTCCTGGTAGCTCCAGGATTGGGGTTTCTTGCCTCAGCATACAGTAATCCCTCTTCCCAATAAGCTCTGTGGGTACCACTGACATCTCCCTTTGCTTCTGCAGCTGCTTGCTGCCTCAGGCTTTCAAGAGTAGGGCAGTCTCACTGGCCCTGGCCCAGCTCTTCCCTAGTGGCTCCCCCTGGGAACTGGAATCCAGCCTGGTAAGGCTCAAGCTCCATAGGCTCAGTTCCCTCTAGGGTTTCCAAGTCCTCTCCCCGAGGAGAGGGGTCCTGAGAGGCTGGCTGTGTAGAAGTTGGTTCCCCAGTCTCCTTGCTTTTTCTCTTGGTTGGTTGGGCCATACTTTCAGGCTCCAACCCCACTTGTTCACCCTTCTTTTTGCTCTGTGCTCTGGTTTGGACACACACCAATTTAGGGATACCCAGCATGACTGCATGGGTTACTTGCTCAACTTCAGCCCAGGCTGAGGTCTCCAGGTCATTCCCAAGCAGACAGACAGCTGGCAATTGTGGTGAGCCCACTACCAGTTTCAGGCCAGTAACCTCCCCCCATCCTAATGTTACCATAGCTAGGGGGCGTTGGGTGGTAATGCTGTCAGCATTGGTGACTGGGTAGGTTTTCCCAATCAGGTATTGCTCTGGGGAAACCAGCTTTTCCCTTACCATAGTGATGCTGGCACCTGTATCCCTCAGGGCTTCTACTCTGGTTCCATTGATGGAGGGGTATTGCATATATTTGTTACAGTTGGTTGGCCACCCAGCCACACTGGCAACCTCCATGTTCCCCAAGCAGACTAGACTAGCCTGAGTGTATTCCCAGATTTGCTCTGGGCATTCCTCTGATCCGATCTGTAGATTTACTGTCCCTGGAGTAGCTGGAATGGGTGCCTTAGGGCTTTGTTGTAGGGGCAGTTCTTGTCTACAGTTAAATGCCCCAACGTCTTACAGTTGTTACAATAGGCCTTGTTAGGATCAACGTTTCTTCCCCTATAGGGCTGAGGCACACAGGGAGTATATTGGGACCCACCCACCTGAACAGGTTTTAGGGGCCCTTTGGAAGACTCAGACTTTTTATCTGGGGGATTCTCACCACCTTTCCCCTGGGGGGGGGGGGGGTTGTGAACACCTTCATTTGGTCACCCCCAGTGGCTGTCCTTGTCACCCTAGTCTTGACCCAGTTGTCTGCTTTCTTTCCCAATTCTTGGGGAGGAATTAGACCTAGGTCTACCAAATGCTGATGTAACTTTTCATTTGTGCAATTACTTAAAATGGGTTCCTTCATAAACAAATTATACAGTCCAGTAAAGTCATGCACATTGTGTCCAGTTAACCAACCCTCCAGTGTCTTTACTGAGTAGTCTACAAAATCTATCCAGGATTGGGTCTGGGTTTTGTGAGCCCCACTGAACCTAATTCTGTACTCCTCAGTGGTGAGTCCAAATCCCTCAATCAGAGTCTTCTTCATGAGATCATAGGACCCTACATCTGGCCCAGGGAGGGTCAGAAGTCTGTCTCTGCAGTTACCAGAGAACAGTTCCCACAGGAGTGCCCCCCAGAGAGGTTTATTTAGCTGTCTGATATCACAAGCCCTCTCAAAGGCTGTGAAACACTTGGTGATGTCATCACCTTCCTCAAATTTAGGGACAATCCCTTTGGGGATTTTAGGGTCATAAGATTGTTCTTTACCCTTGTCATGGGTATTGCTGCCACCAGAGATGGGGGCTAGACCCATCTCTTTCCTTTCTTTTTCTAGAGCCAAGAGCCTGGTCTCTAGGTCTAACCTCTTGGCCAACTTTTCTAGGAATCTGTCCTCTTCACTGGGGCTTTCCCCAATGTGTTCCCTGGGGACTAGTCCACCTGTGTGGTCCCTAGACTCTCAGAGGTTGCTTCTTGGAGTCAGGGGTAAAAGGACCCCCTCCTCCCTAGGAATGATGAGGGGATTATCAGTGTCCTCCTCCTCATCCACTCCTTCTTCCTCTAGCTGGGTGTCACCCTGCTCAGAGGGGTGGTCTTTAGCATACTCAGCCAGGAGCTCTTGGAGCTTTTGTTTGGTTGGATGCAGACCTACAGTTATTTTCTTTACTTTGCATAGGGCCCTCAATTCCTTGAAGTACAGGTGCAAGTAGGGTGTGAGGTCGAGTTCCTCCACCATGTTTGTATTATCTTCACTAAAAGCTGGGTTCTGTTGAGACATTCTAACCTGATAGTTCTAACCCTCTACCCTAGCTTATAGTGACTTTTATTTTCACAAAATTCTAATGGGACTTAAGCAAGGCCCTATCAGACTTTTAGTATTTTTGGAAAAGACCAATTTCGGAATTCTAAAGGCAATTTATGAGTTCTGTCGTGTGATCAGATGGTAACCAAGTAGTCTAACAAATGCAAGTTTCTATGCCACCGCTGATCCACCAATGTGAGAAGGTGGCTCTATATATACTGGACCATAAGGCAGTACAGTGTCTATCGAGTCCACAAAACCCAAAGGTTTAACAGAGGTTAAAGTCAGAACTGACCTTACTCTCCAAAGTGGTAGCTTGGTCGAGCAGTAAGGCAGTACCAGAGGACAGTGTAAAGCATTTGTTGTACACAGTCAGCAAAAGGTTTCACACACTCAAGAACTGAACTCCATGTCAATGGTTATTATATCCTTCGATATAGTTGTTTTATTTTTTGAACCTACAGTTATAAAAATATACTTTCGAGATACGAGTACTCTCAGGTAGATACTTTGCAGAGGAGCAATACGTTTGTACACACAATAATTACAGGCTAGCTAATAGCAATACAGTTCTGAACCACACTGTAGCATTGAGCTCAATGGGTTTTCATAGGAAAGTACAGTTGATTACGCTATGGATTACTTTGGTAGTTCCAGGACTATATCTTGGATTCAGTCCTGGGGTCAAAGCTGAAACCAGATTAGCAAAAACGTTTTAGTTACAGTGATGATTTTTCCTGAATATAAAGATGTTTTAAAAGTTCACACTTAGAAACTTTTCGAGGTGATTCTCACAATGTTATTCAACGGGAGGAAATTCAGGTTACAGGTAAAGTACGATCGCGTTACTTTTGTAACCCAGCACTAGTCTCCTAGGGCCAGCACTAGGAGCTTAACTTTAAACAGGTAGTTAATTGCGTTTCAGTATTTCGTACGATTTTTGAAGAATATTTGCAGTTTTCAAAAGTAGACACTTAGAAGAAATTTCATAGAAAAGCAGACAATGGGTTCCTATGGAGAAAAATACAGGTTACTAGTAAACCCGCTAGGGATTACTTTGGCAGTTCAGTACTGGGCTGAAAGGTACAGTACTGGCTTCTCCCCTGATCACAGGTGAGTATTTTCGAATTCGGACTTTGGCTGATTTTATAGGGATATTTTCAGTTTTCAAACCTTCACACTTAGAAAATTTTGAGTCAAAATGGGTCAATGTTATCCAATGGCAGGTAAGTGAATTAACGGCCTCCAGGTGAGTACTTGGTTGGTGAAGGTAAGGTTCTGGGCACAGACTCAGGGCCCCCCCAGGATCAGGTAGGTACAGTTAGTACACCCTCAGCGGCACAGGGGCGGCTGAGTGCAGAGGTAGTTAGGCCCAATGTTATCAGTGAGAGGCAGGGGGGCCTTTGGTTGGTGGCGGCTGGCTAGCAGGCCACGCGGCTGTGGGAGCTGGGTTCCGGGTCACTTGCTCAGGGCAAGGGGAGAAGTAGATTAGGACAGAGAGGTCACAGCCAGCGGTACTCGGGCGGCTGAGTGCAGGGTGCTTTTGAGCCGTCGGGCGATCAATGTTATCCAATGATGATCTTGACAAAGGAACAAAGGCTGCAGGCACGGGGACGGTGACTCTCCGGGGGCGACCAGCACTTCGAGACGTAAGTTGGGATGTTGGAGCACAGGTAGGTACCCCAAAGGGAGGCACAGGGGGCTGCAGGTCGCAGGGTGTCTTTGGGTGTTGGAAAAGCTTACCTCGGCTGGTCGCGGTTGGGGTGGCCCCTGGTTCTGAGTCTGCAGGCGTTGGCTGGTTCGTCGAGGAGGGTCTTTGGGCACTGGACTTCGGGTCCCAGGCGCCGGGGGGACGTCCTCGTGGTCTTGGTTCAGGTTGGCCCCGCCCGGGCTCGGCTGGTGCAGAGTGGGCTGGTCTGGAGCTTCCTGGTGGGCACCAGGTGGGTTTTTGCAGCAGAGCCTCTGCTGATGGGAGTCCCAATCTTCGAGAGGGTCAAGGCAGGCATGTCCTCTGGGTGCCCCAAGGTTGCTGTCCGCGGAGGTCGCCAGGATTAGGCAGGAGCAGGTTCCAGGATCAACAGGCCGGTAGGGCTGGGGCCAAGTCAGTTGTTGTTGTCCTGTTGTTAGCAGCTGCGTGGCGGGTCTTCTTCTTCTGGATCTTCTTTCTTCTTGTTGGTATCGGGAAGGAAGGTTCAGGGAACCCCTAAATACTGAATTTAGGGGCGTTACAGGTAGGGCAAGGGCAGGGACCAATGGGTCCCTGTCCTGGGGTGAGTACACCCCCTAGCCTGCTCCTCTCCTGTGGGAGGGGAGCAGGAGCCTAGCTGGGATTTGACAGAACTCCCCATCTACAAGATGGCCGGGGTCCGGGGTCGTGCTTCACCTCGCCTCCTCCACCTGAGGGGTGGAGTTGGCACAGGTTGGCACCCCCCCCTTCCTGACGTAGTTCCCCCACCAGTCTTCCCGCCAGGGTGGGGGGCTGGTTGCTGGGTACAGCAAATGGTCTGGAGAAGCTCTCAGAGGCGGTACGCCTTTGAAGCTTCCCCCTGTCCATCCTGGGGGAGGAGACATATCACCTCACCCAGGATGTGCATTGGGGTCCAGCAACATGTCTGCTGTGTGGCAGCCTCTGCAGCCACTCAGCCCAGACGTGGATTGTAGGTTCGGGTTTTGGAGGGCATCTCTAAGATGCCCTCTTGTGCATTTTAAATTAAATCCCACACTGGCATCAGTGCGGGTTTAATGTGCTGAGAAGTTTGGTACCAAATTTGTCAGTCTTCAGTGTAGCCATTATGGTGCTGTGGAGTTCGTAATGACGACCTCCCAGCACTATATACTCTTAAATGGCATCACTGCACTTACAGTGCCCAGGAATGGCCCTGGGTACTGTAGGGGCACAGGGCTCATGCCCCTGTGCCCTCATCTCTGGCATAGGGCACCCAGCTAGAGGGGTGACTGAAGTATGCCAGGGCAGTGGGTTCTGTGGGCATGGCACACAGGTGAGGTTCTGTGAATTCTGAACCCGTGGGTTCCATTTTGTGTATGGCAGCTATTTTGTGGTTGCCCTCACACAGGCCATGATTGTGGCTGAAACTAGTCTTTTGAGGACATGTACACCTTAGCTCGAGTTCATGCTGACTCCTGTTTGACCTGAGTGAACTGACCCTGTTGCCTGAAGCTGACCTTGTTAAACCAGTTCCTGCCCTTTAGCTGATCAAGATTGAGGATCAAAGCACAGGCCATTGTAGAGTTTGGTATGCACACACACACCCCTTATCCTGCTTTCTGTTCCTTCTTTTATGGTCTGATTATGATATGGATTGTGGTCCTTTTATTATGGGTTTGTCCGGCTTGTCTAAAGAAGAATGTTGGGTTTGTTCAATGATTGATTATGGGCCGGACAACTGTAAAATGGGTTTGTCATTTGGCAGACCTTGCATGTCCATGTTAGGCATTTTTTGCATGCTTGCAAAAGCTAGGACTGCCCCTTACTTGTATGCTGAAGTTTGTAACCCTAAGCATATAAAAGGCCTCTGTTTTCTGTATTCCTCAGACTACCTCATTCAGTTGCTACGGCTTCTGTGTGACATGGCCTCACTTATTAAATTTAATAAAGATGTCTTTTCATATTTTCAGCTTCTGTGCCAAGTTCTTTTTTCTAATAGTAAGTAGTCCCTGAGCATGAAGATTTCAGTTCTTCACAGGGATGTGTGCCATGTCAACTCTTGCTTTAGTTCTGTACTTAGGCACTCAGCCTGCAAAGGCAGTGTGTGGGTGCCAGGGTACAGGGTCCCTGAGGGTGGCACAATAAGTGCTTCAGCCCTCAGAGGTCTTCTCTGGTCACCATGCCCTGGGTACATAGGGTACCATTTACTAGGGGCAGACAGGTGGCCAGAGATGCCAATTGGGTGTTTTGTTTCAGCATAGCTGTTCTTTGTAGGGAAGGAACACAGGCCCTGGGTACCTGGTTGGCAGGGACCCAGGGCACACTCAGTCAAAGTACATCAGCAGTTCAGAAAAAAGCGGGGGCATACCAAGGCAAGAAAGATGGCACTTTCTCACACAACACCCCCCCACCCCCAAACGAAAGGTGATGAGACTAACCTTGCCCTGGGGAGTCTTCATTGTCTAAGTGGAAGTACCTGGAAAGTCCATCTGCAATGGCATGGGCAGTCCCTGGTCAGTGTTCCACTTCAAAGTCCATACCCTGTAGGGAGATGGACCATCTCAGTAGTTTTGGATTTTCCCCTTTCATCTGCATTAGCCATCTGAGAGGTCTGTGGTCAGTTTGAACCAGGAAGTGAGTCCCAAACAGGTAGGGACTCAACGTCTTCAGGGACCGAACCACAGCAAAGGCCTCCCTCTCAATGGCACTCCAACGCTGCTCTCTGGGGAGTAGCCTCCGGCTTATAAAAGCAACAGGTTGGTCTTGGCCTTCCTCATTGATCTGGCAGAGGACTGCTCATATCCCCAGCTCTGATGCATCAGTCTGCACTATGAACTGCTTGGAGTAGTCTGGTGCTTTTAGAATGGGTGCTGAGCACATTGCTTCTTTCAGGGTGTCAAAAGCCTTTTGGCAGCTAACAGTCCAGTTCACTTTCTTGGGCATTTTCTTGGAGGTGATTTCTGTGAGGGGAGGCACAATAGACCCATATCCCTTCACAAACTTTCTGCAATATCCAGTCAAGCCAAGGAATGCCCTGACTTGAGTCTGGGTGGTTGGAGCTGCCCAGTCCAGGATGCTCTGGATCTTTGCCTGTAAGGGTTGGACCTGGCCTCCACCAACAAGGTGGCCCAAGTACACCACAGTGCCCTGCCCTATCTGGCATTTGGATGCCTTGATAGTCAGTCCTGCAGATTGCAGGGCTTGCAGAACCTTCCCAAGGTGGATTAGGTGATCCTGCCAGGTGGAGCTAAAGACAGCAATATCATCAAGATAGGCTGCACTGAAGGATTCCAACTCAGTCAGGACTTGGTTCACCAACCTCTGGAAAGTGGCAGGAGCATTCTGTAACCCAAAAGGCATCACAGTAAACTGATAGTGCCCATCAGGGGTGGTGAATGCTGTTTTCTCTTTGGCTCCTGGGGCCATGCCAATTTGCCAGTACCCTGCAGTCAAGTCAAAGGTGCTTAGAAATTTGGCTGCCCCTAGTTGGTCTATCAACTCATCTGCTCTTGGAATGGGGTGAGCATCTGTCTTGGTGACAGAGTTGAGCCCTCTATAGTCCACACAGAACCCCCTCTCTCTCTTTCCACCCTGTTGATGAGGTTTGGGGACTAGAACCACGGGGCTGGCCCAGGGGCTCTCAGAGGGTTCAATCACCCCTAGCTCCAGCATCTTGCTGACTTCAGCTTTGATGCTTTCCTTGACTTGGTCTGATTGTCGATAGATTCTGTTTTTGACAGGGTTACTGTCACCAGTGTCCACGTCATGGGTACACCAGCTGGTCAGACCAGGGGTCAAGGAAAATATGCTAGCAAACGGCTGCAAGACTTGCCTGCAATCAGCCTGCTGTTGGGGAGTGAGGGTGTCTGAAAAGACTACTCCATCCACTGACCCATCTTTTGGGCTGGTAGAGAGGAGGTCAGGGAGAGGTTCACTCTCTGCTTCCTGTTCCTCGTCAGTCACCATCAGCATGGTGAGGTCAGCCCTATCATGGTAGAGCTTGAGGCGGTTCACATGGATAACCCTTTTGGGTGTCCTGCTGGTGCCCATGTCCACTAAGTAAGTGACCTCGCTCTTTTTCTCCAGGATAGGGTAAGGGCCACTCCATCTGTCTTAGAGAGCCCTTGGTGCCACTGGCTCCAAAACCCACACCTGTTGCCCAGGGTGAAATTCAACCATGGCAGCTTTTTGGTCATACCAGTGCTTCTGCAGCTCCTGGCTGGCCTCAAGATTTTTGGATGCCTTATCCATGTACTCAGCCATTCTGGACCTTAGGCCAAGCACATAGACCACAATGTCCTGTTTGGGTTCTTGGAGAGGTTTCTCTCGACCCTCCTTTACAAGACAGAGTGGTCCCCTTACAGGATGACCAAACAGAAGTTCAAAGGGTGAAAACCCCACTCCCTTCTGTGGCACTTCCCTATAAGCGAAAAGCAGGCATGGCAACAGGACATCCCATCTCCTTTTGAGTTTTTCAGTGAGTCCCATGATCATACCTTTCAATGTCTTGTTGAACCTTTCTACAAGACCATTGGTTTGTGGGTGGTATGGGGTAGTGAACTTGTACTGCACCCCACGCTCCTTCCACATGTGTTTCAGGTAAGCAGACATGAAGTTGGTACCTCTGTCTGAAACTACCTTCTTAGGAAACCCTACCCTGGTGAAGACACCTAGCAGGGCTTTGGCTACTGCAGGAGCTGTCGTCACCCTAAGGGGAATTGCCTCAGGGTACCTAGTAGCATGATCCACTACTACTAGAATGAATTTGTTCCCTGAGGCTGTGGGAGGTTCCAGTGGACCCACAATATCCACACCTATCCTTTCAAAGGGCACCCCCACCACTGATAGGTGTCTCAGGGGGGCCTTTGGCTTGCCACCCATCTTGCCACTGGCCTGACAGGTACCATTTTTGGTTCATCTGGGGCCAGTAAAAGTGGCTAACCAACCTTTCTCAAGTTTTGGTTTGCCCCAGATGTCCAGCTAGGGGGATGTCATGAGCCAAAGTTAGGAGGAACTTCCTGTACTTCTGTGGCACTACCACTCTCCTGGTAGCTCCAGGATTGGGGTTTCTTGCCTCAGCATACAGTAATCCCTCTTCCCAATAAGCTCTGTGGGTACCACTGACATCTCCCTTTGCTTCTGCAGCTGCTTGCTGCCTCAGGCTTTCAAGAGTAGGGCAGTCTCACTGGCCCTGGCCCAGCTCTTCCCTAGTGGCTCCCCCTGGGAACTGGAATCCAGCCTGGTAAGGCTCAAGCTCCATAGGCTCAGTTCCCTCTAGGGTTTTCAAGTCCTCTCCCCGAGGAGAGGGGTCCTGAGAGGCTGGCTGTGTAGAAGTTGGTTCCCCAGTCTCCTTGCTTTTTCTCTTGGTTGGTTGGGCCATACTTTCAGGCTCCAACCCCACTTGTTCACCCTTCTTTTTGCTCTGTGCTCTGGTTTGGACACACACCAATTTAGGGATACCCAGCATGACTGCATGGGTTACTTGCTCAACTTCAGCCCAGGCTGAGGTCTCCAGGTCATTCCCAAGCAGACAGACAGCTGGCAATTGTGGTGAGCCCACTACCAGTTTCAGGCCAGTAACCTCCCCCCATCCTAATGTTACCATAGCTAGGGGGCGTTGGGTGGTAATGCTGTCAGCATTGGTGACTGGGTAGGTTTTCCCAATCAGGTATTGCTCTGGGGAAACCAGCTTTTCCCTTACCATAGTGATGCTGGCACCTGTATCCCTCAGGGCTTCTACTCTGGTTCCATTGATGGAGGGGTATTGCATATATTTGTTACAGTTGGTTGGCCACCCAGCCACACTGGCAACCTCCATGTTCCCCAAGCAGACTAGACTAGCCTGAGTGTATTCCCAGATTTGCTCTGGGCATTCCTCTGATCCGATCTGTAGATTTACTGTCCCTGGAGTAGCTGGAATGGGTGCCTTAGGGCTTTGTTGTAGGGGCAGTTCTTGTCTACAGTTAAATGCCCCAACGTCTTACAGTTGTTACAATAGGCCTTGTTAGGACCTCCATGTTCCCCAAGCAGACTAGACTAGCCTGAGTGTATTCCCAGATTTGCTCTGGTAACTCCTCTGATCCGATCTGTAGATTTACTGTCCCTGGAGTAGCTGGAATGGGTGCCTTAGGGCTTTGTTGTAGGGGCAGTTCTTGTCTACAGTTAAATGCCCCAACGTCTTACAGTTGTTACAATAGGCCTTGTTAGGATCAACGTTTCTTCCCCTATAGGGCTGAGGCACACAGGGAGTATATTGGGACCCACCCACCTGAACAGGTTTTAGGGGCCCTTTGGAAGACTCAGACTTTTTATCTGGGGGATTCTCACCACCTTTCCCCTGGGGGGGGGGGTTGTGAACACCTTCATTTGGTCACCCCCAGTGGCTGTCCTTGTCACCCTAGTCTTGACCCAGTTGTCTGCTTTCTTTCCCAATTCTTGGGGAGGAATTAGACCTAGGTCTACCAAATGCTGATGTAACTTTTCATTTGTGCAATTACTTAAAATGGGTTCCTTCATAAACAAATTATACAGTCCAGTAAAGTCATGCACATTGTGTCCAGTTAACCAACCCTCCAGTGTCTTTACTGAGTAGTCTACAAAATCTATCCAGGATTGGGTCTGGGTTTTGTGAGCCCCACTGAACCTAATTCTGTACTCCTCAGTGGTGAGTCCAAATCCCTCAATCAGAGTCTTCTTCATGAGATCATAGGACCCTACATCTGGCCCAGGGAGGGTCAGAAGTCTGTCTCTGCAGTTACCAGAGAACAGTTCCCACAGGAGTGCCCCCCAGAGAGGTTTATTTAGCTGTCTGATATCACAAGCCCTCTCAAAGGCTGTGAAACACTTGGTGATGTCATCACCTTCCTCAAATTTAGGGACAATCCCTTTGGGGATTTTAGGGTCATAAGATTGTTCTTTACCCTTGTCATGGGTATTGCTGCCACCAGAGATGGGGGCTAGACCCATCTCTTTCCTTTCTTTTTCTAGAGCCAAGAGCCTGGTCTCTAGGTCTAACCTCTTGGCCAACTTTTCTAGGAAGCTGTCCTCTTCACTGGGGCTTTCCCCAATGTGTTCCCTGGGGACTAGTCCACCTGTGTGGTCCCTAGACTCTCAGAGGTTGCTTCTTGGAGTCAGGGGTAAAAGGACCCCCTCCTCCCTAGGAATGATGAGGGGATTATCAGTGTCCTCCTCCTCATCCACTCCTTCTTCCTCTAGCTGGGTGTCACCCTGCTCAGAGGGGTGGTCTTTAGCATACTCAGCCAGGAGCTCTTGGAGCTTTTGTTTGGTTGGATGCAGACCTACAGTTATTTTCTTTACTTTGCATAGGGCCCTCAATTCCTTGAAGTACAGGTGCAAGTAGGGTGTGAGGTCGAGTTCCTCCACCATGTTTGTATTATCTTCACTAAAAGCTGGGTTCTGTTGAGACATTCTAACCTGATAGTTCTAACCCTCTACCCTAGCTTATAGTGACTTTTATTTTCACAAAATTCTAATGGGACTTAAGCAAGGCCCTATCAGACTTTTAGTATTTTTGGAAAAGACCAATTTCGGAATTCTAAAGGCAATTTATGAGTTCTGTCGTGTGATCAGATGGTAACCAAGTAGTCTAACAAATGCAAGTTTCTATGCCACCGCTGATCCACCAATGTGAGAAGGTGGCTCTATATATACTGGACCATAAGGCAGTACAGTGTCTATCGAGTCCACAAAACCCAAAGGTTTAACAGAGGTTAAAGTCAGAACTGACCTTACTCTCCAAAGTGGTAGCTTGGTCGAGCAGTAAGGCAGTACCAGAGGACAGTGTAAAGCATTTGTTGTACACAGTCAGCAAAAGGTTTCACACACTCAAGAACTGAACTCCATGTCAATGGTTATTATATCCTTCGATATAGTTGTTTTATTTTTTGAACCTACAGTTATAAAAATATACTTTCGAGATACGAGTACTCTCAGGTAGATACTTTGCAGAGGAGCAACACGTTTGTACACACAATAATTACAGGCTAGCTAATAGCAATACAGTTCTGAACCACACTGTAGCATTGAGCTCAATGGGTTTTCATAGGAAAGTACAGTTGATTACGCTATGGATTACTTTGGTAGTTCCAGGACTATATCTTGGATTCAGTCCTGGGGTCAAAGCTGAAACCAGATTAGCAAAAACGTTTTAGTTACAGTGATGATTTTTCCTGAATATAAAGATGTTTTAAAAGTTCACACTTAGAAACTTTTCGAGGTGATTCTCACAATGTTATTCAACGGGAGGAAATTCAGGTTACAGGTAAAGTACGATCGCGTTACTTTTGTAACCCAGCACTAGTCTCCTAGGGCCAGCACTAGGAGCTTAACTTTAAACAGGTAGTTAATTGCGTTTCAGTATTTCGTACGATTTTTGAAGAATATTTGCAGTTTTCAAAAGTAGACACTTAGAAGAAATTTCATAGAAAAGCAGACAATGGGTTCCTATGGAGAAAAATACAGGTTACTAGTAAACCCGCTAGGGATTACTTTGGCAGTTCAGTACTGGGCTGAAAGGTACAGTACTGGCTTCTCCCCTGATCACAGGTGAGTATTTTCGAATTCGGACTTTGGCTGATTTTATAGGGATATTTTCAGTTTTCAAACCTTCACACTTAGAAAATTTTGAGTCAAAATGGGTCAATGTTATCCAATGGCAGGTAAGTGAATTAACGGCCTCCAGGTGAGTACTTGGTTGGTGAAGGTAAGGTTCTGGGCACAGACTCAGGGCCCCCCCAGGATCAGGTAGGTACAGTTAGTACACCCTCAGCGGCACAGGGGCGGCTGAGTGCAGAGGTAGTTAGGCCCAATGTTATCAGTGAGAGGCAGGGGGGCCTTTGGTTGGTGGCGGCTGGCTAGCAGGCCACGCGGCTGTGGGAGCTGGGTTCCGGGTCACTTGCTCAGGGCAAGGGGAGAAGTAGATTAGGACAGAGAGGTCACAGCCAGCGGTACGCGGGCGGCTGAGTGCAGGGTGCTTTTGAGCCGTCGGGCGATCAATGTTATCCAATGATGATCTTGACAAAGGAACAAAGGCTGCAGGCACGGGGACGGTGACTCTCCGGGGGCGACCAGCACTTCGAGACGTAAGTTGGGATGTTGGAGCACAGGTAGGTACCCCAAAGGGAGGCACAGGGGGCTTCAGGTCGCAGGGTGTCTTTGGGTGTTGGAAAAGCTTACCTCGGCTGGTCGCGGTTGGGGTGGCCCCTGGTTCTGAGTCTGCAGGCGTTGGCTGGTTCGTCGAGGAGGGTCTTTGGGCACTGGACTTCGGGTCCCAGGCGCCGGGGGGACGTCCTCGTGGTCTTGGTTCAGGTTGGCCCCGCCCGGGCTCGGCTGGTGCAGAGTGGGCTGGTCTGGAGCTTCCTGGTGGGCACCAGGTGGGTTTTTGCAGCAGAGCCTCTGCTGATGGGAGTCCCAATCTTCGAGAGGGTCAAGGCAGGCATGTCCTCTGGGTGCCCCAAGGTTGCTGTCCGCGGAGGTCGCCAGGATTAGGCAGGAGCAGGTTCCAGGATCAACAGGCCGGTAGGGCTGGGGCCAAGTCAGTTGTTGTTGTCCTGTTGTTAGCAGCTGCGTGGCGGGTCTTCTTCTTCTGGATCTTCTTTCTTCTTGTTGGTATCGGGAAGGAAGGTTCAGGGAACCCCTAAATACTGAATTTAGGGGCGTTACAGGTAGGGCAAGGGCAGGGACCAATGGGTCCCTGCCCTGGGGTGAGTACACCCCCTAGCCTGCTCCTCTCCTGTGGGAGGGGGGCAGGAGCCTAGCTGGGATTTGACAGAACTCCCCATCTACAAGATGGCCGGGGTCCGGGGTCGTGCTTCACCTCGCCTCCTCCACCTGAGGGGTGGAGTTGGCACAGGTTGGCACCCCCCCCTTCCTGACGTAGTTCCCCCACCAGTCTTCCCGCCAGGGTGGGGGGCTGGTTGCTGGGTACAGCAAATGGTCTGGAGAAGCTCTCAGAGGCGGTACGCCTTTGAAGCTTCCCCCTGTCCATCCTGGGGGAGGAGACATATCACCTCACCCAGGATGTGCATTGGGGTCCAGCAACATGTCTGCTGTGTGGCAGCCTCTGCAGCCACTCAGCCCAGACGTGGATTGTAGGTTCGGGTTTTGGAGGGCATCTCTAAGATGCCCTCTTGTGCATTTTAAATTAAATCCCACACTGGCATCAGTGCGGGTTTAATGTGCTGAGAAGTTTGGTACCAAATTTGTCAGTCTTCAGTGTAGCCATTATGGTGCTGTGGAGTTCGTAATGACGACCTCCCAGCACTATATACTCTTAAATGGCATCACTGCACTTACAGTGCCCAGGAATGGCCCTGGGTACTGTAGGGGCACAGGGCTCATGCCCCTGTGCCCTCATCTCTGGCATAGGGCACCCAGCTAGAGGGGTGACTGAAGTATGCCAGGGCAGTGGGTTCTGTGGGCATGGCACACAGGTGAGGTTCTGTGAATTCTGAACCCGTGGGTTCCATTTTGTGTATGGCAGCTATTTTGTGGTTGCCCTCACACAGGCCATGATTGTGGCTGAAACTAGTCTTTTGAGGACATGTACACCTTAGCTCGAGTTCATGCTGACTCCTGTTTGACCTGAGTGAACTGACCCTGTTGCCTGAAGCTGACCTTGTTAAACCAGTTCCTGCCCTTTAGCTGATCAAGATTGAGGATCAAAGCACAGGCCATTGTAGAGTTTGGTATGCACACACACACCCCTTATCCTGCTTTCTGTTCCTTCTTTTATGGTCTGATTATGATATGGA
The DNA here is from genome assembly GCF_964261635.1 of Lissotriton helveticus. NCBI lineage: Eukaryota > Metazoa > Chordata > Amphibia > Caudata > Salamandridae > Lissotriton > Lissotriton helveticus. The sequence goes on along the minus strand of NC_136061.1, from coordinate 1,752,974,169 downwards.
TTGTGGTCCTTTTATTATGGGTTTGTCCGGCTTGTCTAAAGAAGAATGTTGGGTTTGTTCAATGATTGATTATGGGCCGGACAACTGTAAAATGGGTTTGTCATTTGGCAGACCTTGCATGTCCATGTTAGGCATTTTTTGCATGCTTGCAAAAGCTAGGACTGCCCCTTACTTGTATGCTGAAGTTTGTAACCCTAAGCATATAAAAGGCCTCTGTTTTCTGTATTCCTCAGACTACCTCATTCAGTTGCTACGGCTTCTGTGTGACATGGCCTCACTTATTAAATTTAATAAAGATGTCTTTTCATATTTTCAGCTTCTGTGCCAAGTTCTTTTTTCTAATAGTAAGTAGTCCCTGAGCATGAAGATTTCAGTTCTTCACAGGGATGTGTGCCATGTCAACTCTTGCTTTAGTTCTGTACTTAGGCACTCAGCCTGCAAAGGCAGTGTGTGGGTGCCAGGGTACAGGGTCCCTGAGGGTGGCACAATAAGTGCTTCAGCCCTCAGAGGTCTTCTCTGATCACCATGCCCTGGGTACATAGGGTACCATTTACTAGGGGCAGACAGGTGGCCAGAGATGCCAATTGGGTGTTTTGTTTCAGCATAGCTGTTCTTTGTAGGGAAGGAACACAGGCCCTGGGTACCTGGTTGGCAGGGACCCAGGGCACACTCAGTCAAAGTACATCAGCAGTTCAGAAAAAAGCGGGGGCATACCAAGGCAAGAAAGATGGCACTTTCTCACACAACACCCCCCCACCCCCAAACGAAAGGTGATGAGACTAACCTTGCCCTGGGGAGTCTTCATTGTCTAAGTGGAAGTACCTGGAAAGTCCATCTGCAATGGCATGGGCAGTCCCTGGTCAGTGTTCCACTTCAAAGTCCATACCCTGTAGGGAGATGGACCATCTCAGTAGTTTTGGATTTTCCCCTTTCATCTGCATTAGCCATCTGAGAGGTCTGTGGTCAGTTTGAACCAGGAAGTGAGTCCCAAACAGGTAGGGACTCAACGTCTTCAGGGACCGAACCACAGCAAAGGCCTCCCTCTCAATGGCACTCCAACGCTGCTCTCTGGGGAGTAGCCTCCGGCTTATAAAAGCAACAGGTTGGTCTTGGCCTTCCTCATTGATCTGGCAGAGGACTGCTCATATCCCCAGCTCTGATGCATCAGTCTGCACTATGAACTGCTTGGAGTAGTCTGGTGCTTTTAGCATGGGTGCTGAGCACATTGCTTCTTTCAGGGTGTCAAAAGCCTTTTGGCAGCTAACAGTCCAGTTCACTTTCTTGGGCATTTTCTTGGAGGTGATTTCTGTGAGGGGAGGCACAATAGACCCATATCCCTTCACAAACTTTCTGCAATATCCAGTCAAGCCAAGGAATGCCCTGACTTGAGTCTGGGTGGTTGGAGCTGCCCAGTCCAGGATGCTCTGGATCTTTGCCTGTAAGGGTTGGACCTGGCCTCCACCAACAAGGTGGCCCAAGTACACCACAGTGCCCTGCCCTATCTGGCATTTGGATGCCTTGATAGTCAGTCCTGCAGATTGCAGGGCTTGCAGAACCTTCCCAAGGTGGATTAGGTGATCCTGCCAGGTGGAGCTAAAGACAGCAATATCATCAAGATAGGCTGCACTGAAGGATTCCAACTCAGTCAGGACTTGGTTCACCAACCTCTGGAAAGTGGCAGGAGCATTCTGTAACCCAAAAGGCATCACAGTAAACTGATAGTGCCCATCAGGGGTGGAGAATGCTGTTTTCTCTTTGGCTCCTGGGGCCATGCCAATTTGCCAGTACCCTGCAGTCAAGTCAAAGGTGCTTAGAAATTTGGCTGCCCCTAGTTGGTCTATCAACTCATCTGCTCTTGGAATGGGGTGAGCATCTGTCTTGGTGACAGAGTTGAGCCCTCTATAGTCCACACAGAACCCCCTCTCTCTCTTTCCACCCTGTTGATGAGGTTTGGGGACTAGAACCACGGGGCTGGCCCAGGGGCTCTCAGAGGGTTCAATCACCCCTAGCTCCAGCATCTTGCTGACTTCAGCTTTGATGCTTTCCTTGACTTGGTCTGATTGTCGATAGATTCTGTTTTTGACAGGGTTACTGTCACCAGTGTCCACGTCATGGGTACACCAGCTGGTCAGACCAGGGGTCAAGGAAAATATGCTAGCAAACGGCTGCAAGACTTGCCTGCAATCAGCCTGCTGTTGGGGAGTGAGGGTGTCTGAAAAGACTACTCCATCCACTGACCCATCTTTTGGGCTGGTAGAGAGGAGGTCAGGGAGAGGTTCACTCTCTGCTTCCTGTTCCTCGTCAGTCACCATCAGCATGGTGAGGTCAGCCCTATCATGGTAGAGCTTGAGGCGGTTCACATGGATAACCCTTTTGGGTGTCCTGCTGGTGCCCATGTCCACTAAGTAAGTGACCTCGCTCTTTTTCTCCAGGATAGGGTAAGGGCCACTCCATCTGTCTTAGAGAGCCCTTGGTGCCACTGGCTCCAAAACCCACACCTGTTGCCCAGGGTGAAATTCAACCATGGCAGCTTTTTGGTCATACCAGTGCTTCTGCAGCTCCTGGCTGGCCTCAAGATTTTTGGATGCCTTATCCATGTACTCAGCCATTCTGGACCTTAGGCCAAGCACATAGACCACAATGTCCTGTTTGGGTTCTTGGAGAGGTTTCTCTCGACCCTCCTTTACAAGACAGAGTGGTCCCCTTACAGGATGACCAAACAGAAGTTCAAAGGGTGAAAACCCCACTCCCTTCTGTGGCACTTCCCTATAAGCGAAAAGCAGGCATGGCAACAGGACATCCCATCTCCTTTTGAGTTTTTCAGTGAGTCCCATGATCATACCTTTCAATGTCTTGTTGAACCTTTCTACAAGACCATTGGTTTGTGGGTGGTATGGGGTAGTGTACTTGTACTGCACCCCACGCTCCTTCCACATGTGTTTCAGGTAAGCAGACATGAAGTTGGTACCTCTGTCTGAAACTACCTTCTTAGGAAACCCTACCCTGGTGAAGACACCTAGCAGGGCTTTGGCTACTGCAGGAGCTGTCGTCACCCTAAGGGGAATTGCCTCAGGGTACCTAGTAGCATGATCCACTACTACTAGAATGAATTTGTTCCCTGAGGCTGTGGGAGGTTCCAGTGGACCCACAATATCCACACCTATCCTTTCAAAGGGCACCCCCACCACTGATAGGTGTCTCAGGGGGGCCTTTGGCTTGCCACCCATCTTGCCACTGGCCTGACAGGTACCATTTTTGGTTCATCTGGGGCCAGTAAAAGTGGCTAACCAACCTTTCTCAAGTTTTGGTTTGCCCCAGATGTCCAGCTAGGGGGATGTCATGAGCCAAAGTTAGGAGGAACTTCCTGTACTTCTGTGGCACTACCACTCTCCTGGTAGCTCCAGGATTGGGGTTTCTTGCCTCAGCATACAGTAATCCCTCTTCCCAATAAGCTCTGTGGGTACCACTGACATCTCCCTTTGCTTCTGCAGCTGCTTGCTGCCTCAGGCTTTCAAGAGTAGGGCAGTCTCACTGGCCCTGGCCCAGCTCTTCCCTAGTGGCTCCCCCTGGGAACTGGAATCCAGCCTGGTAAGGCTCAAGCTCCATAGGCTCAGTTCCCTCTAGGGTTTCCAAGTCCTCTCCCCGAGGAGAGGGGTCCTGAGAGGCTGGCTGTGTAGAAGTTGGTTCCCCAGTCTCCTTGCTTTTTCTCTTGGTTGGTTGGGCCATACTTTCAGGCTCCAACCCCACTTGTTCACCCTTCTTTTTGCTCTGTGCTCTGGTTTGGACACACACCAATTTAGGGATACCCAGCATGACTGCATGGGTTACTTGCTCAACTTCAGCCCAGGCTGAGGTCTCCAGGTCATTCCCAAGCAGACAGACAGCTGGCAATTGTGGTGAGCCCACTACCAGTTTCAGGCCAGTAACCTCCCCCCATCCTAATGTTACCATAGCTAGGGGGCGTTGGGTGGTAATGCTGTCAGCATTGGTGACTGGGTAGGTTTTCCCAATCAGGTATTGCTCTGGGGAAACCAGCTTTTCCCTTACCATAGTGATGCTGGCACCTGTATCCCTCAGGGCTTCTACTCTGGTTCCATTGATGGAGGGGTATTGCATATATTTGTTACAGTTGGTTGGCCACCCAGCCACACTGGCAACCTCCATGTTCCCCAAGCAGACTAGACTAGCCTGAGTGTATTCCCAGATTTGCTCTGGGCATTCCTCTGATCCGATCTGTAGATTTACTGTCCCTGGAGTAGCTGGAATGGGTGCCTTAGGGCTTTGTTGTAGGGGCAGTTCTTGTCTACAGTTAAATGCCCCAACGTCTTACAGTTGTTACAATAGGCCTTGTTAGGACCTCCATGTTCCCCAAGCAGACTAGACTAGCCTGAGTGTATTCCCAGATTTGCTCTGGTAACTCCTCTGATCCGATCTGTAGATTTACTGTCCCTGGAGTAGCTGGAATGGGTGCCTTAGGGCTTTGTTGTAGGGGCAGTTCTTGTCTACAGTTAAATGCCCCAACGTCTTACAGTTGTTACAATAGGCCTTGTTAGGATCAACGTTTCTTCCCCTATAGGGCTGAGGCACACAGGGAGTATATTGGGACCCACCCACCTGAACAGGTTTTAGGGGCCCTTTGGAAGACTCAGACTTTTTATCTGGGGGATTCTCACCACCTTTCCCCTGGGGGGGGGGGGTTGTGAACACCTTCATTTGGTCACCCCCAGTGGCTGTCCTTGTCACCCTAGTCTTGACCCAGTTGTCTGCTTTCTTTCCCAATTCTTGGGGAGGAATTAGACCTAGGTCTACCAAATGCTGATGTAACTTTTCATTTGTGCAATTACTTAAAATGGGTTCCTTCATAAACAAATTATACAGTCCAGTAAAGTCATGCACATTGTGTCCAGTTAACCAACCCTCCAGTGTCTTTACTGAGTAGTCTACAAAATCTATCCAGGATTGGGTCTGGGTTTTGTGAGCCCCACTGAACCTAATTCTGTACTCCTCAGTGGTGAGTCCAAATCCCTCAATCAGAGTCTTCTTCATGAGATCATAGGACCCTACATCTGGCCCAGGGAGGGTCAGAAGTCTGTCTCTGCAGTTACCAGAGAACAGTTCCCACAGGAGTGCCCCCCAGAGAGGTTTATTTAGCTGTCTGATATCACAAGCCCTCTCAAAGGCTGTGAAACACTTGGTGATGTCATCACCTTCCTCAAATTTAGGGACAATCCCTTAGGGGATTTTAGGGTCATAAGATTGTTCTTTACCCTTGTCATGGGTATTGCTGCCACCAGAGATGGGGGCTAGACCCATCTCTTTCCTTTCTTTTTCTAGAGCCAAGAGCCTGGTCTCTAGGTCTAACCTCTTGGCCAACTTTTCTAGGAAGCTGTCCTCTTCACTGGGGCTTTCCCCAATGTGTTCCCTGGGGACTAGTCCACCTGTGTGGTCCCTAGACTCTCAGAGGTTGCTTCTTGGAGTCAGGGGTAAAAGGACCCCCTCCTCCCTAGGAATGATGAGGGGATTATCAGTGTCCTCCTCCTCATCCACTCCTTCTTCCTCTAGCTGGGTGTCACCCTGCTCAGAGGGGTGGTCTTTAGCATACTCAGCCAGGAGCTCTTGGAGCTTTTGTTTGGTTGGATGCAGACCTACAGTTATTTTCTTTACTTTGCATAGGGCCCTCAATTCCTTGAAGTACAGGTGCAAGTAGGGTGTGAGGTCGAGTTCCTCCACCATGTTTGTATTATCTTCACTAAAAGCTGGGTTCTGTTGAGACATTCTAACCTGATAGTTCTAACCCTCTACCCTAGCTTATAGTGACTTTTATTTTCACAAAATTCTAATGGGACTTAAGCAAGGCCCTATCAGACTTTTAGTATTTTTGGAAAAGACCAATTTCGGAATTCTAAAGGCAATTTATGAGTTCTGTCGTGTGATCAGATGGTAACCAAGTAGTCTAACAAATGCAAGTTTCTATGCCACCGCTGATCCACCAATGTGAGAAGGTGGCTCTATATATACTGGACCATAAGGCAGTACAGTGTCTATCAAGTCCACAAAACCCAAAGGTTTAACAGAGGTTAAAGTCAGAACTGACCTTACTCTCCAAAGTGGTAGCTTGGTCGAGCAGTAAGGCAGTACCAGAGGACAGTGTAAAGCATTTGTTGTGCACACTCAGTCAGCAAAAGGTTTCACACACTCAAGAACTGAACTCCAGGCCAATGGTTATTATATCCTTAGATATAGTTGTTTATTTTTAGAACCGACAGTTATAAAAATATACTTTCGAGATAAGAGTACTCTTAGGTAGATACTTTGCAGAGGAGCAATAAGTTTGTACACACAATAATTACAGGTTAGCTAATAGCAATACAGTTCTGAAACACATTCTAGCATTGAGCTCAATGGGTTTTCATAGGAAAGTACAGTTGATTACTCTATGGATTACTTTGGTAGTTCCAGGACTAGATCTTGGATTCAGTCCTGGGTTCTAAGCTGAAACCAGATTAGCAAAAACATTTTAGTTACAGTGATGATTTTTCCTGAATATAAAGCTGTTTTAAAAGTTCACACTTAGAAACTTTTCAAGATGATTCTCCCAATGTTATTCAACGGGAGGAAATTCAGGTTACAGGTAAAGTACGATCGCGTTACTTTTGGAACCCAGCACTAGTCTCCTAGGGCCAGCACTGGGAGCTTAACTTAAAACAGGTAGGTAATTGCGTTTCAGTATTTCGTACGATTTTTGAAGAATATTTGCAGTTTTCAAAAGTAGACACTTAGAAAATGTGTTCCTATGGAGAAAAATACAGGTTACTAGTAAACCCGCTAGGGATTACTTTGGCGGTTCAGTACTGGGCTGAAAGGTACAGTACTGGCTTCTCCCCTGATCACAGGTGAGTATTTTCGAATTCGGACTTTGGCTGATTTTATAGGGATATTTTCAGTTTTCAAAACTTCACACTTAGAAAATTTTGAGTCAAAATGGGTCAATGTTATCCAATGGTAGGTAAGTGAATTACCGGCCTCCAGGTGAGTACTTGGTTGGTGAAGGTAAGGTTCTGGGCACAGACTCAGGGGTCCCCCAGGATCAGGTAGGTACAGTTAGTACACTCTCAGAGGCACAGGGGCGGCCGGGTGCAGAGGTAGTTAGGCCCAATGTTAGTCAATGAGAGGCAGGGGGGCCTTTGGTTGGTGGCGGCTGGCTAGCAGGCCACGCGGCTGTGGGAGCTGGACTCTGGGTCACTTGCTCAGGGCAAGGGGGAAGTAGATTAGGACAGAGCGGTCACAGCCAGCGGCACTCGGGCAGCTGGGTGCAGGGTGCTTTTGAGTCGTCAGGCGCTCAATGTTATCCAATGAGAATCTTGACAAAGGAACAGAGGCTGCAGGCTCGGGGACGGTGACTCTCCGGGGACGAACAGCACTTCAAGAGGTAAGTTGGGATGTTGGAGCACAGGTAGGTACCCCAAAGGGAGGCACAGGGGGCTGCTGGGCGCCGGGTGCAAGGGTGTCTTTGGGTGTCGGAAAAGCTTACCCTCGGCTGGTCGCGGTTGGGGTGGCCCCTGGTTCTGAGTCTGCAGGCATCGACTGGTTCGTCGAGGAGGGTCTTTGGGCACTGGACTTCGGGTCCCAGTTGCCGGGGGACGTCCTCGTGGTCTTGGTTCGGGTTGGCCCGGCCCGGGCTCGGCTGGTGCAGAGTGGGCTGGTCCGGAGCTTCCTGGTGGGCACCAGGTGGGTTGTTGCAGCAGAGCCTCTGCTGATGGGAGTCCCAATCTTCGAGAGGGTCAAGGCAGGCAGGTCCTCTGGGTGCCTCAAGGTTGCTGCCTGCGGTGGTCACCGGGATTAGGCAGGAGCAGGTTCCAGGATCAACAGGCCGGTAGGGCTGGGGCCAAGTCAGTTGTTGTTGTCCTGTTGTTAGCAGGTGCGCGGCGGGTCTTCTTCTTGATCTTCTTTCTTCTTGTTGGTATCGGGATCTAAACAGACCCTCCAGCTTATCGCATTTCACGATTTGCAAAAAAATCGCGAAATTTGCATCTTTGTGCAAATCCCGCGATTTTTTGCAAACCGGCCGCGAAATCCGCCGTTTTCGATTGGACGCGCCGCCAATCTCGTCCAATCTCGTCTTCTCTTCTTCTCTCCTATTGCCTGCTGCCCTCTTCCACCCCTCCTCACTTCCGACGACGACCGATCAGTCAGAGGTGCTTCCAGGATATCCAGGATTTCGCGGCGCCGACCGACGACGGGAGACACGACCAAGAGACAAGAGACACGAACCCGAGCAGCAGGCCAAGGTACCTCCAAGAGACGACGAGAGACGAACCCGATCAGCAGAGCCAGGTACCTTCTTCATCATTTTAACGCTGGCTGCTATGTGGGGGCCCGTCGCACAAGGGGCACGCGGCGGGCCCCCGGGGGCCATAATTCTTTTTGGTGGCCTTTGTTGAGGGGGCCCGCCGCACAAGGGGCACGCGGCGGGCCCCGGCCGGGCAAAATTCATTTTTTTACTTGGTTGTGGGGGCCCGCCGCACAAGGGGCACGCGGTGGGCCCCCAGGGGCCATAATTCTTTTGGTGGCCTTTGTTGTGGGGGCCAGCCGCACACGGGGCACGCGGCGGGCCCACGGCGGGCAACATTTCTTAATTTTAATCTGTTGTGGGGGCCCGCCGCACAAGGGGGACGCGGCGGGCCCCCAGGGGCCATAATTCTTTTTGGTGGCCTTTGTTGTGTGGGCCCGCCGCACAAGGGGCACGCGGCGGGTCCCCGGGGGCCATAATTCTTTTGCTTTAATTTGTTGTGGGGGCCCGCCGCACAAGGGGCACGCGGCGGGCCCCCGGGGGCCATAATTCTTTTTGGTGGCCTTTGTTGTGGGGGCCCGCCGCACAAGGGGCACGCGGCGGGCCCCGGCCCGGCAAAATTAATTTTTTTACTTGGTTGTGGGGGCCCGCCGCACAAGTGGCACGCGGCGGGCCCCCGGGGGCCATAAATTCTTTTGGTGTCCTTTGTTATGGGGGCCCCGCCGCACAAGGGGCACGCGGCGGGCCCCCGGCGGGCAAAATTTCTTTTTTTTAATTTGCAAAATTAGCTGTGACTTGATATTCTAGGTCCTGCATAAGAAATTGTATTGTAAACTGATGGGCAAGCTGTGCCAACATTTTTGTCCTGAATCTTGACCCTTTGGCCTGAATTTTTACTGTCACTGTACTGAATTTTTGTCCTGAATCTTGACCCTTTGGCCTGAATTTTTATTGTCACTGTACTGAATTTTTGTCCTGAATCTTGACCCTTTGGCATTAATTTTTACTGTCACTGTACTGAATTTTTGTCCTGAATCTTGACCCTTTGGCCTGAATTTTTACTGTCACTGTACTGAATTTTTGTCCTGAATCTTGACCCTTTGGCATTAATTTTTACTGTCACTGTACTGAATTTTTGTCCTGAATCTTGACCCTTTGGCCTGAATTTTTACTGTCACTGTACTGAATTTTTGTCCTGAATCTTGACCCTTTGGCATTAATTTTTACTGTCACTGTACTGAATTTTTGTCCTGAATCTTGACCCTTTGGCCTGAATTTTTACTGTCACTGTACTGAATTTTTGTCCTGAATCTTGACCCTTTGGCATTAATTTTTACTGTCACTGTACTGAATTTTTGTCCTGAATCTTGACCCTTTGGCATTAATTTTTACTTGCCATTGGGCCAGGTGCCGCTGCGCACTGGTAAGTTTGGGGTTGTGGGCACCTGGTGAGTTTCCTAACTCTTTACTTGGTTTCTTTTGCAGAGCATCACAGGGGAGAATCCGCTGTTGCAAGAGCCAGAATTGGGTCAGCTGCCGCAGCGCACTGGTAAGTTTGGGGTTGTGGGCACCTGTGGGGAATTTCATAATTGTTTGTTTTGGTTCTGGGCAATTGTTGTGTTCTCTGCACTGTACTGAATTTTTGTCCTGAATCTTGACCCTTTGGCCTGAATTTTTACTGTCACTGTACTGAATTTTTGTCCTGAATCTTGACCCTTCGGCATTAATTTTTACTGTCACTGTACTGAATTTTTGTCCTGAATCTTGACCCTTTGGCATTAATTTTTACTTGCCATTGGGCCAGGTGCCGCTGCGCACTGGTAAGTTTGGGGTTGAGGGCACCTGGTGAGTTTCCTAACTCTTTACTTGGTTTCTTTTGCAGAGCATCACAGGGAAGAATCTGCTGGTGCAAGAGCCAATTGGGTCAGCTGCCGCAGCGCACTGGTAAGTTTGGGGTTGTGGGCACCTCTGGGGAATTTCATAACTGTTTATTTTGGGGCAATTCTTTCACTTTCTTTGCACGTGGCTGACCGGGCACGTTTTGGTCCAATTTGCACCACCCATGTAACCGTTGGCATGTCACATTTTTAATTTCCAGGCACTTACTTGGAGCTTTTCAACAATTGCTATGGCTTTTTCCCCCTGCGCTTTTCACACTGTTCTGTCTGTTTGCTCAACACCGTTCGGGGACTGGCATTTACCATTGCAGTTATGGCCCAACAGGTTTGTCACTTTACTTGTGCTTCAGGGTTGCATGCATTTCTTATCGTTGAGCACCGGCGCTTTCTGAACTTTCCATTCAACAATTGCCTTTCCTCCCTTTGAGGTGCCTTTAGTAATACCAACTATCTTTGTAGGTGAGTTAACTGACTGCGCCACAACAGCGAGATCTTCTGTCTTACAAGGGAGCAACAAGCCACCACAAGAAAAGCAGAATGGAGAAGTTTCTGCAGCCTGCAATGGGTGTGAAGCACAGATCACATCTGCCCACCCAGATAACCGCAGCAGACCGGGCCAGAGACTACAGCACCGTGATGCACGCTGACGGTGGGGTGCTGTTTTGCAGTGTGTGCAATGTGGCGGTGGACCACATCCGGAAACACACTGTGGATATGCATGTGCGGTCCCAAAAACATTTGAAGCGCTGTTCAGATGATCCTGACCTGCAATCTTCGCCAAAACGTGCACGGCAGATGACCGTAAACTCGCTATTCACAAAGAGTACAGCTGCTGGTGCCGCAAACCATGAAATGATAAGTGAGTGGGTTAACGTCTGCACCGCGTTGAACATTCCGCTCAGCAAAACCGACCACCCTGTGTTGCGCAAGTTCCTACATGAGCGAGTACGGAATGGTGGAGCGATACCTGGGAGTCATCAGCTGCAAGAACGTTATCTCCCAGAGAGATATACAAATGCCAAGAACGAGCTGAAAGAGCTATTGAAAGATCAGAAGATCAACGTTATCTTTGACGAAACACCAGATGTCGAAGGCCGGTGTGTTTTGAATGTGCTAGTTGCAGTAGTCTCTCCGCAGGGTGCCCGTCAGATCCATACCTACCTGGTGGACACAGTCTTCCTATCCCAGTGCAACCATGGGACTGTAGCGCAAGCTGTTGTAAAGGTGCTCACAGAGTACAGCATAGACTTCCAGAACGTTGTTTCCTTCAACACTGACAACGCGGCATACATGCTCAAGGCATTCAACACAGTGTTGAGGAATCTGTACCCAAACTCCATCCACATCACCTGCTTGGCACACATAATGAATCTTGTTGGAGAGTCATTTAGGAAGCCTTTTGTGGAGCTAAATGCTTTCCTGCTGTACTTCTCCCGCATCTTTTACATGGCCGGCAGCAGAAAGAGAAGGTACCTGCACCATCTTGCAGAGAACCATGGGATGAAGGCACGGGTGGCACCCGACCCTTGCAGTACCCGCTGGAATTCTTGGTTTGCCGCTGTCCAGTACCACTGCAAGCACTTTGAGGCCTATGCTGGGTTTGTGGAGTCAGAGATGCAACTCCGCAAGTCTCCCCCAGATTCCCTTGAAAATCTACAGAAGATTTTTAACACCGACCAAAGGGAGTGCATTAAAGTCCAATTGGACATTGTGGCAGAAAAATGGCAAAGCATTTTAAACCTGATGGAGTTATTCCAGAGTCAGACACCAGTGACCATGAAGGTATATGATTATTTGGAGGACCTCCACATGAACCTAACCAACAATTCAGTCCTCACTGTGGAGTCACTACAGCCATTTTTACAGACCACTGCAGGGGCAAAATTAAGTCTGGCACAGAAAAAAAAAAACAGCCCAGCTTAATGAAGCTTTTGAACATTCACTAGAAAAGGTGGCCAAATACATGGGGGAGGCCCAGCCAGGCATACAATTCTTGAAACAAGTGCGCCTTTTCAACCCTGCGCGACTCGGCATCCTGCCTAATGAGAAGAGTGCCTATTCAGCCATCCCTGGTTTCAGCGAAGTTCCCGATCAGGAGCTTCGCCTCTACTTTGAAAACGTAGGGCCAGAAGCAGTGCAGGCGTCTGTTTCTGGACTTATTGACACCGACCTCTTTTGGCGTGGGCTGGCTGACCGCATTCCAGCTCTTTCCCAACTTGCAGCTGTGTACAAGGACTGTGTGACAAGCTCTGCAGATGCTGAAAGGGGCAACAGCATATACAAAATTATTCTCTCTTCCAGACGACGGTCCCTTTCAGAGCAATCGATCCGGGCATTATTGTTTTTACATTATAACCAGCAGCACAATACTGGTCTAGATTTGGAGTGCTCACAAGAACTGAACGTACATGGCCAAGATTAACATGCCTTTTAACTAAAACAAATGGGCTGAATTGTAAATAAACAAAATGTACATAGCTCCATGTTGTCAAATAACTCAAACAGTAAGATATCTGTGTTTGGTGTTGCAAAAAACCCAAAATAAAATGCCGCTAAATGCCGCTAAATTTCCATTTTTGTGGCGCTAAATTTTCATTTTTGTGCCGCTAAATTTGCCAATCCATGCCGCTATATCCTGGGGGGTCTGTCTAAAGAAGAAAGGTTCAGGGAGCCCCTAAATACTGAATTTAGGGGCGTTACAGGTAGGGCAAGGACAGGGACCATTGGGTCCCTGTCCCGGGGTGAGTACACCCCCTAGTCTGCTCCTCTCCTGTGGGAGGGGGGCAGGAGCCTAGCTGGGTTTGGGCAGGACTCCCCATCTACAAGATGGCCGGGGTCCGGGGTCGTGCTTCACATTGCCTCCTTCACCTGAGGGGTGGAGTTGGCACAGGTTGGCTTCCCGCCAGTCTTCCCGCCAGGGTGGGGGTAGACCTGGTGGGGGGCTGGTTGCTGGGTACAGCAAATGGTCTGGAGAAGCTCTCAGAGGCGGTACGCCTTTGAAGCTTCACCCTGTCCATCCTGGGGGAGGAGACATATCACCTTGCCCACGATGTGCATTGTTACAGGCCCAGGAGAGCGGGGGGCTCTCCACCCAGGGTTCCAGCAACATGTCTGCTGTGTGGCAGCCTCTGCAGTCACTCAGCCCAGACGTGGATTGTAGGTCTGGGTTTTGGAGGGCATCTCTAAGATGCCCTCTCGTGCATTTTACATGAAATCCCATACTGGCATCAGTGCGTGTTTAATGTGCTGAGAAGTTTGGTACCAAACTTGTCAGTCTTCAGTGTAGCCATTATGGTGCTGTGAAGTTCATAATGACGACCTCCCAGCACCATATACTCTTAAATGGTATCACTGCACTTACAGTGCCCAGGAATGGCCCTGGGTACTGTAGGGGCACAGGGCTCATGCCCCTGTGCCCTCACCTCTGGCATATGGCACCCAGCTAGAGGGGTGACTGGAGTATGCCAGGGCAGTGGGTTCTGTGGGAATGGCACACAGGGATGTGTGCCATGTCGACTCTTGCTTTAGTTCTGTACTTAAGCACTCAGCCTGCAAAGGCAGTGTGTGGGTGCAAGGGTACAGGGTCCCTGAGGGTGGCACAATAAGTGCTGCAGCCCTCAGAGGTCTTCTCTGGTCACCATGCCCATGGTACCTAGGGTACTATTTACTAGGGGCTGGCAGGTGGCCAGAGATGCCAATTGGGTATTTTGTTTCAGCATAGCTGTTCTTTGTAGGGAAGGAACACAGGCCCTGGTACCTGGTTGGCAGGGATCCAGGGCACACTCAGTCAAATTACATCAGCAGTTCAGACAAAAGTGGGGGCATACCAAGGCAAGAAAGATGACACTTTCTCACAATATCAAAAGACACTTTAGACAATTCTTTGTCGCATGAAGCATGGATTTAATGCAGCTAGATTTAGCTTTCAAAAGGTTTGCTTTGTAGGTTTTTTTGGAAGCCCTGAGAATAGTTAGACTCTAAGGTGCTTACAGTTATTACAATACAGGAATGCCACCAACCGGTTGAATACATTGAGTCAGAACCTCAGCAGGAGAAAGTTCTGGTAGTGTTGTATGTTGAGTAACAAAAACGGCTGTAGGCATCAGATGGGGCCAGCGAGATAGAAGATAAGGCCAAAAAACAAGGTACCTTACATGAAATGCTTGTTTGTAGTTTCTATACCCTACCAAGATCACATACTATTAAAGAACTCTTAAACTCTCTATAAGACATTGCATGCGGGCACTGCATCTTCTTCAACGTTTAGCTTCTGCTGATATCATAGCAACAGTTTACACTTCTTAGAGCAGGAATAAAAATCAGGCGGAATTTGGGGACAACAAGGGAAGCCCCCTCCAGACTCTACTTTGACCAATGACTTTGGACAATGCGATGATGTAGCTCAGTGTTGGACCAGTTTGTGCCCCTCTCCCCCCTTTCCCTTGCGTACACCTTGCGTACACCATTGCAAAAGTGGGCAGGGCTATGATTATGTGATTTTCACTCTCACATTCTTATTAAGCCTGGCAGATCTATGTCCCATTATTCGATGACCTCAAATATGTCTTTTTACATTTTCATGTATTTGTTTTTTTAGCACTTCAGTTACCACTCCTTTGTAACTTTTTTTTAATAATTCTTTTTATTAAACCCATTGAATCGGTAAACCAGCTTGCAGCAAAGAGGAGGTAAGTCACAAATACATTGATAATCACAAGTGTTACAGATAAAAAAGTACCACACATCAGGAAATACATCATTTATGGTGTTGGTGGATCCTCAAAAAGAGGGACCCTGGGAGGCGGTGGGGAGGGGGTGGAGGGGGTGTTGCAGATATTGCCTCGGTAATCGTTTCAGTTGTTCCAAATCAAGGACCATTATTTGGGGCATCCCCGTGACACGTATACCGTTTTTTCCCCGAACATGCACCAGTCCATGTCCGCCATGTAACTTTTAATATTCCTGCCACTTCCTCTATGTTTGAGGTGTGAGGTTGTGGCTCTGGATTTGGCACAACGGCTCTTTGACCAATCCTGCTAGAAGATTGCCATCGTGAATATGCCTTGCCCTTTTTTCTGCTTGACTTTACATTGGTGTATAGCTGGATCACTGGCCCCCCTTTAGTACAATTTAGATATTGAGTATTTTTAGTCATGTTGAAAGGAGTGCTTAGCAGACCCTTTTCTTTTTTCCTGAGGTTTTTGTTCTCCCACATAAATTGTTTTATAATGTACTTGTGGATATTAATTGTTTTTTTATGCAGTTGCCAGTTTTGGATGCACTTTTGTGGTCAATTTAAGATCAAATACAGTTATTTCTGATTATGAATCAAAGGTGAAGTTGCTGGTTTCCATGTTTTCTCAAGGAGTCTCAGATGTTTTCTTTCTGCATATAATTCGTTGAGAACTGCATTTTAGTGGAACATATTCATTGATTAGGTTGCCCTTCCATGTGTTGTATTTATCTGCTGTGGAATTAAGGTCCCACGTGATCAAAAGTGGAAAGAACACCCTAAAACTTGTTAGCCAAGTTACCAATGTTTTTTGTGTCCTAGAACAATGATTTTTAGGTTGAGCCAGGGCAGCACATGCGTTGCTCTGCGAGGCACGCTGTATTCAGCTAGGGACTTGAAGCTCCGCCCATGTCCTGCCCATCTTTTCAATTGCCTCCTGCTGCTGTCTTTTCTAAATCATTGCTTTTCACTCATGAATAGGCTTCCTTAGTACCGCCTTGTCTGCTTTTGTTACCTCCCATGGTACTGGACTTTTTACTTGTGTTGTTACACGGTCTGCTGTATCTTGGCTATGCAAAAAGAAGAACGATTGATGGACAGAATGCAGAACAATGACATACATTCATCCCAGTAAAGAGATCTTAGGAAAAATCCATTGTTTTTGTGCTCCCCATGCCATTCCAGTATAAACCCAGCCATATGCACATCTGTCTTGACCAGGTGCCCAATGGGAACAGTTCAGCCCAAACTGCCATGCCAGGTCCTCCCTGGCCTGGAAACAAGCATCCTAGGACCGGTTTTGGGTTTTCAACCCTCATCAGCCAGGATAGCTTGACTTCCAGTGGCATGGAGAGCACAGGACCCACGTCCGGGGCTTACCCGTTCCACTCTGGGTGACAAATGCAAAAAGAACAATTGATGGACAGAATGCAGAATAATGTCATACACTCACCCCAGTACAGAGATCCGGGCCTAAATCCATCCTTTTTTTGCTCCCCATGCCATTCCAGTTTGAACCCAGCCATATGCAAATCAGTCTTGACCCTGGGCCCAATGGGAACAGTCCAGCCCGAACTGCCAGGCCAGGTCCTCCCTGGACTGGAAACAAGCATCCTAGGACCGGTTTCGGGTCCAGGAAGGATCTGGCTTGGCAGTTTGTTCTGAACTATTACCATGAGTCATAGGGTCAAGAATTGTTTACATATGGCTGGGTCTAAACTGGGGTGGCATAGTGAGCAAAAGAACAATGGATTTTACCCAGATCTCTTGACGGGGTGAATGTATGATTTATTCAGCCTTCCGTCTATCATTTGTTTGCGTAGCACTTATCATGGCTGTGAGCACTATTTTCTTGAATGATTTGCCCCTATTCCACCCACTACGTGCTTTCCTATAAGCAGCACACCACCCGCCTTTATTTTAATTACTAATGGCGGCCACGTTTTGTTATTTAGTTACTTTAGCAGCGCGGTCCGCTTCAAGTATGGCGGCCGTGCTATGGAAGAAAACATTTTTTTTTCTTTTAGTGAAAGCTCCCATACCATGCTTTTACTTACACAGTGGCCGCGTCCCTTTCTTTAGACGCTGCTGCTGTATTCAGGTTACAGCGAGCCGCATCTGAAGAAAGGGGTGTGCACACCATTAAAGTGAAAGCACGTCATGAGGTGCTTTACCAACAAAAGCATTTTCTTTGTGAACAAATGTTTTTTGGGGGGGTCAAAGCGCCCCATGACGTGCTTTCACTTTAATGGTGACCACCCCCCTTTCTTTAGATGCGGCTCGCTGTAACCTGAATACAGCAGCAACGTCTAAAGAAAGGGGTGCAGCCACTATGAAAGTGGTCTCGCATTTGCTAGAGTTTGTGCTATTCACATTTGAAATAACTATGCCATTTATATGCGTGTGTTGGTTTTAAAAACACATAAATAAAAGGCATTGTCATTTACAATGCCAACAGCTTAAACTCCCGTAAATGCGAGACCGATTGCATTGCAAATGCTTGTTCTCTCTTGAATTCATCCTAAGAAGTCATGCTCCAATCGTAGTGAACAACACTCTTAAGAGGAAGTTTAGAGTTGTTTGCTGGCCTCCTGATTACCAGCATATGGCAGAGAGGCAGGGACAGTCTCTGAGTCACAGACAAATAAAAAATTAAAAAACATTACCATGTGGTCCCGAGAGCTCAGCTGACATTCATGATTAATCTGGACCTTGTGGTGATGCAGAGATTTTTAACTAATTTGTTGCCGTAACACGAGATGTGTGGTACTTGGCGAGGCTGCAAGAAAAGCTTAGGAGAGTGATCCTGGCTCGCCTGTACACTGTTCACCATCGAAGTCAGCTGATGGTGCCTCCAATTTCGGCAACTGGCAGCAATCGTGTATGTTGTCTGGGGTTTTCCGTCACTCGCTTCGAAGGCGTTAAAAAAAGGACTTTAAATGCTGCTCTGAAATTGTCAGGTTCCTCTTTCACTGTACATCACAAAATAAGGGATAATAATTGGCACAGAACCGATATCGCTGGATGTAGCAGTCATGTCCAATGAATCCAGTTCCACCAGTTATAGTTACAGCTCAGATTCCAATTACGGCACATTTAAATCAGGCAATGTTTGCGTTTCCTGGCATCTCGGCTGGTTTTGTGATTAAGGTGGCATCCAGCATCTCACTGGCACACATGACATTTAAAAAGGGTGCGTTTAGCTGTGTGTTGGGTCTATCGGCTGCTTAACAAGCATGTGTTTCGCTCAAGACCTAAAGCAGAGACAAACCTCTGTAGGATTGGAAGTTGGGTTGTGGCAGTCAGAGCCCTCTTCTTCTCACTTGTTTTGCCAGTCAATTAATTGTGTTGCTTTCACTGATGCGTTCATCTTACTTTCTCTCTCTCTCTTACTTTCTCTATCTCTTTCTTTCGCTCACTCTCCGGTTTGTTAGAGAAGGGAAAGGCACTGAGATTAATATAAACAAGGTCTCTGGCATTCCTTTTGAACATTCAGGCAAAAAACAATGCCCAAAGTGGTTGTTCTTCCCTTTGGCCACAGTCATCAATTAGGTCGCAGACTACCCATCAAGTGTCCCATCATAGAAATCAGGACACAATGTTGAGCTTTGTTTTCTTTTGGATGCTTGCCTGGGGGGGTAGGTTATCAAAGCAGGCTGGGTGATTATCAAGGGGTTAAATCCCTGTTCACCCTATTTTCCTCTCCCGCCCTAGAGGAATGTTCTATTCAACTCACATTTCATACTTGAGTTGCACGCCATGTGCACAGAGAGGCTTTTAAAAAACAAACTCTTGCACTATGCTAGTGAGTTAGGTTATGGGTTCTTGATTACTAGGCAGTGCTGAAAATGTGCACTCATTTGCTATGGCTTGTGAGGGCAGATGTTTTATTTATTTTATTTTATGCGTTTTTATATAGCGCGGACTTTACCCGAAGGTGTCAGAGCGCTTCACAATAGGAACAGTAGTGATACATGAGGAACAATTACAAGTCAGCATGTTACAAAAGCAAACGTTACATTACATAAGGCAATAGTGAAAATTGTGCATGTTTCAAGAGCAAACAAAATACAAGAGGTAGCAAACGATACGTTACCGGAGGAAAAAAGTGAGGTGTGTATGTTACAAAAGCGTACAAAGTACAAGTAGAGGTATAATACTGCACTAAATGGCAGATACTCCAAACACAAGAACAAACGTTACGTTTCATGAGGCAATGGTGGCACTTGTGCATGTATCAAGAGAAAAAAAAAAATACAAGAGGTAGCAAATGATACATTACACGAGGGAATGTGACGTGTGCATGTTACAAAGGAGTACACAATACAAGTCGAAGTATAATACTGCAATAAGTGGCAGACACTCAAACCATAAGAACACATTGGGAAGGCATTTCTATAGTCATGTAGAACAGAGTTTACAAAATGGAAGGACTTCCTTCAGATAATAGAGAGGGCGTGAATTACATTTGGAAGGGTCTTTGAAGAAGGAGAGCTTTGAGATTAGTTTTGAAGGCCTGGGAGGAGGAGGTGGTCCGGAGCTGAGGCGGAAGTGAGTTCCAGATTCAAGTGGTAGTGAGTGAGGTTATGGGTTCTTGATTACTAGGCAGTGCTGAAAATGTGCACTCATTTGCTATGGCTTTTGAGGGCAGATGTATGCAGACACTGGTGGCACTGCCACTGAATCAGCCTTCTTTTAAGATCAGGAACACTCACCAAATGCACACAGGTTTCCAGGTTTGTTTATGCTGTTTTGTTTATGCAAATTCTAACATGACCTGTCTTTAATTCTATTGTGCAGCATTATGCATGCTGCTCACAAAACACCGTTGCTGACACTGGAGCATAACTATTACAGGAGGAGGGCGATGACGTCTGTAATGCAAGCTGGGCCCTACTACAAGGGTATGCCAACAAATAACCTGGTTAATGTAGAGCTGCACTACTGGCACACAGCAAATGTGATCTGATGATCTCTATTATATGCATCGTCCTGAAATAAATGATTTGTGAATATATTTTGTATCCAACATTCATGAATAGTACAAGACGTTACATGTCATCATTGTGCTGAATTCCTGGGCCATGCATGCTTTGGTTTACAACGTCTTTATTGTGTTTTGTCATTGGTAACACTAGTCAGAGCCTGGCAATCTGTCACCACAATAGTTGGGTATATTCTCGCACTACGTCTTCTAGTTTTAGACCTTCCTGAAAAACAAGCCTGTCAAAGATGACAGGCAAGCGGTGGCTCCTCCGTTATGGCGGAGGAGCGTGGAGTCGACCACCCCACCCTTGCAAGCAGCCTCAAAACTTGAAAAATAAATTGAAATAAAACAGGTTTATCGTTTTATTTTTTTTCCAAGGGCCAATACTTGGGGGCAGGGCCATCGCGGTAACAGTCACAGAGGGGGGTTGGTGGGCACTGTTGTCAGTGCGCATGTCGGTTTGGCAGTCTATCTCAGGACGGCTAAACCCACCCTCATGCGCACTGAGATGACTCCAACCCGAGCTGCGTTGCTGGGTTGGAGATAGCAGGCACAGGCTCCCAGTCTCTCTGGGAGCGCAAATCAAGCTGCTTAAGCCAATCCTGGTGCTTCTCTCATGCTGCCAGCAGCATGAGAGTAGCGTCTGGATTGGCCAATCTGGGAGCCTGTGCTACAGTGAAGCCAGAGAGGAGCAGAAGAACGGCGATGCATACGGGCTGCAGATAAGTTCTTTTTTTTCCCTGATTGTTGTCCACTGCCCCGCTTTACTACTCTGCCCTGACACCAGCTGCTACTGTGACAGCCATGCGTCGGTGGGGATCGAAACAAGAGGCAGATTGAGTTAAGGCATGAGTATCAAGGTATACTGCCAACATCTTACAAGGTAGGGTCACATAGCCATCAGTGCCACCCTTTTTAGGAAACTAAGCACAGCCATAACGGTTTCAGAGAACAAAAGCCACATGTTTACTGCAATGACAGGGCTGGAGGGTTGTACCTCTTGTTAACTTGGAAGTTGTGCACAATGAAATATGTCTCCCGTAAAAAGGTGATCATGGAATCACATCCACCGGAAGTGAAAGGTCACTGTGTGCCTGACTGAGTGAAGGGGATACCAGTGCATGTTCACTGGGGCAGGGAATAATGAAAACTGCTGCTTCAAATGTAAAGCACAAAGTGCAATGATGACGGATCGCTGGTAGGTGAAAGCATTTACTCTTCCAAACAAATAAGCGTGGCCTCTACTATTGGGATTTGGGGTTGGCAACTGGGAAGTGGTACTGCCGCTAAGCATTGTGTCCTTGGTGAAACTGAGCCACCTGATAAACATAAAATCAGAGAGCGAGATGGGTGATAGGAGAATTTGGGGAAAGGAGAATCCGGTGGGGCGGGAGTGGCAGCCGAACAAACGCAGAGGAGAGGTGAGCACCTTCCGGGCTTTAGCCATGGTTGTGGCAGGCCCAAGTTCTCGACCTGCCGGGAGTTTTCCCTGTGTTCCTTAAGGCCTGTCCCGCTCTGGTTAAGCCTGGAAAAGAGAAACTTGAGACTCATTGCCAGTTAAAGTGGCAGTCCAGGACATATAGTGATTTAAGATTGCTGCCCTATAATATGCCTTATAATATATCTTATAATATACCTTATGTGTTTCCCTGTCACCCTGACGTTTTGCCAACAGCACTTTGCATTTTGGATCTTTTAGTTTCTCAAACCTTTTCTTGTTACTACGTGTGCACAGGAGCCCACCACCTCCATGTCATGGTTTGCTTACCCCATGCCTGTTTTTGCGGCACGCAGCACTAAGCACTAAGCACGTTGGATGAGCCCATAACGCGAACTGTGAAACTGTAACTCCCAAAATCCCTAATAATGTGACTGGCTGAAATAAAAATAAAAATGGTCTGGTTCGAAGTGCTTTTCGTGAGACAACTTCCGCATGGAAAATGCTGTTGCCTCAACGCCTGGGCACATGACGTGCGGTTGTTATGATTCGGCGAGGTGCAGAGTTAAAAATACTCTGGGTCAGGGCCGCGGCCGTGTGACCCATTAGTGCCTTGTGTGAAACCGGTTCAAAGGTCAGTACTGGGGCGATATCCCAGGGAGTTGAGACACCTTCTAAACTGAATCCCGAGACACCGGTTTTCACAAACAAGGGATCGAGGAAGGTTATTTCTTTAAAATTATGTTCTACAACCAGATTATAGCAAGTAGGGCATACATGAACAACATATTCTCACTGCACGTTGATGCCACATAAAGTAATGCCTGAAAGTGGGAGCCTAGAGGCTGCTTGATTGTGTGACACTGTGATAGCATACGATGTCCGCTGGTGCAAGCCTGCCAGATCCTGCAGCCTGCTCTTGGGACTCTGAGCCCGGTCATGACGTGAGTGTGACGTAACCACTCCCGAGTCCCAACAGCACGAAACACGGGGAGACTGGGAGTTTCACTTTTTAGGTCGCAGCCTATCAGAC
This sequence comes from Lissotriton helveticus, assembly GCF_964261635.1. Taxonomy (NCBI): domain Eukaryota; kingdom Metazoa; phylum Chordata; class Amphibia; order Caudata; family Salamandridae; genus Lissotriton; species Lissotriton helveticus. The sequence continues at coordinate 1,752,951,791 of NC_136061.1, read as the reverse complement.
AGCGCAGCTGTCTGGTTTGCCAAAGACTTCTTGGGACATTCAGAAAACTGACCTAGGAATGCATTCCGCCCATTGCTGACCATTGGCTTTGTGGTTTGTAACTTACATTTTCTGGCTTTCTATTTGATGGCTTTATTTGTTTTAGGCAGTCCAGCTTGAGTTCGTCCCTTCCGTGGCTTATACCTTATTTACTGTAACCTCCCAAGTGCTCGGTTTCTGTAAACTGGCCTTTAAATCTTTTTCTTATTTTGTCAAATTTTATGTGCATTCAAAGACAGAAGTCAAATCTCTGACTTTGTCTTTGAGGGAGCTTGGTGTTTACATTTCTAAATCTTAAGAGTGAGAGGATTTATGTGACAATCGTGCTGGCTACTGGGGGTAATTCTGAAGTATGGTGGAAACAAATATTTTAATACGAGCAAAGCAGATCACTACAGCAGGTGTGACTTTCATCAGTAAAAACTGTATGTCTGTGCGATGTAACAATGCTAAGCCTCATTCTGTAATCCCCTTTAACCCGTTTCTTGCGTCGAACGTTCAGCGCCAGTGCTGAACGTTCTAAGAAACGGGTGGGGCCGCGTCGGCCGTTGGACGTGCGCAGCACTACTGAGGTAGTGCTCCCAACGGCCGACGGCAGCAGTAAAGGGGTTAACTACCTCAGAACTGCATTGACAAGCCTCTACTTCCCGCACTGCATATTTTGCCCCCCTTATATATTACATTTTACTGTATGCTTCCTACCCGTATCATAACTCCTGTATGCACCATATCATTTTATACCCATTCTAATCGCTATTTATGCATCCCTTGTAAGGCGCTCTGATGCTCTTGAGGCAAGTTTGCGCTCTATAAAACGCGAAATAAATAAAGGTAATTTCAATTGAAGATATATTGTCTGCAATGGCAGTGCGCTACAACACCATGCATACTCCACAATGTGCCACTCCACTCTGCTCATTCTACAACACGCCACTTATTTCTACATCACTCTACTCCACTCCAGTCGACTCTACACCACTCTACTCCGCAACATTGCACTCTATGCCACTGCACTCCACTCTATGTCAGTGCACTCTATGCCAATCCACTCTACGCCACTGCACTCAACCAAACACCACTTCACCCTCCTCTGAGACGGTATACTCTGCACCACTGCACTCTGTTCTATACCACTGCAATCTAAGTTGCACCACTCCACACCAGTCTTACTATACTCACTACAACTCTACTCTACAGCAGTGCACTCTAGGCTACCCACTGCACTCTATGCCAATGAGCTCGACAACAGTTTACTCAAAACCAATGCACTCTACGCCACTGCACTCTACATCAATCTTCTTTGTAACCTTGCACTCTGTCAATGATGAATGGAATGCTGAATAAATCATACATGAACCCCCAGTCAATAGATCCACTCTGTGCCATTGCACTCTACGCTGTGCCACTCCACTCTACTGTGCACCACTCTAGTCTACATCAATGCACTCTATACCACTTTACTCAAAACCAATGCACACTACGCCACTGCACTCTATGCCAATCTACTCTGCGCCACAGGACTTTATGCCACTTCACACTAGACCATTCTACTTCACTCTACAACACTTCACTTCATGAGGGTCCACTCTTGATGCTCTACTCAATTAAACTCTAGTCCACTCTATGCTACTCTACAATGATCTACACAACTCCCTCTACGCCACTCCATGCGACTTTACTCCACTCTATTCTACGACACACTACTCCACTCTACATCACTGCACTCTATGACTCTCTATGTCACTCCACTCTGTCACACTACTCCACTCCACTATATTCATCTGAACATTAACTATGCATTTACTGTTTGCCTCCCCCTTGTATTTCAGTGCCTCAATCGACCACACAATCACACCCTGGCATTGTGCGCTCCCTGAACAAATCGCCTATTAAGTTCCTTTATTGCGTTCTCCTTTCATATGTATGTACGAATTGCCTTATTAATCTTTCTTTAATGCGCTCTCCTCTCTTATGTATGTAAAGCGCTCTGATATCTGCAAGGATTTTGTTCGCGCTATACAAAATTCTGAAAATAAATAAAATAAATTCCACTCTACTACTCCATTCTATGCTACTCTACTCCACAACCCTCTATGCAACACCCTCTACTTCATTTCAATCTAAGACACTCCACTCTAAGACACTCTACTCCACTACATGCCCTTCCACTCTACAACACACTACTCCTTCCACGACACTCCATGACACTCCGCGCTACTCAACACTACACCACTCCACAACTTTCTGCGTCACTCCCTAACTCTCCACTCTACTTTAGGACACTCATTAACGACATTCCACACCACTCTCCTTTACCTCACTAACTTTAGCCATGCTGAACAGTATCCTGGTGTACAACATGGCTAAACATATTGGCAAAGCCTAAAGCTCTTGCATAGGCGAGACCTACTGGCTTTGCCTATGCTTGTTCCTTTTTGGAGCTGGATCTGGTTAAAGGCGACACTCATATCTTATAAAATGAAGCAAGTTGCCCAAGGTTTCTAGCTTTTACCTTTTCCCCCTTTCAGTGAGCTGAAGCGACCGTCTGGTGACATAAAACCATATACAAATAATCAAGATGAGGTTGCACTGTGCTCTGCAACATCTCTCCATTTTACACAGAAGATTATGTACGCCTGGGGTGACCAGTCGAAAGCCCAGTGATGTACGGATATCCCTTAATTTCCTGTTGTGACTAAGTGTAGGGTACTAGCCCAGCCCCTCCGTCTTGTAAAGGCCTCACTGTGTGTTAAAATGCCTTTTTCTGATAGACCTATCCTTTGCCATCCCGATTTGGGTGGGTATGCCCAGACGTGGGTCTTGTGCTCTCCATGCCACTGGAGTCAAGCTATCCTGGCTGAAAGCCCGAAACCGGTCCTAGGATGCTTGTTTGCAGTCCAGGGAGGACCTGGCCTGGCATTTCAGGCTGGACTGTTCCCATTGGGCGCAGGGTCAAGACTGATTTGCATATGGCTGGGTCCAAACCGGAATGGCATGGTGAGCAAAAAAACAATGGATTTAGGCCCAGATCTCTGTACTGTGGTGGATGTATGACATTGTTCTGCATTCTGTCCATCACTTGTTCTTTTTGCATGACTCTACTCAAACCCCATCAGTCTACAATGAACCCATTAAGCCCCCAACACCTTCCAGTTCCAAACTGGCATAATGGTTCCGACTAATATTAAAGGCCAAACTAGGGAATAACATATCCCATTTTCTTCTCAGACTTATTGGAGTCGGACTCTACCATAGCCTTGCCAGTCTGAAGAAAACTTCGTAGTCCTGCCAACCTTCTAGCTGCGGAAACGGTTGCGGAGGAATGGCCATTTTGTTGCTCGCGCGTAAAAATGTTTTCGGCCTACTTCTTGCTTTGTCCACCTCATTCTGAAAGTAAGTAGCTTTGCTCTTTAAGATATTTTTCCAGTTTTTTGATTTGAGGTTCATTGTTTATTCCATTTTCAGATCTCTCGCCAATGTCCTTCGACCATTCACGTTTTTACAGAACCAAGGTGCGGATATCTTTCTTGTATCACTTTTCATTTTTAATGAGCTATTTCACCTAAGGTAAGGCCTGCAGCACCCTTGCAGTTGGATGCTTGTTTATTGACATCAGTGATAGAAAGATTGCTTTGTTTTAATCGGTATGTCTTTTGTTTCCAGAGAATCCTCAGCAGTATATATGCTTTTTCTGGATTTGCTCAGAGGGCACTCATGTTGTGCTGTAAGCACGGTTTTGGTGATCTGCTCCTTTCTGCCCTCCCCTGCTTCCTCCCTCCATGCTTGCCAGTCAGGCACCTAGTGCCAGCAATTCAAAGCGGTCTGTCGCTCTCTCCAGTGTGATGTCACGACTTTGGGGGTAAACATTCTTTCTACTAACTAGCACTATGCTTACTCCTGGCCCCTAGCGCTTACAAACAGACTTTTGGTAGTTCGAAGCAACAAATAATAAAAAAAACATTGCTTTCTCAGAAATAACCCTAGCCTTTTGACTCGGTTCACTGTTCGGTCTCCACGTTGGATGAGGTTTTTCCATGAAAACATATTTTGTAACAACTCCTGCTCCCCGACCTTTGCCTTCATTAGTCAACTTCTAGAGGCCACGTTGCCCATGTGACTTCACACAGCCGGTTCATTTTTTTTTTTGCCACGCTTGTTTTTTCTGACGGTAAATTCAGCCCTAAAAGTACCAGAAGCAAACTCAAAACCTCTACTGACACTTGTCAAGGTACAGCCCGCTCTGCTCACTATCACAAAGCATCCTCTTATATCGTGTTGTCATGTTTAGCAAGGTTGTATCCTCAGTTGCACCTTCCCAATAAGGTAACCAGGGGATTCGCGTCACATGGGACTCGGAGCCCAAGCCCTCGGTTTTCATTTAACATCGTAATGCCTTCTGGGAGTTGTGGTCTTGGTTCACTACAGTGAACCAGCACGGCCGAAAATAAACATCTGGGAACTAAAATCGCAGGATGGAGGATTCTTGGTGACGTGGAGTCCTCTGGTGATCTTACTACCAATGGTGTGATTCAGGAACCGGTCTTTGTAGACATGCTGCAGCTCCAGGCCGAACCCAGTACAGGGCTTCAGTGTCGCCCACCCACGAGGCGGCTCACACCCTGAGTTGTGGTGCCAGTGGCAGAAACACGAGCAAGAGGGCAAGTCACAAAATACCAACCATTGACATTTAACCCCAGCCACTGACATAACTAGGTACTTAAGTCATGCCTTGGTAGATCTGTGCCCCAAGCTGGTTCATTATTGGGAGCAGTAAGCTTGCCTACCCGGTGAAAGTAGAGACGTCTTACCGCAGTATGCTCTTGTCCTCATTACACCCCTCCGTAGTGTAGTGGGGGCGGCCACAGCCACCTTAGCAGGTACCTTTAAAGTTGGATTACACGAAACTATCACAGTGGCTATGGGGAACACACATTCTTTCACGCCCATAGCCCCAGCAGCTCTGTACCATCTACTGCCTACGGATTTTCCATCACCTCACTTGGACCCAGGGGCCTCCCTCCTCCCATGCAGATCCGAGGGGATCTCAATCTCCCACCCAGCCCCAACTATTTTCTCACAGTTCCCTCACCTCCTTTTGAGGCACTTCATCAGTGCCCTATGGTAAAATTACTCAGGATCGCCTTTTTCAGAATGGCAGGACCCAGCTGCAACCAGACATGGCTGTTATCATCTTCCTCGGCCACTGCCCTACCGGACAGGGTAAAAACTGGTGTATCCTCCTACTGTGGCTGGAACCTGACTATCTAGGAGGGTCCCGGGAATGGACAGGAGAAACCCTCCCTGGCATCGTTAAGTCAAAAGAGGTTGTCCTAAAGCTGCAATTAGTTCTGCCAACTGCTCCTGTACACTCCCAGAAAGCCAATACCGGCTAAGCGGCCAGCTGTTAACATCCACTCATCTTTCCTGGGCCACTTGTAACAGGTCTGAAGCAAGTAACACAGAGAGTGTTTCATGAGAGTCCACAGGATGGACAGGCATGGCTAAAATCCCAGGCAGAGATACTATGGTTTAGCACCTATGTAAGGTGAAACCCTTCCCATATCTTGGTCGCTGTGGATTGGTAGCTTAACAGGTGTCACTCATATATAGGCCTGTAGCCAGGAGTATTTGTTTTGGGGATGTGGCCCCCCCAGTAATGACAGAATGAAAAGACGGTTAAAGATGCTGGGAGGTGGCCGTGTTGTTGTATGACCTTCCAATGTTTTTAAAAAAAAACGCTCAAACATATTTGTTATGCCTTTTGAGGATGTGGTTGTGGGATAATAACCCCATGACATAGCCGCCAAATGGCTGTGTCTTTTCTGACGAACATCTTTGGACAGCCTTCGCCTGTGGCAGACCAGCCATAAAACATACCATACTAATGCCCACTTGGCCAGCCATATGAAAGATTTTAAGACCAGATGACTGCTGGTTGAGGGCTGCTTTACAGCATGCCACCACATTCCTCCTTATTAACATTCAAAGAGATAAGTAGGTTTCTTAATCTGCACTGTGCATTACACCTTTAGTTCCGCAGCTTAACCTCCCCCACCCCCCAGTCTCCCATGTAACCACATGCTGAATCATTCACAGGCCCTTCTACATAGCTCATTCTAAAAGTACAAAGCTACTTGTATACAAGCCTAATCACTTTTTCCCCCCATCATTATGAGGTAAATTATAAGTAGGCCACAACTTGGTTGGGACATTTCACCCCCCAACCAAGCGTTACTGCGGGGTTAGGATCTGGGCACAGAGGATCTGCTTATATATAGAGGTTTTACTGGAGAAGTGGAAACACCATACCCAACTCCTACGGTAATTCCTAAATTCTCCGAGGAGTTTCATCTGAGGACTCCACTTTCTTTCAACAGGCTATTTCTCCGGGCAAAACAACATAGACCCACAGATTTACAGAGGATCTCACCATTCAAACGGTGACGAATGTGCCTAGAAGTCCTGGAAGGCACCATACAAGTGGCTGAAAACGAAGGACGCGTTGGAGTGCAACAAAACAAAGGTACCTGGACTTCCCCCCCTCTGTTGCAGGTCAAGGCTCCCCATGCAGCTTGTCTCTGGAGGATCAGATGTCAGTTTCCTAGTAGGTAGGGCAGGAGTTCCCTGCTTTCTATGCTGTGTTTGACAGATGTTAGTGGTGAGGCTTAAAAACTGTTTTATTTACCTGAATGCAGCAGGCAAAACAATCAACTTTAATTAACTAAAGTAGTCCCCTAGAAGTCTAGGTTGGTGAGATGCTACGAATGCTTACTGGATGGTCCTTTTAAAAAAGGAAAGATTAATGGCAATTCCGAGGTGTTACAAATGCAGTTTCCAAACTACACCACTACGCAATAAATAGTTTATTTCTGAAACGTGCCATAACGTCTTGCTTCCTTCAATCCACGATCAAGTGTCACTTAAAATACAATGCATAAGGTTCTGAATTTGAAACGTTACATACAAGCACACTGAAATATAGATATGTAACACACAAGCAATCTGAAATCATGACAGCTATGGACTCTGAAGGCATGAGGCAAAACGTGAGCATTTGATTTCCTTGCTGCAGTTCACTCGTGGACTGATGGGAACGGGGGCGGGGGGTGGATGGGTCCCTCTGCCCTACTGTGCAGGCCGCCTACATTAGGTTCCTCTATTCTCCATTCTCTTTCTATGTGTCATTCTGTTCCTCTGTGCACCTATGTGTCCTTCACATCTCTCAGGAGTTCCTGTCTGTGCTTGTCCTACCTCTTTGTTTCTCTTTCTTTGCTCCATCTTTCTTCTGCATTATGTGGTTACTGTCTGTGGTCCTTATGCCCGTCTATCTGTGTCCTTTGTGTCTGTGCTCCGTCTGCATCTCCGAGATTCTGCGGTCCGTCTGTACCCTTTGTCTGTCGATGCCCTTTCCCTCAACCCAAGCCATTTCGTTCATTCTGTGAGCAGTTCAGACTATTGGTTGCCCTTTCTTTCTGCCCTCTCTTATTTTTTGTGCTCCATATTTCTATTGGCAGTTGCAATGTCACTATGGTCTCCACCGGTGCCAGTTTCCCGAAAATATGCATAATTAATGGATGCACATTTGCAAAGCTCCGTTGACCTTCCTAGGTTTCCATGCATCACAAGGAGGACGCAGTCCATCCATTGAATTACATGGAGGCAGGGGTTACAAGCTTTCAAATCTGGATGTACTTCCATATCGATCTGTTCTACCATGCACTATGCTTGGACGCCTTATTTTAAAACGAGGGTCCAGGCTGGGCTCGGCATAGAAACAGCAGTGGATGGGCGTGTTGCCAAGAGACAGGCACGCCACAAATGTGCAGCTCCCACATGCAATGTACAGCTTTAAGTGGGCACACACTGCCATTATCTGAGCACTTCTATATAGACCTTTTTTGCAGGAGGGAGCGAGTGTGTTTAGAACCCTAGGGGGTTGACAACTCCACAGGGCTTGGTCAGAGAAAAAAAAAAAAGCAAGCATTTGCAATGCAATAGGTCTCGCATTATGAACTTTTGAGCTATTGGTCTTGTAAATGACAATTTTTAGGTTTCGCCCTGGCGTTGCAACTGCGTAGCAGTTGCTCCGCCCAGGGCGAAATCTCATGATCCTACATATGGGCTTTGGTTCCGCCTCTGTCTTCCATTGGCTAGCTCCATAAATGGAGGCTAGCCATTGGAAAAGATTGGCTGTCAATCACGCTTTCCCGTGAAAACGCGATTCGGGGGCGTTTCTCGGTCTTTTTTTAAGGCCCGCCCCTTTGTCCTGGGCCGCGCTGTGATTGGCTGCTGGCCCGGGACACCCCCGTGACGTCATTCCCCGGGCCGCGCTGTGATTGGCTGGCCGGCCCGGAACCTGACTTGTTTACTATACTGCTAACAATTTATGCTTCGCAGTGAACATAGCTGGCAGTGACCGGAGAACAAAGCAATCCAGCTTTGGCCGCTTTTCACACAGATAAGCTGCATATTAAAATAACTGTCATGGCCTTGAGATGCAACACAAAAGGAACGCTTCCATGCCAATTAGGTGCGCAGTGAAAACATGGAAATTTGGTTTCCTTTCGCGCCACTCATTTACAGCTAATGACTGAGCTTCAGAGCTGGTTAGTGCATCCTCTCTTTCTCTTGTTTTGGAACACACTTGCGCTCCATGAGTTTATGGCTTGTGCACGAAGCCGCTCACAGATTTATCATCGCCTCCTATGGAGGAGAAGTTGTTGAACCTTTGTTACTCCGCGGCTCGCCCTCCTCCTTTACAGTACATGATGGGCTTCATGGGACGCGAGACAGTGTGGATGCAAATTTCGCTCTCTGACACAGGTAACCTTTCCTTATCACTTGGACCCTCTGCCCATTGGGCCGGGCAGCTGAGAGTGAGTGGGGCGGGGGCTGGTTCCCCACTGAGCCTGTGACGCGCTTAGGCTACCCCAGGGTGCACATTTACCTCTACTGGAGTGACTTTCTCATTGGGCGTTCGCCTCCGTTCGCTTGTGATGCAACACCGTCCTTGTCAGATTATTCCACTTAACGGGAGTCTGGCAGGAGTCTGACCCTAGGAGCGGTTGGTGGACTTTGTGAGGGAGCTTGTTTCTCTCCCCGGCCGTCTCTCCTCCCACGCGTCTGTGCAGTCCGAAGACACAACATGTAAAAGCCGCCTTAGCGGTTTGGCTGCACGGTCTGCCTCCCCCTGTGATCCGAATGTGAGGTGGGGGTTGGGTGGCGCTTTCTCCCATTCCCTCAGTGAGCGCGGGGTCATGGAGCTGCTGAGCGGCCCGCGATGCCCCCTGGGGGTGGGGACGCATTAGCCACGCACTCATGCGGCTATAACTCCAGCAACGCCTTTGACAAGATAAACCCGGAAGCCTTGTCTTTGTTCTCAGCCTGAGCCGTGCACTGCCATTATCCTTGGCTTTCCCTAGTGCTGTGTGCTGATGCCAAAGTGGGAGATGGAGCCTTGAAGAGCAGGGCGGTGTTCCCCAGAGGCAGCAACACATGATTTAATGGACGGAACACACAGGGTCATCGAGCGGGCTTTTATGGCTGAACATTTGGGTGGAGACTGCCTTTTGTATGATTTTCTTGTGTTCTAGTAGACCCAATCCTAACCTCAATATTATATCAAATGCCGGCTGAAATAATTTTGTTAAAGCTCGTGATGTGTAGTTCGTTCACCACGTTATCCAGTGTTTTCTGGGAGTTGTAGTTTTCAATGGCTTCAGTTGAACAACTAGTCTCACAAATATTGAATATTTAATGGCAATTGCGGTCAAGATAAACTATGGGAATGAATACATTTAATGATTATTGTGAGCACAGTAAATGGCCCGAGCCCCGCACTGCCATTTTCCCCCGCCTTCCCTAGAGATCTGCTAAGGACTGGATCATACTGCCCGGACCATGCATACCACCAGAGCGCCTGCTGTGCCAGGCTGGTCTGTCGTGACAATGAATCTACAGACTGCTCTTAACGCTCTGATTTTATTCTAGTGCTTGCTGTCGCACCTCTGACCATTCATAGCACTGTAAAACAACCCGTACAATGCCCCCTTCAATGGTCCTCTTTTAAATGACTTCCGAAGGAAGAAAGGCAGAACGGCCCGCCCAGGATTCTAATCTACTTGACTCACTGAGCTATCACACCTGTCTGAGCTCCAGTACTACGCTGCATTTTTGCTTCAATGGACTTTTGCCAGATTCCTTTCTCATGGGAAGGGCGCCTGGCCTAATGCGCTGTTCCTGACCTGCGGTGTCCTCATCACCTACGAACACTGCAGGGAAGTAATTAGAAGCAGGTTTTAGTGTCCTCTCGCCATCCTCAGCTCACTCTACGAACGGATCTTTCAGATTCCACCACATGTGTACACAAACACACATATACGCCTACATATCCTTATTCACACGTACTCACAGCACCACATATCACAGGTCAGTACCAAATCATGACATTGTGTTCAGTACGTTTGATGAGAAATACCCATGTTAAGGGAACTGTCTAGGTATTTATTAAAGGCATTCAAATGGCTCAGTGAGTTAAATACTCACCACTAAGATATGTGGTGATCAGCAGGTTTTGTGTTTAAATCAGATAAACTGGTTCTGCTTTCCATCCTTTCGAACTGATTACCATTAAGTCTGGTAATGTTTATCTATGTTATTTACAGCAGTGAGCTGCATAAGTGCAGTAGGGAGCACTATATAACTACACATTAATTTTATTATTTAACACAATTGTGTGCCTGTGTATAATACGCTGAAATGCTTTGGAGTTTACATTGGTAGGTTTCAATTCACGGATGGGCATTAAGAGAGAGTTATTTGGCTGTGATGGTGGTGCATGCTGCTATCTGTCGCTATTATGGTGGTAACATTGAAACTTTACATTTCGTTACAGGATGTGTGTGGTTGCTTTCAGTGGGTTGTGAAGATGATACTAGGTAAGGTACATTCTTTAGGTTGACGGAGCTGATGCTTTAGGGCTATTTTGAATAATACTCAAGGTGATAGGGCTAGGGTGGAGTCTATTACAGCTTTAGGATTACAGGGGGGCAGCTATTTGAGTTATGGAAAGATGATCTTGGCAAAGTAATTGGTGTCCAGCATTGGTCCAGGAAGGCTGAAGTCATGGCTGCTTTTCAGGGTATCCGGATTTTAGACATTTGCATGAATTATCTACATTCTCAGTGGTTATCCTGTAAATCGGAGTTGTCCAGTGGTTGCAGTAGCAGTTGATTAACATAATTCTGTGGGCTTCCATTAACCCTGGATTGTGGTGCGACACAGTAGGCAACACAGGCCAGTGTCCTTGTATGCAAAGACAAACCTTTTGGCTTCAAAATTAACATTAGTTGCTAAGTGTGCACTCGCACTGAAACCATTTTGGATCACAGCTCTGCATTGGTTAGGCATTCTCACCTCCCAGCGCGGCTCCTATGCTTATTGAAATACGGAGCTAATCACTTGACTGCCTCTTCCAACTTAGGCACCTAAGTGATTTCGCCAAATTTGTCTATTAACACAACGATTACTATCGATTTGCTCATAAACTATCAGTTTATGTGCCGTTGCACACCGTTGGGTGGGTTTTGACCATAATGAGTGGGAAGGGGTCTTTACCTGGTCGCAGCATCTCTCTGCAGACGAGTGTTCGCCTCGCACGACATTCTCCGCAGGAGAGCAGGCTGCTGTCTAGGACCTTTTTCTGTAGTTCATCTCGGTCATTCATTACGGTGCGCAGGGCTTTAACTGGGATGGAAAAAGTGAGAAGAATGAAAGGAACGGGGCCTATTTAATTAAGGATATGACTTAAACATGCACACTAACGTTTGCGTAGAGAGCCACCCTAATCACGCGTTTGCATTGAACAACTGCAGCCGGTATACGTGACCTTTGCTCAGTGCCTTTGCAGAGAGGCCAAGGATTGGATGAACACCTAATCTTTGCGAGAGATTAAGCTATTGGCAATGTAAATGACAATGCCATTTATTTATGTGTTTTCAAAACCAACACATAAATACAAATTTTGTCATTTACAATGCCAATAGCTCTAACTTCTCCAAAGGCGAAACCGTTGCACTGTAAATTCTTGTTTCATTTATGTGTTGCCTCTTTATACCTGCGAAGGATAGAACATTTCTTTAGCAACAGAACAGAAGAGTGAAAGCTCTTCAGGAAGTGAGATAAACGGCAGCAACAGCAGGGGTGAATAATTAGGGGGGGAGGAGAAATGCAAGACACGGCCTGGCGGCCGTGAAAAGTGTGAAGCAGTGGGCGGGGGAGCGGATCCCTTTGAAGTGAAGCTCTCGGAGGCAGGCGGCTCGGGGAGCAAATGGTAAAAAGCGCGTGCATGTGCACATGCACTCGACGTAATCCGCGATGGTTTCAAAGCTTGGATGAGCCTCTATACTCTCGTCCTATTATCGCTTGCGCGATTAATAGGACGAGACCTAAAAAAACTGATTAAACAAGCATTTGCAATGCAATAGGTCTCGCATTAGGGAAGTTTGAGCTATTGGTCTTGTAAATGACAATTTTTTTAATTTATGTGTTGGTTTTGAAAATAGCTAAATTAATAGCTTTGTCATTTACAATGCCAATAGTTATAACTTTTGCAAATGTGACACCTATAGCATTTGTAATGCAACATGTTTTGTATTTACGTGACTTAGATGTATTGATATTACAAATAACAATGGCTTTTAAATTTTTTAAATTATTAATACTTAAATAAAAGTGATTGTAATTTATAATGGCAATAGCTTAAACTTTTGTAAATAACTTTTGTGAAGATTATGTTCAGTGTAGTTTATTGTGACGAAAATCCAAGAACAGAAGTGAAATATTAACATATTTTTGTGACATTTGTAATAAAGCTTGAAACATTGAGAGAACATATTTGAACCAGCTGTTGAATGGTTGCACAGATTGATGCTGTGATGGCGCGAAGTGATGTTGTGGTGGCGACGAGTGATGCTGTGGCTTTCAGTGATGCTGTGGTAGCGCATAGTGTTGCTGTGGTGGCCCTGAGTGATGCTGTGGTGGCCCTGAGTGATGCTGTGGAGGCCGTGAGTGATGCTGTGGAGGCCGTGAGTGATGCTGTGGAGGCCGTGAGTGATGCTGTGGAGGCCGTGAGTGATGCTGTGGAGGCCCTGAGTGATGCTGTGGAGGCCCTGAGTGATGCTGTGGTGACGCAGAATGATGCTGTGGTAGCGCATAGTGATGCTGTGGTGTTCCAGAGTGATGCTGTAGTGTTCCAGAGTGATGCTGTGGTGGTGCTGAGTGATGCTGTGTTGGTGCTGAGTGATGCTGTTGAGGTGCTGAGTGGTGCTGTAGTGGTGCTGAGTGATGCTGTAGTGGTGCTGTGGTGGTGCTGTAGTGGTGCTGTGGTGGTGCTGAGTGATGCTGTGGTGCTGCTGAGTGATGCTGTGGTGCTGCTGAGTGATGATGTGGTGGCGCTTAGTGATGCTGTGGTGGTGCTGAGTGGTGCTGTGATGGTGCTGAGTGGTGCTGTGATGGTGCTGAGTGGTGCTGTGGTGGTGCTGAGTGATAATGTGGTGGTGCTGAGTGATGCTGGGGTAGCGCTGAGTGATGTGGTGATGCTTAGTGGTGCTGAGTGGTGCTGTGGTGGCACTGAGTGATGCTGTGGTGGTGCTGAGTGGTGCTGGGGTGGTGCTGAGTGATGCTGGGGTGGCGCTGAGTGATGCTGTGGTGGTGCGTAGTGGTGCTGCTGAGTGATGCTGTGGTGGCGCTGAGTGATGCTGTGGTGGTTCTGAGTGGTGCTGTGGTGGTGCTGTTGTGGTGCTGAGTAATAATGTGGTGGTGCTGAGTGATAATGTGGTGGTGCTGGGTGATAATGTGGTGGTGCTGTGGTGGTGCTGAGTGATGCTGGGGTGGTGCTGAGTGGTGCTGTGGTGGTGAGGGTTCTAGTGTATGCTGGGTTCTAGTGTATGCTGGAGTGGGAGTGTGCTGCAGTGAGGGAGTTAGTGAGTGGTAGGGCGTTGCAGTGAGGCTTCTAGTGAATGCTGGAGTGGGAGGATGTTGCAGTGAGGGCTGTGGTGAGGACTTGAGTGGGAGTGTGCTGCAGTGAGGGAGTTAGTGAGTGGTGGAGTGGTAGGGCGTTGCAGTGAGACGGTAGAGAGTACTGGCGAGATAGTGAGTCATAGTGAGGGCGTGACTGTGGCCTGACTTGACCACGATCGGTTGCACTCGAGCCTTGTTGCATTCAGTAATGTTCACTGCATAACCAGGTAAAACTTTGGGGCGAAATTGGTTTGTTGCTGTTTTTCTATAAAGCACCTTTCACCCCCCAAAATGCCAATACAAATATTGCAGTCTGTAAATAGATCTGGAGGCGTGTCCCGATAGCACTCAATCTCCACAGATTTAAGTAACAAAGCCAGTGACAATGGGACGTAGGCTCTCGTCCAAGCATAGCTGCAATGATAAAGGGGGGTCGAGCTAATCGGATGGAGACTAACATGAAAAGCAACGGAGAAGGAAGGAGGGGGAGGCGGGAGGGGGGAAGCTAATAGGATGGAGACTAACATGAAAAGCAACAGAGAAGGAAGGAGGGGGAGGCGAGAAGGGAGGAAAGCTAATCGGACGGAGACTAACCTGACAAAGGAACGGAGTAGGAAGGAGGGGGAGGCGAGAAGGGGGGAAGCTAATAGGATGGAAACTAACATGAAAAGCAACGGAGAAGGAAGGAGGGGGTGGCGGGAGGGGGGAAGCTAATAGGATGGAGACTAACGTGAAAAGCAACGGAGTAGGAAGGAGGGGGAGGCGAGAAGGGGGAGGCTAATAGGATGGAGACTAACCTGACAAAGCAACAGAGAAGGAAGGAGGGGGAGGCGAGAAGGGGGGAAGCTAATAGGATGGAGACTAACGTGAAAAGCAACGGAGTAGGAAGGAGGGGGAGGCGAGAAGGGAGGAAAGCTAATCGGAGGGAGACTAACGGGAAAAGCAACGGAGAAGGAAGGAGGGGGAGGCGGGAAGCTAATCGGATGGAGACTAACGTGAAAAACAAGGAAAAAAATAAATGTGAGCGGCCGTGAAGCAGGGGGCGGGGCAGTGGAACCCTTTGATGTAGATCACGGCCTGGCGGCCGTGAAAGGGCAGACGTAGGCTCTCATCCAAGCATAGCTGCAATGATAAAGGGGGGGGGGAGCTAATCGGATGCAGACTAACATGAAAAGCAATGGAGAAGGAAGGAGGGGGGAAGCTAATCGGATGGAGACTAACCTGACAAAGCAACAGAGAAGGAAGGAGTGGGAGGCGAGAAGGGGGGAAGCTAATAGGATGGAGACTAACGTGAAAAGCAACGGAAAAGGAAGGAGGGGGAGGCGAGAAGGGGGGAAGCTAATAGGATGGAGACTAACGTGAAAAGCAACGGAGTAGGAAGGAGGCGGGAGGGGGGAAGCTAATCGGATGGAGACTAACGGGAAAATCAACAGAGAAGGAAGGAGGGGGAAGCGGGAAGCTAATCGGATGGAGACTAACGTGAAAAACAAGGAAAAAAATTAATGTGAGCGGCCGTGAAGCAGGGGGCGGGGCAGCGGAACCCTTTGATGTAGCTCACGGCCTGGCGGCCATGAAAGAGCAAGCAATTAGCGGGGTGGAGAAGTGAGGCCAGCGCGCAGTGCGCACGCTGGGGAAGCCTGTGGGAGGGAGGCTGATGGCTTTGATGTGGGGAAAAGCACGTGCTTGTGTTCATGTGATTTCACGTGAACTGTTTGAAATCCGCCCTTATGGTTTGAGAACTTATTTTGCCCACTAAAATTCTCCCCTATCCATTCCTGCGGAATGAGATAGGCTCGACCTAAAAACAACAGAATGGGGTGTGCACCCCAGCTAATCAAGGGTGAACTTCATGGTTTAAATAGCCTTTTAGCAATGTATAGTCTAGCTCCGGGTTTCCCATGTTGTTTCCTTTCACACATTTCATCTCGCAGAACTCCATTATATGTAGGTTTGAGGCTCGGCAATCCATGCTAGTACAGTATGGTCTTTATGGCAAAGCAAACACATTGCATACCGTTCCTGATGTGCATGGCTCTCTTTTGGCGCTCCTCAAAAGGTTTGTAGCACAGCTGGCCAGAAGGCAGCCCAAATTTCAAATATACACTGAGTATTGTGAGTACTTGTTCCATAACAGCTTCTTTAGCAGGGATCGTCTTTAACTTTATCCTCTCTCAGAAGCCACAACAAAAAGTCCAGGAACGGAATGGGGCATGCACACTAGCAAATAGTTTGTGTGGTTCGTTCTGCTTCTAGTCTTGCTTTTCCCCAGGAAGCCATGTAGTTGTGCCATACAGCTCGCCATTCACAATTTCACGATAGCCAGTTTTTGGACGTTTATTAGTCTGTGCCAGTGCATTATTGTCTTAGTAGTGTAGCAAAATATACAATGTGCAACTCTCGATACATATTTATTGTTTCTGCAGCTCCATAAAGGAAAGTATTATGGATAACCTTTTGGGCGTTTAAATGTGAACCTGTTCACTATCAGTGTCTCTACATTGGGTCAGCCTGAGCCAGTCCACTGTCACCAAGAAGCCACAATGAATAATCCAGAAACAACAGACCGTGGCGTGCACACAATAAAAACTAGCCAATCACAAGTGCAGTTCCTGACTGAAATAGCCCTTTCTCCTGTTCTAGTTTTGCTTTGGTGTCCGGGCCGCATACTTCAGATTCAGATGATCATTGTTGTGACATCACTACACTAAAAACCAGAGCCGACAGCAAACTGGGCGAGTGGATGCAAATGTTAGGATGGCAGAGGGTGCTGCAAGTTAGCCTTGAGGCGCTCTAACAGGGCTGGGTGTGGCAGTTATTGCTGCAATACCAGAAGGCCTATAGTTGAAGACCGACGCCCACTGTCAGTTCTAACATAAAGAGCTCTGCACCTTGGGAGGTCCTGCTTATCTCCCTTTACTAAAAGTAATAAAAACAAAACTTCTCCCTAGCCTTACTTATGGAAGTGAATTTCTCTGTGGTATGGATTCTACACTATTGAATAATGTTGTCACAAAGTTCTTAAAATATTTGTTTTGTCTTGCATCGAATGCATCGCCTGCTCAGATCAGGCTGGAATTTGGCTTCTACAACCAGCAACTTGTAAGGACATGGTAACAAATTAAAACCAATATTAATAATTCAATGTGCTGTCTTCTGTGGCAAGAGATACAACGGAATCAAAAGTCGTCTTTTTATAAATATTTTCATATGGCTTTGAAAGAATTGTCAATTCATGGTATCTGGGAAATGGCTCTAACCCCACAAGTTTTTAAGAAGATAACTAACAAATCAGTAAAACATCTATCACTTCTGAAAGACAAAGAATTGTTTATTAAGCTATCACATGCATGGATGATAGTGAATGAATACACAACACTTAAAGTTCAACCCTAACTAGAAACAGCATGGACTGTGCAAACCAAAAATGTATTTATGAAAGCAAGATTCAGCAACTTTCCAGGCTTAAAACATGCGGTGCCTTGGTTGAGACCATCTCTGCAGACTCCCTGCAGATTATGCAATTTATAAGAAGAAAATATTATCCATTTGGTCTGTATATGTGCAGCAATGACGGCTGAAAGAAAGCGATATCTGAAAAACTGCTTCCTTGATAGATGTGTTCGTACATGTAGACATTCTACGGTAGTTTGTTTTAGACCAATGGACATTATAATGAACGCTAATTTCACCAAATTTTTGATATTTGAAAAAAATAAATTGGATGTCAGTGAATTGTGCTGGGAAAATCTGGAAGTTGTTAATAAATAGGGACAAAGTTTGCACTATACAAATGAATTTGCACATAAGTAATTAACTTATAATTGCTACTATTCATATTAAGTTTTTGCTAATAGGACTTCTAAAAATGATGGTCTGAATTGATGTTTATAACTTATTGTTTGTACTATTTGAGGAAATTGTTGGAATAAGATTATTAAGAATTTGAGATTTATCTGCTATGTTTTAAAGGGTGTGTAAAAAGATTTTTTAACTGTAAGATTTTAATTAATCATACAATTTTTTTTTACCTTATCTTACCCTCAGAGCTGTCAGGGTCGAGACTGAAGTGCACTGGCCGGGATGTTGGAGGCTCTTAATCCAAGGCAGCTTGGTATAAGGCGGGCCACGATTGAGGTGCACCGTCAGAACTGTGGGGTGCCTCTGCATCTTTGTCCACCCTTGAGTAGCATTGCTGGTAAACCATCTCGCACGCCAGAGGGTAGCCCGACAGAGGTAGGCGGCCGCACAGGTCTGAATGTGCTTCACCCGGACTTTGACTGTAGCGCGATATG
Organism: Lissotriton helveticus; assembly: GCF_964261635.1. NCBI lineage: Eukaryota > Metazoa > Chordata > Amphibia > Caudata > Salamandridae > Lissotriton > Lissotriton helveticus. The sequence goes on along the minus strand of NC_136061.1, from coordinate 1,752,933,441 downwards.
TCCTCCTCCCGGGGGCATAAAGACAGAACTCTGAAGGACTTATTCACTGATGCGCAGGCCGATCAGCACGCTAGCGACGGGAATTGAGCACCCCACGTCCGCGAGGGGCGACGGCAGGGAACCGATCACCAAGGCCTTCCTGGAATCTATGTTTGTCGCATTGCGGGAGGATCTTCAAACGCTCAAGCGAGACCTAACGGCAGAGATTAAAGATGTCCGCAGAGAAATGGACGGTATCGGTGAAAGGGTCGCCGAGCTGGAGGACAAGAGCGTTTGGAGAGATGCGGAACTGGCAGCGCTTCAGCAGGAGGTCCTTAGGATTCATGATCAGCAAATAGACCTGCAGTCACACCTCGAGGACCTGGAGAACCGCTCCCGTCGCCACAACATTCAGATTCGATTTGTGAAGGCTTTTGCAGACACGAGCGACCTCTTCAAATACACCAGGGAACTTTTCAATCATATTCTGTGCAGACCTCTAGAAGCGGACCTCCGCCTGGACCAAGCACACAGAGTGGGCCCTCAGCAGGCTACGACAGCCCCACCGCCCGATATCCTGGTTTGCGTTCAGGACTACCGTACTAAAGAAGACTTCCTCCAAAAAGCGCATCAAATGCACCCCCTGTCGTTTTGTGGCCAGACTCCCGTTCTATACCAGGATTCGGCGGCACTCACTCTGCAGAAATGGAGAACCTTCCAACCTATCACAACACACCTCCGACAACGCAATATCTCTTATAGCTGGGGCCATCCATTCCGGGTGGTGTTCCACATGGACAACAAATTGTATCAGCAACACTCCCTGTCAGAGGTCTGTCGGCTGCTCGGTGTAGAGCCCCCTGCGGAAGAAAGCAGAGAGGAAGGCCCTAAAGTGGACACAGATGATGCTAAGCCCCGATGGCACCAACAGGGGCAGAGACGCCGACCCTAAAAGCCTCCTCCTGTGGAAATTTCACAGTGCCATAGGTAGGCCCTTGAGACCTTCTCGGCTGAATTGGCTAAAATCCCAACCTGGATGACCTATACGGCTCCAACTGTCCGGTTTGATGGACTCAAACGGTGCCCTGGGCTGTTGGCGGGAAGGGGGCCACCTGTGAACACAAAGTTTCCCCCAAGATGACTTACTTCCAATCACCGAAGGATGATGGACTACGAGTGAATGTGTTCTTTTCTCAATCTTTAGGGGCTATTGTTTTTGTGGGGATTTGAGGTTCCTTGTCCACCGTTTTTTATCTGCTGCGTGTGCTCGCCCGCTCCGGGCCCTCCTGTTCGATAACGGCCCTGCATTTACAATGTTGGCGGTGCTGGTCCCCACCTAGAGCACGCTTCCCAACTTTCCCAGTATGACCCCTAACACTCTTAAGATACTCACCCTGAATGTGTGGGGTCTCAACAACCCTGTTAAGTGTAAGGCGGTACTGTCCTGTCTAGAACGTACAGGAGCGGATATATGTCTCCTTCAGGAAACACATTTACTGGTGAGAGACTGTCAACGTCTCAAATCACCTCGATTCCCGTCCCAATTGTTTTTCGCTGGTCCCACTAAATCAGCGGGGGTGGCCATCTTGGTTGCGCAGCGATTCCGCAGGGACAAATCAAAGGGCGGCTCCTCACTTACCGATTGACCCTAGGCGGCCTCGCATTCACTATTGGCTCCATATATTGCCCCAATGAAGGTCAGGAGTGGTTCTTACACACAGCACTCACCAATGAGACTTCTACAACAGAGCGTAGACTCCTCCTAGTGGGTGATTTAAACTTAGTCCTAGACAACATAGCGGACAGATCTTGCCAGCGTACTAATCAGACAGGTGCACTCTCCGCGACAGGCCTAACCAGACTGCGCGACCTAGATCTCCATGACCTCTGGCGCTACGCGCATCCCCACAACCGCAAATTCTCCTACTACTCCAATGTGCACAAAACATACACTCGGTTGGACTATCTGCTGGCCTCCACTCCCATACACGCATTGGTCGAGAACGTAGAAATAGGGGTGGCCTCTCTGTCGGACCACGCACCGGTCATGGTTACTTTCACCCCCCCACACACACACACACACACACACACACAGTGCTCCCCAAGCGTCTGGTGCCTCCGGGAAACCCTTCTTCATCGCATTGCAGAACAGATACAGCAATCCATAAAAGATCATCTTGCTCATAATGCTAACACTGACACTTCACTTTCCACGCAATGGTTGGCGCTGAAGGCAGTTATCCGAGTGGAACTAATAGCTATTCGACCGCAGAGAATGTAGAACGTAAGTGCAAGAGGGGCTACCTTTCCCAGAAAACTAGAGAATTGGAGCAAATCCATCAGCGAACTGGAGCACCTTGGGTTTGGCGTCAACTTAAAGCTATGCGACAACAGCTAGCCGCCTTAGATCAAGACAGAGCGGAGTCCGCAGCTCTTCGGCTGCGGCACACTTACTATGTGGGTGGAGAGAGATGTGGCCGTCTTCTCGCTCAGAAGTTGAGAGAGACTCGCCAAAAACAAGGGGTGAGGGAGATCCAACGGGTCGATGGTAGGCGAGCCTCATCCGACTCAAAGATTGCTGGGACATTCTGGGACTTCTATGCCCGCCTTTACTCCGGCTCCCACCTCGCCCATGAGGATTGCCCAGCCAGACCAAGGCTCAGGCAGATCACTTCGATCGCAATATCAGGATTGAAGAGGTCATTGCGGCCATCTCGCTACTCAAACGCGCCAAAGCCCAGGACCGGATGGCTTCACCTCGAATTTCTACAAAACGATTTGCACAATCCTGGCCCCCGTGCTAACCAAGCTTTTTAACCCGTTCGCAGACCCTGGCGCGATCCCGACGGAAATGCTCGAGGCCTCCATAGTGGTCATCCCGAAACCGGGAAAGGACAGGACGGTGTGTGGAGCGTATCGGCCCATCTCCCTCCTCAATGTTGATCTGAAGCTCTATACTGGAATACTAGTGGCACGCCTTTTGCCCTATATGCCTGAACTCATCGATACGGACCAGGCAGGATTAATTTCCCAATGTCAGACAAGCGACAACACTAAACGGGCACTCCATCTTATTGAAAAAGCTTCCTTGTCGCGAGGGGAATATGTGTTTCTTACCGTCGACGCCGAAAAGGCCTTCGACCGGGTACACTGGCCATACCTGGAACAGGTTTTGACTCGAGCAGGAGTGGGGGAGAAATTCCGTACACTCATCCTCAACTGCTACAAATTCCCCTCGGCGACAGTATGTGTAAACGGTCACACATCCTCTCATTTCCCCATTGAGAGGGGCACACATCAGGGATGCCCTCTGTCGCCACCGCTCTTTGCCTTCTACATGGAGCCACTGGCACACTGCCTCCGCACTCACCATGGGATCTCCGGAATCCGGTTCGGGGGTTACAGTCACACAATTCATTTGTACGCTGACGATGTCCTGATCTCTATATCGGACCCTCTCCGCACACTACCGGTATGCTTAGCAGATTTGGAATCCTTTGCAAAAGCATTGCATACCTTCAAGAGTGCCACCCCATACAGTGGGCGACCGAAACGATCCAATACCTAGGGATCCAACTGACTTCCTCCCTGGCAGACATAGTGCACATCAACTACACCAACTTGCGTCAGAAGATTCGCAAAGAACTGGGCCAGTGGAGGCACTATCCGCTTTCCTGGCTTGGTAAAATAGCTGTGATCAAGATGACTGTTCTGCCTCAAATTCTATATATATATATATTTCACACCTCGCCGACCTCCCGCTGGCTAGATTAAACAGACCCAATCTGAACTTGCACGCTTTATTTGGAACGGCCACAAACCTCGGATGAAGCAAGCCTTGCCGATGCTTCCCCCTGAGGCAGGGGGAATTGGCGTCCCCGACCTCCTCCTTTATTTCCAGACGGCCCAGTTACGTCACTTGGTGGAGTGGAACCGCCTGGAGTCGGAGAAACACGGGCTCTTCCAAGACCAGGCAATAGCCGCCAAACCGCTGCAGGGTATCCCCTTCCTAAACAAGAATGGCAGGCCGAAATCCCTGTATGTGTCCCACATCACCCGGGCCATCCTAGACACATGGGACCACACCAATCTAAAATACAACCTCACTACCATAGCCTCGCACTCTTACTCCGCTGTTTGAAAACCCTGATTTCCAACCGGGGAAGGAAGCGATGTTCGCCACCAGATGGCAGTCTTCGGGCTGCCGCTCGGCGGGCCATTTATTTGGCTTGAACGGATTTATACCGTTCCACCAGCTGAAAATAGACCATGGACTCTCCGAGTGATTACGCAATGGTAAGATCTGACACTGGGTCCTCCACCCCCAGATGCAGCCGGGTCTCAACAGGCTCCTGACTACATACGAAAAGTGGTTGGTCACCTGCACATCCGATCAGAAACTCACATCCTACCTCTATAAAATGCTCCTCACCCGGAATACACATAAGTATAGCGCCAGCCGCGTGAGGTGGGAGAGAGACTTGGGCAGAACACTTACTCACAAGGAATGGGAAGGAGTATATTGCAGGGCCTGTCATCCGGCTTACCACATGGGTTTGACAGAAACTCTCACCAAACGTGTCTTATTGGTATTATACCCCCGACAGACTCCACTCCATAGACCCCTTTCAAGATGTCACTTGCTGGCGGGGATACGGGGAGGTGGGCACGTTGGTACACTTGCTTTGGGACAGCGCGCGCATTCAGGGGTACTGGACTCAGATCTTAGGCGAGATAGACACGCACCTAGATACACAGATACTACGCTTCCCGGCCTATGTTCTGTTGGGTCTCCCAAACCAGGTGACCTTCCCACTTAGATCCCGCTGAGGCCAGCTGATGGCGATAGCGCTGGGTTCAGCAGTACAAAATGTTTTAGCACACTGGCGCACCACCCAGATCCCTACTCTTACAGGCTGGCTGCACCGGCTATGGTACATTTTGGGGATGGAGAAATTGACATTGACGATGGCAGGAAGGAGTTCAAAGTTTATAAAGTTGTGGCAACCCTTTCTGTCCCTTCTGGCCTCTGAATTTAGGCAAGTCACCTGCCCAAGTTACCTCCGCCTGTTGCAAATCTCGGACTTCCAGGGAGACAGGGGGTAGGGCCCGAACTTCTAGCGCAGGATTCCAGCACTGCATATTTTCTTTTTTGTTTGGTGGACAAGGAACGGGGTGGGAGGGGAAGGGAAGGTGGGTTCAGTTTCCCACATAGTGTGGGTGTTGTTCTGTTTGTATACGCTCCTTATTTTCAACAGCAACTTGCTAACAAATGCAGTACAGTGCACGAGGGCTGTCCTCCAGCCCGATCTGGTGGAACGTATTGTTTGTTTGAAAAACCTAATAAAATATTTAAACCATAAAACATTAGCCTTACATTAAACGGTGTTAAAACATTAGCCTTACATCAAACGGTGTTAAAACATTAGCCTCGCATATCTCCCTTTTAATGTTGTTAAAGCATTTTTGCTGTTGCTCACCCCACGCAAAACCTACACCTTTTGAGAGCAAACTTCTCAAACACACAGTCTTATCAGAAGAGATTTTTATAAATCTGGAATAATATTCAATTAAGCCCATGAAGGATCTTAATTGATCTTTATCTGATGGAGGTGGCGCTAGGTCAATGGCAGAACACAAACATTTTTTATGTTGAACCCCCGCAGCAGATATGGTGTACCCCAAATATTCAATTTGCTTCCCCATAAACAGACATTTGTCCTTTCGGAGAGTCAAACCAACTTCCGCCAATTTTTGCAACACTGATTTGAAGTCATTGTTATGTTCTTTAATCGATTTTCCAAAAATCTAAATGTCATCTGGAAATAAACAGAATTACTGATCCCTTTGAAGATTTCAGTCACCGAACGCTGAAAAACACAGGCAGCTGAAGATAATCCGAAGGGTTAATGTCGGAACTGCAATGTTCCCTATGAGGTGATGAACGCGTTGAGAGGTTTAGAATCTTTGTGCAAACTTATCTTGTGGTAAGCACTCTTTAGGCCCCGTTTCGAAAAGAACTTCGCATCTTTGAAAGATGTCCCAAACTCGCTGATGTTCGGTAGGGGAAACGTGTCAACCACCACACACTGGTTTAAGGACCTCAAGTCCACACAAAATCTCAACTTCTCATCAGCCTTCTTTGTGATCACCACAGGAGACACCCAAGGCGATGCCTCCACCGGTTCAATCACACCTACTTCTAACATCTCCTTTATACATTTTTTCACCTCCTCCCTCACAATAGGCACTCTCCTCGCCTTATGTTGCACAGGCATATCATTTTCCTTTAAAAGGATACGGTGCACATAACCTTTAAGTTGCCCCAATTTTTCTCCTAAAACTGCATCCGCCCCTCTTAAGATGCCTTCAACTCCTTCATCCTGAACAACCAAGACTTGAGTGGGATTAATGAGGATACATAGATCACACTGATGCACCCAGCCCAGGATGGTGGGGTTCCTGTTCCGCTACATAGATTTTGCCAAAAATCTCTCTACCAGAAAACTTGATGGTTGCTTCAAAATATCCAAGTACATCAATGGATTCTCCCCGATATCCACCCAGAGAAATATCCTTGAGCATTAATTTTTCTGACATCCAATCTTTCTCAAACAAACTCTCGGGAATTATGGTGTACTTAGACCCAGTGTCAACCATTAAACAAACCTTGCGTTCATCCACTATAAATAAAGATTTGGGTCGGTTCTTCCATCTGTCATCCTTATCCTGTTCTACCTCATCATCAACAATGAGGATCCTATTGACTGGTCCACAGTACTCACCATCTACCTCTCGGACACAGGCTACCCTGGTGCGGGACTTGTTTTTGCACACCCTAGCATAGTGCCCCACTCGTTGACACTTCAAGCACTCTTGTTTAGCTGCTAAACAAAATTTGGAGTCACACGAATGAACATTACTCCCACACCTATTAAAATACATAGAATTTTGCTTGGTGTGAACTGGTTTCTTCACAAACTTTCCCTTACTCTTAACCACAGCTACTCCTCCCACGTTCATTTTTTCACACGCACCACTCGCTGATACTTCAGCTACGTCATGGGTGTGGTTTGTTTTTTACAACTCTCTCATACAACCCTCACTACCATGGCTAAATCAATGGCAACTTTTAAAGAGGGGTCTTTCGCGGCCCAAAGCCGTTCTTGTATCTTCTTAATGTTACATTGGACAATTAACTGATCCCTAATCAGTTTATCTGTCATTAATCCAAACTTATACTTAATGGGGGGCCGAGGGGGGGTCGGTGGCTGGGGAGTTTGGGGGGGGGGGGTTTGTTCTCAGTAACTATGTAGATCATTGATTGAGTTGTAATATGCTTGTGGCAGTTCCTGCGGGGTACGGAGTGCTGTGTCTTATATACGATCTACCATTCCAAAATAATAAACAAAGTTTTAAAAACAAAAACTTACTCTGAATGGACAATTCCCTCAACCTAGCTATGAATTAGTCTACTGATTCGTGTTGGTTTTGGTATTGGGTATAGAATTTGTAACTATTCATAACTAGGTTTTCTTCTTTGGTGTACCTAGCTTCTAACCTACAAATGGCTTTCTTGCACTCATCAGGCATAGGTTGCATGTTGACCTGAAGAACATGGGCAAAGTAATCCAAGATGGCTGAAATGCACATAGGACGCACAGTGACGTACCAATCAAGATGTGTAGAGGCAACAGGGATGACGACGTTTATTCCATACGTCACTGTGGCTTACACCTTGGATTTTGGGAAACCTCCAAAGGACACACAGTCCGGAACGTCTTCGGTGCACGAATGCTATTGGCTCTTCTCTTTTTCCACGCAATGGATTATTTTTCCAAACAGGCCGCAGGCTGTGAGGTTCTTAAGACCCAACTCACTGTCAAGAAAACTTCGCTTTCCTGACCAGGACCGTTGCCAAATTCTGTTGTAAAGAAGATAGTCATCTGGACACTTTAAGTAAGTGAAATTCCTTTTATTTATTTTGAAGCATAGATAACAGCGGACTTCTCTCCAATGGTCAGGAAACAACTGACCGGTAAGAGAACATTTGGCTTCCAACAACAATATAGAATTTGACATAACCAAGTTCCATAACGACTGGACCGCACAATATGTACTGCACATCCACTCCAGAAATAGACAAAAGAATGGCTACTTTCCTCAGCAAGTTCACAAAGGACCCCAAGAAGTGACTAGACAGACCACAGCTTGCTGGTCAGTATAAACTGCTTGACATGACAGGGCCCCATACAAAGATTTTAGTATGGCAGAAGAGGCCAGAGAGTCAGGATCTTTAATGTACCCTAATAGCCAGTTTGGAAGTGCCCAAAGGGCCAATATTTTCCCAGGAAACGGGAATGTGCGATTTCCACCGCCAGTACCGATCCTTATTAATCAAAGCAGGTCCAACACTACAAGACTTGGCCTCTTTGGAGATGGGTTCTGTCTACCAAGGGGGTATCTTCGGGGATTTTTTCCTTGCGGAAATGGGTAAATACACCTTCATGTTTGTGTCACTAGACAAGGCCCAGGCATCAAATAAGAAAATAATTGTTCAGCAGATTTTTGGAAGGATCAGGAGAGGAAGAGAATGCTCGTCTGGCTGTTTCCACAATCAAGGTGCTCTGCGTGGGCAGGGATACCGAACAGATCAAAGGCACCGCTACAATAAATTTGGTACCATTAAGATCATTGGGGTCACCCTGTATCCCTCGGAACCTGGGTATGTAATTACAAATCTACAATTGGTTCCGTTGGGTAAGCACCATGGGGTGCTAGTTAATAACCAAAACATTCCTTCACAGTCACTATTGAATTGTACTAAATATTAAACACTCATGAATGTACCACACCTACAACAATTTATCACAAATATATAAATGTATTACTTATTTTTTCAGATTTTTCGGTTTTTTAATTTTGTGAGCACTTTCCACAGAAAATAGATACAAGCTGTCTTACGAAAAAACACAACAAATACGCAGACAATTCAATGGATGACTGTGGTGACAAGTGAAATGAGTGACCTTTCAAATTCAAAAACAAACAAAACAATATCATAGACATAAATTCTCTGTCCTTTTCCAGTCTTTCACTCTAACATATGCTAGTTCCATAAATGGTTAGCTATAGTGAGCCTGGACATGAGATAGTGTCACGTCGCCGTTTCGACCGTGTATTTGTAGTTACATAATTAGGGTCTTCTTCAGGACAAAAGTGGACTAAAGACAGCCCTTGTTCAGTTAGATTTCTAAAGGAAAAAAGAATCCGAGCCCGGATGGACCTTGTCAAAAAAAGTTTTTAACACACGGGGTCATCAATGTGCATTCATACACGAGTCTGTAAATTTGATCAGCTGTATTCCAATTTGCAGCTATATACCACGCTGGTCGTGTGCTCCACCTCAAGGGGGTATAAAGGAAACCTTTCGTGCTTCCTCCTCTCACAATCAGTATTAGTAGCGGATGACCAAGTCCATCAAAAAGGGGCTACCCGCACCTCCTCGAATTGGCAGTTGCCCAGCGCCTCTCCTTCAAATCGCTGGATTTTTGGTGGCTTCTTTCCCTCTCGAGGGTCCAAATAGAGGCTGAAGTTCTAGAGACATATTTAGAGGCTCCAGTAACAACTCCTCAGGAGGTTTCTCTGGTAAGTCTAATAGCCCACACTCTTGCACAGGTTTGGGGGAGAATAACAGAATTCTTCGGATATCCATCAATGCCTGGAACCTCCAAACGGTCAGGGGTTTCATGATCGAATTATACAAATCGGCCAAGCAAGTGCAGAAACCGATGACAATCACTTTTTCAGCCAGCAATACAGATTTTATAGCACAGGAGATAAATGCACTGCCCACACAATCATAGCCAAGGGGATTTCTAAGCAATATCTTCTTGGTACAGAAACAAAAGACAAAGGCCATTGCCCAGTAATAAACCTCCAGGAGTTAAGTGAGTGGGTAGTCTACTGGCACTTCAAGACGGAGGGGATCCATGTTCTCTGAGATGTTTTCAGGCTGCAGGTCTGGAGGACGAGGCTGGATCTCAAGGACTCCCATCTGACAATCCTGATTTTTCCCCACCACCGCAGGTTTATCCTGCCTGAAGTCTACACATTTACTAATTTACAGCTCTACCATTTGGTCTGTCAGCATCCTGGTGCTATATTAAGTTGCTACATCCAGAAGAGGAATTCCTCAGAGTAAGGAGTGTGCGTCTCATAATATATCTTGATGACCTCCTTATAATGGACAACCCGAAAGACGGGCTCAAACAAAATCTCTCCCTCTTGTTAAATTTACTACAAGATGCAGAGTTTTATAGCAACCAGGACAACTCAGAGTTGAAGCCGCTTCAGCAAACCAACTTCCAGTTCTGTGATAGACTCAAATGAAGGATTACTAAAGCTACCTAACAAAAACATGGCCAAAGTCAAAAGGAATCTCAGGAAGACCCTGAATTGTCCCTTGATTTCTCTGACAACTGGCTGCCTGGTGGCACTTCTGGTGCTTTTCATCCACAGAGTATTCCCAGGATCTCTACACTACAGGTCCTGGGAATATGCTTGAAGATATCCTTTCTATAGAAGTAGACCTCTCACAGGAAGTAAAGGACAAGATTCGGTGGTAGTTTTAGCATGTGGAAGCTTGGAATGGGAGAGTGATCTTCAGATTGACTTTAGACCACAATATAGATTCGGATGTCAGCAGAGTTGGATGGGTATCAAGGTGTGGAGAGATTGTGACAGGTAGTCAGTTGTCAAAAGTAGAGCTGCCGCTCCACATCAACTGTCAGGGACTGCTTGCGAGCTCCTTCACAGTCAAATGCTGGACGAGAGACAAAGTGAACTGTTGTGCTCTGCTGAAGATGGACAAAGGTTCAGCAGTTTACTATATCAATGACCTAGGGGACCCAAACTCGAAGATGCTTACGGAACTATTGAACGTTTTTTGCCACCTCTACCTTCAGAATCAGATTGTGGTCACAGTAGAGTATCTGTCAGGAGTGGGACACAGCCGCTTATTGGCAGTCCCAGCATTTTCAGGACGCCAGTCCATTCAATTAGTGGTGTGTGATATCATAGAAAACCTATTTCATTAAATACAATTACTGAGAAACCATTTCACCTACACTACTTAATGGAAAATTTCAGAATGAATGAGATTTACCAATCATAGAAACCAATTCATAGAATGCCTTTTTGTTCAAAATTTGGCATTTTCATGCTTATTTTTTAAGGTGTAAATACAAAGGTTGCAGGTCTTACTGTTAGAATCAGTTTTGTCTTAGATATTTTTTCAGTGCTTTACTTCAGAGAGCATTATTGCAGATTTAGATATTTTACACAGTCAAACAATTACTTTGAATGATTTTAATGCAGACTCCTCATCACCCCTAAACACCATCCATCCTAGGCTACTCACAATCCCTTGGCACCATCAACCCCTACCCCCTAAAACCCCTAACCACACCTAAGCTACATCCAATTCCTGAACCCTAAATGCCCTTTCCAACCCCAAACTCCAACCTTCCCAGAATCCTAAAACAAAACCACTAAACCCATCTCTGAACCATAAGAACTAGTTCTACCCCTACATTTCACATACCTCTGACCGTAAAACCACTCACAACCCCTAAACTCCACCCATTCTTGAACCCGAAAAACCTTTCTATGCCTAAACCTCACACATCCCGGCACCCTTAAAACCCCTCACCACACTCAAACCTCACCCATATGTGAACCCTAAAAACCCTCACCGCCCTTAAACACCACCCACGACCCCAAAAAACCCTCACCACTCAAACTCTTCCTATCCCTGAGCCCTAAAACTCCCTTCTACATCTAAACTCCACCAGTCCCAGAATCCTTAAAACCCCTCACCACTCTAAACAACGCCCAATACTGAACCCTGAAAAGTTCACCACCCCATCCTCTCCCTATCACTGAACCCTAAAACCCTTCAACACCCCCACACTCCACCCATCCCTGAACTCTAAACCCGCTTCCTAAGCATGAACTTCACATATTCACGACACCTAAATGGCAAACAGTCTTAAAAAATTACGTATCCCTAAATCCAAAAAACCCTCATTAGTCCTGAAGACCACCCAAGTTTAATGTAATTTGGATTTTTCCTTAAAATTATCTTTCCTTTAAAATGTTTCCGTTAATTTTCGATTTATTAGTATTTCCTTAAAATTATCTTTTGATTTTCCATGATTTGGTTTCCTCCAAAGTGGTTTTCCAGTTTTGGTTTTTACATTAATTCATATACATCAGGTAGAAATCGTTACCAGAAGTTTTCCAAGTCACAATTAAAACAATGGGGTCCATGTAACATGGACCTATTTGCAACGAGACTGGATCACCAACTTCCACAGTATTTCAATTGAAGACCAGAGGCGGCAGAGACATATGCCTTTTTTCAAGATTAGGGCTCTGAGATCAACTATGCATTCCCCCATTCAGAAGAATAACAAGGGTGGCAGCCCAAAATGATGCGACAAAGGGCAAAGCTAGTTTTCATCAAGCCAAACTGGATATTGCAAGTGTGGTTTATGATACTCATGGAACTTTCCTAGGACTTAACAATCCGTCCCCACCACCCCAAATCGACATATTCTCACAGATTGACAAGGACATCATCATCACCTCATGGAAGAGGGCTCATTGAGACTCATGGCATGCCAGATTACCGGCAACGATGGGCAATATTAGACCTTTCTGGGAGGCTCAAGCTCTCATTGATGGAGTATGGTCAGACAGCACAGTTAAATGATACAGATCGGCCTGCTCAAGATTGTCCTCTTGGTGTGAAGAAGGGAGGCTCAATCCAGGAAGGACCAACCTTGTCTATGTATTAAAATTTCTATCCGAAATAGCTTCAGGAGGAAGCATGGTAAATTCTCTCAGATTGACTAGATCAGTCTGTCATTTTCTGGTGGATGTTGCACCTGTGTGGGAGCATCCTCTTGCATCTCAACTTTAGAGGGGAGTTAAACTCAACTCGACTGGTACCAAAGTATTTCAGGATGTCAATAGTGTTTTGAATGTGTTCCTTTCCTGGCACTAAAACCAGTCCTTTTCAAGCATGGAGCTATCAGGTACATTATCCATCTCCTATGATTGGTGTGGTAAAAGGATCTAGGACATAACAGTACTGGACCTAAAAGGTAGGGTTTACTCCTCATGGAGTTGCCTTTTCTATTCCAGACGTATTATGGTTAGTTCCTATCCTGAGTTCTGTGTCTCCAAACTATGTGTAGCACAATTTCTTAAAGATTATGAGAACGTGACAAGTAAGTTTAGTCCAGCAGGCATCTCCCTACTACTAACTTCCCTGAAGACACTTTGTTTTGCGGTCTCCTTCACTAGCATCCAAAGGCCACAGGAAAAGATGCATCCATTTTTGGGGCTCACTCCATCAAACTCATCTAGATGATACAAGGAAAGCAGAAGACTGGTCCTCCGGCTCAACTTTTATACACTTTTACTTACAATCTGTAGAAAAAATGATAACAATTGTAAAAATGGTGAGTACGCTTTTAGCTAGCATAATCTGAGCTTCTGGTCCCGACAGAGAAAAAAAATGTCATCACTATTGTCAAGTAAAGTTTCAATCTTATAAAATACATGGAGGCGAGGCTTATCCCACCCTGTGTTGTCAACAGCCTGAATGGACACTGCAATTACCCACCTGGTAATTTAAAGGGATTATCTACTTTGAAATTACAGAAAGAATGTAATGATGGGTTTCTTGATTCTTCAATAAACTTATGTTTACTGAAATGTGGATATTGTGATCTGTAGCAGAAATACTTTTATAGCCCGGATTGTCGGATTATCTTGTGTTTAGCTCTCTTAGGAACGGAAAAGAAACCGGGATTGTGGTTGAATTCACGAACACCAAGTGTAATCATACAAAGAAAGAGGAAGAAATTGGATTGCTGCGTGACGTTATGACCTTGCAATAATGCAACTGGACATTGTGTAGTACTTCATTTTTCCCAAAGGATCTTGGAATAAGTAATATGTTAAGGGTATTACTGTGAAGCTGCTACTGGAATAAAGTAGAGTCAGAAATTCGTAAATCATCACCTCGGAGTCAAAAATGCATAAACAAGTTGAAACTGTCCTACACAATAGCTTGGAATTTTTATTGTTCATTAATTCTGAAGTCTTTACTATTAGGGACACGTAAGACAACAAAGCTTCGATGAAGTCACCCCACACAGTAATAGTTCCTGAAATACTGCCTGTACCTGCCTAAAATGACGGCCGCAACAAACCCTCCTGGGTCTCTCCTGACCTCATCTCTCTCCTCCCACCTCCCAATACCCCATTCTACTCTTCTTCACTTTCCTGCTACTGACCTTTGCCCCCACCTGTCCTGGCCCTTAGTCCCCACCCTGTTTTTCTGTGAACTTTCCCTCGTCAATTGAGATCTAGCTATTTTGTCTGATGCCCGATGGAGCTACCTGGTTTAGCTATAGGAGAGACAGGTCGGTGATTCCCTCCTTGGACGTCACCTACCCAGTCGGTCTTTAGACAGACTTCCTTTCGTCTCTCCTGTTGTCTCTTCCCGCATCCTCTCTCTATTTAAGTCTCTCCTCTCTCAATGTATTGAGACTGAACTAGTTTGTCTGATGCCCGATGGAGCTACCTGGTTTAGCTATAGGGGAGATGGGCCTTGGATTCCCTCCTTGGTCGTCACCTACCAAGTCGGTCTTTAGACAGACTTCCTTTTGTCTCTCCTGTCGTCTCTTCCCGCATCCTCTCTCTATTTAAGTCTCTCCGTCTCTCCTCCCTCAATGTATTGAGACTGAACTATTTTATCTGATGCCCGATGGAGCTACCTGGTTTAGCTATAGGGGAGATGGGCCATAGATTCCCTCCTTGGTCATCACCTACCCAGACGGTCTTTAGACAGACTTCCTTTCAGCTCTCCTTGTTGTCTCTTCCCTTATCCTCCCTTTCTCACCTCCCCTGCCCCCTCCACTACTTTTCTCTCTCCTTTCTTCCTCTCCTAATGTATTCCCTATTTTTTTGATGTATTGTGTAATTGTTGATCTCTTTCTGTCACATTGTTGATTCTCATGTAAAGCGCTCTGATACCTGCGGGTCTAGCCAGCGCTATATAAAACTCTTTAAATAAATAAATAAAGAGTGAATGTCCTAAGAAAATGCTGTGAGTTGAGCGTGCATCACAGAGTGGATCTAGTATAAAAACGTGTGCACGTTTGCAACATTTAAGAATGTGAGGCTACTTATAATACTCGGCGATTACATGCAGACGCATGAAAGCAATATTGATAATGGTTTGCCTTCAAAAATAAAAAGGCACGAACAAAAAATATTCAAATCAAATGAAAAAACTTTTCAATAAACTACTGTACAACCATAGGCATGCATCAACCGTGTTTGAAGCATGCAGATATTAAAAAAAAGATTAATAATGGAGGAGCCGTGAAAAACCATTACGGGTAACATAAAAATAAAGTAGAGGCCAGTTCTTAAAGAAAAAAACAGAAGAGGGTCTTGACTCCAAACTCAATTTTTGCATGAACACAATTTTAGTACATGGGAATACAAAAAACATTTATATACAATATATACAAAAAGAAAGAGCAAAACAATACAATTGCATGACAATATTTACATATCAGACACTCTTGGCCAATCCAATCACACGACAATTCTTTCAAACCAAAACAACACTCATGTAGGAAGATAAACAAAAAAAGGGGGTGGGTGGGTCTCGATGTCAAAATGGGGCTTTCAACGATATAATCGAAGGCAAAGTATAACTGAGTGAAAATTGTCTTTAAAGCAACGTAGAAACGGGCTCAAAAAAGATCCCCTATAAATTTAATGGATGTCCTTAGAGTTGCTATCACTCCAATGACCCGAGACCAAGTGGGTCGACGCGTTTCGAATCTCGTGAATGCCGAGATTCTCCTCAGGACCAGTCATGGAACTGCAAACAAAATAAAATAAAAAATGATTTTGAGGACTGAGACCTAAAACACGAGCATGCCCCTATTCTGCATCACACAGACGCCAGTACCTTAAATTCCTCACGTTTGGATGCCACTGGGGTAGTATTCCCACCGGAGTTAATTTGCTGGAGCTGGAGAGGGAGATAGAATTAAAGTGACGGAAAGTCTCAGTGGGTGCTGATTCATACTCCAACAGCACATTCACACTCGCTCAAACAAACGCTCTTACCCGCTGGAATTCAATTGCGGTTCCTCTCAGTGTGACTCAAGCCAGCTGTCCACACGCGCCCGCTGGAAAATGACAGAGTGGCGCGATAAGACACGGTTTAAATTACTCTTGGGACAAGCTTATGAACCAGACTGCTGGGGGCAAAAACGGGGGCCTGGACCTACCTTAGCGGGCAGCTTAGATGCTTGAACCTCGTCTCACTCGGGGTTTGGGTGCGACTAGGAAGTTGCTTCCTGGATGTAAGTGCTGAGGCCACTCCCCCGCAGGAATTCTGGGAGATGTAGTTTGGAAAGTTCGTTCCTCCGCGACTTGTCCTATAGACCGTGATAGCTTCGCCCTAGTGGACAGGAAGTCTCTCAGCTTGGTTTATAGATCTCCGAAATTTCATTGAGTCCGCTGAAGAAGAATTGCGATAAAAGGAATTAAAAAGTATTGTTTGCAATTTATAAAGCAGGTGTTTTTTTGATACATTCATAACCACCAGTTTTCCGTTGTTGCTTTTGACTTGTTGACTCTCAGCATTGGCAATTGTTTTTGTTCTTCATAAGCTTAGGTCGACTCGGCCTTGCTGAGTTTGGAGTCAAGACCCTCTTCTGTTTTTTTGACTTTGGTGCGGGTAGATTACTCGCGAGGTCCTGTTGGGCAGAGAAGTGGCTGCCACAGGGTTTAGTGTTTCACGGTGGTAATAGTGTGGTCCATTGATGGACAATTGTATATGGTGTTAAACCTTATGTCCTCACTTATCTTCTTCTTCAACTATTCACTGTGAGCTTGATTGCAGTTGTGTTTGCACGTTGTGTTATGGCTGAAAAAGACACCCTTGCATTTAGCGAGGAACACATCCAGAATCTGATACGAGACCCCCCAATTTTTGCATCGGCAGCGCTTAGCCTTACTGCGAATACTCAAAACGAGTCTGGTAAACTACTTCGCCTACGCAAAAAACAAATTAGAACTGATCTGCACGGCCATTTCTTATTACAACATCTGAAGGCAGGGACCATTCCATCAGGTCTTCAAATTCGTAATATTCCTGTGGTATTCACAGACGATCCAGATTACAAGAAAGGGTTTAGTGGAATCGAAACCAAGTGCAGCAGGGATTTGATGGTCCTTACAATAGAGACAGCACATAGAATATCAATTAAAGAATTGGAAGAGATCACAACCCTACAAAGAGAGATTGAGAATAACCAATTGATCACGGACTCAAAAACATTACTGGAGAAAATAGAAAAAGAAATCTTAGACTTTAAAGATTACACGGTGACACAAAAAACAAACAAATTTGATTCTGATAAAAAGAACTTCTCCCTCGAATCCGTGTATCCGTATTTAAACAGAGACTTCTACCAACGGTCTGATTCAAGGAGATTCTTACAGGACAACCAAGGCAGATCACGTCGTAACTTCTTGACGTTTTCAGATACATCCTCCTCCTCGGGAAGTGACACCGATAATACTACCAGGGGACAACCAAATAAAAAGGGTAACCAACCAGACCAACAACAACAGCAACAAAATCAACAACCTTTTTTAGGACGAGGCCAGCAGAGAAGCAGGGGTCGGGTCCGTTTTTCACAGCCATGGGAAATGAGAACCCGCCGACAGTTCTACAAGAGCTAAGTAAATCGCCCATATTCAATCTATCGGAGAGGAGCTTGACTACAGCAGAGACAGCCATATTAACTAAAGGTCTTAATTTCGTACCTACGAGACCTACTGACTTTGTTAAAATGAAACTCGAAACGCTCGAATTCTGCCGCAAAATTAGGTTAAAAACCTTTTTTCAAGACTCTCAAGAAGAACAACCTATGGAAGTAACAGGCTTTAAAAGGAAGTCCACATTTTTCCCTATGGGCTCTAAAGTCCCAAAGGAAGTTCTTACATTTGAACGTACAGTACTGTCAGGCATCTCGGCAATGGAAAAAAGGAAATGCTATACCAAATATAATCTCCCCAAAACGGAAAAGGATGCATTAATGTCTATCAAGAATGACACAACAGTTGTGGTCAAACAAGCGGACAAGGGAGGAGCGATTGTCATTTGGGATATCAATAAGTACATCGGCAATTAAATGACAACCAGTGTTACAGACGGATAGGCAAGGACCCTACGCTTGAACTAAAGGATAAACTCTTTGAGATAATACAAAAGGGTTTCGACCAAGGATTTGTAGGCAAAAAGGAAATGCTATTCCTACAAAATAAAAATCCTCGCACTCCAGTTTTTTATGTGCTGCCTAAAATGCACAAGGATGAAGTCAATCCACCAGGCCGTCCGATAGTTTCAGGCTGCGATTCCCTTATTGAACCAGTGGCAAAATATATCGATTTCTTCCTGAAACCCTTTATTGAAACTATTCCAGCACATCTGAAAGATACGACGGCCTTTCTTAACAGAATTGAGACAATTCAGTTTGATTATGATAACCAACTGCTAGTAACCATGGACGTTGTATCACTTTATACTCAAATCCCACAAGAACAGGCTTTGGAGACACTATTCGTGTTCCTCGAAACCAGGGAAAGACCAATGAGAGTCCCGACAGAATTCATTATTGAATTGGCAAGTTTCGCTCTTCAAAAAAACTATTTTTCTTTCGATTCCGAGTTTTTTTATCAAATAAAGGGCGTAGCGATGGGGTGTCCTTTCGCACCGGAATTAGCGGTTATGTTTATGGGACTGTTTGAGGACAAATTCATCTATAATAATAATCCATTTAGCAATTGCATATCTAGCTATATGCGCTACATCGATGATGTGTTCCTCATTTGGACTGGAAGACATGAAGAACTTAACAAATTCATCGACTGGGTGAATTCAAGAACCAATGATATCAAGTTCACGTGTACAGCCTCTAATGAATCCATGACATTCCTGGACGTCAAAGTAATACCAAGGGAAGGCAATTTATGTACCACCCTTTTCAGAAAGCCGACAGATAGGAATAAAGCTTTACACTTCACCAGCAACCACCCCCGCAGCCTAAGACAGAACCTGCCGTTTGGACAGTTTCTTAGGATACGTCGAAACTGTTCAAACAAAGAGGAATATTTTGAACATGCCAACCAACTGAAAGACCGCTTGATCCAGAGAGGCTACCCGAAAAAACTGCTGAAAAATTCCATCAAAAGAGCGTGGTGGACCCCGCGGGAAACACTTCTGCAGAAAAAAGTCAAACAAGATTTAAAAAGGCTAGTCTGCGTGACCACCTTCTGTCCAGCAGTCAATCAACACAAAAAACTGATCACGTCTAATTGGCACTTACTGAAGGACCTCCATGAGGATTTCAAGACACCTCCGCTATTTGCCTATAAAAAAAGACAAAAGTGTGGCCAACCACATAGTGAGAGCAGCTCTGCCCATTAACAAAGCACCCACAGTGAGGAGCCTTTTCGGTCTACCACCGACAAAAGGACATCACAAGTGCGGGACTTGTGCCTGTTGCGAAACAACAATGGAGGAGTCTGTGTTTTCCTTTAATAACATCCATTGGAGGCATGATGTTTTTACTAATTGTAAAACACGCAATGTTGTTTATGCTATTGTATGCCCTTGCCCTAAGGTCTATATTGGAAAGACCTCACAGGAAATAAGGCAACGGATAACGCAGCATAAATCAAGAATCCGTCGCAAGATCGAGAACGCCCCGCTAGTTCATCATTGGGAAACTCAAAATCATGCAAATACCGACATCAGATGGACTGTTCTGTCTAAAATCGAAAAGGACGCGCGAGGAGGAGATGTGGAGGCAAAGCTAAGTCAGCGCGAAGCGCTGCTAATTATGAAATATAATAGTGCCTTCAGCGGACTCAATGAAATTTCGGAGATCTATAAACCAAGCTGAGAGACTTCCTGTCCACTAGGGCGAAGCTACCACGGTCTATAGGACAAGTTGCGGAGGAACGAACTTTCCAAACTACATCTCCCAAAATTCCTGCGGGGGAGTGGCCTCAGCACTTACATCCAGGAAGCAACTTCCTAGTCGCACCCAAACCCCGAGTGAGACGAGGTTCAAGCATCTAAGCTGCCCGCTAAGGTAGGTCCAGGCCCCCGTTTTTGCCCCCAGCAGTCTGGTTCATAAGCTTGTCCCAAGAGTAATTTAAACCGTGTCTTATCGCGCCACTCTGTCATTTTCCAGCGGGCGCGTGTGGACAGCTGGCTTGAGTCACACTGAGAGGAACCGCAATTGAATTCCAGCGGGTAAGAGCGTTTGTTTGAGCGAGTGTGAATGTGCTGTTGGAGTATGAATCAGCACCCACTGAGACTTTCCGTCACTTTAATTCTATCTCCCTCTCCAGCTCCAGCAAATTAACTCCGGTGGGAATACTACCCCAGTGGCATCCAAACGTGAGGAATTTAAGGTACTGGCGTCTGTGTGATGCAGAATAGGGGCATGCTCGTGTTTTAGGTCTCAGTCCTCAAAATCATTTTTTATTTTATTTTGTTTGCAGTTCCATGACTGGTCCTGAGGAGAATCTCGGCATTCACGAGATTCGAAACGCGTCGACCCACTTGGTCTCGGGTCATTGGAGTGATAGCAACTCTAAGGACATCCATTAAATTTATAGGGGATCTTTTTTGAGCCCGTTTCTACGTTGCTTTAAAGACAATTTTCACTCAGTTATACTTTGCCTTCGATTATATCGTTGAAAGCCCCATTTTGACATCGAGACCCACCCACCCCCCTTTTTTTGTTTATCTTCCTACATGAGTGTTGTTTTGGTTTGAAAGAATTGTCGTGTGATTGGATTGGCCAAGAGTGTCTGATATGTAAATATTGTCATGCAATTGTATTGTTTTGCTCTTTCTTTTTGTATATATTGTATATAAATGTTTTTTGTATTCCCATGTACTAAAATTGTGTTCATGCAAAAATTGATAAGAATTGCGATAAAAGGAATTAAAAAGTATTGTTTGCAATTTATAAAGCAGGTGTTTTTTTGATACATTCATAACCACCAGTTTTCCGTTGTTGCTTTTGACTTGTTGGTTCTCAGCATTGGCAATTGTTTTTGTTCTTCAGTTCTTAAAGAAAGTCACTGAAGTGCACTTGTGGATATTTGACCCTCCACTGATGATTTACAAAAATATGGAATTCTTAACAGTTTACAAAAGTTGGCCTGAAAACCATACTTAATTTCTGTGAGTTCCATTTTTACCTGAGCAAATATACACTTGTATGTTTACTCATGCAAAAAGCTGCTAAGCGATTTCAAATTCACTTTCCTTACACTACTTTTTCCACACTCTAGAAAAAGTTTTACTCCTACCCTTGTCAGGAACATATTTCCAACCATTTCCAGTGTGGGAGCAGCTTGGGAGGATTTTATGAATACTCTTATGCATGTTCCTTTGTGGGTCTACACAGATCCCAGGGCATTTCAACCCTGGAACTACTGCGGCCTCTCTACTTGCGCCCCCTGTATTTTACTGTACGGATAGGTGGCAAAATCACAGCTGCATTCGATTCCAAACCCTGATATTTAGTGTTCTGGCAAAATTAAAGATGTTACTATATAATGAGAATGCTGCCATATTTGTCACCTCACTGCATTGCATCAAAAGGGACAAGAAAATGTTTTTAAAGGATCAGTAGATTTCTGAAGCAACTCATCTTTGGACAAGACAATATATTTGATAAATGTCTGTACCACTTAGTGATAAAGCAGAGATTAGAAGCCAAGTTACCAAGTGCCATGCTAAAATGTACCCACTGGACTACATCTAGCTCTGTTGCCTGCCCACCCTTTTGACTTGCCTAACTTGTTGGGTGCCCGGTCAAGGTTATTTTTATAACACTCACTACCTGTATCGAGCCCGTTACTCAGCTCTTCAAATATTTTCATACTATGGGAAAAAGACACAAAAAGTTTGGGAGGTCTTTTAATTGGGTCCAGTAGAGTAGGTGCTTACTGGGCAGTGTCTGTGCTACAGACCAATAATTACCATTGGAGTTTCAGGACTTAAGACCATTTCATTTTGATTACAGAATTGATATCTGTCCTATAATTATCTCTCAAATGAAAATGCACTCCAAAAGATGGTAAGGGGGCTGTAACTCAAGAAAAATTGTCTTTAGTAATCAAACTTGATAAGTTCAAAATCAGGCTAAGTCATACCTTTTAAGATGGCTTAATATAGATGCGTGGGATATAGAATGAAACCCCCAAAACACTCTACAATACACACAGCCACCAAGCTCTGCAAAGTATCACATGAAGTGATCATGGAAAGGTGGCTACTTCATTAGGAAACCCCTGCTCAGTCTTTATCTGATGTACGACCGGACTTGAATTAACATAGACCAGCAGCCTTCGTCTCCCCCTTGCCTAAAACGGACATGCGCACAACATAACAAAATAAGTTACTGCCTTCTTCATGCCTATTCATCACAATTGACACCCGAGGCCACAACAGATACGTTTGTCAGTGTTGATTCAATTTTACATAAACACACTGTGGCATTCACTCACACAAATGTTTGACCAACTTCTATGGACTTTTGACAACTCCATTAACCCACACCTATCAAGCACCTCCACTTCCGTCACACACACAGACCTGCACTAAATCTCCTACACCTCTCTGCTACATTCAGTCTAACCACTCTTATATACACCATTTCAAACATACCTATCCTATCAACAGCTATGAAACCATGCCTATGTACACCTACTCACAACTACATTCTCATCTACAAACCCATTCCCACTTACTATATGGATGTATGGACAAATTACTGAAACATCTGCTGCTGGTGAGATTTTACTATCTCTTGCTAAGGCCATGTGGGTCCTTGTATCTCGCAGCCTTCAATAAACCCTCTCAAAGTTACCACTGGTCCACATGTCCTCATACCAGATGAGTTCCCACCAGTTACAAATTGTGTGTTTTACAATCAAATGTACTGTACATAAAACCGTCTACTAAGGTGGTTTGGTAGAATTACACTAAGAATCTGCCCAGTGTAAAAGCTGGAATGAAGTATTCCAGATTACATTTGCATAGCACATATATTTGACCAGCCTGTACAGCATACTCTGGTTGACAAATGACTATATCGGAGCATAGGATATTCCACCTTCTGAGTGCTATGCAAAGACTTCATCTTTTTCTGAAGGCTTAAGTGTTTCTCACTTTCCATAGGGTTGTACCTGAGAAAAAAACTGCTCACCTGCAACTGAAAAGGAATATCTACTTACCCAGTAGGTCTCTGTTTTTGGCATGTAGAGCTGTAGATTCACACGCTTTACATGCTTTCCACAGCCTGCCATCTAGTGTTGGGTCCAGATGTTTGCACCTTGTTTTTCTTCGAAGAAGTCTTTTCCAGTCACGAGGTAGGTGACTCCTCTTTTCGGTGCTTGTGCTCATGGGCATCAACTCCATTGTTAGATTTTTTTCCCGCAGAGGGTGATAATGGAGTTAGTGAGAGTAGTAGAAAGAGATGTCCATGTATATATGTATCTAAGTAAGATGCCACTGCAACAGGTATGGGTACCAGAGGAGGTGGGTGGGCGCATGTGAATCTACAGCTCTACATGCCAAGAACGGATGCATACTGGGTAAGTAGTATTTTCCGTTCAAGGCATGTAAGCTGTAGATCACATGCTGTGCATAGACTATATAGCAGTTATCTCCCAAAGCGGGGGCTAACCTGTAGCTGTTGCAGTTGTCTGAAATAGTATACGTAAATCACTTTGGCCCACACTAGTTTGTTGTCTTGCTAACACATCTAAACAAAAGTGTTTTGTGAATGTGTAGACCATTTTGCATCTTTGCATATGTCATCTATGGGTATATTTCCTAAGAATGCCATAGAAGCCCCTAGTTTGCGTGTGGAGTGCGCTCTAAGAGGAATTTTCAATGTTCGTTTTGATTTTGCATAGCATGTTTGAATACACTTAACTATCCACCGTGCAATACCTGATTTTGATATGTGATTGCCTTTAAGTGGTGGAGCAAAAGCCACAAATAGTTGTTTTGTCTTACGGAAAGTTTGTGTCCTTTCTATGTAGTAGAGTAATGCTCTTTTCACATCTAAGGTGTGTAAAGCATGTTCTGCCACATAATCTGGTTGCAGGAAGAAAACGGGCAACTCCACAGATTGGTTGCTATGAAAGGCAGAAATTACTTTAGGTAGGAATTTAGGGTTGGTCCGAAGAACCACTTTGTTTTGGAGCAATTGTAAAAATGGTTGTTCTATGGTTAGTGCCTGAAGCTCACCCACTCTCCTCAGTGATGTGATAGCTATGAGGAAAGCTACCTTCCAAGTGAGAAACTGCAGTTCCCATCTGTGCAATGGCTCGAAAGGTGGACCCGTGAGTCTGGTGAGGACAACGT
Source organism: Lissotriton helveticus (assembly GCF_964261635.1). Taxonomy (NCBI): domain Eukaryota; kingdom Metazoa; phylum Chordata; class Amphibia; order Caudata; family Salamandridae; genus Lissotriton; species Lissotriton helveticus. The sequence continues at coordinate 1,752,908,888 of NC_136061.1, read as the reverse complement.
TGAGATTCCACACTGGAGCAGGTGGAAGTCTTGGAGGAATTACTTTTTGTCCCTTCATAAATGCTTTAATGACAGGCAATGTGAAGAGAGACAGATCTTGTCTATTCTGGAGGTATGCAGCTATTGCCACAAGATGCAAGCGTATGGATGTGTATGCTAAATTTGAACCGTTGCAGATGGAATAAATAGAAAATTATGTTTTAAACTGAAAGATCAAGATGGTTGATCTGATTGTTATTACAGTATATGACAAACCACTTCCACTTTGCTGCATAGCAAGCTCTTGTGTAGGACATCTAGCCTCTTTGATGATGTTCATGCAGTCTGGCGGGAGAATTAGGTAGCCAAACTCTAAGACTTCAGGAGCCAGGTCGCAAGGTTGAGATGACTGGGATCTGGATGCCTTATCTCTCCATGGGTCTGCGCGAGGAGTTTGATTCTAATATGTAGTTTTTAGTGAGGAACTACTGAGAGATCCAACAGGATTGTAAACCAGGGTTGATGGGCCCATGTTGGAGCAACTAGGATTAGTGTCAGGGACGCCTGTCTGAGTTTCCGAACCACTAATGGAATGAGAGGGAGAGGCGGAAAAGCGGAGGCAAATATCCCTTACCAATTGATCCATAATGCATTGCCTCTAGACAATGGGTGTGGTGGATACCTGTATGTGAAGCTTGGGCATTTTGCATTTAGGTTTGTGGCGAACTGATCTATGGCTGGAAAGCCCCACATCTGAAATGGGAGGAGAACTTGAGCGTGGAGTTTCCATTTGTGGATCTGTTGTCTTTGACGACTGAGCAAATCTGCAATCTGATTGTTTACTCCTGGAAGGTGTTCTGCGAGTTAATACATTTTGTGATGTATGGCCCATCTCCTGATGGTCCGTGATAGTTATGACAGCTGGGGAGAGTGCGTCTCCCCACCCACTGTTTTTGTATATAGTACATTGCTGTCATGTTGTCTGTACGGATCAGGACATCATTGCCTACTGGATGAACTTGAAATTCTTTGAGCGCTAGAAAAATCGCTAGCAGCTTTAGATGATTCAGGTGAAGCTGCTTTTGCTGCAGGCTACACATGCCCTGAATTGCATGCATGTGGAAATGACCTCCCCAAGCAGTGAGCGATGAGTCTGCTGTTAACACTACCTGTGGAACCTGGTCAATGAAGGGCCGCCCTTTTTAAAGGTTTTGTGGATTCCACCACTGCAGAGAGCGATGGGTGCGGCCGTCCACCAACACTAGATCTGATAACAGACCCTGACCCTGGTTCCACTGATGTGCTAAGCACTCTTGAAGGGGACGCATTTGAAGTCTTGGGTAAGGGAATATTAGAATGCAACACGCCATCATCCCCAGTAGCTGCATGAACACTTGAGCTGGCAATGAGTGTTGAGGCTAAAACTGACAAAGTAGAGTCTGCATGTTGTGGATTCTGGCCGGATTGGGATAGGCCAAAGCCTTTTTTGTATCTATTGTGGCTCCCAGATACGCCTGTGTGCTGGATGGTTGGAGATGGGACTTGGACAGATTTACTGTGAATCCAAGATAGAGGAGCAACTGCACTGTATTGTGAGTGTGACGTGTACAGCTTTCTTGCGAGCTGGCTTTTATGAGCCAATCAACCAAGTATGGGAAAACGTGAATGTGTTGTCTTCGTAGATGAACTGCGACTACTGCTAGGCATTTGGTGAAAACCCTGGTTGCAGTGGTTACTCCGAATGGGAGAACCCTGAACTGATAATGCTGGTCTCCTATTATGAACCAGAGGTATTTGCGGTGAGAGCAGGGTGTATTGGGATATGGAAATAGGCGTCTTTTAAGTCCAGAGTGGCCAGAAAGTCTCCTTGTTGAAAGAGCGGGAGCACTTGTTGGAGTGTGACCATGTGAAAATGGTCTGACTGAATGTATAGATTTAGATCACTGAGGTTTAGTATAAGCCTGAGTGAGCTGTCCTTCTTGGAAATTAAGAAGTACATGGAGTATACCCTGGTCACTTGATATTTTAATGGGACTGGATCTATAGCTCATTTGTCGAACAGAGAGAGAACTTCTTGCTTTAGAAGGGTAAGATGTTCTTGTGACATTGCATGTGATCATGGAAGAATGTTTGGGGGAGTGTCTGTAAGCTCCAGGCAGTTACCATATTGGATAATTTGTAGATCCCATGTGTCTGAGGTGATTCTGTTCCAGACAGGGAGCAATTGGAAGAGACGTCCCCCAACAGGAGTGGAATGATCGGGGGTAGTGGAAGGAAGTCACTGCTTGTTATTTGCGGGATAAGTGCATGTGGAGCTGCCTCTGCCTCTTACCTTACCATTGTTTCCTCTAAAACCTCCTTTGAAATAGCCTCTTGGTGATGGTGATTGGTTGTTGCCCTTGTAGGAAGAGGAGGGATTTTCTCTGGAAATATTCTTGGCACCACACCTGTAAAAGGAGCGGCAAAAGGAAACTATTTGTAGGTACCTACAAGACTCCCATGGACTTTGCCACCTCAGTATATTTTTTAATTTTTTCCAGTGAGGTGTCAACTGCTGGACCAAAGGAGATGTTCTTTGTCAAATGGTTGGATGAGAATAGAGGCTTGCACCTCCGGTTTTAAACCTGAAATCATCAACCAAGCATGCCTGCGTAGCAGTACGCTGGTGTTTACTGAGCGCGCTACTGTATTTGCTGCGTCTAGGGTGCACCTGATGGAGGTATTGGTGATTAGTTTGTATTCCTGAATAAGATCATTAGCCTTAGATTTATGTTCATCAGGCAGAAATTGCATGAGTTTTTTAACTCATCATAATGAGCCCTATCATATGTAGCTAGCAGAGCCTGAGCATTAGCAATGCGCCAATGACTAGCCGCTTGTGACACAAACCTTTTGCCTGAGGAATCAATTAATTTAGACTCCTTATCAGGAGGAGGGGCCTCACCTGTGGTCTGTTAGTGAGCTCTCTTGCGAGCATTGGAAACCACAAGAGCTTCTGAGGGCAGCTAACCTTTGATGTAGGCAGGGTCAGTAGGTGCAGGTTTATATATTTTTCCAACCCTAGGCATGATGATTCTTGCCCTTACAGGATCTTTAACCCGTTGGCTGCTGCCGTCAGCCATTGGCCGACGGCAGCACTACCTCGCTGGTGCTGCCGTTGGCCAAAGGCCGAAGCGACCGCGCCCGTTTTTTAAAACGGCTGCACTGCCGCAAAAAAGCGAAGGCAGCCAATGGTTTAAAGACCTCGTCTGCGTGTTTAAGCATCCCCTTAAGCATTGGTAGTGTACAAGTAGTTCTTTGAGAGGAACTTAGGGTCTCAAATAAGAAATTCTTCTCTAAAGCCTCCTTATGTAGCTCCACCCTATTGTAATGAGCAGCCCTGTTAAGTAGCTCAATGTATCCAATATTGTGGCCAGTTGGTGAGGGTCTGGACCGAGATAAGTCAGGGTCTTTATCCGTGTTTGGGTCAGTGTCATAGTCCTCCCATGGGGCAGTATCAAGTGGCCTATCCTGATTCCCCCATCCCCTTCATCCTGTGGGTCAGGTGATAGTGGTGGTGGTGAATTTGTGGGAATGATGAGTAAGTTGGGATCAGTGGGTGAAGGAGGTGTAATATAAGGTGGTGAAGGGTTACTACCCGCATTTTTCCTCTTCAAAAGTAATGTGGTACTCCCTTGTTCACCCACCTTCCTTTTTTCAGGTAATGTGGCTTGGATAGGTCCAGTTTCTGGGTTCATAACCAGCTCTTCCTGTTTCGGATCCGAAGGTGGAATGTCGGACCGAGGCTCCTTTGGTGGAGTCTTTTTGTCTTTACTTGCCATTTTTGGCACCACACGTTTCAGCTCCGAACCCTTCGGCTCCAAAGATTTAGTCTTTGATAAAGGTGGGATGTGGACCACGACAGGCTTTGATTTGGACGCAGAGGATGTCGGTTCGGCACCGACTTGTGGGTGACTTAATCCAGAGCCGGAAGGCTTCTCTTTGTGTCGGCGCCGGGCCAGAGGGCGGGGCGCTCAAAACTTTTTCTCGGTACAGACCTTGGCCCGCAGGCAGAGGAAGGACCGGAGCCTTTTTGGTCTGGTGTTGTTGGGGCAAGGGGGCTTCTGTACTTACTGTACGCTGACAAGGTGTAACTTGCTTCTCTTCTTCCTTGTCGGAGTCGGCCTCAGACACGGAGACGTGTTCTGCTTCCTCTGCACCTTGAGCTTGTTCTTCTTTATTGAAATCTTCGGCGAAGATGTCCGGTGCGGTACCCCCTTGATGCTGCATCTGGTGACGTCGAGCCTGACGGTTAAGAAGCGTCTTCTTCGATAGAAACGATCGGCATGCATCGCAATCTTTCTCTTCGTATTCCGGAGAGAGACAGAGGTTGCACACTTCGTGCAGGATGGTGCGCGAAAACTAGACGCAACACAAGGGACTGGAGTCTGTTCCATCGACTGCTAGCGAGCAAGGCGCGGGTAGGCCCCAACGGCCCTCCATGAGTTTTCCGATCGAAGGTTTTGAGTCGAAACGATATGCGGAGAATGGGAAACGCGATCGAGAAACAATACCGCAGAGGGTAGTGAATTGCGCGTCAAAGGTAACCCAAGAAACGGTGCCGAACCCGAGCGCCGCAATTCACAACCGAACCCGATGGCGGGAAAAAACAATCTAACAATGGAGTCGATGCCCATGCGAAAAATCACAAAAAGGAGGAGTCACCTACCTCATGACTGGAAAAGGCTTCTTCGAAGAAATACAAAGTGCAAACATCCGGACTCAACACTAGATGGCAGGCTATGCAATGCATGTAAAGCATGTGATCTACAACTTACATGCCTCGAACATGCATTTCGGAGACCATTAGAAATTTCCCCACAACAGACCAAAAGATCTTGGGTTTTAGTACATTGCCATGAAGTATCGTGTTCAGTAAAAAACAGACATTTCAAACATTTATTTTTTTATAAAACTCAAGTAGAAGCCCCTTATTTCAGAAACCACTTGGTTATGGTGTTTATATATCCATGAAGTATAAATATTTTAATAAAGAATATTATAAACTAAAATGTTGTTAGATGGTGACATTTGGGTGTCATTTAATGACCTACAGAACCAGAATAGGAATCAGCAATAATAAATGTTAGAAATAAATATAAAGCTCAATAAAACATATATTAACTCTTCTGTGTGTCTCTGCTCCTCACATCGTAATCTACATTATTCTGGATGCTATAGTGTAACAACTGTGCAACTTCAAGCAGCTTTAGATGTTTTCTTTCCAGTTTCATATAAGTCATTGAGGACAAGTTCCCTAAGTTCAAAGAAAGCAAAAACACATTGCAAACATACAAAAAGTCTGATAGATACCAGTGTTTTGTTTATTAACGTCTTTTCTATTTTGTAATCAGCTAGGCATGAGACAGTTGATGTTAGGCTCAAATCTAATGTCTGGCTTAGGTTTGGTTTAAGAAGCGAGTTAGAGGCGGATCAGGTATTTCTGTAAGGAATTAATAGGACTAATCACGTCTCTACAACCAAAAGTGCATCAAAAGCAACCAAACATCTGATGAATTATCGCTCGACTCCCCATAAAATTTCAATACGCTTACTGATCGTTTAAATTATCAAAGTTTCACTCCCTTGTTCCTCTTTGAAGTATTGGATTTCAGACAAACTTCGGTCTTGGTTCTGGCTTGACTCTCCCACAGAATGCGCTAGTTTCTTACCTCCCTGTGTGAAGCCGTATCGCAAAGGCTCACTACGTGGCCTATTTGTTTGGAATATCAGCATAGACAATGAGGTCCTATCATCACACGAAATTTCATGGGACTTAGTTTTACTGTTCATTACACTTGAGAACACACGCTCCTCATCGGAATTGCTGTGAGGTAAAGTAAAGAGAAGTCTTGCAATTTTAGAAAGTAGAAAAAACTTGCTCCTTTGGGTGCTTCGAAAGATGAAATCCCGCTCAAGATGAAACCAGATAACATCTATTCTATACGAAGCAACCTCCCCACTAGCACAGGTCACTTGAATGGCAGCATCTTCCCAGGTTTTTGCAGGAACATCTACAAATTCAATAACTTTGTAAGTGACAAACTCTTGTTCAAGGCAGGCCAGATCTTTTTTTGTAAATTTTAGATAGGCGTTAAAGCGCTCCACCATAAAGAGCACACTTTCAAACCCATATTTATGTTTTTCAAAAAAGTTGAAGACTTTAGCATGTTTGAGCACCTCATCATGAACTGGGAGTACTTCCAATGCACACTTCACTGCCGCCTGGTGAAAAGATCGAACAGCTTCAAAGAAATTAGATTGTGTTTGTGGCTCAATAATCCCCATTTCAAGCATGTTCTTCAGCTTTCCACGTACACCGATACCTACATAGAGACTTGAATCCGGGATCTGACAGTCACAGGAGCTCAGATCTGGAAGGCTGGCTTCTGGGTTTTTCATGAACGATTGAACAACCTGACCCACATAAGCTCTACTTAATAGCAAAGCCAGAAGATCTACAATGGCGTCATACAACAGATGAATGACCGGGTCTTCTCTCTGCAGCAAGAGATTGAAATTCACAAATGCTGGTAATGACGATTGAAGGAACAGGCAATATATCTCAGTCATAGGATTCTTAAAGCAGTGAAACAGCCTCTGCATTCTGCTCTCACAAGCTCCAGCAATATCCGGTGTTGACAAAAAATAAGAACGAAGGGAGTCAAAGTGAAGAATAAGTTGATCCAAACCGGTAAGCATACCAAGCCAACGGACAGAAATTTCCTTCAGCACCTGACAGTAATCGGAGTCCACAAACTTACAAAACGGACCACACAGGTTTGTCATTTTTGATGCATGCTCAAACCAGCAGTATAAATCAACAAGTAGATCTTCTGCATCAAAATCTTTTAGTAAGCTACAGAAAGCAGATGAGGCTTGCAAGGCACAGTTGTCTGCCACTTGACATGGACATGCCATGAAATATATGTTTGCATTATAATTGTGTGCCATAGATTTTATAGGGCTTAGGTTCCCCATATTAACAGAGGTATTATCAAGCCCAAACCCGACACAATTTTCCAAAGGAATGGAATGTTTATACACAGCATTGCAAACTGTAGCAAATACACCTTCAATGGTGTCAAACTTCCTTATGCAGAGGTCTAGAAATTTGCAGCATATTCGGCCCTGCCTAGAGTCGAAAATTCGTACGGTCAATGGACATGCTTTTTGTTCAGGGTCTCGATAACTGCTACCATCAATACAAAGACTGAACAGTGATGACCTCATGTCATCGGTTAAATTAGATAACAATTCTGGTACAATTGCTTCGTTCAATATGCTGGCTATTCGTGCTTGATCACAAGCGAAGGACTGAGCAAGCTTAGAGTCAGGAAAACTTTGCCATATGAGACGGACCAAGTGATCAGCTGCAGCAAAAGGGATTCTGTGCTCAGCAAAAAACTTAGTGAAATTCCATTCAGCTTGTCTCACAATCCACTCTTCCGTTGACTCTTGCTCTGCTAAAGCCCCTGCAATTGCCTTGTTTCTTATCTTCTTTTCTTCCAAAGCTCTGTGTGCTTTACCTGAAACATGGCGTTTCACGTCATATATGCCTTGATGAGAGCAGGATACATTCTTTTCACAAATCAAACAACGGAAGAAGTTGGAATCATTCTTGATAGGAACAATGATCCCTGGAAGATAAAAGGGATTTTCTAAATTCAACTTTAAACTTTATTTACACAGTGCAAATATATATATTTTTAAAACATGATAAATACTAGTCACAACTCATAGCAGTATAAATATATGGAACAATTGCAATCATAATAAATCGTTTGTTAAAATGCTACCACAATACAGAGACAACAATTAAAGGAACAAAAACCTCAAAGAGTCTTTAGAAATGGGCTCATTAAGGGTCGGCTATATCAGCCGGATTTTCTATATTATTTTCTTAGTATGGGCAGCTCAAGGATACTCACTTAGATAAAATAATAGTGCACTACAGTGGTTGAAAGAGTCCAATTTAAAAAACAATAGAACCTAGATAGGTGTCATTGTACTACTGCAAATTGTTTAGGCCTTTGTATGCAGGACAAAGAAATAGAACTTGCTCTACTGTTTCACTTGCTGAGAGGCAATAGGCACACTGGTGGGAAGAGGGCTTCAAATCAGTCCCCCATCTGGTTGTAAAAGAATGGAGGGGTAGAAACCCATGCTTGAACTTCTAATAAAGTTTCTTCGCATTTACCAGCTCAATATCATCCAGGAAGCACTCCAGCCCACAACCATCCTTCCATTGGAGGCTAGTTCAGAGTTAAAGTTCCTACTTGTGACTTAGTATGCAAATGATTTAGTTTATATTGCCGATAGGCATCCCAATTTGGGCCTTTGATGTTTAGCTGCACTCCGTGGGAGCATCCCAAAGTTGCCCAAGCCCAATGTTCGTGAATGTAACCCGGATCTATTTAAACCATGGGATTTCTTTTGCACCTGTACTACATAAAGTCTCCTGCAGCCCTGCCTGATATGAAGCAAGCTCCAGGGCGGACCAGAGCCTTTTCCAATATAACAGGAAAAACCTGTAGTCCTGGTGAAATGGGGCGAATGGGGGAGCTCTTTTGCAGCTTTATGATACCCCGGCCATAGTTTGCTCAAGCCTTAGCCTGCTTCTAGTGATATGCGGGTCTCAGTTAAAGCGCTCATTTTGGATTATTCCCAAATACTTGAACGTGCAAACACTCTCCAAATGGGAACCTTGGAGGACAGGGTTACGCCATGTAGAGCTACAGGGATGGAGCACCATAAATTTAGTTTTGGAGAGGTTTATGTCTAGTCCTCTCTTGGTAGAGAAAAAGTCGAATCTATCCTTAGCAGCCCCATGGGGGACTTTGATATGAGCAACCTATCACCTGCAAACATCAGGGCTGGTGTCTTGATGTTTGCAAGTGACTGGGTGTCCGAACTGTCCACAAAAATTAATTGCTAAGTCAATAAAGCACCCCCCTTTGGACAGGGAAAGGCTCAGTCAATTCTCCCATTGGACCACATCTCCCTTGGGCAAAGTTGTTAGAATGTAGGCACTTAATCATATTCAACAGATATTGCGGCACCCCCATTTTCTAAATGTGTTTATTTATTTGTATGTGGCAAGCTGTAAGCAAAGTGGCAGCAGATTTGAATAATTATGGGATTGTTTTTTCAGGTCCGTACTTTCAAAGCAAATATGAGAGCACTTGGTAAGATTGGAAAAGTGCTGGCGATACTAATAGGACTGGTTTTTAACAAGTGTCACTGATTAGTATAGGCACCCAATAAGCCATCATTAATACACGCACGACCACTCATCAATACACCATCCATTCATCCACCAATTAACTTGTGCATTAAACCACTTACACAGCCTTAATGAAACAGGCTTTAAACTGACCAAGTATATGGAAGATTAAAGCAAGGATGAAATAAGAAGATAAAAACAAGCTCCTTCCAAAACTTGGTGGGTATATATTTACACACAATGCAAAAACAACATTAAATGCAAAAATCATAATACACTATGCACAATGCTGTTCCAAGATTGTCGCTACGTAAACATCAAACTGGGTGTCAATCCTCTAATGCTAAAAGCATGTATTGTATTACTGTTGCACTGATCTAAGGTAGCCATCTTCCAACGGTAAATCAATGTTACATTATAGACAATTTAAATTTTACAAGTAGGGCTCCCAGTTTAGAGGTATTTTTTCCTTTTTACACTTATCCATTTGTATATATCTATATTTTTCCATGTTTTATCTGTATTCATCCATATTTGATTAGTGTAAAAAATTAAGCTACAATAGGTATATTTCCACATTTAATCAAGAAATGTGCTTACATGTCCAATCAGTTTTAGCAATTTACAGCATAATTCAGTCATCTGAAATTATTTTAATTGTAGAACAGCTCAAACCGCTTTACTGCAACAGTTATTTAAGCTTCATTAGGAACTTTTGTTATATTTGTTTACTCCCTACCTGTCAGTCTGCAGAGCTACTGATCTAGTACACATGACTGAAAGTAGTGGGATCGCCCAAATGGAAAATCATTTTCTGTATTTTTCCATATTTAAAAATAAATACAGACAGCAAATTGGATTGTTTTATCTCTGTATTTATCTGTAAAAATCAGTAAAAACTGAAAACTGGGAGCTTTAATTATAGGCAAAAGTTATCTGGACCTGATGAAAAGATGTGGGCAAATGGTGATTTATTTTCTGGAGTTGATAATAGGAAAGAGTATGGTTTTAAGAGCACGGTCACCAACACAGGGGAGCAGGGCTGGCTGTGGTCATGCAACAGGAGGACGAAAATAGGGTAATAAGGTCATGTTAAATGACTATTACGTAGAGGAAAAAGTGGTCAGTACCATCTCTGACCGACACTAAATTCTCACCTGACATTTCCTTTCTATTTCTTCTCTCTATACAATTTAGTGGTAGCGTTTAGATTGTGTTGTAGGAAGACAAGGATCAGTCCTGACTAATACCCCTGACCTGGGCAAGGCTTGAATGAGTGCAGAAACATTTCTATTCACTAAGGGTTTGCTTAGCACAGACCTGCTAACATCATTGTTTGTAATCATGCAAAAAGACGCCTAAACTACAAGGATTTGTCTACTGACGTCAACCTACATTTTTAATCTCTCGTCTCTTTCTGAGCAGACCTCATAATGTATGGTTACTCTTTGATGACACACAAAGCAGATGTGACCACTACTAATCTACGTGTCAATCATTAGGTATCTACCCCGCTACGAGTTCCCTAGGGAGATTGATACATACCTAAATCATTGGTAATAGTGAGGAGGTACCCGATGATGAGGCATGCCATTGGAAGTGGACCAGAGTAACCGTCCAAATGCATCTTGGGTGGTAGAATAGAGAAACTCTCTCATCTCATCATAAAACTCTGTTTTTCCACATCTTTTCCTTAGGCACCCTGATATCTTTGTTCATACAACATGCATCTTGGAAGAACGGATCATGTTGCTTCCATTAAGTTCCTCTCTTTTGCCACTTCTTGTGGGGGTCAGTATAGGTATGACCATTCCAAGATGTTTGCACAGTTTAGAAATAGTGGCCGCATAGAAAAAAGCACACGGCAGACTAAATGAGCAAAAAGCGAATGGCCTGTTAGGACTGTCTACAGAAGCTGTAGGGTGCATTTAAAAGGAAATGGCAGAAGGCAAGAAGTTAAGGGGATTTTTGATGAGTATGTCCCTGCATGGTATACAGGCATGTACTGCTGCCATGAGTGCCTGACTGCCTGTAACGGTACAAAAGGGGGTGGTGATGGACGGAGCATCTGAATCAATCAAACACTCACACCCAGTCAAAAGATCTGGGTTTAATCCATCACCGTTCTTTAGCCCACTCTGCCACCCCAGTTCAGACATGGCTATATGCAAATCAGTCTGACCCTGTGCCTCATGGGAACAGTCCAGCCTGAACTGCCAAGCCATGCCTTCCCTGGACCGGAAACAAGCTTCCGAGGACCGGTTTCTGGCATTACAGCCGTCTTCAGCCCGGCTTGCTTGAATCCAGTGGCAAAGTGAGCAAGGGACTCACGTCTGAGCATACCCTGCCACACTTATGGCGGCCAATAGCGGTACAAAAGGGGGTGGTGATGGACGGAGCATCTGAACCAGTTCGGGCTGGACTGTTCCCATGAGGCACAGGGTCAGACTAATTTGCATATAGCCATGTCTGAACTGGGGTGGCAGAGAGGGCTAAAGAACGGTGATGGATTAAACCCAGATCTTTTGACTGGGTGTGAGTGTTTGATTGATTCAGATGCTCCGTCCATCACTACCCCCTTTTGTACTGCTTTTGGCCGCCATAAGTGTGGCAGGGTATGCTCAGACGTGAGTCCCTTGCTCACTTTGCCACTGGATTCAAGCAAGCCGGGCTGAAGACGGCTGGAAAGCCAGAAACCGGTCCTCGGAAGCTTGTTTCCGGTCGAGGGAAGACATGGCTTGGCAGTCCGGGCTGGACTGTTTCCATGAGGCACAGGGTCAGACTGATTTGCCTATAGCCATGTCTGATCTGAGGTGGCAGAGTGGGCTAAAGAACGGTGATGGATTAAACCCAGATCTTTTGACTGGGTGTGAGTGTTTGATTGATTCAGATGCTCCGTCCATCACCACCCCCTTTTGTACTGCTGACTGCCTGTAACGGGCATCAGACTCGATTTTTGGATCTGGTGTCTCAATAATAAAGAGGGTGTAGATGCCTAAGTCTCTCTCTACCATGAATAGGTCCTGGACTTGTCCTATGACCTGGAGGGACGCACTAAGCATGTCCTTACTGACTGACAGTAGACACAGGGCGCTGGAGGCAGTGTAACATGTTTTGATAATCCATAGTGTGAGCAGACCTTTTTATCTGTGCTACCCGAGTACACCAGTTCTTAGTGCTAACATCTAGAGTATGTGTTATGAGAGTTGAAGTGTTTAGCCTGCATGGTACATACATGGTGTGTGAGAGCCGGAGTAATGGGGCCTGTAGGATCCATTCTGGATATCCCTTGCATGGCCTTTGCACAAGATGGAATGGAGGGTTGTTTTCCCAGACAGAGTAAGTGTACTGCTCACACACTTTCCTGAAGGTAGACGGGGAGACCTAGACACTAGAGTAAGAGGAGTGGAGGCAAGGATCCTTTATATACTTAATGGAGTCTTTTCCTAAACTACAACCTACTGATTAGTCTTCCTGGACACTACTATATGGTGGCTGGTAGGGGTGAGGCGCAAGTCTGTAGACTATGCTGTGCAAGGTGAGGAAACCTTTAAATGAGGCCTGCCCTTTTGTTTTTCCCCCCGATTACTCCTTAAGTTTGGCTGATGACAGCTAGGTGCAGAAGCCTCACATTACTTTGTGCATCAGTTGTGGTTGATCCAAGTTGGAGACTAGCTTGTTGTAAGAAGCATCACTCTAAACAAAGGCTGTGTTTGGAAAATAGCCTGGAAAGCACACTTCGAAGGCGAGCCAACTTGAACAAGGTTTACAGTATCGGACACTAGCTACAGATCTCCTGTCTGGGTTTGTTGTATTAAACTAGGAACCCCCTCCCCCCACCCACTTTGGGTTCCAGTTTCAACAGCTGTATGACCAAGGAAGGGAGTGCTCCGCAGAATACTCAGAGAACTGTAGTGTAATTAGCATTGATGTCTGCCTGACAGTCTCCATTTCGACTGAAGTCTGAATCTCTTGCTGGACGAGCTGTATACCTCTGTCAAAATTCCTAAAAGCCTTCCTGAGGTACATGATCTGCCGGCGCCAGCAGGCAATAGTCTCTCAGGACTGAATCGAACAGGAACAGCGACTCAATGACTGAAACGGCAGAGGCCTAGTCAGGGCTGTGGTTCAGTCTGAATTTGTAGGTGTGTGGCCACAACTACCACACATTGTGATCAGCATGTAAATTGCCACAACTGCGAATTGTGGTGACCTCCATGCCAGAAGAAAACCGCCTTTATGTGGCTGCGATTGCTGGTGAGATTAGCCCATGTGGGGGCTGCAACAACTCGTTCTAGGTATTGGGGAATAAGGGGGGCTACGCTAATCTAAATCAGCTTAGTATTATATTCAAACTGTTTGACCTGCTTGCTTGGCAATACCCCTATGCCTACGAATACAAGATACATTTAAGGAGGATGGGGTAAGCAGCAGGTAATTTTTAGTGCACTATCAAATAAGTGAAATTATTTTATTTAATGTAACTGTTAAAAAGTAATAATCTACATTACAACCGTAGTAGTTTATTTGAATGGGTTATACAAATAAAAGATGCCGTTTTTTTTCCCAAGGCTGCGTTATATTAAAATCAAAAAGTAGATGAATGCAACATTCATATTCGACATACAGAAACATTGGCAAAGAAATAATTATGACTGAAGCACATAGAAGAGAAAAAGCAAAATAAAATGATCAAACAAATTAGGGTAGTACATTCATTATTTGTACAATCTTTCGGTGCTCTACACACCGCAAACTGTGCTAACGAGCACTCAGTGCAAAAACGTGGGGCAATAAAGATATTATTTCTCAAAGTGTCCCAGTGTTCGTGTCCGGTTCAAGTTGAGAATGTGCCACTGCCTAGTTAAGCATTGCAGATATAGAGCTTCCTTGTGATGGAGGTCTGTGGATTTATGGAAGTATATTAATCTTGGAGAATACATCTATGCAGCAACTGGTTAAGTGGTGCAGTGTTATGTCTATATTAAGGAAGGAAGGAGGATCGCCAGACGTGGGTCTGGGCGGCCTGATGCACTGCTCTAATCACTCAAGGGAGTGTAAATCAAAATTGTTTCAATAAATGTCAATAAAGTTTTATCTGTTCAATAGTGTTAATCTCAGTATTCAGTCATCGATGTAATAAACGACATCAGATTCATGCTTGTAGTGCTGAAGTTTCTTTATAGGGAATCAATAGGGAATGTTCAAAGTCACATAATCTCAAAGTGAATGAAACAATTCTTCATAATCAGTTATGTTTGAAGAATTATGAACATAACTGATTATGAAGAATTGTTTCATTCACTTTGGGATTATGTGACTTTGAACATTCCCTATTGAATACTGAGATTAACACTATTGAACAGATAAAACTTTATCGACATTTATTGAAACAATTTTGATTTACACTCCCTTGAGTGATTAGAGCAGTGCATCAGGCCGCCCAGACCCAAGTCTGGCGATCCTCCTTCATTCATGACCAAAGGCTTGCAGGGCCTTTTCCTTTTGCACGCAATTGAATACATTGTCTAACTTTGATTCCATGTTACAGCTTTACCTTTTATTTGTTCCAACTGAGTGCATCTAGGTTGCTTCTGATTTTGATTTCCATATTAAGGAAGGAGCATGATTGGCGCCTAGACGTTTCTGGGGTGAAACGTTGGTCAAGTTCTGTTGGGTTAGAACGGTGTTCTTGTGGTTCCTTGCATAGAACCTGGAACGCAGTGTGGGTGTTGGGATTCGAGGCTTGGCAGTTATGCCCAGACAGGGAAGAAAAGTAAAGAAGTACCCTGACTCCACTGCCTCAACTTCTTTACAGTGGCGATGATCATTGCGGGGTAGTCGGCGACTGGACGTGTGCAGTTTCGGAGCACCAGCGTCCTCATCAGCATCTTCGTTGGTGGTTAGGTCCCCTCCCAGCCCTCCAGGTAATCATGGAGAGAACTGTTGCACCGCTACCCTTTTTACAAGCTCCTGGCACTCCCCCACTGAACTGGCAGCAATGGAAAGAAATCTTTGAGGCCTACTTAGAGGCAATTGATGGCGATACCTTCACCTCTAAAAAGAAAAAACGCCCTTCTAGTGTATCATTTTGGCACTGAAGGTCGCAACATTCTGAAAACTTTGCCACTAAAAATTGTAAGTGTATTTACATCGGGTGGTGAAAACGGCGATTCTCCAACAGCGATTGACGAGTATGGCTCCATCATTAGTACCCTTGACAAAAACACAGTTCTCGATCGCCACAAGTTTCTTCGACATTCCCAGCTTCCAGGTGAATCTATTGACGACTTTGATGGCAGCCTCACAACAATGGCTGCCACATGCAACTATAGGGAGTTCAGAGATTAAATTATCAGGGTTCAATTAATAGTAACAACTAATAATAAGAAGGTTCCGGAGAAATTGGTCAACTGATGACCCGGATTTAGAAGCTGTGCCAAAGCTAGCAAGGAGTATTGAACATTCACAAGCCTGTATGAAGGAAATGAACGAAGGTACCAAATCTACGGAGGTTAGACACTTGAACACCAAACCCTGCCCCAGACAGGTTGTGAAAGTAACCAACTCAAGTTTGTCGCGCAGTGGCAATGGTCAATTATCTAAACCCAAGAGTGAGAAGTCAGAAAGGTGTGAGAACTCATGTTTACGTAGTAGTAGCAGGTCTCATCTGGGAATGCCAGATTCTACTCTGCATTATCTCAAACATGCTTCAAGTGTGGGAGAAAAGGCCATTTTGCACGTATGTGCAGAGCTAGTGTTAACCAGCGATCTGCTCTCTCACAGTCAGTCAAGAACATTGAGGAAGGTTTCTGCGATTCTAACGAAGAAGACAATGAGATTCTGATGTTGTCCTCAACAAACCTTGTAGAGAGTGCATTGGTAGAAATCTTGTCCACGGCTGGTTTACGCAAGAGAAGGCCTTCATCTTGCACAGTCTCAGTAAATGAGAGAAACAAATATTTTCACGGATTCTGGTTCTCCCTTCACTTTGTTAAATGAAAAGGACACTTATGAACTTAAGAACATTGTTGTGCATGAGTCTCGTATAAAAATCTTTGTTTACGGGGCAAGAGGGTGGAGGTCGTAGGGAGATTTGATGCTAATTTGCAATTCAATGGCAAACATGCTGTGGGGTTTGTGTACATTGTCAAGGATGGTGCAAATTTGTTGGGGTGGCATGAACAGGGTGAGTTAGGAATTATCTTAGACCCCAATCACCCAGACATGATACTGACAAAACAGAATGTGAACTATGTGTCGAGTGGTCAACTGTTAACCAATACAGGAAATTATTGTGTTGTTAATCACATGGGAACTGAAGAATGCGGAAGGCAGACAAATCGATGAGACTTTGTGTGGATCTCAAGGACGTGAATTTCAATATCTGGGTTGATCGCCTACCGTTGCCCAACATAAATGAGATGCGATCGACTTTGGGCAATGCCAGATACTTTACCTCTCTGGATGCATCTTCAGCGTACCAGTAGAGTTTTTAGGCACTTGCTGTCATTTGTTATGCCTGCACGGGCATTTTGGTACATCCGAATGCCACTTGGGCTGGCGTCCGCATCCGCTGTATTTCAGCGGTTGATAAATAAACCCTTCAAGGATATCAAAGGTGTAATGTTCTTCTAGGACGTTATGCTAATTTTTGGTAAATCTATGGGAGAGCATGACAGCAGGGTGAGAAATGCAAGTTTACCCAAGAGGGTGTTGATCATTTGGGTCATCAAGTATCTGGGAAGGGAGTCAAGCCCAATGTAAAAATATGTGATGCCATTCAGTGTGCACATAAACCCAAAAATAAGGACCAGCTCTGTTAATTTCTCGGGCTGGTAGATTATTATTCTAAATTTGTTTGTTTTTGACAAAATCAGTGGGTTATATTGTTTCCTGAAGAAAAACAAGAAATGTATGTGGGATGATAATTGTGACAAGGAATTTGAATCCATCAAAATGGAAATTGTTAATGCTTGTCTACTCAAAATGTTTGATATTAATGACTCATGTATTATAACCATGGACGCTAGCAATGCAGGTATGGGTGCAGTACTTATGCAGGTAAGGGCTGATGGGAAGGAACAGACAATTGCATTTGTATCCAGGACATTACGAGGTGCAGAATCATCTTACTACACAATAAAGAAAATCATTGGCCATGTGGTGAATGGACAGAGGTAGGATTTGAGGACAGCTTGAACTCGGAGGTCATCATTCAATTTTTCAAGGCTATATTATCTAAGGAAGGTTTTCCCGAGGAATTAATTGTGGGCCATGAGAACGACCCCCATATAAGTACAGGAATGTTCCCTTTTACCTTGTTAAGGGGAAGGATTGCTGGTTCCAAACTCTATAAAGAATGGATGGAAAGGAAAATTATTGATGCTACAAGGTTGGTTAAGGTAGCGGATGTGAGAACTGCGGTACAGGAGAAGTACGATTCCACGGATGGATGTCACTGGGTTCTGTCGGTCTAGGTGGGTGAGAGTTAAAAGACTAGGTTCTGTTCGCAAAGGTTGGTCACGTTTTTCTGCAACCATTAGGGTTAAGAAGGTGGGGAAGCATGTTGTGCTACTTGAGAATGGGAAAACTTGGAATAAGTGTTTTATTTCGGTTGTTCCCAAATCAGAGGTGGAATATGTTGGGAGGAAGATGGGTGTGCACGTTGACCCAGCTCAGCCTAATGTTGATTTCTCTCAGGGCAAGAGAGTCGTGGCACTCAAGACCTATTCTGACCAGGGGGAGCTCGGTTTTGGGTACCCCTGTTAGAGCATCTGTCAGAGCCAGGTCACGTCCTGCAAAGTTTAGTGATTATAAAATGTTTTGATTCACCTTTTCTGGTTTTAACTTCTGGTTAATTTTCTCGTTCCTCCATGTTTTCTTCTTCACATTCCTTAGGACATATTTTTCACCTGTTTAATTTTCTTGTCCTCTTCTAATGCATTTTTTATGTAATTCTTGTTTCTTTGTGTATTTTGTCAGTAGAAAGGGTGATGTGTTGGGTTAGAATGGTGTTCTTGTGGAACCTGGAACGCAGTGTGTGAGCAGCGATTCGAGGCTTGGCAGTTATACCCGGACGGGAAAGAAGAATAAAAGGAAGTTACCGAACTCCACTGCCTCAACTTCTTTACACCGATATAGAGCTTCCTTGTGATGGAGGCCTGTGAATTAATGGAAGTATAATAACCTTGGAGCATAAATCTATGCAGCAGCTCGTAAGTGGTGCAGCGTTATGTCCATATTACAGAAGGGGATTGATTGGTACCTAGAAGTTTCTGGGGTCAAGTTTCAAATGAATGCATTTCTCACAAAAGTGAAATAAAAGTGCAGATGAGGTGTGGCTGCAGGCCTAGAAGTCACAGAAACAACATATAAATAAGGTGTATAAAGTTATATGAGTCGAGTGAAAGAGGCAGTGCCATAGTCTGCATGGCTACCTTACGCCAATACAAATTAATTGTAGTCCAAATCAATTTAATAAGAAGGCGACAGGAGGTCTTGGGGTAGTTTACGTCAAGAAATGGTATAATAAGTACAGTATCGCTTTGCCAAGAATGGACCTCTCTGGTGGTTGGGGTCAAGTGATGGTTAATGCAGTAGAGGATAAAAACCGAGGTAAAGTACCATCATGGCAATGTATAATACCAAGATTGTTATAATAGGTCGCAGTATGGACTTATCTCCAGTCTGTGGAAAGAGAAATAAAGTTGCTGTGCCCCAAAGACCATGCAATCATCCGTCTTTTATATTAACCAGTCTCAAGGGAACAGAGAAGCAGACAGCACTGTGTCTGTCTAGCCCACAGGAGTGCGATTAGGAGTGATGTCCCAGGTTGTTGGGCATTGTTCAGTACTGTTGGGATAAGTGGAAATTGGTAAAAAAGCTTAGACAAATCTCCCTGACCAGTCTATCGACAGGGAATTCCCTGGGACTGATGGTGTGGAAACCAGGACAAGAAGCCTTGGCATTCTGCGGTTTCTGGACTTGCGAATAGGTCTATGCTCGGTGTCCTCCAGCTTCTGAACATGCTGTCCAGTACTACCTGCTTTATCCCCCATTCATGAGAGGTGTTTTCTCGCCTACTTAATCTGTCTGCCTCTGTGTTCTGCTTCCTGAGGAGGTGTGTTATTACTAGGGTCGTGTTCTGTTGGTCTGTTGTAATGGTCATCTTCATATCTTCTGTGCTAGTTTCAACAGAGGAAACAACTTTGTTTCTCGCTGCTTGTTGAGATAGAACATCATTGTTGTGTTGTCCGTTTGCATTAGCACTGTCTGTCTCCTCACATGTGCCTGGAACGCTTTCAGCATTAGGAAGACAGTCTTTAGGTGCAGGCAGTTTATGTGCTTCACGGTGTTCGTAAGGCTGCAGAAACCAATGACAGTCAAATTGTCCATTTGTGATCCCTAGCCCTTGTGGGATACGTCTCCTTGTGGGATGCATCTATCGGTATGGTCACCATGTGAGCTGGAAGTTTGAAAGGTCTTCCTACCCTCAAATTTGTCAGGTTCCACCATTCTATTTCCTTCTGAAACTTTGCTGTGATGACTACTAAATCCTCCCAGTGGTTTGTGACCATCCTATAAAGACATTCCTGTACAGCTCTTGTATGTAGTATAAGGGGAATGTATTATGCTATCATCCCATCAATTTCACGACAGTCCTTACTGTCCCAGACTGCCCCTTCTGGTAGAGTTTGCTCTGCTATTGCCTTCGCACTGCTGGAGACTGGATATGCCCGTGCTGTTCTGGAGTCCAGTGTTGCCCTCAGGACCACCTTCACCTGCTCTGGGAGTTGTGATGACTTTTTGTCATTTATTGTGAGCCCGAGGGATTGAAGTGTGTTGATGACTGTTTGACTGTCTCAGTGGCATTTCTGTTTCGAGTTAGCCTTTACCAGCTAATTGTCTAGGTATGGGTAGACATGTATACTTTGCCTTCTTTGGTACGCTGCCGCCACTAGGCATTTCATGAGCATCCTTGGAGCGGATTTTATGCCAAAAGGCAATAACATGTCTTGCACAGTCAAGCTTTCTTCGAAACTGCCGTAGATGACGCACTCCAACAAATAATAAAGAAGGACAACAATACAGCCAAGGAAATGGGGGTTTAGCAAATCAGAGTTTCATCTATGAGAGGGGGTATCTCCCACAGAGAAGATCTACAGGCAGGGAAGGGTTTCCACCAGCCCCATAGCAACAATAGCAGCAGCATTGCCTCGGACAACAAGCCGCACTCCATCCTGCTCAATAGCAGTGGCAACACCTGATGAGGACTCAGACCCTCGACCTTTTCTTTACTCTGCAATTCTTCAAGATTCTTCGGAGCGCCTCCAGTGTGCTTCCAGACCAAACAGTGGAAAAAAGAATGTAAAATGGCGACCACACACAGGAACTTCCCGGGCACAGTCTGGTGCCACACAGGGGCTGGAGTTACCACCTTAAAAGATTAGACTTATGGCCTCTGGCATACCTTTTTCTAGTGAACCTATAACCTTTTTCACAGGTTTGTCACCATCACCAACTCAGGTCTTCTGTAGTCCGTCTAAACTTTCTCACAAAGCAACGACTGGTAAACAATTAAAAACATCTATATAAAGTTAGTTGGCAAAACAATATACATCCCTTCCTAAAACGGTGAACAAAGATTTACAAAGTATAAATGTCCTACACTTTAGTATTGTCACAGAAACACCAACACCCTTGCCCACTATGGTAATCTGTGAGATTCCCTTGAACAAAATACCTCTTTATGAACTTTAACACACACAGTGTAACGACATCTCACTCTTAAAGGCCAGCTGGCTTTACAGGAACTTTCCCCAAAAAATAAGTCAAGCCTACTGCCTTTGTCATAACCTTCCATTAACAAACAGACCAGGCTTATAGTCATGATCAATGGCTCTTCCATCATAACCAACGTAGTCCTGCTGTTTTTACAGTTCCAAAAATCCTTGGTCCTTAAATTGTGGAAATTTGATGGGTGGGAGATCTAGATTTCGGAAAGTCTGTGTGTGTGGGCAGGGGTGGATAGTTTGTATAGGTCAGAGAAATAAATCACTTCTGAAACCCACGTTTGTGTCCTTCCTCGCTTCAAAAACAATATACAAACTATCCTAAAACTATACAACAAGAATTCCCAAAGTGTAATTCTGCTATCCTTTGGGTTTGCCACAGAAGATAACTAAAACCAAACTCTTTGCCTACCATGATTATTTGTGAGATTTCATGAAATAAATAAATAACTGTCTACAAGATTTAACACATTTTTAGGCCTATTAGCTATAACACATGCTTTTCACAATAAATACATCTGTTCTACTGCATTTGCAAAAGATTTTCATAATGAACAGGTAAGGCTACATATGTAGCCTTGACTATTGACTTATAACAAAAACAAACTTGTTGAGCATAAGCTTTCCCACAAGGCAAAAAGTGCAATACAACCACGTATTTCAGCAGATGCAAACAACCTCGGACATATCAAAATCTGTACTCTAAGTACTCAGGTCTGACACTTTTTTAGAAGTGCTTCTTGAAGCTCTTTTTCTGTTGATCACGTAAATAATCCCTTTAAAGATGGACAACCAGAATTTATTGTGTTACCAGAAACCAAAGCATTGCTCAATGAATCAAGAGTTACCTTTAAATGGACCAGACTTGATCCATGCCATGTCAAATTTAGTCTTGTAATATCTTGCTCCACATTTTTTTGGAAGAGAAGGCAACTGTCTCTTCTGTGATGTACTCTCCACGGAACTGCAATTGCTTTCATCTGTATCCGAAATTACCCTAGCAAAAGGAAGTGCAAGAGTTGATTGCAGTTAGTGTGTTTGATACTGAAACTTTCAACTACTAAAGCTAAAACCTTGACAAGATGCATTTCTAACTGTTTCGGAACAGCTTGACTGGGTATTTATAGAACCTTTCCTCTCGGAAAATAATATGCTAGGTGTTGAGAATATCTAGCTATGATTTTTCGGTTCAGTACTGACTCCAACAAGGCCATTTATGTGGGATTTTTAAGGTTCACTAAGTTTGAAAAGCACCTTGGAAAGGGTTTGCTGTGCTCGCTCACCCACTACAACACGATGAAACGAGGCTTTAAATATAAAGCTGGGTATGCAGGAACCCTAGAAGTGCCTTCACAGAGGGGTAAGATACAACCCACCACTTGAGCGGTGTAATTTTACTCTCTATAATCAGACCAATATGCCCACTAGAAAAATCTGGCAGTATAAGACCCATGGCAGACTGGCCAAGTTTCCACCCGTAGTGACCTGGTGATATATCCTAATCAGAAGCTTCAGGAGTAATGCACTACAAAAAGGGGCTTTAGTAATTTTGATGCTCAATCTTTCATTTCTGGATTTTGAGCTAAAACGAAAACATGGATATGGCTTCCATTTTGTACCAGTACATCAGTATTCAAATAGTAATTAAAATTCGCTTTTTACTTCAAAGAAATTATTTTACTTCCAAATCCAAAAGTAACAAATATCTAGGTCAATATTTCAATCGAGACTAAAACAGCTCGGCACTTAAAACCTTAAAAATACTGGCAAAATCTATGGAATCACTGCATGTCATACAGCAAAGTACTCCAACATGTAGCTTTCAATGTTGCAAAACAAAAAAGCATTGCCAAGTGAGCTATCCTATCTAATGAAGATGAAATAAGTCAAGCAGTTGGGCAACAGAAAAATTGGACCATACAGGAATATTAAACCCAAAATATCGCCTTTCATGAGCATTGCGTCACAAATATTGTTTACAAAAATATCATCTGTTGGGAGTTAATAGTAGAAAATCCACACTTAATGGGATAACATTATTGTTAATGATATTCAAGACATATTTCAGCAAGACAATATTTTTGCTAATGATTTTCTGGCATACAACCCAGAAAATCATGCACATCACATTAAGTAGGAATAGAACCTTCTGATACTCAAAGCAACATTTAATATATATTTTCCTATATTAAATAGTTTTCACACACAAGATAGCAAATCAATCGATAGACATAACACCTTATATTAGCATCAACATGCAAGTAAGTGTTAATAAAGCAGAATCATCATAGTCCCGGACACATCCAATAACTCACCGGGTACAATTGGTGGGTCCTCGTGGGTATTGCGGCCGATTTTGAGGAGACGGCGATTCTTCCTTTATAGTTAAATAGTTTTCAGTTCTCTGTAAACGCTGTTGCTCTTCTTCACCCTCTTGCTTAGTTTCCCACAGCTGACAGTCACTTTCGGTACTGGGTTCCATTCTCAGCAGCTCTATCTGCAATCATGAAAACACCAACAATTGTATTGCAGGCACAATCCTTAGACTGCATAATCCTTTGTTTGGCCTCTATTTTGTGGAGTTCCTGGTCTGAATATATGTGACTCCGACAGTAGGATGGGATACATAGGCGTAACGGATGATATGAGATGCCAATTAACACGCTGTATGCCGCAGGGTGATTACTTCAGCCAATGAGAATGCTGGCTTTAATTATTACTGTCTGCCTGCACTTTAGGTTCCGTGGCAGGGGCATGAATAAGACAGACAGCATGCAAGTTTCCAATGGAGTAGTTGAGTGATCTTGATTAATTACAATTGCCAAAACTGTTACTGATTACTGGTAGACAAAATCAGTAAGGAAGACATAGGCATACAATACTAATAAATAGTACAACGGGGTATTTTATGGTTTCATTTTTCACTTCACCCTTTTCACTCACTGTTCTTCTCTTTTCACTTTATACTGTATACACAATGAATGTCACAATGTTGCCTTCTTCAAATATTTTGGGATTCATAAAAGGAATGAGAGTAAAATAATTACAATTTCCCAAACACTTATAAAGCATGGGCTAGCTTATGTTGTCCACAAACATACAGTTCCTACAGATTGGTGGAAACTACAAGACACAGACGGGGTCCGGTTGCGAGGGAGATCCTAGGTGTCTAAGCGGGCTGTGAGCGACGAGGGCGATGTGCCAAACACGCTCCAACCCCCCTCCCGAGACCCATGGTGCAAGTAGCGCCAAATTTTTAAGTGCAGAAACACTCCCGAATTTGGAGTTTTTTTTGGGATTGAGCATTTGCTCTCCTTTTTTATGCACTTTTTCACCCACCCCCTTTTTTTCACTTTCACGTCCCTTGGTTAGGGTGGACGATTAGAGAGTCCATACCGCCGGGGTATAGTCCTGATGAATGCCTTGGTAAATTTAAGCCTCCAAAATGGCAGAAACATGTTGACTGACTAACTGATTTACTGTATTTCTCTGAATTTTACCATTCCTAAACCTTGGCAACCAAATTCAGACACATAATACCTGTTAATTCGTGTTTTAGGGATCATTTAATAAAATATTTTTTCTTTGATACTCGTTTAGACACTTTTAATTTAACTCACCCTCACAACACGTCCTTCTTCACACAACCAGCTCCGCAGTCTTTCTGGTGTTGTAGCACACCAAAGAGGCACTCAGCCTCTTTGGTGGGGCCCGATGATGAAGCATGACACTGACTAGGTCGGTGTGTGAGGGCTTTCCTATTTCACCCTAAGTGAGTGTGTGATCCTTATTTATCTCGCTCCAATCTAGTGGCATTTTTTAGACTGATTTGGCCTCTCTCTTTTTGTTTATCTACATTGAACCGGGGATTGAGAGAAGCCTTCTTGACTCTCCCTACCTCTCCCATTGTTGTTTTTGTACAATGTTGCCTTCTTCAAATATTTTTGGATTCATAAAAGGAATGAGAGTAAAATAATTACAATTTCCCAAACACTTATAAAGCATGGGCTAGCTTATGTTGTCCACAAACATACAGTTCCTACAGATTGGTGGAAACTACAAGACACAGGGGAGCATTATGTTTTGGGTCCAACTAAATTTAAGGTGGTTCCATGTCATCCATCGATCAACGGCCTGGGAGAAACTAAAGATTTTGAAGTTTCCAATGTCCTTGGAGTTTTTTTAATTTAGGAAGTATCAGCATGTCATCTCCATATTTATAGCAAGTGAAATGAAAATCATTCATCATTCCCCGTAATAATTTCATGTAGCACTTGAAAAGCATTTTTCGAGATGATCGAGCCTTGAGGAACTTCTGCTGTCATTCTATAGGGTTTGAATGACAAAGGAGGAATATGGATGACATTTGTTCTATTTGTATTCTAAGTGACGGTGGTACCCTCTATACCGGCTTTGCAGAGTCTTTGTATTAGGTTGTCATGATTGACTGTGTCGAAGGCAGTGGAACGGTCCAAGAGAAGAAGGGCAGCAGCCGCATTCTATCTACTGTGTTTCTACAGTTTATGCTGTATGATGATTAGGACAGATTCAGTGCCTATTCCTGGACGAAATCCTGTTTGGAAATCAGCAAGTATCTTAAATTAACTGCACTCTCTTGGCAAAGCTTGCTCCTACTATAAGTTTTCAGTGAGATGGTCTGTGTGCTATAGGTCTGTAGTTGTTGGGATCTTGAAGGTCCATATATGTTTTCTTTAATAACCGGCATATGTAGGAGTATGATTTTTTTTTTAAGTCTTCTGGAAGACCTCTCGTTAAGGAGTTGTAGATCAGTGTTCCGACTGGGGTTGAAACGCAACTGCTTAAAACATTTTTTTTGAAGATTTATGGTCAGAGGGGCAACAGTGTGTGCTACATGGAGCCATCCACAGAGTTTTTGAGTTTAGTTTACTGTGTCCAGATCCGAGTTGACTGTTACTGCGCTTCTCGGTCCTCAAATGTCAGTGTGCTCCATGGTCAATATGCAGTAGCAGGTAAGGTTTATTTAACTGGGGTGAGTTGTGGTGTATTGTGTTGGATGGCCACCAGGTGGTGGTATGAGCACATAACTGGAGTAATCTTTTGGAACGTGAAGAGGTCTGGGTTAGCGAAAATGACACCTAAGATGCGTCCTGCAATGTGTGTGGGTTTGGGGATGATGATGTAGGCTGAGCGCTTCTGTTGGCCAGTGAGGAACATTCTAGGGTGGCTCATATCAGGTTTCTCAAACCATATGTCCAGGTCACCAGGGATGCATAGGTTTGAATACAGAGAAAGAAGGTTTCAAACTATGTCTAGAAAGGGAATGTACCACAGTTATGTGGTGGTCTGTATTAAAGAGACGGTTACAGGAGAAGGTTGCGGTAGGGTTACCTCTGACAAGGAGGGGCTCACAATCTTGTAAGGAAACATTCTTAGCCAGGGTAACAATTGTTGTTTCCTTATAGGATAGCTATTCTGCCTCATCTTTTGCCTATGGGATTTTGTTCAAGAAAACCCTTTGCCAAATATAGTAGGAAGAGGCTCGACTTGTTTACCCCGTGACAAATGCAATAGGAAGGGGTTTTGCACAGTGAAATGTCTGACAAATGCAATGGGGACAGATTTCACATTCTTAACTCTCTGGCAAATGCAGAAGGAAGTTGTTTTGCATTGTGAACTCTGACAAATGCAAAAAAAAGAAGGGGTTTTAAATAGTGAATGAACTCTGTGACCAACCCCATAGGAGGGGAACTTACATTATTTATCACTAACATACTTTCTTAAGTAGATGGGTGGTTCGGGAAGGGGGCATGACTAGAGAGGTCTGGTTTTCATTTTGTACATTTGTAATTTTATGTCTAATAATTAGTTGTATGTAATCAAAAGTACCTTTCTTTTTTATAAAATCAACAAATTGGCCATGTGTTGATTTAATAAGAATTATTTTATGCTCTGTGTACTTCTTTGAGTTTCTACCCACAAAACCTACCAGAGTGCACCATGGGCAGTGTACCTCGCTACCCTGAAAGACAACATTTAAATAGGTGTACTATGTGCTCAGTTTGGTTCCAACAGTAAGGCAGCAACATAAACTTCAGTTCCAATGAAGATGTATCATGTAGCTGATGAAATGTTAATAAGATTCAAAAGCAGCAGTTATTCAATAAGTCCGAGTAACGAAGGGCAAAACTAATTTTAGACATCAGGAGGTTCTTTAAAATGATATGTGTAAAGATCCTTCCAATCGGGACCAAATAAAATATGATAAAATGTTTTCTGACCTAATATGGACTACATAAACATTGTAAAACTTTTAATATGTTTTTACATGCATTATATCCGGATCCAATACAAGCCAATATGTCATATTTCCGGCATAGGATAGTAATAATCGCAGCAGTAATGGTATGTTTACACCTAAAAATGTAAAAGAACATTGCTATATGACAATGGATTTTACTTTAATGTTATGGAGTTTGTAGTATATCTCATTTTATTGTACACTGATGCAATAAGAGATGAAAATAGCCAAGAATTTGCGTGCTGATCTTTAATTAATTGTAAAAGTTTGCATGCGGTTTCTATGCTGTGGTTTACGTGTTACAGTATCTTTGTGGACTTCAGTATGTGGGTGGCATTGAAGACCAATCATGATATCAGGTCAATAACCCCATTGGTATTATCAGAAGGTATGATGAGCGATATGAGGTAGTAGCACACCTTTAGGAAAGATAATGTTGAGCTCATTGTTCAATTTGTGTAAATTTAAAAACAACTGTCAACAATAATATGGTGTTCAATCCCATTGCCAAATGGGTTAAACTAAGAAAAAGGCTTTCATAATTTCCTCTGGAATAACTATGGCCTCACGGGGGTGTGGTGGTCCAGCCAGCCCATTAAGGCGTTGTCAGTTGGACCACCATTGCACTGCCACAACCGCCAGGGAACCACGTTCCCTGGCAGTCCTGTGGCAGTCTGAGGTCTGCAATATACTTGTGCCCTGAACCACCGCCAGTGGCACCATACTAGAAATGACAAATGAATCATGCTTAATCCTTTTTACCAGCGTATCACTTACCTCATAAAATAGTAAGTAGAGTTACGCAGTACTGCACAAGCGTCCTGCATGCGTTCACTGTTCTACCATCCAGCTGCATGGGCTCTGCATTAACTGTTATTTGACAAAGCTCTGGGAGCACATTGGCACTGCATTAACTAATGGTTTGTCCAGTAGGGCACAGCGCTAATACCTACTCAACTCTCATTTCAGTTTCAGGGCGCTCACTCTGTCCTGATGATGATCTTGACTCATTAAAGATTGAAATGTCGTCGACCCCCATTGAAAATCTCCCTATTTGTACATATTGTTCTGGATTTCTTTTTGTTGTCCGTGTGATATTTTGTATACTGTCACTTTCACTCAGTCACGTTGCGCACCTTTTTTCACTCATGTGAGCACCTGAATGTATTTGTGTAAATATCAAATTACAAGGAATAAAAATATACATGTTGCCCTACGAAGCTTGCTCCCCAACTGATTCAATCCCTAGACAAAATAATATTTAATCTTGTGTTACTGGACCTATTCAGGCCACCTTTGAACCATTGTTCTTGTTATAACTGGACCACCGCCAAGCATATTAAGACTTTATTCACCGCAAGTGGTGTCACAAAGGTTCTTCCTCCATGTAACTGCTGGTGGCGAGGAAAAAAGGTGGCCTGACAGGGTCCCCTCTTGCCTATGTGCACGGGGTGCATACCGGGGGGGGGCACATGTTGTACCCCCCCTGCAGTTCTGCACCCCCCGTTTCTACACCTGAAAGAATGCACAAGATGGTGCATTCCTTCCCGAGCAGGAACGTGCATTGGTGGTTCCGTGGCAGTGCTATTTAAGGCTCACAATGAGCCTTTAAAAAGCACCAATATGGGACCGCCACGCAACCTGTTGACCAGACCACAAAACTACTTGTAATCTGACAGGCGGCAGTAAATTTGGGTGGCCCTGGAGAGGGGCGAAGGAGTGCCGCCCGCTCCAGGACCACCAAAACTTGTAATCAGGTCCTAAGTAGGCTACTTATAATGTTTGCTATAGCCTGCATTTATTTGTACATTATAATTGTTTTTTTATTCATCAGTTAATCTGCAAATAGCCTGGCGAAGTACTGCATACGTTAGTAACTTTTTTGGGATTGTTTTCGTCATGATCTATGGCTCTCCTTGCAGCTCTTGGCAAATACAGGAGTGTCACATTCCAAACTTGCTTGCGCCACGAGCATCAAAAAGGAAACAAGGACTGAAGGAGATCACAATATGTCACAGATGCCTGGCAAAACACTTTACATACCTAGAGGAAGTACTATGTGTCAGTTTCCAAATACAAACTGCAATTCCCATGATTTAATGGAAGGTTCACATTGTTTAGAAATGGCAACCAATGGCATTGGGGAGTCTGTTCGAGTGCACAGATTGGTGGCTTCATCTGAGGCCAAGAGCTTATCTACCACAGCAATGGATTTGCATAAGGTTTCAAGCGATGACTCCTGGAGCTTCACAAAAGGTGCGCGGTGCATACTGATATTTCTCAGCATAAGGGGTATCGATTTTTTCCCCTAAAATCATTTCAAAATGCTTTTGCAACTGTTTTCACAAATGGTGATTTTGGAAAAGGGGGCACTTTAGGTTGGACAGTGGTAAGGGAAGGCTTTCGCTTACTCACTTTATTCCTGCTATCGTTATGCCTTCTCCGGCCTTCCTTGTTACATGCAAACGTTTTGGATGTGCATTAGATGCATTGTATCTCTAGTTCCAAATGGCCTAGATCAAGCTTTGTTTCAGCAACAAAGACTGTTCTTCTCTTTTTCAAAGTGATATGTTCGGTATATTATTTTATTTATTTGAAGTTTTTATATCGTGCCTTGTCACCTGGCCAGTATTAAGGTGCTTTACAGAGAACAAAACGGTGTACATGAGTGAGTAACTCAAGAAACGCGGAGGCGAGAGATGCTGGGTTGAGAGAGGGTGGTAGGATCAAACAACATGAAACAATTGAGTAGAAGTCATGTGCTCACTTCAGATATGACAGTAAGATAACACATGAGCACTGTGTTGAAGGTGGTATATGTGGGCCAAGAAATTTGTTTACTCCTCGCAGAGGTAATATTTCAAGAGTGAAGTCTTGAGGCCTTTCTTGAAAGATAGGATGTAGGAGCTGTGTCGTAGGTTAAGACATAGGGAGTTCCCTTCCTCTTGCTTTAAATAAATCAATAAATGATCTAAACAACCGATAAATAATTATAATTTGCACTTTCTAAAGTCTCACATATGCCCTGCATGTGTCTTGTCAGGGCATCTAGAAAATAAGATGAATCAATATACTGTATTTGTCCTTCAAGGTAGCCTACAATGGCGACCATGGCCCTTGACTCACCTTACAGCTGCCCAGCCCCTCAATTATGAATGTAAACTTCTTTAGGATGTGATGCAACATTTGTTCCAGTTTACAATGTATCTTGATGCAAGATGTAAACATACTACTAGATGATAGATAAATCTATCCTAAACATGCCATGCCTTCATGTGTAGAAATGCAGATTTGTGACCTTATCAATGTCCAGCGATTAACATATTCTAGCTATATAGCTTACACAACGACATGTAGGATTTTCAACACTTTTTGCATGGTGCTGGAGATAGAACCGAGATTATTTGTCCGAGAGGCACATTTCTAAACCAGAAGTGGTGATCATCTAATTTCCATTTCTCATCTGTTAACCCCTTCGACGCTCATGACGAGCTGGGCTCGTCATGGCGTAGCCTCCTCGCACGCTCATGACGAGCCCAGCTCGTCACGTAACATGCGCTTTCGCAAAAC
Organism: Lissotriton helveticus; assembly: GCF_964261635.1. Taxonomy (NCBI): domain Eukaryota; kingdom Metazoa; phylum Chordata; class Amphibia; order Caudata; family Salamandridae; genus Lissotriton; species Lissotriton helveticus. Next base: position 1,752,877,999 of record NC_136061.1, on the reverse strand, counting down.
CCAGCGTACGGGCGGAATTCCGCCCGCACGCATGCGGTTAAGAAGAGAAGATTGGTGTTGCCATTCTCTTATCCAGGCATCAAGGCTCAATTGTATATTTTGAAAGATCCCTTTCTCAAGTGAGAATTCTGTGACCGGATGTTCATATTGACTTTAACATATGCTTTCAGCGATGGATAAGTGCCTAGGTTAACAGATCTTTGTCAGCATATAGCCTCTTTCAAAAGGGGTGCTTGTAGTCTGTGAACATCTCAGATTGGTAAGGAACCCTGAGCGAGACACATCCTTGTCTCACTTTATTAAAGAATACTGTATTGCCTGTGGTTATGGACGGTCTCAAATCCCTAAATTTGACCTGAACACGGTTGGATAAGAGGAAAAACACTTTTCTTTCTATTCTCATGCTAAAAATTCGTGGAAACAGATGCGTCTTTTTAAAAAAAAACTACCCCTTCTTAGATGAGATTAATTGGGATGTGTGTAAGACTTCTATGAGAAAGACTCTCTCTGTGGGTGCTGATTTCTGGAAGACAGCAGACGCAGCTTGGTTTAAACTCGAATTAGAAATACAAAATTTGAAGACCAAGCACAAGGCCATGGTTTGTAGGAACAGTTACAGGAAATTCATATATTTTAGGAGGCTACTAAACTCCCTTTCTAGTAAATCAAACTGAGTAGGTTTTCAAATTAAAGGCATTAAGTAGTCAGGCTTACAATGGCTCGTTTGTTTTTCTTGCCATGAACTGCACCTCAGGGTCGCAGTGGGCATGGCGGACACTAGAAGGTTACATTTACTATTCTAACTCCAGTCCTTTTAGGGAAAGAGAAACTGGCACCCAGATATTCCAGGAGGTTTATTTACTATTCTAACTCAAGTCCTGGACTATTTCGGGGAAAGTTTTAAATTCCCAAGTATTTTTAACAAGGGTTGAAAAGTGATAGTTTTTACTTGGAAAAAGTGCTTCCTTGAGGGTGCAGTTCAGGGCAAAAAAATCTAGCAATACCCTTCCAATGAAGCCTTTAGAAATTCTTAGCAGGAAGCTAAATGGAAAAACTGAAAATATTAATTTAAAATTATTTTTGTCAGGAATAATGCTTTGAAGAATTGATGAACAGGTAAAAGTTTGAGGACTATTAAAAAGAAACTCACCAGGTTTGTGAGAGACCCATTAAATCTTGGAGCACTTGGCGACAACTGGGAAGCATGTTCGCCAGAGCAACCATTCCCATAACTTAGACCCAGAGCCTGATGCAAGATGGGATTCATTTTTTTAAATACTATTACTCTCTAATCACATTATAATAAATCGCATACATTCTTTTGTGGGGAGGCCGTAAGCCCCAGCGTTGTTTTTTGTGAACCTCACATCTCATTCTTAGATCTGGTAGAGCTTGCTTTTTTTTTTAATTTGTTTTATTGGGGTGTCAGAACACAAAAGAAGACAAGCATAATTCATAAACAACAGACAAAAAAAAGCATCAACTGTGACTGATACCCCAAATGTTTTCCCCAGTGTTTTTCCCCTCCCCACCCCCCCGGGGTATCCATCCTCAAGCAAAGCCAAAAAATCTAAGAGCACATTATAATAAATTGCATACATTCTTTTGTGGGGAGGCCGTAAGCCCCAGCGTTATTTTTGGTGAACCTCACATCTCATTCTTAGATCTGGTAGAGCTTGCATTTCTCTTCCCACCATTGCCCCCGAAAGCAAACAAAATGGAGTAGTACCAGTTAGTTTGTTTGGAGACTTGTCAGCTTAACAAAGTTATCTAGCTCTTTTAGGAGGGAGAACACTTAGGGCTTCTATTGATATAACTAGATCAATACATCTTCATTCAGCAAAATATCATGCATCCTGATCTTCACATGAATGCCCCAGTCTGACAAGTTCTGTCTAAGTTTACTCGCTAGTGGTTCCTTTACTAATGCGAATAAGAGGGAGGAGAGGGAAGAGCCTTGGCTGGTACTTTTCTTAGCACCCAGCTCTCCGATATCTCCTATCCTGAACCTTTTTAGCAGGTGAAGTGTAGTGGAGCTTAATCCATCCAATAAAGTTTGGTGCAAAAGTCATGTACTATAATAATGCTATTCTATATTCCCAGCTGGTGGTATTGAATTCGTTTTTGGATGTCAAGTGCAGCTTCAACATGTTCCCATTAGGTGATATAATCACCTCAGAAATGTAAGATGTTGCTCCTTTTTGATGTTGGTGCACCAAACTTCTGATAAGCCTCCCAGGTCTGTTCATAAGTGCTTTGCTGAGTATTATTCATCATTGATAGGGGTATATAACAGATTAACATGTCCACTGCTCAAATTAATTTCATATTTCCCCATACTAATTCACAACTAATCCTTTTTTGGGTTCCAGAGTAGATTGCCACCCACCGAAAAGTACTTTAACACCTCACAGGGATAGCAAGCGCTATGTAAATACAATCCCTTCCTCTTCGATCTCCCCACTGTCCTTTCAATCCAAATAACAGACTAACATGTCCCCTGCTCAAATGAATTTCATATTCCCCTTTGCTAATTCACCACTCATCCTTTTTGGGTTCTGGAGTAGCATGCTACTCGTCGAAAAAGCGCTTTGACACATCATCAGGGGTAGTAAGTGTTATATAAATGCAGTTACAATACACTGCAGCCTGATCCTTGATTCCCGTTCCTGCGGGCACCTTACAGACAGTTTACTTTTACTTGAAGCATGCTTGGGAACATGGACTATAAAGTCAGAGAAGTATTTGAGGCATATTTAGGAACCAAAAGTATTATAGCTGAACTCACTTGCAGTAGTAGAAAACTATATGGTTTGTTGAACATTACTGGATCGTAGACCTAAAGTAACGGCAGGGATTTTACAGGTTATATTAAGACTTTTAGATATTCAATATGTACATAAAGTACTTATTATATTGGTGATGTTTATGTAAAGAATTGATTGGTATTCATTGTGGGCTATGTAGTATTGATTAATGCGCATCACATTTCAGTTTCCCAAATACTACCTCACTTTAGAGATAGTGAGTTTATGTTGAAGGTGGTATAACATCCATCACAATTACAATACTATATATGTTCCAGTGTTATAGAGCTACCAGTACCTGCTTCAATACAGAGGGTTTAAAAAAAGAGATATTGTCAATATATTAGTTCTATAGAAAACAATAGTTAATGTGCTGTACTGGTTAGGTGCTAAATGTTTGTCTTGCCTTTTGATATCCACTGCAACCCCCAGACGCTAATTGCCCAGGTGAGTAGCAGGTCGAATTGATAATATTCACATTCTGTACTGTCTATTATCCCATTTATCCTTCTTGTGTCCAAGGTTGGCCTACGTATCGCAAATATGTGATTAACTGTGGATAAGGTGAAATGCAAAACCCTACATCGCTCCTGTTGGATCCCGACTCCAAGGTTAGTGCTTGATCACAGTTTCACAGGATACAGCTAATGATGTTTGGGATAAGCTTTATGTACTGAACTTCGTCAGCTCAAGGTGAATGAATCTATCGTGAGATGAATATTTAAGTTAGTTGTACCCTTCATGAGCTTAATTTATAATTATCCTTAATTTATTATCAACATTTTTACCATCAAATCACAACAAAGAGATCTATAATGTTTGTAATAATTCGCAATATTTGGCCAAATTGCTCGATCATTCATTTAGGGCCCCCTATTTGTGTTAAGTAGAGTATGCCTGAATAATGTGGTCATGTAACTTTTAGAAAGTTTATAGATGGAAGTGAAACATTGGGAGGGAGGGGGGGGGGGTGCAGCCATCCTCCACCACATTTGAATTTTCGCACTTGCACTATGATGTGAAGCTATAAAGAACTATAATACAATTTGCTTGACAAATGAAAGACCATCATCAAACCAAAATGCTTAGTTTTTAGCAGAAGTGGGTGCCATCGGCAACAAGCAAGTTTTGCAGGCCAACAAAAGAGGGACCAGGAAATTAAATGATGACTACAGAGAAGGACTTCAGTTTTGTCTGCATTTAATTTTAGTCAGTTGTTGGGTATCTAAAAGGCCAAAGATTTTAAAAAATTGCGTGGAGTCTAGCTAAGGCTATAGATGAAGGAGATGATAATTTGAGTATCATCGGCCCACTGCCCAAACAACTTATTTATTGTAACAGACGCCAGTTAAGTTCTGCTGCATGTAGACTCAAGATACAGCAGCAAGAATGTATCTGTCATATTAAGGAATATGGGGTGAGAGGATGGAGTGGGTGGTTTGAGAATAGTAGTAATGGATGTATCAACAATCTATATAACAATCAGTTCATTAGTCAGCACAGAGAGAGATATATATTGCATAGACGAGGCATATTAAGATAGTAAATTCACAATACGAGATGGTGTCTTGTTTGGACAAAAAAAAGGTTTGAAATCATTTCTGTACCCTAATAACAGAGTAATTTTGTAACAGAGTAATGTAATGTGGGAGAGGTGAGGCGCAGCAGCCAGAGCTTCTGACTCCAGAGCATGGGATCACGGTTCGATCCCAGTGCCGGCAGCAGCTCAGCTCCACATCATGACTCTGGACAATAGCTCACTTAATCTCCCAGATGGCTCCCAGTGCCTTGAAACTTTAACAGTTCAAGGCACAGTTAGTTTCATCTGTAACTTGAATTTTCAAGTGCAAGTCTAGAGGTTATCTTCTTATCCGTGCTAGGATTCAGGAAGTCCGTCTAGACTTACATATCTTGGGTGTTAATTTAAAGTTAAAAGGGTTCTTATCCATTAGTTTAGCATAGATCTATAGCAGAGTTCTGTTGCATTGCCAAATCAAAGTAATGCCATCTATGTCCCTGTACTTTAAAGCCACACATAGATTATGGTTCTGAGGTATTCATCCAACAACCCATGATCCTGTGGCCTGTCATATGAAAAGATGTGCATATGGTGGTGCAGATTTCGCTCCCATTGTAGCCTCTCGGTTGGTATGTAGATGTCTTTGGTTGAAAGAGATGATGTTATTCAGTAGACAAAATTCCAGCATCTCTAGAATTATCAAGTTGGCCTCTCGATAGTGTACTTTTGTATTGATTCAGTTCCATCTCCATCTCTGTGTGGCTGACAGAAGTGTAAAGAATCAATAGTAGCAAGTGTGTGATCTGTCTGGCACTGTAGGTCTTGCAGTTTAAGTAGAAAGTCTTTGGTGACGCAGATGTAGCTTGGAAATCCCTTCATGCATTTTTGTAAGAGTTTATAGTCTTCAAAATTAGAGCATATACAGTTTACTCCCAAAGTTATTCGTCTTCTTGTGTATGTGTAGCTACTTTTGTATAGTTTAGGGCCCATTCACCGAGTCCTAATATGTAAGTATTGTTTTCTTCTTATGTGAGAAGTACTTCCAAGTTTGGGCTTCAGCTCCTGTTGTATTGTTTCAGATGGGCACGAGGTACTTTTTTTTGCATCCGGTCTTTTTGTCCAGATGTCTTTGAGCTTCTTTCATGTAGTGATAATTTTAAGGAGGGTTACATTCACGTTAATATCAGGTTCATTGATATTATGATTTAATTGGTGCTTAGGGAACAGCTTTTATTCAGTCTTGTGTTCATCTTAAGATACTGTCTTTGCTTTTTATACTCGGCAAGGCTGTCCTCCAATTCCTTAAGTGATGATTTGCACAACAGATCGATAATGTTGCACAGTGGAGGATACAAGTGAATACTGATTTGTGTTTGATGTTGCTCTACCTGGGATACAACATGTCAATCCCGAGTTCCTGAGATATTTCTTGTATATTAACTGTAATTTGTTCACCGTCTGAAAGATTTGTAAGAATGTTGACGTCCTCCAAGTCTCTGCAAGTAACAGGGGTGAGCCCTATTGGTTAGATGTTCATTCTCTGCAGTGCTTAGAAGCCCTAGGGATTATCAGAGTCTGAATCCGTTTAATGCAGGCCTGTCTGCCAAGTAGAACACCTCTCAATCGACTAATACAAGCAGGATTGTTCCCCCCAAAATTACTTAAATCACATATTCCTTTTAGTTCGAGCATTCAAGACCTCTTGTATATAATTTACTATATACTTATATGTGTATGTACTTTGTGGATTCTCGAGATCAGCCCTAGTACTGGTCTGCTTCCGCTTAGGGCCTTTTTTCTATTTTCTTGATAGAAACCGACCAGCAGAGGTCAGTAAAATACCAGAATCATTTTAGCATTCTCTAGATTCCAGTCCATAGAAATGGTCTTCCACGAGCACCCGTAGACAATAATATTTTTTTTAAATCTTGGTTTTTCAGTGATAGGACTACTGGAGGTCCTGATTTTATATTAAAAACAGAGATTTGGACTATACCATTTCCCACTGAAAGGCAATATTTCTCTCCAAATGTTCTCATACCTGGCGTGTCACGCAGTTTGGTGCTTACTTTCCCTCCATATTAAAGAACAGTAGATGCTTCAGCACCCAAGCTAATATGCTGCATAGCTAAATATAAGGTCCCAAAGGCGAGACCGATAGCATTGCACATGCTTGTTATGTTTTGTTGCTGTCTGCCAGACCAGTAACTGTCTTTCTGCAGCTGAGAAGTTTCCCAAGCTGCCCTTTCAGACTCTCAGCTCTTCTAATGCTTTAAAGTTTGGCTATACACAGCTTCAGCATGTGATGCCAAAAAGAGGCTGTAGTGCTTCAGCATGTGATGCCAAAAAAGAGGCTGTAGTGGGGGGGTTGCAGTGTTGATTTGACAGTTACATATTTTGCACTGCGTTTCCGTACTGGAGGAGGTGGGGGCTTTGCAATCATACTACGGAGTTTCTTTGAGACAAATGATACCCCTGGTGCTCCCAGTGATGTTGGCATGCATCCACAGTAGCAATGACATTAGTACAGAAGGGACTCGACAACAGCTGCCAGTGCAACAGGGAATATAGCAGCTATTATCTGCTATATCTGTAGTAGGGGTCAAACCTGCCTCTGTGACAGGGACAATGCGGTAAAACGAGTGCCAGCACAAAAGGGACAACAGCAGTAACAGCAGTTGCAATGGAAGAAGAGACCAACGGTGTGACCAAAAATGCCAACATTATTGACGAGGAATAAAAAGGCCTAACCCGATCTGGGGATTACTTTTGATTTTCTGTGGGTTGTCAGAAATACAATGTTTACAAACATTTGCAGAATCGTCTTTTGTCTGGAGTTGGACTTGGCTCTCCCTGAAGTGTTATCCCCAAACTTTTTGCCTTCAACCTCCCATTTTCTGAACTAGTTTTTGTTGGCTTTTAGTACCCTGCACACTTTCCCACTGCTAACCAGTACTAAAGTGCTTGCGCTCTATCCATTAAACGGGGTGGAATTGGCTCTGGCACCCCCCCTCCCCACACAATTGGCATCTGTAATTTACTTTTAGGTTCCTAATAAAGTAACTGAGAACTTTCCATTGGGAGCAAGCAGGAATGCAGAGTTGGGTGCCTAAAGAATTGAAGTTTAAAACCATCTTTAATGGTAAAGTCCTATTTTAAGTCGCAATTCTGAAAATAGCACTTTTAGGAAGTTCGCAAATTTACACTGAATCCAGACTGTAATTATTCAGTCAACACTTTTTCCATAAGATCAACTAATTTATTTGCCTTAATCTTCTTGAGTTTTTTTAGACTTCATAATATTTGTATACATTTCAGAGACACCTAAACATATTATTCAGACCAAATTGCTGTGTAAGGCACATTATTTACAGCCCTTTGGTAGTAACCATGTTGTTTACAAAAAAATCAGATTGAACACAACTTTACAAAAAATAAATCAAATACATTTCCCATCTAAAACATATGTCAGACTTGAACACGGCTTTGCATATTTCTGAATGTAACAAACTAATCACCCAATTTCTATGGTATTGAGACTTCTATTGTTAGTCTTATTCCGAAATTCTTTTTCAAATTCTCCTGTAGGGGTTATTAAACGCACTCGGTTAGAGTAGGCTACAAATGTCTCTTCCAGGATTGCCTACAAGAAGTTTTTGCCAATAGCAGAAATAACTAACCTATATTGTTCGTTGGTGCGTTTTTGCTAAAGAACTCAATATTACGGTCAATAATTAGAACCACAGGGAGACAAAGGTAAAAAGTTTTTATAATATACAAGGCCAAACACTACAGCCCAACCACAAATTCATAGAAATACAAATGGGTACCCAACACTAACTTTAATCATGTTCTTACAAAATCAACCAGTCAGGGTCCTGATGAGAACCCAAAACCAACAAGAGGTTCGAAACGCGTTGACAACCAATACTGGGGAGTTCTTTCAACTATTGCTAAAACTGGCTGTAGGCAACCCTGAAAGAGACATTGGTAGCCTACTCTAACAGAGTGCATTTGATAACTCCTATAGTAGAATTTGAAAAAGAGGTTCATAAGATTCTGGTATGGAAAGAGGAAGAGGAACCTTCTGAAGGTATGCCTGCACATTTTATGACAACTAAGCATTGGTTGCATACTTATTCTTGGCTTCGCCAATGGAGCAGAATCACTGAGAAAGAAGGTGCATTGAGCTTTCCTAGATACGGGACATTAATACCAGAATTCTTGATGATTAGAAAGGAATGTTGTATGAGAAGAAGCCTCCACCTCGACCATCTCAATAAGAAGCTCTGAGTGTATGGAAAAAGGCTGCAAGGGAGAAGGAGAGGAAAAAAATACCAGAGAAGGACAAAGGCGGGCGGTGCAGAATTATGCGGATGCTTGATGGGATAACAACATGGGTGGACTTACATAGAGGGAACAAGACCATATCCATCTATTACTACGAAAGCAGCTAGGAAAGGAAGTAAGAACGATCACCAAAAGAAAGATGGGGATGAGATGGATACGAATTCAGGGAATGAGATTCTGAACCAGATGCTCACTTCAAGACCTCCGTCATGTACAACCCTTACTTCTTTCACAGAATAAAGTTCTGGTACATGTGCCACAGTGGCAACTGCTCCTGAAGATCCAGATTTAGCACAGATTGAAAGACCTGTACAGATACATGAAGTTATCCCACCAGTTGTGGCTCGACCACAGGTTGCAGTTCCAACTGTGACTAATGAGTCTGGAGTGCATACCAGAGCCCAAATAACGCCTGCAAATGTCCAGTAATTACAAATGCTCCTCCAAATGAGGATTTAAGGCCAGAAGCTCATCAAGCCGCTGGAGGTATACCTATCACCAGGTTTGTTTCGACTTCACAAAATTCTCAACTTGTTGTGTTGAGACCCCCACAGACAGTGCAAGCACTTATAGATGAAGGGACATTAGTCTTCATATCCCCTATTACTCCTAGTGACATAAATGCTACTGAAGAGGGTTATATGCCAGCTTGGTTAGAAGAAGCAGAGGGAATTAGGAAGGCAGAAAGCACAGAGGTACAGAAGAGGCCAGACACAGAAAGGGAAAAGCCTTTAAATGATACTCAAATGAAGGTGGAATTAAAAGAATAAGGGGACGTTTAGAATTCGAACATATCGAGCAATACCAAAGAAAGAAATTAATTTACCTATGTAGGAAGATTACAAGCCCCCCCTTTAGATGATAACAAATTGACAAAATGGGCTCAGAAATAGAAGATTGATCTTGCAAAAAAAATTCCATCTGCAGAGAAGCTATAAGGTCCAATTGGATAATCCAGAATAAGAGAAAATGAGTTTCAGGAATGCTTTTACACATTATTGAATTAGTCGAATGCATTTGTAAATGGAGTGAGACCGAGAAACTTTAAATTCAGTGGGCAAAGGAGCATGAAAAGAAAAAGAGAAGCAGCTATAGCAGGGTAGAACACAAGGGAAGCAAAGGAGAAACATCATCATAAACACTCAGAAATAGCAAGAGGAATGTATGGTTATCTTCCTTGGAGTAGAGGTGATTTGGGTGCATTTACAGACAATTTGCCGAAATTGAGCGACAAACCGGTGCAATGGTATGCACAAGTGGAACGTTCATAAAGAATCCAATGGCGTTTTTGACAGATTTGAATACATTTTAGACATTGTAGTACCTGCTGATTTTTGGGCTGAATGTAAGACTGCTGTAATATGGCTGAAAGTGAGGGAGACTAGGACAAATGCATCATCTCCTATAGTGATGGAGAAATACGAGGCAGGGATTACTTTCCTGAAAGGCAGAGTGCCACTGAGAGATTTGGATTGGATTAAAATTAAAAGAACGACCCAAGAGCTGACAAACAGTGCATAAATATTGTGAGCGATTGTTTCAGGCATTTCAGCAGCACATAGGATGAGAATAAACTGAAGAAAAAGGATATGGGGATTTTGTGTCACTGTTTGTTTTTAGGACCGAAACCAGAGATCTGTATGCATATTACTCAAAGCATGATCTGTTGGCAGAACAAGTCACCCTATGAAATCTTGAGAAAAGTAACATACTGCAGTGACGAGTTCGGCATAAAGCAGAAGAACATTAAAGAGAAGTTTGTCGGTACAAACAAGGTTGGCTCAGAAAGGTTTACAGAATCCTTTTTGCAGGAGATCAAGGGAATATGCAAGGGGTTGCAGTTCCACAGGTTAGTGGTTTACAGTCATTGATTCATCTCTGGGTTTCTTCTCAGTGCCTTTGCATGTAGAAAGTCAGTATCTTTTTTCCTTTGTGTTACAACAGAAATTATTAGCATGGTGTGGTGTCCCACAAGGGTATAGAGTCTCATCCATTTTAAACCAGATTCTGAAAAGAAATCTGGAGACCTAACAAACGCCAAGTAAATCGACCCTTGTGGAATATGTTGAGGACATGCTTGTGCCATCAGAAACACAAGAATCTTGTACACAAGACACCATTGCCTTATTGAATCACTTGGCCATGTGGACAGAGATGCACGAGATGCCCAAAAAACGGTGGCATACTTCTTTACTACACTGGACCCCATTGCTGCAGGTCTTCCCAGTTGCCTAAATTGTGTTTAATCATTTAACTTTGTTATCTGTAAATGATGCAGATTGTGATGAAATTAACCTCTTGCCTGCTCATTATGGAACTACGCCGTCATGAGCCACGAGCGGCGTGTGCTTATGACGGCGTGGTTCCGCCATGCGGCTGCCGCTCCGCCAACGCAGCATTAATTCCCAACCTGGGCGGGCGAATTAACCAGTTTACCGCGGCAGACATTGCGCCACCGTGCGGGCGTTCTACGCAGTGGGCGAAGCTGGGTCGGCCGTTGGTCATGCGCAGCAACCAGAAGGTAGTGCTCGCGTCGGCCAACGGAATGAGTTAAAGAGCAGGCGGCCCGTGACGGAACCACGCGTCATGAGCACAGGCCGCCCGTGACTCATGACGGCGTGGTTCCGTCACAAGCATGGCGGCGCCGCGCTCACCCCCCACCCGCGGCGAAATTAGAGCCACGACCAAGGGGTTAACCACAATAACCTAGATGTCACGGATTTATGCACCAAACAAAGACCAGACATTAACGGTAAACCTCTAATTGGGCATGATCATGTAGGTAACAATGCCACACTAAGAGCAACATATGCAGTGTACACAATTAATTATGCTATTGAAGCTTCCTGGCTTTAAAGAGTTACCTCAGCACAAGTCGCCAAATTGCTAGACCTTACCAGAGCATGCAATTTAACTGCATAAATGAGAGTCAGCATTTTTACTGCCAGCCAGCATGGGTTTGGAGTTGTCCATAACTTTGGAAAATTATGGTCACAATAAGTTTTTTTTGCCTTCTCTGGGTACACCAATCCAGAACAGAAACCTGGTGAAGAATCCAGTTACCATACATTGAAATACATAAATGATCACCCATCTGGGATGTACACAGATAGTGCAAAAATTACAACTTGTATAACAAAACCAGAATAAACAAAAAGGGACAAGAACAACCCGTTATAAATTCTCCTTCCACCTCTGGATGGGTTCCCAGATTCGATTCCCTAGAGTTCTGCCCTTTCTACTCTTCCTTGCATAGATTCCCTTCTCAAGATTATATACAGAGAGCAGCCTGGCTAACCACTGATGCAGTGTTGGAGGCACCCTTTCTAACCACGCCTTCTCAATACACATTCGTAGGACCGACATAGCCATAAATAGGAAATAATAAGAGGGGCAGTGTTCAGACTCACCACTTATCCCAAGTATGATCCAAGTCGGCGTAAGGGAAATCTTAATCCCCAAGGATCTATCCATGAAGGTTTTGATGGCTCTATGCAATGTGTATAACTGAGGGCAGGATGCGAAAATATGGATTACATCTGCCTCCAAACTATCACACCGTGGACACGTAATACCTACGCCCCCCCCCCACTGAGCTATCCTTCCGGGTGTGTAATAAAGGGAGTATATTGTCTTATACTGCTGGGCCTGTAGCCCTGCAGAACATAGTGGTCCGTCCTAATTCCAGTGAATCTTGGAAACAGTCCTGATCTATCCCTAGTTTCTCTGCCCATTTAGTACCGTATTTTCCCAAATCATCACTCTTAGTTGCAGATAGCTCTCAGTAAAACCTACGGATAGTGCAATTTGCCCCGCCCGCCATGACATCCAAAATATTATTTTTACCAAACCCAGTGGGTCCTCCCCGCTTATTGGCAAAGAAACTCTGAACTTGTAAATATTTAAAAAAGTTCCTTCTATCAATACCATAGCCAGCCTATAATTCCGAGAACTGAAGAATCCCATTGGTCTCCATCAAATCACCCCGTTTCTGAATTCCCTGCCTTCCCCATTCAGCCATGACTGCATCCGCGAATATTTCCCCTCGTAGGGACACATTCCGAACTATCTGGGTGTAAACGGTGAACCTGCCAAGTCCACATTTCTTACGGAAGGATGCCCATATCTTATAGGCTGCCAGCAGCATCTTAAACCTCGTACCTTTGAAGTAGCTGGGATCAGTGTACTTAAGAAAGCAGTTCTCTGCTTCCTTGCCCATGAGTATCTCATATATCTCAGTAGACCCAGATTTAACCTTTGGATCCTCCGCCGCCCCACCTAGCAGTCCCTGCATATACTGGAGGGCAGCTGCCCAGTAATACATTTTAAAATCTAGGACCGTCCAGCCGCCCCTGCGGCTTGGGAGTGTCATATAGCGATGCGCCCTTCTCGTTTTACCATGTGCCCATATGAATCTATTAGTTAAATGGTCAAACGCCAAAAACCATTTGGCCTAAAAAAAAGTGGAATTGCCCTGAATAAATAAAAGGAACTTGGGTAAAATAATCATTTTTACCACATTCGTACGCCCAACTAACACAGCTGGAGGTTGTGCATCCTATCAAGATCTCTTTTGACTTTAGCAATCACAGGCTCAATATTTCCATCTACAATATTATCAAGATCTGCAGAGATACTAATTTCTAAATAGACAGCAGAATCAATGACTCGCCCGTCATTGCAAACTGCCCTGCTGTTCTTAATTACCTGGGTTTTAGACCCATTAAGCGCGTAGCCTGATGCCTGGGCTTCTAACTCCACCTCTACTATAGCCCTGGCAGGCATTGGAGTAACGATAGCTACGTCTTCTGCGTATGCCAAAGTTTTAAAATCTCGACCTTGAATTTTCAGTGGCGGAATCCTGTCATTCACTTCTAAATTACGGATCAGTGGGTCAATATACAAGGCGAAGAGAAATGGCGAGCATGGGCACCCTCGACGTGTCCCCCGCTTAATCGGAAGAGACGCAGTATAACCTCTATTAATTCTGAGTCGGGCTGTGGGAGCTCTATAGAGAGCCTGGATTGCTCTAATGTACCCCTCCCCAATACCTCCCCGCCTCTTCATCCAGAGATAGTCCCAAGAGACCCTATTGAATGCTTTCTCTGCATCCAAGAGCAAAACTGCCACAGGGTCCCCTGAGACCTCCACTGCATCGAAGAGGATAATAACTTTACATAAGTGTTGGGTTGTACCCCTCCCAGGGATGAATCCATGCTGGGTAGGGCTAACCAATTCCCCTATAATTCTACAGAGTCTTAGAGCCATTGCCTTAGAGAAGATTTTTGCGTCTGCATTCATAAGGGTTATAGGTCTGTAAGACCCCGGCTCTAAAGGCGATTTACCCTTTTTCAATATTATCAATATGTCTGCTCCTGCCCAAGAATTTGGGATGGAGACTCCACCTTGTACCTGAAGCATCGTATCCACCAGGTCGAAGCGGATAATCCCATGAAAGACCTTGTAGAACTCAATAGGGATCTGGTCAGGACCTGCCGCTTTACCAGATGGAAGGCGGTTTAATGCTGTAGTAATCTCATCAAGGGTCAGAGGATCGAGTGCCGCCCTATCCTCCTCAGAGAGCCAGGGAGCAGATATATCCCTGAGATACTCCTGAATGACTGTTAAATCTCTTGGCATCTACTCATTATATAACCCTGCATAAAACTGTCTAAAAACCTCACGGATCTCTCCAGGATCCGTTACTGTAGCTCCTCTGCCGTCTAAGATTTCTCTTACTTCCCCTGAGGCTGCCTTCTGCCTTGTAAGTATCGCTAGAGTGTGCCCCGCCTGCTCACTTAATTCGTGACATTGCTGTTTCTTAATTAAGAAGTTAGCTGCCGCCTTACTAGCAATACTCTCGATTGCCTCTGCTTTTGTAAGTACAATTTTGAGGAGTGCTTGATCTAGAGGGTTCCCTTGTAAAATTGCTACGTTCAACTCCTCCTCTGCATCCACCACGTCTTTAATACGTTTCGTTGATCTTGTTTCTTCCTGTTTTTGCTTATATAGACTAAAGCTCAGCGTCTCCCCATGAATGCCTGCCTTAAAGGCATCCCAAGAGACACCAGAAGAGGTACTTCCTCTATTAATCTCCCAAAAAGTTGGAATCCAGTCATTCATGTTTTATATACCTTTCATCCTTGAGCAACGTTCTTTCAAAAGTCTAAGTACTTTCCCGTTTGACTGCTTTTGTAAGTTTAAGAGTTAATACCAGTGGATAGTGGTCAGAGATTATCCTGGGCTGTTTCTCAATCTGGGTTCTTGACAGCAAGGAATTAGAGATAAAAAAATAATCCAATCTCACAAAGACCTTGTGTGGGGCGGAATAATATGTACTACCAGTATCTACAGGATTCAGACGTGCCCACACACCAGTTAAAGAATTATGCCGAGCCAAGTTCAATATTGCACAACATGTCTTCTTTTTGCGGCCAAGATAGCAATGCCCAATTTCTGTACCCAGCCCACCTAGGCTATTAATATTAAAGTCACCACGCAGGATAATCCGCTCCGGCCTTAAGGCTAGTTCTAGATCCAAAAATTCCAATATATCCAGGTCAACCTCCGTAGATCCGTAGACCGACCCTATAGTTAATGTTCCCCCATTTATTATGCATTCGAGGAGTACCCATCTACCCCATTGATCTTCAATCTTTCTTTTAACTATAACCTCCGTTTTTTATGCTAATATGGCAACCCCCCTAGTCTTGGCGCCCTGTTTTGAATGGGCAAGCAGGGAAAGCCCCAGTTGTTCCAGTAAATAGCCCCTTGTCCCCTCTAAGTGCATCTCCTGTAAACATACTAGATCTAATCGCATTGATCTCAATACAGCCATAACTCGTTGCCTTTTAAGGTGATCGTTAAGCCCGCAGATATTAATTGAAGCAATCCGTAATACATCAAAGACCTGTCCCAAACTTTTAGCCAGTGAATCAGAGAACCTTGAATATCGTGCTGTGCTATGCTGTGTGTGCCCCTCCTCTGCCCCCCACCACCTCCGACCACCTCACCCAAGAGACACTCCCCCTGGACCCCACTTACAGGTAAATAGGTCAAGCATGACCTATATGTGGCCGCTTGGCACGCTGAAATCGCAGCCTCCCCCCTCTCTGTTATTTCTGACCGGTTGTGTCCCTAAATCATATAATGACAGACCATGTCTTCAGATACCTAATGAAATATAAGAAAAAAGGAAAAGGTGAACCCCAGGATCCCCTGGAGTGGACAACAATAGACCGAGAATCCCCCTAATAACGTTGCCTACCCTTTGGACTCACGACTGCATCTCCCCTTCTGCCCTTTCAATTCATCCATATACTGTTGGGCCTGGACCTCGGCAAAAAATTTCTGACTTGCCCTTTAGTGATCACTTTAAGCTTTGCAGGATACAATTGATAAGCCTTAGATCAGAGTCCCTGAAAAGGAGCTATCAGCGGCCTTAACCTCCACCTTCTTTCTACGTTAACGTGGCAGTAGTCAGGTCAGGCAAAGAACGAAATACCATTAAATGTGCGTCTAGACTCAGGCTTTGCATTTTCCATGACTTCTTGTCTAAGAGGATAATTACCCACATATACCAAGATTGCCCTAGGTCTTTCAGCTTGAGATGCCTCCTAGCTTTTCTTTTGGGTCAGAGGGAACCGACGAGCTCTCTGTACCTCGTTCTCCCAGTTCCAAGAGACCATCTCGGGAAAAGCGCCCTTCAGAAGATTAACTACAAATAGCCTGACGTCTTGCCCTTCAACCCCTTCAGCCACCCCCAGCAACCTTATGTTATTGCGCCGCTGGCGGTTTTCACAATCCTCCAGCTTCCAATGGACGTCCTCAACCGCTTTCTCTTGTGCTTGTTTGAAAGTTTGCCATCTGCTAACGTCATCCTCCAATCTTCCTGTTCTTTCCTCCACGTGGGCAACCCTATCTGCCATGTCTTCATACAGTTTGTTAATTTTTCTCTGGGAACTTTGTATCTTTTTAGTTGCCTGCTTGGCCCTCCGACTCTCTGTCCTGGCTTCTCCCTGCATTTGCTTTAGCGTAGTGTAGAGAAGATCCAGTGAGGTGGGCTGAGGAGGACTGTTTGATGCATTCTGCTCCGCCCGTTTATTTATCCTACCATCATCTTGGTACAGCTGTGATGTAGCTGAATAGTCCCAAACGAGCTTCCTTGCTGTCCCGGTGTTAGAGGAACTATCAGGCATTTTGATTTTTGATTTGGTCCTCCTTTTCCGCTGGGTGCCCCTATGGGGTGCCTTCTGTACAGATGAGCTGTCTGCAGAGTCCACATCTCCAGAAAGACTCCCTTCGCTTGAAAGCAGAAAATCAGAGTCATCATTTAAAGAGAAAAAACAGTCACCCTCAGGTGAGCCCAAAGCACCTCTATCCTGTGCTAGCCTCTGAAATTGCAGGATATTTGTGAAATCAGCAGGCCCGATGGATTTAATAAGGGTCCAAGCTCCTGATTACTCACAACATCCTCCGGTAACACCAGCTCTTCTCCCGCTGAAGTTCCAGCTTTCACCACCGCATCGATGCCAGTTTCCCTTGCAGCAGAGTCTCCCGATTTGCTGGTGTGATCTTCCCGGACCGAGCCCGCTGACTCTGCGCTCTGTTTCCCTTCACTTGCGTCAGCCCCAGATGGTGCCTGCAACACCCTATCCGCGGGTTGCCTGGATACCGGATTCCAGCTTCCACGAGGCCGGCTTCATCAGATCCCGCTTCCGTACTCTCCAGTGGTTTTGCGGCGAAGGACTCGGCTAAGGTAGGCTGACGAAGCGAAGTTTCCTTAGATTTGATCGTGTCCTTCACCGATTTTGCCACTGATGCAACTTTCCGACCAGCATCAGGGGGGACTTTACTACCGGCGGCCGCGATGTTGCCGCCATTGTCCTGCTGATCATTTAGTTTCTTCGCGAGTGTCCTGCGCACTGTCCCAGTAGTACGCTGTCCTGGATTTACAACCGGGGTATACTTGCTTGGTTCTTTAGCGGCTCCTGGGTCCTTCTGATACTTTAGCTGCTTCGGGCCCCTCTGCGCCATTGTGTGCCCCGCTCTCTGTCGCTGCAGCAGCCCTGCTATTCGTTCAAGGCTGTGCCAGCCCAGCACCACAAAAGAGGTTACAGGATACAGTAGCTGCCGCCTCAAGGCACAATCCTGTCGTCACACTGCTGAGGTGAAATTCTGTAAAGTAGGGAGCACCAACATTCTCTTTAACTCGGGGAGGAGCCACGCTAGCAACCAAGATGGCCACGTAGGCTCCCGGATCCGCCGACCTCCGACTCCCGCCGGAATATCCTGTCATTTATCCTGTTCTTGTACCCAGCCACTGTGTGTATGAACCTGCCGTGAGATTAATGGTACTATCCCGAGCTTTCTATCTGCTTGACCGACGAAGATATGCCGAGTGGAAGTTTGCAGCCGAGCTCTGCCCAGAAGCCGGGGTCTCGAGTACTGGCCCATCCGGGGTTCAGTTCAACAACATCGGCTGTGGTGGTGTGATTGGGTCCGGTCTACCGGAGTGAAAAAAAAAAATTCCCTCGCTTTCCCGCATTGAGGTGGATGACGTTTGTCTGCCTTGGTGAAAGTCATAGGAAGGGTGACAGCCCAACGGTTGTAGCTGTGGGCGGGGGTCCTGCCCGGTGACCCGGTAAAGGGCCCGCTGGTGTTCGCTGGGTCAGGGTCTTTGCCTGCGGTGGCGGACCTAGGATATCATCGGACCAACTGATAAGTTTCCCTCTGCGGTCGACCATCCCCGACTCGCCTGTCCCCCTCTGAGTGATCGAACTTGATGGGGGAAGCAATCATGACTGGCACCGATCAAAGAGTAGTGGAACTGACCGGAAATGACCCGTCGCTACAAACTGTGTTGGCAGCCATAGAGTCAATTCATGTGTATGTCGAAGGCCGCATTCAGATGATGGTGGCGCGCCTGTCTGAGATGGTACGAATTGGACCGGACCCTACTCCACTAAAAGACACGGTGACGACCGAGACACCCACGGTGGCCACTCTGACGGAGGAAGTAGATCCCGTACTGTGTGAGGTGTCGGAGCATTTGATCAGTGTTCTGGATGATGAGAACAAACTCGATGCCATCAATGGATTGTTATGCCTACGATCGTGGCCGACTATGGAAGGACTGATTGATGTTCCCACTCTAGAGTCTTCTGATGAAAACTGTTATCGGACTGAAACTGCGTCACTCCCCTATACATTGGAGCCACCAAGATGCGGACGAATCAACGCTGCGAGTTCGTAATGGGGAAGGGAGTCTCTGGACCTGACGGTGTTCACTGTACTTTCGCTCTTCTGCTTTGTCCTGCATTGAGTTCTATTATATTTTCTTCGTACTCGGACTGTCCTGTGGAAGAGGTGGCTTGTCCGGAGGAGACTCATGTGTTTTATCGGAAGGGGCAAGGATGAGTTTGAAAAGACCGGGTTTGAGTTAAGTATGATGGACACGGGATAGGTTAAACTTATGCTTTAGGAAGGCTGGGTAGTGATTGAAGTTTCCCTAGTAGAGACTCATATTTGATGTCCGATAGCTTTCTTGACTCAATCTGGGGATTAACGGTTCTGGCGGGGGGGGAGGGGCGACCGGGAGCCCATACGAATATGCCCTCCTCCACTTATCTTCTCTACTTCGGTAGAGTTCTTCTTCTTCTTTTAGAACCTAGTTAGTTGGGGCGACAGGCACGCTGCTACTGGGGGTTAGGCGATAGCCGATTGCAGGGGTGCATGGTGGGGGGGGGAATGGGTTTATTGTTTTCATTTTGTTATCGCCCATATCATTTTTCTCTTTTTTCAATTTTTCTTAGTCTTTCCTTTACTCGTAACATTGTCGAAATATCCGGACTCTAATCCTTATCTTCTAATGTCAGGTTGCCATGACTCTCCTGCTGTTTTGATTTCTGGGTGGGGGGGGGGGGGGATCTCGAGGATCCGCTTCTAAACTGTTTAGCGATTATACTGATGTCAATCTTAATTTTGTGCTTAATAGTACGGGCCTCTCGAAGAATTCTTTATAGCTTTATGTATATCCTGTTTTTGTACCGCTTCACCCTGTAATCATTGGATGTATATATGGCACCGGATATGTCTGTTTATTCTTTTGCTTTAAAACAAGAAGAATTATAAAAAAAAAAAAAAAACATTCTCTTTAACTCGCCATTGTAAATCAGAGAGGAGGGAGAGAGATCTGCGACCGAGTGCTACGGCCTGTCAGCGGCCATCTTGCCCCCCTGGCTTGCACATTTAATGGAAATTTTACATGCGAGTCCGAGGAAGAGAGTTAATTCACATTGTTGATGAAAGTCACTAATACTTAGGATGAATTAAAGAGAGCGCAGGAAAAAGTTTCAGAGGCAAATAGAGCAGTTAGATAAAAGCAGGTTGTGAAAAAAACGCAAATGACATATGGATGTCTCCTGATGAGAGACCAGCGTTGCCCGATAGATTGTTGTATCCTACGACACTGCATTATCATGGATACACACATTTAGGTAGGGATTCGATGACAAAACTTTAGGCAAAGCTGGTACAATCCCAGATTTCGAATGTTGGCAGAAAGAATTTACCAACGGACGAAGAATTTGCAACAACTTCTGCATATGAAAACTGACAATATCGACCAAACAAATACAGGTACTATTCCATGCCATAATCGTGGCAGTTGCAATAACATAATAAGAGGGACAACTTTAATGCACCCTACCCAAGAGACTCCTGTCAAGTTACAAGTGACTGCCACCTGTGATACGAGCAATGTAGTGTATCTGCTGAAATGTCCTTGCGGATTACCCTACGTAGGGAAAACTGAACATTAAAACACGTTTAATAGAACATAAAAGCAATATATGACTGAAGAATCCAAAATAGACTGTCGCAGCACACTATTCTGCCATGAATCACAACAGCAGTCAATTGAGATTTTTGATACTGGAACAAGTTGACATTAAAGAATGAAGAGAAAACAAAAATATTTTGTTACAACGTGAACTTTATGGTCTACACAAACTGAATTTATTACATCCCAAAGGTCTTAATGAAGTTCTAGAATTTAGCTGTCATTTATAAAGCATTTCATCTGGAACATTTATAAATGCGGAGGTTTTAATAACTGTTTTTTGGTATTGTCCTGCTTAAATTATAATTCTTACACATTCTTTCACAGATTCTCTAACATTAGAGCATGAATTTTAGTTTCGGTTTTTTCGAGTTTGTGCCTATTGAATTATACATGATTTTGATCTTTGAATGGTACCCTTATATGTAGGTACGATTTATTTAATTTGAGCATGCATAGGGTTGAAGAATGAGCCCGCTTTCACACTTCTAGTTAGAAATTTGCTATTTTCACGTTTCTTTTGTTTAACACCACTGAACCGGATTATAGTCTTGTTTTCTTCATTTGAGCACTTTCCTCGCGTTTATCTTCTATTTCTTTCCAACAACGTGTTTTACTTACGGTTTGCGTGTTGATTAATGTCGGGTTCACGAACGCCGGCAAACCACATTGCGGAAACATCCACACAGAAGCACGCTCTCCTAGAGCTTTTCTCACAGGTATTAAACTCTGCACGGCATTTCACTATACACAGCATGCTATTCGAACTGCAAACGTCGCTGTTTTGAAAACCCTGGGTTATAATCGGGTCGGTTTCAAGCACCTTTTCTTGTTTTTTTAAGTGATACGACTGCATACGTACAGGGGAGTGTTTCTAGTTTAGATCTATTACACTATGACTAATCCTCTAGTCTCCCCATTATCGTCTCTACATATTTTCTCACTTTTGTGCACTATATGTCACAGCTATTTGAGTATCATTTTCCCGACTCACATTCACTTTCAAGATAATGACTAACGGTCACGGGCATTCTTTGTTTTACTCAGACAGGCACTTGGTTTCCTGCATGATTCACTGAGAATAGGTAACACTGTTTTGCGCATTCTGCTCCAGGATTATTTAGAGCACTTAATGTTTTCTTTTTAGGAATTAACCCCTGAAGAAGGGCTAGACCCGAAATGCATCGGGGATGTGACTGATAATTCCTGTGAATTGTATAAATTGATGACTGTATATATTTTTCGTAATGATCAACATAATTACAATTACGTAACAGCATGGATTACTTATCATCTGGAATACACCAATGAATAAACATATGTGATAAACGATAAAAGAAGAGTTGACTTGATTCAGCGATTGCAATTTCGCGCAGGAGTGTTGACTAGAGTTGTCCCTCCAGTGGTGCGGGCTGTTTTCTTCTTTTTGCATTTTTCCCAACACCTCTAGGCCGGGAGGTGATTCTCTATACCACCCTTACAATTGAACTGAAGTTAAAACTACTCACCTTTATTTGAACACAGGAGTGCGACCATTCTTTCATTTTTTCACATTGGCAGAAAGAATTTGCCACAGATGAGTAATACATCAACAAATTAATGCCGGAAAAGGTACACATGTTACAATGTATTAGACCTGTCATCTGTAGGGTGGCCTTTCCCCAATTGTTTGCCTTTTGCCTTCCAGTGCTAAAGTGCGCAAGCTCTTCCTAAACATTCTAGTAATTGGTGTAGACTTGATTGGCTTATGGCTTATTTTAAATTATCTGCAAATCCCTTGGACAGTGGTATAATATGCCCAGGGACTGTACTTCAAATGCTACTAGAGGGCATGCAGCACAGATTGTGCCACCCACATAAGTAGCCTTTCAAACCTGGTGATGCAGAACCTGAGCAAGCAGCTCACTGTCATTTCACTTGCCATTTAAATATGCTTGCCATGGCCTGTGCTTCTCTCGTAGTCTCAACTGGCCAAAGTTTGTGCTTCAACTTTTCTGAAATGACGAGATGCACCACCCTTGGTGTTAATAAACATTCAAAGTTCTCCAGAATGGAAGACAGGTTTGTTGCTGCACGAAATTCTCATGGGTAGGGCCATTAGATTACCTGCTGTTCCCGCAAATGCTCTGTTGAATATCACTGATGATATTATTTGGATTACTGCAAGGGATTGGCTGACGTAGCCCGTTCCATTTCTCATCAGGTTTTGGGAGCAATACAAGATCCACACCAAAATAAGTGCCAAGATCTCAGTCCTGGAGATTGGGTTGTGATGAAGAAGCACGTTTGGAAGACTTGTCTAGAGCCCAGATGGAAAGGCCCCTTACGGTCATTTTGACAACAAATACTACTGCTAAGTGTGCTTGAATTCAAAACTAGATTCATGCCTCGCACACCAAGAATGTGAGAAATCCAAAGGAAGCAATATTGGTCTATGATCCTGAACAGAGAACATAGGTGACTGCACCACCTGTGAGATCACCCAGACCAGCAGAACTGTTGCCTGTGCAACAGCATGAGGGGTGAAGATCAACAAGCTGCAATAAAGAAACTCAAGTGCCTGAAGTTACACAGAGTAGAGGTGAAGTCTCTAAAGAAAAAGGAGCAGAGACTAATTCTCAGAACGTGTCACTGAAATTGTGCCTGCACAAACAGAAGATTCAGGTGAAGCAACGTGTGCTGGAGCAAGGTGAGTAAAATCGACAAGCAGAATGGCAACAAGGCTATGAACACAGAAACCTGAGAAGAAGCTCATCAATAGCTTGAATACCCAAAATTATACTTGATGTAACAGAGTCCAGTGAAGAAAGTGGCATAGAACCAAATCATCTGAGAAGATCCCAAAAAAAAGTGAAAGCGCCTTGTCGCAGATACTCAGCACCTGAGTGGTCAATCTACGTAAACACATCGTTGAATGTCACTTTGGAAGACTTGTGCAAAGTGAATCTTGAACTGCTAGAACCCCTTGAGAGCAATCTGAAAACTTGTTTTGTCTAGGTTAGGACAAGAATACCCTAATGCCATGGACACAAAGGACTGTTATGTCTGCACACACTTACCAACGTCTGCTTCAGAAGAATTAACAGACTACCATTTGCCTTTATCCTACGCCATTTCATGCAGCATCTTACTTTCATTAGTTTATAGAGGAGGACAATTTGAATATTTCCATTCTAACTATGATCTAATACTTTCCAGGGTTCCTTTGGCAGAAAACATGAATTTACATCAGAAAGCAAAAGGAATGGATACATCATAGTAATATTTTTTTCCACACAGACCTATAGATAGTGTTACCACTTATAAGAATAATCTAACATGCTTATTGCAAACAATGGGGAAGATATTATATATATATATATATATATATATATATATATATATATATATATATATATATATATATATATATATATATATATATAATTGCCTTCGAAGAAAAGCATACTAACATATCACGAACTAGCAATAAAGATAGTGATGTATTAGAAAATGTTTGAAAAAAGGAAGAGAATGAATGTAGAAAGAAATGGTTTACTAAAAATTCCGATTAGAATGCCACCACCAAGGAAATAATTTCATTTACAGAAGATGGACACCCAAACAAAACAAACATGTAGAAATCAGTAGTTGTGAACACAATTTTGAATTGACAGGAGAAAGTTGGCAAATCTTACAAGGAGAAAAGAATGTGTTTCCTGGAGTGGACTATAACTGTGGACTAAATTCTAATTTCTTGTTGCCAACTGTTTGGAAAGGTATTTGTTATTTAGGCATACGAATCCCTAAGATGTATCATGTACAAAGCTTAGACGCATTAACAATGACACTATCACACAGAAACAAAATGTTGAAACTGGAATAGGTTTAGTAGGAGACATATTTGGAGCAAGCATTCCACCTGTAGGGATTATTTTAACACCTTCCATGCGGGGCTAATTATCCCGCAGTGCGGGGGGCGCAACGCCGCGGTGCTTGTGGCGAGCCCAGCTAGTCATGCTGCACAGTGGAGCTGTGCTCATGATGAGCTGAGCTCGTCACGACTCCGCCCACTTCCATGGAACGCCCGCACAGGAGGGGAATTAGCCCCGCATGGGCGTTCCGCAGCAGTTATGACAAGCTCAGCTCGTCATGAGCACAGCTCCACTAAGCTTCGAAGAGGTTAAATGTCAAAAAGAAAGCTGGCTACCGTTGGCAAGATGGCAACGAGCACACCTGGAGCTTTGCTTGTAATTAACACTGAGTTGATTGCTATATGGTACTTCAAGACCAACTTGCATTAGACATTCTACTCGCCGAGAAAAGGGGGGGTCTGCAAATGCTTAAATTAACTCACTGCTGTTCATACATACCTGATGGAAATAAAGAAATGGAAGGCTATGCAGATAACATTTCAGGTTTAGAACCTGAGTTACATTAACTGGAAACGCCAAGTGTTTTTTTTTTTATTTAGGAAAGAGGTTTACACAATTGGGAATTTGTTTCAACTGCAGAAAAGGGTATTTTGAAAGCTATTATAAGGCTATATTGAATATTTCTTTGTTTTCTTAGTAAGATGCAGATGTATTTTACACAAAGACAGGAAAAGATGCAAAAAAGTTATATGAAAAGGATTTAGGTTTGAGAGGAATCATGAATGACGATTACATGAAGACACTGAAATTTACAGGTCAAAAAAGGAATAGACAAGACTCAACAGATGAAGAATGTGCACTCTGAAACGAACTCATATAGGAAATGAATCTGTGTGATGGTTAAGATAAACAGATTGGGGCTTGATTGAGTAGAAGAATGTACCTTAAATACACGCCATACTTTACACTAGACATTAACACGAAAATGCTTACTAGAATAAAATGTAGGAAAATTAGATTTTTCTTAAAAGTACAAAATTAATGTGTAGCATGATTTTTGCAGTAAGCACTCATTCCAATTGTAATTACACTACTAGGGAGACTAGACATCTTCCATTATCTACCTTTCAGTCAATTTTCTTTAAAAATAACTGCTTAGTGGAAATGCTGAGCTATGAAATATGATTTGATAAATGATTCAACTTCACTTGTTTAAAATGTGTCATCTCTGTAGATGTGCTGACTTTAAAAAGGTATGTCTTCTTTTCCTAAGCTATATTTTCTCGTATTTAGTTCGTTTTCTAGATTCCACATATTCACAATAGTGAATATTGAATAGTGTATTAACCCAATAATGCTTGCATGAAGACATTAGTCTCATGACTTAATATTGTAGGTTACAACTAGAATGTTTCTGACATTAGAACAGTTCATTGTTATGCAGCGCAATACTGGATAGTTGATAGTTTAGACTGCAGGGTTCTCATGGGAACTCAGAGTAAAGCTAACGCACATGAATGTTTAGCAACTAAGTTGACACGTGTAGATGGCACCTTGCTGACTCTGTACGTTTACCTTGGAAACAAGAAAGAAGGCACAGACCATCAGATACCTTTTCTCATCGGCTTAAGATGATCTAACACCAATATGGATTGTTGCATATGTTTTGTATTTTATAATATACGTGTTCCTAGTTAGAATTAAGAAAGTCCAGTCTAGGCTATTCTTCTGCAACCATTCATTTCTCCCTTAGCACTTCTCACTCGGTTTGCTGTGAGCTACTCCCGACGGTGATCTCTCCCGCCTTCTACTTTGTGGGTGTCTATTTTCTTTAACAGTTATGGCTAATGCTGTAACTATTTGCTTGTTTTAACTTTGAACAATTGCTACTGCGACTGTTTGTGGATGCTGATTTGAAAGAAGAGACTCGGTTGAGTTTCTAGACCTACTCTTCATGGGGAGTTCGGCTTCAATCTGATTCTATTTGAATGCTCCTTTAAATCTTGTTCTTTTCCATAATGACTCTCTATGGGTTCTGGTAGGTTAGACTTCCTACAGAAGGATAGGGATTCATTTCCTTTAAGGAACACGTTGCAATTTACTTGATTGATTCCAACTATGACCTTTCTTGATATTTATGTAAACAGATCTGACCTTTCTTGATATTTATGTAAACAGATCTGATTTACTAATCTGAATACAAAGACAAAACAAATACTAAACTCTTATAGAAAAATCTTGTATTCCGACGGCGAGTTACTTCCCTTCCGAGCGGTGCAGGGCATATTTGGAATCCCAGCTGGGGACTTTTTGTTACATCTAGCCGTGACTGCGGCCATAAAGACTCATTGGAGGGCGGGGCAGTCAGAACCTACAACCACGATGGCGTGCCAGTATGTGGTGATGTCAGCGGGGACGTTTAAGGCAATTACATGTTTGCACTCTCGAATGCTTCATGAGAACCTGTCACCCCTCACGACGCTAAAACTAAAATGGTAGGAGAGTGTGGGGAAACCTATCCCGGATGCCACCTGGGGTCACATCCTGAGGAGGGCGTGGAAGGGGTGTAGGAATGCCCGTTTCCAACAAGTACACTTTTTTGTACTACATAGGGCCTACTTAACACCGGGCAGGATACAAAGGCATTTCCATGCGCAGGGGGCGGCATGCCCACGATGCTCCTTCCCAGGGGCGGAGCTGGACCACATGATGTGGGATTGCCCGAAGCTGGGCCTGTATTGGACGGAAGTGGGAGAGCTGTTGAAGGAAGTGACAGATAGACAGGTGATTTATGACAAGGCAACCTGTCTGCTGCTTTGGTTCCCACACACGAAGAAAACGAAGATCACTAGTAAATTCATAGACCTAGGACTTATTTTGGCCCAGAGAGAAATCACCTGGCACTGGAAGTCGTTAGAGGGCCCGTCCAGCAGGCGCTGGGCAACGGAACTGGAAAAGTGGGCAAGAAGTGAAAGTATGGTCAGGCTTAGACAGGCGACCCGTCTAGCTGATGAGAAGGGTTTGGAGGCGGCACGGGCGTGGGAGGGTCTTGTCCTTGCCCTGCATGAGTATCATTCACAGGAAAGAGGCCAGGGAGACTGAAAGTACTGGAGGGTTCCTGGTGGTGCACGAGTGTATGACTGTTGCTTCCCCAGCTCCTGAGTAATGAGACTTCATCCTGAATTCAGCTCACACCGTCGAGAGACTAGGCGGGGGTGGTGGGCGGGGGGATATGGGACCTTTGCCTCGAGACTGAGGATGATTGTTGAGAGTGGATGGAGAAATGATTGTAGAATGCTGAGTTTGTTGGGGCGAGTCCCATCTGATGAGGCACGGGACATTGACCTGGTTTAATACTCTTTTATTATGGCAGGGGGGACATATTACTGGTTGGGGTTAGGGGTTAGGTAGGGAAAAAGAAAAGCAGATCTTTTTGAACGTATTGATGTTTGATAGATATTGCTGTTGTTGTCTTCTCGCCTGGTTTCTGTACGGACTACTGGTTGTCGCCGCCCTGCCTCCGGGATGAGGGCTGATTGGCTGTGTGTTAATTTGTTCATGCTTGGGGGCCGGCGATAAGCTGATACAGGCGGAACTGTCTCTATGATTGTACACTTCTAAATCTGCAATAAAAATTGTTTTAAAAAAAATAAAAAATAAATAAACTCTTATAGAAAAATAAAGGTATGTCAGTATCAGTACATCAGTGGCAGCCACACCTGTATGTCCACGAATCTGTGAGAGTATCGGGTCTGTCAGCAGTTGTCTGTCTTTGTGTCAGTCTCTCCCAGCTACAGTATGTACCAGCTTGTCAGCAATATATGCTAGTCGGTTGGCAGCCAGCTGCAGAAATATCAAGTCTGTCAACAGATGTGCATCCCAGTTAGTCAGCAACAATCCGTATAAGAATCTGTCAGCAGCAGTCTGTGGGAGTATCAGCATGTCATCCACGGTCTCTCTGTCAGCAGCAATCTATTGTGGCTAGCAACAGTATGCCCTAGTCTTCTTACCGGTCTGGCAACTCCACTCAGTATCAGGACGAGTATGCCAGCACCAGTCTATGCCTGTCTCTCAAAAGCAGTTTGCTATGGCTGTTATGGGTAGTCCGCCAGCAGCAGTCAATGTCTGTCAGCAGCATATGCCTTCTTCATAGCAGCAACATGTGTCTTTCCACAGCGGGTCTATGGTTGGTAACGGGTGTCTGTCTGTATCAGGCTGTAAGCAGCAGGCTACATTTACATTTCATGGGTGCCTGCTCACTGCAGCATTCGCTCGACAGTAGTCTATGCCTTTCATCAGCAGCTGCTCGAGTACGTCTGTCAACAGAGTCTATCTATGCCTATTTGGCATAAACAACATGTGACTGATTTTCAACAACAGACTATGCTTGCGGATAAGTAATATTCGGTCAGTCTGTCACAAGTCGTCTGCGCATCCCTGCAAGAAGCATCCTCTGTTAGATGTTAGGTGTGTAATTCCATGCAAGGACCAAGGTACCCGGACGACTTTATAGCCATCACAAAGTATTTGGGCTGCACAACAGTAGACCCGTGCCTTCTGTTTCGTAAAGTATTTAAAGAAAACTCAAAGAAATGCTATAAAAATATAACTACGGTACTACTTGTATAGATAGTCATTAAAAAAAAAAGCATATTTGCCTTCTTAAAAGCCAATAAAGAGCTGTGCGATAGAGTATTTCTTAACTGGCATGACACAATGTGCAAGCATGGCCAAAGCCTCTATTCCTTCAAAAGAGAACCATTATTTCGATGTCGCTACTCTGTTATGTATTACAAAAAGAGCAAGCAGGAGATACTCACAGACCAGTATAGGCGGTGGATGGTAGAGCAGCCGAGGCACTGCCGTGAACAGAAACAGCAGGGTGCAGCACACCGGGTAGTGAAAGCCCCCCAGAGCAGCAGTCCTTAGTTGAGAGACACTAAGTGTAGCCCACTACTTCTCCTGTGGTGAGAGCTCTCGGTGCAGCCACCCACGCAGACCCTCAGTGCAGCGCCCCCTTGAAAGATAATGCCCCCCCTCTGTTTACAGAACCTCAGTTCGCGTAGCAAGTTCCTCCGGGTAGCGGTGCCCACCCCGGGTGGGCACGGGCCAGCCATACAGTGCGTCGCACCCGCTGTCGCACCGACGGCTCTTACGCCCGCTAGACCGGCTGAAAAATAATCCTGTCAATCCGTCGGAGGCCGCCGCACGTCTTTCACGACGAGTACGCGCACAGACAGCAAACAGGAAGTGTTCCCGCCTACCGGAAGCGTCACCCTCACGCTTAATCAGTGAGACATGAAGAGCTCCACCCCCTCGGAGCGCTGAAGGGCTCAATCACTAAACGACAAGGACCAGCAGTCTGAAATGTATAAATCCGTCCGTAATTTTCCTAACTCCCTTCCCGTGGTCAATTTAAGCTGGTTCCGTCGTTCTCTTTCTTTGTCTTTTCCTTTGCACTTCTCTATATCCCTCTTTCTCCAGCCCGGTTCGTTCAAGTTATTCATGCTTACAGCCCAAACGCGACCCCAGGGCATTCGAGCGCTTTATATGCGCATCAGATTACTTTACACTATGACCCCTTCCTTAGTTTCTCTGCTCTTCACATTGCTCCCACTTGAGAGCCACTTGTCCCTTTCTTCCACCCATTTGTCTCTCACTGCCTCATCTTCCTCACTCGCATGGCTACCTTCCATGCCCTCTGCTCTTCTTCGGGACTCTTAACTTCTGCTTAAACCAGTGCTTTAAATGGAAAAAAATAAGTGCAGGCACTCATTTAAATAAATTAGAGGTGTGTCAAATGGGCGGGGCTAGGGGCAAGATATGATGAGACATAATGACTTCTGTACCAGTTGCAGCACATATCAAAACGCATGAGAAATGCGTTTATGTAAACCAATCAGGTTAACACATTACACAAAATGAAAGCCAACCAGGATGATATGTTAACATTTCCTTGTTTTGTCATATTTGCCGCTTCTTAATGCCATATGTTATTTGTTGTTGTTTGGCACCATACTATATATTCTCAAGCAGGCACACACACTGAGAGCAAAACAAGCTGAGATGAACACAAACGGTACAAAAGGGGGTGGTGATGGACGGAGCATCTGAATCAATCAAACACTCACACCCAGTCAAAAGATCTGGGTTTAATTCATCACCGTTCTTTAGCCCACTCTGCCACCCCAGTTCAGACATGGCTATATGCAAATCAGTCTGACCCTGTGCCTCATGGGAACAGTCCAGCCCGAACTGCCAAGCCATGTCTTCCCTGGACCCGAAACAAGCTTCCGAGGACCGGTTTCTGGCATTCCAGCCGTCTTCAGCCCGGCTTGCTTGAATCCAGTGGCAAAGTGAGCAAGGGACTCACGTCTAGCATACCCTGCCACACTTATGGCGGCCAAAAGCGGTACAAAAGGGGGTGGTGATGGACGGAGCATCTGAATCAATCAAACACTCACACCCAGTCAAAAGATCTGGGTTTAATCCATCACCATTCTTTAGCCCACTCTGCCACCCCAGTTCAGACATGGCTATATGCAAATCAGTTTGACCCTGTGCCTCATGGGAACAGTCCAGCCCGAACTGCCAAGCCATGTCTTTCCTGGACCGGAAACAAGCTTCCGAGGACCGGTTTCTGGCATTCCAGCCGTCTTCAGCCCGGCTTGCTTGAATCCAGTGGCAAAGTGAGCAAGGGACTCACGTCTGAGCATACCCTGCCACACTTATGGCGGCCAAAAGCGGTACAAAAGGGGGTGGTGATGGACGGAGCATCTGAATCAATGAAACACTCACACCCAGTCAAAAGATCTGGGTTTAATCCATCACCGTTCTTTAGCTCACTCTGCCACCCCAGTTCAGACATGGCTATATGCAAATCAGTTTGAACCTGTGCCTCATGGGAACAGTCCAGCCCGAACTGCCAAGCCATGTCTTCCCTGGACCGGAAACAAGCTTCCGAGGACCAGTTTCTGGCATTCCAGCCGTCTTCAGCCCGGCTTGCTTGAATCCAGTGGCAAAGTGAGCAAGCGATTCACGTCTGAGCATACCCTGCCACACTTATGGCGGCCAAAAGCGGTACAAAAGGGGGTGGTGATGTACGGAGCATCTGAATCAATCAAACACTCACACCCAGTCAAAAGATCTGGGTTTAATCCATCACCGTTCTTTAGCCCACTCTGCCACCCCAGTTCAGACATGGCTATATGCAAATCAGTTTGAACCTGTGCCTCATGGGAACAGTCCAGCCCGAACTGCCAAGCCATGTCTTCCCTGGACCGGAAACAAGCTTCCGAGGACCGCTTTCTGGCATTCCAGCCGTCTTCAGCCCGGCTTGCTTGAATCCAGTGGCAAAGTGAGCAAGGGACTCACGTCTGAGCATACGCTGCCACACTTATGGTGGCCAAAAGCGGTACAAAAGGGGGTGGTGATGGACGGAGCATCTGAATCAATCAAACACTCACACCCAGTCAAAAGATCTGGGTTTAATCCATCACCGTTCTTTAGCCCACTCTGCCACCCCAGTTCAGACATGGCTATATGCAAATCAGTCTGACCCTGTGCCTCATGGGAACAGTCCAGCCCGAACTGCCAAGCCATGTCTTCCCTGGACCGGAAACAAGCTTCCGAGGACCGGTTTCTGGCATTCCAGCCGTCTTCAGCCCGGCTTGCTTGAATCCAGTGGCAAAGTGAGCAAGGGACTCACGTCTGAGCATACCCTGCCACACTTATGGCGGCCAAAAGCGGTACAAAAGGGGGTGGTGATGGACAGAGCATCTGAATCAATCAAACACTCACACCCAGTCAAAAGATCTGGGTTTAATCCATCACCGTTCTTTAGCCCACTCTGCCACCCCAGTTCAGACATGGCTATATGCAAATCAGTCTGACCCTGTGCCTCATGGGAACAGTCCAGCCCGAACTGCCAAGCCATGTCTTCCCTGGACCGGAAACAAGCTTCCGAGGACCGGTTTCTGGCATTCCAGCCGTCTTCAGCCCGGCTTGCTTGAATCCAGTGGCAAAGTGAGCAAGGGACTCACGTCTGAGCATACCCTGCCACACTTATGGCGGCCAAAAGCGGTACAAAAGGGGGTGGGTTTTGGCCGCCATAAGTGTGGCAGGGTATGCTCAGATGTGAGTCCCTTGCTCACTTTGCCACTGGATTCAAGCAAGCCGGGCTGAAGACGGCTGGAATGCCAGAAACCGGTCCTCGGAAGCTTGTTTCCGGTCCAGGGAAGGCATGGCTTGGCAGTTCGGGCTGGACTGTTCCCATGAGGCACAGGGTCAGACTGTGTTTGAACTGGGGTGGCAGAGTGGGCTAAAGAACGGCGATGGATTAAACCCAGATCTTTTGACTGGGTGTGAGTGTTTGATTGATTCAGATGCTCCGTCCATCACCACCCCCTTTTGTACCGCTTTTGGCCGCCATAAGTGTGGCAGGGTATGCTCAGACGTGAGTCCCTTGCTCACTTTGCCACTAGATTCAAGCAAGCCGGGCTGAAGACGGCTGGAATGCCAGAAACCGGTCCTCGGAAGCTTGTTTGCGGTCCAGGGAAGGCATGGCTTGGCAGTTCGGGCTGGACTGTTCCCATGAGGCACAGGGTCAGACTGATTTGCATATAGCCATGTTTGAACTGGGGTGGCAGAGTGGGCTAAAGAACGGTGATGGATTAAACCCAGATCCTTTGACTGGGTGTGAGTGTTTGATTGATTCAGATGCTCCGTCCATCACCACCCCCTTTTGTACCGCGAGATGAACACAAAAGCATTCCACCCATTCCCTTTAGAATATCTCCTGAGAGTATCCTGATTCTGATTACACAGCCACCTGGGCGGTCTTTCGTTCCCCTACTATTAGACCTGACACCCTTGGCGTGGTTTTCCCCCATCTTTTTGCCTCTGTCTCCTGTATTTTTGATGCTGTGCTGGATTTCGTTTTTGCTGGTTTAGATGCTTTGGACACTCTGCCACTGCTGATCAGTGCCAGAGTGTAAGTGCTCCCTATGTAAATTGTCATATTGATTGGGTATACCTGATTGGCATATTTGTTTCACCATGAAGTCCCTAGTAAAGTGCACTGTGTGTGCCAGGGCTGGTGATGACAGATGCTACTAGTGGGCCTGCAGCGCAGATTGCGCCACCCACATGAGTAGCCCTAAAATGGTGTCTCAGGCCTGCCAGCGCAGTGCCTGTGTGCAGTCAGTGGACTGCCATGTCCGCCTGGCCAGTGTC
The DNA here is from genome assembly GCF_964261635.1 of Lissotriton helveticus. Classification (NCBI taxonomy): domain Eukaryota; kingdom Metazoa; phylum Chordata; class Amphibia; order Caudata; family Salamandridae; genus Lissotriton; species Lissotriton helveticus. The sequence goes on along the minus strand of NC_136061.1, from coordinate 1,752,844,393 downwards.
CCCACTGGCTGGGCCTAACCCTTCCCTGTCTGTGCACATCAGTCACCCCTATGGAAGGCTCAAGGTACCCCCCTGGGCAGGGTGCAGTGTATGGGTAAGGTAGAGCATGTACTAGTGCAGGTCACATGCTCTGGTAGTGAGCAGCAGCTATTTTGTGTGCTCACTGCTGTAAGGTTATCTTGCTCCATAGACTAACATGGGGGAGGCTGGTCCCAATGGATACCAGCCTATCTTCTCATAGGAACAAGGTGGGACATAAGTGATTGATATCCCTGAACTCAGAATTTAATAACACATCTTTTAGTAAAGGTTGTTTTTAAATTCTGTGTTGGAGAATAGTACTTTTAGAAAGTGGCTGTTCTCTTGTCTAACCTTTCTGTGTGCCTGGGCCTGTTTGTGGATTGACTGTCTGGCCTGAGTGTGGCAGGGGCTGCAGAGCCCCCAGGAGGTTGTCTGAGTCAGCCCGTGGATGAAAGGCAGCATCTGCTGCCAGGGAAGTGGGAGGAGATAGCATCTGATAGTGAATAGGGCTGTGCCTGCCTGACCACAATGCTGGCTCCACCCCCCTGCTGGGCGACTGTCACCTCTGTCCCTAATACTGAGAGGAAGAAGGAAGCCAGGAAAGCCCCAGTGCTCCAGCAACACCCAGAACTGCTTTAGACCGGGCTCAGGGCCCACTTGCACAAAGACTTCAAAGGACTTCAAAGACTTTTTGAGGTATAAGAGAAGGACCCCTGACAACAGAAAATTAGATTCTACAATCAAGAGGAACCTCTGCTGGAAGAAGGACTGCTGAAGAACTGAAGGAAGATTGCCTTGCTGTGTGCTCTAAGGGCTGACCTGTTCTGCTGACCAACTGAAGTTGAGGAGAAGAGGGACTTTGCTGTGTGCTGTGACCTTGCTTACTTGAACTCCAAGAGACTTTGCTGTGTGCTGTGTCTCCTAAATTGAATCTCCAAGGGCCTGAGAAGAGCTGGCCTCCTGTTTGGAACCCAGGGTTAAAAGGTTCGTAAGCTTTGCCAAGAACTGCTGAGGAGATCGTGTGGTGGTCTGCCCAAACGCGTGTTTTCTAACTGCCAGCTGTGTGGAACGATCGCTGTGCTCATCGGCACAGATTCAGGGGTGAGGAAAGGCCCGTGGTGTTTTCCTGTGTCCAGGATCCCCCCTGTCGATCTGCTGGTGAGGAAACAGGCTGACCGCTATCTACGGCCCCGAAAATCTCTTGCCGCCAAATCACCGTCGCGGCCCGGGGCTAGAAACACCCTCTGCAAGTTGCCTTTGTGACCAGGAGCTGCGGTAGCGGAGACCGAAGCCGCCGCGCTCCCATTGGTCCCACGAGTCGAGCCCCCTCACTGACGCCGCGACGGGATTGGCCCGTGCGCCGTAGCATCATCGTCGAGGCAGTGCAGGTATTGGATTGCCCAGGACGCGTCATCGTAGGTCTGCCCCGGGAGCCGCGCTGCCATTGGCTGACTCCCGGGTGTGTAAGGAGGCTTGCCACGGAGCTGCGACAGGATTGGCTGGCGGGACCGGGACCTGCAGGAAACCACCGCGAGCCGTGAAAGAAGGGCCGAAGCCGGGGAAGATCGACCCGACCTCGCCGAGGAATCCCGCGTGAGTGATCTCTGCCCCCTGGCCTGTGTCCCTGCGCTGGAGCGCCGAGTCAGCTCCCCGCCGCTCTCCGAGGACCTGAGTGCGGGCGGAGGGCTGCCGGGACCGGCCGGGGCAGAGAGACAGCCTGCAGTGCTGGCGCGAAGGCGCAAAGATCACCAGTGAGGCGCGTTCACATTGGCTGGGGGCTCAGTATTGGGGGCTCAGTATTGAGGGCTTAATTGAAAAGCTATTTACCTGCTGGCATTGCTTGACTATTCGCTTTTAAGAGCCCATTAGAGTTAAGTCAGTAGCAGTATTTTTCACTACTGATTTTAGAGACTGGAGACTATTTTCATTATTAAGAAGAACTTCCTACATTACGTGCAACCATTAAGATAAAGTGCAACATCTGCCTAAAAGAAGTAATTATCGTATACTGTTGATTTATACTGCTGCAATTAGATAAAGATATATTTTTTATAAATATACTTACCTGTGTGGTCTCAGTTTGTGGTGGATTGGGGATTACTGTTGTGTTAAGTGCATTTATTATACACATTGCCTTGGGGATAAGCCTGTCTGCTCGCGCCAAGCTGCCTAGAGGGGGAGCAGGGGTTATCTACTGTGTGTATTCCTTCACCCTGACTAGAAGCAAGGGTCCCTACTTGGTCTAAGGTACTTACCTCTGCCAATTAGAGACCCCCAGATCTAACACCTACCAATCCTCTTTACTCGACAGGTAAGAAGAATGTCGTGGGCTTTTGATGTTTGATAGCCCCTGAACTTTCCCACCCATATTTAGTCACTCGTTCTTCAGATCCCTATGAGACCCGATCTGTCCATCTCTCAATGGTGGAACTCCTGCCATCACCACATGTGGGCAGGCTGCTGATGGTGAATGAATTATCAGAAGGTTTTTAGTTTCTTTTTTGTGGTGCCTCCCTCCCAGTTTTCTTGGACTCCTACGGTGGCTGAGATTCTCTGTGATGAGATTAGATTCATACTTGGCAGAACTTTAGTCTCCCGACCATTAATTTTCATTGGCAAATTGTAATATGGACTTAAGTTTTTACTGGTGGTACTGTTCCCCTGCCCCTTCTGTCCATCCTGCATGGATGTCCAATCAGCTATGGGCCCCTGGGACTTAGCTGCTGAATTTGTAGGCATCAAAGCCTTGCTAGGGCACTGTTTGGAGCTATTTTGATAAATGTATCGATCTTCTTCAGTTTGGCAGTTATAGGGGGACAGCAATTAGTGAAGAAAAAAAACGGCTTTAACAAAGGTATTGTATTGTAATTGAATTTATATAGCGCTTACTACCCCTGACGAGGCATAAAAAAGCGCTTTTTTGGCGAGTAGCATGCTACTCCGGGACCCATAGAGGATTAGTGTTGAATTAGTATAGTGAAAGATGCAAGTACATTTTAAGTGGTGGATAGGTTAGTCAGTTATTTGGAATGATAGCAGAAGGATAGAGGAGGAAAAAAGGTTTGTCTTTATATAGCGCTGATTACCCCTGATGGGGTGTTGAAGCACGCTACTCCAGAAGCCCATAAAGGATTAGGGGTGAAATAATATGGTGAAATGTGAAAGTAATTTTAGTGGTGGATATTAGTCAGTTATTTGGAGTGAGAAGGATAGCGGAGGGATAAAAGGGGAAGAAAGGTTTGCTTTCATATAGCACTTGTTACCCCTGATGGGTGTTGAAGCGCTTTTCTGGCGAGTAGCACACCACTCCGGAACCCATAAATGATTAGTGTTGAAAATTAGTATAGTAAAATATGAAGTAATTTGAGTAGTGGATAGGTTATTCAGTTATTTGGGTAGAGAAGGGTAGGAGGCGGGATAGAAGAGGGAAAGAGGTTTGTATTTATATAGTGCTTGCTACCCCTGAAGGGGTTTTGTAGCGCAAGTAGCACGCTACTTTGGAACCCATAAGTATTAGTGTTGAATTAGTATGGTGAAACATGAAAGTAATTTTAGTGGGGGATATGTTAGTTATGTTTGCTCTACGTAAATCAGCAAAAATGCAATAGTACAGGTTATCACATAACAAGAGCTGATAGACAAAAACATATGCCAGCCATTCAACCTGCAGGAAAGCATGTCAGTGTAGAAGGGTATTCTACAGCACCAGCTTCCGCTACCCAATGGAGGTGACAGATAAGTAGCTTTATGCAAACTCCACTTATTCCGCAGATCTCAGATGACATGGATGTACCTTTAATCTGAAACATCTTTTTCGGGGTGAAAGGATATAAAACTGATCAAGCATTTGCCATTGAGTATCCATTGTTCCGCAGATATTACTGGTAAGGTGGGTGCTTGATCTGTGTGCTTCGATACAGAACATTTCTCATGCGAGGCGTGTGCTCTGCTTAGGAACAGTTTATGACTTTTAAAAGAGATGAAGATAGAGAATTGTCGGCAAACGGCTTTTGATGAGGAGAGACACAGTGGAGGGTAATTGTTACTCCGGCATTCCTGAGCAGATGGGCCAAGTCATTCTAATGAAATCTCTTCCTAACCACTGCTTAATCATTTACCAAGTCAACTTTTCATCCAACACTTTTCTGCCCCTCCGCTCAAAATACACCCCAGCAGGATGCAACTCCCTTCTCTTATTGTGTTTAGATGCAGTCTTAAGTGGCGTATGGTGTATTTAAGTATCCAGTATGACATGGTCCCTCCATTCTCTCCTACACCCCCCTATTATGGCTCCTATTTATTGTTTCCCATTGCAGTGCACTAATCCTACCCTTGGCAACCATTTGTGCTATATATGCAACCAACACGGAAAGAGGTATTCCCTTTGTCACCCTCCCATACAGTGCCCCTGCCCATCGCCCCCATTCTGTACCCCATTAAGCGGTTGAAATTACAAGGGGTCAGCAAAAATACTAAGCAAGCAACAAACCTAACGTTTTAAAATAAAGCTATGAGCAAATTTATATTACAAAGCAATGCAAAATCACGAGTAAAACCGTAACATAGCAAAGCAAAAATAGAAGATAGAAAAATATCTGAGATAGAAATCACCTTAGTATGGCCAGTGCATTTCCCTACATGGGACAAGTTTACAGACTAGAAGCCCCAGCCCATTTCACACGCTTGATAAAGGAAGGGCGCCCCCCACCCTCCTTATCTCTTTAAGTATAATAGCCATTGTGCTATCACAGCATGACGCAAGGAGAGGGGTTTGGTGGACTGGTCATCAAGGCTGAACCTCGATCCTCAGTTCCAAATTCGGCAGCTCCGACCAAAATGCCACATCCTCTTCCCCACTGAACACCATACTGCCCCACTGAGAGAAACTCGCACTGCCTTCAACTAAAACCCAATAGAGCCCGTTATAAACACCTGAAGGTGACTCAATTCAAATTAGGCACAAGACAAGAGCAATATGCTGCCTAAAACAAAAAAGTGACAACATCCTGGAAAAAGCAAACACTCATAAGGAATGTAAGATTAAGTAAAAGCATGTGAATTGTAAGCACGAGCAACATTGTTACCTTAACGCTTTTGATCTTATTATTCAGAAATCAATGAGTGCTTTTGCATGAAAAGTTATGGCCATGACTACAGGGCCCGGAAGGGACCAGTTTCAATGTCCATTGCTTATATCTTTACAAAACATAAGCAATATGGTTTAATAAGACCACATTCGTGAATACAGAGTCTGCATTTTGTTTTCCAATCCACCCATCAAGCAGGTATGGCAGTACATCCAGGAATGGTGCACTTCCCCACCCGGGGAAAACAATGCTGTTCAGAGAAAGACAAGAAAACGAAAGTAGCGCTTAACTGGCAAACTCTGTAAAGTGGCACTAGTATGTTTTGGGTGTGAATAACATCAATCTGGCCCCTTTTCGACCCACTCTGTCTTGCTTTAATTATTTTTTACATTTTGATTCTTTATTTCTCTCCATCCCAAGGCTGCACTTTGGAAGTGAAAAATGTCAGAAAAAAGACCCTTTCCAGCAAAAGTGTTTTTATTTTTTGGATTCATTTCACAGAAAAACAAATAAAGGAAAGGAAATAGGAAGTACTGGCTACAAGGCCCAGGGAAGGGGGCCCTCACACATGGACCTTGCAGCTTGCTCTGGTGCTTAGAGGCCCAGGGAAAGGGGCCCCCTCTCCTGGGCCATCGAAACACTGCCCTGGCAAAGGCAGTTCTACAAACATTTTAAATACACATTCCCATAAAAAAAATGGGTTATGCAAAAGTTAACAAAAGCCAGTTGATCTGCCTGCTCCCTCCTCCCCTCACCCACCTCTCCTAACCTGTGTCTGGCTGGTCCTGGAAACAAAGGGGCCTTCTGTCACCTAGCAACAAAATGCAGTAAGGGAATGGCTGGTACTTAACAGAGGTGCTGCCACGCCCCTGACACTGTGAGCCATAATTGCTGGCCCGGCCGTTGTACCTTCCGCACTCCGTTTGTCCCTTCCCCCCACCCCTGCACCCCCAGAAATGCCAACACGCCCTGACCAGCAAGGTCGACTTGGAACTCTCCGGCACCCACACGTACTCAATCAGCTACCCCCCCAAGCTCTCAAAAAAATTTGCCAAAACCTTCAAACACAACTTTCTGAAATCCCACCCAGAAACCCCCTTTGCAGATCCTTACTTCTCACCCATCTATGGACGCATGACCACCGACATCATCTTCTACACTAAACGCAGAGCACAATGGAGGAAAGCCTTCCTTGCCTTACTCACGGTCTCCTCTACGAGGAAGTCCGCACATGGTCTTTAGACCTATTACTCCATCACAATTCTTCCAAGCGTCAGCAACCACCACTGAGGTAACAGGTTTTTAGGAACCCGTTGGTGTCAGGGGATAACACCCGAAGACCTCTGAGTTCTCCCTTGTTCCGGACCACAGAAACACGGAGTCTTCTAGTCGCAGTCAAAGATCAAGTTTTATTGGTAGCTACCAAGTAACACGTGTCCCAGAAGTACACCACACGGATAGTAGGTTCTCGGGAGACTGTTCGTTTTTACAGAACCAGCCTTCTCCTTATATACAAAGGTAATAGCTTCGAGCAAGAATTCTTGAGTTTATGATATGGCTATACACATATTTCTACAATAATACAAAGAGCGAAGTCATGTAAGCAAGCCCACATTTTAGATGTCCAGTTCGTTGATAGACTACCCAGTTAGGCCCGGAACTCCCATCAGATATCGATGAAACCTCAATAAAGAAGGGCACCTCCTAGTCATAAAACTGGCCATAAACAAGGAACGTGGACAGGTGCATGTTTGCAGAAAGCATGGTCTGTATGTAGTGAATGGTTTGTGGAATGTTATGCATTGATGCTATCGTATTCGGCCACTGGGCGAGGAACTGCCCAAACAGGTCTGGCTGAAAGCGGTGGAGTCAGTTGGGACAGGTCAGGGGGAAGTCAGGGAAGGTGGACGTGTCCTTTTGGATCAAGCTCGACCTTTAATTGACTTATCATGAGGGCAAGACGTAAGATGGATGTCGTTTACAAAATGGAGTCTAAAGGGTCGGGACGGAAACTATGATTTAGGGGTGTTAGAAACCTTCGATTATGATGCAAATGCATAGGAATGATGTCCTAATCATTATCGGTCTGTTGACACCAAATTTGTCATGGTACGTTGATATTTTGTGACACGGGTATTGGACCTCGATATCGGGATAACAACAGGGTCCAGATTTCCAGAACCACAGACCCTCCTTTTGCCCTTATGTAAGGCAATAACTCACGTTAATCTGAGTCCAAATCGGTATGAAGAAATTCGTGGAGATGCTGCTGTAGCATCATTCTGTTACTCCGTTCGTCCCTTGACACAGGCTTCCGTACACACGAAGTAGCACAGAGGCCACATAGTGCAGGAGCTCACTGTACACATAGGCAGAACATAAACAGAAGTGCTAAGATCATCCCAATGAAGATCAGTGTTTTCCATCCCCAGCCGGTGATCAGTTCCCAGAACCACCCCAGCAAGGACCAATCCCCTTTCTCAACGTGAAGGGAACCAGATATTTCATGTAGTTTAGAGATGGCCTGGTACACTGTCGGTGCGTTATCAGGGATGAAAATGCAACAACTGGATTGGATGACTCTACACACACCACCACGATCGGCGAGTATGATATCTAGGGCAACTCGGTTCTGAAGGGTCATAAGTCGATCCGACTGAAGCTCGGTTGTCAAATTGCCAAGGGCTCCGGCCGTTTCAATCACGGCGGATTCAACTAGCCTTGCTAATTGACGAATATTCCTGCTGTTCACCATAGGCCCCCAAAATGGCAGAAAACCCTTTGTAAAGTCAGCGAATTCCTGACTTGCGGTGTCGTCTTTACTCACGACACCCCTAGCTGTCCTTGTCCGATGGTAATCTGCTCTGGCCGTGTAGGTGGGAGGCAGCAGAAATGAGATAAAACATGTACCTGAGAAGTCAGGGGGCAACCACGTGTAGGCTTGGTCGTGGCAGACGAAATACGTGCCTTTGGCTGCTAAGAGTATAGGGGAAGTTCGGGAAGCGAACACGTATGTTTCTGTGCAAATGCTCTTTCCTAACTGTGCTGTGGGATCCCTACCAATGCCCTGTAAACATAAATGACCTCGGTGGGGCACTACCCAAACTGGGTGGGATTTCTTTGCTGCCTGGCTCTTGATCAGGTAAACCCCATGTTTGGTCACGTTCCAACGGGTGTAGGGACTGAGTTCATCTTTGGGGATTGTCAGATATGTGTCGATATCCCTACTCATATTTCTTATCCCTGCAATTAGTGCCTTGTTACTGGAATCGCTCTCAGTGGAACGGGTCGGGTATGGTTCTAGGGCGAATAGGAACATGGTCTGGAAAGCCCACAGAGAACCATAATAACTGAATGGCAGAATGAAGTATGGGATCCCCTTATCGGTTGTGTGTGGCATGAGTCCGCATATCCAACAGTTTGATGTGTTCATTATGGATTGGTGTTGGTGTAGGAGTTGAATGAAAGAGTTATTTACAAATTCGAGTCTTCTGGCAGACTCGTGTTGAGGTAGAGGGTGAAAGTAGTGTGGAGAAATAGTAGGAGGAGGTGGTGGCTGGGTGTCATTCAAAAAGGTAACTTTAAATACGAATAGAGTATAACCAGTCAAAAACACAACTATGCTACATAACATGAAAACACATATTATCAGGAATCTTCTTTTGGACAGTATCGTGCAGAACTGTTTTTCAAAGTTCGTGAGTCTGATAGGTCTCTCTACCCTAGGAAACTCCATCCTCTAGTTGCTGCCCGCGGTGGTAGATTGATTCTGCCAGGGAGCGCGCTCTGTTCAGTCCGGGGTAACTCCCGTGGACCAACCAGAACCGTGGACCTAAAACTTCCCCAGTTGCACTCCCCAGACTTCAACCGCGACCCTAGCAGCAGAACCGGATGGCGGTTCGAAAATCAAAAATGAGCAAGTTCCCTGGGACGAGAGAGCTGAAAAATCAAAAATAGTTCTTAGGGGAAAAGAAATTCACATTAGTTTGCATTTTTATTAGTCTCTTTGTCTAGACCTTAGGTTGTACCGTCGTTTCCCAGGTACGGTGTGGTCTTCAAACAATGTCTCGGGTTCGGTAGTGTCCAATTGCATAGACGGTGACACAAGTCCTTGTAAAATATGATCACTCTCCTTTTCGGTACTAGTTTCTTTCAAACGTGCATCGCTGAAAGGGATGAAGCGAGGTACGGATTCTGTCTCGGAGTCGGCAAGTCCTTTATTGACCCACCGGCCGTATGGAAGGGGCAGAGGGACCCGTTTACAATGGGTCCCATGTACCCAGTTCTTTTTGCCTTCCACCCGAACAGCAGATCTCGTGGAAAGTACCAGGTGCGGTCCGGTCCACCTCGGTTGTTCGTTGTTGGTGCGCTGGAAGTTCCGCACCAAAACCCACGTGCCAGGTACGATGGTGTGACCTGGATCGTCAGAGGCTGGCGGAGAGGAACTGTGAACCTGTTGGTGTAAAACACACAATTTAGTTGTCAATTCGCACAAGTAGTCAAGCAGTACGGGGTGTTCTATTTCACTGAGTTTCTTTGGCCTTGGCACGCCCCAGACGTTGGCTGGGCGGCCAAACACTATCTCGTGGGGGCTAAGTCCTAATCTGGAATGGACAGTCATTCTGGTTGACAAGAGTGCTAGAGGCAAGGCGTCGGGCCATTTAAGACCTGTACTGGCTTGGATCTTGTCTAGTTTTAGTTTTAAAGTGCCATTGTAGCACTCTACTAATCCAGCTGATTGGGGGTGATTTGCAGCGTGGGACTTTTGGTGTATGCCTAGACACTCACACACTCTCTTCATCAAGCATCCTATGAATTCACTTCCGTTATCACTCCAGACAATTCTAGGCATACCAAACCTCGGGAAGAACTCTTTGACAAGGGCTTTGGCAGTTGACAAGGCGGTATTGTCCTTAAGGGGGTACGCTTCCACCCACCTTGAAAAGGCGCAAACAACAACGAGCACATATTTCAGATTGTTGCACCTCTCCATGTGGATGAAATCGAGCTGCAGAACCTCGAACGGGTACGTTGGAGGCGCAAAATGACCAGCTGGAGTTGGGGTTCCCCTACCGGGATTGTACTTTAAACATACCATACAGTTTCTGACCACATTCTCTGCATATTTTGGGATATTACTATTCTGCCATACTGGGGCCAATAGTTTCCATATTCCTCTCGAACTGATGTGTGCAATTCCATGAGCCATTGTTACTACTGCAAATACATATGCATTAGGTAATAGCCATCGCTGGTGTTCTGATAGTTCGACCCAACAACCATTTGCATCTAATCTACCTGTGCTTTCTCTCCATTCATTCACCTCGTTCTCAGTGGCCTCGGCTTGTATAGATTTCACGCTTTCAATGGTGTCCTCACACATTCCCACATCAGTAACCCATCTAGCGGGACCCACAACATACATTCGACTCATTGTGTTCCTTGCAGTTTCTTTCGCAACCTCGTCTGCAAATGCATTCCCGCGGCCAACATCATCCTGAATCTTTTTGTGTGCACTGCATTTCATGATGGCAACTTGTAGTGGCAAGGTCAGTGACTCAAGGAGTTTATTAACTAGCTGACCATGTTGTATCTTTGCACCATGTGACGTAAGGAACCCACGTTCACGCCACAATCTCCCAAAACTGTGAGCCACACCAAAGGCGTATTGGCTGTCAGTGTACACATTCACTCGCTTTCCTTTCGCCAACACACATGCTCTAGTAAGCGCAATAAGTTCTGCGGCTTGTGCAGAATTGTGGGAAATGCGCGCGGTCTCTACAATGGTGTGTAATGTCGTTACGGCATATGCTGTAGTCGTATCACCATTCGGCAATTTGAAACATGAACCATCAACCCATAAAGTATCATTGCATTCGGGAAGGGAAGTGTCCTGTAAGTCTACTCTCCCTTTTGTCTCTTCTTCTGTCCTAAAGCAGCAGTCATGGTTATCAATCTTGTCTGTGTCTGTTTCTGTCGGGATGGGAAGTAGCGTAGCGGGGTTGAGTGTATCACACCTCTTTATGTGGATGTGACTTGCTAGCAGTGTAAGTTCGTAACTGGATAGTCGAGCGCTAGTGAGGTGTTGTGTCTTTGTCCTATTTAGCAGAATGTCTACTGCATGCGGAACCATAACGATCAGAATATTATTCATGACTAATCCAGCAGACTGTCGAATGCAGACAGCTGCTGCGGCGGTTGCTCTCAGACAACTTGGAAGGGCTTTAGCCACGGGATCTAGAGTTGCCGAAAAATACGCGCATGGGCGCTGTTTGTCCCCAAAGTTTTGCGTTAAGACTGATAATGCACAACCTTCCTTTTCGTGGACATATAATGTAAAAGGCTTACTGTAGTTGGGGTTTCCCAACACAGGAGCCGAACATAATGCATCACGCAACTCGTGGAAACTCGTCTGACAATCTTCAGACCAGTATAGGAAGAAAGGGGTCCCAGACACAGCACAACAAATTCCACAATTCGAAGTAAAGTACATGGGAATATTTCACAGAAGGTCAAGTCAAGGTGCAAAGTGTTTTAATTTTCACAGCACCAGTGCTAAACATTCATTAGCTCATTACTCACAGCATGAATACACACATATTAAACATAATTACAATAAGCCCGGAAAGGGGGGAAAGAGGGAGAGGGAAGTGCAAGGGGGAAGGATTTAACATTTCTTGCTAGTTAGACATCACTATTTCAAAAAACATATTTACAAATACATGTGACCATGTTTGGAAATTCACAAGAGAGAATATACACAGATCCCCAAGCGTGGGGTCTACAACAGCGTGTGAGAAAACAACATCATATTTTGTTTTGTTAGTGTCTTTTTTATACAGAATCTCCTATATGGCTGTGTACATTAAACCATTCCGTGGGAGTTCAAAACAGTAGAGAAGTCTACGTTTCGACCCTAGATTGTAGGACAGTGTATCCTTACTAGGCGGGTCTTCGTCAGGACGTGAGGGAAGGGGAGGAGTGTAGGGCTGTTCCGGATTATTATGGCTCATTACGGGTGCACTAGTAGTTAACGGGCAGGCGGTCACCGTAGCCCCTGCACCTGTCAGTCCCATGCAGTTCCTCCAGTTAGAAGCAACAGGCTGATTGTTCTGCGGTGAAGTCCAGCATGTGAACCTAGTGAGAATTCCTAAGCGCTTCTGCCTTATGCAATGCGGACTCGCCGGAACAGTGCACCCGTAATGAGCCATAATAATCCGGAACAGCCCTACACTCCTCCCCTTCCCTCACGTCCTGACGAAGACCCGCCTAGTAAGGATACACTGTCCTACAATCTAGGGTCGAAACGTAGACTTCTCTACTGTTTTGAACTCCCACGGAATGGTTTAATGTACACAGCCATATAGGAGATTCTGTATAAAAAAGACACTAACAAAACAAAATATGATGTTGTTTTCTCACACGCTGTTGTAGACCCCACGCTTGGGGATCTGTGTATATTCTCTCTTGTGAATTTCCAAACATGGTCACATGTATTTGTAAATATGTTTTTTGAAATAGTGATGTCTAACTAGCAAGAAATGTTAAATCCTTCCCCCTTGCACTTCCCTCTCCCTCTTTCCCCCCTTTCCGGGCTTATTGTAATTATGTTTAATATGTGTGTATTCATGCTGTGAGTAATGAGCTAATGAATGTTTAGCACTGGTGCTGTGAAAATTAAAACACTTTGCACCTTGACTTGACCTTCTGTGAAATATTCCCATGTACTTTACTTCGAATTGTGGAATTTGTTGTGCTGTGTCTGGGACCCCTTTCTTCCTATACCGAATAAATACCCAGGTCCCATTGACTATATGGGTTCAACCCCAATATTTACTAAATCTTCAGACCAGGGCATAGGATTGGGTGTGTCTTTGCAGAGTAGTGCCAGCAAGGGTTTAGCTAGTAGTGAGAAATTCGGTAACCATTGTCTACAGTACGATGTAATGCCCAAGAAGGCTTGAACCTCTCTCTGTGTCCTTGGGGCACTTAGTTCTGCGATTGCCTGTATTCTTTCTGGTGTCAGTCTCCTTCCCTCCTTCGATAAGATGTGACCTAAGTAGGTTACTTCTTGTCGGCAAAATTGTAGTTTGGAAAGAGAGACTTTGTGCTTCATGTCACATAAGTGATGCAATAATGACAATGTGGCATGTTTGCAAATTTCTTCAGTGTCTGCAGCGATCAGCAGATCGTCTACGTACTGAATCAAAGTTGACCCATCTGGCAGCACAATTGCGTCTAATTGTGTTTTCAGAGCCTGACTGAATATTGATGGGCTTTCGCAGTAGCCTTGAGGAGCGCACTTGAAGCGGAAGCTTCGTCCTCCTAAATTGAAGCCGAAAAGGTCTCTACTCTCTTCAGCAATCGGGATGCTGAAGAAAGCGTTCTTCAGGTCAATCACCGAGAACCAAGCTGCTGAAGCTGGAACCATTGTCAATAAAGCAGTAATGTCGGGGACAACTGGAAACTGTGGGATAACTACCTTATTTACTTCTCTGAGGTCAATCACAAACCTATACACAGGGGGCTGTGAAGGATCAGTACGTTTTAAGACTGGCAAAACTGGACTGTTACAAACGTTACCTGTTGTTTCTTCGATAACATCTTTATCGATCAGATCATAAACGATCGTCAACAACGCCTTTTCGCATTCGCTAGATATTTTGTATTGAGGAATAAGTGGCAACCTAACGTTGGCTTTCAAAGTTATGACATACGGTGCTATCTCCAAACGACCGACATCATTAGAACCATTAGCCCAAAGTATATCAGGAAGTGTATTTGTCAAAGGAATATTTTCCTTTGACAAATACATTGGAGAAATGACTTTCTTACCTAAAGTAAGTTGTACTCCCAAGGGGGAACAGTATAGAGTCGCATATAACCTTTTTAGCAAATCCAAACCTAACAAATTTTCACCGCAACCTGTCGTAAGAATGAGGGGTGCTTCCAACTCACATGGGCCAACAGAAAGTAATATAGGACTAGAGATCGGGTTTCTAACAGGGGCGCCAGAGAAACCTACTGAGACATTCATTTTGCCAGACAAAGGTGCGCCAGGAAGTTTCGAGTGCATAATAAAACTTTTTGTAGCACCAGTATCCAGCAGAAATGGCTCTGACACTCCTGATGTAATTACCTCGACATAAGGTCCATTCTGATCTACTGGAACTGAAACGACTCCCTCTCTTTGTCCATGGCTGTCCTAGCAATCGTTACCCTCAGTATCGTGTTCGGTGTAATAGTCGTCAGTATAGTACTGAGCTGACTTTGTCGATGCATTATTCTGTTGGTCAAAGCTATTCATGGAATTCTGAGGCGGAAAAGAAGCTGTGTTATGGGAGAAATTTCCACGGCCCCTACCTCTAGGGGCATGTTGAACACCTCTTCCCCTTACACTTGAAACACCGTTCAAGCGTCGCGCAAGAGCCGGACAATTACTATTGAAGTGACCCTCTTCCTTGCAATACGCACATTGATTCGGGCCATACGGAACACGCTGATGGGAAAACTCGTTTCCTTGCGCGTTTCTCGAATACTGCTGTTGTTGCTGATAATTGGGCTGACTAGCCATACGAGGCGGATAGGCCTGCTGGAGAAGAACTTTAGTTTTTAAATCTTTCGTCTTTTTGTCTGCCTTATCTAGCTCGTCTTTGCGCCTATTTTCATAGTACTGGGCTGTTGCTAAAATCTGCGCTGACGTAGAGACAGCCCAAGCACTTTCTGAATCTTTTAGTTTAGTACACAGTTCAGGAAGTAAATTATGTACAAATTTGTCTACGAACAATCTTTGGTCACCCTCGGTAGCCATATCCTGACCATTATGGTCGGTGAAAGTTTCCTCAAATCTCGTGAAAAAGTCAGACACATTCTCATCTTTCTTTTGCTTGCACGCAGAGAGTTTATCCCAGTTTACGCGTACTTCAGGCATTATTGTCTTCATGTACGCGATAATCCTACCGGGAAGTTCAGCTATTAACGGCTCAGGTTTAAAACCACCGACTTGTCTAGCATCTGTAGTTGTAATGTTCGCCCACGAGTCACCTAATTCTTGGTCATGATCCGTATGACGGATTTTACTCCATAAAGGATGGGGAACAACGTTCCCAAACAACATGTCTATATCCGCTAAATTCATTATACATGAGCTTGCAGTCTGCGACAACTCCTTATAATACCCAGTCGGGTTTTTACAGGGATCAGGTAGTGTCTGCTTGAGCGCTAGAACTTCGGATCTTTTCCAGGGGACATGTACCCATACACGCTGGAAATGAGGCGGAATTGGCGGTACTGCATTGGCATCGCCTTACCTCCAAACCGGAGGAACCTCTCTCATGGGGTACTGTCTCGCTCTTTTCCTACTAGATGTACCACATTCAGATGATGACCCAGAATTACCACCCGTACTTCGATGTGATAATAATATCTCAACTGCTTTTTCAACATCGGGACCTACGATCATACCCTCCCCAAATTTAAATCGTACACTACACAACTCTTGCTGGTTGCTCTTCTGACCATTATCTTCCAAATCCTCACACAGAAAAACACACATCTGTTCAAAAACGTATCTTTGCGTTGGTTCATCCCATTGACGGAAGATGTTCATGACAGACTCTACATCATATCTCGCTGTATTCATAGCCCAATTCCGTGCTAACTTATTCAATGACTCCCTTTCCTGGTAATCAGGCATTTGGCTTCGTAATTGTCTTCGTTCCGTATTAGGGGTCGTTTTAGGCGACCGAAAAAGTGGTGAAGGAAAGTTAGTAACAATGCTGGCCATTTTATGCCAGACGGAAGGTGAAAGTGGAGGAATAACTGGTGGCAGAACAGAGTCACGCAAAGCAGAAACAGAAACATTCGTAGAACGAGTATCAGCAGTAATAAAAGGTGCGCTAGGCGAAGTTGTTGGAGAAACAGGAGGACAAGTAGATGTGATCGGTGAGCCTTGAGGAGGCTGCACCAGAGAAATAGAAGCCAGCTGAAGAACAGCTGGTGGGTGCTGTGAAGGAGCCGGTATAACAGTTACCAGAGGTGCAACTAAGGGTTGCGGAGGTGCTGTGCCATTTTGCACATAGGGTGGTGGCGAACTTAGCAAATGCGCCATTAATGGATCTTTTTCGCGCTCTTTTACTGTCTCTTGCTGAAGAGATGGTAAAACAGGATAGCATTTATCTATTGCCATTTTACGTTGCCTGTGCAACTGCTCACTCATTTGATCTTCTTCGTTGTCTTTAAATTTTATCGCGGTTTGCATTACCGAAATACCTCTTTCTCTCTTATTTTTCTTTTCTAATTTAATTTCCTTTCGTTTGGCCTCTTTACGCCATAAACGGAAAGAGTCAAACATCGCCGGCCGGGCTTTCTTCTTGAACAATTTGACCTCTAAATTATCTAAAATTTCTGAGTCGAAACTACCATATTGGGGCCATTTTAAAACACCATCCTTGCGGGTGTATTTTATCCATACTTCATTATATGCGATAGGACCTACGCCGTGCTTTACATAGAGCTCATACGTTGGAGTTCCAATTGGAGGAACCGGACAAGAATCCTCTAATCGGGAGTCCTTACTACAACCAAGACAAAACAAGTTTCCAAGTCTGCTAAAACCAGGCATCTTTGCTCACTAGTCTAGCTTCAAACTTCAAAGGATTATCTGTTTACGATATTTTCTCGTGGAAACACGAGTCCTTCGGCTTTGGGGCTTGCAAGTACCAAATCAAAGCGTATCTCAAGGATACCAAAAACTAAGGACAAACTAAGGACTGGGAGACGCTCCACTTATACTTAACTGAAGTATTTGAAGATCTGTGACGTCGCTAGAAGACTCGTCTATCGTTTCGCTCTACCAAAGATCACTGGGTCCAAAACAAGGCGATAGTCAGGGCAGCAGTCCTTCGTAGCCGTCGGGACGCGGGGAACCTCGCAGCAAAGACCTTCGGAACCACGTCGACATACAGGGGTCGCTGAAGTGGCTGGCCGTCCTCTGGAATTTTCACACGAAGCTCCTCACGAACATCTGGCTTGGACCGTCGCCACTTGATATCGCCCCACGTTGGGCGCCAACTGAGGTAACGGGTTTTTAGGAACCCGTTGGTGTCAGGGGATAACACCCGAAGACCTCTGAGTTCTCCCTTGTTCCGGACCACAGAAACACGGAGTCTTCTAGTCGCAGTCAAAGATCAAGTTTTATTGGTAGCTACCAAGTAACACGTGTCCCAGAAGTACACTACACGGATAGTAGGTTCTCGGGAGACTGTTCGTTTTTACAGAACCAGCCTTCTCCTTATATACAAAGGTAATAGGTTTGAGCAAGAATTCTTGAGTTTATGATATGGCTATACACATATTTCTACAATAATACAAAGAGCGAAGTCATGTAAGCAAGCCCACATTTTAGATGTCCAGTTCGTTGATAGATTACCCAGTTAGGCCCGGAACTCCCATCAGATATCGATGAAACCTCATTAAAGAAGGGCACATCCTAGTCATAAAACTGGCCATAAACAAGGAACGTGGACAGGTGCATGTTTGCAGAAAGCATGGTCTGTATGTAGTGAATGGTTTGTGGAATGTTATGCATTGATGCTATCGTATTCGGCCACTGGGCGAGGAGCTGCCCAAACAGGTCTGGCTGAAAGCGGTGGAGTCAGTTGGGACAGGTCAGGGGGAAGTCAGGGAAGGTGGACGTGTCCTTTTGGATCAAGCTCGACCTTTAATTGACTTATCATGAGGGCAAGACGTAAGATGGATGTCGTTTACAAAATGGAGTCTAAAGGGTCGGGACGGAAACTATGATTTAGGGGTGTTAGCAACCTTCGATTATGATGCAAATGCATAGGAATGATGTCCTAATCATTATCGGTCTGTTGACACCAAATTTGTCATGGTACGTTGATATTTTGTGACACGGGTATTGGACCTCGATATCGGGATAACAACAGGGTCCAGATTTCCAGAACCACACCACTATCTACAATAATGGTACTATTCTCACCCAGTCTACTGATCGTAGCCTCAATCTATTTGATATCCTATTCCCCATCATTAAAGAATGGGTAGCCAATCCTCCAACTCCTCCATTACTTCGTCCACTCAGTCCCACACCCTCCCTCCCCCAACTCTCTTGACTCCTGGATGCCCAGATCCGCACACCGCCCTCAACCACTCTACCTCACCGTACCCGCATACCCTCTCTACAGCTAGCCACCCCCTCTCTATCACCTCCCCACCGCCTCTCACACCCAACCCCCCTCCTTTATCACCTCCCTACCGCCTCGCACATCCAGCCCTCTTCACCACCCCTCCTCCTCTCTCACCTAATCCCCTCTCCCTCGCTCACATCACCCCCCCCCTCCTACCACACCTTGCCCCCCCTCACTCACACCCCACTTTCCTTCACCGTTAGCCCCCTCTCCCATACCACCCCTAGCACCCCCTACTCCAATACCACCTCGAGTCCCCCTTCCTCCTTTACCACCCCACCCCACCTCGTCACTTCCCCAACACGACAGTCACCACTGAAACCCTCACCTCACCTCCTCTTTCTCCTCCATCCACCCTAACTTCCCCCACATCCACGCCCAACTCATTCCCAACACTCTACACACACCTCATCCATACCCCTTCCACGCCTTTTTCAGCTCTCACACCGAACCAAGTCAACTCTCCTCAACCTACACCTGGCTCTACTACCCCCATTTTTTCATTTGAATATATTTTATTGGTTCATATGAACAATTTGTCGATACATGGATGTACATTGCCAAAATATAACGGTAAGCATCTTTTCAAATACAATTGCATAAAATAAATTGCAGCGCAGGTAAGTAATGCAGTTACATTGTATGCTAGATCATTTCTATGGTTATCAAACCCTGTAGCAATGAGGCTAGAGCAGTTCTGTTCAATAATATAGCTGCATTGTACTTGATGTTACTACAGTTGTAGGGCATTGTATTCTCAGAACGTTGTGGGTTGGTGTCGTATAGGAGGTGTCATGGGTGTGTAACTCTTGTGCGCGTCCACCTCATTCTGGCTGACAGTGTGGGGCATCGTCAGGTGTATCGTATCGTCAGGGATATCGAACAATGAGTGTGTCTAGACCTCCAAATCAATACATTCAATAGTTTAACAGGTATGACAGTTGAACCTGCCAAATGAACTCCCAAACTAGTCCCAATCGGAGACAAGGGGCCCAACAGGGCAATCAACCGTGGAATAAAAAATACAAAAAATAAAATAAAACGGATGTTTCAAGTGCCGCTGAATGTTCCCCGAGTGAGACAGGGAAAGAAAAATTTGTGCGAAAAGAAAAAGAAGGGGAGGGAGTATAGGGGGGGGGGGGGTGTCAGGGGGGGTATTGCGCCGTGTCGTGTATCAGCGGACAGTCGTGTGAGTGTGCGCCTGGGCCCGTGGTCAGTATGGCAGAGGTATACTACAATCATTATTCGATGGGGCAGGGGGGGCCAAGCCCTCATCAACCGGGAGGCGCCGCATCGCCAGCTCCCGAGGCTTGCAGGTGTCAGGGGGAGAATACAGTCTATTCCCATGGTGGCAGCATGCCACCTCGACATGCGTCCCTTCTAGTGCATCAGCATCTAAGTGAGCCCCCCAGCCGCACCCTCCCGCTGGAAGGAGCCCAAGGTGTCATCCCAGAGTTGTGCAATCTGGAATTTCCTCAAGCCCGCTGTTTCTTCTCGATGTAATGTGGTGCTTTCAGCCCTAGCCCAGTCGAGAAAGGAAATGTACCAGTACTTAGTGAGCGGAGGTTCCTTTTTTTCCCAATGTTTAGTAAGCATTCGCTTGGCAGTAATAAGCCCTAGGTCCCAGAACCTGGCCGGCACTTTATTCAATTTGGTCCTCTTGTATAGCCCCAGAATGCATGCCTCCCATGTGTGGGGCAGGCCTGCGCCAGCACTGAGCGTCAAAAGGGATGTCACCTCGTTCCAATACTTGGCAAGAGTGGGGCAATGCCAGAGCATGTGTAATATGTCCGCGCCTGTCAGGTCACATCGGGGGCAGCTGCTGGTAGTGGTCGCAAAGTACCTATTAACCTTATCTGGCGAAAAATATGCCTGATGTAATATATAAAACTGTATTGTTTTGAAACGGGAGTTGCGTGGGATATTTACGGGGCTGGCTAATACCATTGCCCATTCCTTGTCTGTCCATTCCCTCCCTCGGGAGGCCGCCCATTTATCTCGTAGTGGTTGCGTGGATCGCTGCGTATGCACGAGGAGGGCCTGCGCCAGCCAGTGTATGATATGTGAGCCGTTACCCATGACATGTAGGTATTGCACGAGGTGGTGTATCGGCAATTCCTCGCGTATATCACCCCAGGATTCCGTGTATGCGTGCATTATGGATGCATGGAGAAGGAATTGTCCGGCTGGCAAGCCTGTGCTCTCCGCTTGATCTACAAAAGGGAGCATAGTTCCATCCGTGTAGAGGTCGCCAGCGGTTTCCACACCAGCCGCACTCCAATTCTCCAACATGTGCGATGTCACCATTCCACCCCTCCTGGGGGTGCCCAGCAGGGGAAGCGCGGGAGCATAAGGTTTGACTTCTCGGGTCAATTTCAGGCTGCGTAGGGAGCATTTGCGAGCCACCGCTACATGTAATAGTAACGGACGGGGTCCCTTGGTCAGAGGGTGGAACAGCGTGCATATTTGGGCATGGGTCCATATAGTGGCGTCGGTGGCGGTATCATCCAAGTTTGTGCCGCTCAGCCAGTGTGTCACCCATTGCAGCTGTGCCGCAAGATAATATAATTCTAAGTTGGGGACCGCCAACCCTCCAGTCTCAGTGGGCGAGTAGAGTTTCGCCAATGCAACTCGAGGTCGCCCAGCATTCCAGATCAAGTTCCTAATCATATTTTCAAGGTCACGGAACACCCGGGCAGGGACATACAACGGAATGTTGGCGAAGTGGTATAACAGTCTCGGCAGCACTATCATTTTGGACAGCGCTATCTGGCTGGGCACATTTAGGGGTAGTGTCTTCCAGAAGGCCACTTGTGCATGCAATGAGGAGATAGCACGCATCAGGTTACCTTCCATTATGTCTGGCGGATCTCTATAGATGTGCATCCCGAGGTATTTGAATGTAGTAGGATACCAAGCGAGCCCAACACCACCAAGGCGAACATCGCACTCCTGTGCGTCAGGACTAAACGAGTACACTCCGGACTTGGCCCAGTTGACCTTAAGGCCTGACATTTCCTCAAACGTCCAGAATATTTCCGACAATAAGCATGGCACGCAGGCGAGGTCACATACAGAAGCAGGTCGTCTGCGTAAAGCGAGACCACATGTAAGCCATCAGCCATCGGGATCCCCCATCCCGTTCCTCGCGTTCGTAGTATCGCCGCGAGGGGCTCTATGGCCAGGGAGAAGAGGAGTGGCGACAGGGGGCAACCTTGTCGAGTTCCTCTACGCACCGCCACTTTATCCGAAAGCAATCCGCCTGTTCGCACTCGCACACTAGGCCTCTGGTAGAGCAATCCAACCATGTCGACGTATATGTCACCCAGGTTGAATTTCTCTAATACCGCCTTGAGGTAGGGCCATTCTACAGAATCAAAGGCTTTCTCAAGGTCCAGCACCAGGCACCCTGATCTCGGCCAGCGCAGCGTAGCAGTTTCCTGTATCCGGAAGAGGCGGCGGATGTTATGTGAGGTGCTTCGCGCAGGTACAAAGCCATTCTGATCACGATGGACCAGGGTCGAGACTACGGCGGCTAGGCGCCGGGCTAAAATAGAGGTGAAGATTTTGTAATCGGTGTTTAACATGGCTAAAGGTCTGTATGAGCCCATGTTCGTTTCGTCCCTGCCGGGCTTCAGGAGCGAGACAAGAGTAGCTTCATTAAGTGTGGCAGGAAGCGCCGAGTCATCTATTGCAGCAGTGTACACTTTAAGTAACTCCGGGATTATGGTTTCTGAGCATGTTTTAAAAAATTCGGCGGCAGCCCGTCTGGGCCAGGCGATTTGCCATTGGAAAGAGCAAAAATAGCTTCGCGCATTTCCTCCGGCGTAAACGGCGCCTCTAGGTCTCCCTGCTGCGCAGCTGTGAGGGATGGCAGCTGTAAATCAGTGAGATAATCTGTGAGGGTCTCGGTTGTGACTCTTAGCTGTGACCGGTATAGGGCCTGGTAGTGTTGCACGAAAGCTCGATGTATTTTGCTCTGAGTGTACACCACCCCGTCCTTGGCCGTATGAATGGCAGTCACTGGTGTAGTGCGGTCTTTCTGTCTGACAAGCCAGGCCAATAGTTTCCCGGGTTTGTCGCTATGGTGATGTACACGCGCCGAGTGGGCTGCATAGTTAAAGTGACACAGCCGTTTCAGCAGTTTCGAATGTTCCTCGCGGGCCTCAAGCAGCAGCTCATCAGCTCCTGCCACCTCTTCCTGCTCTCGGCAGAGTAGGTCAGCCTCTACCCGGCGCAGGTCTACCTCCAGTTTTTTCTGCATATGTCCCTGTGTGCCCAGGCAGTGCCCCCTAATCACGACCTTGAAGGCGTCCCATTCAATCTGCGGGGAGGACGCTGTGCCAGAATTATCTACGAAGTATTGCGCTAGGCAGGCTTGTAGGGAGTCTCGGAAGGGGGCGTCTAGTAGCAGGGCGGGCTGTAATCGCCAAGTAGGAATGGGTGGGTGCGGGCGTTCCCAGGCTATGTCTAGTGTATGTGGATTATGGTCTGAATGCGTTCGGCCAAGGTATTGTGTGTCTGTGATAAGGGGCAGCAGTTCTGATGACACCATGTATCTGTCCAAGCGCACATGTAAAGCGTGTGCCCCCGAGTAGTTGGGATTTCGGGTACGCCAGGCATCTTGCAGGTCCCATTGTGTCGCCCACTGAATGAGTGCCCTCATTGTGCCACAGGACGGTGCATCAGGTCGGGGAGGAGCGGAACGGTCTAGTGTTGTGTCCAGTATGCCATTGTAGTCGCCCCCGAGTATCCAGGGGACTCCATGCCAGGGCGCCAGTTTCTCTGAGAGGTGTGCAAGAAAGCCCCCCTGGTCTATATTGGGAGAGTAGATGGATGCTAAAACCACAGGTTTCCCATCCAGATGGCCCTGCACGAGCACATACCTGCCCTCCGGATCAGCGTGGGAGTGCGTCATCGCAAAGGGAGTGCCCGGACTTACCCACAGTAGTGCTCCACGGGCATATGAGGAGTACTCTGTAGTGTACAATTGCCCCCTCCATCGGCGGCGCAGCGCTATTGCTTCCGCCTCGTTCAAGTGTGTTTCCTGTAAAAGTGCAATCTGGATCTGGTGCCTTTTGAGGTAGGAGAATATTTGATAGCGACGTGATGGCGTGTGCATGCCTCTGATGTTCCAGGTACAGATTTTTATCGCAGACATAGTATCAATTTAGGCAGTCTTCCCTCCCCCCATTTACACGGGTTGACCCCGGGTCCGAAACATCCCCCCACCGATCACGTCCACAGCTATGTCCACTGACACAAATATCATGACTCAGGAATTCACAAAAAGGGTAGTAAGTAAATAACAAAGTTAACCAAAGGGGGGCGAACCATACGTGAATGCCAAAAGGGCAGTAGCGAAACATGCCACCGTCCCTACTCTCGATCGAGAGGAACAACTTTTCAAGTCTAGGGGGTGTTACGTGCTAGGCACAGTCTCAGCAGTACAGCAACCTGTAGAAAGTGGGGAATCACTATCCCTCCCTGGGCTATGCGGTTTAAGCATCCTGCAGCCAGAGTCTATTGTGCGGAATTCGGCTGAGCCTGCAGCGTAGGGAATTCCGCTCCAGCCAGCCAGTCCGGGGTAGAGTGAAGTAGACCGCACACCCCAAGTTATTAAAATGGTCAGTCTCCCATGGGCAAAGGCCGGCTGGCAGGGAAGGTGCAGGGAAGCTTTCCCTCTACAGCACCGTGTCAGTGTTCAGGTGACTGGAGCAATGCTCACTGCGTCCCATCCTCGCCGTCTGTCCCAGAGGCAAGGAAGTCGTTTCCGACGTCACCGAGCTCTAGCAGCATTGCATCGGCCATCTGGTCCCCATGTCAGTCACCTTCATTCTGGTGAGTTCTACCAGGACTCCTCGTGCGATCTCAGTTGAGCAGGTCCGCTGTCTGTGGTGTGATATCTGGTAGGTCTACAGAAAGCTGAGAATCCGGTATCCCATAGATGGCTTCATCATCACTTGGATTGATCCGCGGGCTGGTGCCCAGCGCGGCCTCCGATGTCGGGGAGCTGCTAAGTTCGGAGACCTTACGGAGTGCATCTCGTTGCTCCTAGATAGTTTGGTCCGCCGGTGGGGAGTGACGCGCTGGTTCCTCAGGGCGACGAGTCTGATGTTCTCTGTTCCTACGTCGACGTCTCGGTCCGCGCGTCCGTGATCTCGCCACGAAGCCCTGTGTTTGTCTGGGTGCCGTGTCAGTGCCTCCATCAAGCCAGGCATTTACTTCTTCAGGGTCAGTAAAAAAATAAGTTTTGTTCTGTGCCACCACTCGCAGCTTTGCGGGGAAGAGGAGGGAGTACTTGAGGCCTGCTGTGCGAAGCCTTCGTTTTACCTCTAGGAAGGAATGTCTTTGACGCTGCACTTGGACAGTGTAATCCGGGAAGAACATCACTGTAGCGTTGTCAATGCGAATTTCTCCGAGTCTTCTCGCTTACCGCAGGACAGAGTCACGGTCCTGATAATTTAGTATCCGGAGGAGCAGTGGTATCGGGTTGGAGCCTGTGGGAAGTGGCCTCGTCGGCACTCGGTGCACCCGTTCTACCACGAAGTAGGGTGAAAGCGTGCCTTCCGGCAGTATGGTCCTCAGCCAGTCCTCTACATGGTGGGCCGGATTATTGCCCTCCCATTTTTCTGGAATTCCCACGAGACTGATGTTATTCCGCCGTGCCCGTCCTTCGGCATCCTCGGCACGGTCTTCCAAAAACTCGACCCTGCTCAGAAGGTCTTGCACCTGTTTGTCCGTCTGGCTGACTCGGGGCTCAAGGTCCGCCACCGACCCCTCCAGGGCTTTGGTGCGATCTGCTAGTTTTTTATGATCGTCCCTTAGGAGGGTGAGGTCTATGGCGACGCTGTCTATTTTAGCTTCCAGTGAAGTTCTGGTCGACTGGAGCGACTCTTCCAGGCATTCCATGGCAGCGAGCACGCTATCCAGCCTCGTGGCCACCTGGTCGGTATCCATTTTCCTCGATGTCTTGTCAGTCTTCCCTTTCGGTGGGGCACCCCCAGTTCCGGTGCGTGTCCTTACCCCTCCGGACATGGGCAGAGCGACGTGGCTATCAGCCTGATAGAGTTCACAGGAGGCTTTAGTGGGGGGGCGCTCCTTAGCTCATGGTCTTTAAGTGGCTTGGTGATTCCCAAGATCAGAGAAGTATTACAGTGTGTGATAGCCCAAGCGCAGCTAACAGGGTGTTGTCGCGCGTGTTGGCGACGATGGTCCTTGGGCCAGGCAGGTGCGTCTGCGCTATTCAGCAGGAGCCAGTCTTCACCCCCGTCTCAGCGTGGGCAATAGGCGGCTTGGGTCCCTACCAGTTGCGTGTCAGTTGTAGCAGACGTGAGGTCCGTGGGTCCATGACTTCAGCATCGCGTTTCTGCGATTAGTCGCGGGGGCCAGGTGGTTGCCGGTGCTGAAAATGACGTCACAGGACCGCTCAGTTCACGCAGGGCCCTCTCTCCAACTCTTAGGCCTCTGTCCACTGGCCTGTGCGTTTCCAGCGGCCCCAATCCTCCGTCGGGGTTACTGCAGGGCACCCCCCTCCAGGTCCCCCAAGGGCAGCTGGTCGTGAGGGGCTCAGGGTTGTCGTGTGGTGACCAGGGCAGGCGGCGTCCTCGCCAGTCGGGTGCTGTGAGCGTGTGTCCCACTTCAAGGTGCCTCCCCCGTGCGGGCCTTGGCGCCCAGTTCAGGCTCCCAGCGAGGTCTTCCGCTCTCTGAAATATCCCGTACAAATTAGGAGGGACCCCGTCGCATATCCGCGAACATATGGCAATCCCCAGAGGCGGGCCCTCTCCTCTGGTGTCTCAGCCCTGCCGAGGCGTGGACTGTAGGCTCTCAGGGGGTCGCGGCGCCTCCGACTGCGGCACTCAGTAGCCGGGTGGTAGCGCTCGCGTTTCGGGCCCTCACCGGTATAGCAGGCTATGCAGGCGGGTTATGTCTCCGTTTCTCTCAGGCTCGGATCCTCTGCAATCCTTCAGGAGCTCCGCTACTCTCGGATCGGGGTGGCAAGGGGGTCCTCAGGTCCCGTCTCCGGCAGGCAGGGAGGCTGCTCGCATCAGTTCGTAGGCCGCATGTGCAGGCCCAGTAGGCAGCCCCGAGCCACGGCCTCTCGTAGTCTCCCCGGCCGGCCGGGTAGCAGGGGGCCCCGCAGGATGTCCTCGAGAAGGCTCGGTGCGGTCAGGGTCGACTCTGCAATTCAAAAATCAGCCTGCAGGTCGATGTCGTCTCTGTAATGGTCCGCTCCTAGTTTCGGGCAGCTGCAGGGATAATTAGCGGAGAATTGGCCCAGGGAAGGGGAGCTCGGCTTGGAGCTCTACCCGAGTGTGTCCGCCGCCATTGCGTGCCTAGCCACGCCCCCGGGCTCTACTACCCCCATTACTACTGTTCCTAACTTCACTCTTTACAAGATTATGTCCACCCTTCACCAGATTAAAAACGAGCTTCAAACTTTCAAAGAACTTTTCTCAAGTCAACTGAGACTCCCCTCTCCACCTAATAACCCTGTTACCCCGCAAGCACTCCGCCCCTCCCACACGCTTACACAAACACAACCCCCCTTCCTGGAGTTCTACCCCTGCCCATAATTCTTCCAACCGCCCTCACCGATGCATCAATCCTCTGACAAGGTATGACATACGCTCCCTCCTCACTCCTACTCAACCGCTCCCACGACCCACATAGCCACCACACACCTTCTCATCCCCACCATCCATTCCAACCCTCACAGGCCCCCCACCCAAAATAATAGAGGGACCATCTCTAACAATCTGAAAAAAGTCATCCTCACCCTGGACCCCTCCGCCTCCCTCATCAGCCCACTGCTCAAATGCACACTACTTAACTGCAGATCAGCCCCCAAACACGCATCTGGCATAGCCGACCTCATTATCGCACATGACCTTGACCTTACCATACTTACCGAAACCTGGTTAACAGAATCCTCTTTCCCCCTCATCGACATTCTAGTTCCCCCCAATTATCACATCATCAGATTAGACAGGACCGGCAAGACAGGAGGTGGAATAGCATGTATTCACCGGATTAACCTTTCAGTATCTAGAGCCATCTCCCCTACATTCTCCTCCTGTGAACACATCTGCCTCGATGTCAACAGTGAGGGCAATCCAGTATGCTCCCTACACATCATCATTTACCACCCACCAGGAGACAACCTCACCTTCACTGAACATCTTATGGACATGATCACAACTAACTTGGGTCGACATAATACACAAATATTCCTTGGTGATTTCAACCTTCACTGGAATGATCACAACGACTCGGTGGTTAACAATCTCAAAAACTTCCTCAACACCTTAGACCTCACCCAAATTTGCAACAGCCCCACTCACGACAAAGGTTCTATCCTGGACCTCATTATTTCCAAAGATGACACCACCCAACTAGACTCAATCCGACCTTGTGACTGGTCCGACCACCACATCATCACATTTTTCATCAATGAACAAGTGAAACTTTACCCACCCGATTCCACCAAACCCAAGGTATGGAAAAGAGGCTTGAGGAACCTCAATCCCATCTCCTCACCCTCGCCCAGCTACAACCTACTCATACCCCCTATCGGCAATGACGACGTTCAGGCTCTTACCAATCATTACCTCAACTCAATGACTACGATAGTCAACGAAGTTGCCCCCCTTCAGCTAAAGAGAACCTCCTCCAAAAGCTCAAAACCATGGTACGACGGTCTGCTCAACAAGGATAGACGAGACATGAGACTTGCAGAACGCAACTGGAGATCCATCCCATCAGCTATGCACCTCAAGACTCTGAAGAAAAAAAGAAATGCTTACTTCAGGAAAATCAAACGAACGAAAGCGGACTTCTTTAGCCATCAACTAGACCAAGCAAAAAACCGACCAAAAAAACATTTTGAACTCAATCCAAAGATGAACCACAGCGAGTACATAACATAACCAGCACGCTACCATCCTGCGAAGAATTCTCTACCTTCTTCAATCGAAAAACAGTTAACATCAAGAAGGATCTCCTCACGGATCTAAATCTATACTCCAACGCCCTCAGCAAAACACACATCAAACTAAAAAACAATGCTACTTGGGCATCTTTTGATACCCACACGGAAGAATCTATAAGCATGATTCTAAGTACCCTGAAGCCCTCCAATCACCTCTTGGATCCTCTACCTGCAAATGCTGTAAAAGACCTTCTCCCATGGCTTATCCCACTCTGGACCAAAATCATTAATAGCTCTCTTCAACAAGGAACTATCCCGGACTCCCTCAAAGTGGGACAAGTATCGCCCATACTAAAGACACCCACAGCTGACCCTACTGACCTCAATAACTATCGTCCCATCTCCAATATCCCTACCTTAGCTAAACTGTTAGAAAAATGTGCTCACCTCCAACTGACAAAACACATTGATCACTTTGACCTTCTTGACCGACACCAATCCGGCTTCCGTGCAGGCCACAGAACAGAATCAGCCATGACTCACATAATTGATGACGCACTCCAAATTCTAGACCAAAACGGCTCCTGCCTCCTCATTTTGCTTGACCTCTCATCTGCATTTGACACGGTCAAACACGAGAACTTACTCAAACTGTTGAATATCAGAATGGGTATTTCTGGGACAGTACTTAAATGGTTCACCTCCTTCCTTCATAACCGGACTCAGACATTCAAAACTAATAACACTATGTCCACACCTACTCCAGTAACACTTGGTGTACCGCAAGGATCATCCCTTTCACCAACCCTGTTCAACCTAGTCATGGAGCCACTCACCGCACTGCTTCATGCCTCTAATGTGCAATTCCACATGTATGCGGATGATACCCACCTCTACCTCAAACTACAATCCCCTGATGACCTCAAACTTCTCAACTCAACACTTAAGGACACACAGACATGGTTAGCAGAGAACCATCTCAAACTTAATGCTCTGAAAACAGAATTCCTCCTAGTAGCACCCCCCTCCAAAATCCCCATCATCCAGGATTGGTTGAAACACCTCACTGCATTCAACGTCCAACCTATCGTAGTAGACTCCGCAAAATCCTTAGGCATCACCCTTGACTCCAATCTCAAAATGCAACGACATATCAGCAATGCAACCAAGGGAGCTAATTTCCAAATCAATACCTTGAGAAAGCTGAAACCCTTCCTCCCAGCCGACGACTTTAGAACTGCAGTCCAAGCGCTAGTTATCCCTCGGATTGACTATGGAAGTGCCTCCCTCTGCGGTCGAACCACTATCAACAACCGCACCACTAAGAGCCTCTATCAATGCTGCAGCAAGGCTCATAACTGGATCAAAAAACGCTCACACATATTTCCTGACTTAAAATCTCTTAACTGGCTACCGCTTGAAGCCAGAATACACCTGAAAATCGCATGCATTACTCACAAGGCCTTACATCATAGCTCGCCCAGTTACATTGCTCAGAAATTGACAATCTCAGGAGGCTCAAGAGCCACAAGAAGCGCAGAAACTCTCCTCCTGAAACCGCAAAGATTCAACAAGAAAAAAACGTACAAGCGCTCCTTCTCAGGGATGGGCCCCAGGATCTGGAATGCCCTCCCTCCAGAAACTAGACTCATCTCATCCACTGCATACTTCAAAAAAGAAGTCAAATCGATCCTCATGGCTAAATTCACTTGAACTTAAACTTTGCAAAGACTACTTGCCTATGTTTCTCCACTTTGTATTTCAGTACCTGATTCGACCACAATATCATAATCACGCTCTACTACCATGCATGGTTGGCATCTTTGCACAAACTGTCTTGTTAAGTTTGCCTGTCTTTTGTCATCCTTTCATATGTATGTAAAGCGCTCTGATATCTGTAAGGATCATGTTCGCGCTATACAAAACCCTGAAATAAATAAAATAAATAAAGTGGAAACTCTGTTTCACAGCTCAACAGTGTTTGCATGCTGAAAACATTAAGCTGCCCTTTCTCGCCATCAGCGACCACACATTATTAATAACCCATCGCAAGATGCCTCACTTGAAGGTTATCGGCACGCCTAGGATATAACTAGAAGTACATTTCCATTCTCCTCCAGGGAATTATCTTCTGGTAATTTCTTTTTAAATTTTTTATTTATTTAGACAACTCCTTTACAAATAGATATTTATCTTTCACAAAACAAAGATAGTATAAGAGGTGAAAATCATATACAGACACTATTAAAACATTCAAAATAAAGCAAAGAAAAAAACCTTAAATTAACGGGTCATAATTCATTATACTTGCAGTATAAAATCACAATACTAAGATATTCAATTTGATGTAGCTGAAACACTCCCAGCTACGATAGGGGACCAAATCCTTTCCCCTCTTAGTTTTGCCTTCACCCCCCTGGTGGCATAGATTGCTGTCTCGTGATTGTATACGCCCAGGAATCGGGCTAGCCACATTTGGAAGCTCGGAGGATCGTTTTCCTTCCATCGTGCGGCAAGTATAATACGATATACTGCAGCTCCGATAAAAAGAATAGCTTCCTCGTTGTGGTTCAAATTTAGCATGCTATCATATCCGAGCATACCCATAGTAGGTGACTCGAGCAGTTTGCGCCCGAAGACCTCCTCCCAAAATTCCCAAATCATTTTCTTCAGTAGTGTCAGCTTATCGCAATCATAAAACATATGCAAGAGTGTTGCGGGGCCTTGTTTACACCTAGGGCAGTGATCGTTGATTCTTTTCCCCCATGTAAACATTTTTGCCGGTGTATAGTAAAGATTGTATATTGTTTTGTATAGTTGTGCCTTCAAGCTGGAAGAGAGTAGTAATTGAGAAGCCAGTGCCAAAATCTTGTCAATGTCTAGTCCTGGGTTATCGAGTCTGCGTGCCCATGCCAATTCGGTGTGTTCCATGTCATCTAGTGATTTTTCAAGAAGAGTGATATACGGTGTTCCAATTCTGGTTGAGGGCCTTAGGATATTTTCTATTAAAGGTATTCTATTCCAGCTTAAAGTGGGTAGCATAGGTTTAATACTTGATCTTATTTGATAATATTTAAAATAGTCCCTCCCGGGTATATTAAACTGATTTTGAAGAGTAGTAAAGCAAATCTTTTTCTCATTACCTAGGAGGTCATAAAGAGAGGTGATTCCCTGTCTCTCCCAGTTAGCAGAGGTCCTGTTGTTTACGTGCTGTGGAAGAATAGACGAATGCCAGAGTGGAGTGTATCGGCTAACTTTTGGGATTTGCATATGTTTTGTGATTCTTGACCACACTTTCCAAGCCCCAGTGACAATTTTAAACGTAACTTTTTTATAGTAGCTGGGCTCGAGTTGGCTTAAAAGTAATCCTCTAGCTTTGGGACCCAGGGCTAATTCGTATACTGATGGAACGCCCCCCTCTTCATCGTTACGAATTGGGTTTACCATTGGAGTGAGTTGTTGTAGATAGGCTGCCCAAAAATATAACAATAGTTGGGGTATTGCAAGCCCCCCTCTGTCGAACGGCAGAGATAGGAATTTAAGGGATCTCCTAATCTTGCCGTATTGCCAGATGAATTTGGAAATCTGGGAATCAAGGATTTTAATATAGTTGTCTTCGACTAATAAGGGGATTGCTCGAAATAGATACAGTATCATAGGAAAGATAGTCATTTTAATAAAGTTTCCCCTCCCGATAATAGAGAGATGGAGGCTATTTACTCGTTAGATCTTTTTTAATTTCAAATGTGTTTTTATTGATTTTTGAGAGCAAAAAGAAGCGAAAAAGACAGGCAATGCGATGTTGTACATTTGCAGTAGGTAGGTATGGCGATCGAGACAGACATACAAGTCTTCCCTATGAGTCAAAAGGAAAGCAAATAAACCATGCCCAAGTATAAATGCGTTGCCCAGTTTTTGGGAAAGGAGCCACAGAAGAGTGGTCATTGAACAGAACAGTAAGAAGAACCCAACCCAGCCCCCAGAACCCAACTTCACCCCCCTCCCCCCACCCCCCACCCCGAACAGTATGCCTGTCGTCCAAAGCGTCCATCATAGCACATCCAGGTGTGTGTGCGATACTTTGTACAGGGAAGAGGTGTGGCGCCGCGGCCAGGGCGACTGACACTGGAATCTGGGGACCACGGTTCGATCCCCGGCTCCGGCGGCAGGTCAGCCCAGCACCATGTGACTCTGGGCAATAGCTCGCTTAATCTTCCCGACGGCCCCCAGCGCCTAGAGACCCTTACGGGTGATTGTGCGCTTTACAAATGTGGACTTTACTTTACTTTACTTTACAGGTTCAGGTTGGGTCACGCGGGCATTTCGTGAGCCGTAGAATGCGGAGATATTTTGGGCATGTGATTTCGTGAAATTCCCTGGACAGGAGTGACAAGAGCGGTTGCCAAGTTTTCTGGAATGAATCAGCAGAGTGCGTAAGTGTGGCCTGGATACGGTCCATGCCTATCGTGAACCATAGTTTATGTAGCCAGCCAGTGTGGGTGGGCAGTGTGGTAGAGCCCCATAGTGACAGGACATGTTGTGACGCCGCTTGTATGGCAATACCCATCTGCTTGCCACGAGGTGAGCGTGAGGGAAATGTGAGCGCATTGGGCAGTCCCAAGATCGTGTATGCTGGGAAGAGTGGGAGTTCAGTTGCAAATGTGGAGTCTATATCATCTAAAACAGCTTTCCAATACCCCTGCAGTTCGCGGCAGTCCCACAAGAGATGTGTTAGGGTGCCCTTTTCGCCACATCCCCTCCAACACAGCGCGCTGCGGAGAGGGTTGCCTTGATGGAGTCGTGCTGGGGTAAGATGCCAGTAGATGGCCAGTTTCATCGCAGATTCTCTGGCGTGAGTGTTGCGGGTGGTGTGTGCTGCTCTGTAGTATATGAACTTCCATTCTTTGGGCGAGAGCGTCCTTCCGAGTTCCAATTCCCAGCGTCTCTGCCCCGCCGTTTTAACTAGGCTAGGCTCAGGGGATAGCATCTTATAGAGCTCTGATATAAGGTGTTTATCCGAGTCCTTCGACACTAGCCAGTGTTCGAAGGGTGTCATCCTGCGACCGACCAGAGGGGCACGTTCCGGTGTCAGGAGCCAATGGCGGAGTTGAAAGTATTGGTACATGTGGGGTTTGGTTATCCCGTAGCCCTGTGTGATATCGGCGAGAGGGAGAAATCCCTCCATGTCAAAAAGATGGCCGGCCGAGCGGCAGTCCGTAGCCCGCCACTGTAGAAAAGCGCAAGGGTCTGTGCCCGGTGGGAATTCAGGGTTATCAAAAAGTGGAGTAAGCGGGGAAGGGAAAGTCGTCAGGCCTCTCTTGACTGCCACCGAATCCCAAATCTTCATGACGGTGCGCGTGATAGGGGAGCGGAGGAGGTACTGCGGTCTGTGCTGGCGGGCGAGAAACGGGATCTTCCACAGCGCCGTCTGGGCCATCGCTCTGTCTTGAAATAGCCATCGCTTCTCCGACTCGGGTCTGTACCACTCCACCAAATAGCGGAGCTGAGAGGCCCAGAAATACTGTAGGAGGTTAGGGATACCGAGGCCACCTTCATCGACGCTTCTATGTGCCGCCTGCTTGTGCAGGCGTGCGCGCTTCCGTTCCCAGATGAACTGGTGGATGGCGTGTTGCAGATCGGCGAGCACGCCTGGCGGTGGCTGTACCGGGAGAGTCTGGAAGACATACAGGATTTTAGGTAACACGGACATCTTCACTGCCGCTACACGACCTAGTAAAGAGAGGGGTTGTTTCGACCATCTCGCAAAGTCGGCTCGGATTTGGGAGGACAACGTTTTGTAATTGAGGGCCACCGTCGAATCCGTGGTGGAGGTAAGTGTGATCCCCAAGTACGGGAGTTGCGTGGTGGTCGGTAGGTCGCAGCCGAAGTTAGGCGTCGGGGCATTAGGATGGGCATAGCTGCCTAGGGGCAGTATCAGGGATTTCCCCCGGTTGATTTTGAAGCCAGACACCGTTCCGAAGGCCTCCAGCTCCTCCAGGAAAGCAGGTACAGAGCTGGATGGCTTATCTAAAGCAGCTATAATATCATCGGCATAAAGTCCCACCACATGGGGTTCGTGGCCGAAAGAGACGCCGCAAATGCTGGGATTATCTCTAATTTTTTGCGCTAGGGGTTCCACATAGAGGGCGAATAAAAGGGGCGAGAGAGGGCACCCCTGGCGAGTGCCCCTTTGGATCTCGAAGGCGTCCGATTTGAGGCCACCGAGCCTAACACGGGCCGTGGGGTGGTGGTAGCAGCTTGCGATCCACGCCTGGAATCGGTCACCCAGATGGTATCTCTGCATGACCGCTTGCAGGTAGGTCCAGTCGACGCGGTCAAACGCTTTCTCCGCGTCGATGGCCAACAGCACCGATTCCGAGTCTTGGAAATGAGTCTTGTCCACAAGGTGCAATAGTCTCTTAGTATTGTCGCTGCATTGGCGATTCGGGACAAAGCCCGATTGGTCCAGCTCAAGAATTCCCGGGAGGCAAGGGCCCAAGCGGGCCGCCAGCACCCCTGTGAACAGTTTCAAGTCCAAATTGAGTAAGGAGATGGGGCGGAACGCAGAGCAGTGCGTCGGGGGTTTGCCCGGCTTGGGCAACACCACTATATCAGCCGCCAGCATGTCCGGTGGGATGGAGCTCGGGCCCTCAAAGGAATTAAACAGCCTCGTCAGTATGGGAGCCAAGGCGCTTGCCAAGAGGCGTCCGGTACGGTTGCCCCCCACGTAATATGTGTGGCGGAGACGAAGTGCGGCGAACTCCGCCCTGTCAGTGTCGAGACTGGCCAACTGAGCCCTAGCGGCCTTCAGCTGGCGCCATATTCTCGGGGCACATGTACGACTATGAACTCTCTCCAATTCAGCTACTTGTGCCGTGAGGTCTGCCCTCTTCTCTTTGCGAGCCTTGGCGTCAGCAGCAGCGATTGCTATCAGTTCCCCCCTAACCACGGCCTTCAAGGCTCCCCAAAGAGAGGATAGCGAGATTGCAGGGGTATCGTTAATGGTGAGATAGTCCGAGATGCATTTTTGAAGTTGTTTAACAACGGCTGGTCTCTGCAAGAGGGGCTCGTTGAGCCTCCATGAGCCTGGTTGGCGTGGGGACCTGGGTACCCTGAGTGTCAGCTCCACCGCATCGTGGTCAGAGAGGGCCGCTGGGACTATGGAAATCTCGGCAATGTAAGGAAGCAGCTCCGAGGAACCCAAAAAGTGATCTAGACGCGCATAAGTGTGGTTTACGTGGGAATAGAAGGTGTAGCGCGCTGTGTTGGGGTGCGTCGATCTCCAGAGATCTACAATGTCTCTTTCCTGCAGCCATGACCTGCCTGCGTCTGAAAGCGCGCCAGTGTCACCATAGCGGCGCCCAGATCTATCCATATTGGTATCCATAACAAGATTGAGGTCCCCCCCACAACGATCAGCTGAGAGTGAGGTGATTGTAGTGTCTCAGAAAGTGCAGCTTTCAGGAATGTTTCTTGGTTCGTGTTGGGAGCGTAGATGGATCCTATCGTGAATGTGCTATGTCCCATAAGGAAGGTGTGTGTTAGGAGGCGTCCCTTGATTTCCCCTGTTTTGGCTCCCACCCGGCCTCGGAATCGTCGAGACACAAGAATGGCTACCCCCGCTTTCTTGGACGGTAGAGAGGAAAAGTATTGTTGGGGAAAGGCCCGGGAGCGCATTCTGTGCCAATCCTTGGGCAGGAGGTGAGTTTCCTGCAACAAGCAGATGTCAGCCTCCGAGTTTTCTAAGAATGAGATGACCGCCCTCCGCTTGATCGGGTTATTGAGGCCTTTGACATTGAGAGACAGTACTTTAAGTGTGTCAGTCATCATGTGGAAGTGTGAAAATAAATCGAACAGAACAGTGCTGGTCGCTGTTGCGCATGACAGAATATAAGTGGCATTTGAACCCTGTGTAGAACCCCTGGCATACTGGTCCCCACCCTCGCGCCCCTTGCCCTGCCCCCAACCCCTGCCCCCCTCCCTGTCCCCCCCAACCCCAAGCTCAAAAGATCCTCCCTAACCCCAACAGATCGGATTCTCCCAGTTCCCCCAGATTCCCCCTCCACCCCGGTGCCTATCCCCTCCCCCACCCCAGAACAATCCCCAGAACAGGAACTAATTAGAGTCTCGGGCCTAAATGTGTATGACACAGGTCCGTAGAAAGTCATCAGTAGGGGTACCATGGTAGCAGCCGAAATGGCGGCTCCTCGACCTGTCGCCCAGGGTGAATGGGGCCAGAAAGAAAACCCCCAAGGTTACAATGTCTTACTCATCTGCCGCGGTGTTGTCCGCCACCTCTTGCAAAACCGCCTCCCGTTCCTGTGCAACCGTGGCCGGGTCCGGTCTCGAGACATTTCTTGGGGAGCGCCTCCGTCGCACCGTCTTCCAACCGTCCCTCGGCCGCTGGGATGAGTCATCCTGTGATCGACGTGGAGATGCGTCTCTGGATCCGGACCCCTCCGGTACTTCAATGTTCAGGAGGGCGCAAGTGTCTCGGAGTGATCTGAGTTGATGGAGCGATCCTTTCCACTTAAAGATCAGGCGAAACGGGTGACCCCAGGAGTAGGGTATACCATTGTCTCTCAAGAAGGTCGTTGCTATCCGAAAGGATTTGCGTTTCTGTAGAGTGATGGTGGAAAGGTCCTGAAAAAGAGCCACAGGTACGTCGCGGAAGTGGATAGGCTGTGCCCTGCGAGCCTCTCGCAGAATGCGTTCCTTGAGGGGAAAGTCCGGGAGGAAGGCCAAGATGTCCGGAGGAGGTGCCGGGGCACGACGTGCCAGGCCCACTCTGTGTGCTCTGTTGATTCTTATCGCAAAATCCT
This sequence comes from Lissotriton helveticus, assembly GCF_964261635.1. NCBI lineage: Eukaryota > Metazoa > Chordata > Amphibia > Caudata > Salamandridae > Lissotriton > Lissotriton helveticus. Next base: position 1,752,807,321 of record NC_136061.1, on the reverse strand, counting down.
GAGGTTCACCCAAAATCTCCCGGAACAGTTCCTGTAAGTATTCCACCAGGTTAGGCTTTTCTGCGTTTGATGGAACTCCGCGGATCCTTATGTTATTTCGCCTGGAGCAGTTCTCGAGGTCTTCCGAGTGCGATTGCAGGTCCACCTGTTGGTCCTGGAGCCGAAGAATCTCCTGCTGCAGCCTCTCCACCTCCATGCTGCGTGACTGATCCGCCTCTTCCACCGAGGCCACCCGCTCGCCCAGGCCATCCAGGTCTCGACGCAGCTCCCTCTGTTCCCCGTGAGTCCTTGTTTCAGGGTTTGAAAGTCCTCCCGCAAAGTATTGAAGAGGGAGGCCAGGAAGGCCTTGGTGATGGGGGCGGTGTCATCCTCCGGTCCCTGGGGGCTCACCTGAGGCTTCGGGGAAACCGCCGCCTGGGTCTTCTCCACCTTCGATGCAGATTTATGTAAAAGGTCCACAATGTTTCAAGTACCTCTGCGGTTGGAGTGAGCCATGTTGTTGAAGCCAGGAGACTGCGGATCCGGGCAGAGGGGGTAGATGAAGCCCGAACAACGCCCCGTGGAGCTCCGGAGCTCGACGCAGTCACCGGTGTGTGTACAGATCAGGCGGCCAGAGCTGAATGTAGTTCCCCGGCAGCTGGGCGCAGGCGGGCAACAGGCGGCGTGTGGAGGCCAAGTGGTAGGCCTGCAGGGGTCCCCGGGTGGGCGTGCTGGATGAGACGAGCAGGTAGCCAAGGGCAGCGAGGCCGGGGCCTTCTTCTCAGTGTGCTCGAAGGTGGGAGGCTCCGGTTAAGGGGGTCCGGGCCACGTAGCAGTGGCCGTGGGCGCTGGGGGCGCCGATGACCTCCAATTGCGTGTGAGTGAGCTGTCTTTAGGCCTGGGAAGCAGGCAGCAGGCCGGCCAGCAGCTGAGTAACACTGTCAGGGTCAGAGGCAGCTCACGAAGGCGTTTGCTGAAGCCCACGCGCAAAGCGATGTGGTGGCGTGGCGTGAGGGCGCGCAGAAGCCAGGACCGGGGGCCTCGGTGACAGAGCTAGGCCCCGTGCGGCCCGAGTTCATGTGGTAGGTCCCCCGATTTCAAATCTGCAGCGGGCCGAGGGCAGCAGGCATGAACCGCTACGTGGCGGGACTGGGATGCTGGATACTCCGGGAGGGCTCGCGGATCACACTTGCCGCACAGCACGCCGTCAGAGCGAGGCCCCTCTCCTGGTGCCAGGTGTGGAGATGCCCCACTGGAAGATCCGGTGGCCCCCCGACACCGGGGCGAAGGTCCCCCGTTGATGTGGCGTTCCAGACGGGGGGTCGGGGCAGCAGGGTGGAAGTGCGATGTGGGGGGGTCCGGGCGCCGGTGCCGCCGGGGAGCCCCCAGGCGCGCCGGTGCTGCAGTCTGCCTCCGTCAAGTCAGGGCCCACGCCGGGGCCTCGAGTGCGGCACGGCCCCAACAGGCAAACCGGCGTCGGCGAGCAGCGCCCCGGCCCCGAAGCGAGGCCTTCCGCTGGTTCCTGGCCCTCGAGGGGGGGGCCGGAGCGGCGTGTGTGCCGCGGGTGGGCAGTGGGTGGGGTGAGGCAGCCCCGATTGGGCCCGTTCCCGCCGGGACAGGTCCCGGCTGTGTGCCGTGCAGGCCTGGAGCCGGGGGCTAGATTTGAGGGGACCCGCCGGGTCCTCGCGTGAGGCCTTGAAGCAGAGGTCCCGGGCGTCGGGCAATCGGCCACAGTTGAGGCTCAGAAGGCTCTCACCGTCTCCGGCTGGGTCGCCCCGTCGGCGTGCAGAATGCTCTTCTTCGCCAGCTCAGCCGAGTAAGTTCAGCTTCGCGCCGCCATGATGCCGGGCCTCCCGGGCTCCGCCGTGATGTTCGAGACAGGGCGTCTGGGTTCTCTGCCACCTCGTAAATCAGCCTGGGGGTGTCGCGATGGGGTGCTGCCCAGTGGTGCAGGCATAAGCTGGTTTTGGGGGGTATTATGGCTAATTACAGCGTGCTAAGGGGTATAGGGCCGGGGAGCCACACAAAGCACGTCCGTTCAGCGTTAGATCTTTTTTAATTGAATTGATAAGGGGTTCATAATTGATTTTAATAATATCTTGAATTCCTGCGGATATGCAAACCCCTAAGTATGTCGCCTGTTAGGATTTAGGAGCCTTCGCTCCCGTGGAAGCTGGTCAATCTCCTGACAGAAAGCCAAGCCCACGAATTATCCTTCCCCCTGAGCGAAGATGAATCCCGACCTTTCTATGGATGCTACTGGCCCTGAACCCCATACCCCTACCATGGAAGAACTAACTGCTGCATTAATGGCCCTTCAGACAGAGGTAGGCAGATTAGGAACAGAAAACCAGAGATTACTCGCAGAAGTACATCAGTTGAGAACAGGCGATAGGGAAACAGGTACGATCCCTAAATCACGCAAAAGCTATATACAACCTGCCAGATTTACACTAGCTCCCTCAGAAAAAGACACAAGAGCTAGTGGTGATCCCACGACTTCCCCTGTTCAAGTCACGGTGAATACCCCTAACCCTGTTCCTTTAGCAATGCCCGAGCGATTCACAGGAGACAGCACCAAATTCAATGTTTTTATGAATCAATGTCAACTCCAATTTCTATGCAAAGCGGCCTCATTTCCTGATGATTCGGCAAAGGTTGCGTTTATAATCTCTTATCTTGCAGGGAATGCAGCAGAATGGGCAGTACCTCTGGTGCAAAATAACGATCCCTTGTTATATGATCTAGATCAGTTTAAGGAAAAGATGAGGAGTCTTTTTGCTAAACATTCATATATGCAAGCTAGTGATACAGAGTTACTCAATCTTAAACAGGGGTCGAAAGACCTCCTGTCTTACATAACCAATTTCAACCGATTGGTGGCAGAAACACATTGGCCCGAAGACAAGCGAACCTCCTTGTTTTACCGTGGGTTATGTGATGAAGTAAAAGACCTACTCTCTCAGATAGTGAATCCCCCTGAAGATTGTGCCTCCTTTATCGACCTAGTAGTGAAGTTAGATCATCGACTGCATGAGAGAAAAGGAGAACGGAATCGTACTGTTGTCCACAGAATTATGTTTTCTAGGACAGAGAAACCTCTACCTAAAGATGCCCCAGAACCCATGTAAATAGGGGGAATCCGTGGACCACTATCCACAGAAGAAAAAGAGAAGAGAAGGAGATTGAATCTGTGCCTGTATTGCGGTAAAGGGGGGCATTTTGCTAGAGACTGTCCTGTGCGCCCTAAAACCTCCAGCCAATCAGTCAGCAGCCTTTCCAGTTCGGAAAACTTGAACGCTTGAGGAACGGAGAGGTCGATTCCTCAAGCTATACACCTCACCAGATCTCATCCAACCAGTTGCTAGTGGTAAAACACTTTACTCTACCCATCACTCTCGTTTACATGAGCAAAAGGCAATACACCATGTCTGTTCTGTTAGACTCCGGAGCTATGGGGAATTTCTTTGACATTCAACTCGCTAAACAATTGGGCCTGTCTTTTGTCGCTAAACCGCAGCCTGAATCCATCTGGGCTGTGGATGGGTCTAAGTTATCGTCAGGAATGATAAGTTATCAAACCCCGCCTTTGGTTATCGTTTTTAATAACGGTCACTCCGAGAGCCTTGTGTTTGATTTGATTGACGCTCCCAATTTCGGTGTCATTTTGGGAGTACCATGGTTACAGATACACAATCCCTCTATAGACTGGGTGAAAAGAACTGTCACAGTGAGTTCCCCATTCTGTAAGACTCACTGTTACCAGGAAGCCAGAGAACAAGATCTTCCGTTATATTGTGCAGTTCAATCGGGGGTAGACTTGCGATTACCGGATCAATATTCAGAGTTTGCCAATGTCTTTAGCGAACAAGAAGCTACCAAATTACCTCCGCATAGGAGTTATGATTGCAGGATTGACTTAATACCCGGCGCAGATTTACCCTGCAGTCGTATATATGCACTGACTCCCTCAGAAACTGACTACCTAAAAAACTACTTAGATGAGATGCTGGCCAAAGGATTTATCAGACACTCTACTTCGCCTGTGTCTTCTCCTTTGTTTTTTATCGATAAAAAGGAAGGAGGGCTCAGAGCTTGCCTGGATTATAGAGCCTTGAATAAAATAACGATATCTTGAGAGAATACATCGATATATTCGTAATCGTCTATATTGATGATATTCTTATTTTCTCTCAAAATGAACGCGACCATGTGGTGCATGTTCAGAAGATTCTACACAAGTTACAGGACAATCAGTTATTCGCCAAATTGGATAAAAGTGTGTTTCACACTTCAGAAGTGGACTTCTTGGGCTTCACCATTAATCCTAGTGGCCTTCAGATGGATCCCAAAAAAGTGGAGGCTTTGGTTAAATGGAAAAGTCCTACATCTGTCAAGGAAATACAATCCTTTCTAGGATTTGCCAATTTTTATCGGCGCTTCATTGACAGTTTTTCAGACACCATTTCCCCCATCACAAAACTTCTAAAAAAAGGGGTACCTTTTTTATGGACGTCCGAGGCAGAACAAGCTTTTTGTGATCTAAAGAACAAGTTCACCTCAGCCCCTATTCTACGGCACGCTGACAACACTCAACCCTTTTATGTAGAGGCGGATGCCTCTCAATATGCTGTAGGGGGTATACTTTCCCAACGTGATATTGAGACCGGTCAAATGCATCCTATTGCATATTACTCAAAGACATTACTACCTGCGGAAAGAAATTACACCATTGGGGAAAGAGAACTTCTGGCCATCAAGTTGTCCTTCCAAGAGTGGAGACATCATTTGTTAGGGTCTCCCCATGTGATTACTATTTATTCCGACCACAAAAACCTTCAGTTCTTTAAGTCTGCTAGAGCTCTTACGCCAAGACAAATGAGGTGGTTGTTGTTCTTTAGCGAATATGACTTTCTGATCACCTATCGTCCTGGTACACAACAGGGAAAAGCTGATGCCTTGTCACGTCTGGGTCAGGAAAAAAGCCCAACTGAAGAACAACCACTTCCTATAATCCCTGAGAACAAGATCCTTGGGGTGGGGGAAAAGGACCACAATCTTCTTGAGGAGATCAAGGGACTACTCTTGGCCCTGTCACCAGAAGAGTGGTTGCACAATCCACTCCACACCATAAAAGAAGGGTTGTATTACCATGAAAACAAACTATTTGTCCCTGTCTCCGCCCTGAGACAAAAGATCATCGAATGGTGTCATAGTAGCACATTAGCGCGTCATCCAGGCAGTCGTAAGACTAATGAATTATGTCATAAATGGTTTTGGTGGGACTCTATGTCTAAAGATGTGCTAGACTATGTACAAGCTTGTGCGATATGTGCTCGCCAAAAGGCTTCACATTGTGCACCCACAGGGCTCCTAAAGCATATAGCCATACCCCCCGCGCCCTGGCATACTATCAGTATGGATTTTATGATGGATTTGCCCCCCTGTCAGGGTTAGAACACAGTGTATGTAGTTGTGGATCTGTTGTCCAAAATGGGCCATTTCATTCCGCTAAAGAAAGTACCTTCCTCTAAAGAACTGGCATCTGTCTTCTTGGACAATGTGGTAAAATTACATGGGTTACCCACAGTCATAATCTCAGACAGGGGTTCCCAGTTTGTCTCTAAATTTTGGAGAGGAATGTGTGCTATTTTGGGTGTAGATCACAGGCTTTCCACCGCTTACCACCCTCAGACTGATGGGCAAACAGAAAGGACTAATCAAACCTTGGAACAATTCCTCCGTTGTCTGTTAACATCTATACCTTCTACATGGGTCCAAGCTCTTCCCTTGGCCGAATTCGCATATAACAATTCTAGCCACTCAGCCACTAAGGTCTCTCCCTTTTTCTTTGTACATGCACAACATCCTAGAATGATTCCCATTGTGTTACCCCCAGATGACATTTCTGTGCCAGCATTAGAGGAACACCATGCCCACATCCAGGACATATCGGAAACAGCAAAGACAGAGCTAGGGAAGGCTAAAGAAGCAATGAAAAAACAAGTGGATAAACACCGGAGAACAGAGCCTATGTACACGATAGGAGAGAAAGTTTGGCTGTCCACTAGAAACCTTAGAATGGAAGGGTCGAAAAAATTCCAACCTAGATTCATAGGTCCTTTCTCTATCGAGAAAACCATAACCCCCGTCACCTTGAAGCTACAACTACCCCCGTGCATGAAAATACATCCAGTGTTTCACAGTTCATTGATCAAAAAATTCATACCCTCCAGTGTCCCTGAAATCCCTCCCCCTCCGGTCCACATAGATGGTGAAGAAGAATATGAAGTACGCAGAATTCTGAATTCCAGGAAATTCAGAGGTAAACTTCAGTACTTCATAGATTGGGTGGGATATCCCCCAGAAGAAAGATCCTGGGAACCCGCTGAAAACATACATGCAGTCAGATTACATACATGCAGTCAGATTGATCCGACCGTTTCACAGACTACATCCCTCAAAACCTGGTCCTGGGAATAGGCCTTTGAGGAGGGGTACTGTTAGGATTTAGGAGCCTTGACTGGTGTGAGTAATCTGAACATTTTTCCCCTACCCCTTGCCTGGTGAGCTGGAACATTTGTAGACGCTCCCTAACTAGCTTAAGGAGGAGCGGCAGACATTGGTGGTTGCTTGGCTTACTTCCCCGTGACCACGCCCCCTCTCCACTTCCTGGTTCCTGCTCGTGTGTTGCTGGAATTTTTTGGACCCTCAGGTCGATTGTAGAGGTTTCCTTCCCCTTATTCCTGTTGCTGCCTCTGTGCCCAGTTGGATTCCAGCCTGTGAGCGCCCTGTGTGAGTGGCTGCCGGTCTTCGGCATTTCTCTGTGTTTTCGAGTGAGTGTTTGCGCCGCCCCTGCCAAAGCTCACGCATTTTGCGGGCGTCTTCTGCTCGTTTCCTCCAGTTCCCCTCCCGTTTATGTGGCTTAATCTAATCCTTGCCTTCCTTCATTGTGGTGAACCCTTTGAGTGTGAGCGCTCCGCCCTGGTGCTCCATTTGGGCCGGATGTCTCACCATTGAGTGAGTACTGCTCCGCTGCAGTGCCCCCCTTGCAGCTGGTCGGTGCTCCTCACTCCCTACATTCATTTTGTTTGTCTTTGAGGTGTGGTTGTACTGCTCCGCTGTACTTGCCCCTTTGCAGCCGGTCGGTGCACCTCACTCCCTTTACCCCTTTTTTTTGGATCTGAGAAGTGGTTGTACTGCTCCGCTGCATTTGCCCCCTTGCAGCCGGTCGGTGCACCTCACTCCCTTTCTTCACTTTCGTTTGTGTCTGAGGTGTGTTGAGTCCTTCGTGAGTTCTGCTTATCCTGGCCTGTTTCCGAGGCCTCCTGCTTTCCCCTGAATTCTGAACTCATCGTTGAAGCATGCCCGACCTACAGTTGGGGTAAGATTCTGGATTATTCACACATGTCAATGTTTTCTTCTTTATAATTAGACATAAGGTGGGATTGTTACTGTTTATGCCTTGCTTTTGTCTCCTAGCCTGGACGATCCCCTGAAACGCCTTCTGTTATTCTTTGACCCCTCGTATGAGGAGAGTGGTGGACACTCCTTGGGTAAATTCCCTCATACTTTTAGGGGACAGTAGACAGGAGTGTGTTATAATCCACATTCTTGCTTCTGTGTCCTGGAGGTGGAGGGATTCTTCTTCGCTCCCGTGGAAGCTGGTCAATCTCCTGACATCGCCTTTACTGTCCGTCTGGGATCAATACATTGTGTGTTCTCTGTGCAAAGTATAAGAGTTTTGGTTTTGTTTAGAGAGTAGCCAGAGTGGGACCCAAATTGATGAGTTATTGCCTCTATCTCGGACAAAGCTACATCAGGGTCTGGTGTTAAAATGTAGATGTCGTCGGCGTACGCTAGCACTTTTGTTTCATATATTCCTGTCACTGCTGGTTGGATTCCAGGACTAGCTAGAATACTCACTATCAAAGGATTGATATAGAGGGCAAATAGAATCGGGGAGCACGGGCAACCCTGCCGCGAGCCTCTTTAGATATTGATGCTACCCGATTCGTATCCCATAATTTGTAGCTTTGCTTTCGGATCGGTGTACATCGCTTTGTCTGATTTAATAAAGCTGTGGCCGAAAGTATAGTGTTCTAATATAGCCCACATAAATTCCCATGACACCCGATCGAATGCCTTCTCGGCGTCAAGAAGAATCATTGACAGCCGGCCGCCCGTGGTTGCTGTAATATCAAACAATGAGATTGCTCTACGAGTGTGGTCGGTAGTACCCTTCCCAGGAATAAAACCATGCTGCCACGGGCTGACCGGGTGTGCAACGACTCTCCTTAACCGATTTGGTAAAATTTTTGCATATAGCTTAGAGTCTGAATTTATCACTGAAATTGGGCGGTATGATGAGGTGGAGTCGGCAGGTTTTCCCTTTTTAGCAAAAATTATAATGTTCGTATCTTTCCAAGATCCGGATGTATTACCACTCCACTGTATCCCAAGAAAGAGATCTAAGAGCAGTGGCAATATAATTTTGCCTAAAATATGATATAACTCCAACGGGATCTTGTCGGGGCCTGCCGCTTTCCCCGAGGCTAATTCTGAAAGTGCAAGTTCGAGTTCAGCCAGTGTTATTTCTTTATCCAAATCTTTTTTGGTGGTATTGTCTAAGCTACTATCTGTACCGGTTAGAAAATCGTTAAGGAATTTTTTATTATCTTCATTACTGTATGTAATATCATTCTGATTTAGATTCTGATAATACCTTTGAAATACTTTGAGTATATCCTCTGTTTGGGTGTATTCTATATCATTAATTTTAATAGAAGATATTGAATTAAGAGAGGCCTTTTGTCTCGTTCGTAAGGCTAATTGCCTGCCTACTTTCTCCTCGTTCTCATAAAGGTTTCTTTGGTGACTTCTAAAGATTTCAGCAGATTTTTGTGCTAATCCTTTGTTTAGATCGGTTTTGAGGATTAAGATCTGACGAAGTATAACTGATCCATCGGTTTTATCTGCAATTGATGTTGTATGTGCAGCTTCCAATTTGGCTAGCTTTCCTAATTTCTTAGAATATTCAGATGCCTGTTGCTTCTTGAGTCTGGCCACATAGCTAAGGGCTTCTCCCCTAAGTGCAGCTTTGTAACTATCCCATACGGTGTTTCTAGGGGCGCTATAGCGATTAATATCAAAATACCCCTGTGTCCACTGTCTAATAAAACTGACATAGTCATTATTAGCCAGTAGTCTTCTGTCAAATGTCCAATTATATGGTTTACGGGTCGAGCAGATTAGATTCACAGTGAGGGCCAAAGCATTATGATCGGATATCAACTTAGGGTGTTTGATAATAGTTGCAGGACTTGAGATGTCCCTTGTGGTGAAGATATAATCAATTCTTGTGTATTTATTATGAGGATGGGAGAAAAAAGTGTATCCAGGGTCGTCTTGGTGCTTAAGGGGCCAGATGTCGACAAGGTTGTAGCTAGGTATGAGAAACCTAATTGCCTTGTATACTTTAGGCTTATGGCCCAGGTATTTGTGATTAATTAGGTAGTTAGAGTCAGAACCAAGTGTAATATTAAAATCCCCCGCAAAAATTAACGGACCAGGCCATCCTGCTAATTCCATTTCTAAAATATCGAACACAGATGGATCATCCAAGTTGGAGCCGTATAATGTACATATGGTTAGGCGAAGAGCGAGTTCTACCACTGCCCACCTGCCATGCTGGTCTGAGGCCAGGCGTAGCGGCTTCCCTACATGATTTTTACCTAATATAGCTACGCCCGAGTATTAGTTGTATGGGTTGTAGTTGCTAGAACGTTGTATCCCAGAATTTTAAATAAGCTGCGCTTAGCCCAAGGTAGATGGGTCTTTTGCAGACATACAATATCTGGTGAGTCGCGTTTGATTACCTCGCAAAGCCGCCCCCGTTTGTCCCTATCATGTAGCCCAGCTATGTTCCAGCTCCAGATAGTTAACCTCCCCATGAAACTAAATGAATTGGTCCCTGATTTGTTGCATTACTTGTGTTTGTTTTATGGAGAATAGTTATGTGATTGAAAAGTATATTTTGATTTATTTGGTATGGAGTTGTCTGCATTTTCGAAGTTTTGCTCCCCTTCCCACCCAACCTCCCACTTCCCCGCCCAGCCAATCCCACCCCCCTTACTCCAAAAATAAGGCAAAAAGACTCCATTGGAGTCTAAAAAATGTGATGAAGGTGCTGCGCGCTGGTAGGTCCCTATCGGCATGCTAAAATAAAATTAAAAAAAGAGAAAGATCTCAAAAAAAAAAAGGATGTACGGAGCCCAACTGTGAGGAAAAAAGATTCACAAAAAAAAAAATTGCAACCAGTCCTAATAAATGGGCTGCCAATCTAGTTTTTCTCCGTGTATTATGGCTCACACTCTACTCACACTCTGCGGTTGATTTTTTTATACTTATTCCCCTTTTTTCTTCATGGCTTACCATCCCCACTTTTGAGAGAAATCTTTATTTTATTTTTTTCCTTTTTTTTTTCCTTTTCTTTCCTTTTACCTTTATCACACACACTCTACCCACATATGAGCATTATCACTACATTCCTACTTTTACTCAGTAGTGGAAGGTGGCTATGCACTTCATATAGTTCATATAGTTCGTCAGACTCAGACAATGTGTAGAAGTTAAAACATCACATCAACAACCAATATTTGAGCTTGTCTATATTGATACAGCTATTTTAACATTATTTTAAGCTGTCTAGGTATTCCTGTGCAATTATCTCGGAGACAAAGAACTTTGTCTGCCCCCCATATATGACCTTAAGGCGTGCGGGGTTGTTTAGGTATACAATTGCTTTTTTGTCCTGAAAGGGTTTTATGAGCTGGCGCAGTCTCCACCTTCGCTCTACGGTAGTATGGCAAAAGTCAGGGCGTGAGAAGTATGTAATGTCTTTGGAGGTGCGCTTAGCTTCAGGCCTAGCCTTCTCGAATACCGACTGTCTCAGTAGAAAGTTCCCAAAGTAGACTAGGATAGCCCTTGGGTATGCGCCAGGTTTAGCGGGGGCCCTTAATGTGAGCCGCATGCGATGGGCTCGCTGTATTTCAGTGTCCCAGTTCCACATAGAGAGCTCAGGGAGAGAGTCGCGGAGTAGGTTAATCACGAAGGCGCGTGTATCTTCCCCCTCAGATTTTTCAGGGACGCCTAAAATGTGCAAGTTGTTTCTGCGCTGGCGATTTTTATAAAATCTTCCAATTTCCATCTAATGTCTCCTATTTGGGCTTCGTTTGACTCAACACGCTCTCTAAGGGCAACCGCTTCAGTCTCGTTTACAAGGGTTCTGGACTCGACTTCCGTCAGTCGATCCGCGAATGAGCCACACGTTTTCACCACCTTTCGGACTACCACTTGGGCCCTGCGGAGTGCAGCTTGTGCCCGGCGCCCGTCTTGAGAGGTCTCTTCACGATGAGTCGCTATCGCCTGCAAGACTGCATCTATATACTCAGGTGCGGGAGTGGTCGAAGGGGTTGGAGCTGCTGCTGGAGTAAGTTGTTCTGTGTGTGTGTGGTCCCAATCTAGACCTGCCCCATGGGATTTATTGCCCCGCTTACTGCCTGCTTTTGGCTTTGGGTTGACAGTACGGGTAAGAGCCTCCGTATCAGATGGGCTATCTGACTCATCTGTTAGAAATGAAGTATCACCCCATTCCTCTTCCAGGTCGGCCTCATCAGAAAAGGAAAAAAAATCCGTGGCTTCTTTTTCGGGGTCTCTGTCAGAGTCTTTGTAGGTAATACCGGCTTTGGCGGGTTCACCGCTAGCATGTATAGCTGTGTCTGCCATTGCATTAGTCATCGTTTGGTCATTGATTAAGCTGGGACTAGTGTTTATAATGCTATCCTGTGCCAATGTGCCCGGGTTACCTTGCAACAATGGCTGATTGTCAGGGTTGTTTACAGTACCTTTGCCTACATAAATGCCGGCATCCAAAGAGGACTCAGCCGCTGAAAGTGCCACATTCTCATAAATTGCTACAATGTTGCTGTGCGTGACAAGTATTGCAGCAGTGCTCACCTCGGAACTTGCGGGGGCTTGGATTTGATCTGCGCCGTCAGCGCAGTCTGTGCCGTCTATATCATCTTCTTGAGAGCGCTCGGTGGTCTCCATGCTCTCGGTGGCCTCCGTGCTCTCTATATTCACGCTTTCACTCAGCATGATATTCGAGCCCGGGCTGTTTAAGCTGTCAGCGGAGCTCGGAGCGCGGCTGTGAATACTGTCTGGGTGTGATGCCTGGCACTGCTTCCCTGGCCCGGAAGAGTAGCCGAGCCTCTTCGCATCAGCTCAACCACAGAGGGCCCCGCGGCGTCCTTGCGAGCGTCCTTCTTCCGGGACACAGCCTTCGACCCAGCTGAGCCGAGCGCCGCTGCTGCTGCGCCTGCCGTCTTGGGTGTCCGTGCGGGTAGATTTGCTTTCTCCTGTGTGGCCATCAGTCTCTCTGCCCCCCGGTGTTCTGCTACCTCGCGCTGAACTTGCCTCGCGGCCCTCGCTCGAGCAGCTGCCGATGTAGCTGACGTAGTGGACGGAGCGGCGATCTTGGGAGCCATCCCTCCTAAAGCCGATCTTGCACCAGGAGTCTCTGAGACAGGAGTCAGCATCTGATTGTCAGCTTCAGTGCGGTGAGTGCTACTCTCAGGATAGCTTGTCAGAGTTGCAGGGCTTCCAAAGAAGTGTCTGATTACAGCCCGTCCGATATAGGAATAGAATACCCAAACTGGACACGAGGAAGGGTTGTAATCCATCCAGTATAACTGATCAAGGCGACCGGTTGTAGCGGGAAATCAGTTAGATGTCTCGATGTTGTAATACTTAGGCATTATTATCCAGGTTGAATCGCATAGTTCTAGTCACTCCTGTGCCTTGGCCATGATATCCACAATCTCCTTAGTGAGCATACATCCAGGAGCTCTTGCTGCTGCATGACCGATCGGGAACATAGAGCGCAAGCACTGCGATCCGTGTTAGATCGCCATCTTGCCTTCCTACCACCTCTTCTGGTAATTTCTAAAATAAAATAATGTTCTCCAAAATATATATCTCTGGTGAAAGGTATTGCGGAATGTGGGAATGGTGTTATTTGGCAAGGAAGGAACAACAGTTCAGTTTACATACAGCCTCTTCAAAATGAGCATGGTTTGAGAAAAGGCAGTTCAACTAATTCATTCACCTGAGAAACTTTTCATATTTGCCAAGTTCCCAGCTATCATCTGCCACAGCTGTTAAAACTGGGTGTTAACTGCGAAAGATGGGGTAATCTCATGTTATATTTTTTTATCAATCAGTTCTCTGTCTGACCTCCCGGGGTCACCTTTTTTAAAAATAATAATTTCTTTGATCTTGGAGAGGATAAGGTACCCTTGGCTACATATCGGCACTATCAGGCCCTTTCCGTCTGGGAGCTTCAGAAGATTGATTGCCAGATTTTGTTAAGAGTACAGGCGGAAGACTATGACGCGTTAGTGATTCCACCTCAAGTGTCTGCTTCAATCGTATCTTCACTCACAAACTTTACAGTGAGAGGAGCAGGGGATTGAAAGATGTTGTGTAAAAAAGGTCCTTTGAAAACTCTCGGAACGAAGTAGACCTTTGATTGGGGTGACATCAGCTACAGTACCATCAACTTTAAAAGACTGCTTCTCCTCCAAACCAAACTGTAAATCAAAACACGCATTAGCAAAGCCATTAAGCGGATTGACTTTGCCAATGCTTTTTGCCGATGCTATGCAGCAACGGCAAATAAAGAAAAGAAAACGGTGTGTTGATGCAAACTTGAGCATATGCATGCACACATCATGCTGCTGCTGAAGGCTGCCATTCCTTATGCACGTGCATTCCTGATGATGAATGTGCACTCATAGAATGACAGAGGCATTTTATTTATTTATTTTATTTTCAATTTTAAGCCACTTGTAGCAGCAATTTCTTTAAAAATCATTTGCGCAAGAGCCCTTTTTAAAAAAAAAGAAAACGGAGCAGTCCTGCAGCAAATGACAGCTGCTGGTCCCCCTAAAAATGTAACGCAAAACATTTTTTTGAAAAAGTTTTGTGAATTGAGGGTTTGGAGGCAACAAAAAAGCTGGTGTCGCACTTCCGAGGCTGGTGCTGAGTTTAACTGTGAGCAGGAGGGGCCTTTAACCAGAATACTTCTAATTAGTTGCTATAATGTGCCTATTACTGTCAATGTTTCCACATTAAAGAACAGTAAATGTTAAGCACCCAGGATAATGTGCTGGATGGTTAAATACTTATAAGATCCCACAGGCAAGACCTATTGACTATGCCAATGCTTGGTTTTGTTTGCAGTGTTATTTGGTGAACTCGACCAAAGGTATTTGAGCGTTTTACATGAGCACCGGCTACATTACACAAGGTCACAGGAGGTCAGCTAGAGCCTCAGTTCTTGCTCCCACCAAAGAGAAGAAGGGAACTGGGAGGCATGGAGGAGGTCATTCTACTGTGGCATATTTTATGCTTTGAAAATGAAGTATTGTAAATTAAGAAAATTAAGATTGCAAATTAACAAGAGCCTAAAACATTCAGAACGAGTTTGTGCTGGCATCTTTATGCTGAATACACCAGGTTCACAATTCTTATCCGGTGAGGGAGGTTCTTGTATCATGGCAGTGGGCTCTACTACCATTTAATAAACATGAGCATTAGCATATATGTATATATTCTTATTTATTTTTGTATTGTGTTCATGTTTTACAGGCGATCATTATTAATTACCTTTTTAACGTGAGTGAGATTAATAGGGTCTATAACCTGTTATTGTAAAAATCTGGCACTCGGGCCTCTTTAGGCTGCAGTTTGATGTAAGCCAAGGAGAAACTGGGCAGATGACATAATCTCCCAGTGGCCTGTTATCTAATGTCCACAGAGTTCTCAGCAAGTAGTAGTCACTTATCCCTGGCCTTCTTCATCCTCCTGTGTGTTGAAGGATGAGGGTGTGTGGTGGTATAGTTCAGTCTCATCTGGCCGCCAAACTGCACATGCCAATGAGGACTGGGAAAGCTGACATCGGCCCTGGCATCCACCGTGAGACAGGATGCTGGTAGAGGCGTGAGAGTTTCTACTAGAGGTGTCAGGGCTGTTACTTTTGACTCTTTTTAGGTGGTGGTAGTCTGTTGGTGGGATCTTTATTTAAAAGGTGTTTTTTTATAACTGAATCACTCATTTCTTAGGTAGATCTGTATACTGTGTATTCTATGCTGGAAGGTTTGCTTATAGGAGCTGTGTTGGTTGACCATGTTTTTTTGCTGCTATGTTCAATGGGTTATCCTGCTATGTGTTTCTTTCATGGTATCTTAAGCTTCCACTCTGAGTGCTGCATTTCCCTTCTGCGGCCTGTGTGTCAATTGATCTGTGCCTCTCCACCCTTTGTAACCCCTATGTGTGTCTGCCACCTCTTCAGTATCAGCTTTTTCTGCCTTACACCCTACTGAAGTTCGTATATGTGACCCTTTCTCCACTGCAGCCTCTCTGTTCTATCTATCTTGCCCCTGCCAGCCCTCTGAGCCCCTCCATCCCCGAAGCTCCTGTGTGCAACTGCCTAGCCCTAGCCTAGCCTGTTTAAGTGCCTGGCCTGCCGCCCTTTTGTATGTGTTCTGCCTCATCTCATCGGTGCAGCCCCTCTATGAGCTAACTGTAGTGTTTATGTGTGTCAAAGATCTCTTGTAAGCCCTCAGTATGCCCCTGTCCCCACATGGGCCAATAAATACCCTGTTTCTGCTGTCTCTCTGTGTGACCACGACTCCTGGAACTCTAATATGACACTCATCATCCATTTCGCCTTTCCGTGCCACTCCGCTTCGCTTGTTTCAGCCGCAAACCTAACCTTACACCCAGTTTTGCCAGTCACTGTCTTTGTTAGAACAGATTCACGATTGCTTTTTTAACCTTCCTACTTTCTCAAATTTGCTTGAAAATGCACAATTTGCCCAACATTTTTTCAAAATTTCCTCTGGGGAGACCCCCCCTTAGGTGGTTTGGCTCGCGTTACCGTGTCACTAAATCAGGAATGTATAAAAAGGTGTTTCATCAACATGAATAGTTTGGAAAGCTGTGGTTTATGGTATCATTGCCTCCTTAAATTTCATGTTGTCTGTAGTGTTTTTATCTGCTCCAGGGAAGAGTTGAATACTTTTTCTTCCCATGCGCATTGCTTGTGGGTCACTTGCCATGTGTTTGCAGCCAACTGGAGGGAGTCATAATTTACGACCTGAGTAAAATGAATATTCATTAGGCGGGTCGTTTCTCGCCCCTTCCAAATTGTTGACTCTAGTACCTAGACTCAATTCTAAAATGTTGATACTGTTGTAAACAAGTAAATTGGTACTTGTGAATTGTGACTATAACCATTGTGTTTAATCTGACAGTCACACTTATATGCCTGAGCTTTCCCAACTCTAAACTGACTGGTTTTCTGTTTTTTTTTTGTTCCCACTGTATTGTTTGGTATTGATACAAAATAAATATTTATGAATTTTCGATCAGACAACATATATCGTTTTGACTGTATCCCTACTTACATTCAAGTGTTTTTTATGGTTTGCATAAGGGACCCTTGTTCCTTTATAAATACATGTACCCCTGTTTAACCAGGGTTTCCTTGTTTTACATAGGCGTATGAGGATGAACAGCTATGCATAAAAGGTATTAATACCTTTGGAGTGTTTTATGTTATCACTGCCTCCCTAAATTTCATGTGGTCTGTAGTGTTTATTTCTGCTCCAGGTGAACGTTGAATAATATTTCTTCCCATACATAACCCTTGCAGGTCACGTACCATGTATTTACAGTCAATTGGAGAGAGTCATAATTTGCCTAACTAATATTCATTAGGCGGGTTGTTTCTTGTCCCTTCCACATTGTTATTTTACGGACCAACCTATTAGTATATAGGTCGGTTTGAAAATAAGATTCTGGTAGCAAAAAGTCAGTACACAACTTGTGACCACAGTTTTACTATATATGGCCCATTGTTTTCTATAATCCATTCAGTCTGTCAAGTGACTTTTGTGTTCAAAATATTTTATTGAAATTTATATGCAGGTAATACATAGACAATACAGAAAATATTACCATAGGACGAAAATACCTAAAGTACCTTACAAAATAACTATCAAGATATATAAAGAAATTGTATTAGGTAAATATAATAACATTTTGATATGAAAATAAAAAGGGGAGGGAAAGGGTAAATATACAATTAGAGCACAAATATTGAACAGAGCTACTATAATAGAGAAAAATTAATTGAAAATGAAGTCAACCTAGATGACAAAAATATTCATACATTACTTAATATCTAAATATATATCAACAGGCAACCAGAACGATTGAAAAGAAATTGAATTATGAATGAGCCCTTTCATTGATAATTGAGCACCTCTTCTAGTAAGAAGAACCCACGACCACCATACATGAAGAGATAAAGAGAAACTATCTTTCCAAAAATAAGTAATACATTTCAATGCTGCTGAAATGAGAACATTGAAAGGTTTACATTCTAAAACATTTAAGTTTTGTGATAAAATCGTAGATTTGCAAATCAACATTTTATAAGAAATATCTCCTTGAATGCTTAAAATCTTAGTTATAATAGCTCAAACATCTGACCAAAACTTAAAAATTAAAGGACAATCAAATAACATATGCTGTAATGTACCAGATTCTAATTTACAATGCCAACAGTCTGCAGAAGGGAGGAGTTTAGCATGGAATAACCGTAAAGGGGTACATAATCTATTAAGTAAAATATAAGAGTTAGTGTGATAGAGGGAAACAGGAAGCCAACCAGATATGCCATTACACCATATATCTTGCCATGTGTCAGTAGATAGAGAAAGTGACAGTTCATTATTCCAAAAAGTTGACAGCATATCTATATTGTTACCAAGAGTGTCCGATAACTTTTTTTTTAGTTCAATAAATTTATTAAAGTTTTAAAAGGGTAAAAATAATTAAAATACAATACATAATGATACAATTGATGGAGGAAAAGAAAAGAAATACAGAAGTTCATTATAGTAATCGATCAAATAATAAATAGAACATTGCAGTTAATATTCTGATCAAAAATAGAAACACCAAGAGAAGAAGAAGAAACCGTTTGACTGTAGATTGATAAGTCAGCAGCAACATTAGAGGGAATAGCATCTGGAAAAGAATCTAAAAATTGAATGACATAAGTAGTGGTATTTGGTAACATGGGATCGAGATAAACCAAATCGGGATTGTACATTTTCAAACAAAATTAAAGTATTATTGGTATACACATCTTTAAGATACCTGCTTTAATCCATGAAGACCAAAAATTAACATTTCTATTCAGTTTGATAACATTACTATACCAAAGGGAAATATCTTCAGTAGTATTCATGGGGGAGAGAAAAATTAAGTCTAAATCATTAAATATCATTTTAGTAGATTTAATAATGGCTGATTTATGGAAAAAGTATGTGGTATTAGACATTGTTATTAGAGAAGGAAGTGTGTGAGTATTTACTAAAGATTTCTCAAAAGATAACCAAGCAGGTGGGTTATTTAATGACGAATGATTAAAACCAAAGTGAACTTTGTTTTAAAATAAAGGCTTTATGATAAAGAAAAAAATCAGGAATACCAAAACCAGCATTACGCTTGTGAATTTTTAGTAGTTTGTAACCGATACGAGGCGATTTGTTGTTCCATAAAAACTTAGACAAACATTTAGCAATATCTTTAGAAAACTTCAGTGGGAATTGAGTCGGGAGCATTGCAAGGGTATAAAAGATTTTAGGCGCTAAAGTCATTTTTATAGAATCCAATCTACCCTACCATGAGAGATGTAGTGAAGACCATTTAGATGTTTTGTCTTTAATATAATTTAAGAGAAAATCACAATTTAAAGTAATTGTTGATTTTATGGATGTAGAAAATAAAATCCCAAGATATTTCAGCTTACTTTTTTGCCAAATTATACCATTCATGGGAAGCATGTCAGGAGTACAATATATATTTAAAGGGGAAAATTCTGTTTTATTTGTATTTAAAGTATAACCAGAAACTGTAGAGTGATTTGTTATAATATTAAGTAAAGGTGGGAAAGAGGACACAGGGTCACTAATAAATAAAAGCACATCATCTGCATATGCGAGGGATTTAACAAGAACATCCTAATAGTGATTCCTTTAATCTCATCACATTTTCTAATTGAAGAGAGGAAAGGTTCGATGCCAATTAAAAATAAAAGAGGAGAACGTGGACATCCTTGCCTCGTACCTCTAAAAAGAGAAAATTGATGTGAAATGTGTCCATTGATAAATAAACGAGCAGTAGGAGCAGAATACAGAGCTGAAACCATACGTAAAAAAGAATCTCCAAAATTAAAAGAAGATAACCTATGAAATAAAAATTGCCAATGAATCTTATCAAAAGCTTTTTCAGCATCTAAGGCTAGAATACCTGAGGGGAGTGGTAAAGTAGAACTTTGTTCAATAACATGAAGTAAAGTTCTGGTGTTATTAGCAGAGAATCTATTTTTCATAAAACCAGATTGATCGGGATAGATAACTAAATCAAAAATAGGTCCTAATCTAGTAGCGAGTATTTTTGCATATAATTTACAGTCTTGATTAATCAAAGATATAGGGCGATAGTTAGAGACGAGAGTGGGATCTTTATCTGGCTTTGGAAGTACAATTATTAAAGCTTCTGTGAATGAGCCAGAAGTCGTACCTGTGGACCCAAAAAACTTAAAAAGTTGAAATAAAAAAAGGTAACAAGTGTGATTGAAGTTCGTTTATAAAATTCTGCTGGTATCCCATCAGGACCAGGAGATTTGTTTTTTAAGGGATTTAATGGCTAATAACATTTCATCTTTAGTGATGGAAGAGTAAAGTCCACTTTTATCAGATTGGGAAATCTTGGGTAAATCACAGGAAGTTAAAAAGGAGTCAATTAAAGATTCATCGTGAAAATCAGGTTTGTTATATAATGTAGAATATAACTTCAAAAATTCATTAACAATATCATTTTGAGAAAAAGCAATTCTTCCATGAGAACTTTGAATTGAATTGATTTGAGTTTTGTCCTTTTTTATGCGTAAATAATTAGCTAAAAGTCGGTCATATCGATTGGCGTTAAAACTAAATCTGGCTTTAGCATTAGAAATTTGAATGCCTGCTCTCTTACTAAGGATGGAGTTAAATTCATATCGCAATTTTTGAAGTGTAAACCTATACTGGGGATCATAAGAGGTAATAAAGAGTCTTTCATGTTTCGCAATTTGTTTTTGTAATTCTTTAATGGACGCATTGAAGGTTTTGTTGTCATGTGCCATAATAGAAATTGTTACCCCCTAAAGCTTTAAATGCATCCCATCTGTTAATCAAATAGGTAGAACCTTCTGAATTAAATGAAAAATAATCTTTAATGGCTGATAAATGTTTTGGTTTGTTCTTTTCATTTAATACAATACCAGTATTCATTCGCCACCTAGATTGTTTAGTATATGTTGATTCTAAATTCAAAAGTAATGAAATCGGGGCATGGTCAGAGATATCAATGCTACCATTTCGAGGATCTGTAACAGAATTAATTAAGTGTCTAGAAATTAATAAGCAATCAATTCGAGAATGGGTGCTATGAGGGTTGGAGAAAAAAGTAAAACTTTTTTTCTGTGGGGGAAATGTAATCTCCATATATCTACTAATTTAGTGGTTTGAATAAAAGCTTTGAACGCGAAATACACTTTAGAAGGATGACATTTAGTAAGAGAAAGTCTATCCAATAAAGGATCAGAAATTATATTAAAATCCCCTCCAACAATTAAAGGAACATATCCAACCTTTAAGACCTCTGTAGCAAGAGTTGACCAGCACTTAGGATCATCTACAGTAGGACCATAAACATTTAATAAAAATAAGAGTGTATCATGAACTTTAATTTTTGCTAATATATATCTACCATCAGCATCAGAATGTTTTCTTAAAATATGACAGTGTATTTTTTTCGCAAACAGAATAGCCACACCATTTTTCTTACCAGTAGCAGAAGAGACAATCATATCAACCCATTTCTTTTTCATGTAATCTAAAATGTTCTCGTCAATATGAGTCTCCTGAATAAAACAGATATCAGCGTTATGCCTTCCTACGTAATCTAGAATTTTTGTACGCTTAACTGGAGGACGGAATCCTTTGACATTTAATGACACTACTTTCAGATTATGAACATTAGCCATAGTAGAAAAGGATAAGAAATGAGATCCAGAAGAAAGGTGTAGGAAAAAGTAAAGTAGAGGAGATAAAGGATGAGAAAAAAGAAGAGAAAAAAGTAGCTCCAAAACAAACCAAAGGATAGAAAAAAAGAAAAAACATGGGAAAAACGACAAACGGAATACATAAATGTGAAATGTGAAACACACACACTGTTTACAAGTATGGCCGGAACTGCTGGAGTCCTACAGAAGAAAATCTTAGTATCCTGTCAGAAAAGGCAGAACTGTTCTAACTCAAGTATTGGAGTCATGAGTATCCATTGAATGCTGAGACTGTTGTTCAATAAAATATTTCAAATCTTCAGGACGTTAAAAGGATTTGGAGAAATTATCTGTGAGGAGGAGCCCGCCTTTACTCCCTTAATCAGCCCCCACCGGAGTCTTGTCAATGATCTGCCTGGCCCGGACGATCGACGGTTAGCTAACCCGGAGACCTCTTCCCTACAGGAGATTCCTGGCCAATGGGAAGCAAGTGGGACCATTAGGAGGGCGGAGCAGATGACGGAAAGAAGAAACCCGGAAGACGCGAGGAGGAGAGAGGACGCGAAAACCTCAAGGAAGACCAACACCGAGGACCCGCCTGTGGACACCGAGGACCCGCCTGTGGACACCAAGGACTCGGGAGCGGACGAAGACGAGGCCGCCGCCAGAGAGGACGAGACCTGGTCCGAGGAGTGGTGGCTAACCCCGGAGGACGCCCAAGTGCCGCCGTAGCTCTGGGGAGCTACGGCTACCACGGTGCGTGAACTGGGCAGGGGGGTTGGAGAGTGGGAGTCGGTAATTAGGGTTTGGTGTTGGGTTTGCCTTTTTCTTTACGGTTCTGTCCTTTTCTTTAGTGCTGTTTTGGCCATAGGAGCGGGGCGCCTATTACTTCAAGGGAGGGGAGCAGGCATGTATATGTTGACTGGCACGTCGTAAAGGTCTCGACTCGTGTCTATGACCGTGGGCTGCCAGTTTGATACCAACAGACAACAACCTGGGCTCTAACTAGACAGTGCTGTAATTAATTAAAGGGCATTGAAGCGGTCCGTGTTCTGACCCTATCTTCCCTTTTCCCTTACTACGGGCTTGTATACTGAATCAAGGACAAGCCATCAAACTTAACCTGCATATCTATTTAGTTGCACATTATTATTTCCTTTCCCCTCACTAGTCCCCCCCTGAGCACATCAGGATTTCTTTTCATAAACTTGGTGACGGTGTCCTTTTAAATCGGGACGACCATACTTACCATCTGTGTCTCTTCTCTCTACACGCTACCCGGGGAACCACCACCAACACCCACCTGGAGAAAAGAAGAAGTTGCCCGAGGGACTCCGGCCTCCAAATTGGATGTTCCACCACCAGAAGATTCCTTTTATTTTCTACCTTTGTTTTGTGTGTACAGTCCTTAAATAAATACGCCAAAATAGATCCACGCATAAGACCTCCTAGCTTCTTTTTCCGCCCGTCCCTCTCACATCTGGTGTCAGAAGTGGGATCAGGAAAAATGGAGGCGGCGTTTAAGAAAATGGCGGAAGGACAAGAACAACTGGGCAAAATAATGGAGAAATTCCTAGCTGTTGCAGAGGAAGATAGGGAGACACTCCACAGGACTTTGACTAACCAAAACCAAGCCCAGGAAAACGTGATAGGAAAACTGGCAGATACACTCAGCCAACCTCGTGGACATACCGGTTTACCCTCAGTAGTATTGCAGAAATATGTTGAGGGAGAGGATCCTGATTTTTTTCTTTTCTAATTTCGAAAGGATGGCGAGAGCGGCAGGGTGGTCCCTAGACAAATGGGGACAATACTTAGGTCCCCTTCTCTCAGGAGATCTACAGGCGGCCTATCAAGCAGTGAATCCACAAGGCCTTACACCTTACAATGATGTAAAGAAAAACATCCTAGAAAGACTAGGGATAGATGAGGATACATACAGGATAAGGTTGAGACAAATCAAAGAGGGACCACAGGAAACTCCCAGGGCTCTGGCCTACCGAATTAGAGACATGACTGATAGATGGCTGAAACCCCAAACAGCTACTAAAGACAAAATAATGGAGAAAATCTATCTAGAGCAGTATTTGAGTTCGCTGTATCCCCATATTCAGAAATGGTTACACCAGCATACCGGCTTGACTTTAGAAAGAGCCATCGAGATAGCCAGCGCCTTTCATAGGGCCCAAGAATCACAAAAGGGACGAGAGGAACACAGTTGGAAGAGACCAGGGAATCCTCCCATCAGACGAGGGAATTCTTCCACCAAAGCATATATACAACCCACTGTCAAATCTGAATCAGTTACTCTATTACCCGGTCCTATGACTCCACCCATCCAGGCATCGCCTCCACCAGGTCCCCAGTGTTATAATTGTGGGGCCTTAGGCCATATAGCTAGGGTTTGTCCCCAGAAAGAGGAGCCTATGGAGGTGGGGCTCACCCGCACTTACTATTGTAGTCCTTCCGGAACTAGCTGCCCCTATCATAGAGAGGTCCTAGTCAATGGGGAGAAAAGACAGGTCTTGATAGACACTGGGTGCTTGCAGAGCGTGATACAACCCCAAGCTATACCCGGAGGTATTCCACCCCTCCTAGGTGAGGTGGACATTCAATGAGTTCATGGGGACACCCGGAGATACCCTGTGGCCGACATCCAAGTACAGTATGAGTCAGACCTTGCTGCATATCCCCTCCGAGTAGAACTGGTTCCCAAACTCCCTGAAGTCCTGGTATTAGGGAATGACTACCCCCACACGTCAAAACTAATAAAAGAAACATGGATGGAGGGGGAAGAGAGTAGAAACTCTGCCCCATTTTCACAAGACTCAGAGCCAGGATTCCCCGAAGGTAAACCAAAGAAGAGTGGAAAACGGAAAAAGCGAGAAAAAAGGATTGGACCAGAGTAGTTTTAACTCGGAAAATCGATCCACCTATTTGGCAAGGCGATCAAGGATTCCATTCAACCCAAAGAGAAGACCCCACTCTCAAAGAAGCATGGAACAGGGCTCAAGACGAGGAAGACCCAGACCAAGTAGGTACCCAGTTTGTTTGTAAAAAGGGGTTACTCTATCAGATAGGGGGAGGGATATGCCAGTTCAATTGTTGGTACCCCAACAGTATAGAGAAAAGGTATTATTCCTAGCCCACAGTCATTTATTGGGTGGTCATTTTGGAGAGGAAAAGACAGAGAAATCGGTGTTATAAAAATTATACTGGCCTGGCATTTACCGACAGATACGACAGTATTGTAAGGAATGTCCAATATGTCAAAAAAATAGCAGAGCTACCCCCCCCCCCCGAGAGCTCCTTTACATCCACTGCCCATTATTCAAGAGCCTTTCTCGAGAGTAGGTATGGACATAATCGGACCCTTGCTTCCCTCCCGAAGCGGTTGTCGGTTTGTTCTAGTTCTGGTGGATTACGCCACCCGTTATCCAGAAGCTGTGGCTTTATGTCAACCCAATGCTATGCAAATTGCTAAAGCAATGATCAACATATTCTCGAGGGTGGGGTTCCCGAGAGAGATAATAACAGACCAAGGGACTCCCTTTGTCTCCCGTCTTTTAAAACAGGTCTGTCTCATGTTGAACATTAAGCAAATTAGAACAGCAGCCTACCACCCCCAGACTGATGGGTTAGTGGAAAGATATAACGCAACATTAAAAACCACTTTGAAAAAACTGCTGGACCTTGAAGCCCGTAAATGGGAAGAGATGCTTCCTTTTCGCTATTAGATGTAAAACCCAAAAGAGTACGGGGAACTCCCCATTTGAATTGTTGTACGGACGCCAGCCACGTACTTTATTGGATATGCTGAAAGAGGAATGGGAAGAGGTTCCAGAAGGAATGAAACCCCTTCCAGAATATGTCCTACAGTTAAAAACTCATTTGGGACAAATCTGCAGTATAGTTGCCTCCCACATGGAACAAGCTCAGGCTGCACAAGCGACTCAATATAATAAAAAGGCTAAAGATCGAAGCCTGGAGGTCAATGACTTTGCCCTATTAATGATGCCTTCATCATATCACAAATTACTAGGACAGTGGCAGGGTCCCTATCGGGTCATTGAGAAAGTTACTCCGGTAACCTATAGATTGGAATTGGATCCAAAAAGGAAAACGAACACCCAAATATACCATTTTTGCTTGGGATTCCAGAGTCATCCTGTTTATATCAGCAAAGTATTGATGGTGATTTGCCTAATCAAGAACGTCAGGAGTTGGAAGCCAGACTTAAACCCCTCTCTGGTGTGTTTTCCCTCGAACCGGGGAGAACAACGATTGTAGAACATACTATCAATACTCCATCAGGCAAGAAGGTAAAACTGCGGCCTTACCGTATCCCAGAATCACGTAGACAAGCCGTAGAACAGGAAGTGGAAAAAATGTTACAAATGGGCATAATAGAACCATCTAAAAGCGAGTGGAATTCGTCCATAGTTTTAGTACCTAAGCCCGATGGGTCCATCCGTTTCTGCATCCACTTTCGGGAGGTCAATAAGATCTCTCAATTTGATTCCTATCCCTTCCCGAGAGTCGATGAGATGGTGGAACGACTTGGCACGGCCCAGTATATTAGCACTTTAGATCTGTGTAAGGGATACTGGCAGGTCCCATTGAAACCCCAAGATAGGGAAAAGACGGCTTTCTCTACTCCCAGTGGGTTATACCAGTTCAAAGCCTTGCCTTTCGGCTTACATGGGGCTCCGGCCACTTTCCAAAGATTAATGAATCATGTCTTGAGACCCCTGTGTAAAATTTGCAGCGGCCTACATTGATGACATAGTTATTCACAGCTCATCATGGGAGGACCATCTTTCCCACCTTGCCAGGGTCATCCATGAACTGGAAAAAAGTGGATTGACCATTAATCCTGCCAAAAGCAAATTGGCTGCCCGTTCAGTGAAATATTTGGGATATCTTCTGGGAGAGGGATATATAAAACCCCAAGAAGAGAAAGTAGCAGCTATAACATCCATTCCCTTTCCTAAAACAAAAAAGAGCTAAGAGCGTTCCTTGGGGTTCTAGGATATTACAGGAGATTCATTCCGAATTTTTCTCAATTGGCTTCACCCTTGACAGATTTATTAAAAAAAGAGACCAAGACAGAACAAGAATTAAAACAACCGTCTCCTACCCTTACAGAAGCCTTTAAAAAGCTGAAACAGGCCCTCACTTCTCGACCTGTCTTACTTAGCCCCAACTACACTAAACCATTTGTCTTACAAACGGACGCCTCTGACACAGGTTTAGGGGCGGTATTATCCCAAATGGACTCACATGGGCAGGAAAGGCCTATACTTTACATCAGTAGGAAACTGTTTCCCCGAGAAAAAAGGTACGCAGTAATTGAAAAAGAGGCCTTAGCAATTAAATGGGCTGTAGAAACCCTTAGATACTACTTAGAGGGCCGAGAATTCACTCTATATACTGATCATGCCCCACTCGAATGGTTAGCTAAAAACAAAGGACACAATGACAGGATACTGCGATGGTTTTTAACACCCCAGCCATACAAATTCCGGACACAACATCGAAAAGGAAGAGAACAAACAAATGCTGACTTTTTGTCTCGATATCCGCTTGATCCTTTTCTTGCTGGCAAGAAAGTTAGGGAAGGGGGATGTGAGGAGGAGCCCGCCTTTACCCCCTTAATCAGCCCCCACCGGAGTCTTGTCAATGATCTGTCTGGCCCGGACGATCGAGGGTTAACTAACCCGGAGACCTCTTCCCTACAGGAGAATCCTGGCCAATGGGAAGCGAGCGGGACCATTAGGAGGGCGGAGCGGATGACGGAAAGAAGAAACCCGGAAGACGCAAGGAGAGAGGATGCGAAAACCACAAGGAAGACCAACACCAAGGACCCGCCTGCGGACACCGAGGACCCGCCTGTGGACACCGAGGACCCGCCTGTGGACACCGAGGACTCGGGAGCGGACGAAGACGAGGCCGCCGCCGGAGGGGACGAGACCTGGTCCGAGGAGTGGTGGCTAACCCCAGAGGACGCCCAAGTGCCGCCGTAGCTCTGGAGAGCTACGGCTACCACGGTGCGTGAACTGGGCAAGGGGGTTGGAGGGAGGGAGTCGGTAATTCGGGGTTGGTGTTGGGTTTGCCTTTTTCTTTACGGTTCTGTCCTTTTCTTTAGTGCTGTTTTGGCCATAGGAGCGGGAAGCCTATTACTGCAAGGCAGGGGCGCAGGCATGTATATGTTGACCGGCACGTCGTAAATGTCTTGACTCGTTTCTATGACCTTGGGCTGCCAGTTTGATACCAACGGACAACACCCTGGGCTCTAACGAGACAGTGCTGTAATTAATTAAAGGGCATTGAATCGGTCCGTGTTCTGACCCTATCTTCCCTTTTCCCTTACTACGGGCTTGTAGACTGAATCAAGGACAAGCCATCAAACTTAACCCACATATCTATTTAGATGCACAGTATTATTTCCTTTCTCCTCACTGGTCCCCCCCTGAGCAAATCAGGATTTCTTTTCATAAACTCGGTGACGGTGCCCTTTTAAATCGGGACGACCATACTTACCATCTGTGTCTGTTCTCGCTACACGCTACCCGGGGAAACACCACCAACACCCACCTGGAGAAAAGAAGACGTTGCCCGAGGGACTCCGGCCTCCAAATTGGATGTTCCACCACCAGAAGATTCCTTTTATTTTCTACCTTTGTTTTGTGTGTACAGTCCTTAAATAAATACGCCAAAATAGATCCACGCAAAGACCTCCTAGCTTCTTTTTCCGCCCGTCCCTCTCACATCATCCTTCCAAATACGCATCGTCAATGGGTCAAAAAGTCCATACTTGAAACCAAGACGTCGAAGATGAGGACGGAAAGCAGAAAATTCCTTGCGAATTGCGACAGTTTCTTTGGCAAAATCTTGATGAATAAAGATCTTATTTCCATTAACCATCAGTGAAGGAATTTCTCGTGCTGCTTTTCTGATTAAAACAAAGTGATGGTGACGAAGAACCTTAAAGATCATTTGTCGTGGCTTGGAGTGATGAGGGTTTCGATGGGAAGGAATTCTGTGTGCCTTATCTATTTTTCAGGAAATTTAAGCTGCAAAAGACCAGGAATCAGATTTTCCAAATATATTCTGCAGTTAGCTCCTTTAACATCTTCAGGTAAATTAAAAATGCAAAGATTGTACTGCCTATTGCGATTTTCCAAATCCAGCAATTGAGAACACAAAGGTGAAATTTTTGCCACTAGAGGAGTGAAAGAGTCAATTTTAGCTTTATTATCCTGAATTTTAATTGAATTATCTGAAATTTTCATGGATAAACTAGCCATTTCCTTGCGTATATTTTTAACTTCTGACGCAATGGACCCTGTATTAACTCGCAAAGCTTGAATCTCCTCTAATATTAAAGGTAAGGAAGGCTCAGATGACTTCACAACCTTAGATTTAATAGGAGGTGGGGATACTTGCTGCCTCCTTTTATTATTAACAGTAACTTTATTTTCCATTTTCTCAAAAAGTAAAATGGAAACAGCAGAAATAAAAGAATCCAATCCAAAATGCAGCAAATATTGCGGAAATGAATGAAAAACAACTGGTGCAGCAGCTAAAATAGGCTGGGGTGTGGCTAGGCCCAAGCCAGGCCCTTTCTTAGAATCGCACTCCGCCCCCCTGGCTGAGAAACCCGGCTGTACCTCAGAGCTGGGCTGGGTCCAGGAAACAGTCTGTGGAAAAAGCGACTTCCAGGGCTCCAAAAACGGCGAAATTCGCTACACAATACAGGTGGCCAATCCTTAAACTTTCCGACCGCTTTGTGTGCAATCTCTGACAGGAATCGTCATTTTAATCGATAAAACGGGTGCAAAAACGCACTAGAGTAGGAGCGCGGCGGCCATCTTTGTTCGCGCGCTCGCGCGTCTCTTGTCTCAAGTGACTTTTGATCTCAAGTGCCTCTGCAAAGAAGGACATCTGCCTTTTGATTAGTTTTGATGCTATCGGACACTCCATAAGCGTAGCCGCATTCATGTAGGTTTTAGTCTCCTCCTTTCCTGGGTCACCTTGGTGCCTTATTCTTTAGGGAAGTGTTCTTGCAGCTCTTAATCTTTTACTATAATTTTATAGGCTAATTGTTACATGGGTTACCTTATTGAACCGGTCCAACCCTTGAAACCTGCTCTCTCATGTTTCAATACTATGGACACCATGTTTCTCAGGTACCTCCCCCACAATCTGATTTTCTCCAAACATACCTCATGTTATCCGATGCTTAAGTGGGTCCTGTGCACTATGCGTTTTGATGCACTCCTGGCTGTGATAATCAATGCAGCTCACACTCAGCCTCATCGTCTTGGCAATCAGGAAGCCACAGAATTTAAGGGAAACTGCAGGTGTCCAGTGAGTCCACTCACCCTTGGAGTTCAGAGCAGGTTTATCTTCTCTGTGAACCGTTGCTTGCCGGTTTCTGCGCTGCTGCTTGACCCCAATAATCAAATGAGGCTCTAAGTATAACACCTTGCTAGAGCACACAAAAAAAGCCATCATGAGGCCTGTAAGCTTCATCCCGAATACTAGTTGCATCTCAATGGAGAGTGTGGTAGGTCAAAGGTAGCAGGTACAAGGTGCGCCCTGCCCACCCTAATCTTCAGGTTGTCCCAGATGGAGAACACTGGGTATTTGGCATCTCTATTTTAGAACCATATGAGATAGTCCAACAACAGTCATCTTCCTCCAGGAAATATGAATCAATGTTTTCCTAACAGACCACTGGAGATCTGCTCATAACTTTTAAAGTCTTCTGAACTAAGGTGATTTTTATCTTTGTTATAATTTATGCATTATCAATTTGTTCAAACATATTGCAACAATAATGCAGATAAGAACAATACAAACAAAACATTGCACATAAAAAAGGGGGGATGGTAGACTGGAATAGATCCAAACAGTAATCGGTGTACATAATAGCATCTCACATTTCATGAAATATATCTGTACTGTAACTACATTTATCGTACGCAACCTTTTCTTTGTAAGCCATGGACCTGGGATTTTGGAACCCTGAAGGGGCGTCTATTTTTTGCTATGATTTACAGTTTATCAATTTTTTGATTTTAGCCACTATTAAAGCTCATACATTTAATAATTCAGAGAGTCCCTCTCTCATTGGTAACTAAATGAATAGAATGGCTGTCTTCTTCATACCAATACCATACTAAGCCTATTACAAACCTCTCCTCAAAACTAGCCAACAAGAGATTATGTAACACATGTAATAACTTGTATTCTTGTTCTTCACATTTCCAATATTTGTTTACTATTGACTGTAATTTGAACATCTTTTGGGGGCATCAATACATGCTGAATTCAATCTTCTACAATACAAGTATATAATGAGCCTAGATTTCTTATATCTTAATCGGGGTGCTTCTGATATAGATAAATCCTCTCCAGATTAAGATCTGATTCAATATAATTAATTCCATGGTTTTCAACATTGCAATAAACATTGTTGTAAGTATCTTAAGCTCTATTTAATATACTCTCTTCTTTTTCCCTTATGAGCAGTAATTTTAAGGGAGGATCCGCCTTCATTAGGGCGCCTATTGGGCTCATAGATGTAAAATAACAGTTTATTAGCTGTTTCTACATATCTAAGTCTAAAGGACAAATATTGCAATCTGGTCTGATACCGCCAAACAGACTCTTTTTAACCATATTTCCATGTTGTTTCTTTTTTAACGAGAATTCTAGCTTTGTACCAGCTTTTCCACAAATGTTTTAAAATTTATTTTATAGTGTTCCAAACACTTTATTAAACCATAATACTGAATGAAGTATTTGGTTACAATATAAAAATAATCAAATAGACCATCTGTAATAACTAGATTAGCACACCCATAATTCCAAACACACATTACTGGTTTCAGTATTACACACACGTAGAAAATATAGTCTCAGATCCAACATCATAATCAAAATACCTAAAGGTAACAGTAGCATTTTATATTGCATGTAAAGAAAGAAAATAAAGAGAAATAAGAAAGGCAAGGGTGTCAAATACTAGTGCTGTTTTTAATAATAATTCCAAAAATGTATATTTTTATTCATTTTATAAACATTGACAAACATCAAGTCAGCAATGACAGCTCTCCCACTAGAGAGTTACCAGTACTGGTCAACAAACAGGTGACAACCCCCACGTGCCTGACCAGACATCAGCAGCATGCTGTCACTTAAAGTGCAGACTCCTAACCCGCTTAGAGTAAGTTCAGGCATATGAGGACCAAGGGGGGAACTTCACTCCTAGACATTACCAGAGACGGGTCGCGTTCCTTCTCTAATGATGTATCCACCATCACACACCAATACTTTATGTCCTTAGAAGCTCCACCATCAGTACGTACCATTGAAAGCTACATTTCTTCACCCAACACCCACGTCCGCGCATCACTATACCATATCTCTCTTGAGGGACCCCCTGGCTGGGTCTAATGGATAATTATTCTATGCTTTGCTAACAGCAATACCAGTGACGCAAACAAATAACAGATTTTTCTTCTTTTAAATGTATTGGGTGTAAGCCCAGTATAGAGTTCCTCAGGCAACAACCAACCTTCTGAGATGGTACTGCAGTCACCAAATTCCATTAGTCTTTAACAACCAGACATGACCATAACGTTAAGGAACTCAGCTGCAGGCTGTTCACATTTAGAACATTACTCCATCTGCATCGTGCAAATTTTACTAAGGATACAGGGGGTTAGATAGGCTCGACTGAGAATCTTAAACTGTACTCGGAACCTGACATTACTAGACAACTTTTTGTGGTACTTCAGTACCCTGTCCCACTAGGAATCTGTAAATAAGTCATCAGTAACTGGCTCCCACTTAGCTTGTTTAGTCAAGGGAGGATATGTCCTATCTTGCACCATTGCCTTATAAATCAAGGATAGACATCTGCCCTCCTGTAATCATGCCACGGAATTCCGTGTTGTGTGAGAGTCTGGAGGTAATCCTGGAAAACTGTCCGACACATACACAACGGTGCAGCCACTTTAGCAACGTTCAAAACTGGCCCAGTCCAATCTTCCATTTTAGTCTGGCTTACTCGAGTGTTCTGAACATTAACCACTCGTACAGATCCCCATCTCCTGACAGCACCACTCCAGCCAACCCATCCTCTGGGCTACCAATTGAAGATCCTGGAAATCCAGAGAGGTCCAGATCTCCTTGTCAGACATGAAAGGAGTGCCTCCACATACCTACAGACACAGTCCTAAACCTGAGACATCAGGGCCAAAAGATGTGGCAGCATCCAGGACTACCCCTGTAAAGTAGACTGTGCCATGCCAAACTCCCCGATGGGTAGCAGCCTTCAAGAAGCTCCTTTTCCCTATTAGGGGCCTCTAACTGTCACAGCAGAAGGTGCTGCAGCTGTGAGGCCAAAGAGTAATATTCAAAGTCCATGAGTGACACCCCACCCTCCTCAATTGTAAATTCAAGTTTTCTCAGTTTAATCCAGGGATGTGCGTCATTCCAAAGCAATAAAGTAAGCATCTTGTTGATTCGAGTCTTGAAGATTTATACATTTAAAATTGAAAAAAATGTACATCCCTGAAACTTTAGCAGAAATATATATATATTACCTGATGCACTCCGACCACATCCACCTTTCGGAGCCAGTGCACGGGGTTGGGAGTGGGGCCCGCTATTAATATCATAAGGATTTTCCTGCATGTAACAATCCAAACAGGAATAGAATCTCGCACTCCAGAAGGTTCAAGCCGTGTAAAGTTTATTTAGCTTGACGCATTTCATCCAAGGCGGTCTTTGTCAAAAGCCATAACCATGATTGGAGTAAGCGTGACCTATAAACCCCTCGTCATCATGATAAGAGAAAACATACTACATCCATTTACTGCGGTGTTTACTACATGCATGGTGTACTTCTGGCAAAATACTGTACTTTCTTTATGAGCACTATATTAGTACATAAACATGGTGAAATAAAAAAAGAATATTAAATCTACAGAAAGGGGACAATTAGACATTTGTGAACAACGGACGTAAGGCCCAGCATGAGAGATCCTTATGGGAGTCCATCCTTTCTGCACCCAGCAGCAAAGTCATGACCAATCAGATAGCACGTCTCATTTCATTACCCCAACTTATCAAAACCCACATCCTGATCTGTTAGAGGAATGGTCAATGCTGATGGCCAGTACTTCTAAAAACATTTTGGGTCTTTTATCAAAATATGTGGCCATTGAACTGGATGAGGTAACATTGGAAATTAAAAAATTGAAGGACTCACTTGATAAGCACCCGGATGTTGGGAGGAAATATGATACAACCAGGAAAGAGTTCAGACAGACAACTTCACTGTCAGCCGGAATTGGTTACATTGGAATGCAGCTTGGATAACCTGTCGGACATTGTTGATCTTCAAATTACAGTGGCTTCCAGCTCAGCACCCATCACTACTTTGGAAGAGTATAGTTTTTTACAGCAAAACGAGGGGCCCCCGAAAAAACCCACCAAGAAGAGGCGGCGGCGGCAACAATGTAGGATGAAAAAAAACGAGAAGTGGAGGTGGAATTGGAGAGAAGAGACACTGCCGCATGGGAGAAATACAAGGCAGAACAAGAAAGCAAAATAATTTATGAGAATACCTGAAAAGTCATTATTTTGTCCACCTGTGAACTGAGTGATGAAGAACATTCTCTTTTGGTTTTGATTTGATTGATTTATTTCTGTTTGTTAGGAGACTCAAATTGTTAAAAGTGCATACACAACAAAAAGAGATACAAAGGGTGGGAGTGCTCTCTGTTACTGACTGGAGGGACCCCACTTTTGATAGTCTCTGTATTGTGGTGACATAGATGGTCTAGCTATATTGAGGGAGTTTGAGTTTGGAGGAAAGGATTGGTTTACAGAAAGAGAATTATTTTACAATCAAGGTTTTGAGATTGATATACCTAGTAGGAATGACTTTAGGCCAGAATCCAAATACAGCCCTGTTACTCCGTACAATAGTTTAGACACCTTTCATGAGGTAGTTGTAGATTAACTTATGCAACTATGACATTCCTGTAGCAACAAATTCGCCAAAATTCAGTATGATGGACAAAACAGGCTTTGAATTCTTTGAGTAAGAATCTCTCTATTGTGACTTAACTAGCAGATATGGGGGGCAATGTTGTGCTTGGGACATTAACCAATACAACATGGAGGCGCAAATGCAGTTGGATTTCTCAGGAAGCTATGGGAAGGCCTCACTATTACTGTACAATCAAACCATTCTAGAATGTCATTCCTTACTTGCCGGATGGCATGGACAGGGCTATTTAGTTGAGGAGTTCTGCTTTTTATTAGTAAAAAACAATAAAAGTAAAAAAACAAACCTGGCTCCTGTTTTAACCTGCTCCCAGAGGCACATAACAATAAGACAGATCCCCCGGGTAGGCCCATTATATCGATCAATAACAGTCTCCTTCAAAATACCGCTATTTATTTGGATTTCTTTCTGTGCTCATATGTCCTGAACTTACCTTCGTATTGCAGAGACAATATGGATTTTATTAACAAGATTCAGAATATCCCTTGCAAAACGAGTTATATCTTGGTTACAATAGACTTTGTATCTCTTTATACCTGTATTTCACATGATATAGGTGTGCAGGTATGTAGATACCTTTTTAGAGGCAAACCGCTTGTACTGTATGACCATTCCATGATGTTATTGAGCATGCAAAGGTTTAGCCTTGAACATAATTTTTTCCTACTTTGTGATCAGTGAATCAAACAACTTGTGGTTTAAAACCAAGGGCTAAAGTAAGGGTGAGTCCTTGCTCCAATGTTGTTCAATCTATAAATGGCGGACATGTCCGGGCACTTAATAACACCAATCTAATCTCTCCAAAAATAGGTAAAACTAAGATCACAATACTGCAGTATGTGGATTACATTGTTCTGCTCGACAACTCAAAAATAGGAATCCAGAGAGCATTAAACTCCCTTCACACATACAATATAGCAAACAAGATGATAGTAAACACCTCCAAAACAAAGGTGGTATCTTTCGGAAGGATGCCAAAAACAAACAAGCTGCAACTGGTCTCTGGGTCCCTTAAAAATGTCTGAAGCCAAATCGTACAAATACCTGGGCACATGGTTCCCAACAAATTGTGCACCTACAACACACATGTGTCACTTAAAAGATAAGGCAGCATTAATTACCACTAGACTCTGCCAATTACACAGAGCCCTTGAAAGCCCTACCTCAGCCCCAATCAGAAAAGTGCTCAGGGCCGTATTACCATCTGCAATCACTTACGGCAGAGAGGCCTTTCCAGGCCAACTCACTAAAATTATTGAAAAACCACATCTAAAAGTCTACAAAAGAGTGTTCAAGTTCCTCTATTATACCCGTGGACCACTGGTGAGATTCGAATTTGGCCTGGAGGGCACTGAATGGTCTAGTATGGGGTCCTTTGTAAAATAGTATCATAGATGCACCACAGCGACGCCAGGCACCCTGAAATTTATCCTGCAAAATATATTCAAATATAAAAACAACCCTTGGTCCACTTATTTAACGGCGGCAGCAGCTACTCTTCAAATCGACTTGACCGTTCTAAACACTTCACCACTCGTGCACATTGCAGTAAAAAGTATATTGAAAAATAAGATAAAATCCTCTCGAAGAGAGTGGACATGGAAAATATCAAGTCCACACTGCCGCAAAGGGCCCTGGCAGCATCAAACAACAACGACAGCAATGATGGCCTTCAGGCACAATCTTATCTTAACTGCACAATCGGGAAAGCTTGCCTAACCCACATTTTGGCAGTAAGGATGTTGCCATTACAAATCAAAGACTTCAACCCAAACTTTCCACTGCTTTCCAAGATCGTCAAGTGTAGACTCTGTGGCTGCAAATCTGAAACTTTTATACACTTACTTTGCTGTTGCCCAATGTTGCTCAACTCTCGGTGAATACTATTAAAGCCACTCCTTTTACTTCATGGCATATGAACATGTAACAATGCAATGCCCTGGATTTTTAGTACCTTGGTTCCCCTTGAACTGGCAAGAATAAGCACATTTTTTAAAGTAGAGCAGGACCTACTTAAAAATACACAACAAACCACAGAGATGACCGCTCTTAATTCCTGCACTACGGACATTAGGCATTGTAAAGTCTGATCCCTTTGAAATTGTGTTTTAATAATTGCTATGTAATTGATCCAATTCGTAGCAGATTTAAAACATTTCTATTTTTTTTTCTTCATATAAATTTTACACTGGTGTATTTATAAAAGATCTACAATAGCCAAATTAACCCTAAACTTAACCAAGGCCAACCGTTTACTGTGAGTTTTATCTTTCGGCTCAATGTGACAGTCACACTAGAGGGTATTGCAAGAACTCATTGATTAATTTGTCATTTGTATAACATGTCTTTTAAAAGTTTTATATTGTTATGGTTTTAAGTAACTACATAATAAATTTTGTATTTAACTGGTAGTTTCATGGGGTGGTGGAGGCACAGCATGTGTGGACAGAGGGAAATGTGAGGTGGACGCAACATCTGGCGTTTTAGACACGCTACATTGATGACATCTTTGTCATCTGGGATGGTTCTCAGAAAGAGTTAGATGAGTTTCTGCCATGGATTAATGTGAATGATTTAAATCTCTGGTTCATTCACAAAACCAATAAAATGGCCTTTGAGTTCTTGGACGTCCTAGTTACCATAAAAAACGACACAATCAACACTAGCCTCTTTAGAAAAGCCACTGCTGGCAATAGTACCCTCCACACCCGGAGCCACCACCCTCCTATATTAAAATAGATACTCCATATGGAGAGCCTTTGGGCTAAACGGAACAGCATTACCCCAGAGTCCTTTTTGGCAGAACAGGATAAGATGGTTAAAAGGTTCCAAGCTAGAGGTTACCCAGCAAAAGTGATTAAAATAGCGTGGAAGAAAGTATTAAAAGTTGAGAGGGCTGGCCTGCTCGTTCCTAAAAAGAAAATGGAAACCCAGAATGAAATCTAGTATCCTGTATAAGCCCCCTCGGGCCAGCGTACGACTTGGAGCCGCGCGATCGGAAGAGTGGCAGTTGGGACGGGGTACATGACAGGGGTGTCCCCTCTCGCCACTACTTTTCGCCCTGGCTATAGAGCCCTTTGCCGTTCGGTTTCGCTCTGAGAAGTCGCAATGGGGCATACTGGTGGGAGACACAAGTAATGTTATCTCTCTGTATGCAAATGACGCCTTGTTTTATTTAAAAGCCCCGAGAGAGGCGCTTCCGATATTGTTGAACCATCTGGATCGGTTCGGCGAGGCGTCGGGATTGAGGCTCAACCGCAACAAGTCCCTGATCTTTCCGCTGTCGGGTCTTGAGTCGGTGCCTCTGGGGGACTTGCCGGAGCTTGGTCTGCGCTGGGAACGGGTGGGCTTTCGTTATTTAGGTATTCAAGTGGCCTCAACAGAGACACGATTACTGGCACACAATATTGATCGGGTGATTAAGTCCCTGCAGCAATCAGTGTACTTTTGGAATACCCTGCCGCTATCTCTGATGGGTCGGCTGGCCGTCGCCAAGATGGTAATGCTGCCTAGGACACTTTATGTCCTCCAAAATATGCTGTGTCCTCTCCCCCCTAGGATCTTTCGGACCCTGAACATGCTACTCACATCCCTGCTTTGGGCGGGTCGGCGCAGCAGAGTGGCTCTTCATACTGTCATGCGCTCCTACGAGGAGGGAGGCCTAGAAGCCCCGTGCTTTGACTTATATTATTACGTGGCGCAGCTCCAACCTGCGGCCAGATGGTTTGCGGACGCGGATGTCTGGGATATGCGACTATTGGTCGGTAGAGCAACGGTGCAGGAGTTACAGGTGGCTTTGATGAAGGGAAAGGGGGGCAAGCGATACGTTGCCCTACGTTGTGAGGCACACGGCGGGCGTTTGGCAATGATTTATAGAATGTCTTGTGATCAGCGCCCTTTCATAGGGAACTCCCGGTCTGGATACTGGCCCCCATGGTAGCAATGGAACATAAGTCCTTCCGTGAATGGTGAGAGGGGGGCTGTGAGGTCCGGCCCGATCTGTACCCTACCGAGCCCTTCCTGACATATGAGCAGGCGGAAGAGACCTATGGCCTTAGTAGAGGACAGTATCTACACTATCAGGGACTGCGCAACGTAGTACGCTCGGTCTGGCCTCCGTGTCCGGAGGCACCTCCATTGACTCACACCTTACATATTCTTCTGTCCTGCGGCAGGGGACGCAGACTAATCTCCCTGCTATATGCAGCTATAAAACGAGACTCTGCCCCGCCGGTGCCACCGGCCTGGGCAGCCTGGGAAGCGGATTTGGGCTCGCCGCTGGACCAGGGGCAGCGCAAGCGCATAGGGGCTCTGACGCGTAAGGTATCATGCAATGCGCGCTTTAAACTAATACACTTTAACTTCCTGCATCGTACCTACCTCACTCCGATTCTGTTGAGTCGTTACTCTGAGGACAGAGGGGACAGTTGCCCCAGATTTAGCGCAGAGGGGGCGGGCTTCCTGCACTTAGCCTGGGACTGCCCGTTAATTAGGTGCTTGTTGTAGATCACATAACTGCCACTACAGGTCTCTAGATCACACTAACACCCTTACATTGCTTACTGACGTTGGTTCCTAGGCCGAGGAAACTGAAACTTTCTTATAAATTAGTGCAACTGATGTTGGTGCTGGCCAGGCGCAGGGTAGCTATAACTTGGATGGGACAGAGGGCCCCAGAGATACCAACATGGCTTAGAGACGTGAGAGAATGGTCCCTAGCCGAAGAAACACATATGCAGAGCACCAGGAGGGATGAGAAATTACAAGAGGACCTGCTTGCCTGGCGAGCTATGTGTATCTCAGGATTGGCAATGAGAGGGCAATCTTCCCAAAGCGATTCCGAAGGGACCAGTGTCGAATTATTCTCAGCGCAGGGATCGGGGTCTGATGGGGAGGTATCTCCTAAGGTTTATTTGGCACAGTGCATGGTGCGAGGCCTGGTTATTTCCTCACGATGATGCCTATTCATTTGTTTGTTATTCCACTATTCCTCATGGATCTAAGTATATCCAGATGAAGCCTATGTCCAAAAAGTGCCATAATGAGAATGTCGATTTTTATACATGTGTTGTTATAATGCCATCTGGGGGGGATTTCCTTTTGTACAAACCTGAAAATAAAGTTAAAAAAAAAAAAAAACAGAATGAAATCAGGTTTATCATAACGTACAATCAAGAATCTGGTGCTATCATTAGAGTGTTAAGAAGGCACTAGGATTTGGTCAGGAGAGATTTGGTTATCGGGATGATGGTCAGCAAATTCCCCCGCATTACATATTGTGAGAGCAGGTTACGGAGGGATTTACTAGTCGACAGTTATGTTATAGCAGACTGCACCTAATGGTGGTTTTGTAATGAGATGGCTATCTGCCGCTTTGTGTGATTTAGTAAACGGCACCAACGAAATGAAGCATGTACTATCCGATTGGGTGTGACTTTGTGGCTGGGTGCCGTAACAAAGTACTTCCATTGGGATCTCTCATGCTGGGTGTTAAATCTGTTGTTCACAAATATCTAATTGTAACCGTACGGTAGGTTTAATTTTCTTTTAATTTCACTATGTTTATATACTAATATTGTGCTCATAAAGAAAGTACAGTATTTTGCCTGAAGTACACCATGCATTTAGTAAACTCCCCAGTAAATGTATGTAGTATATTTTCTCCTATGATGATGTGTCACGCTTAATCCAATCATGGTTATGGCTTTTGACAAAGATGGCCTTGGTAGAAATCCGTCAAGCTAAATGAACTTTACTCGGCTTGAACCTTCTGTGGAGTGTGAGATTCTTTTCCTGTGTGGACCATTACACGCAGGGGATTCCTTGTGCGTGTGTGTGTGTGTGTGTGTATATATATATATATATATATATATATATATATATATTACCTACTGGCGGTCGCCAGTAGGTATATATAGTTAGGATTTTTTGTCTATGGGATTTTTGAAAATTCTATGTCTAATAACTTTGGCGTTTGTGGACGGAATTGGCTGAAATTTTCAGGAAAATGGAACATTTTGTTTCTGAGCAGCCCCTGGAAATTTGGGGGGGGTTCGTCAAGGGGGGGCCGAGAAAAAAGGGGGGTCCCAAAACGTGTTTTTAACATTGAGTTTTCCATAGGGCGGTTGGCCTCACTTTTAGGCCGAACGGCTGAATGGATTTCCACGAAACTTGGCAAAATTGTAGGGACTGGTAGCCCGATGTGCCTTTGCTAGGTCTCAATATATGTGCTTCAGTGGATTTTGAGAAATTAACGTTCAAAAAAAGATATATATCTGTAACAGCGGACCAGGCAGCGCTCCGGTTCGCGGACTTTACGCGTTACGGAGCTTTGTGAAGCGAAGCTGATTGGTTCTCCGGCGTCTGTAAACATTCCAAACAGTCCGTAGCGGCCGCCATCTTGTCTCTCGGTAGGATCGAGAGACAAGAGGAGGCCAAAGCGAAGGGGCAAATAACCATAAGGGGGCATAGTAGATCCTCCTTGACCCTCTAGATTTGATGTGGAGGTTTTAAAAGGGCCCCGCGGGGCAAAAAAAATAAAATAAAAAATAATCGAACGGCTGAATGGATTTGCACGAAACTTGGCAAAATTGTAGGGACTGGTAGCCCGATGTGCCTTTGCTAGGTCTCAATATATGTGCTTCAGTGGATTTTGAGAAATTAACGTTCAAAAAAAGATATATATCTGTAACAGCGCTCCGCTTCGCGTACTTTTCGCGTTACGGAGCTTTGCGAAGCTGATTGGTTCTCCGGCGTCTGTAAACATTGCAAACAGTCCGTAGCGGCCGCCATCTTGTCTCTCGGTAGGATCGAGAGACAAGAGGAGGCCAAAGCGAAGGGGCAAATGACCATAAGGGGGCATAGTAGATCCTCCTTGACCTGTAGATCCTCCTTGACCTCTTAGGTTTGATGTGGAGGTTTTAAAAGGGCCCCGCGGGGCAAAAAAAAAAATAATAATAATAATCGAACGGCTGAATGGATTTGCACGAAACTTGGCAAAATTGTAGGGACTGGTAGCTCGATGTGCCTTTGCTAGGTCTCAATATATGTGCTTCAGTGGATTTTGAGAAATTAACGTTCAAAAAAAGATATATATCTGTAACAGCGCTCCGCTTCGCGGAGATAAAATTATCTCTGTATTACCTAGCTGTTGATAACACCAGTTAGCGACTGCTAGTAGGAGATAGCGACCATCTTGGGCCCCACTTTGCATGTGAGTGATATTTATCACTAATGACATGCAAAGTGGGCATGCCAAGATGTTAGCGACTGGAAACAGTCGCTAACATCGCTATCTCCTATTACCAACTTTTGGAAATATTTGCGATAAGCGCGAATATCTCCAAAAGCTACCACCTGCCCTGAGCAGTTCTTAGCCATGTTATCCAATGGGAGGTGGATAACATGGCTAAGAGCATTAGCTCGGTAATGCATGAATATCGCTGAGTTTTCAGCGATATTAATGCATTGCGGTCGTTTTTTATCGTATTTGCGATAAACCTTGATAATAGCAAGGTTTATCTGCGATAATTTCTGACGATGCTTAGCGGTAAAAAATTCGTTGCTAAGCATCGTTAGGGATAAATATCGCTTAACTTTGGTAATATGCCCCAACGCCTGTTAACGTTCGATTCGAAGGAAATCAGGAAGTGTTGAAAAACATTGTCTGCGCCATCTTGCCTTTTTTCAAATGCAACACTTTTGTCGTGCACGGCAGTCATTTTAGATGCCTTGACCAGACCCACTCTCTGCACGCTGTCGATCCTTAGCATGGCTCCCCACCCTCGCAAGCATCTCCCCCAGGCAGTGGTCACCCCCGCTCTCTGTCTTATGCATGGGTAATAAACCACCCCCCATCTGCGCTGCTCTTCCCTGAGAATCACACCCTGTGCCCGCCCGACACCTCCCTTTCGCCCTATTCACTACCGCACCCTCTGACACTCCTTTTCCTCTGTGTCCGATTGTCCAGGCCGGTCGTAGGGTATCAGCTAGCCCTGCAGATGTAGTTTATGGCCCCAGCTGTAAAGAATCACCCCTCTTCAAAGGAGTTATAGTAGATCAAGGCCCACACTCGATGAGATCCGTCACAGCAGACGCGTTCCTATTATCTGAAAACCATCCTGTATTGTGATTGGGGAGGGGACCAAGCCTGAAGCGGAAGATTCCAGGGATGACTCTTTGTACATCAAAGTTTTTACAATTATGTGTCACATTAAAAATATATAGCACTCCAACAAAGTAGTAAGATTATAAAACTTTAATAACTTATAAATATATACAAGAAAACAAAAACAGTAATAACATATAAACATTTTTAGGGAAAAACAACGAAGTAGCGGTCGGCTGTGCGAATAGTCCCAACGCAGCACAACGTCCAGATTTCTGGACGGCACCCAGGTGATGTTGCCTGGGTGCCGCACTGATTTCGGCATCCGGCGTGGGGCGTCGCGGGGGGTGGGTCATCAGTAGCAAACTGTTGTGCGAATAGTTCCAAGGCAGCAGAACGATGGCACCAAGGTGATGTCCAGTAAGTTGCCGCACTGGTTTTGGTATCCTACAATGCTGCTCCGAATAACGGCGTGGGGCGCCCCGGGGGAGGCGGCGTGAACGGGCCTCTCCAGGTGGAGTTTCGTCTGTTGTAGTGGGGCGCCCCTTTACCGTTTCAGTTGCCATTCCGTCCGCTTTTGGTCCACTGTGTCAAAAGCCGCAATTTAGCTGAGTTGCGCACACTCTTGCGGTGCAGCGATAGGCGGCTGTCACAGGACTCTCAAAATGGCGGCAGGCTGTTTCCTTTTTGGGCCTGGTCCACTGAAATGGCCCTGGGACACTTTGGAAATCGGACGCTTGTCTGCTAGGTCTTGGACCCCATTCTCGAAAGCGTCCCCTCCGCCTTGAGGATTCATCAAAAGTTTTGGGGGCCCCCGACTCCTGCAGGCTTCTGGTGGGGAGCGGCTGCCATGATTGCTCGCGGAATGACCACGACGGAGCCACGAGATGGTGGTGCTTTCATGGTGACGCCAGCTTCAGTCTGAAACATCCAGAAACAAGGTGGGGCTTTCATCGTTTGGGAAAAAAAAAAGCTTTCATCCAATGAAAAGTGTTGTTTTTAGGTCATATGATCAAGCCTTCCATCATTAGGAAACCAAAAGTAAAATGAACCAATGAAAAGTTTTATAAACAAGTCACATGACCTGTTATGCGGCATAGGGTATAAAATGCGGAGAAAATACGTTGGCACGTGAGGCGGCGTCAGTAGCGGACCGATGTGCGAATAGGCCGAAGGCAACACAACGCGCCAAGATCCGGATGGCACCGAGGTGGTGTCCAGCAAGTTGCAGCACTGGTGTGGCCATCCTACAATGTTGAAAGTCGGCGAGGGGCGCCCCGTTGGCCTGTGAGATGGCGTCAGTAGCAGACCGATGTGCGAATGGGGCCAAAGGCAGCGCAACAATATTTTCTGAATAGAAGACACCACAAGGCGCTGAGATGCCAAGATCCGGATGGCACCGAGGTGGTGTCTAGCAAGTTGTGGCACTGGTGTGGCCATCGTACAATGGTAAAAGTCGGCGTGGGGCGCCCTGTTGGCCTGTGAGATGGTGTCAGTAGCGGACCGATGTGCGAATGGGGCCAAAGGCAGCGCAACAATATTTTCTGTATGGAAGATACCACTAGGCGTTGAGATGCCAAGATCCGGATGGCACCGAGGTGATGTCTAGCAAGTTGCTGTACTGGTGTGGTCATCCTACAATGCTGAAACTCGGCGTGGGGCGCCCCATTAGCCTGTGAGATGGTGTCAGTAGCGGACCGATATGCGAATGGGGCCAAAGGCAGCGCAACAATATTTTCTGAAGAGAAGACACCACAAGGCGCTGAGATTCGGTTACCACCGAGGTGATGTCTAGCAAGTTGCCGCACTGGTGTGGCCATCCTACAATACTGCTCCGAATAACGGCGTGGGGTGCCCGAAGGGGGGGGGGAGGCGGCGTGAACGGGCCTTCCTAGGTGGAGGCTCGTCTGCTGTAGTGGGGCGCCCCTTTACCGTTTCAGTTGCCATTCAGCTGAGTTTCGGCTGCTCTTGATGCTAC
Source organism: Lissotriton helveticus (assembly GCF_964261635.1). Classification (NCBI taxonomy): domain Eukaryota; kingdom Metazoa; phylum Chordata; class Amphibia; order Caudata; family Salamandridae; genus Lissotriton; species Lissotriton helveticus. The sequence continues at coordinate 1,752,762,917 of NC_136061.1, read as the reverse complement.
AGCGACAGGCGGCTGCAACAGGACTCTCAAAATGGCGGCCTGTTCTTTGGATTTGGGCCTGGTCCACTAAAATGGCCCTGGGACACCTTAGAACTCGGACGCTCGATTTTTTTTTCCTTTCCTGTACATGCAAAAAAAGGTAAATGCCCGGTACGTTACACGCTTCATCTGCCACGATGTACTCTCCAGAGGAACCGAAAAAAAATATAGTTATGGTAACTATACCATGCATCGTCATATGGAGAGGTGGCACCAATTAATTATAGTGCTGCATAAAAGAGAGATTTGGAGGAGAACCCCCGACCTGCCAGTACATTCATCAAAGAAGTGGCACTGACAGCATCACAGGCAAGGGAAACGGTCCCAAATATTTAGAAGAACTTTGGAAAGATTAAAATGACATGTTTAGATTGTGGCAAATTAATTTCATGTGGACAGATGAGTGTTACTCTAATAAATACAGCATATGAACATCATCATAGTCGATGGTTGGTAGAGACATTTTGACTATATCCTGGACCTGCCCGTCCTCGCCCAAAATGGCGCCGGAATAAATGGGACTCGTAACTCCTTGTTGTGTACTGGTTGCAGAATCTTGAAATCACGAGATACGTATGCAGTTTTGAAGCACATGGCGGGCGGGGACGAGAATTGATTGAATATTTCGACATCCCTATTGATATTAAGTTCTGATGTGTTATTGATTACTGTACTATTGAAAGTTCGAATTAACGTCACCCATGGTACTTGCCCGCAAATGTATATCTAGATAATTTTATTGTAACTGGCCCTGTCGTATTTTAATTATAAAATGTACGTCCACCGATTCCGCAACTGTTAGACACCTTAGTTCTTGCAACCTAATGGCCCGCCCGTTACGTTCCTCTACAGTGTAAATGTCTACTCATCATATACGATTACAGTTTGCTCCGTGGCCGGCCCACGTGGTTATAGGCTCGTATTTGTATAATGAAATTTTCACAATAAAGGTTTTTAAAAGAAAACATGGTAGTAGTATATACATTGGTAAAGTTTTTAATAATAGTCACTGTTTTAGAATCATTAAAAGGCAAGTGAAATAAAGCAGACCAATTACATGAAGGGTAAAAGGTATAATACGCAGGAACGCAGTAAAGATAAATGGTCAAGGGCTGTTGTGTTTTCTACTCCTGCAACATAAAGTGATCGATAAGAATCTCATATTCAGGCGTATCGGCGACTAAGACAGCAGGTCGACCCTCTTTTGCTCAACGGCTCCGTCATGGGACGAAGAAACGCTCTTTTTCTCGAAAAAAGAATATATTTTACTTGCAGGACAGTTGTAAATTTTCCGGGAAAGTACATTAGCCTGGAACATTATAACATATATGTTTAAGAAAAAATAATGTTCGGAAGTAATAAAAAGCGTAATTTTTAGGTCATATGACCAGGCCTTTCATCATTAGAATAAGAAAAGTAAAATGAACCAATGAAAAGTTTTATTAACAAGTCACATGACTTGTTATGCTTACGTTACGCGCTGCGCGTCGCGCCCCGGATGACTTCCGGATGCGCTAACGCGGCGCGTCATATGACGCATTACGCGACAACGCAGGTCCAGAATATAGTCAAAATGTCTCCACCAACCAGCGGTCGGAACACAACCCCTTTCAGCAGGCTAAATAGTTCTGTTAAATGACAACAGAAGGGACAGGCAACAAGAACCATCAGTCAAAGAGGGGAGGGCTAGTTCTTCTCTACCGGGTTACATTGGGGCGCTACCGGAACTGATCGAATTGGTAGTCTACAGTGTTTCTGGATGTTTCAGACTGAAGCTGGGGTTAGCATGAGAGCACCACAATTTCGTAGCTCCGTCATGGCCATTCCGCAACCAATCATGGCAGCCGCTCTTTATCGTTATTTTGGGCGGGGTGGGTGGCGGAGCCGAGCTGTTTTGCAGCCATCATTGTGTGGAGTTCAGTTCATCTCACTAGTTTCGTATTTGTCATGAGGGGTTGTTCCTAATGTTTCTATTTTAGCGAGGTCAAAAAGAGATCCCATTAGTGGCCTACTGATTTTGCTCGATTCCTTTTCTTTTTTTTTATACGATTTTTCGTTATCTGCAAAGACTAAACAGAGTATTGCGACTCTGTGTTTGTTTGTAAATAGAGAATGAACCAAAGAGAACCAATTCTAAAACAGTAAATGCTTGGATAACAATCAATCAAATGGAGAGAGAAACAGGCACGACGTATTACAACGGGGGCAAAGGCCTGCGTTAACTACCTTTCACTATCTGCAAAGAGAGAGTACTCCTAATAGAAATGAGGGGGGGGGGGCACCATTCAAAGCAGATCAGTGTGCATAAACACGAAAATGTTTTCACTTAGCACGTACTTGATATTCGACAGCTTATGATATTTGCTATTAAAAAACCATTGAAATTCACTGAAAAAAACATAGGTTATAGACCATATATAGTTAGGAATTAGCATTTACAAAACCTTGAAAATTCACTGAAAAAACCATAGGTTATACACTATATATAGTTAGGAATTAGCATTTACAAACCTTGAAAATTCACTGAAAAAATCATAGGTTATAGACCATATATAGTTAGGAATTAGCATTTAAAAAACCTTATTTTACTCACACAAAACCATTGAAATTCCATATATAGTTAGTTGCACTAACTATATATCGCGCACCCGCAATCCACTGCTGATGATGTCACATATTACATCATTCATGACATGGTCAGTGACATCACTGATGACATCACTGATGACATCTCAAATGACATCACTGATGACATGACTGATAACAACAATAACAATAACAATATATGGTCTATAACCTATGGTTTTTTCAGTTTTTTAAGATCATTATCAAGCCCATCCAGGGCTTGATAATGATCTTAGCCATATTGAGCTTTGCATTAGAATGTTGATTCTTGTATATTATTAGAAATTACATTTTGTGTTACATAAAGTTTTTTTGTATATACACAAAAAACAACCCATTCAAAGATGGCGGACGCCGTTCTATGTTTCAGTCCTCTCTTTATGTCTATGTTTATGTGCATGCACGCAACGCAAAGCTTAAATGAATGCTGGTGGTAACATCTCACCGTCTCATTACTGAGGAAGGCCGAGTGCCGAAAGCGCTTTGTTGAGATTAAAACCTTGTGAAAGCCTATTTGGAGTGCTGCTTCCTATTTCCCGTGTATTGCGGGGAGGGACTGTCGGAGCGGATATTGTTGTCGGGTGCACCCCCGACTGGCAGGCACCCGCCTTGGAGTGCAACAGGCTGGTGCGAGTGGAGCGTTGATATATATATATATATATATATATATATATATATATATATATGAAACTGAATCCTGACCGCCAAACGTGGCGGAGCAGCAGGCGTGGACCTCTTCAACAAACAGCAGTTCAAAACGCGAACCAAAGCCACAGCAGACAAAAGGTGTTTTCACCAATCCATTTTATTGCAGAAAAAATGTAAGAGCCTGTGCCCTCCCTGACGCGTTTCGCTCCGCAAGCGGAGCTTGATCACATGACGCGTCAGGAGTAGGACGAGCATTAAATTGACAATAAAAGCCCAAGCGCCTAAAGAAACAGGACGCAAGGGTGGCATGAAAGCAAATGAACGTTGAAATAACATTCAACACACTCAAAATTATCTGTTTACATCACTGAGAGCTGGGGGGCACAACATCACTGCATAGTGCATTAAGAATTATAAATCGAATTGGTCTTTTATCTATGTAGCAATAGTACTGAGACCTCAAAACCAAATTAGATCTCAAAGCTTAAACCTTGAGGACCTAGACGATTAAAAAATGCCAAACAAAACATATATATCACAAGATCAGTATCAAACATGATAAAATATCAGCAAATCCAATAACAGATCAAAATGTGAAAACAGTTCATTGCCAGTGCAATCATGATGGTCTATTTAATCTACGTCCAAAGGTCTTAATAATATTATTGCTCAAATCAATACATAATTTTTAATTTTTCTTATCATGCATGCCCTCTCAGAGGAGTGAATACAAAAAGTGCCTTCATGCTAAAGTGCCAATGCCTAAAATTCATTGCATAATACAATAAAAAACTTTAATAATAGCAGCGGAAGAACCAATATGAAACATTACCCTTAGTACTGTGCAAAAAATATACATCAAACAGATTCATTATCTTTAGTCATTTTTAAAGGTATTTAACTTCAGGTCAGATAGATAATACGTCACTTGACCTCATAGAAAGTGGTGTAATTCATCAAAGGCATTAAGCCCATTGGGGGCCCGGGTGTCAAGTAATAGAATAAAAAACGCCTCTTTTTGACGAAGCAGTTTTTCACGATCCCCCCCTCTGCCTGGGTTGGCCACCGAACATAACAAAGTGTACTTTAGATCTTTTAATTTTTTATCATGTACAGCTTTGAAGTGGCGAGCCACCGGATAAGTCATATCCGAGTTGACAATGGCTCGGATATGTTGCAGGATACGTTGATAAGCAGGGAGTTTAGTGCTCCCTATATAGGATAAAGAACATGTGCAGGTAAGTTGGTACACTACATATTCACTGCGACATGTCAGATGTTCTTTTATGGGGATCAATTTATCATTGAAAGCCGAGGTATAGTGGGTTCCATTCTCAGCAAATGTACAGGCACGACACGACGTACATCTAAAAAAACCTAGTTTGTTTAACCAATTAGTTTTAGGTGGCAGTTCTGGCTGTGTTCTGTCTAATGCGTCTTTCATAGACGGCGCCCTCCTAAAAGTAATGGCCGGTGATTTGGGCAAAAATGGTGCTAAGATGACGTCGGTTAATACAATTGGCCACTCAGATCGAATGATTTGGCTGATCTTAGAGATCTGGGAACAAAAAGTGGTGATAAACCGAACAGAGCCCTGTTCAGTGGTGTCCCTCTTCTCCTTGTTCCTGGGAGTGAGGAGATCCACTCGAGACCGAACACCAACCTTTGCCAAGGCCTGATCCAGAATGGTTCCACTATAACCTCGCCTCAGAAATCTAGTCCTAGATTCCCTTAAACAATGTTCCAAGCTATCAGGGCTACTGCAAATTCTTTTTATTCTGATGAATTCACCCAAGGGTATACTATTGATAGTATGGGTCGGGTGAGCACTGCGGGCATGTAAGATGGAATTGCCCGCAGTGCTTTTTCTATGAAGCTTAGTCTGAATGGTGTTCTGATCAATGTAAAGCTGGACATCCAGGAATTCAGCCGCGTCAGAAGTGATGCTGGCCGTAAACCTCAGATTCCTATCATTGACGTTGACATCTCTCACAAATGCCGCTGCCTGATCTTGGGTGCCTCGCCAGATGATAAAAATATCATCGATAAAGCGCCAATAATGCACAAGATGAGGAAGCCAATGTGTGTGAGTGACCTGGAGAACATGCTTCTCCCACCAGCCAACATGGAGGCAGGAATAGCTGGGGGAGAAGCATGAACCCATGGCCACCCCTCGTTCCTGGTGAAAGAACTCCTTCCCAAATTGGAAATAGTTGTTAACAAGGCACAACTTTATCATGTCCATGAGCATTAGGTTGTGATTTCTAAAGTCTGCCTCTCTGCTGTTCAAGAAATATTCAACTGCATGGAGTCCCTGCTCATGGTTGATGCTAGTGTAAAGTGCCTCTATGTCCATCACCAGAAAACAATAATCAGGACACCAAGTGACGTGACTAACTTTGACCAAAAAATCTGTGGTGTCTTTCAAAAATGAGGGAAGGGAAAACATATGGGGTTGCAGAAAAAAATCAACATATTTCGAGATGTTCTCATTCATGCTGCCTAGAGCTGAGATGATCGGACGGCCTGGGACAGGAATGGTGCATTTATGGATTTTGGGCAAAAGATAAAACAAAGGAGTGATAGGGTGTGCAACATTGAGAAATTTGGTTTCCTCTTTGGTGAGTAAGCCATTTCGAAACCAACGATTGATGTTTTTTCTCGTGTTTTCATGGCTTTTCAACATCGTAAATTTAGTACACTTTGTGTAACATGATACATCACCGAGTTGCCTGTTTGCTTCAATAGTGTAGTCAGATTTTGCCCATAACACTGTATTCCCTCCCTTATCAGAATTTTTGACGATGACCTGGTCATTGCCCTGGATTTTCTTTACAAGTCTCATGTATTGCATGTTATTAAAGTCGACTTGTCTTTTCTTTTTCAGCACCTTTTTATTCAAAGATTTGAATTCTGTTATAATCCTGTCACTAAAGACGTCAACAGCGTCCTTAGGCATCAAAGGTAAAAAAGTTGATTTTCCACGGAAGGTAGTAGGTGGAGAACAATTAACACTCATGGCCTGACTTACTGACAAATCAGTTTGCGTGTTACTTTCATGGTCTAGAGACAATAATGACTGTAAGCCCTGTAGATCTTTAACCTGCAACGATTTGACATTAGATGTTATCTCATCAGACACAGCATGTATTGATGCATTAAATATATTTTCTTCACCAAGTTAATCCCGTTACCGAAGGTACTCCTTGAAACAGCCGGTGCGAGTTTCAGGGACGGGCTTTCCCTGCTGATTAATTTTTCACCAAGAAAAAAGCTGTGTGCTGTAATGGCACAGAAATAAACCTGCTATAAACTATCTTCCTGGTGGAGTGCGAGTATAATTGTGTTCTTGGTGAAAAAAAAAAATATATATATATATATATATATATATGATCAAGCCTCCCTGGAGGCGAAACGCGTCATGGCGGCAGCGCTGGCTTCTATGGAATAAAGAAATCGTTCACCAGCACCTTCTGGGTCGGCTCTTTGTTGCTAAGTATTTGAACTTTTGCTGTTCTATGCGACAAGATTCTTCATATATATATATATATACACACACACACACACATATACCGTGAGCAAGGCCAGTTGTGGCTGAAACGCGTTGGTGGGGTGAAGTCTAATAAACAGACTTAAAAAGTATCCTGGTTGTGCCGCCTCTTTTGTATGACAAGAATCTTCAGGGTCAGGATCCGACCCCTGGGCAGAGCACACACTGCAGAGCGCTCTCGACTGGCTTGGGGATCCCTTTGGATGTCGACACACACATATATATATATATTTTTACCAGTTTTTCGTAGAAGAAGAATGCACTCTCAGGGCTTGTTGTTGCAAAAGTGCTTTATTGTGCACGGAACTTCATTACAACGACCAACGCCTGCAGGAGACCGAAATGTGTTGAGCATTGTAATAAAGTTCTGTGCACAATAAAACACTTTTGCAGCAACAATCCCTGAGAGTGCGTTCTCCTTTCTTGGTGCTTTTGCGAAAAACGAGTAAAGATTTGCCGGCTTGACCCTGCCGGGAGATACACACAACCCAGATTGTGAGCGCCGTAACCGTTCTGAGAGTTCAAAATGGAGTGTATATATATATATATATATATATATATATATATGAAAAACAAATGGGTAAAATCTTTCTACTGCATCAAATGTTAATACTGTATGTTAAACATATATATATATAGAACAGATATTGAGCCGCACATCTGAACATGGAAGAGAAAAGCAGAGATATATACAATTCGATGTAATGTAGGCCAGCCAAAATTAAGTACACGCGACCATCTCCCCGGGACAGCGGCAGAAGGAGTAGAAACTGCAGAGTGTGTGTGTTTTTCGCGGCTATGCAGCATTGACCTTACTTTTGTGCACATACGCACAACACCCAATAACAGTAGATTGCATGTATGCGATATTACTCGGTTTGGGGTGCAAAGACAGCGGAACACAATTTCTGCTGTTTCCATACCAACTACACGAAGGAAACAACCGCGAATAGTGAGGCAACGTACGGATATTACGGACATACTAGCTCCTTTGTGTGCGATCACCAGACAGCACTGGTGTGTATCAGGACACTGTCGTGCATCACTAGAGGGGACAAATCCTCTAAGAAACTTCTATCGTTTAGCAAAGGGAACTCTCCATGCTAGGAGAGGGGGGGCAGGCACCTAATTAGGAAATATTCATTCCAGTTTAAGCACGATCATGGAGGAGGAAGCAGAAAGAAGAGCAGCTGCTCAGACTTTGTTCAGTAGGAAACCAGGGGTCACTGACCACCAAGTAAAAATAGACCCTAAAACACAACCATTGGAAGAAAAAATTAGGAAATTAGAAAAACTCAAATGCACAGAAACATCAAAATGGTGGGAGGCGATCTCACTGCAAAATTACGTCGACCAGTCCATGGCTCCAAGGGGCTTAAGAATTTTCATTACCCCAACATACGAGGCACCTAACCCAAAAATGTTGCAGGAATGGTCAGAACATTCAGGTGCTAGTTCGAAAACAATGATGGAGGTATTAATCAAGTACGCCTGGCAAGACAGAGAGGAGACTCTGAAACTCATAAAAGAAATCATGGCTGAACTCACACAATCTACTGATACCGTAACTTTAAACAAGTACCTTGATCCAATGAAAGAACGCCTCATGAAATACGAGGAAGAGATCAAAGCAAGGAAACAAAGGAAGATGAACCGCAACTACGCTGACTATGAGAATGGCAGGATACTGACTTTCAGCAAAAAATATGACCATTTGTACAAAACCCAAACTCCCTCAACCATAGGGGCGAAAATCACCAACATAGGGATTGATAATGCCACTATGAGTGACACTGAGTCCGATGTCTCAGAAAGCAATGTGTCTGGCGAAGAACGTGTTCCAAGACAGATCAATTTTTTAGACGAATTTGGTGTCATGTGGAAGGATCGACAAACGACGCAGGACAACACACCAACGAGAGCAAGAGGACGGGGTCGGGGTCGAAGCAGAGGACAAGGAAACGCCAAAACCGAAAAAAGAGACTCAAACCCCGCTGGCAATACAGACAAAGGAAGGGGCGCAGTGGGAAATCGCAGAACACGCTCCAACAAGAACTAATGGATATGACAACGGTAAATAGAACAGTAGTCAATCTGTCAAAAAGACATTTAAGTGACATGGATAAGAGGACTCTCTGCCTAGGCCTCTCTTTTTGTCCCTCATATTCTTTTAATTACACGGACACTAGAATTGACTTGTTTAAATTCGAGAAAAAGTGGCATAAGTTGAAAAGATTAGGTCATAATCAGATCAAACACTATGACACTAGAATAAGTGATGTTAATAACCTTGTGATTGGTGATGTGGGTACCTTGATTGCTATAACTGAACTAGAAAATGATAGCGAACTTACTGCCGATGGAATCAGCACCACACAGATTCTTGATCACATAGAAGTAGAACAAAGGGCGACTACCAAGACTGACTTTAGGGTCAAATCTACTTTCATACCTGCATTACCACATGATAATATAGACACCTTCCATGACTGTACCATCAAGGCCCTCATGGATCTGAGACACAAGAGTATCAAACAACCCAGGAATACCATGAATAATCTGTCTTACACACAGAGACAGGCACTTAATTCATTACATGAAGATACAAACATTGTGATCCGCCCGGCGGACAAAGGAGGTATTATTGTCATCTTAGATAGAGAGGATTACATAAGTGAGGCTTTATGACAATTTAATGACACCAAATTCTATATACCTATCACAAATGATATTTATGATCAGAGTATCACAGGGATTTGGGACAAACTCATTACTTGGAGAGATAAAGGGCTTCTTGAATGGGAAGAATTTTGTTACTTGAAAACAGATCACCCCAAACTCCCCATACTGTATTTGATCCCCAAGTTGCATAAAGACAGCACTAGACCACAGGGGCGTCCCATAGTTTCATCCATTGGTAGTGTCAGTGAGCATTTCCCCAAATATGTGGACCATTTCTTAAGGGACTTCGTGATACAACTGCCCAGTTATTTGAGAGATACGAAGGATTTTCTGTGTAAAATCGAGAATCTAGTTTGGAATCCAGGATTTCTCTTCATAGTTCTCGATGTACATTCACTCTACACGATTATTGACCATCAGCAAGGACTAGAGGCTTGCGAGCATTTCTTACAACAGAGACCACTGAAATACCGAGAGCACACTAAAATGATCATTGAGATGACAGATTTATGCCTAACAAACAACATATTCGCATTCAATGGCGCCCTCTACAGGCAGGTTAATGGTACTGCAATGGGCTCATGTTTCGCACACAGTTTTGCTAACTTATTTATGGGCTATTGGGAACAGGAAGTCTTTGGCAGCATCACACTGAAGGAAGACCTCCAGAAAGTCATCATTTGGCTACGATACATAGATGACTTGTTCATCATCTGGAGGGGTACTAAGGTGGATGCAGAGAGATTCATTGAGAAACTCAATACCAACAAGTACAACATCTTGCTTACAGGCAACATCAGTGCAGATAAGGCTGACTATCTTGATGTATGTCTGGAAATAAAACAAGGCTTGGTTTGTACCTCTCTGTTTCAGAAAGCCACAGCAGGGAATAGCGTCCTATATGCCCTCAGCAGCCACCCAGAAGCACTAAAGTGGAGTATACCTTATGGCGAACTGCTGAGGACCAAAAGAAACTGCAATAACCCTGAGGCATATACAGAAGAGAGGGACAACATTATTGAGAGATTCCAGTCTAGAGTCTTGGGTTCTCAAAAAGGCCAAAGATCGGGCCGAACAAATTGAAAGGAGCCACACACTTTGTGATAGAACAGAGCCCAATAATGCACATGACACTGAAAACACACGGGTCATCCTCACGTATAACTTAGAATCACACAAAGTGAAACACATACTTGCTAAACATTGGGACATTTTGAAATGTGACAGCATTCTGGGGAGCAGCACTACTGAGAGACCGACTATTACTTATAGACGCAATAGAAACATTCGCGATTTAGTAGTCAGGAATTACATTACACACTACCCCACCACCACGGGACACGGCCTCATTGGGTTCTATCCTTGTGGCCATTGCAAGGCATGCAGACACAGCATAAACAGGGCTGGTCTTACGTACAACGGCATATCGATGAAAATCAGTCAATTTTTAACATGTAGCATCAGCTATGTCATTTATGCAATTGAGTGCCCCTGTAAACTATGGTATATTGGCAGTACGACATGCACTGCGAAAAAGAGGGTCTTGGAACATCTTAGAGCCATTACCAACCATGACCCCAAATACCCGGTCGCTCGTTATTTTGAAGCCAAGCATTTTTAAATGCTTCTGAGCTGAGTTTTTTGATCCTTGAACACACTCCTAAGAGCCCCAGAGGTGGTGATAGAGTACTTACTCTCAGGCAGTGTGAATCTCGTTATATCATAGATTTTCCAACCAAACGCCCGGGAGGATTAAATATGGGTGAGGAGTAATCCATTCATTTGAGGGAAGGGTCACAATCCCAGTACCCCAAGTTTACTCTAAGCCTCTATTACATCGCTCCACATGTTGTAATTAATTTTAGCTGGCCTACATTACATCGAATTGTATATATCTCTGCTTTTCTCTTCCATGTTCAGACGTTCGGCTGTTAATATCTGTTCTATATATATGTTTAACATACAGTATTAACATCTGATGCCGTAGAAAGATTTTAACCATTTGTTTTTTCTTTTTTCTTTTTACAAGAGAAAAGGAAGGGGCCCATTCACATGTATTCACCAGCACGGGCAACCAACCCTTTTCATCCGGGATGAATGCACATCTGTCACTTTGTATGATTTGTTAGTTGTCATTTAAGGGTCACTGTTAGTTTCAGGATCTGCTGAGAACATGTTGACGCAGGGGCACTTGCCCTACATCACATTTATTGTCCTGAATATAGGCAATCTGACATTGCCGGACCACTAGTCCTCTGTCCTTTCACAGAAAGCATGAGCACTGATCACTCACACCAGTTGCCAGCATTGCGATGGGAGCATGCGATACTAAGATTTCATGCATAGGGCAACGAGGTGCACTTTTGCATAGTTATAAATGTACCCGTATGTCCTATATGGAGACCACATACATTGGGCAATGTGGCGCACTAGCGTAACGTAAAGTTTGCACTTGGGCAATTTTCACCTCTAGGTAAATTTATTTACCCCCATGTAATTCATTTATTAATTATAGGTGTGCCTTTATCTGCCCCACATCGCCCAGAGGACCATTGGGATTAACACGCAGTGCACAGTTCCCCCCCACATAAATAATTACACATATTTCAGTTATTTTTGTTTTCTGTAAATATCCTTTATTACATGGTACAGGCGCATGCGCATCAGCGTCTATTTATTTTGCAACATTGGTTTGTACATATATCGCTGGTAAGGAAACTACAGCTAACACAAGTGGTGCGATGTACTATGTCAAACATGGACATATAATTGATTTGATTTTCACGCGGGGTTCACAATAAACAGAGGCGTATTTATACATATCGATAGCTTAAGGCATACGCATTCAACACGTATAACAGCTTATACTTTGATACAGCACTCGAAACGCGTCGGCGAAATAATGAAAAACGATGTGTGTGACAGGCTGTCTGCATATGAAAGCCGGATGGCAGAGTGTTGCTGTGTGACCTCTTGTTGCAAAGGGCAACTTGGTTTTGAAATACTTTACACGGCGGCCCGGCCGTGAAGAGGAGCACCGTCACCAGCTGATATGGAAATACCTGCCAGCTGGGAGAAGCTGGTTCTGAACAATTCGGAACCTTAAAGCGCGACATTCTATTTGCGTAACGAAGCAGCCTTCACGAACATCGCCTACTAAAGGATTAACTAAAATGCATTACTTTTTTCAACACATTGAAACTTACTCAAAGTGACAAACGAACATTCGCATTGATGACTCCATGCCCCATAATGCACTATGGACTTTGCATGAAGCTATGCCCATTGGGGGTCATGGAAATAAATAAAGTCAGCTAAATGTAAAATGCGAACTTTCAATGTGCTGATTTGCAGCCCTAGAAGAAGAGGCTTCCTGCCTCGAAACGCGTCGGCGAAATAATGAAAAACGATGTGTGTGACAGGCTGTCTGCATATGAAAGCCGGATGGCAGAGTGTTGCTGTGTGACCTCTTGTTGCAAAGGACAACTTGGTTTTGAAATACTTCAAACGGCGGCCCGGCCGTGAAGAGGAGCACCGTCACCAGCTGATATGGAAATACCTGCCAGCTGGGAGAAGCTGGTTCTGAACAATTCGGGACCTTAAAGCGCAACATTCTATTTGCGTAACGAAGCAGCCTTCACGAACATCGCCTACTAAAGGATTAACTAAAATGCATTACTTTTTTCAACACATTGAAACTTACTCAAAGTGACAAACGAACATTCGCATTGATGACTCCATGCCCCATAATGCACTATGGACTTTGCATGAAGCTACGCCCATTGGGGGTCATGGAAATAAATAAAGTCAGCTAAATGTAAAATGCGAACTTTCAATGTGCTGATTTGCAGCCCTAGAAGAAGAGGCTTACTGCCTCGAAACGTGTCGGCGCAATAATGAAAACCGATGTGTGTCACCGGCTGTCTGCATATGAAAGCCGGATGGCAGAGTGTTGCTGTGTGACCTCTTGTTGCAAAGGGCAACTTGGTTTTGAAATATATATATATACTTTGCTAGTTTGATATTTCTTGATAACAGTAAAGCCACAGCCTCCTTTTCTAGTGGATTTGTGACTTTTGTGTCGAGAAGTTTACTTTTCCTTCTGACATCAACAATTAAAATAATAGTGTGCTTATGTGTTGCAATCTCAAAGCAGGACAATAAAGTGGTATGGATGGATAGACACGGACATGTTTAAGCAGAGCTTTATTTGTAAAATAGTAAGTGCCAGGCCCAAGATATCTGTCAGGAGGCCAAAGCAACTTGCACCACCTACGGTTCTTGCGCACTGCAAACAGCATTACCAACAACACCTCCTTACAGTCACAGTCCGATATATGTGATAATTTGGACTATACCTGGTGACCCAAAGGTGTAGAAATGCCCCAAACACCCTGGTATTATCATTTTTAACCATATATTACATTTTTAAACCATTTGCTCAGGTGCTTTTTTTTTATTTTTTAAATAGGCTAGCACCAGCAAACACTGGCGCAAATGAAGCACTGCATTTAGGCAGAATGCTAAAATACACAGTTTACACTAAATAAATAAGTTCAAAGTGCCCCCATTTCTTAAAAGTGAATGTCAGTCTTGTTCATTAAAGAGCACAAGTTCAAAGTATTTACCTTTTGTAAGTCCAGTGGAATTGCAATTCCCAAATAGTTCACAAAATCTGCTTTCCTGAAAAGAAACGTGTGCAATAATTTCTGAATGGATTGCTGATAAGGGATGGCATCCTCAAGTTGTCACTAATTATCATATTTGGAACTAACCATTTCTCTAAATTGAGCGGTCTTTACAATTGTCTGTCTTGTCAACTGCATACACTATAAACTTCATTTCTAGATTACCGATTTTAATACACGAAATCTCCATTTTCAACCTGCTGGTAATCACTAACAGCTGAAATGCAACTAACAGACAACACTGTTTTGTCCCTTTTAGAATTGTAATCCATTTTGAGAGAGATAATTTAGCGAAACGGTCATTGAAAGTACCACTTTGTCTCTAGCTGTGCTAAAAAGAGTGCAAGGTTTGTCACTGCCTCTGGTGATCTTGACAATATCCAGTATTTGCCTTAAATGTTTTCTCACGAAACTCTTTACACTGAATCGAAATTTGCCTAGCTTACGTGACGGTAAGTTTCAATTCTATTAAGGACACGGAGGCGAGGATTATGCTTTTCTCTCTTCGCTATTTATTATTACATCAAAACACAGCAGCCTCAGAAAAGCTTCAACCAATGCTTATATGCAAAAACCAAAGAAGCATTCAGAAAACACATTGAAAAAATCCATAGATAAACTGCGACTCCCATGAGTCTTCACAACAGTCCATAATGTAGTCCTTCCACTATGTCCACAAAGGGTAGATAGTCAGTCCTTCCTCAATCTTCCTCCTCTTTCTTCGCGCAGGTTATGCACTCTCCTCATTGGTCCTGTTTGGAACCGTCATTTCCTAGTGGAAAAAACGACAGCGTGAGCGTAGTACAACAACTACACTGACAGCATACAACAGAGGAACAGCCACACCACTGGCATGATAAAGGCACAAGAATGTAAACACTTTACTTACAGCCATACGGGTGGGTTCTCCATCGGCGAACTCCTGGGCGGGATAATCCTAGCCTCCGTGTCCTTAATCGAATTGAAACTTACCGTTACGTAAGCTAGGCAAATTTCGATTCTATGTCAGGAACGGAGGCTTCGGATTATGCTAGTTCAAAGCTTACTTACCACTAACTGAGCAAGATCCACCACTGGTTTAAAGTAAAACCTCTTAAACGTGGAGTCTGAGGACCAATCGGCTGCACGCAGTAGATCTTCCAAACGAGCTCCCACGGAGAAAGCCTTAGAAGCCATGGCTCCGGTGGCAGAGTGAGCTCCGAAACGTTTTGTGTCAATGCCTGCTTCCTGCATGACCCAAAGCACCCACCTGGCAATGGTGGGGGAGGAGACTGCTCTGTGCGGTTTTCGCAAGGCAATGAGTAATTGTTGCTCGCCCAGAGGGCGAATATCCAAAGTCAAGTCTTCGTAAGCTTTCAAGCATTGAACGACACAATTTGGGAACGTCCACAAAGGCCGGGTACGAGATAGATCGTGACGCGGACTTCGTGTGGCGTCCCACCATAAAAGTCACCCCCTCTGGGGAAAAAACTCGAGCCGAAACATCCAAAGCACGGACGTCCGAAACTCTGCGGCAAGAAACCAAACACAACAGCATAGCCAACTTAGCCGAAAGTTCCTTCAGAGATAAATAAGCGTTAGCCTGCCAGGACAAGAACAGGTTCAAGACCACATTAACGTCCCAAAGGACAGAATACCGAGGCTCCGGAGGCAACGAAAGACGAATACTCCGCAAGAACCTGCAAACAAATGGATGTTCACCTACTGGAGAACCCTCCACCGGATGGTGGCCCGCTGAAATTGCCGAACGCATTGCGTTAATCGTTCTATATGCCAAGCCCTTAGATGCCAACGATTCCTGCGACCACGGGATCCGGGTCCCTTCGAAGACACCAACGCATCCACTTAATCCAAGCGGATCTGTAGCGCTTCGCCGTGCCATCCGCCCAGGCTTTGGATAGCAGGCCCTCAGCTGATCTCGAAAAGCCCGGGAGCGACCAGCGTCGCCTGAAAGCCTCCATGCCATGAGACGGAGAGAGCCCTGAACGATAAGAGGCTGCGGCTCCCGATCCGGATTGAGCAGGAGGTGAGGAAACTGGGGGAGTAGGATTGGAAAATCCCAAGAAAGTTCCAAAAGAACCGGAAACCAAACTTGAGACCTCCAAAGCGGTGTAATCAACACCAACTCCACCTCCTGACGGCGAACCTGGGCCGCCGTCCGCACCACCATCGAGAAAGGGGGAAACGCAAAAGGCTTCTCCCGACTCCAATCCTGAAGAAAGGCGTCCGTGGCCTCCGCTAGAGGATCCGTTCTCCAACTGAAAAACCGTGGCAGCTGGTGGTCCAGTCGAGACGCAAACAGGTCCACTGAAAACGGACCCCAACATTTGTTCAGCCACTGGAAAACCGGAATGTTCAACATCCACTGACTGGCATCCCTCAGATGTCTGGAGTGCCAATCCGCAACCTGATTGGAATGACCCGGTAAGTATTCCGCCGTCACCGATATACGATGCGCTAGGCAGTAGTCCCAGAACTCCTTTGCTAAATTCGCCAGAGCTCGGGAACGCGGGCCTCCCAGATGGTTGACATAGCGAACCGCTGAGACATTGTCCATCTTTAGGAGGACGCAGGACGTTGCTGAGTCCTTGGTCCAGCAGCGTACTGCGAACGACCCCGCCAGGAGCTCCAAACAGTTGATATGCAACCGCTGTTCGTCGGAAGACCAAACGCCGCCGGTGGAGAACTCCCCGCAACGGGCCCCCCAACCCGACCTGCTGGCGTCGGACTCTATCACCAGATCCGGGACCGACCCGAAGATCGCCCGACCATTCCACGCTTCCATGTGAGATAGCCACCACGACATTTCCTCCTTCACCTCCGCCAAGAGGGGAACCATTTGGTCGTAGGACATGCCTCTCCGAAGATGTTGGGCCTTGAGCCGCTGGAGCGCTCTGTAATGCAACGGCCCCGGGAAAATCGCTTGGATGGAGATGACAGCAGTCCTACCACCCTGGCAATCTGCCACAGAGAGGTTAGGTCCTTCGAAATCGTCTGTCGCAACGTATGACGGATCTTGGCCATCTTCCGTAAGGGGAGACTAAGCGAAGCTTCGATGGAATCTATGACAAACCCCAGAAAAGTAAGCTTCTGACACGGAACCAGGACCGACTTGGAACCGTTGATGACAAACCCCAGACTCTAGAGATGCAAACCCGCTTGCTGGAGTTGCGAGTTCAAGACCACTGGGCACTGGGCCATCAGGAGGATGTCGTCTAAGTAGACGATCATCCGAATACCCTGCCCTCGCAGGTATTCCACCACCGGGTGCAACACCTTCGTGAAGCACCAAGGGGCCGAGGAAAGCCCGAATGGAAGGGGGGCAAACTCGAACACCCTGTCTTTCCAGCAAAACTGTAAGAACCGACGGTGAGGGGGATGAATGGGAACCACCAAATAAGCGTCTTTGAGGTCCAAACTCACCATCCAATCCCGAGGAAGGAGTACATCCCGCAGGAGGTGAATCCCTTCCATCTTGAAATGCCGGTAGACTAACCAACCGTTGAACTCCTTGAGGTCGATCACCGGACGTTTGCCTCCATCCGTCTTGTCCACCAGGAAAATATTGCTGAGGAAACCCGAGGGATGGCGCGCTGATTGACGGATGGCTTCCTTGCGAAGCAACTCTGAGACCTCTCCGTCTATCAAGCGCGCGTCGGACTCGGAAAAGACTATCGGCCGCGGGAAAACCGCCTGGACGGGCCGATCGTAAAACTGTATGTGGAAACCACGTACGGTCTGTAAAACCCAAGCGTCTGCTGTAATTGACGTAAAAGGAGGCGAGCCGACCCCCCATGAGAACTTGGTCTGAAGGAATGACACTCACAGTTGGAGTTGTTGGGTCCAGAATTCTTGCGGTAACCCCGACCGCCGAAGCGTTGCCCTCTCGTGGGGTAGAAGTTGTTAAAGTTGGCTGAGGTCTGGTATTGGCCTCTGACGGAGCCTTGCCCTCTATTACCTGCATTCTGTCTGCCACGGCCGGTCGAGCGGCCCCTACCACGACCGGCCACTTAGGAGAAACGTTGCTGGAAAACACGTTTGATGCTGGATTGTGGTTTATCCAACAATGTAAATGTGGACACAAATTTTCCCAGCTGTTTAATGAACGGCTCTCCGAAGAGGCCACCCTGGGCCACTGCTCCCGCTTCCGAAGGAGCTAAATCTCCCAACTTTGGATACAGCTGAATGAGCAGAGACCTCCTACGCTCAGTCGACAGGGCGCAGTTGGCGTTCCCTAGGAAGATTATTACCCGCTGCGCCCAGTTCGACAAGACCTCTGGGGAAATAACAGTGCCTGTGGCCTTAGCCTCTTCTGCCATGTCGAGGATCTTTGTGGCAGGCCCAACTGCGTCCAACAATTTATCTTGGCATGACCGCCAAGAGCGATCAATGCCCTTGCGCGGGTCCTTCATAAACTTTGCCAGGAAGGTGGCCATATTTGCGTCCAACTCTGGCGTCAAGGCCACCTTACCCTCTAGCGTGGGCCTCGGACACTCCCCTCTCAGGCACCCCCTAGCCTCCTTCTCTAATGGCTTGCGCAGACGACCTGCTACGAACTTTGCCACAGCGTCACCCGGCGTCCAGGCTGCGGACCGCGGATGCATGATCTCATCCGGGTCCATCATGCCCGAACTGTCCCGGGCAACTCCGCGGCCGAGCCCGAGGGACGCCAAGAGCGCACCGACTCCCCATCATCATCCATGTTGGGGGAATCCGCCCCCGGAGACGGAGGAGCAGTCTCCAAATCCACCGCGGGCTCAGGACCCGAAAGTGGCGTGGAAGGGACGACAGTCGCCTTAGCCAAAAAAGCGTCTCTGAGACGCTCAAAGGCACCTCTGTCCACCCACTGCGCCCCTTCCGATGTCCCCTCCCTGCAGGGTCTCTTTGGGGCAGAGGGGCATTCACCTGAGGGGCCCGGGAAACCAGTAGGAACTCCCATATGGCTTGCGCAAGCTTTGCGCATTCCTCTACGCTGAAAGGCGGTCCTCCATGGGACCCACCACTTCTGTCACGCAGCGGTATATCGAACTATCCACAGCCTGATAAAACTCTTCATCCTGTAAATAGGAGTGTGACTCCTCATCGTAGTAATCACCCTGCTCCATACCTAATGGAGAGGAATGGGACCAGAAATGCCTAAGCCTTACCCACAATCGAGGGTGTCAATTTGAATATGAGCAGACTAATAAGACTGCAATGAAGTTTTGGGCCAAATGTACTGGCAAGCAAATCGGGGTTGCACCAACCCCCAAACCCGCTGACCCTCCTCACAGGGACCGGGTCCTTCCACCCCCAACGCGCGTTTCACCGCCGTAAATAATGAAGGTGCACTTTCGCCTACTGGCGATCAACGCGGTCACAGCCGCAATACAGACCCGAGGGGCGTAGTGAATAAAAAAGGCAGGCCAAATACCGACCCGGTAACCGGGCGTATAGGGGTGGAGAGGGCAAAGCTCCAGATCAACCGTCTCCTCAGCGCGGCTCCTCAGAGTGAGGAGAGCATGCCGAGGAGGCAGCGAAACGAGCGAGCGCCCCCTGGTGGGCTCTGTAAGCACCGCACCACCAAATAACAAAAGCAGTGTAAGGAGCGAGTCCGCTCCCGCGACCGAGGGCTCTGAAAGGGAAACAAGCACAAATAAGGCACAATAGAACCCCCGTTACCCCGTCCCCCAAACAGACGGTCTAATAACACAAATCCCTAAAAACATAGGACACAGAAAAAAAGCACTTAACTGGCTGCGTGAGCAGCGAAGAAAGAGGAGGAAGATGACTATCTACCCTTTGTGGACATAGTGGAAGGACTACATTATGGACTGTTGTGAAGACTCATGGGAGTCGTAGTTTATCTATGGATTTTTTCAATGTGTTTTCTGAATGCTTCTTTGGTTTTTGCCTATAAGCATTGGTTGAAGCTTTTCTGAGGCTGCTGTGTTTTGATGTAATAATAAATAGCGAAGAGAGAAAAGCATAATCCTAAGCCTCCAGTCCAGACATAGAATCCCAACTGCTGCTTGTGTAGTACTTCATATTGCTTTTTTCAAGGAAACTGTGCAGATTTTACTTACAATGTTATAATCTAGGTTTATCAGTGAAATTCACCTCTGGATCACTTCTTCCACAATAAAACCATTGTGTTATATTTAAAGTTGTCTGAATATGAACCTCTTCCAGTACTCCAGCTATATAATGTCTTTAGTATGTTTGCAAAAGCTTGCTTAAAGGTTTTATGAAAGATATAGGATAAACCATCATATTCTGGTGGCTTCACAGGAGCGAACACATGTATAGAAGCAATTACGTCTTCATTCTGTATTGCATTGTCCATCAGGATTTTTGTCTTATTCCAATTTTGGAATTGCAAACCCCTACTGAACGCATCAGCTTTTGCCTGGTCAAAAGGCACACCACTGCACACTGATTTATAGAAATTGGCAATACATTTATTTATGCTTACTTTGCTTGTCACCAACGTGCTATATGTATTTTTCACATCTTATATTAGCTTTTAATGTTCACAGTGCTACAGTCAGTCAGGTCTCAGCCTGGCAGTTTGTTTTACCTTCAATACAAAACCCGTATCTGATTTTGAAGAGATTTCCTTGTGTTTTCTCATTGTGCTGCACAGGCATCTTTTGTCTTGCTCTTTTCAACTCTTTTCAAATAGTTATATATCTTGGCTATTTGAGGTTATTGACCTTCCTATTTGAAAGCAGATAGGCATATCAGCTTTCCTCTCACAAGTACCTTTGACCCATGGTGGCGGAAACAGGAAGGGGTGGTGGGGCTGATGGGATACAGGGGCATGAAAAAGGAAAAAAAAAAACACTTCCCTCTGCACACCGCTGTCTCTCCTCCATCAGCCCTCCTCCCAGTAAGCAGAAAGCCCACATGCTCCTCTAAGGCAATCCCAACGTTGCTGTCAGCGTGAACTGTGCATGACTTTTTGGCCGCCCAAGACTGCCGGCCAAACTGTCATGAGCACTTAAGTGCAGATATTTCCTCCTCCCTCTGCTGGCTGTGACACCCAAGCCCCGCCCCAAAACTGGATTCAGCACAGAAGAATAAAATAACAGGTTTTTTTAATTTTCCTTTTTTACTGCTGAAAAGCAGTGGGGCAACACTCATCCACCTTCGCCAAGGAGCTGCCGTTGCCTTTAATGCTTTCCACATCAGGATAGCTTTCATAGTATTACTATTGCCTTTCTAGATGATGTGGTATATTTCTTTTTTCTCTATTGAACAACTGTCTCATCTTTCAGAATGAAAGGATCACATTTTGATTGCTTATTTGAGCTTGTTTGTTGTTATTAACCAACTCAGTTTGCACATAAACAGGGATTGATATGTTCTGTCCCCAAAAATATCCTGAGCTTGGAAAATTAGTTTTCTTGTCAGTGAGCAGTCAGGTGCAAGAAAGCTTATAAACAAACAAGCAAGTCCAATAATCTGCGAAAATTCTCGCAGATGTATTATTATTATTATTATTATTAACAAGCATTTATTAAGCGCATGGCTATCCAGGTCGGGCTTTTCAACGCTAGCCATCCCCACTGGAGTCATAACTAAATTAGGCGCATACCTACGTTTTCAGTTTTCTAAAGCTTAATACGTTATCATTGAGTCTAAGGCTAATGGGCAAGAAGCTCCATCATTTGGGAGCCAGGTAGAAAAAAAGAGCAGCCACCACCTCTGGCTATATTAATTTTGGAACAGTAAGAAGACCTAGCTTAATTTATCTGAGTGCTCTAATAGCCTTGTATGAATTGATGAGGTGGCGATGAATCAGTGGTCCTGCTTTGTGTTTAGCACAATGAGCAATGCATAATGCCTTGAATTGAATTATTTTGTTTATTCGCAGCGATTGCAGTGTGGCAAGCACCAGGCTGGCTGATTGGGTCCTGGGGACACCTACAGCATTCAAGCAGCTGCATTTTTAATGGTCTGCAGTTTGTTAGTAATAGAAAAAGGACTACCTAGAAACTGAGAATAACCATAATCAAGGCAGGATAGTACAAGTCCCTGCACCGCTGTTTTTTCGCACATTCATAGGGAGCCATTTAATCATTTTGCTCTGGCTCTAAGAAGGCTGAAGCAACACCCTGCAACTTTTGTTGCTTGTAGGGTGTAGTATTCTTGCATTACGTTTCATTTTCTATGTTATCTTCTATGTTATCCTGTCCCTAGCTGCTCAGCCTGTGTGAGTGTTCTGAGTGGAATGTTGGTGTGTGGGCTATGTGTGGAATGCCTATGTGACTGGATGAGTGATGATAGTTGGTGAGAGGGGCTGAGCACCTAGCAGGCTTCTCCTGGTGTGGCTGTTAATGATGACCTACAGGCTGCCCTACAGGACTTGTATACCTGTTTATAAGGACGTACCGAGGATTTATACTGCCTGTCTACTTATATGATTAAACCTACTTGGACTTTATCTTACAAGCGTAGTCTTGATTACTACATTAATTTTGGCGATGAGTTGAAGACGTCCCCACGCTCTTCAGTTGGTACAGGTGGACTACAAAGACATCAAGATGCCTTCTACAACATTTTGGGAAGAAACTACAACAGGGAAGAGACGACAGGCGAAAGCAAAAAGATCAAGACACTACAAAAAAAGAGTTACAAGAGGCAAGACAACAAGCAACACAAGAGGAACCATCGTAACTCAAGTTGCTACAAAAGGAACAAAAGAAACCGGTATAGTACACTACACAGCCCCAGTGGCCTGTACATCGGACAGCCCCAACGAAAGCGTGCTGTACTGTGCGTTTGCCACAAGACCTGCACCGTCAAGGGAAGCTCGCTCCTTGAAAATGACTTTAAACATGTGTATACACTGCTTGGATGCAGCACATGTCAAGATCTACATCGGCATCTGTCCTGCGCAAGTCTGTCTGCTGCCGGATGGGGATGCTACTTTGGAAGTGCCAGAATAAGGAATTTTTGTGCTGCATGTTTCTTCAACGTGTGTAGAGATCTCTACATTTGGTCTTGCACAACAGTAAGGGTTCGTATATGTTTACTGTCAGCTGTGGACGTTATCGACGTTGAGACTTCACGAGGGAGAGTGGTGGACTTTGCACGGGGTCTCAGTGACAAGCTACGGGCTGTGGAGAGGTTCTCCCTGGCTGTGACTGGCAGGGTGGTGCCAGATGGCAGTACATGTTTGGCGCTTTACAGCTGTGGTATCACAGGGGACAAAGTAAGGTGAGGCATATTCTTTTTTTTTGCTCTGATTTTTGGTCTACGCTGGGACCTGATCTCTGCTATGATTCCCAGCCGCCAATTTCAAATTCATAATACAGCTTGCACATCTTATCGTCATCACGGTGTCACACGGAGCTGTGGAATCTTCTGTGACGTCCTCCTGGCACTTCGCAGCTCCTAGGTGCCATTTGGACGCTTTGCACCAAGAGCGTGCCGCGAGCCACTCGGCGTGTGTCTTCTGAGCGTGCCGACATTTTGAGGTTGGACTTCCTCATGTGTTTTGCTAGGGCCCTGCCTTCAAAATGCCAACCACGTCTTCCTCGGTGGTGCGGCGTTGGTTGTCATGAGTTAGGGTCTGTATTGCCAGGTCTTCTCATCGTTCCTTGGATCTGTTTGCCTCTGTTTTCCTGCAGCGCTAGAGGGTCATCCCGTGATCCCTGTGATTGGATGGATCATCTTACAGAGTCCAGTGGGTGCTGTTTTGGACACTGGTGGTGAGTGACACTTTTTTTTCCCATCGACTACCATCCGGTGACAGAATCGGTTTGTTTTGTTGCCGTTTTACACTTGGACATACAGTAAGAGCAACAGGAAGATATTTCCTTATTCGAAATTGGCAGAACACGATTCAGAGGCTTATTGGAGCTGCATTGACTTTACAACATGAACAGTGACTCATTTTTTTAAAGTGCGGCATGGTAAAGTTCAAAACTGTGGGGTGAGATTTTGTCTTTACGCAGCTATGATTTTTCAGTATGATCTGCCCAGTGTTACGCTGTCATCCAGTGCCAAGTTGGTATTTGGAGTATACACAGCTCGGCTGAGAAGTCGCTCACCGGCGTGGTTATTTTACTTAACAATTTTTACTGTAATTGTTTATGTCATGCTTGTCTACAGACCCTAAGAGTTTGCGTTGTTTAGAGTTTAAGCAGCAGTAGTTTTGCATTTACGGGGTATTTGTTTTAGTGAAGCCACAGTTTGGGTCCTCTTACGTAAGGGACGCCTACATTGGGTTCATGGGTTTTACATTTTGTTTAACCCTTACACACGGTTGGTGTGCATGGGTTTTTTCCCATTACATTAGGTTATGGGTTGTGGTCCCATTTTTTGTCCTGTTGCAAGGAATCACTTTCCTTGCGTGCGCAAGACAACTTGTACCGCATGTTTTTTTTTGTTGCAGGGTTTTGTCCTTGTGTGCCTCCTCACATGGAGAGCTCCCTACACGGAGAACATTTACATTTTTACAGGTTATTCATTTTTAATGGTGGGGGAAGGACATTGGGTTTTAGTCCCTTTAGTCCACATGACTTGTCTCTCTACATGGAGAGCACGTACGTAACATTGTTGTCCCTTGTTTAGTTGGGGGCCGGATATTGGGGGGTCAGTCCCTTTGGTCCACATTGTCTAGTCTCCTCATATGGAGAACTTACATCTTGATGTTTATTTTTCCTTATAAGAGGAGGGGGATTGGTATTCTGTATCGATCTTTCCTTCTTGTCTTCAGTTCCTTACCCTCTCGTGATGTGGTGCCTCCGTCATCCCTGGTTTTGGGCTTTTGACTCATTGTATTAGTTCCTATCCTTTTTGTGATGTGGGTGGTGTTTCCCTCATCCTTGGGTTGTGGACTATTTACCATTGCTGTACTTTCATGTTTATAGTTTTATTGTTTTGCTTTTTTTTGTTCTTCTGTTCATTAGGGAAGAGATATGTAGTATTATTGCATTACGTTTCATTTCCTATGTTATCTTTTATGTTATCCTGTCCCTAGCTGCTCAGCCTGTGTGAGTGTTCTGAGTGGAATGTTGGTGTGTGGGCTATATGTGGAATGCCTGTGTGACTGGATGAGTGATGACAGTTGGTGAGAGGGGCTGAGCAGCAAGCAGGCTGCTCCTGGTGGGACTGTTAATGATGACCTACAGACTGCCCTACATTACTTATATACCCGTTTACAAGGACTTACAGATGATTTATACTGCTGGTCTACTTATATGAATAAACCTACTTGAACTTCATCTTACAAGCCTGGTCTTGATTACTACATAGGGCCATAGGAAGGTGGCTGTCCCGAATAACCGAACAACACCAAGACTTTTCACTTCTGATGTGGTGGGGGGGGGGGGCATGGCTGTACTCCTAAGGACAGAGGCCAGGTAAATTGGTTCCATTAAGATGGATTGTTACGAACTACCAAAACCTCATTTTTGTCCCCATTTAGATTACGGAAGCTCGCCGCCATCCATTTGGTGACTTGCTCTAAACAACTGTTTCGTTTTTGGTATGTTGGGTTGACATTGGGAGAAAAGGAGACAATCATCTGGGTATCATCTGCACTGGATACCATAGTAAAGCCTAAAGAGCATATAATGTCAGATAATAGGTGAACATAAAGATTAAAAACTTGTGGGGCTAAGGGAGGAGCCCTGTGGCACTCCGCATTTTAACTGATGCATCTTGGAGCGAAATGGTCCTTTGCGGACTTGAAATCTCCTGCTGGTTAAGACAGTGGCAGTGTTTGGAAGCAGGATATCTTTGAAGGTTTGAGCAGGACAGTGGGTAGGATAGTGTGCCAGGGGTTCCTTTGCTTGATCAGTTTCTTGGACTGTGAGAAGCAGAGTTGATTAAAAAATATTTAAACTACCATGGTCAGGGGTCTACCAAGAGCTTGGCTTTTGGAGTAAGGTGGCCTTCAATTGTATTTCAGGAAGCTTGGAAGACAAGAGTAGTCTTTGTAATGGTGCTTTCCTTGCTGTGGCAGGACATATCACTTGTAGATCCATTGGGGATACTGAAATCTGTTTGCTGATTTGATGGAAGATTTTAAGATCCTTTTGAGGTGCGGACTTGTTTAGTCACACTGGTTGTTGAATGTTGTTCCTTGCTATTGTGCTGCAGTGATTTAGTCTCATATTATTTACCTCCCTTGATGATGTTGAAGTGAAGCCTTTGGATGCAGGTTCTGGAGTTACTCCACTTCTGCCATTTCAATAGGTTTAGAGATAGTGGAAAGATCACTGTACGGTTGAGTTTACTCAATCGTCTGTGTCTTATTGGTCACTGTTGCTAGCATGTATGTTGTAGTGGGAAGTATGACAGCAAAGACAATACCCTGGTGGTCCCTCCAAATCATGGGTACTCACAAACGTTACCTCGGGGGCTGAAAATACAGTCTGGTTTGCGGGGTCAGTGGGGGAGGGGCTAGAGTCAAGAAAAATCACCACCTTTTCAAAACATTACTTGTCAGTGCTGTATTTCAAAAGCAGATGTAACTATAAGACTACAAGGAGGAGGCAATAGGGTTGGTTAAGTCTGTACTGTAGCATAATGTTGCATGCATTCACTTGCATTGGTTCCTCTCTTCTCTGTGCCTACTTTCACTATAATTCCTTCCGAATTATTTAATGCACCATGGTGGGCTATGGGCCAAATGCTCATGCACACACACAAATACACCGTGAGTCGCAGCACGCCCCTTTTCGTAGAGAACTGGGATGGCCCCAATGATGAAGCATGTCACCGTGGGGAAACCCCGGTGAGTGAGGGGACACTAGAATTTTTTTTTTCTTTCTCTCTGGTCAGAACTGACAAATTATGATCAGTGGCCATTACACAAGCTAGGTCTTTGAACCCAGCATATTTGGGTTCCTACTGTTATGTTACGTTCCTGGAAGACGACCTAGTCTTTTAGTTCCTCCTTCTCCCCCCCTTTTTGTATTTGTTCATAGCAGCTGCATGGCTGCGGGAGATTTTCAATACTTAAGAAATTGGGTTTCTCTGGATCGGTTGATCCTATGTACTTAAGTGACAGGACTTAAGACACACTTAAACATAGATGCCACCTTCCCTTTTAAAGAATGGCAGAAATTACAGGCCTATCCTTTTCCGAAGAGGAAGTTGAGAGAGTAATAGCCTCCATGCTACCACATGCAGGAGCGCCAAGCAGAGACAACAGCGACGCAACCCAATGTTGGGATGAACTGACAGAGTTAAAACGAACACAGATTAAGACGCTGATACATGGATTGATGATGGCAGAAAATCTACTAGCAAATGAAGCACCAAGAGGTTTGATTGTCAGAAATGAACCGTTCATATTTCAACATGACAAACAATTTAAGAAAGACTGGTCGCTAATCTCATGGCACTGTACCAGGGATTGGTTAGTTTTGATAATAAAGACAGCTGCACGTCTTTGTGAGACCTTAAAGGATGAAATTCATTCTATGGAAGTCCGCCTAAAATCTTTCCAAACCCCCACCGAACTCAAGAAGAGACTTGAGGAGCTGAACAAAAGCATGACGGAGTTTGAGATAAACCTAAAGGATTCAAAATATGTGAAACTATCTAAAGACAAAAAATCCTTTTCCCATGAAAAGGTGTATCCTTACATCAAAGATGACTACAAACTTAGTAACAGGAACCCAGGATACAACACTGAGAGCGACGGTTCAGATTCAGGGTCTGATAGTTCAGGAGCTTCTGCAAACTATATCAACACTACAAACAGGAGGTCAAGAAGAGGAAGAGGGAATGGAGGGAGATACCGAGGAAACCAGACCCCCATGTGGCCCCCATACCAGGACCCTTATAGCTACGGTCCACCTCCTCCACCCTTCTTTTATGGTCCTCCGATGTACCATCAACAGAATTTCCAAGGTTAGGGCAACATCCAAACAAATCAAGGGCGCCCTTTTTTAGGCGGGGGCAGACCCACACAGCGGGCGAAAAACAAAGCCAGCCAACATCTACAATGGGCCGAACAATTAGTGACCACAGGACGCCACACACGCAGCAAGGGTCCTCCGGAACCATCGACGAGCAACAATCCAATCTAGTGGTCAATCTGTCCACTATTGATCTGTCTGAGATACAAACACAAGTACTTAATAAAGGTTTGGGTTTCGTACCAAACCCTCACACAGACAAATTCAAACTCTGCTGTGAGTTGAAAGAATTCTTAAGGAAATTAAAACTCCAAGTTTTTTTCCAAAACAAAGAACCAACGGAAGAAACCAGAAGTGACACAGGACTGAGGAAGAAATCTACTTTTGTCCCTCCATCAAACAGTCGACCAGTTGAAATATTGGCCTTTGAAAAGGCGATTATGAAGGAGGTTAAAGATCTAGACCCACGCACAGCAAAAGTTTTCCATAACACTAGCAAGTGTGAATTGGCAGCAATACAGGAATTATCCAGAAATGACACCATCACAATCAAACCAGCCGATAAGGGTGGGGCAATTGTCCTACAAAACTCCGGCGACTACATGCAGGAATGCCTACGCCTATTAGCAGACACCAGAAACTATACCATCATAAAGGAAGACCCAACGGAACGCTTGAGGGTATCCATAGCATACCTTATTGAGGAATCTCTTGCAAATGACTGGGTAAGCAAGAAGGAAGCAGATTTCCTGGTGAACAACAAACCCACAATCCCTTATTTCTACACTATTCCCAAGATTCACAAGCGACTGGATAAACCACCTGGAAGACCCATAGTCTCTGGAATTGGATCAATCCTGGAACCTCTTTCTAAATATGCGGATGCATTTTTAAGACCATTAGTGCAAGGGACTGACACCTACCTTAAAGATACTAAAGACGTTCTATGCCTTCTTAAGGAACAGACCTTTGACCCCACATCCAGCATTCTCATCAGTCTGGATGTGGAGAGTCTATATACAAGCCTCCCACACCAACAAACTCTTGAAATACTCGAGGAAGTTCTTTTTGATGGTGACTGGAAATACCACACTCCCCGACATGTGGTGATGGAATGCTGCCACTTGGCCCTCACAGAAAACTTATTTCGCTTTGAGGAGACACTGTATCGGCAACGACACGGGACCAGCATGGAAAGCACCTTTGCGCCGAGCATAGCTGGATTATATGTCCATCATTTAGAGAAGAACAAAATACTGAACAACAACAACCCCTATAGGCACCATATAAAATTATGGAAGCGCTATATAGACGATGTTCTACTGATTTGGCAAGGGACGGAAGAACAAGCAAAGGTTTTCTTCGTCTGGTTCAATGAGCAAGACAATTTCCTCAATTTCACGAACACCATGAGCAGATCACATTTGGTGTTCTTGGATCTGAACATTTGGGCAGTCTCAGGCACACTAACCACAACAACACATTTCAAGGAAACTGCTCGGAACTGTCTTTTGGCTTATGACAGCTTCCACCCGCGGCATCTGAAACAGAACCTCCCCTTCGGCCAATTTTTACGATTGCGAAGGAACTGTAGCAACAAGCAAGACTACTTCACACAAGCGGAAGATCTGAGCAAGAAATTACAAATCAGAAAGTACCCCAAAATATTGGTGAAAAATGCAAAAAAGAGAGCAAGCAATAATGACAGAGATGCACTACTAGAACCCAAAGCAAAGATCTCTGCAGAAAATAAAAGACCCATTTGCATCACAACTTTCAACCAAGTCTCTGACAATGTAACAAAAATTGTAAAAAAAACATTGGCCTATGATCAATAGCGGGGGACTAAACATACCAATGCCCATGTTCAGTCACCGTCGGGGGAAAAACCTCAGAGATTTTTTGGTACATACCCGTCCTCCACCTGCTGTTTCAAATCTCAGACGTCAATCCCTACCAACTGGACACTATCCTTGCAACAATTGCAGTGTGTGCCATTTGACGACCGTGACTAAATCTGTCACTTTCAACAACAACATCAAATGGGAACTACGCAATTTCTCAAATTGCAATACATGCGGGGTAGTGTACTTGATAACCTGTGTATGTAACCTACACTATGTGGGCATGACCACGAGAAAGGTCAGTACCCGCATCGTGGAGCACAGGAGCAACATCCGTTATAAACGTGCCACTACCAGAATGACTAATCACTTCATAGAGAAAAACCATACACCAAACGACCTCACTTGGGTTGTGTTGGAGTGCGTCAAGAACAAAGAAAACCTAGAGAGGGTTCTGCACGAACAAGAACAAAGATGGGTCTTCAAACTGCGTACAGATACACAGGGACTCAATGATGATATCCCTTGGGGTGCATTCAGTAAGTAAGAGAGGGGGCTTGACTGAATTATCTCTTATAAAGAGCATAATTCAGATCCACAAGGTTTTTTAACATCTTATTCAGTGGGGCCTCTTCAAGATGGCCGCCATACAGTGACTCCTTTACTAGACACCTTTAGTCCATGTCCTGTATCTTAGCGTTATTTACTTTGCCATGAAATTAGATAAAATACATAACTTTACCAGGGAGGCACTTTTCTTACTACATTAACATTATAAACAAAAAAAGTCTGTTTAAATACACACGTAGTAACATTTAATTACAATGCATATGATGTCCAAATATCGAGTTTTCTGCCAAGGCAACTCTATTTAGATACAAATCTGGTAGTTCGTGTGTCAATATGCTTACAGTACTGATCGAGTAAACACGCGATCACTTTTTCAAATACAACTTTATTAAATACAAGAAACGCATACTTCCAATATGGCCGCGATCTATGCGCAGTCTAGCGCTTGTTTCAGGTACCCGGAAATACCAACTCTTAAAATCACTCCCCGCCGACCTTGCATCAATATGCAGTCCGGAGGGGTTACGAATAGGTATCTCAGTGCAGTCTCACCGCGGAGGAAGTAAGTACCAGTTTTTCGTTTTTAGCAACGTGGAAACTCTGACCTCCCGACTCACATCTACATGATCGGTAAGAGCAAGGGTAGATGCTTGAAATCGATGTCTCTATCTTTTTGTTTTTTCACTCGACAGCAATGATTCCATATGGTGACCCTGCCCCCCACTAGTGACCATGAAGTGCGATTAAGCATTCCAACATGTAAATATGCAGTCTTGTAAATTCGGAACAAAATCTATGTTTTTTATGTGTGTCTACCGTCCACTGTCACATTAAGTCCTGTGTTGTTTATATGTGTGAATTCACAAACCCCGATCTACACCTTTTTATGAATTAAGCACTGGACCGGAAAGTCTGCACGCACCAATATGGGGCAAAAATAAACACCATATTATATGGCATGCAGCATGAAGGAAAAATGTGGAGCCCTTTCGCGTATTAATAATATGGGGGGGGGTTTCGCCGCTAATCATGTGTTATTACTTTTACAGAGACAGCAATACAGTACAAAACGTATGTATGATACGCATGTTTCAGTCTAACCAGCGTTATATGTTGCAAATTTATGTCGAATATACACCCTAATTTTAGGAACTTATAGGAGTTGCAAATACAGGGCTGGTCCCTGTATGGTCCTGAAGAAAAGCCTGGGGAGCTTGAAACATGTCAACCGAACACTGATTTAATCCTCATTACAGGTTAAAATACAGTGTCATACCCCTTTTTAATATACCAACCTAGGAGCAAATAAAATTGTTGAGGCCCACTAGCACGGTATTTTTAATCACTCACACCCACTCCACCATTCTCACTGGCACCACACATAGTCCTTCACAACCAAGTGCTCCTGCGTAGTCCGTGAGTCGCAGCGCGCCCCTTTTCGTAGAGAACTGGGATGGCCCCAATGATGAAGCATGTCACCGTGGAGAAACCCCGGTGAGTGAGGGGACACTAGAAAGACATTTTTCTTTCTCTCTGGTCAGCACTGACAAATTGTGATCAGTGGCCATTACACAAGCTAGGTCTCTGAACCCAGCATATTTGGGTTCCTACTGTCATGCACACACACATACACACAAGCATGCACACACACACTTTCATAGACATGCAATTGTGTATATGCACACACACCCACTCACAAACACACAGTATTTGAGGCAGTTCAGGTTTTTTTCAACACTTAAGTCACACTGCCAGGGGCTGCATCCCCCCTCCTATGCATTTTACAGAAGCTTAGTTTTTTTTTCTGGTTCCAATACCCCCTGTGCCACTCACTCTGCCTTACATTTGTATTTTACATTTAGTACTGTAGTGTGCAAATGCATTTCATGAAAAGGAATATAAAGTAGGGCTGCCTAAAGAAAAATGCAAGCCATGTGTTTAAAGAGTCTGCAAAGACCTCGTCTTGACACTAAATAGGGCTATAAATAAAAAAGTATGTATTCATTTGTAATGTGACTTTTCTGTCTTTGTTCACTTTAATTATCAGTCATGGATCTTTCAAGCAGCCCTAGAACACAATTCAATTAAAAGTGCTATCTATTTATATTTGCTGTTCGAAGTATGCACAGATAACAACTCATCACTGACCTGAAGGAAGGCGAGGAAGACAAGCTGGCAGCAAGCAGGCTGGTGAGGTTCTGTGAATTCTGAATCAGTGGGTTCCATTTTGTGTATGGCAGCCATTTTGTGGTTGCCCTCACATAGGCCGATGACTGTGGCTGAACTAGTCTTTTAAGGACATGTACACCTTAGCTTGAGTTCGTGCTGACTCCTGTTTGACCTGAGTGAACTGACCCTGTTGCCTGAAGCTGACCTTGTTAAACCAGTTCCTGCCCTTTAGCTGATCAAGATTAAGGATCAGAGCACAGGACATAATAAAGTTTTACTGCACACAAACATGCTTTACCCTACTCCTATCTGCTTCTGTTTCTTCTTTTATGGTCTATTTACGATATGGGTTGTGGTCCTTTTTATTATGGGTTTGTCCGGCTTGTCTAAAGAAGAATGTTGGGTTTGTTCAATGATTGATTATGGGCTGGACAACTGTAAAATGGGTTTGTCGTCATGCAATACTTTCATTGTGGAAACATGTGATTGGTTAAGCTGTAAACAAAGAATGTTTGCCTGAAGCATAATGTTTGGCATAAAAAGGGATGACTTGCTTTGTAAAGTTGAGCAGTCTCCTGAGAACTCATACCGTGATGATTTCTAGGACTTCTGTTACTGGCTGCTGCCAATAAATTTGATCTTTGAAGTCACTCAGAAGTATCCCGTGTCTCTGTATTCTAAGACAGGTGAACCCGAAGACTTTGGGCGTGCCCCTGGCGCCGCTGGGTTCTAAAACCCGGTTCTTCAGTTGGCGCCCAATGTGGGGCGACTTCAGCGGTACCGGTCCAAGCCTGAAGATCGTGAGGAGCTTCGTGAGGAAATTCTGGAGGACGGCCACCACTTCATCGACCCCGGCATGTCGAACGTGGACTGAAGGTCTTTGCTGCGAGGCTTCCCGCTTTCCTGACGGCTACGAAGGACTGCTGCCCTGACTGTCGCCCTGTCTTGGACCCATTTGTGATGCTTTGTACGGCGAGACGATAGACGGGTCTTCTGGTGGCGTGACTGATACCTCAGTTAAGTATAAGTGGGTCGCTCCCAGTCCTTAGTTTTTGGTTCTTTGGTTCTTAATTTGTTTGGTCCTTAGTTTTGATTTGAAAATTGCAATTTCCAAAGCCGAGGGACTCGTATATTTGCGAGACTATCGTTGTAGATAATCCCTTGAAGTTTGAAGCTAGATTAGTGAGCGAAGATACCTAGTTTTAGCAAAATTAGGAGGATATTCTGTTGTGGTTGTAACAGGGATTCCAGATTGGAGGATTCATGTCCGATACCTCCAGTTGGAACTCCGACTTATGAGCTCTATTCTAAACACGGCGTGGGCCCCATTACGTTTAATGAAGTATGGGTCCGATATACTAGAAAAGATGGTGTCTTACAATGGCCCCAACATGGTAGCTTTGATACAGAGATTTTAGAGAATTTGGAAGCTAAATTATTTAGGAAGAAAGCCCGGCCGGCAATGTTTGACTCCTTTCGCCTTTGGCGTAAAGAAGCCAGACAACGAGAAATTAAACAAGCTAGAAGGATGTATCAACAATGCAAGCTGCTAGGCAGTTTAAAGAAAACGAAGAAGATAAAGCAATTGAGGTGTCAGATAGGCAACATAATATGGCTATTGATAAATGTTATCCAGCTTTGCCATCTCTTCTTGGGAATGCAACGAAGGACCCTGAGAAGGATCCTTTGATGTCACATTTGTTGAAATTACCACCCCCTTATGCACAGAGTGCTACGGCACCTCCGCAACCTCCAGTTGCACAACCTCTTGTTGCTGTTCAGCCACCGGCTCCTCCTCAGCTGGTTCTTCCTCCTACGGCGCAGCCACCTCTGGGGCCGCAGACTTTGCTATCGGTTTTGTCTGGAACTACTTTGCCTTATTCTCCTGTACCTTCCACTTCTTTTGCTACTAACCCTACGCTTCTATCACCTCAAAATACTTTGTTTCCTGTCCTTATGACAGCTTCTCCTTCTGCTCGACAACGAATGACTGATACTGTTACTGGTCTTTTGTCTCCTTTCTTTGGGTCATTGAGTATGAGCCCTGTTTCTGCACGTAAACAAATGCGTAGTCAGCTACCTGGTCCCGAAGAGCGGGCAGTGTTAGATCTCTTGGCTCGCAGATGGGTTTCGAATGTTTCGAGGTATAACTTAGAGTCAGTTATGGATGTTTTCCAGCAGTGGGAAGCACCCAAGCAAAGGTATGTTTTTGAAGTTATGTGTACTTTCCTTCGTGAGGAATGGGAAGATAATGATTTGGGTTCAGTCCCAGTGGAGTTGCTAAATATACAGTCCGAGTTTGCGAAAGGGACGATAGTAGGTCCCGGAATTGAGAAAGCAGTTGCGATGGTACTTGCGTGTAGAAGTGATTTCCCTTCTCAGCGACTATTTGAGCCTGATTCCGCAGTTAGGAGAAAGGAGCGACAATATCCAATGAGAGAGGTTCCCCCAGCTTGGAGAGAAGGGTACGCAAACGCTAATCCACCTGTTCTGGCTCATTTTCAGAGTGTATGGGTACATGTGCCATGGAAGAGAGTAGAAGTTTTGGCCCTTAAACAGTCTTTACCTGATCCCCGTAAGAATCCAGCTGGCTATTACAAAGAATTGTCCGAGACAGTTGACGCATGCGTCATGAATTTAGCCGACATAGACGTGCTGTTGGGTAACGTAGTTCCTCAACCTTTGTGGGCAAAGATTCGTCATGAGGATAATGCGCCAGAGTTAGGTGATACATGGGCTAATATTACTGCTGTGGATGGTAGACAGGTTGGTGGAGCTAAGCCTGAGCCTCTAGTTGCAGATTTACCTGGAAGAATTATCAACCTTATGAAGACAATGATGCCGGCTTTACGAGTGAATTGGGACAAGTTAGCAGCATGCAAACAGAAGAAAGATGAAAGTGTGTCAGATTTCTTCACTAGGTTTGAAGAAACATTCATAGATCATAGTGGTCAGGACATGAGTACGGAAGGTGGCCAAAGATTGTTCGTAGATAAGTTTGTCTTTAATTTACTTCCAGAGCTTTGTAACAAGTTGAAGGACTCTGAGAGTTCATGGGCTGTTTCTTCGTCGGCTCGGATATTGGGGACTGCACAGTACTACGAGAATAGGGATAAGGATGAGAAAGACAGAGTAGAGAAGAAGACTAAAGATTTGAAGACAAAAGTTATTTTGCAGCAGGCGTATCCGCCTCGCTCGAATCAGCAAGAGTCACAGCAACGTCCACAGTTTCAGCAACGTCCACAGTTTCAGAGAATATCACAGAAGCCTGAGTATTTTGCTCCAAGACCACCTTTGGGTCTGAATCAGTGTGCGTATTGTAGGGAGGAAGGTCATTACAAGAATGAGTGTCCTGTTTTACGACAACGTACAAGTGGTATGTCGGGTCTGAGAGGTCGTGGTGGTTTCCAGCAAGTATCTAGAGGTAGAGGACGTGGTGCGTTTCCTCAGAACGAACGTTCTTTTCCTCCTCAGAGTTCAATGAATTATTTTGATCAGCAGAATATACAGACTGGCAGATCTACGCAATACTACACTGATGATTATTATGTTGAAAATGAGGGTACTAGTTATAATGATTGCTAGGACATCCATGGACAAAGAGAGGGAGTAGTGTCAGTTCCAGTAGACCAGAGTGGACCTTATGTTGCAGTAGTTACATCGGGTGTAGTAGAGCCTTTTCTTTGGGATACTGGTGCAGCAAAGAGTTCTATCATGCACTATAAACTCCCTGGCACACCTTTGTCTGGCTTAACGAATGTTTCGGTAGGATTTTCTGGCGCCCCGGTACGTAATCCAGTTTCTAGTCCTTTGTCTCTTTCCATTTGGCCTTGTGAATTGGAAGCACCCTTTATTCTAACGACAGGTTGTGGTGAGAATTTGCTGGGTTTGGATTTGTTAAAAAGATTGCATGCGACATTGTATTGTTCCCCTTCGGGAGTACATCTTACATTGGGTAAGAAAGTGATCTCTCCAATGTATTTATCTAAAGATCGACTTCCACTGGAATTGCGTTCTCTCCCTGATACTCTTTGGGCTACTGGTCCTAATGATGTGGGTCTTTTGGAGATCCCACCCTATGGTGTTACGCTCAAATCGAATGTTAAATTGCCACGTATTCCCCAATATCGGATTTCGAGTGATGGTGAAGGAGCGCTTTTAGCGATTATCTATGATTTGATTGAGAAAGGTGTGATTGAAGAAACGAGAGGTAATGTGTGTAACAGTCCTGTTTTGCCTGTCCTGAAACGCACTGACTCTTCTCAGCCACCTCTTTACAGGTTTGTGATCGATCTTAGAGAGGTTAACAAGATTGTTGTGCCACAGTTTCCAGTTGTTCCGGATATTACTGCTTTGTTGACTTTGATTCCTGCTTGAGCTGCCTGTTTTTCAGTCATAGACTTGAAAAATGCTTTCTTCAGTATTTCAATTGCTGAGGAGAGTAGAGATATGTTTGGCTTCTCTTTAGGAGTCCGAAGCTTCCGGTTTAAGAGAGCTCCCCAAGGCTATTGTGAAAGTCCCTCCATTTATAGTCAGGCTTTGAAAACTCAGCTCAATACTCTTGTGTTACCTGCTGGTGCTGCTCTTATACAGTATGTGGATGATCTGTTAGTGGCCGCTGATGATGAGAAAACTTGTAAAGAAGCTACTTTTTCTTTGTTGCGACATTTGTCGGACTTGCATCATAAAGGGTCACCTTCTAAGTTGCAGTATTGTCGCCAAGAAGCGACCTACTTAGGTCATCTCTTGTCAAAGGAGGGAAGAAGGTTGACCCCAGAACGAATTCAAGCGATTGTGCAAATGACTGTACCAAGCACACAGAGAGAAGTGCGTGCTTTCTTGGGTATCACGTCGTATTGTAGACAGTGGATTCCAAATTTCTCTCTATTGGCGAAACCTCTGTTGGCTTTGACTTGTAAAGATACACCGAATCCTCTTCCGTGGTCTGACGATTGTCAGAAAAGTTTTTCTGAATTGCGTGATGCGTTGTGTTCTGCTCCAGTGTTGGGTACTCCTAACTACAGTAAGCCTTTTACACTCTATGTTCACGAGAGAGAGGGTTGTGCATTGTCAGTTTTGACTCAACAGTTTGGTGATAAGCAGCGTCCATGTGTGTATTTCTTGTCAACTTTAGATCCGGTAGCTGGAGCGTTGCCAAGCTGTTTGAGAGCTACAGCGGCAGCGGCTGTTTCCATCCGACAGTCTGCTGGATTGGTGATGGATAATACGTTGGTTGTGATGGTTCCACATGCAGTGGATACTTTATTAAATCAAACCAAGACTCAGCACCTTACTAGTGCGAGGTTGTCGGGTTATGAGTTGACGCTTTTGGCTAGTCGGGTGCACATCAAGTGGTGTAATGTATTGAATCCAGCAACATTGTTGCCGATTTCTGTGGATACAGATGGTCAGGAACAGTATGATTGTTTTTTGAGGACGGAAGAGGAAACGACGGGTAAAGTCGACCTGAAAGACACTCCTCTTTTGGATCCTGATGGTACGCTATGGGTTGATGGGTCATGCTACAAGCTCCCGAATGGTGATACGACTGCAGCATATGCCATGACAACATTATGCACAATTGTTGAAACTGCACGAGTGAGCTATAATTCGGCACAAGCAGCGGAATTGATTGCATTAACGAGAGCGTGTATTCTGTCTGAGGGAAAGAGAGTGAATGT
Organism: Lissotriton helveticus; assembly: GCF_964261635.1. Classification (NCBI taxonomy): domain Eukaryota; kingdom Metazoa; phylum Chordata; class Amphibia; order Caudata; family Salamandridae; genus Lissotriton; species Lissotriton helveticus. The sequence goes on along the minus strand of NC_136061.1, from coordinate 1,752,724,556 downwards.
GTATACCGATAGCCAGTACGCGTTTGGGGTTGCACACAGTTTTGGACGCTTGTGGAAAGAAAGGGGATTTCTTACATCCCATGGGACTAAGATTCAACATGGGCAGTTGGTGAATGAGCTTCTTGAGTCACTTACTTTGCCGAAGCAAGTTGCGATTGTGAAGTGTAGTGCTCACCGGAAGGTTACGGATGAAGTTGGTCGAGGTAATGCATTTGCGGATGAAGTTGCGAAAGAAACAGCGAAAAATGTGATGAGTCGAATGTATGTTGCAGACCCTGCGAGATGGATTGGTGCAGTTGGAATGTGTGAAGATACGATTGACAGTGTGAAATTAATCCAGGCTGAAGCCACTGAAAATGAAAAGAGTGTGTGGAGAGAAACTACGGGTAGATTGGATTCGACTGGTTGTTGGGTTGAGTTATCAGAACACCAAAGATGGATGTTGCCGGATGCGTATGTGCTTGTGGTGGTTACGATGGCACATGGGTTGTCTCACATTAGTGCGAAAGGAATTTGTAAGTTGTTGGCCCCAGTATGGCAGAATGCCGGAATTCCTAAATGTGATGAGAATGTGGTCAAGAATTGTATGGTGTGTTTGATGTATAATCCTGGTAAGGGAACTCCAACTGGTCACTTTGCGCCTCCGACTTATCCGTTCAAGGTTCTGCAATTGGATTTTATCCACATGGAAAGATGCAACAACTTGAAATATGTCCTCGTAGTTGTTTGTGCCTTTTCTAGATGGGTAGAGGCATACCCCCTAAAAGATAATACGGCCTCATCCACAGCTAAAGTCTTGCTCAAAGAATATTTCCATAGGTTTGGATTGCCAAGGATGGTGTGGAGTGATAATGGAAGTGAGTTTGTGGGGAAGATTATGAAGAGAGTGTGTGAGGGTTTGGGCATCAAACAGAAGTTCCATGTTGCAAATCATCCCCAATCAGCTGGATTAGTGGAATGTTACAATGGCACTTTGAAGTTAAAGTTAGCCAAAATTCAGGCGAGTTCTGGTCTCCAATGACCCGATGCTTTGCCGTTGGCACTTTTGCCAACTAGAACTACAGTGCATTCCCGAATCGGACTTAGTCGGTATGAAATAGTCTTTGGACGCCCGGCGAATGTGTGGGGGGTGCCGAGGCCAGTGAAGTTTAGTGACATCGAGTATCCTGTGTTGGTGGACTATTTGTATGACCTGACGGCTAAATTGCGTGTCTTGCATCAACAGGTTCACGATAACTTGCCACCAGCATCTGTGGACCCAGGTCACACCATCAATCCCGGTGACTGGGTCCTCGTGAAAAACTTTCAGCGGACCAAAAACGAGCAGCCCTGCTGGACCGGCCCCCACCAGGTGCTCCTGTCGACAAGAACCTCGGTGAAGGTCTTCGGGAAGCAGTATTAGGTCCACAGGGTACATTGTAAGAGGGTGCCTTTACCTCTTCCGTACGACCAGTGGATCCTTGAAGGTATTGGTGACTCAGAGACAGAACGGGTGCCGAAGTTCATGCCGTTTAGCGATGCACATCTAGTATGGACAAAGTCTGAACGAGAGGACGACGACATTTTGCAAGCAGCTGTACCTCCGCATCAGAGATTGGACACCACTGAGCCTGAACTTCTGTTTAAAGATCAGACAGTGACTGGTAAAAGGCCGTTATAATTTACGACCGAGAAACAATGGACAGATAAAAACATAATTTTTCCTTTTGTTTTTGGAGAACTGCACTCTCTCATCCAAGAAACTGTTTTGGCCTATTTTTCTTTTTCGAGCTGCCATCCGAGCTCAGCTGTAGGGACGCGGTATAAAGACTTTGGATTGCAGCCGTGTAGACACAAGGTCGACGGTTCTGGTTGGTCCTAGGGCGTTCCCTGGACTGACAGACGCATTCCTTAGCGGAAGAAAACCAACTGCCGCGAACAGCACGGTTAGAGGATGGAGTCTTTTGTGATGGAGAGAGCTGCAGAGGAAATGAACTTTAAAATGAAACTGTGTAAATTAATGCATAGCAAATGTTTTCTGATAACATATGTTCTGATGTTTTTAAGCATGACGTTAGCATTGGTGGGTTGGATTGTTTTCACTACCCAATTGACTTCTGCACCCACCTCCCAACCTATGTCTTTTCCTACTATTACTTCTTTGCATTCTTTTCATATCTTACCTAAACACGAGCAGATTAGAAGGTCGGAATTTGTGAATAATTCTATTGTACAGCTTCTGCATCAACACCAGTTGGTAGTGAACACCACTAATTGTTGGGTGTGTGGTCTTATGCCGCATACTACGGATAGAGGTATTCCCTATTTGGTTCTACCGTTTAGTCAGAATGGGTCTCTATGGGCTTTCCAAACGATGTTTATTTATGCCATCGAAGTCTATCCCCTGCGTTCCATGAGAGATAACTCAAGTAATAAAGCCTTGGTGAAGGGAATTACGAATATGAGTAGAGATATCGAAACGTATAGGACTATTCCCAAGGATGAGTTACTAGCATATGTTGGTTGGAATGCAACCGGATATAGTATTAGTCTGGGTGAGAAGCAGAGACGGAAGAGGTCACCTCCGATTTGGATCGTACCCCACCGAGGTCTTTTTTGTTTGCAAGGTAATGGCAAGAATCCGAGAGCTCAGTTAGGGAAGAGTGTATGTACTCAGACATACGTTATTGCGTCTCAATCTTCCCCATCGTTTTTAGCAGCTAAGGGCACGTATTTTGTCTGCTTCAATAGAGCATATACATGGTTGCCCCCCGATTTTTCGGGCACATGTTATGTGGCGTATTTGTTGCCCCCTACGTACACTGCTGCTGCAGATTAGCACAGAACCAGAGTTGTTAGAGGTGCCTTCGATCAGGAAGATACCGCTGGACAAGAAGTGGGAGACTTCTTTAAGGGTTTCCTGCCGTTTTGGGGACCTATGGTTAACAGTAGGAACATACGCCAATTGACAAGAGTGGTTGAGTCCACCGTAAATGAAACTGCCGGTGCCCTTAGTAATTTGACTGCTGAGCTTCAAGCGGATTGTCTTATGACGTTACAGAACCGTATGGTTTTAGATGTCATACTTGCAGATCGAGGTGGAGTATGTAAAGTGATCAAATCGAGTTGCTGCGTTTTCATTCCAGATAATGCTCCTACAGTATACAAGGCTATTTCCAGACTGCATAAGATCTCTGAGTCTATACATGTGGACAAAGGAGATTGGTCGTTGACTGGATGGTTTTGGGGACTGTTATCCACTTGGGGATGGAAGATTTTGATGGTCATTGGTATGGCTTTAGCGATTCTTTTTCTGTGTTGTCTTTGTGTACAGTGTGGTCCTGCCATATGTGGCCTTTGTGCTACTATGTGTGTAAGGAGACCGCCTGTCTCGAGAGAAGTACATAGAGATAGAATGATGCTCCAGCAGCACCAAAATGACCTGATGAATATTGACATCAATTCAGATACAGACTGAGTGATTGCCTATGTAAGGGCAAAAGGAGGGTCTGAAGTTCTGTGAATTCTGAACCCGTGGGTTCCATTTTGTGTATGGCAGCCATTTTGTGGTTGCCCTCACATAGGCCGATGACTGTGGCTGAACTAGTCTTTTAAGGACATGTACACCTTAGCTCGAGTTCGTGCTGACTCCTGTTTGACCTGTGTGAACTGACCCTGTTGCCTGAAGCTGACCTTGATAAACCAGTTCATGCCCTTTAGCTGATCAAGATTAAGGATCAGAGCACAGGACATAATAAAGATTTACTGCACACACACATGCTTTACCCTACTCCTATCTGTTTCTGTTTCTTCTTTTATGGTCTATTTACGATATGGGTTGTGGTCCTTTTTATTATGGGTTTGTCCGGCTTGTCTAAAGAGGAATGTTGGGTTTGTTCAATGATTGATTATGAGCCGGACAACTGTAAAATGGGTTTGTCGTCATGCAATACTTTCATTGTGGAAACATGTGATTGGTTTAACTGTAAACAAAGAATGTTGCCTGAAGCATAATGTTTGGCATAAAAAAGGGATGACTTGCTTTGTAAAGTTGAGCAGTCTCCTGAGAACTCATACCGTGACGATTTCTAGGACTTCTGTTACTGGCTACAGCCAATAAATTTGATCTTTGACGCCACTCAGAAGTATCCCGTGTCTCTGTATTCTAAGACCGGTGAACCCGAAGACTTTGGGCGTGCCGCTGGGTTCTAAACCCGGTTCTTCACTGGCAAATATGGTTGCAGGGTGCGAGGAGGGCACAGGCTGGCCCGATCCATGGGAGTCCTCCTGCTGTTATGACAGAAGGGGTTGGGAGCACACTGCTTCAACTCACATCACAGCTCGCTCCTTACCATTATGGTAAATGCAGTTCATTGTAAATGCTTACTTGAATATTTAGTGGAGTATTTCACCAAAGTTGGTGCAGGTTAGTGCTGTAAATCTCTAGTCACGTGTTTCTGGATATCATCCGTCATCAGTAGAGATAAAAACTAATTTAATGTGGGGTTTCTGAGAAAGCTGCCACAATCCTTTCAGGTCTCAGTACCTTTCACAGGCCCAGAGGTGCATCTCCAAAAGCTCGTCAGCTCAATGGCTCAAGGGGCCATTGAGCTGACGAGCTTTTGGAGATGAGTTGTAAGAGGATGAGCGATGGTTAGTTGGGGGAAGAGTAATGTTGGATAGTAGAATTTATTGAGGGAGGTATAATGATAGATGCGTTGGTGTGGGAATGCACATCGTCATACTCCCAAAAGGCAGAGTAGGATCTTAATAAGTTACAGGATATATTAGAGACTGTGGTATTGAGTTGGAATGTAAGAGT